>NW_026635397.1:0-1200000 GCF_028554395.1 Pezoporus wallicus | reverse complement strand
GCCACCAGAAATATGGAGCACGCTTGGCACAGGCATTTTGAAGTGAGGTTTTATCACCCACACACCTCTGACAACACTAAAAACCTCTTGAAATCTTTTATCTTTTCTTCACTCTTGCTAAAGAAAAGAATTCTGTCACTGAGGAGGCCTCTAAATGGTCTCTCTCGCGTTGCTGTGCCTGTGTATTGCCACTGCTGGTTGCTCACTGAAGTACAACCATGTAACACAGTAGCAACCTGGCCAGCTCAGCGAGAGCACTACCGCATTTCTCTCCTGTTGGCTGGCTGACAAGTTTACTGTGTCTCTTCCAAGAAAAGGAAATAAATCTAACCCCGTACCACCCAACCTGCCGGACAGTCCCATAATGCGTCATTACCTTTGTGGTCCAGCATGGAAGAAGCTGCATCACCCAATGACCAGCCCCAGGCAGCCGGTTGTGCCAGGGTTACATGTTTAAACAACCCCCT
This sequence comes from Pezoporus wallicus, assembly GCF_028554395.1. Taxonomy (NCBI): domain Eukaryota; kingdom Metazoa; phylum Chordata; class Aves; order Psittaciformes; family Psittacidae; genus Pezoporus; species Pezoporus wallicus. The sequence goes on along the minus strand of NW_026635397.1, from coordinate 1,199,533 downwards.
CTGCGACGACCATAGGGTGCATCCCATAAACTGCATGGCTTTGCATAGAGTCAGCAATGCAATGCTGGGATGGGTAAAAGAGAAACACTGGGGTTGGGGGCAGGGATGGGGAACACAAGATGAAGGGATTGAAATGTTGGGGAAAGTCCATGATGTTTTTAATTGCAACTAGCAAGGGGGGGAAAAGAAGAGAAGGCGAGAAGAAAGGGCTAGCAGCAAGGAATTTCCAAAGTGTCTTCCTGCCCCAAGCAAAGCAGGAACTGGGAGGAGAGGCATGGAAGAGGAGCCGGGAACAATATGCTGAGAAAACACAGGGGCTTCCTCTCTCTGCAGGAGAAGACCCCACTCTATTGCAAAGCAAGTGCTTAGCAGTTGACTGCTTCCTAGCATGCATGCCTTCTCTCCCTGGCTGCGTTGCTAAGGGGGAAGGCGCACAAGCCCACCGGGGATATATAGGTCCCTGGCAAACAAGAGGGCTCCAGACAGCAAACAAAGACTGATGGGTATTTATTCCTTAATTACGAAAAGCTTTTAAGAAACAGCCCACTGTAAATCCCGCCTGCCGAGGAAAGGGACCAGGATTTATGTGTGCCAGGGCAAAGAGGAAATAAATATCTCTCTGGCTCCTGATCAATATTATGAGTGTTTTGCCAACCTACAGGGTGTTTTATGAGCTGGAAGGACAGAAAGGGATCATTAATAATTAAATAAAGTCAACCTATTAAGCTTATTACTTCTTACAAGTTAAACATCCCTGATGGACGAAGACCAGCCCTATAGGAGAGCCACAGATAAGACAGCCCATGTCTTGTCTTGGACTCTGGACTAAGGCTGTCCAGCATAGTAACCCAGCTTGGAAATAATTTGGCTACACTTGGGGAAGTTATGTGGCTGAGGACTGCGTTCACACCGCTGTTAAACTGCGGTTTTGTCCACCAGTGAAGATAGGCAGAGAGGGACAATTCAGTGCCATAAAAACATGCCAAACTCAAGTTACTTCTCCTACCATCAGACCTATTCAAGCAACCAAACCAAATCATCAGTCCCAAAAGACAGGTGGCTTCCCATAAGAAGCATGCCTAAAGGCCCTCACGCTGTTGGGGAGCTGTTTTCTTCAGCCCACAGGTCAGGAGCTTCTCTACCATTAGCTTCACTAATGCATTTCCCAGTTTTCCTTTAATAGCTGTGTGTTTAAAGGTAAAACAAAAAGCCCTACTGTGCATGACAGAGACTGCTCAGACGTGCAGAGCTGAATGTGCTTCTCAAATTAATCATGTCCTGCACGACACTTACCAGTACCATAATTCAGATTCAGCGGAGCTTCTCTACTTTCTTTGCCCTCTCTTCTGACAGCATCCCCCTCCAAAATAGCTGCTACCTCTGCACTTGTAGGCTAGCCTTCTAGTGATGCCACAGGGTAAGCAGCAGCTCTCCCTTAGGCATTAAGACAGCTGCAGGATTTATCACTGCACAACATTAATTACCAGCCTGGCCAAGACATCAAGGTTTACTGACTTCAGGCTCTTTAGATAAATACCCTGCAACTGTGGGCTCTGATACAGCACATCAAATTGCAGCAAAGTTATGTTTTCATTGCAAGACACTCAATCTAATCATTTTTAAGGTGTACGCAAAGAAATATATTACGCCTGAGGTTTCCTCCATATAAAGTTAAGCAAAAGCTTTGCGACATAAAATGGCAAGGAATGCTGCCGATGCTAAGAAAAGGCTTATTAAGTTGAGAATAAAGACTGTGTGACAACTGTAAGCCCTGCAAGCTGGTTAGGTCTTTTCTCAACAGAAATCCGAGCATTTTTGTTCCATGCAACTGTGTGAAATGAAAACAGTCCCTAAAGATTTAACAAAAAGCTTGAAGAATGCCACAAATTGTACTTTTCTACTAACCCTGAAAGCCCCAGAATTTTTCTAAGAGCATTGCCAGCAACATTCAGGAGGAAAAAAACACTGACAATGGTGAGCTCTCAGGATTTGAAACACTTAGCTTGGTGAAAACAACTTAAAAAGCACTGCGAACAGTGAAGGAAGATGGGTTTCTGGTAGGATGTGCAAGGAGAGACCTTATGAGAATCTGGAATACAACAGCCATGAATGATCACTCCTTTGCACCCACCCTCTGCTGACCAAAACACTATTCATTTCCTGATCCAATTCCTTTTACCTAGATATTTGATGTACAAGCCTACGAACATCCATGTAGAATTTAAACCAAAACATACCATTGTGCTGGCTACCAAAAATAAGCTAATAAGTTATCACTGTGTGGTTCTAGATATATACATGGACTGCTTCAATTTCTTGGGTGGTCAACCTCAACACTTGGGCATACTACAAGTATTACCTAGAAAAGCCAATAGCTGCTCTACAACAGTTGCCTGGGCATGCTAAACCCAAGGAGTATATTCACTTCTTGCTTGTTTGCAGTAACACATATATATGCAGAGAATCATAATTGCAAACAAGTATCTAATGCCTTTCATTATTCATGTGTAACCATACTTAACCTGATGTCTTAAGTGTATAAATCAAATTGCATTGTGCCAGTACCTAAACACAGACTGGAAATTTCAATTTACAATTTGATATACAGTCACTCAGGTTAGAAGATTCCATTAATTTGCAATTTGTTAACACTAATTTTCTCCTACAGGAAGGCAATGCTTAATGCAACAGTATTTTAAATATAGCTCAAGAAATCATTCCAGGTTTTTTTTTTCCTTTTTTTTGAGGGAAAAAGTATGAAAATTCCATTTTCCCACAAAATTTGGCAAAAAAATTCCATTTTCCCACAAAACATGGCAGTCATTTTGAACAGTTCTGAATGCTACTAAAAATCAACTGTTAGGAAAGGCTTTTTGGAAGTCAAGGTAATCTGTTATCTTGGTTATTCATGCCTAAAAATCTAGCTATTTCCAACCCAAACTGGGCTTCTGCTTCCATATTCTTATTAGAGGAAGCTCTTGTACAGCGTTCAGGGGAGGAGGGAGTGACATACAAATATTTCAATGCATAAATCTCAATAATCTGTGCCAGGTGAGAGACGGAGCGAGGTAGCCAAGTGAGGTTCCCACCGAGCCTGAGTAATGTGGCATGTAACAGGGATGTACATCAGCGATGTGGCTCCTCCCGTGATGCGACTATCACAGCGCATTAAGGATACCATAACAGTCGCTGATGTGATCTGCTTTGGAACGTATCACATCATAAACAGATGAGAGAAGAGAAATGGAGCTTTTCCTAGGCTTGTAATGCTGTAAAGTGGAGAAGCAGCACAACTATGAGTGCACCAATGCCTTATAAATAATGAGATGGGGGGGGGGGGGGAGACCCTCCACTCTACCCAAAGGGCTGACAAACTTGCAGCAGAGACATTAAAGAGATCTCAAATGAGAGCTTGCTTTAGTACACAAAGGCGGCTTCAATGATCCAAAATGAAAAAACATGCTGTGGGCTGCAGAAGGGGAACTCAATCTTTATGTGACAATCAGGAACTGGAAGAGGGCAGTCTAATTACAATGCTTCACAAAGACCTTCCAAAATTTTCTTGACAATTTTGATCCTCTGTTACCAATAACTCCCACAGTTTGGTTTGCAAAGAAAAACAAAAGCCCTTTCAGGGGGCTTTAATACCTTAATTCCAGCACAAGCAATAAGATAGTACTTCTTGGAGTTTTTGGGGAAAAAAACCCCACAACATTACACTGAATTTATGTAAGAGATAAAAACCCACAAGTAATGAACATTGTATTTGAGAAGACTGTGAAGAAAAACACATTTGGAGCAGCAAGCAAATAAAACAAATGCTTGTGCTGCACAAGTCAGTAGTGCAAGGCAGGCACGTTTGCAGCTGAAGGTCTAGAGGGCTGGAAAGTAGTCAGACCATCCCTGCGGGCAGCACTCCTATGACCCTTGTTCTTCAGATGCTACAGGGACCTCTCCCATCTGCCGCCTTCCTCTTCCAACATCTCCTCATCAGTGATTCCAATACATCCCATGCCCTCCTCTTCCTCTCCAACACATCTTCCCTTCTTCACCAACACATCTTTGCCTGTTCCACTTACGCCACCTCTAGTGGTGGCTTCACCAGAGCTACTCTGGCTGCCTCGAACATCTCCCTGAGGCTAAGGACTATACAAAAATCATCATACTTTTCCATTTTTAATGACCACTTTTATTTAGTAAACACGATGCCTGTTGTGCCAAGTTACATCTCCTGAAGTATTCTCTCTGTTCAGCAAATGATGGGATTTCCCTCTACCTCAGTTTCAGCGGATTGCAGGGGTTTGGTGCCTTTCTAAAGCCACAAATGGTAATAAAAGGCTGTTAGTATAGGCCAGCTCACATGTCTGAAAGAGCAAAGACGAAGAATTAACTTGAGCAACTAAGACTGAAAAAAGACTTGAGAACTCCTCAGCAGTTAAACACCCACAGAAATCTGTACCTAAGAAATGAAACCTTAATGCTGTTTTTTCCTGTGTATTTTCAACAACGGGACATGCAACACTGGAATTGGCCAAATGCGTCCCAAAAGGTGAGATTAGAAATGGACTCAGCTTTCAAAAGACACCCGAGTGCTCAAGTACTGCTGAGGCCTTTCTAATTGCACACCTCTGCTGATTAATCACTTGTAAACCTTTAGGCTTTTATGATTTACAAGCCATAGGGTTGGTGCTTAACAGTGGGAAACCCACATAAAACCTGACAGCAAAGAAAATCCACACCAGAGACACTTCCAAAAGTGACAGCAAGCTCTGCTTGGAGAGCACCTCTGGAGAGAGGTGTGCAGGGATTGAAAAGCCGTGTGCCAGAATTAAAGCCTCTTGGCCGAACGCTCTCAGTGCGTAAGTGCCCTCTCTTTTCCAGCTACTTCCCTGCAAATCCCTCTTCAGGACACATTTGGAAATGATTTAAAAAAGATAAACCACCCTTAATCTGTTACCAATTAGGAGAAACATGTGAATATTATTTTCTAATTTGTGACTCCATCTTAAAAGCAAAATCACTGAAATAATTACATCGGCTCCTGAATATTTCTATTGTGCTCCCAAAAAAACCCCAGGAATAGTGGGTATGTCCTCTCCTGGCTGATATGCCCCAGGGCTGAATGTATCAATAAGTACCATCAAAGCCCTGAATGCGAACTGCCAACAAACTGTAATTTCTGGTTTGTGGCAGCTGCAGCCCAAGGGCTGCCAAACTGATTAGTTACCTCCTAACGGTCTTTGTGCAACTTGGGTCTGCAGCGAGGAGGTGGGAAGGAGAGCAAGCCAAGGAGGGTAGAAGTTGCATAGTAAACACACAGTGTTCAAGTTGTCCGCTACACAAGTGACCGGTCTCCAGCAGGCTGTTGATGTACAAGCTCTAAGCCAGGATTTATGTGAGCGGCGACGGAGGCTTCCTTTTAAAACCCAGACGCAGTGTGACTTGAGTGACTAACTCCTGAAAATTGGTAATTTCCTGGTGGTTAGCAGGAGAAGGCCTGCCAATGAGAAAGCAGAAGCTGCTAATAAATTTATAGTGCGTTATATGCCAATTAGACCCCTTCAGCCCTTCAAGAGGCAGCAGCACCAATCAGGTTATCATTCCACAAATGTACTCTTTAGAGCTGATCTCATCACAAATCAATCCTGCATTTAAAGTGCAATTCTCATTAGCATTACTTGGGAATGCACTTGTGAGACAATGCAAGCAGGTATTTTTCCTCTCCCCTCTAAGTGTCCTTCCCCAACGCCTTGTGCACTGCTATTTACTTCTCGCACACAGTCACGTCTGAACTTCAAATGGTAAATAGTCATTTTGAGTATCACATTAATTCTACATTGAACCAGATTTATTACACACATCATACTTGGGAGTTTCACTGTCATTCACAAGCCAGCCGTGAACTTCCTGGTTAAATTACATCCTCGTATCTGACCACGCACCATGCAATATTCTATCAATACCGTGACTCAAGAGCAGATCCTTCAGCTTCCCACCCCATGACATCCACAAGTGCTAAGACAGACAATACTGCTTATTTGGGCATTCAGAAAAAGCAACAATACAGAAGTGGGGAAAAATATATAGTCTGCATGGTTTAGCATCTTCAGCATACATCCAGATCTACCTTAAACCTCTGGTTACAGCTTAAATCACATCTTACAGTCTGTGCAAGCCACACTGCATTTTGGATGCTTTGCAAAGCAAGTTTGCCTTTATTTTCTGCCGAGCAAAGCCAGAAACAAGACTTGTTTCAGCTATGTAACCTACGGCAATATAAAGATGCCTCCTGGTCAGGAGCACAAGCCAAGCTGAGTCACTGATAATGCATTTTCCTTTTCCTTCTCAAGCTAGGTTCAGACCTCAGAGCACAAGTAGCAGACAAATGTCCTATAACTGTAGTTGTTTTGGCTCCGAGTGTGACGGAGTGCTCTTGTTGGGGCTCAGGAAACAGGTTGTGGGAACTTCCGAGCTTGCGCCATGAAGAACAAACCACCATAGACTTTCACAGTGCTTTGCTCTCCTCCTTGTGCACTGAGATGCCCAAGAGCACCAGGATACGGCAGCCCATGCTGGAAGGCAGACTGAAGGAACAAGACCTCCCTAATGCAGGGATTACCAAAGCAACCTTCACCTCCCCGTTCCCTCTCCTGTGCAGTCAGGTAAACTCATCTTTAGTCATGGTAGGACCAAATTCTACTTGCCCCTGCCTCACTCATTTCAGGTTTTGCAGAGCCTCTTCACAAAAGAAACCTCAGGAAGAGCGGTGCACGATGCCTCAAGCCTTGGGCTGTCACCTGCATCTTATTTCTACTTAACCTCTTAAATAACATTGGAATTCACTTTGTCCCCTGATGGGCGCCGTAATGAGAACCACCCGTCAATCATGGCTCCATTAGCTTGCACAGACTTCCACTTCCTGAAACAATTTATTGGATTCCCAGAAGCGAATGGACCTTCTTCCTTTTGAGCTGGGTTTTTTTTGGGGGAGCTATTCAGCGGGAGCGGGTCTCCCTTCTGTTCCTGCTGAGCCAGCATTGTTCCCCCCCGTTTGCTCATGAAAACCGTTTCCTGAGTTGACCCACCTCTTCTTGTCCCAGGCAGGCCGAATGTTTGCCAAAACCTCCTTTTGACTGCTCAGTTCAGCGGCCCTATACAAAACCCACCAGCTGTTTCCAGCCACTGGGGCAGGGGAAGGAGCCAATTGTGCTATTAACCCCTTCCCAACAAAAACCCTCTGCAGAAGGTCTGCTTGGGTTGGGCAGTTGGTTGCATGAATCCATCGTCCTTAGGGCAGATGAGCAGGACTCCAAGGTAGCTCCTTCTTACTTAGGAGAAAAGGATCTGCTTCCATTTAGTGTGAAACTAAAAACAATTTTGTTTTCTTCTTCCTTTCTCTTGGTTACACTCAAATTGCAGCTCAAAGAAAAAAAATCTCCCTAATAGAAGCTAAAACTGCTTTCATTGAAACATTATCCTTAAAGGAGGATTTTCATTTCCCTGAGTGTGTGCAGTCCTTATGAGGTTCATTTGCAATGTGCCTATCTGTTTTGATGGGATAATAAAACGTCTTTTATTTAAAAATATTTCCATTTCCCCCCAAAGGGATTTAAATGGTCAGTTAATCTTTCTGCTTCAGAACAACCCACTGAGTAAATAAAAGAGGGCTCGAGATGATATAAACCAATGTTTTTTTTTCCCCCTAACACTGGTCTCAAAGACTAAAATACAACTGTACCTGAGCATCAGCTGTAGGGCTTTTTTAGTATAAATCAGTTTAAGTTCTAGCCTGGGAAAGAATAAAATGGAAACAAGATGATAGTTATCTCTAGCCTTCTGTGATTCTCAAGTCAATAGTAAATGGGGGGACTCGTTAGTGCCATAGTGATCCAATCAGGATGAAATTATGCAGTCATGTAAGAAATAATATCTATTAGGCTAATTTAATCAACGAATACTTTACAGATGAATTAGAATGCAGAATCCAATTATTTCAAACATTTGGACTGTCAGCCAGTGTGTTTCTGAAGCGGCGGAAGGGGAGAAAAGGAAGGTTTAAGGAGCTTTTTTAAGATGAGGGTGGCTGGGCTGTATTTATAGCAGGATAGCTTCTAACAGCAACAAACCTGACAACTACAATCAGCACCTTCTGCAGCTCAGAGGGCTCACGCACGGGCAGCTCTAATCTAACCCCTCTCCACGGCTCCTGGGGCACCTTCCTTCCTCTGGGATATTGGTATGGACAGCTTGATTTGCTATTTTCAGTGGCTGATAATTAGTCTTACTAACTTCCCCTTGCCAGTCACCCTTTTAAAAGAAGCCTTACACTCTAATTACAATTGGTCTTTTTATTGTGAAGAGAAGATATGCCCCTGGATTAGAGCAAAATACCCTGCAGAACTCCACGTAGTATTTATTTCCCTTGAAAATGAAGAGCTCGCCTTACAACAGCAAATGAAGGGAAATAGTATAAAACATCATTACTACTAGGAGGAGAAATCGGTTTAAAATGCAACTTGACTCGAACAGGAGAGGAAAGAACTGAGAGCTGTGAGTACGCATAGGTCATATCCTTGCTCCAGCACAACTCAACATCTATTTGTCAGATCACAAGAGGATCCTAATACTCATGAGAAGACAGTTATTCCTCCACCCATGAGAAGTGACTGAGAGAAGTCTCCTCATCACCTTTCATCATTTAAGGTGGACTCAAGTCCCTCAGCACTTCTCAAGAACTAGTGAAATATCTTACACACATGTCTACACTGGACAGTCCCATCATGTGGGGCCTGCCCATTGCATTTACTATCAGAGCAGTTATTTCAAGAACTGAAGATGGCAAATGAGGATGTTCTGCTCGTGCCTACAGGTTGAAAATGACGTTTTCCCCCTCTCTCATCATTAATGGACAAGCTACACTGAAAGCTATTACTAGCTTGTACAGTAGAAAACAAGGCTATAAGAAAGCGATGAAGTCTCTATCTCATGGACTTATCTTTTACAAAGAGCTGAATAAGCTTCATACTGTGCCTTAAGCTAAAACCACCTCATGCCATTCTGCTGGCTTATGCATTCCTTTTGAATATTTGAGCAACAGCATGAAGAACACAGAAAACCTTGTGCCTGCTGCAGAATGTAGATGCCCCATTGCTCTGCAAGGTCTGTGCTGTGATTCCCAGCATACCTGTGATCCAAACATTCTGCTGCCCTATCATCTGGAGCTGTTAATGGACTCTCATTGACTGGCTCCTGCTTATTTAAACATTTAATGCTCTTCTGATGCCCAAATGATGCCTGTTTCATGTGACGGATTAGCACAGAATACAGCAGTGACAGTTTTCTGCAATCTGTGGAATATCACATTTTGATTACTTCAGGAGGAGAAAGTAAAGTTCTAAGTAAACTGTTTGAGTGATAAGGAGCAGAGGAATACTTAATGTGGTGGTTCTTTGGAAGCTTAATGAATGCCTGGCAGGACTATGATGAGTCTCCATAGAAGATGGGCAATGGTTCTGGGGAGATTTAAGGTGTTTATTGCTCAAATAAAACAAAGCCAAGTGACATGAGTAGGTGCAGTAGCAGCAGCACAGGGTGACTGCAAGCTGCTGATCGAGACCAAGTGCAATTCTCATTTTTGCAGAGCAAAATCAAACAAATTTCCCAGCTTGCCTATAGAACACTGATGGTTATTTAAGGAATTGCAGATGCTGCTTCTCTTCGCCAAGGAACTGGTTTTCATAGTGCCCTAGTTAATGCTGGTGTTGGTCTACTTCTGGTTGGGAAATTATTTAACAGTACCTTTTTAAGGTGAAGATACAAGATCCGTAGGGGACTTGCTCCTTCAGTGGCAGCATTTCCAGCTATGAGACTATCAACTTCAAGCTGAGAAAGGTTATCCAAAAGGAGTGCTCTTAGCATGGTGATCTGGCTGCCCCCTGCTGAAGTTTGTAAGCACTGATGCCTAGTAAATGTAGTAACTTTTGCTCCAAAGCCACGTGTAGAGCTTCTCTGAAGAGACAGGCTGGCTTCTTATCCATTACCAAACACTCTTATTCAGGGCTTTGATGGCAATAACATGTCAACAATCTTCTTGTGTGGTGATAGAAGCTTCCAGATGTGACCTCCCCACTCTGAAACTGTTGCTGAACTGCATCTTTGTGAAGATCCCCAAAGCTCTCACTGACTGCAAGCAAGGAAGGGACTCTGTATTGAAAGCATCCTCCCAAAACAGCTCAGACTAAGGGAATCTTATGAGACAGAAGGAAGAAAAGAAGCCACTGGTGAAGGGTAAGATGCATTTGAAGGGAGGGCTGTGTCAGAAGCACCTTCTCCTTCAAAAAAGGGAGCTTCGCCAGAGCCCACAGTGCTGTTCTGCTATGAAAAAAGGCACAGTTACAGTGGTGAAGAGAACTGATTGTTTTATCTTCAGTTTCCTAATTTCTGGGTAGGGTTGATGGATGTTTTGGACAGAGGAGGCTGAAAGGAGGCTTTGTGACCCCAGATGATTAAAACAGTTGTTTTGAGTGGAGTTTGTCTAGTCTGAAAAGAAGTGGGGGAGACTCCAACTAATCCATCAGTGATCTACTGCTGGCAGACAGATGCATTGATTAGAAATGACAGCGCTGCAACAAGTTTGATATCCAAGTGCAGTGGAACTAGCTAGCTGTCATATGCTGTTGAAAATGCTGCTTGAGAGCTACAACTATGCTGGTGATCTTCAGCTTTTCTAGCTTACTTCAACATCCAGTGTGTGCTCTGATGGCAACACCAGTGGCTCTGCTGGTGCTCCAAGGAGGGTAAAGATGCTCCTCGTAATGAAGAATGCTTACAACTGTATTTGCAGGCTGAGAACACAGTGGCTCTGGAGGATGCTTTCATATTTCAGGTGCAGAGCAGAACCCAATGACTGATATTATTGCTGACTATCAAAACAGACTATGCAAGAGCAAGGACTAAGGAAGGATCTGTTGTCTTCCCTGAAAAATGCTTGACTTTCCAGAGCTATTAGGTGGGGCCATCACATGTCCCAAATTACTTGTCCTTTGCTGCTAATGTTCAGGATGAGATACTTAAGTGGTAAGTAAGAATCAATTCTCTCTACTGGAAAAGGCTGGACCCTCAAAAAGAAATAATTCCTGATTATTCTGAAATCCAAACAATGTGGCAGACCCAGCTGGTTACCTTATATGGCTTTTATAGTGGAAAAAAAGGCTCCTATTATTGATGTGACCTGGCAATTCAAGTTGGTCTATCAAGGCCTATTAAGATAAGGTCTATCACGTTTTTGAGAGGCTTCTTTTAGCTCCTGGAACAGACAAGATGTACCATGAAGAACTGCCGGGTCAGACCCTAAATCACATCTTGGTGGGGAATGCATGGATCCCAGCCCTGCCTTGCCGAACCACGGCCAGTCCCAGTAATCCCGCTGTTTGCTTGCAGTCCATGTTTTGGGAATCGCTTCTGAGGAACACAATAACCTGGTAGCCCCCTCAAATCCTGTCTGGATGCTTTGAGAAAAGCTATTGCTCCCTTAGAGATCAAGTGGGCAGCAGCCCCTTAACAGGAACTGGTCTATGAGCTACCACCACATGTCTAATTAATGACCCTGCCGGTCGCAGCTGGAAGAGCTGAGCTGGGGGTGATTAATTAAATTAGCTGGCAGAGGAAATTACAGTGGAAAAGCCAAAGTTTGATTGCTCCATAATTAACCACAGTGCAAATAATATCTGCATCTATAACTTCCAGCGATGAGATCAGAAGCCAATTGAATTTGGCACTGATTGAAGCTGTAAATATCCTGTGGTGAAAAATGATAGGTTTGTTCTGCAGGGAAAACTTACAGAAATGGACACGCAGCGGATGCAAGAGGGGAGCAGGGGACATGGGAGGAAAAAGCACTGGAATTAGATCTTGATTTCAGTTGATTTCTGGAGTGATCGAGGACTCAACATGGAACAGGATGAAATATTTAAGTAATCTGCTCTAGCTGCTGAATGCTGCCAGATTCCTTGTCAGAGATCCTATAAAGTAAAGGCCACCTAGATCATTAGGTCCCTTGCCTTGCTCCCTGTCATGTATTTACTCATGGATGGGATTCACTGCTTTGCCTGGGAGATGACTGTACAGCTTAAGGTAACCGGTCCAAACACCTCCTCTCAATTACATCCCCTCCTCCTAGGAGCACTTGCTTGAATTACAAGACCCCCTTTTCACAAGTAGTGCGTCACCTCCAAACGCCTGCAAGCGCCTCCATCCCCATGATTACAATCATTTCATTAACCCCTTCAGCATCTCCTCCTGAAGATGCTCACTGAAGACTCAAAATCTTTCTTACCACTTCTCCCAAACTCCCTTTCTTGTATGGAAAGTTATGGTCTTGACATGCACCCATTCTGATCCCTGCATCAAGCTGAATTACTGTGAGTCTTATCCCACTTACGCTGCTGATGTAGTTCTGGCTTAAAGAAAGCTCACGTTTTTAACTGAGGCTTGAGATGCCCCCACAAAGGAGCTAAGCTTTATTTACACGCTTTGCAATCTGCTACCCAATGTACTCCTGATTAAAACCTCATATTCCAGGTTTTTCCTTATTTTTTTTAAGCAGTGGAACTAGTTTTCCTGAGTGTTTAATAGCGAAACGGCACTACAGACCTATACTAAAAGAGTATTTCCCATTTTATGCATTTTATACATTATGTTGCTCTGCTTGATAAATACACAGTTGGGAAATACACATGCCTGAGAGGAAACTGTACTGTCAAGATTCCATTATAAACCCAGAACCAAATACTCTGAGGCCAGTAAGAATCAGACATTAGCAAAAGGCCCCCAGATCACACTGAACCCCCTGAGGAAACCTGGAAGCAAGCACTTCAACTGAGAGCTGAGTGCTGGGTTTGGGCCAGGCAGCAATTCAATCTCCTGCTTTTTGTGGAAAAGGCTTTCCCTACAACAGCAAACAGAGAGGTGCAATAGAAGCAGATGTGCAGGCTGGAGCAGCTGGTGCCAAGGACCCTCTATATTAATGATCCAGGGGCGTTACTTTGAACTGAACGAGTCTCTTCCTTTGAATTAAACATTCCCAACTACACAAGAGGTTCAAAGCACCATGGGTTGGCCCCTTCAAGTAGAGTGTGGAGCACATGTGGAGCTGCCAAGTGGGCTTCTTCAAAGAGAAACCAGTTTGTATGGACCATCTCATGAACCAAACTAGTACCTTCTGCTCCAGACCAATACACTCACGTAGATCATAGAATCATGGAATGGTTTGGTTTGGAAGGGACTTTAAAGGTTATCTAATTCAACCCCCTGACACAGGCAGGGACACCTTAGATATGAGCACCTACTTTTGCGATCCAACCCACCTTACCAAGTCTGCTGTCTTGCACTGAGCGGTACCAACCGGCCCATGTAAAAGCAAATTACAACTCCTCAATATGCATGAAAACAACAGCACTACATTGATTGCAAGTGCAAAAGTCCTGCTCTGCTTTGTCATTCCTTTTTGACTGAGAAGAGCCCAGACCAATCGTAAGCACCGTGAGAAGACTTCTCCAAGTACATTAGCAAACATCACAGGTATTAATTGCTGTCTGACAAAATAGGTGCCTCCAAATTTACAAGCTACCCTGCCCACGTACATACTCACAAAGTGCCCACTAAATACTGCTTGACAAATTAGTCTCATGATTAACTGGAGACTTAGCCAGTTTCCCTGTAGAGGAGCCAGGCACTGCATCCCATTTCCCTCCTCAGAAACACACAGTCCTGTTCTTGCTCTGGTGCATCCTGCCCCTTTCTGTAAGTCAAGAAGCTCTGTTTATCCCAAGTTATGTATCTCAAATAAAATAAAACCAGTTTCAGGTTTTTTTTTACCACTTTATTACTCCTGAGCTGTCTGCACTATCTTTTGCTTTACCCTGAAGGCCTTCCCTGTAGGCTGGGTTGATGCTGGTCCTTTTCTGAAGGGTATTTTCTTTGCACTACAGAAACATCCCTTCTGAAGACCACAGTAAAATTTATACCAGGACACCTCATGCTCTCTCCACTCTTATTGCACATTTTAACCCATACACTGATAACCAATATATGTGCTGACACACTGGAACATCCTTGGCAGTGTTCAAGGCCAGGTTGGATGGGGCTTGGAGCAAGCTGCTGTAGTGGAAGGTGTCCCTGCCCATGGCAGGAAGATGGAACTGGATGAGCTTTAAGGGCCCTTCCAACCCAAACCATTCTACAATCCTATGATTAAATGAGCTGTCTGGCTCCATTAACAAATGCCAACTAAAACACTGGATTTGGACATATACTAATTTCACAAGTCCCAAAATGTGATCAGAAGAGTGACTTTCTGGACACTCTTCTCTCATTTCATCTCATGTTTTTCTGTGCGCATTTTGTGCATTCCTAGAGCCTCATCTGCTCCTCCACATGCCCCACAAACACCCCAAGGCCCCTTGTAAAACACACTATGTCCTTAATTCAAAATACCAGTGACTTATTTGTAACAGAACTGCCATCACAGATACTTGGCATTTCAAAGGGACCTTTGGCAGGACCTTTAAGCAGCCTCCCAGTATGTTCCATGGAGACGCCATCAAACCTGTGTGCCAGCTACCTGCAGCTGTGCTGGTCTCAGGTCTGATCAGCTACAGGCAAGGGGCTTCGCACAGACTGGGTTTTGAAAGCCCATGAATCAGAAAGAAATTCCATCACATAATTAAGAAATGTTCCCCTTCCCCAATTTTAAATCCTCTGTTGGCTTTAATTAACTTGCCCTAAAGCAATAAGCCATGCAATGAGGTTGGCTTGAAAGTATAAAGCAAGTATGAAGTAAAACTCTGACAAGTATAAAGTGAGTTGTCTCTGCACAGCTCCCTGCCCCACTCACATTTCAAGGTATGGGATGTTCTCCCTTCTGCACCTCTTTTTTTCACCCCTGGCTCTTTAACATGCAAACTCAGTAGTATTTTACAGCCTGCCTCCATGAAGGAAAACCCACATCCAGCTACACAAAAAGAGAAATCCAGCTACACATAGATGGATAGGGCTTGGAGCAACCTGCTTTAGTGGAAGGTGACCCTGCCCATAGAACTAGATGAGATTTAAGGCCCCTTCCAACCCAAACCATTCTAGGATTGAATGACAGTCATCCCATGCACAGGCAGAGAACTGGGAATTTCCTGGAGCCCATGGGTTATCTGCAGTGTGCACACTAGTAAATCCTCGTCTTCTCCCAGAGAAAGCAAGCACTGACCTACACCAATACTCTCCCACCAGTGATGGTGTTCATGGCTGGGTGCACCTATACCAACCACAACTGCAGTTGTGTTTGCTCCGCTCTCTACAACCACCTGAAAGAAGATTGCAGTGAGGTGCATCTGGTCTCTGCTCCCAGGGAACGAGGGATGGCACAAGAGGAAATGGCCTCAAGCTGCACCAGGGCAGGTTTAGATGGAGCTGAGGAACAATTCCTTCCCCACAGGGTGCTCAGGCATTGGAACAGGCTGCCCAGGGCAGGGCTGGAGTCACCGTCCCTGCAAGTGCTCACACACAGTGGAGACGAGGCCTCAGTGCCATGGGTTAGTGGTGGCCTTGGCAGTGCTGGGGAACGGTTGGACTGGATGAGCTTAAAGGGCTTTTCCAACCTGGTTGATTCTGTGATTCTACTTCTAAAAATTGCAACTGCAATAATAATTTAAATCCATTAAAGCTTCTATTTCTCCGCAACAAGAGTCCAATCAAATAACTTTGATTTCTGTAGCTGCTTATCCCTTTCTTTTTTTTTTTTGCCTTAATACAACAGGCCAATCCAAGCAATCTCAGGTATCTATTTATGGCCGGTCTCAGCGGTGGAAGTGGCCAAAGCAGATCTGGTCAGGAAGGGCTCAGACAGGAGCACATGCATGCAATTAGCCAAGGATTAGAGCTGCAGATTTCTGCTTCTTGAGAAAGGGAAAAAGTCAACTTCTAGATATATCTCAAGCTGGAGGCTGAAGATCTCCTTCAGTTTTAGTACATAAGTGACACAAGCCTATTCTTTCCACTTGTGGAGGAGTCTTAAAGCTGTTAACTGAGGCTGTGATTTAATTGTGAGTGCACTTGGTCTCAAGTCCAGCTGGCGCTGTAGAGAAGTGAAAATACATTAAAAACATCACTTGGAAATTCTGACCTGGATGAAACCAGGAAAATTTAAATCTTTTGGGGAAAAAGAAAAGTTAGCTGGGAGATTTCTAGGCCATGACATAATCATCTGTTCAGCATGAAGACTTTTTGAAGCTTATCCTATCCATACCTTTTGAGGCTTACCAATTATTAAGGGATGGCTTCTTCTCACTACCGTACGTCTCTGCAGACCCGCACAAAAAGTGCTCCAGCAACAGGACTTTGCACTGTCTGCACAATTTAGTTAATAGGCACAGCGAGGCATTTTATCTCACTCTAATTCCTCCCCTCTAAAGGCTCCCATTCGTCACCTGCGCTCACCTCAACACATTTTAGCCTGCTATTTAATTACTTTAAAGCTGGAGTGATGGTGGTCTTATTTCTTCCGGTCACTCTTTCCTTTCAGGGGTTTGCTGCTGGCTCCCCTACCAGGCCCTGCACATCTAAAAATCCAGCAGGCAGTGCATTGCCTCTGACAAACGGATAATATTTGAGAGCCGTGGGTACACTGCTTTTGGGCTGATGTGTATATCAAGTTTCAGTCCAGTCAAAAGCCAGCACCATCTTTTCACTGCTGCCCTTTTCATTTAGTTATCTTACTGAAGTCTTATCTCCCCAGTCCCTTGCCAGAGGCTACCAGCTTCCTGCAGAGCCAGAAACAAAGCTCAGTCTTAAACAAAGGGGGAAAAAAATCACAACTGAAAGTTGGTCACAGTTACTGTTATGGAGCCCTGCAGGTTCTGTAGCCACGACTAAAGCAAAGGCATGCTGTTGCTTCTGTGCCTAGTGTCACTGGCCAGCAAAGCCACCAGTAGCACGGCAAGGTATTGCCTTTCTTTCAAGTAGTGTTAAACCTCATCACCGCTGGTTTTAGGCACGTTCTTTTCCCTGCTGCCATCCAAATAACCACTAAAACCAGCCGAAATGGTCAAAAACAATGCGGGAGAATGAAGGAACACAACTACCGTCACCACTAGTGACAGCTACCATGAGCTTGATGCCCATGCAACACAACCTTCCCAGAGCATCCTGTCTGAATTAAGCCCAGGAAAAAGGAAACATGAGGATCACCCTTCCTCCCTCTCAGTGTAACCAGTAACAGCCTGATCTCATAATACACCACAACTGGTTCATGTATCTCTTAACAGCAGAAAATGCATGTAGAGGTGTTAAAAATAACTGATATAATTAAGCTTCAGCAGCACAAACCAGGAAGAAACTGGCTTTACAGCAACTGCTCTTATGCCACATAAAGAAACCAACCTGAATTACATGCTTAGTTAAACCATGACCTTACACAGGAGAAGTTAGAAGAACAGGTTAAACACCGAGTACACAGGAAAGTTTCAAATAAAAAGACAATGTTTTATGTAAGTTTTCTTTCTATATAAGAATAAATATTTGTTAAGGTGCTGGCTATTTCCCTTGCAGTTAAGCAGATCTGTCGAATACCTCAGCAGAACGAAGCTCTCAATGTGCAGTACTTTCTGAACTCTTAATGAGCATCTCATAGATGAGCCTTATGCCTTCTAGAGTAAATTTCATCCTTCAGTTGCTCTTAGCTTGACATATTTAACATGAAACTCTCCATATTTATTCCTCAGGTGCTGTGGAGGAGCAGATATGTGCATGCACAAACACACTGAGCGGTGGCAAGGAACTTAGTATTAGTGTAAATATGAAAATGGGTTCAAGTAAGCCCAGCTAATGTCACTGTAGTCCCCTCCAGAGGCTTAATCATTTCTGTGTTTCTGAACCAGGAGTTGCTCCTGGAGTCACAGAAGTATCTGTTGTCCTCCCAGTAAAAAATCCAACTGATCTGATAGATGCTAAGGCCTGAAAATAAGGAGCACATGAGCTTTGTCAAATTTCTAGTGCTGGTGTGGGGTTTTTTAGGTTTAAATACTCATCTGTGTTGTGCTTGCCCATCTCAGAGTTCTGACTCTGTAAAGCTGCACTGCACTGTACTGCTAATTCAGGTATTTCACCAAAATAAGCACCATAAAACCCCTTGCTTGGGTCCTGAACTCCAATCCTACATTTCCTGAAGTGTAACAGCCCATCAGCTTCTTTTTAGGGAATTTCAGCTTAACTCTTGTGCTTTTCAGTGTGTGACAGCCAAATGCACACAAAAGCAGAACCAAAACTTGTTGAGCATCTCAGCAGAATCAAGGCATCTTGAGGTGACTGTACCTCCAAGATAAACATTTTAGTCTCTATCACCTGTCTTACTGAGAAACCTCAAGAGGCAGAGTGACCACAAACAACTCTGACTTATAAGATGACCAAATGTCACTGGAACTGTAAGAAAATGGCATAGAGCGGCTGCTGACTGCCTCTTCCCTCTGTTGTTGAAAACAAAGCTATCTGCCTCCTCTTTCAAGGTCCCTTGAAGGCTCTTCCCTTCTTTTAATCTTTAGTTCAGTATCCAAAGCTTGACCATTGCCTCTGGCTCACAACTCCGATCTTCATCTGAGTTTGAGGAAGGATCCTGGTCTCTTATCTAGGAGGTATCTTAGCGAGCAGGTTATCAAAACAAGGCCACAACACACTGGTCTCCTCTGTCCTCTTCAAAGGGATGAACAACAAATGGATGTATGGATAGTCCAACGCATGACAAACATCAGAGGAAATGAGAAGGAGACAAAAGCAGTGAGGACTTCTTTGGCTCTTCTCTCCAAAATTCCTAGGCTACACCAGCGATGTTTGGTCAAACTGTGCAGAAGGTTGCAGAAGTTGGTAAGGAAGATGAGGAGGATGTATTATAAACACAGGATAATGGGAAATCTCAGCTGACCACAGGTCGTGTGGGTCCTTACCTGCTCTAGTGGAAGGTGTCCCTGCTCATGGCAGGGGGTTGGAACTGGATGAGCTTTAAGGGCCCTTCCAACCCAAACCATTCTACAATTCTATAACAAACTACGTCACAGCACCTACAGAGCGTGCATCTGTTACACGTGAGGTATGAACGCACAGAGCAGTGTCCCACCTCCATATACATGTAACTCTAAACAGTCAGAGAACTTATTCAAGCGGTACTTACACTATTTAGATTAAAAAGAAGAGAACAGTATCATGGCTTTTACACCTCTGCTTTTTAACTAATGCATTTCAGAAGGGGACAAAAATACTTCCCTTGCATGTTTCTCTTTCACAGGCAGTAAGGAGAATAATGATTATACTCATAATGGCAAACTGGGTTTCTTTGTTTACAAAGGGTTGAGTTTTTATCAAAGGCTCATTTGCACATAAGAAAAATGCAATCAAACCAGGGAGCATTTCAACTATAGCGCTCATTCCTTTGGATAACGAAGGCTGATGGTTCTGTTGCTGTTCTGGTTTGACTTTTAGGCATCCAGGCATCTCCCAGCCACCACACAGGCACCAGGGTTTTCCTGGATCGGGTCCTAGATGACAAGAGCTGCCAAGCAGCTACAAGGACAATAAAACACGCTGTACTACTCCTAACCTTCATCTTTGGAGTACTGCATTTGAGCTGCTGAGGCCTCAAAATGGTGAAATCAGACCAGCCACCACCCAAGCTGACATTTCATTTGCCTCACTAAGTTATTCTTATTAGATGCATTTCCTGGAAGCTACTGGTAAGTGACAATTTATTTCTTTGTTTTCTTTCTTTTTGTTTAATTTCATTTAAAACCAATCACAATTACTCTAATCTGAAAGGATGCAATCTACCATGTCAGAACGAACCAGCTCAGTCCCACAGCCGTACGGGGAAAGCTTCTAAGTTTCCTGGCAGCGATGAATCAGTCTCTTTCTTTATGTGTGCATTGGAAAATGCAATACTGTTGTACCTAATAATTTATTATACATTCTCTTCATTATCTTTATGAAATATCTGCTGTCCAAATCAGAGCTAACAGAGACCGGGAGATGTGCTGCTCAGGGTAGTTCAGCAACCAGAAAGACCAGGAGTGAGTTACGACTTGCAGTGTTTGTGTTTTTCTTCTTTTTCTCCCTTTTTATCACCTCCTTCCCCAATTCTCCCCCATTTTTAGGCTTCACTGAAATATCTGAAGTCAAACCTGAGGTCCCCCAGCAGCTGCAGGGTCAGCAGAAGCCCAGCTGTCTAAACTTTATTGGCAGTAAATGTCATTCTCGCACACAAACCGCACGCCTGGAAAACCCAAAGGCACATCTTGGGCTATCACATCCCATCACGCTCCCCGACGAGATGTGAAAACTGAAATGGAAAACGTCAACAAAGTCCGGCCGCGGTGAGGAGCGGGGCATGCCCGCTGACAAGCGTGCCGCAGTGACAGAAATGGACTTGGAGTTGCAATTAGTAGCACTGTCATTTTCGGCCGCTCCTGCCAATTAATTAAGCCTGTCAAATGGAAAAGCAGCGGCATTCACATGATAATTTATATAGGGAGAGACTGGCCGAGCAAAGCTGCTGCTGCAGCCAACAAAATGCCCTCCGAGCACTTAAAAGGAAAATAAAATAAGAATATAAAGGGGGGGGGAGAGAGAGAAAGAAAGTTAAACTGTCCTTGTTATAATTGTTAACTCTGATCGCTCAAGTAGAAGACGGGCTGATTAAAACTCCAAAGGAGCCCCTAGCTCGCTTAAATCTCAGAGTCCGGAATGATAGAATCAGAGGAGTTTATTCATACCATTAAGCCCCAGAGAACTTAATTGAAAGAAGAGCATAGCCTGGACCTTGACAAGCGGGAGGTCACAGTAATTGCTGCCGGACATATTTAACATTAAGATAATCAGGCCATTAATTACCCTTTGGATCATTAAATCAGCCAGTTGCAAAATGAAATTTCTGCCTCTATTACTCACTTGAGAGACCACAGGGGTGGCTTTTAATTTATCAGTGAGCTTGAGATACAAAGGACCAGGCTTGGGGAGGAAGGAAAGGGGGAGAAAGGAGGGGGTCTGCTTCAGCAGAGGCAGGAATATCAATCCGCCATGCTTGGTGATCTTGGCAAATTAACTAGGTAAGATAACCTCAGCTTCTAAAGGCAGAAGCTGGGGGTATGTAAATAGATGAGGGCAGACAGGGAGATCAGAGCCTGCACACCACTTAGCAGGATAATAAAGGAAATCATCCTTGATTATCAGTGCTAATTTGGACACTGCCGGTAGCTTGTTATGCGTGTTCTGAGTAGCATTTAATTAATTCAATTGCTTGTTAATGAGGGAAGTGACATGTGGGGAGCAGATGCCACCCAACTGCAGATGGGTTCTGGTCAGCCCTTCACAATAAAATCTTTTTTTTTTCTTTTTTTTTTTTTTCCTTTTAAAATTTCTTTTTCCAAACACCCTTCCCCCAGCCCCGCAATAGGAAAGGTGTCAGGCATGGAGGAGCATTCAAAAGGCACAAAACACTGACCTCATCAGGCCAAGAACGGCTAAGAAACCAGACCTGACAATTGTGGATAGAGAGGTACTGATGTTCCCCCAGGCCCCATTTGTAACGCTGCGGCCTTATGCCAGGAATCGCAGACCAACAGGACTGTAACAGCAATCTGATGGCCAAAAGGAACAAGAAAGGAGAGAGAAATGAAACAGAGCATCCTCACAAGATTCAGGATACAATACCGGGATCTTAACTACTTGCTTTCACTGGGTTTACCCTTAATCTGTGCTATTTGTAAAGAAGGAATAGTTATTTCCATCGATAAAGGAAACACAGTTTAACTGTTTTCCTCCAAGTTGCTTCCCAGTTATCCCCCAGAAACCAGTGCATGCTCAGCATAGCTGACACTGGCCTTGAAACAGCAAGCCAGGCTTCAGATTAGGCTTGTAGGAGTCTGCTAAATATAGTCGAGCTGGCACCATTACATTCAGTTTGTTAGTGAGCGAGGGACCAAACTGGACCTTACATTGTAAGGTGAACATCAATTCCCAACACTGCCGGCTCCTAACTCTGGCCTTCTCATCACCTTTGGTAACCAGGATAAACAGGGTGACTGCCGTGCAGACAGACTACCTCAGCAAAACTGCTGCACATGCTCTAAGCTCCATTTAAAGGGTTGCTGCCTGGGGCTGCCTGAGCTTCTACTACTCATCCCTCCCCTTAAAAATAATTTTTAATGGAGTTGGAAGTTCTTGCTATTTGAGTATTCTCAGAAAGATGCAAAAATGATGAAACCCTTCCTTCGCCTTGAAGGTTTGCCTGTAGCTGATACAAATATTCAGCATCACTTGAGCAGGACAATAAAAAGCATGGCTGAGATGGTACCTGGATATGACACTGCCCTCCCTCCTCTTGGCCAGAGGAAAATGCTAACAGCATCTTAGGAAGTTGATGGTGGCAAAGCAAGGCTGCAACCCAGAAGCCACATGGCAAGATTCGTACATCGAGAAAGCAAAACATGCGAGGTGTGTCCAGAAAAAGGCTAAAGATCTAGTGGGAGAGCTACATTCCAATACAAAAGGGTCTAGGCAAAATACAGTGCAGATTCCGCAGGCTGACTTAACCCAACTCCCACATTCCTCCGTGGAGCAGTTCTGCCCCACCGGGCTACTCCTGTGTCACACCACTCCAAATCAATGTTTTAAGAGTGTGCTTAAATACTATCAATAGCAATTAGAGGGGATAATCCTGATCTCATCCCCAGACCCGGTTAATTGTCGCAACATTGATTTACTCTAATTTGACTTCTCACTCCAAATTAAACCTGCATTACCAAAGGAGGAACCGCAGGCAAACTCTGCCCATGCCCCCCTCCTCTCCAAGACAATAAATTTCATATTGAATACCTCTGGAAGAAACCCAGCAGTTGTTGCAGGATCCATACGGAAAGATCTTTTTCCTCCCCCCCCCCCCCCCCCCTTCTTTTTTTTCTTCCTGCGAGTAATTAAAAGATGCTTTTCTTGACTAATGATCCCCCTGTTTAGGAATGGGAAGTCGATATTCCTTCACCAGCAGTCAGCTTCAATTTGTCACAGGGCTCCTGAAGTTTGAGCGGCGGTTCTCAGGGCTGTTGGTAATTGCTGGAACCAATTACCAGCTTTCCAAAGCTGACCTAATCAGGGACCCATGGACACCACTGCTCAGAGGCCAGCTGGTCCCCCCCTCACATCCATGTACTTGCCTGCGCTTGGGTTTGCTGCTGCTTCATCAACTCCTCGTCGTTGCGAGCTCGTGTTCATTCCTCTTCCCGTCTTCACACCCAACACCCTCAGACTGAACTTTGCCTCAAGCTACTGTTTACTCTATGCTGCTTCCATGGGGAACCCATTGCACCTGTCCTGCTTCCCACTTTGATGCTAGAGGCCATCCAAGGTGTTGCCTTCGGTCCAGAGGCATGGAATAACCTGGAGATCTGCTTGTTTCAGAAGCTGCCTGTCAGACTTGATGAGACTTGGACTGTGGTCATGTTACAGGACATACCTGGGCAATATATCCTTGATGAAAGCAACAGCAGTAATGCTTTTTGCTATGAAACTCCCAGGCTTTGAGTTCACACCCTCCAATCCCAATTTCTGACCTTGTTATCTAAATACGTTTCCAGGTTTATCCTTCCCCATGACCTTCTCAGAAAAGGAGTTTAAAATGAATTTGAATGGATGAGGGATGGGCCATAAGTTGTACTCACAGCCTGGCACAGCTCTGTTTGTAGAAATATTAGTGACATGGTCCTGATTAAGACTCCTTAATTATGCCATGACCTAGAGTAGCCATCTGTCAATCCCTCCTGCAAAACATCATCTCCCTGGGGCTCTCCGCCCTTTCCTCTACAACAGGAATGCATGGGATGCCACTGCAATGCCTCAGTGATCAGTGCCAACTACTCCCAAGCTGAAGGGGCTCCTTTTGAAGCCATGTCAAGACTTTCAGGCTCCTTTTAATCCAGAATGTGAATGCTCCTTGAGCCTCCAAGCCCAACAGATTCAGTGTGGGTGGAAAAGTCAGTAACTCTCTTATTTTCCCCTAAAAAGCCTGTGGGTTTCCACCAACGGCTTCATCTCCAATAGAAAGATGCAGCATGAAATCGTGAAACCCATGTATATGCTCTACATACATGTATCCCTTCTATAAGTGTGTATTAAGAGAGGGTCCCCAACAAATATCCTTGGGGAGCTGAGATTTGGAGTTCTGGTGGAGGAGCGATGGAAGGAGTCCAAGGATATTTGGAGATCAGAGAAGAAACAGGCATTCAGCCAAACTCCCGAAGGGGAAGAAAGCTGAGAGCTAGTACTGGGGAGCTGCTCCTGCCCATGCTGATGAGCTCTGGGACCAGCCAGACTCTAAAAGTCACTGTGTGAGGAGGCTAACACACCCAATGTGCTCCTGCTCTACAGACCCCCATCAGATAGGGGAGGGAATTACTCCCATGTGTTCCTCCTGAACTTGTTCATACCCCATTCCCTTCTGCAGCCCCACTCTACTTGCTTGGCTTTTCCCCAGTCCCTCCACTTTGGTTGCCTCTTCCCCCTTCAGTCCCTCATCAACAGAAAAAGGGGGTTTTGTTTAACCCTATATCAGGTCCGTTGTAGCTGATTCTGATTGGCCTCCTCAAGCCAAACTGCAAACAGTAGTGAGAAATGGAATACACAACTTACAGCTAAAGAACTTGAACTTACTCTCTTGTGGTATCTTGGGCAGGAGGAGCATGATGCTGGTAGAGACCACAGCAGAGGCACAGACTGAAAAAGCTTTCAGGTATTTATGTGAAAAAGATCACTTCAGTCCCTGCTGCAAGGGGCAGAAAACAATGGGAGCAGCAAAGCAAGATTCCAATTGCTTTGTGGAAGAACTTGCACATAACCCTAATTCTACTTCTAGCAGCTCCTGTATCACGTAAGTGTGCACCTGGAAACAGATCTGGACAGACACAGTTATAAAATGCATCCTTCTGTCCAAAAATGTTATAGTGCAGGAAGGAAAATGTGATTCTGTCACTGAAACATAAGCAGCTGAAT
The DNA here is from genome assembly GCF_028554395.1 of Pezoporus wallicus. Classification (NCBI taxonomy): domain Eukaryota; kingdom Metazoa; phylum Chordata; class Aves; order Psittaciformes; family Psittacidae; genus Pezoporus; species Pezoporus wallicus. Next base: position 1,174,462 of record NW_026635397.1, on the reverse strand, counting down.
AGAAACATGAAGATGAACAGAAACAATGAAGAATTAAAATAAGCCCTGAGCATGAAATACAAAGAGAACAAAGTTGATTTTCTTTAAGTATCCAATTCCAAACACAAACCTCTGGATTACTGAATTCAAATGGATGGTTTTCTTTTCAGTCACATGTATTTCAGATTTCTCATTATAATATCATTACTATATGAGTACTAAAATGATGTTGTTCTTTAAAAACATCAAAATCCAATTAAGAGTAAGTCTTTTTTCCTTTTAAGTATTTATAACTGTGGTATCTCTCCAGCTCACCTCAGTAGTAAGGAGCAACATGTATTTGTTAGGCACAACAATATAAGGTCTTTCGATTAAAGGGATACTGATGACTGAAAGGCAGCATTGATTTCAATCTACCTGATGAAATAATTATATTCACTAATAATATACACTTATACAGCAGACATACAGGTTACGTATGAACAAAACCTCTGTGGAGGTCCCCCTGAGCATTCTCACACGTCGTCATTCATCTAAGTAGCCTGATTAATGTACTGGCTTCATTCTCGAAGATGAACCAAAGGTGGCACCAAAAATTCATTTTTCAGTGCTAACGAAATAATGCAATAAGAAACACTTTATTACAGACAACAGCACAAACCTACTCCTACACCACAGGAAGTGGCCCAGGTATATGCTCCCAGGTTATAATTTCACTTGATCTGGTACTCGAAAAAGCAGGATCCAGAGATATACACCAACAAAACCCCAACATAATTCCCTCTGATTTCTCTCATATGCAGGAAGCAAACATAGAGCTAAACCTCAATCACACCGTTTGCCACCTGGGGACCTACCAGTGCTCAGATGTTGGGTATCCCACTGGAGCTGCCCCTAAGACAATAACAGTGCACTTCTGAAGACAACTTCAGAGGCTGGCCCAGCCCTGCAAGGAGGTCCTTCTCCTCCCCAAACCCCTGCCGAAATGCAGTCTGTCAGAGGTCATTCTGCTTCCCCCCCAAGCCAATATGTTAGTTCTAACTAGCAGCACTTACATCTCAAACCTACTCACATCAGGAAAGTACTTTCAAAACACCTTTCTTTGACACCGATTAGATAAATTAAAGTTTTTGGTATGACAACGTACTGCAGCTAGATTTTCACTGCGCTGAGCTATGAGTGGTAGGTAAAACACTGTTCCCATTGGAAACACCACCCCCCCAACATATATTCTCACATATATTATAACAGAAGTAAGCAAGACCACAGTGAGCAGAACTTGCACCATCTGTGCTGACAACCTGATGGCAGGTACAAATTCCTGGGTGAGCATGAACTACTTAAGGCATAATAACTAATGACAAACTGAGAGGCCAAGAGTAGGGAACTTTGTGGCTGACCGAAACAAAGGGATGCATTATGGGATCAGTCAGACTGAGGAACAGCCAGGCAGGGGGTTCCAGTCTCCCACTGTGATGTCGGTCAGTCAACTAGCAAAAACACTGTAGGGCTGCTGAGGAAACCTTCACAAGAGTGCAAAAGTAATGGGGTCACTCATCTTTTGACATCTTTGACACACGTTCCTCCTCGGCATGCACTGAAGATATATAGATAGATAGATATATATATATACACACACACATCATGACTTTTACAAGGCATACTCCAAGGGAGAATTTGCAAAGGCCATACTGTAAAACATTGCAACGCCCTACCACCTCTGACTGAGAATCGTGAAGGAGGATTTATGTGCTCACAGCTTGCAGTATGTGGAGGATCACATCCTACCCGCCCGCTGTGTGCCACAGTGAGATGGAGGAAGCAAGCTTACCTTGTGGAGTCTGGAGAAGGTTTCATGTGGCCCTGGCTGCTCTCCTCCCAAACGCTGTTTGCCAGCTCGTTCCCGATAGAAGACATCACCTTAATGAGCTCTATAGGCCAGTCATCCAGGTCAAGAGAGCGGACCCGTGAGAGGTGTGTGCCAAGGTTTCGGTGTATACCTGAGCATTCGATACATATAAGTGCCCCCAGATTCAGGCTGGCCCAGTCAGGGTCTAGGGGAAGAAGAAACACAAGCAATTAGACAACAAAACACCTAACAAAGCTTAATGTTTATGGTTAAGGGTTTTAGCTCTGGGTGTACACTGGGCTGCATCAAAAGAAGCGTGACCAGCAGGTTGAGGGAGGTGATCCTGCCCCTCTGCTCTGCTCTGGTGAGGCCCCACTTGCAGCACTGTGTGCAGTTCTGGTGTCCTCAGCATACAAGGACATGGAGCTGTTGGAGCAAGTCCAGAAGAGGGCCATGAGGATGAGCAGGAGATACATAGCTTCTGTATGAAGACAGGCTGAGAACATTGGGGCTGTTCAGCCTGGAGAAGCTGTGTGGAGACCTCAGAGCAGCTTCCAGTGTCTGAAGGGGGCTACAAGGATGCTGGGGAGGGACTCTTCATTAGGGACTGTAGTGATAGGACAAGGGGTGATGGGTTCAAACTGAAACAGGGGAAGTTCAGGTTGGAGATAAGGCAGAAGCTCTTCCCTGTGAGGGTGCTGAGGCACTGGCACAGGGTGCCCAGAGAAGCTGTGGCTGCCCCATCCCTGGCAGTGTTCCAGGCCAGGTTGGATGGGGTTGGAACTAGATGACCTTTTTAAGTCCCTTCCAACCCAAACCCTTCTATGATTTACTCTAACCTCTATGATTCTATGAAAAATAATGAAGAATGCATGTGTCCTGTCCAAAAGCAGAGCTGGGAGGTCTTCAATCTGGTCAACTTTGCCCCATGGAGATACCAACCCTTCTGAGAAAACCCTCAAGGAATAAGAAAATCACTGGGGGTGGGATGGAGTGCTATCCTCAAAAGATGCCTCATTGCACCTTCAGTTGAAAGAAAAATATGACTTAGAAAAGAAGAAAACACCAACGTAGTGGCAGGTAGCTGATGATGAAGTAGTGGAGAAAACCCCTCCTTGGGAATCTAGAGCCACCCATAACCAGTTACAAGGGAAAAAGGAGGAAAAATCCCAGAGTGACTAGATAGGATGTCTCTGTTGCTGACTGTATCAACTCCCTTATATATAGACTCCACACATGGTTTTTACATCTAACACACCATGGGTATGTTTTCATCTCCAAGATCAGGGAGATCAGTACTAAGATGAAAATGCGATACTCTGAACAGTACCAGTCGTAGTGTATGAGCCAGGATTGCACCGACGCACACATACAAAATAACCCCACAAATGAGAAAACTGGGACAAATTTGGGAAATTCCAAGTCATTTCCCAAGATGGCTCACTTTCTTGTCATTGTCCTGTGTTATTTAAATGTAACTTGGTATGAATCTCCCTCTCCCCAACAAACGGGCATTATAACAAGTGCAATGAAAGGCACAAGGGAGGAATTTTTGGTGGCTTGTTTTCTCCCCCCCCCTGCTGTCACATCTCTTCTTCTCACCTTACCCTGGGCCTCTCAAAGAACTGTCTTAGCCTATCACAAATGCCAAGCAGGGTATTAATTGAGAGGGTAGACAATTTCTATCCAAATCTAAATAAGAAGAATCCTCCACCTCATTTCACTTGAGCAGAAAGTGTTTAAGAAGTTCCTGTCCATACCAGGTCTTACCTAGGAATACACAGTATTTCAGACTTAAAAAAACCAAGATGAGCCAAAGCTCCAGCCATGCTTTCCAAGCCCTTGCTAAGACAACCATGACAATCTGCTTTCCTGCCTACTTCATCAGGTCACCTCTACCAGTTTTGGTGTCTTGGCAGTGGGGGAACTAAGAGTACATTTGAAACACACTAAAAACCCTGAAACACTGATTTGTTGAGAAAAGCTTAAGTAACAGAGCAGATACTCTTTGGAAATTTGCCAACTGTGACTGGGAATGAAATCTCTGCCCCTGCCCTGCAAAGGCCATGCTGATCTTCACTATAATAAAAAGCCACAAGCTCAAAGAGGCACAAACTCAGAATGAAGCAAGAGAAAAGAACACCGATTTAGTTTTCCAGTTATTCTAGCTGATGTTAAGGACCCGACCTCCCTCCCAAATCCCTCTGTGCTCTTGAAGCACATCTAATGCATCTTCTACTAAATACATTTGTTAAATATTCACCTACTTCCAATGGGAGGTGCTGGTGCAATTGAAGCAATGACACCAAAGCAAAGCACCAAGAAGTTACATGGAAGTTTGTTAAGAAAGCATTTTAAATGTCAACAGTCTGCCACCTCACAGCTGAGTTGGAAGGTGGCAAACTAGGAAAGGCAAATAGTGAACTCATTACAGACACCCAGTGAGAAACCAGACTTGCTGGTCTTGGTTACAGCTGGCTAATGCAGAGGCTCTAATGAGGAGCTTGGACAAGTGACATTGTTCAATGGACTCTGGGAAAAACTGACACGGTGCTACTTATGACATTAACTCCAGTGCATGCACATGAAAACCTGTTCTCCAAAGGATGTGTGCTAGATAATTATTGGTGGGTAGTGACTCCTGTTAAGGCATCTCCTTCTTGCCATATGTAGTAGAGCACTTGTAAAATCTCATGCTTGAAAACTGTTAGCACCAATTCAGACTGGAAAGAAGCACAAGTGGTTACAAGCCATAACTATTCACACTGGGGTTTCTGGGTGCCTTTTCAAGAAGGTGATTAAAAAAATCAGCTCCCTTTACCTGCTGATGCTAAGAGTAATTCGGAATTGGAGGATGCTCAGAATACTTGTAAGCAGGTGGTAGGCCTTTCTCCAGTGCGCACATATCCAGATTTGATGGTAAAAGAGAGGAAAAAGCCCGTTCAATGCAGGTGGGGGTGTTAGGAAGGTAGATTCCCCTCTTTGCTTTACTTACAATTTGTCGAACAGAATATGAGCTCTTTTTAACATGGCTGAATACATCCAGATGACAATTTTCAGCTGTCCATATTCTTAAAAGATGTTTAGCTCCCTCCTTCTCTAAAAACCTCCTCCCCACTTTGACTTGCACCTCAAGCTGATTGATCATTTGAAGGTGAAATCTCCTGGAGCAGCTCTTTTAGGAGAATAACCCCTCCCCACCATCTCCTTCATCCTTTTGGACCTGTGGTGGCTGATGAAAGGCTTTGCCATGCTAAATCCTCATGAGTTCAGCATGTGTTAGATAGCTCTGGGCTGAGCAGAGGGAATCTTTAAAGGGAGGAGGAGAAAGGCCAGGGAAAGAAGAAGCAGGGGTGAAGGCATCTTGCAGAGTCACAGCAGAAGAGAGAGAAGAGTTTGCATCACTCCTATGCTTTGAGAGGTTTTTTCCTATTCTGCATATAAAGTTGAATCTTGTGATTGGCACAGTAGACCTGCAGGGCCACCCAAATGATAACTTCAGTGTTTGGCTCTCAGATACAAAATGTACCATAGCAAATTATTAGACTATTGGACTGGAAAACTCATGATGAGACTCTGCATCTTTAAGCCCTCCCTGTTTTCTTCTGCAACAGAAAAGACCTGATATTCCACGCTCTCCAGATTATCTTGGAAGTGACTCATATTTATCCTCTGCTCTGCTCTTTAAGACAAGAAGAACTAAAACCTTTTTGGGGCAGAAATTTAGCTGGGTTTACCTAAGCAATCTGATCATCTTCAGTGCCTTCTCCAGACAGGAGCCAGCACTGGGACTTCAACACTCTGGGAAAAGGCAACATCACTTTCCTTCTGAAACATGAAATGAGATCTTCTTGGGAAAAACCGCCAGCACTAAGGAGCATTTTACCTTACCTCTTGCTCCGGGATGTGAATGTTAAAAAAGGATTTGGAAAAAGTTTACTCTGAGACTGCCAAAGGCACATGGATGCTGCTAGTGCTACTGCTGCTGATTAACATCCAACAAGGCAGAAATTCCCTGGTGAAACAAAGTGCTGCCATGAAGTGCTAAAAAGGCAAAGAGCTCAAGAAAGAGAAAGAATGAGACTTCTGAAGTGGAAGATTGATGGCTCTTCAATAGAGCTGAGGGACAGCAACATCTCATATTCCTTTGCTCCCAAACATCTGGCTTTGTGAAGATGCAAACTATGTGAACTTTCCACAGGAGAGCTGGTGTTTGTGATGCTAAACGCTCTGGGGGGTAAAGACTTGCACAAGCAAGGCAGAAAGGAGAGAAGGAAATAAAGCAAACCCTGGCAAAAAACTGGCAGGCTGAGATTCACCTCATGCTCGTGTTCACATTTTAAGATAAACTGCTTTGGAAATGTCTCAAACTTCTTCTAAAGAACTATGGTAGCCTTAAAATCAGGAAGGCCAAACAGCAAGAAGAGTCCCAGAGGGTATAAATCATCCCCAAGAATACAAACAATCAAGAGGTTCCAAATTCCCCTCTCTCCCTCCCCTCTACACTACAAAACAGAGCATTGAGTGTTGCCAAAAAGGGCAGTCCAAGCCTGCCCCCTCCCAGCAACATGTTCTTGGCACATCCCTCCTGCTGGCACCATGTACCTGTGGCCAACTTGACCCATGAAACAATCTGGAGGAAAAGCAGCCTGGCTGAAATGGGAATAAAAAAAAACAAAGGAAAAAGAAAACAAGAGTGCTGCCTTCTCCATGCACAATCATTTTCCTGATTAAACATTGAGCCTGGTTGCATAAATACATGCACGACTGGAGAGAAACACGTATCTCTGGGGTTAGCCTGGATGGGGCTTGGAGCAAGCTGCTCTAGTGAAAGGTGTCCCTCCCCATGGCAGGGGGTTGAAACTGGATGAGCTTTAAGGTCCCTTCCAATCCAATCCAGTCTGGGATTCTATGAACTGGATCACGGATGTATCATAAGGATGTGCATGAGGGGGGGAAGTCGCCTGGGACACACATTCCCCCTCCACCTGGGTGACCAGTTAGCAGGGTCTAGAAAATGCCACCCACAGCTCTACAGACAGACTGAATAGAAATCAGTAACGGTCCCATTGTGGTCTGCTCACAGACAGCAGCGAGTACTTCAAATGAGCTAAATATTCATCTAGGTCACCTGAAGACCCTGTCCTTCTTATATACAGTGCAGCATCTTACATACCTTTGACTTGAACTGCATCAAAGCTTTGGTGTAAATCTGAATGACTACCAGGTCAATATGAAAGAACTTTAATGAGTGTTGGGCTGTATATGTCAATATATGTATATACCAGTCAAACCAACATTTTCATTTGTTTATTGCATGCTGGATTACTAGCCACTGGAATGTAAAGACCTTAATTTACCAACATTGCTATTATTTCTTTCAGTCTGTGAAATTTCTGCTCAACAAGCTGTTCCTCCAGCATCCCAGTTCTGGTGCTCAAGGCCTGGTCCAGGCAGGCCTCACATCCCTGTGTGCTGAACCACCGGGGACAGCTGCCTTTCTTCTTGATCCATCTCCTATGGACAGCACATGGGTATCTGACAGTGTCCAACTAAAACCAGTCTGGATGTGAAGCTGTTAACGTGCTAACCACCTTCCCTTCAAGCCTTCTAAGCATGAGGCAGGGGATAACAGGGATTTCTGGTGGATGACTGAATGAGTTAAATCAGCAGATAGCAAATTAATTGTGCACAAGCATTAGCATGTCAGTATGACTGTTCATTTTAGAGTGAACTGGGATGCTGGGATGCCTTGGACTAGTAGTCACAATCCTAAACAACAAGTCTTAAAATCAAAAAAGAACTGTACCAAAAGGAAAAAACAAGGACGTTTTTCCATGTGAAGCACTTGTAAAAAACACCAGAAAAGTTCTGACTTTCAAGTATCAAAGAAATACAAATGCGCAAGTGCTCAATCCTTCTGCTTCTACAATTAATTGCTTTACAGCAAGAGTACTTCCTTTTTGTGGCTTTGTTGCAAGCCCCTGGAACTGAAGAGCACCAGAATAATGACCTCAGACAGGGTTAGTGAGGTGAACCACAGCTCAAAGTATTCTTGAGAATACTTTCTGAGCACTACGTATGTGTTTTAAAAAATAAAGAAAGGGAAAGAAACACAAAGGGGAGGAAAAAAGAAAGATCCCAAATCAAGTTTTCAAGTATCCAGATATAATGAGCAATGACTTTGGTTTCTTTTGACAAGGAACCCTAAAAAAAAACAAACCGAAAGAATACCAATCAAGCTCTTTGAAAACAGCACCATGGCACATCTGCCCTCTCCATGCAAAACAGGAGGAAAACAGAAGTTACAACTTCTTTTTCTTTGACAGAAAGTAAAGAAATGATGACATTTAGAAGTGGGATGTGAAAGGGGAAAAATGAGGATGCACTGATGCAACATATATTGAGCACAAATGAACATAAAATAAAGCTGATAAAGCAAACTCCGTAATGAAGCATATAGAATATAATACCAAATATAATGCCAAAACAGACAAAGCCCGTGGTGGGTGTTCACTCAAGTCTTGGCCAAGGAGAAGTGCTGGCCAAGAAGAGGTCTATTTTCTGAAGTGATGTGACCATACTTACTCTGTGCTTCACAGTCCACACAGTGGGAATTGCCTCTGATGTTCCTTATGGACTGAAGGGCCATGGCCTCATTCTGACTTGTCAGGCGGGACTGAATAGATGGAAAGAAATGTAGAAACAACACATAAGGACCCAGTAACATCGGATGACACAACTGTCACGTCAATGAATGGCACAACTCAAAGCTTAGACCAAGGTTGAATGAACATGGTCAAGGAACCTCAAGTCTTGGTTTGCCTCTCAACAGTGATCCTTTGGCATTTCCAAGTACTGCAAGTCCAAACCTGCCAAGCAGGGACTCCTCTTCCCTCCCATGTTTCTTGACAGCATCATATTCCTCCCAGGGATCTCTACCCTGTGCAAGAGCTCCCAGTGCTCTGGGGTCTATTCTAAGAAGGGGGGAGAGTGCACTGAGGAAAACTGAGTCTGGAAATGAAGCCTGCTATTCATAAGAACAGGAGTCACAGGTTAGGTTTGCTTTTTGAGATAAATTAGATAAGAATATTATCGTATAAAATCAATGTCTTTTATTGATGTGTGTGCTTTTGTTAATGAAGACTAAGGGATGGTTTGCAAAAGCAGCTGAAACCTTTTTATCATCCAAAGGTCAGATTTAATCAGATGGCACTCCATGATGACCTGCCAATGACCTCTACTTGGACCTGGAGACACTGTCACAAGGTACAACAGTTCAACTCAACTGTCTTGTGAGCTCTCAGAGAAGTAAACTGTTAGTTATAGCAAGTGATGGACTCTTTGCAATGAACTGATTTAAACAGCATGAGGACCAGGTCTTAAGTATGGCAATGTGGGGATGTGTCCTCCTGACCTACCAATGGGACGCCTACTAAACCTGTTCAACTAAGTGCACTTTGCTATTCCAACTAGTTCTTCTGACATGTTTTGATAGCTCAGTAATACTTTACAGGAAAGAAACCTCCTGGAGCCACTTACCAGGCACTCTTTATCCTCTTTTGGTTTTTTTTATATAGGTGTGAGTGTACACATTTCCTCCTTTGTGTTCCCTTAACGTACATATTAGAATGTGTAAACCCAAGAAAGGCAAGAAAATATGTAAGCAGTGATTTTTCACTATCTCAGAAATACATATTGGAAACAAATTCTTTTCACTTTTAATAGAATGGGAAGTAAATTATGTTGATGATAATCACTGGTGTCTGATCTACTCTGGCAGCTCAGGGTAATGAAAGCAGGCATTCATTCTACCATATCAGTCTCCTTGCAATATAAAGTCATTAAAGACAACACTTAGGCGGATGATGCTAAAGGATCTAGAGGTCTGAACAGTTATTGCACAGTTCTCTTCCTTGACTACCACTCAACACCTTGCCCTCTAGCTGTGAAGAGTGAGCAGACACAGAGACTCAAGAAGCAGGAGCTCTCTGGCCCCTCTAAAGATAAGGGATGTATGAAGAAGTCTCAGATTTTAAACATCGATTCTGAGAGGAAAGGAGAACAAATTGCTTCTGTCATCATATGAAAGCATTGCAAGGTGGAAGGCCCGGTCCTCTTAGGTCATGTTCTTCTTTCTCCAAAATGCTTTGATGAACTGTTTCTGGATTTGCTTTGTTTTAAGACAAAAACCCGTAACAATTTATTTCAGTGAAATTAAAGAAAAGATAAATTGCATCTACGCTTTAGTTTCTGTGATTTGCATTATTCCATCAGGGCAGAATCCTATGGCTGAACATTATTGCACATTTATGGTTAGGTCAGCCAGAATGCTGAGTTAAATTCTGCCATGCAGCAGCTTAGCAGATTTAACTTGAGATTTGACTTGTAAATACATTGGTTTTGGGGTCTGCCTCTGCTCTCCTCTGCAACAGGCTTTTCCTCAAGCGCCTTCTGCAGATCTCTAACCTGACACAAAGCTGAATCTGCATCACTGACTACACCACACAACTTCTTTATTTTCAGTATTCCTCTGTGCACCTTACCTTGTTCTTGCTGCTCTCACATGACTGTAAACTGGCCAAGATCTGACTCTCTATGGCTTGTACCCACGCATCTCTTTCTTCATATGTGGTAGCTTCAAAGTGCCAAGTCTGGCCGGTGAGAGAGACAATGATAAACTCGAAGTTTTCTTCTTGCTCTGAAAAAGACATGCAATACGAAGAGAAGGTTAAGTTTAAGGATACTGACAACTAGGCCTAAACTATCTTTGTTGATGAGCATTTCTTCAATACAACAAGCGAAAGCAGGTCTGGATTGTTGAGGTTTGAGGCTAGATACAGCCAATTCCCTTGCAGTTGCACATCAGAAAACAGCTTGCAGATCCACTGCGTTTATTCTCCAAATGTTATACAGATAAAGTACTGTCATGGGTACATATTCAGTTCCTCTGTGTGTATGTGAGGGTGGTATCAAGGCTATACCCTTCTGGAACACAAAGTGGATAACAAGCATTATTTAGATTTAAACCTGAGGTGCTAAGAGCTACATAATGTAAAAATCAAAGCATGCCATAAAATAACTTAAAAGATGAATGGACTGTTAAAGGCTGACAATACAGAAAATTTCATGATTTCCCCTCTTCCTTCAAGCAGTTTCTTACATGCACAGATTATATTAAAAGTGGATGTGTACATTTTCCTGTCTGCAGCATAAATACACTGGGTTATAATAGAGGATTAAAATCAGTTCAACCTATTCAGCACTCATGTTCGACATGGGAGATGAGAAAATGATCTGAGAAACTCGCAGAAAGGGTCAGTGAAATATCCTTAGGGCTACTAGAGTACAAGGACAAGTATTCAGGCCAGGGGATGGCAGCCTATGAATCTACCAGTAGAAGTGAAATAAATGGACACACACTCCAACCACACATGGGACACCAAAGTCAAATGAAAAAAGAAATCAAGGAAACTGAAACAGAGCAAGTGGAATTAGGAAGGGCAGGCATGAAGCATGAAAAGGCAAAGAATAATAGAGCACAAAGTTCTGGTGAACATCAGCCATAACGGGCATTAGAGTGAGCATTTACATTCACTTGTGTGCTAATGACTTATTATATATTCAGAGCCATGAAACTCCTGCATCACCTTGTCATCCACAAGCGTGCAAAGATAAGTGACAAATCTGGCACTAGCTTTAAAGACAGCACTGTTGCTCACTGGCAGTCATTTTCTCAAGCTGTGGCACAACTGGTTTTCTTTGATAAACTCCATGTTAGCAAGGCCAGTGCCTACTGCTTTAATGATGCCTCAAGAAAGCAGCAGAAGGTGAGAATGCATCTTGAGGTGAGAATAAACACAGAGGTGAAGGTTATTTCCAGGTGCATGAGGGCATAGGCTATGTTATTTTACTGGGATAACCAGGAAAAGAAAGAGAAGAGAAATGATGCAACCTGATAGCTACAGCCAGATTAGCAACATCGTTAGAGACAAACAAGTAGAATCATTATCCAAAATGTTATGAATAACTCATGACAAAAGCCGTATTTACAGAGTTTATGAAAAAGCAGCAAGAGGAAACTACAGTAAATGAATTAATGTTGAGTCCTGTCTGCTGTAGGGTGACACAGTTATGATCATCTACTTATGCAGATGGGTATGTCAGTGGAGGGAGGTACAGACATACTGAAGTTCTGCATCTGTTGATGAAAACAAAGAATGATGATGAAAGAAGAGAACATGAAAAGCTGAATTCCACCTGCAGCAGCCCCCTGCAGAGATCCATTTAGGAAATTCATCATTTTTAGGCCTTTCAGTGGCTTTTCAGTGATAAAGCGTATTCCTGAAATCTTACTAAAGGAGGATTTCCTCACACCTCCTTTTTGGGCAGGGAGGAGTAGGGACACAAAGACACAGAAGGGGACAATGAGAGAGGAGACTTCTGCAGCACACTGACAGGGATGACTTCTCAATACATAGCAACTCAACAAGAAGTTGAGAGGAGGGGCTTTGGACAAGGGCCTGTAGAGACAGGACGAGGAAAATGGCTTCAACATGTCAGAGGGGAGACTGAGATGAGCTCTTAGGCAGAAGCTCTTCCCTGTGAGGGTGCTGAGGCACTGGCACAGGGTGCCCAGAGAAGCTGTGGCTGCCCCATCCCTGGCAGTGTTCAAGGCCAGGTTGGACACAGGGGCTTGGAGCAATCTGCTCTAGTGGAAGGTGTCCCTGCCCATGGCAGGGGTTAGAACTGGATGACTCCCTTCCAACCCAAACCATCTATGACTCTATGAAGAATATACAGTATATAACTAATACTCAACAAGTATATATGGTATATCTTTACAGAGCCACACTATACTACTCCTCTACCATGGCTTTCCAGCACCACAATTCCAGACCTCAAAAGAAGTATATACAATCAAGCTGCTGCATCACTGAAGCCTCTTATCTTCTCTCTGCCAATAATCCCTATCACATACATGAAGCTTATCACACACATGAAGCAAACGCCCCACAGAAATAAACGCTGCAATTCAGCCAGTGTCCCATTGCAAAGTGAGGCTGAAATCCCGTCCCTGCAGCAGCACCTCTGCAAGCTTTGTTTCTCAGAAATGTTACACAAGGTTATTCCCCTGCTTACAGGAGACCTATGGCAGAGGACACAATCCTGGCTATTCAGGCAAGTGGAATGGAATTCAGGAAACACCTCCAGCCGTTCCCCGTGGTCACTCTTTTATATGCTGTCTCCTTTTCCCAAAGGAGAGGCTCCCTTGTTTTATCTCCTGACCTTTCTGCTGTGACCAGCTTACACTGTGACAAAAGCTGCCAAGATCTTACACAGCCTTTGTGGCTGTGGATTGCAAAGTCCACACAGGACACTGGTGAGTCTGTCCCAGTATGGCCCCACCATGGGTTAAGAGGGCTGCAGCACGTTTTAAGGCTGGGCTGGAAGGATGTTTTCAGTACATCACTAAGAAATCTTGGTCATCGCAGATGATACATTAAGAACATGTAAGTTTTTACTCTCTGATATCTACTGTGTTTCAGGTATACTCCTTAAGGAGCTCAGCTGAAAAGCAACCGTGCCAGTTGAAGATGTGTTCAGTAATACATTCTCTGTTCATATACACCACATTTTGTAGGCCCAACTGGGAAACAAAGCAGCAGTGGTGCCTGCTGCACATCACCCACAGGGCAATGCCTACAAGAGGCGAGTAGCAAATGCGGCTGTCCTCAACCACCACATACACCGACAGGAAAATCCAGGCAGGAGGATGGAATTTTCCTCTTCAGTCAAATTATAGGTTGTGCTATTTAAATCCCTGTGGGCCCAATCACAAAATTTTATTAAACAGTTTTCCATGTTTAACAGTTATTCACAGAAAGGTCCACTATAATAGTATTTTAGCACCATCAACCTGTCGAAATCAACCTGCCCAATTACTCCAAACTACATTAATAACACCGGATATTACACTAATTGTGTCCAGTTTCTATGCAGACGAGGTCCCACGGGGCTAATTTTGCATCCTCAGGGGCAAGCAACTTAGCCATCAAGCTGATTTCCCCAGGAATCCCTCCTCATTACACAGGTCCAGGCTGTCAAACTTCTTCCTTTTTTTTAAACTAAAAAAAAGAGGTTAATGGGCCAATCAGTCATCAATTATTTCCTGGGAGGCCAGCAGGCAAAGGGTTAAAGTGGGAAGAACCAGCTGCAACTGAGTTCCATTTGGAAGTTATCAACAGGAGATGTCTCAAATGATGTTGCTGTTGTTTGGTTTGCCCTTTGCTTTAAAGTGGTGGGGGCCAGGATGGGCAATGAGCTGAAACTGTCAGATTATGATGAGATGAACCCAAAGCCATTTATTTCTTCAGTGGAAGTGGACGTGCAACGAGGAAATTTTAGGAAAACCATTGCACTCTCGTAACCACCAAGCCCCTTCCAAGCAGCACCAAGGTCCCACTGTTTATGCTGCACTGTTTGCACCATTATCCTTTCATAGTGAAATTAACTACATTTAAGCCAAGGTCACATTTATTTTGCTCTGCCAAAAGTCAGACATGGCTACAGCCCACCACTTACAGCAAACAAGAGATAGAGCTCCTCAGAAGCAAAGGATTGTGCAAGGGAAATCAAACATTTAGGCATGGTCTCACCGCATTCCCGTACCAATGCCTGTGTTAACTGTATGACACAGAGATCAGATTTAGAAAACTACACTGTCAACGACTACAGGATGCAATTAGTCTGTAACTTGCTTTAGAGAGATCAATTAAGTCTACTACAATGTAGAGAAAATGCAAGTCCGGAAGCAGTTGCACCTCTTGGTATCCTGCAAGATCGGTTCTAAATGGTGTGCAAAGATCAGTTTGTTCCAAATTTCCACTTCCCACATCTTTTATTCTCAATATTAAGGGTTTCAGAAATAGCCACCAACACCTTGCACCAGAGTGGGGTAACCACAAGCACAGCTTGAAGCCAATGGAAGACAAGGGCTCCTTTCCACCAGGCACTCTACAGTCAGGAATTACAGCCATCCCAAAAGTTTCCTTTTAAACAAAACCATTATTTCTATTTTCCATGGCTATAAAACAGACACTCACCAGGCTTCAGGCACCTCTCACAAGCAGACATGAATATTCTACCAGAATCAGAAATAAAACTGGATCTTCTGGCCTCCAAGCCAACCAGCCTCTTTCACTAGGTGCCAGATCGTGTGTTTGCTGTCATCAGAGGACCCTGCTGCTGCTGCTAATGAACAGTAACTCACTGTGCATGTCTGGTGTAGGATGCCACTCAGACAGGAAACACTTTCCAGAAACAAGAAGTCAAGTGCAGAGCCAACAGATTCTCAGTGGTGTATTTCAAACACCTGTGAAGCACCTTCAAGAGTTGAGGTTACAGCCTGAAACCTAGTCAAGTCTGCCTCAAGTAATACTGAGACCTATTTAAACTCCCTTTTTATTCACGCCCTCCTCCCCCTCTCTGTTCAAGCACCCTTTCTTAATAACCCTTCATCTTTTCAAAAGGATGGGAATGAAACAGCGCCAATATGCTCAGCAACCCACATCAGATGTTAACAATATACAATTTGTTTACAATGAAGGCACGTTGGTATTTACGTACTATATGATGTTAACTAGTGTTACCTTTTGCCACTTGGTGTAAATTATCCCTGCAACTCAGAAGATAAGTATGTTTATTAGCAGCCTCAATTAAGGAAATATTTGTGCCATGTCCCACTGGGCATGACTATGCTAATACTTCTCTCCCCTTTCCAAACCCAGTGTCTAAATCTAATTAGTTTTGAAAATCTACCCTATGAGGACAAAATAGCTCTGCTGTTGGTCGCCCACAGCTCTTGATAAAGGTTGTGTTTCACTGGAAGAATTTTGCAGTGGTGCTGTTTTCTATCACTACCTGTGAGTGACAAACTGGTGATGAAAGGCTGGTTCCTCCCCATACGTACTTCTTATTCTATCTGGATGCCGAGGCAACATGGTTTGAATAAATCCATGAAGTAATGCGAGTCTACACTTGCATTAGGTGTTTCCTGATGTGTTTCAAGCTTGAGGTTTCCTTCCAATATGACAACTCCCATGGCAGGGGAATTGGAACTGGATGATCTCGAGGTTCTTTCCAACCCACGCTATTCTATGATTCTATGACACATGTTTCAAAGCTGAAGAGCTTGCTTAACTAAAGGGTGTTGTGAAGGTGAGTCTATAGAGCAGAGCTTACCTCAGGTGCTCCCATCCATCTGCCATCAACATTCCACACAGGCACAGTACCACAGCAGCAGTTATCACTAACTTCTAACCAAAACACAGTTTGAGAGTTAATGAATATGCAGAAGAAAAGTTTTCCAGGAAAGCCTGGCCCTGTTTAACATGTCAGACAGGTAACCAACAAGAGTGGAAAGGTAAGGATTTAATATCTTTATGCATGTTAAAGCAGAGCACAGCCATTTACTTTCTTAAAGATAAGCCTTTCTGCGGTGCTGCAAAATCTACTGATATAGGAAAAGTAATTCTGTATTTCAATTATATTCAGGAACAAGTGACTCTAGCTTGTCGTATAACCAGAGTAGGGTCTGGTTTAAGGATAACACAGTGACATTATGTACGTTCCCCCTAGAGAATCAAAGCATTGCTTAAAGACCGCCTGCCTGCAATAAGGAGCAGGTGGGACTTTTGTATTTGTCAGTGGCTCCCTATAGAAAAAAAACCCAAATCTGAAAATGAGAGAGTTTTAGGCAAACTCTGAAATGAAGAAAATAAAGTTTCTTGCAATCACACAGAACTGACAGAGGACCAGCGGAGGACACACCTGTATGATGTCTGCTTCTTTCTGCCCTCAGAAGCTTGAGTCCTTCAGCTGTGATCTTGTACCCAGCCAACTCTGTGAATATCCTGCCCTTCCTCACTCCTCTGTGACCAGACCTATCAGTAATGGGTCAAGCAATAGCCATGGGTCAGTAACAGCCAGGAAGAGGACTGCCAGCGTTGCACGGCATACAGCAAAAGGGGACCATATGTAAGCAAAACCGACCCACTACGTTGAGGACCATCCATATACCTGCTTCTGCCAAGCACCTACAAAATCAGTTGCATCATCTGAACTGCAGATTTCTCCATCTTAATCAGAGATTTACTACCTGGAAGCATAGAAAATACCTAAAAATAACAGAACCAGTGTTAAAAAACACTGGAGAGGCTGGTTCCTAGATCACGCTTTCAAAAATGGGACCGTACACAATGGAAATGGGTTTTGTCTGTAGAAAAGTGGAAGTGCAATTGAGCAAGCACGCGTTAAAGACCAAAGCAGGTTTGTTATTCTGGACTGTCATTTCCTATCATCATCCTGTTTTTTGAAGGCATAATTATCTAAACATGTGGCTTTTAATACTTACAGTGCTCATTAACTCAGCATTTGCATGTCTCACCATTCCAGCTTCCACACAAAGACTGACGGTACCGGCTCAAAGATGCAAAGCTATGGAGCACATTGATTGCTCTGTTTTCACTGGGGATAATACCTCCAGAAAGAGATACCTTTGCCTAACTTCAGAAGTTGGTTTTGATGATAGGTCTCAAAACTCTTTGGGCTGTGGCCAGCAGGAACATGCTCCCACATGCTTATCCAAGGTGCCTTTGATACTTGGTTTGATCAGTAAGAACAAAAGGTTACTCAAACTAGCCTGGCTGTAAACCACAAGGGAATTCTTCATACTTGTTTCCCTGGTGCCGTTTCCTAACAGGTAGATATAAAATCATAAGCTTCTCAAGCAGGAACAATGAACACGCCGATTAGAAGAAAAATCTGGTTGGGAGATAAAAGCCAGCAAATACGCAGAAAACAAAAATACACAGAAAATGGCAAATCACTAAAAAGTATCTTGTTTCCTATTAAGTGGGAAAAAAACCACACCCAAACCTATTAATATCTGACAACCCCATTCTCTCATTTCATAGTTGACACTTCCTGCAAAATATGCAGGAATACTGCGTATTTTATACTGCAAAACCATCAAAATGGAGCGTTTTGCTCTGAAAAGGGGATAATTTTGCATTTCCGCTGAGAAAGAAACCAAAATTACAACTTAAAACCCCAAAAAGCTTCCTTAAGAAGCTGCAGGAAAAAAATCCCACTTTTGTTTCCTCCCTACACTTTGTTTGGCAGCAAGAGCAAGGCAATAGAGCAGTAATTGTGCAAAAGAAAGGACGGTGATATAAATCACCAAAGGTTAATGATCAGGATGTGAACAGAGGGACTTGTTTACAGAAATAGCATGCAATTTAAAATTTACAAGAGATTTAATGCCACCGCTTGGCAATCACTAAAATCAACAGCCCAGAAAACAGTGACATTAAGAAAAATATTACAGTTATAATCATTCCAAAATAAGTCAATTAGTGTTAGGGCATGCGCTCGCGATTACTTGACCCATTTGCTTTGCACTTAAGTGAAGAGAAAAAAGAAATCCCCCCTCCTTTATACTGAGATTACTGAGTTGTGACCTATTTTGCATTCTCTATTTCTCCCACCATCCCTCTTGCATGCTGCTGGAGATGGTGGTGGAGGGTGGTGGGTGTTTTTTTTGCTCTCCTTGCCTAGCTTCCAAGTAATTCTGACCTCTGACATTTGTAATAAAACAGGGAAAAAAAGAAGGAAGTTTATAATTGTGTTGTTCAAATGAAGGTGGGGAGAGGGGGGGTGGAATATAAAATTCAATGTGCTATTATAGCAAAGCCATGACGGCTGTCTTCGGTGGAAAAAAAGCAATGTAAGTCAATTTGTGAACTTTGCCACCAGGTGACCTTTAGAAATACAACAATATACAGAATTTACAAGCAAGAGTAGCACATGCAAATGACCCGGCACTGTCTCGCCTTTGGATTAGAGCTGCAAAGAGCATTACGGAGAAGGCTTGCACAAAGCAAATTAAGACTGTTACTTAAATGTCACGGCACACTATTGTATTTGGCTACAGATCATTACACCTGATACTAACACTTTTAAAAACTGTAATAACTTGGGAAGTATTACATTGAGTGCCCACATGTAGAAAGAAATATATATATATATAAAAAAAATAGAAAAAAAGGGAAGAAAATGGGTTCCTGCAGTAATTTAAACATCACCACTCCACGACGAGAGGGAAAGGTCAAAATTTAAGTAAGCTGAAAGGAACATGAATGGCAAACTAAAAAGCACAACCAACACACACACAAAAAGGATGAAAAGACCAAGTGGAATGACTCTGCAAACACAAGATGAAAGCACGCATGCTTTGGGCAAATTTGATTTCCATGCCTGCACTGGGGAAGGGGGAGACGCAAGGAGGACGCAGGGTAAAAAATAAAGGGTAAGAGAGGAGGTGTCCATCTACAACGGGTGGGTTTGTTACCTTCAGTGTTGGTGCTGCTGCTGCTGTATATATTTCGCAGGCTACCAACACGGTTTAGTTTCCAAGCTTTGCGTTTGGCTGCGTCCAGAGAGCAGGAGGGGAAGAGAAAAAAACAAAAAGAGAATAAAAATAACGAAAAAGGGAGGAAAGAAAGAAATGAAAAAAAGGGGAGAAAGGAAACATCAAAATAGCATGTGAAGTAAAATACAAGCGCGAGCCTCGTAACACGAAGAGCTGCACACAGAAAATGCACACGGGACTTTACAGCCTCTGCGATCCACGGACAATATGGAAAGCCTCTTATCGAGGGTGATTTTTGAAAGGCTCTAAAACATGACACGATCTGACAAGATTAAATGGATCTGCTATTGGAATAGACAAAACCAGAGCAGTAGAAGTACAAAAATGCAGGAAGTATTTGTACAAAGGATACACGACCAGACAAAAACAGCTACTGCAAAATGGGATTTAATTAATGACGAAACACAGCCAGACAAGAGCTCTTTCTCCTTCACAAGCCTGTACCGCTCACTTAGTGCTTGTAGTTCACCTTTAAACCACTTCTTTACATCATCACCTTTAAAAGTTGAGGTGATGATGCAATAACCTTAAATCCTCATAACAACAAACTGTTATTTGTAGCTTTGAGCTTAGAGAGATTACTTAATTATTTTGAAGGTTGTCAAGTAGACATGGATGCAATTGATGCCTATGGTCCTCCCTTCCTCCCCCAGGCAAATCACTGCAAAAAAATCAAAGTGTATATTCTTCCTGTAAGAGGCAATACCCTCACTTCTTAGAATTGCCCCAAAATTGGAGATTCTCCGAGTTCCCAGCTGCTGTTTTACAATTAGCAGAAAATACTGCTCAAAAGCACTCCAGTCCCGTGCTCATTAGGAAAAAAACCACATTTTTACCTTCTTTTAAACTGACATGTTTCGCCTCAAGAGTGAATTCACAGCATGAAAAGTACCTTCAATCAACAATATGCTTGCTTAGCCTGAGTTTCATCAGGCAGGAACAGTATGAAGCATCTGAGTCCACCATGACACTGCTGGACCCTAACAGTGACTAAAAGAACAGCATTGTGCACTCTTCTTCATGCATACACATCCCCACATCTGAGGAGGTAACTGTGTACCTGCTAAAGTGCTACCTCTATCAGCTTTCCAGCTTACCTAGTTAAGAAATAATGATGCAGCACTGCTTGGCATGCAACTGCTTGTTAAAATCTGTTTTATAGGAGCAAGCAAGAGACCACTGGAGTCAGTGATAAGTGGAAGAGCATCCAGACCTCCTTTTGAGCCGCCCTTCCTAGCAGGTCACCCAGCCCTCCTGTCCACAGACAGTGGAGAGCTTTCAGTTTGGGTGTGAGGCTTCTAGAAAGTTACATTAATTACGATTAATTTCTATGACATGCATCATTGATACATGTAGAAATGGCTTACACAGAGGCAGTCCAGACCAGCCTGTAAAACTCTTCCATAATTTTAGTAACATCATTTCCTCCTTGGAAAATGACTCCCACAGCAGTGCAGGAAGAAATTAAACACACCATGCTTGCACATACCAGAGTTTTCATAGATCTGTAAGTCACAGGACAGGAAACAGCCTCAAGCTGCACCAGGGGAGGTTTAGATGGAGCTGAGGAACAATTCCTTCCCCACAGGGTGCTCAGGCATTGGAACTGGCTGCCCAGGGCAGGGCTGGAGTCACCGTCCCTGCAAGTGCTCACACACCGCGGAGATGAGGCCTCAGTGCCATGGGTTAGTGGTGGCCTTGGCAGGGCTGGGGAACGGTTGGACTGGCTGAGCTTAAAGGGCTTTCCCAACCTGGCTGATTGTGGTTGTACGTTTGAAATTGGAAGAGTCTTCCACTCCCATACAGGTCAGAGTAAAACTCAGCTCGTAAACCTGGAGTACACCCATTCCCATCCTCACCGCAGATGCTCCTCACCCTTTAGGATGACATCAACATCTCACAACGTCATGAGTACTGTGATAACAACTGTTTTACATTTTTCTTTCTATATTTATGAACTTTAACAAAACTCTTGATTTTCAGCTAAAGTGCTAAGGCTGCAAGAGAACTGTCCAAACACCTAGTGTTAATCTACATGCTGTTTTAATAAAGCCATCTGCGGGCTTTAATGCTATGTACTCAAAAAGGAGGACCTGGATGTCTGCATGACATCCTATAGAATGCATCGCACTGAAATGAAAATAGATAACAATATCTGAAAGGAAAAGTTACATCTCTAAAAACTAAAGTTCATCAAATCTATAAATATCTTCACTGAGTGCATCCTTCAGTATGAAAACCCCCTTCAGTTTTCAGACCTATTTAACATGTCCCAACACCTAGAGAGGCACAATTTCCTAGCAGAAAACTTGTTTTTCCTGAGAAACATTTACATATAAATAGGCAAAATCGAGGTTTGGCACCCTTCAGAAAGAGAAGATGGTCTCCAGTACACAAAGACCTTTTCCCAGTCCCTTTTCATTTTTCACACTTTAATGGCACGTTAGAGTATGGCCGTATGAGCAGGAAGTGAACTCGCAGCCTGGTTTTCTATTAACCTATTGATGAAATAATCCATTTTAATGTGTTAAGTGTAATGCCTTTTTCTTCTCTTTAAACAAATGGACTTTTCCACAGTGATGCTGAAGCCCTGATACATCTGAGTGTGTCCTTTAGCATCGATTAGGCTCCTGCCTGCCTCCTCAAGGTGCTCCGCTGTCTTGAGGATTCAATAATATTATCAGCAGCAGTGTTTGGACACTGCCAAGCGCAGCCTCCGCCAGGTGATTGATGTGCATGTAAGCACCAGGGCCCAGCTTAGCCATCCTACCCTGCCTGCCTTCAAAATTACACACTGGCTACACATTTTTGTGACCTACCAACAAGGCTTTAATGGGCACCGAAGTCTGTTATTTATCTGGCTTGTCCTTGACTTCTATCCCAGGACATCCTTTCCGTCCCATCTGGGTTCCAAAGTTAATTCAACAAAAGCTCTTGCTGCCAACTCTGCATGCATATATATATACACACATAAAGTATATATACACTTAAACAACTAAACCCCAGCTGGTTTCCAATAAAAAAGCTATAAGAAGTACTTATTCCATTATTTAATAGCAAACAAAGCCCCCTAATTAGAAAGACAAGACCTTTCTTCAAGGTATATTGATTTCAAGTATTTTCTGGAAGCCTGTTTTCCTCAAAGAAGCCACAAAGAAGCATCTCTGACTAGAAAATCCTGGACAAACACCTCTCTCAGACACCAAGTATCTGGAATGAAGTTAACTATTTCCCAGAAGACAGCGGGTATTTAGCTTGTACTGAAACTGCAACTAGCATTCTGCCTCCTATGTCGTGCTACCTCAACGTGAATGACTAATGTATTTTACTAATGTTTCAAGAAAATCTTCTATTAACTTTGACACTTGCCCTTATCTCTGGCTTCACAGCTGACAAAAACAACACTTCAGAAATCAAAGCAGTCCCCCCATCTTAACCAGTGTGTAGATATGGTGTAGCAGCGCAGTTTCTGCTCTTATCCAAACTCATTAACTCCAGAAACATAGATTGCCAAGATGAAATTCCTATCACTGCTGGGTAAATTCATTTGTGCATCCTAACACTCAGTCTGGACCAGCACAAGCAGTCATTCATTATCTGTCACCCAACAGCACAGAGCTCAGCTTTTAACAACCCTGCAAAACAACACTAGGATGGTTGCTACCTTCAATTTGGTGTAAGCCATTGTCCAGCCATTCCTCCTGGTAGCAACCACAGGAAGAAATCACAATGCACCCAACCATGAAGGCTTTGACTCTCAGAGCCTGAGATGTGTTTCTCTAAGAAAAAGGGTTAAAGTGCTTTATTGAGTTCTTGTGAGGAAACTGCTTACAACTGTATCATCTGTGATGGGATGCATCATGCATCATGCGCGCATGCGGTTCACGTGTACTGGGGTGTCTTGTTCAAACCAGAGAATCAAAGACTGGTTTGGGTTGGGAGAGACCTTAAAGCTCCATCCAGTTCCAACCCCTGCCACAGGCAGGGACACCTTCCACTAGAGCAGGTTGCTCCAAGCCCCATTCAACCTGGCCTTGAGCACTGACAGCAATGGGGCAGGCAGAATCATCTTTCCAGAGGCTTTGAGCTCTTCTGGAGTTAAGCAAGGCTCCCACTCCTTTTGTGTTCCAGAGTAACATCCTGCTTGCTTACTCTTAAAATATATCACCCCCACCAATTTGTCCTTTTTCCCCAACCACATGAGAACAGTCTGGCCTCCAGATCTACATCTTGGACCTTTACAAACCTGTACAATACTGGAATGGTCAGAATTGTTTACTACTGTGGCTTTCCTAATATAGAACTTCAACAAACTGCTTAAATCAAATGGAGGAGGATCTGTGGCTGTAGAGTACATAGAGAGCATGGGAGTTGTGAAAGTCCTTTCTGTGTCTCTGTAGGCACTGACTGGACTCACTGTGCAGGACCAGAGGCAATTCCACTCCATTATTGCAGTTGTCTAGGTCCTTATCTGCAGCTTTTCAGTGTGTAAGGAGGGACTGTAATGCACACACCCTGAAGTGGAAGCTATACAGGTTATTTAAGGCTCTACAAGTCTTTGAACATCCAAACACCGCCGAAAGAGAGCACTAAAAACTGATTCCAAATAGAAGATACTTAAATCTAGTGGGAGATGATTACGTGTTAGGCCTATTAACAATAAAATGGTGGCAACAGCTTGCCTGTTCAGCTGAAGCTCTGGGAGGACATCCAGCTGTATCTGGAGACACAGGCAAGCCTCTGTTTGCTGATGACTTTGAGTACTCCACTTTGGGAGCTGAACTGCACTGATTTAACATACATTCTAAGTGTAAAACAAACTTGCTTATGCATTTTTACTGTGTACATCTTAAACTGAGAATAGGTATGTCAGTATATGAAGCAGAAAACAAGGCTTCAGTACAGACTTTTGTTAAGATATGGAATAACTGGGAATCAATTAAACTTAATCACTCCCAATTACCACATATCTTTGTATTTGTTCAGGCAATAACTTTGCATCTGTGAGCCACCCCTTGCAGGCAGAATTTCTGTGTTTGCTTGCTTTAATAGGGCTGCTATTTATTCTGCGTTAATGAAACTACTTTTCCTGTCTAGTTTTGATTAGTTAGGTGTTGTAGTAAATATGTTTACCGCTGCTATGATCACACACTGTTATCTCTAAATGCAATAGATGTTTTTTACAAAGCACTCTCACCCATGTGTGATCTGAGGATACATCACTTTGATACCTGTGAAGTTCCCTTAAGATACTATACTCAATAAAGCACCAGATTAACCCCCTTTAACTTGCTCAAATTCACTTCTTGATACACTTTGCTAAGCAGAAATTGCCTTTTATTCTTAGGAGAGTCTTAATACCTAAGCCTCCCACTAAAAAACCTTCCTCTGCCACTGCACTGAGGAACTCCAGACATGTTAATGTCACCTCTGGTCTCCATGTGACAGAGTTCTTTGTTGATTAGATAAATAGTCCTCAGATAGCTGATTAAAAAATGATGTAGCCATTCGGTTGTGTGTCCAAGCCTTGTCAGCCATGTTGGATGTTAAAGTGTGCATGAATTACATCCCTGGAGTGTGCTGAACAGTGCTGATTAAATGAGGCACGCCACAGCCCTCAGCATCAATTATCAGAAATAATAGGATCTTTTCACCTACGCTGGAGGAAGGGGGCTGGGGCTGGAATGCCACTCGCTCCTCAGAACATCTCATCATCATCAGCTGCACCACATAAATAATGCTGTCCATTCACCTAAGGACGCTTGTTTATTTATTCTTATTGTGCAACAATTAAAGACAGGGAAGATGTATGAGGAAAAACCTTCTCTCATGGCATAGGCCAGGGGAACGCCGGAAAAATAGGGGTGTATTTGGTACATTTGCCTCTCTGCGTGAGAGGCAAACCTGAGCATCAGAGGGGTATTTCAGGATAAACACCGGGACCATCTAGCTGCCACCCCACTGGGAAAAAGATTCTGCGCTTCAGCCCTCCCCCTGCTCCTTCTCAACTCCTTCTGCATTGTGTGTGGATGCACCAGGAGCTGTAAAAGCGTGGACTGGGAATTCTTATTTCTTGCTGGTCAGCAGAACAGCGATTTGCTCAACAAGACTGTGCTCTTTCACAAGAGGACTGGAATGACTGTGTTAAGATGCAACCCAAGAGGTTCCTACACCATGTAAACTTGTTTCTATGACTGTGGAGGGGCTTGACAATTGCTTTACCCTACATGGAAGCAGCAATGACAGAAATTCCTCAAAAAGGGTTACCCCCCCCCCCCCCCCCCCCCAACAAAAAACAAATCAAAACTGGCACATCTGATGTATGACATTCAGGAAGCAAAATAATCTGGATCCATTAAGTTTCTAGATCTGACCAACACTTAAAATAAAACCACTGACAAAGTGCAAGTATCTTATAAATGTGTACACTACTTTCCTCTAATTCCTAACAAATGCACGCAGTATAGCTACCAAATCAGATTCCCAAAGTCGAGCATCTATTAACACTCGAAAGTGACTCTGATGTTTGCAAACATTTCTGCTTAATGCATTGCTGTTGATAGGACAGACCAAAAAAGTGAAGCCAAAAGATAGAAGATTTAACTGCTGCAGTTAACCTACAAGGTAACAGCCCGTAATATGCCCTTCTTGGATACCAGGATACTCAAAGAAACAAGCTGCAGGGAATTACTGAAGTGCCGAGTTAAAAACACAGCCCAAACACATGTAAAACTAAATGTCTGAACAAACACAAAACCTGAAATCCTTTCAGTGGTCTATTTTAAACTCACACAACACTCTAAAAGTCATACTTCAAATAACATTAATAGTTGATTACATTTGGCTTCCATTCAGCTCTGAACATTTAGAATGAAGGGAAAAAAATGCAAACACATTCATAGTTCTACTCGTGACAGGGGAAAAGTTTCTTTAATTAAACACTTCTAAAATAGCTTTTTAATTCTTCTTCCCCTTTCCCTCCCATAAGAGTTCTCCACTGAAACTTCAGCAGCAGGTAAAGAAGCCACTGAACTCTTTCAGTGCATTTCCAATACACTATAAACATACAAGATCCAAATCGACAAAAGTAAATGTTAATTGGGAACATTTTCCTCTGTTTTTCATTATCTGAAGCAGAAAATTATGGCTCTTTTCTACACACACAAAAATCCTTTTCAACCACCTAGAAAAACTGTCTTTTAATAAAAGCTTGAAATTATACTATCATATTTCAAAGGCAACGAACAGTTAAAGCAGCTAATCAAAGGTATAATTATTTAATGACTACTACTCATGCTATCTAACAGGGCTGTAATTGCTTGGCTGTGATCACTAGACCACCAGCTTCAACAGTGGAAAACAAGTACTTTGCTTGTAGCATTTGATCGACCAATTTCTATGGTTAGTTTCTCCAGTGGGGTTGCCTTCACGAGGCTTGTGGTGTTCCATAAGGAATGAAGAGAATCAGTTTGTCAACTTGCCTCTGCTTCTTTCGTACGCATTTGTACAACAAAGAACTGCAGAGGAAAACAAAATATTTCCCTTGACGAAATGGGATTTGTCAAAATCATCATTGATTCCTTTTCCCCCTTTTAGGGCCACATCAGAGTTTTCTGTAAACCCCAGCTGACCCCACTACAGTAATTCACATGCAAACACCACCCACAATGCGCTTATTGAAAATGGTATTTGTAACTTAATTGCACTTTGGTATTTATTGTCCCTATTAATCTACTCCAGATACAGCAGCACATAAATGCACCCTCTGACTCTGTTCCATTGTCAGTAGCAAGTCTTTTACAGCTAGAAATAGGAGGAGAATAACCTGGCATCATCAGGTATTAATTACAAGAGCTATCCAGAAGCTCTGCAAGTGTACAGACTATGTTGGCTTATTACTGGTTTGGTAACAATGCACTTAAGGAAAGGCAGCTCCTGTCATTATATCTTATCATCAATACTAAATATGAACTACTGCTATTATAGTTCTTTTGTGCCACTAATGCATCTTTGCTGAACAGTCAGATTTGACACAAGACGCTGGGCCCTCTGGAATTCCAAAGATATTTGAATTCCTACCCAGTTATCTAGTCAAGATCTGGATTTCAAGATCAGTCTCATAGTTGCAGTTAGCATCACTGGAGTTCAAGCAACACCACCACCCGAGATGCTACTCTGTAAAACGCACCATTACTAAACCCAACCCATGTATTCAGAAGGAGAGCAGGAAAAAGCATTGCATGGGATGGCTGAAGAGGAAATGGAGTGTGAGGGAAGCATCTGGGACACAGAGAAGAGGAAGGTTAGAGGTGCAAGAGCGGGACATATGGGGGAAGTCTGTTATTCACCATCAGCCCACCTTCTTTCTGCTGTTTAGACACAGTATTGACTCCGTGAAAAGCTTCCTTGCTTACTCCATGCAGAACCACTATTTTTATGGCATGATGGATTTATTCTTGTTTCGGACCATCAGTTTCCTCTATGGATAGGGAGACAACAATCTTGCCGCTATAGACTGATAAACAAGGAGCATTTAAATCCATTAAGCAAAGAGGCATTGTTCTGTACCCTTCTCCCTCTGAACAAAAAGCAGCCACATCTTGATAGTGCGAGCAATTACTGTCAAGAAAACAGTTCCAAAACAACACAAAGAGCTGCTTCTGCTCAAAGGAGTTAAGATTCTCACTGCTCATTTCTAAAAGATACCCTCAACAAAGGCACCTGCAAATTTCCCACGTATTAGGCCATTGCTTTTTCATTAAATTTCTTTTCCAATGAGGTGTCAGAGTGGAAATACTACAAACTAAAAGTAAAATATACTGCAATAACGTAGTATTGTTGGGCTGAATTAATGCCCAAAAGAGCACCTTTGTTTCTTCCCATAGCAGAAAACCCATCACCTGTTTGAAGATAAAAAATATTTAAGTATGAAGTAGGATGGGAAGGAGCTGCCTGCACGATCAATGTGCTTCACAGCATGTGCTATCAGGGTATCCTGCAAGACACAAACCGAAGCTGAGCAGGTATGCAGGCAGCAGGGAACACCCAGATTTATGTAATTCTCACAGTTGTCATTTCCCTGAGATTTTTTCTAAATACATATGATGAAGAGTTAGATTTTCCCAAAGACCTGGTTATGCTGCTTATCTTGGGTTTATTTTGTCCAGCATTTAGCAAAATTAGCTTACAGTCATAAAGGAGACTTCCTGCTACCCTCATAGTTATCGAAGGAGGTATCTAAGGTCTCTATAGAAGTCTTTTAATACAGTATAAAGCTAGACAAGGCATTCAAGTCACTTTGTTAATTCCAGCTTTCACTTATCCTGAAATTTAAAACAATTATAAAACTAAACCATAAGATCACAGAATGATTTAGGTTGGAAGGGACCAAAAAGCCCATCCAGTTCCAACCCCCTGCAACAGGAAGGGACACCTTCCACCAGAGCAGGTTTTTCCAAGCCCTGTCCAACCTGACCTTGAACACTGCCAGGGATGGGGCAGCCACAGCTTCTCTGGGCACCCTGTGCCAGTGCCTCAGCACTCTCACAGGGAAGAACTTCTGCCTCAGATCTAACCTGAACTTCCCCTGCTTCAGTTTGAACCCATCACCCCTTGTCCTGTCGCTACAGCCCCTGATGAAGAGTCCCCCTCCAGCATCCTTGTAGCCCCCTTCAGACACTGGAAGCCAGAACTACACACAGTACTCCAAGTGGGGTCTCAACAGAGCAGAGTAGAGAGGGATTCAAAACAATACCTTGTGCTACACCAGATAACAAAAGGCATCCTAGAAATGGGCTCATTTGAAGAATCTCCTTCCTTTGCAAAAATCCACCCCAGAATCCACGCTCAGCACTTTGCCCTCCAGCATGCTAAGCACTGACAGGCACATCTGAAGAGCATGCAAGCACAAATCTCTTCTGTTTGTTCTTGGGAAATCACGTCCATATGTGAGCAGACACAGCACTACTTTCTACTGCAGCTGTATACAACATGAATTCTTTGTTAATTTTCATCACTTGTAAAAATAAGCATGAGTCAATCTGCCAGTATTAGGTGTTTAATAATTAAGCTTAGCATGTCACTCTGTGGTGCAACTTTGCGTGTTAGTATAAGGATTCCTCACTGGGGAAATTCTAGTTGGAGAGATTTATTGTGTCAAGGTCTTTTCCTACAAACTACTAAACCATCAGTAATGGTTATTTCTCTATAAACCTGAATGCTTGTGCTAAAACAGGAAGGTCACCATCTTCACTTCTGCCTGAGCTTCTGCATCAGCCTGCACCGACAAGAGAAGATGACTTCCACTTCCTTCCCTTGGCTTCATTAGCAAACACAGACCCACAGATGCTGGGTCCTACATTGCGAGGAGGACAACCTGAAGGCACAGAGGGTTTGTTGGAGCTATGGATTAGGGAGAAGTTCCTATCCAGTAGCACATCACAACACCTGCACTTAGGTGTGCTCTCAGAAAGTTCATCAATTTGCATTTCTGGACTCCCCAAAGCCTGCAAGATTTAACAGCTAGCTCAAAGCCAGCAACAGGACAAAGAAGCATAGGCCTTTAACAAGCAGCTTACAGAGCAGCCAACTTAACTTCCTGAACTCACTGCTCAACCAGTGGTTACTACAACGACCTACAAGGGAGTCTGAAGGTCTCTCCCTCTTTGGGCAGGTAGTCTTAACCCAGGTCTCTTCCCCTGGGAAAATATTATGACTCTTCCATTTTAAACTTCTGGTGGGAATACAAAAATTCCTTCCACTGGGAGAGTCAACATTTTGTCTCTTCTCCATACACTGCATCTGAATTTCAAAGAGCTTCACAAGCAGGAAGTTACTGTTACCTACATTTGTATTGGATGGGGCTGCTCAGATTTACTCAAAGTTGTTCATTTGCACCTAAAATGTAAAACCTCACCATCTGCCCAGACCCCCTTTAGAACAAACCCAACAAGACCAGGGCTAACTCCTGACTCTCTGGGGCTGCTCTTACAGGAAGGTTATCATCCCTCTCATTTCACTTGTTTCAGAAGCTGCAGTTGCAGCAAGTCCCTGGGGAGATGCTGTGATTAGCTTTAGATTGAAGAACCTGGAAAAAAAAGGATACAATTGTGCATTTGCATGCACAACCACCACACGGCAGTGGGATAAAGCAAATCCAGGAGGCTCAACAGATTCAAGAGCTTCCCATCTAAGTTGCACTGCCTTTCATCTCTCAGTACAACAGGGAGTAAGGACTGTGTTTTGACTGGAAAGATACATATTAAATCTTGCATTTACATCAGACACTGGTGTCAAAGGCTTCCTCACTAGCCAAAGCTCTGAGTTGTTAACTGCTAAATGGCTAAACGACAATGGCTGTTACTAATCGCTTATTGAATAATGAAAGTGACACAACTGATAAAAGGTTTCAATCCTGGCAAAAAATGATTTATAGGATTTCACTCTGCTGGCACTGTTATTTGTATGACAAATGGTTGGACAGACACCAGTTAATCTCTGCACACCTCCAACTCTGCTGTGGCAGCTTCTGCCAGAGCATCCAAATAATCAAGAACCGCTAACAATACAGCCACACTGTCGTGAGGGGCTGAATGCTGGTATTTTATCAAGGCTGATCCCCAAATCAATTTAAGCAATGGATTTCTTTCCCTCAGTGGGGGAGGGAATGCACGGTGAGAAAGAGGAGGAGTATCATAAAAACGGGAAAGCCACAGCTTGCAGCTAGGACCGCTGGCGCAGAAATGAAATCATCAATACAACGAAGACATTAATGAGTTCAGAAAGCTCACTATAGTTGCTAGATTTCTTTTTGGTGATGGCAAAATCCAACCTACAGCATCATACAGAGCTGTCAGGATCGTTGCAGTGTAATATCACACTGCCTGCTGTGTAATGCAAATCCCATTTTCCCCTCCGATGGGAGAGAGGGATGTGGCTGCTTTTGAGGCAGTACAACATAGGATTCCCCCCTTGCCCTGCCTTGAGAAATGAATCAAGCTTTGTATTTATAAGCAGTCCATCAAGAGTAGCTTTATCTCATTGGTTGTATTGGTATTATCCTACTTCCTGCACAAGTCAAACCTATTTTATCAAGCCAGTGTTTCAAAAGCAGTGCACCCCTCTGAGTGCTGAGCTTCCCAGAACTGGCCTCTCTCGAGTTATCATTCAAATCTGCACCCAAATTTGTCATTTTTCTTACTAAAACGATATCACACCTACTTCTATTGAATGAAGCTGGAGAATTCTGCCAACTCAATAAAGTGATGAACCACAGATTTGTATATTCACGTGATGCAGTTCGCCTAGTACGTGCATTAATATAGCTCACACCTTGCAAATGATTAACTACAAACTCTACACAAGCCCATTAGATTTAAAAGCAGGTTCACATACAGTAGCGGTAGTAAGATAACTTACTCCCTCATCTCATTTTGCTGTTAAAAAAGTTGAATTTAAAATAAACAGCATACTACAATGCAAATAAGACACAATAAAACCAGCTTTTACATGAATGCCAAAGGGTCAAGCAGTCTCATCATATTTAAAGGTTACGCAGTACTTGTAGTGCCCATTTAGAATATGGCCTACAAAGACAAGCTTTCACTCAGTTCTCCACTATTTCCATATAGGCCTTCGTGTAGTGCAGCACTTTGCCACTGCAAGTGTTTTTAGGCTGTAGGAGGCTGATGGTGGGAATTTGAGCAACCTACTCTAGTGGAAGGTGTCCCTGCCCATGGCAGGGGGTTGGAACTGGATGAGCTTTGAGGTCCCTTCCAACCCAAACCGTTGTGTGATTCTGTGATTCTATTTTGATCACTTGTGCTCAACACATGAACAAAGAGTATTTTAGTGAACAGATGTGGAGGTTCACGCAAGGCAGACGCTGGCGTGGTGGAAGTGCATCAGAAAGAGTGGATGCTGTGATGGGCATTCAGACCAGAGAGTGTCAGCCCATCGTTGATGTGATACAGCAGAAAAGGCCATTGGGAAGGACACCAAGTGAAGGGTGACAGCGAAAAGTGGTGGGCCAAGGGAGCGGTCATTGCAGCAGTATCTGGATGGAGCTCAGTGGGTACCACATTTATGGAGGCCAGGAAAAAGGATGCTACAGCAGTTGAGATATGAGGTGGTGAAAGAGGTCGAAGTCAAAAGATGAAGCCCAGATCACATACTCCAGTGACACTCAGAGCTAAAGATGGCATTTTTCTCAGTCACAATGACTTGTAAAGGACAGAGCAATGCAGGTTTTAAGGAAGCTGGTGTAGCTACACAGTGCTAGAGAATACAAAGCCCCACACATCTGAATCTCTGAGTCAGCCAGAGAAAGACAAGAGCTCAGTTTGCATGTGCACATGTGAGATTGTTCAGAGAAGATGAGAAGGGCACCTGACAAAGCAGATGTAGCAAGAAGAATTTTCTTCAGAAGGCCTAAAATATCCCTGGAAAGGTAAAAGTCTTACAGGCTGTGCTCCCACTAACAGGAGAAAGGAGGATAGAGTATGGGAAGCAAGGAAAAAAACTCCTCCATAACACCAAAAAGCATGTGGCTGAAACCAAAACCCAAGTCAACTCTTCCCGGTGTTTGGATGATGGATAGCCATTTACAACTGTTTCTTGTGATCTACTGGTTAGACATTTCAAGCCTCTTAATTGAAATTACACTGATTCTTTCTCTAGTGCTTATCCAGCTTCTTGTTTTAAAGTTCACATTATCAGGCAGGACTAACTCAGTGTATTTGCGCTTGACAAATACCTGTCATAATGTAGCATTAAAAAGTGCTCAGCTTTTTATCACTTGACAGAGATTTAGACAACGCTGTCACTTCCTCTGCCAGTGGAAATCATTTTCTAATCATATCACATATCAGCCTTCCCATTGTGTTGCACAGGATCAATATGAGGTTAAACTACATAAAAGATTCTTCAGGATCCCTTCCCTCTTTTCAGCTACAAGCATAATACCGGTATCATCCCATTCTCCAAAACATTCCCACTGCTGCAAGATCCCTTCAGAATGATGTGACAGTCCATTAGGAAGCTCTTCTTAATCCTGACCACAGCCGATCTGGTTGTGCAGCTATAAATACTAATAATTAAATAAGCCAACACACCCTATTTATAAGTACAAATTTAAGGTAAGATGAATTCTATTTTTCCCAATGGTAGAATATTTCTGGCTTTTTCTTTTTGAAATCAGGATTCATTATTATAACATTTTGTCAAGCATTAGGTTCAAATCATGGCTAGAACTTACCTGTTGTTGATGAATTGAAGAAATTCCTCTTTCATCAGCCTTACAGACCTCACACTGTAGAGAGCACCAATTCTTTCTAATATTTTTAATTTCCTTTATCAATAATTTACATGTTCTGTGTTCTGATCCATATTCATTGCCACCACCTTCACTATCCTTCCCATTGACGCTTTCTTAAATTGCTACCTCCACTTCTACTCTTAATCATAATGCTTCTTAAAACACAGAACCCTTTCCAGTGGAGAACTTTTGCACTTCTTCTTCCCTAAACATTTTCAGATTATTCACATAATTATGTTTAACCTTTCCCTCCACACAAGTTCTCTCACCATCATTCATGGTTACAGAAAATAAGCCTGCTAAAAGCTTGGATTTGTGTATATCTGTATATATATATATTAATGAAGAGAACTAGTTACGTTTGTTCAAGGCAAGAGGAATTAAGCTTCTCTTGTACAATCACAATCTCAATTTTGAGCATTTGAATTATTGCTGTGTTGGAGTGGGGCTGAAGACATTTAATTACTTACTTGGCATCTCCCAGGCATCAGGTATTAGCATAACCCTGCTGTATTCTTCTCGTGCATCCATCACCTCTGTAAAAGGCAGCAGAGGTTCCACCCTTCCACGCAGAGTTAAGGTGCAGGTAGTCACAGTCATTGGTGGCACAGGAAGAACACCCCGCATAATGGGATGAGATTATTGCCTAAACACTGTGCAATCTACTATAATAAAAGCTGATGGACTAGCAGATTCTTTCTTTTATTTGGCATATCTGCATGTGTGCACAAGTTAAAGGCTGCTTGCTCGGTGGGCAAGATCAAATGGGTTTGGTAAAGAAACTAAGCATGGAAAACCAAGCAAAAGCAAGGTACTACCATAGGTAATACAAAGCCTGCTCATGAGAAAACCAGAGCTATCAACCAGAGGCTGCTCTGCTGGGTTCCCTCCAGAGCTATAAAACACATTTTCCACAGGTAAGCCACAACATCACTGAGAGGATATAAAATCCTTAAAAATTCAGTAACCAATACAGTCTGCTTTTCCTGCTTGAAACAGGAATACACTGGATGTACCAAAAGATCATGAGTAACTGATCCAAGCTCTCAGGTTAGTGTAACTGGTAAACAGGAAAACTTCACCCTACTGACTGATGTAGTGTAGACTGGGCTGGAAAGTAGTTTCACCCCAAAAGTGGAGGGGAAACAATGCAACCTGTCCCCAGAGTCATACAGCTGAAATCTAAACAGGAATTGAAAGGGGAATGTTCATGGTAAGTTTCTTAGTATTTCCACAGTTCTCATTTCAACCTACTCCATTCCTCCTATCCCCTTGCAAAAGTGGCTGGACTTCTGACTTGTATTACCATTATGGAGGCTGCATGGCATTTGGCAGTACCTTTGCCTTGCAGATAAAAATCTTCATTGCCTCTTTCCCCAAAGCTTTTCAAGAGGAAAAAGAAGGGGATAAAAAAATACATTCATTTTGAATTTGTCAATCAAAATCTCAAGCATACTGTGGCGGTTGATGTGTTAGGACAGACTTACAACGCTCTGAAAAATGAGTACCTGGTAGGGACTAAGAGCTAGGAGGTGATAATTCCTCCTGATGCTGAACGTGGCATTGCCCTTGAAATGACAAAACCGCTTTTGTACTTGGCGGGGTCTCCATGATCTACTTTGCTCTGGAAGGATAGCTGGAATGAACAAGAACCCCATTCTCTTGACGTGCCATGGAGTTAAGTTTCTTGTATATTCAACGTCTTCCTACACGCAGGACCAAAGCACAGAACAAGGAGGGAGTCAAAGAGACCAACGTGCTGCCTCCTGCATTGCTCAGAAGATCATTTTGGATTTTATTCTGGCTCTGTTCAGGCTCTGGGGGACAGTTGATGTCAATCTTTTCTTCTTCTTTCCAAAGTGTTGTAGGTTAAACTTTGCGTCTAACAACCTTGGCAGCGTCCCTTTACATTTTTTAGACGAGCCATTGAGTAGTATTATGACAAATTATGGGGCCTGATGGTATGTAACAAGAACATGTCCTCAAGTCAAAGGCTGTGGAGGAAATAAAAAGCCTGAAAGAATTATTTCTGGTAAAAAAGGAAGAAAGAAATGTGTTCCTCTTCATTAGTGTAAGGAATTGCAGATGGTGAAATATTTCAATTAACCATGAAGTGGCGTTTCCTTGTTCAGCGACTGTATTCACTTCAGACAGCATGTAGAAGACCCAAACTCTTCCTTTGCTTGTGGAGTCATACAGACAATATACACACAACTTTGAAAAGCATCTTCTTTAAAGCAAAGCTGCCTTTTACATGGTATTTTCTGTACTTCTTTGGTATCGTTCTTCATTATGGAAATAATCTGTATGAAATCAATGTTTCTATCTGAGTCAACTTGACTCTGCTTTGTTGACTGAAAGGAACAGGCTGCTGGCTGTGATGCCAACTCACTGGTGATAAAGGTGTTGAAGCAGCTGAGTTCATTATTAATAGATTATGTAAAAATATTTCCTGAGAGTCATCAGTTGTTTGTCTGGGAATAGCTTTTTAATAACAGCCACAAAATAAAGGAAAACCTCGATGAACTATATGGATATTTTCATTACTAAAGGCAGCAGATAATTATCAATATGGTCAAGAAAAAAACAAAACTGTACTGCCAATCTCTTCTGCAGCTGGTTTTTCATGTCATAATAGTTCTGAACATAGCGTGTGCTCTTTAGTTAGTACCAAGACAGAGTACTGCACTTAAAATCATTGGTATATGCTATTTTGCAGAAGCAGATCCTGATGTAGACCTGTGCTTAGGAGCTTTGGCCATAGCTCACCATAAGTCAGTAATTATGAAGCTAATCCTTACCCAAACTCATCTTCAGAGCAAACCCACCATCATCTCCTAAACCAGTTCTAACGTTGTTTAAGATGACTGAGTAAACTGCAGATAAACATCAACTTTACAGATAAACACCTGCTCTACTATTTAGTGTGAGATGTGATGATTATTTGTTTTTTTAAGATCATAACATAAATCAAAGCCCAGGTGTTCTCTTCTGTAGTGAAATCCCTCCCCATCATTCTAGTACATCCCATTCCTTCATGAGGCACTAACAGTCTGTTACTAAAGTTTACCTTCTCCTTTGGATAAGGGATCAAGAGATTATCTATAGGTAACAGTGACCTAATTATTAATACAAGGCTTGCCTATGCAAACTGGGATCTAACTGTATACTGAGAGTCTGAGAAAGAACAGAGTTGACAAATCGCTAAAATCGATTTTCACATGCTCTGTCTCATCACTTTGGATCCTCACACCAGATTCTTTAAGTAATCTGGTGAGTTTTAACTTACTATTACACATTAAGCACATATTAATCTGTCAGTTACTACAACTAGGTTTGTTATGCTTCACTTAAGCAGCAATGCCTTGTAAGCATCCTATGAAACTCAAGTATGGTGCCTGCAAGCGGGGATATTTTAAAGAACTTGGTTGTGGACAAATTACCCTTGAGGAGTGCTTAGTTTAAGGATGAAAATGTACACATTTGTTATTTACAGGACTTCAACAGAACCTCTCATTTGAGGACGAACTACTGAACTATTTAGTATTTAAACAGACTTGAAGTCTCACAGCATCATTTCTAAAAAGTGTATTCCATTCACATATTGTCTTCAATCTCTGTAATTACCTGTACTATTTTATATATGGCTCTACAGATGTCTATTTAAGAAGTCAACTTGTAATTAACTGTACAGCCTCTTGGGGAGCCCCAGCACAGCTAAATAAAGAACGGGGGAAAATATAAGTATCTTTGGGTCGAGCTCCATGATACACGGAACTTTCCAGCAACCCTTTCATGCAAAACTTCCTATAGTGTGCTGAGAGAATCATGGAATGGTTTGGGATGGAAGAGACCTTAAAGCTCATCCAGTTCCAATCCCCTACCATGGGCAGGGACACCTTCCACCAGAACAGGTTGCTCCAAGCCCCTGTGTCCAACCTGGCCTTGAACACTGCCAGGGATGGGGCAGCCACAGCTTCTCTGGGCATCCTGTGCCAGCACCTCAGCACCCTCACAGGGAAGAGCTTCTGCCTAAGAGCTCATCTCAGTCTCCCCTCTGGCAGGCTAAAGCCATTCCCCTTGGCCTGTCCCTACAGGCTCTGGTAGAAAGTATTTCCCCATGTTTCTCTAAGTCTCATTCATATATTGTTCATTTAGAAGAAAAATTAATATTAAATGAGCATCAGCACAAGGAAAACGAAACTTTTGCAGATACCATTCTGGTCTGAATGGTGGGTATTCATCCAGGCTGCATTAAGTTTTGACTGGTAAAATATGTTTAGCACTTGCATGGAGGAGAAAGCTGTGGTGATCACTCTACAGAGATCTATCAGGATGGCTCTTTACTATCAGCAATGTGTCTCAAGCTACAGGGCACAAGCCATCACGCAGGAGGCTGAAATGTCAACTCCTCATGCAGAGTATTTCCCCTTGACATACTGAAAACTGTAACTTCTGCAGCTGAAGTTGGAATATGAAAGTCAATGTGTACTACTTCATTAGAAATACCCCCCACATTCCTCTGCCACTGTAGATGACACATGGCAAGAATGAACTGTGAGCCTAAGGAAACAAGTTATGGGAAATGGAAAGTATGTTTGGTCACTTCCTATTCAAAATACCTTTTCTTGTCTGATTTCCACCTTTCTAAGCTCAGACTACCTTGACATTCCTTTATGGTGAGCATGTCCAAAAAGTAATCCAACCAAAAAGTAATTATGCATGTGACAATGATGACATTAAGCCAAATCTTAAGTAAATCATGAACTATACGCTTATGCATAAATGTGCTGGTTAAAGCATTCAGTTTGTCTGGAAATGGGCTGGATCACTTTGGTGTTTTGTCTACCATTAGGAAGTATTACCTTGGCTGAAAAGAACCAGTATTTAGGGTAATCACAAACTGGTCACCAGTGCTAATAATTTTCCAGTGATGGTTTCCAAACTAAAATGCCCCTTTTTCTCCTCCTTGGCAATGCACAGCCACTGAAGTCCCAAAAGGAGGAGCTCGGGAAAGGAGACATAAAAGGGAGCTGAAACAGTCTTCAACGGAGCTGCCAATTCCTTGTCAAATGAAGCAGAGTCAGAAATACTCCAGCCTAGCTTTGTCATCCATCACTGGAAACTGCAGCTCTCCCTCCCCAGATCAAAAAGACAGATTCAAACCACTGGAGAAGGAGGCACAAAGGAAGTTAAAGTCAAGTCAATGCTGCATCAGTTTGAAAACCTCCATGAAGATGACTCATCTGTGGCTGTAGAAGCTGACAAATGCCAAACAACCTCTTCTTGGAGGTCCCCTGGAAACTGAAGCCTACCAGGTGAGAATTGTATTCTATCAATTTTGAAAACCAAAACCAAACCAACACAGGTATTTCCTGCATTTCAGCATCCCATTCAAATGGGAAATTGGCCATGATATGTATGAGCCTCACTGGAGTTGGTGTCACTGCAGACACTGTGCTGTTAAATATGCTATGAGATGCTTGCAAGGTATCGTCTGCTACAAAGGAATCTGTTCCATCATAGTCTCCTCCCAACTCTTAGATAAATAATCCTTCAGGGAAAGCATGAGAGACTGTGGCTGCCCCACCCCTGGCAGTGTTCAAGGCCAGTCTGGACACAGGGGCTTGGAGCAACCTGCTCTAGTGGAAGGTGTCCCTGCCTGTGGCAGGGGTTGGAACTGGATGAGCTTTAAGGCCCCTTCCAACCCAAACCAGTCTGGGATTCTATGATTCTGTGTAGTCCCACAGGCAGAGTTGGTAGCAGGCTCACACAACTGAGTCCACCGTTCAAAGAAAGTCATCAGAGCCAATGAAGTAGAACTTTTCCCCCTTAGAAGTCCACCTTTAAGAGCTGACCATGGGCCTTGTGGTTTATTACAACTAGGGCACTAAAGGCTTGGTTCAAAACCTCACCAAGAAAGAAGCACACCAAGGGCCGTCAGCCACTGAGAAATTCCTGTCTCAGTGCAGGTGGCAGAAGGCTGATGAGCGCACAGTAATCCTGGCTGCTGGTATAGGGATAAGCACAGACAGATCAGCAAATACACACATATAGCGAAGTTTCTTTTCCAAAGAAGAAGGATGAAAAAAAGGTTCTCATTGCTCTTGTGGGCTGCTGAGCAGTAGCAAAATCCTACAGAATAAACCACATAAATCCCCCCAAACTAGGCTATGGAATATTGGACGACAGCTGAACCTGAATTCATTGGAAGAAACCCCAACAGCTGTATTGCAAAGAGCAAAAAACTGCCAAGACTGACTCTTTTAGTTGCTCTTAATTCTGCTTTGGCCCCTGTACGGGAAATGAGAACTGATCTTAAAAACCAGAAGGAATTACAAAAACAAACAAAAAATAAAGTGAAAGCTGTTTTCAAAGCGTAGGACTGGCCAGCACAGGATTAGTTTCAATTAGAACATATCACATCAATTTAAGGGGAAGGAATAGAAGAGGTGCAGCATCCATAAGGAAGGGAGGCTGAGAGCCTGCAATGTCTTTTGACAGGACTCTTATCACTGCAGCCAGCAGTGGGCAGGTAGAACAGAATTATACTCCCAAGCAGAAATAACACTTTGGGGTGTTTTTTGCAGTATTTTGACTGCATCTTTTCACTGCCAGTCACAGCATATTCCAAGCAGGGCAAACATAAGCTCTTCATCTGACACGTGCCTAATACAATGTTGTACTTCAGCCTACTATAAAGTCCTATTCCCATCCCTACAAGCTATATATGCAGCCAAGAACCACGTACTGTAGGATATTTCATTCTGAGAAACAAGACTGGTGGTACTGGAACAAGAAGCATTGCTTATGAACCAGTATTTCTCATATGGTGCTTCGAGTTGGATGTACACACTTTCAATGATTTTTCATTTGAGAAGGAATGTGAATTAAGAAAGATGTGACGTTTTTATAGGCAAGAAATTAACAGCAGCCTCATCAGCCTCTAAGACAAGAGAATCTAAACTAAGGACCCAGCTACTGACCTTTTGCTGCTTTGAAAGCACGCAAATTCATCCTCATTATGGGATGAAACCGGCACTTGCTCTGCTTGGTAACGTCATCTTCGTACCACTTGCAGATAAACTGAACACTCAGTGAAACAGGTGAAGAAAAGACAGGTTCTAACAGCCTGAAGGTTAAACTGGATTCATTTGGAAAACCTGGAAACTGAGACGCTGTAATTTAACATGTGCTCAACATGTGTGCTCAGCAGCAACTGGAAATGAAATATATTAAATATTATCAAACGTTACATCATTAAATATAAATTAGATGGAAACAGGGGAAAGCTAAAAATTGACTAGGAGTTTAGCTACTCTAAATGGCTAATCCGTCCATTTTTCACCTGAAGCCCTCTCCAATACAGTTTTGCCATTAAGCAAAAACCTAAAGAAAGGTAATCAATTCCAACTAAAAAGCACTTCTCCCGGAATGACTGCACTTCAAACCCCTGGCTGGCTGCCAGCCCCCCCAGACAACAGCTATCAATGTTTCTGACTATCACAGGAGCATGAGGGGCCATGCATAATTGACTAGAAGATGGGCTAAAACTGTGCCCAATCAGTGTGTGATCAAAACCGCGTGGAATATTCAGCGCCACTTGATTACATGGAGGCACGTCCTTTCGCTCTCCTCAGGAAATCTCTTCAAGGTCCAGAGTACTGTAATAAGATCATTACTGTCAAGCGGTACGAATCGCAGGCAATGAGTCTTGGGATAGGAAGTCATACTTCACAAGCTCCTCTGGTCTTTTTTTTTCCCCTCTCCCCCCTATCCCCCCACCTTCTCTTTTTGTATTTGACTGCGTGTTGAGGCAGCAAGGCGACGAGGTGACAGATAATGATCACATCACTG
This sequence comes from Pezoporus wallicus, assembly GCF_028554395.1. Taxonomy (NCBI): domain Eukaryota; kingdom Metazoa; phylum Chordata; class Aves; order Psittaciformes; family Psittacidae; genus Pezoporus; species Pezoporus wallicus. The sequence continues at coordinate 1,132,969 of NW_026635397.1, read as the reverse complement.
TGTGGCAACTAGAAAGGCACTTTTAAGAAAGACCACAGAGAAATCAGCTTAACAGAAACTCAAACAATCTTTTCTGGGGGGGGGGGGGGTGTCTTCTCCCCCCCCCCCCTTCCCCCTCAAAAATTAAATAGAATTAAACTGCACAGTGTTCTCCTTTCATGAATTGTGATTTAATGCCATTGAATGTAATCATTTGATAGATTTTCATATTATACCAAAGCCTATTACCTCACAGACAAATGGGCAATTTTCTCCATCTCACACTCACAAAAGAAACCTTTATTATTTCTTTTTTTTCCCCTCCTTTCTGGAGGGGGGGAAGTGGTGGAAAATGTCAATGGTGAGGCCTGTTCAAGTTTGCTTTTTACCTACTCCTTTCACTGGAGTTGCGCACTACACATAATGCATAACACCTATCACAAGTAACCTATCCTTAAAGAGAAAGGTGGAGGGCTTGAAAACAGATTAAAGCACGGGGTATAAAACAAACACGCAGCAAGCTCAGCACTGAAATCTCATGCACAGCACGTGCATCTGCAGTAGAGGCTTCAGATGGAAAGATACCAAGTATCTGCTCACTGAATTTGGCAGCTAATTCAAGGCAACTATTTGATTAACACTTGACAAAACAACACAGGTTGGAAATGACTGACAGGTCAGGAATTGGAAGTAAACGGTCTACATTACTGTTACGGGGTTGTCTAGTAAATGCCTGACATCAATACCACAGAGCACCAAAACTGGAACAAATCCAGAGCTGCGTTTCCAAATGGAAAAGGCTGCTATGGTGAGACAAGAGCCTACCGCTCAGGGAAAGGTAAAGCCAGTCTAGGTAAGAACCCCCACCTCCATTTATGGAAGATGAGATCCGGTACCATGGAGCTCTCCACTTGGCATCTCACTTTCAAGGAACCCACCCTCTCATATTAGTTGGTCACCCTTTCAAACACATACCATTTGGAGGCTCCTCAGAAAAAGATGAAAGTATCCAGCTCCACACTTCACAGACTCTCGCTGGCTCTATTGCTGTGCGAGAACCACAGGTGCCCATCACTTGCCAAGTACATGATGCTGCTATTGCAGCTTAGAGTCCAAGCGAGATTGGAACACCACGACCCCAACCTACCCTTTGAAAATAACTGCATGAAGAGACTAACACCCATGAACACATAAAAATGAGGGAAAAACTATGCTTAAAAATAACAATCTCAGGATTCATTATTAACTTTGGAATCACAAAGAGAAATTGTAAAGGGAATCACCATCTCTTCAAGGAAACCATTTTAACTTGCTCAGGCTTCTGCACTTTGCCCACTTTAAGAAAACTTTCTAGGAGAAATACACACATACTCAACAACTTGTTTAGTAAAATCGTTCATACCCACTGTGTCACCTTCCTCAGTTTTGCTTCGGACCTGCTTTTTCAAAGGTGTCACAAATGTTTTGACACAGAACCAAAATGAAAAGGGCAAAAAGAGTTCCTGATCTATAGGTTGTTACTGAATGTTAAAGCCTAAGAGTGCTGCAAAAAAATCCTGCCAGCAATAAAAAGGGAGCAGAGGAAGCATCTGGCCACAACCAGCAAAATACAGAGTCTGTGTGTAGCAGAACTAGCAAATTCCCCAAGCCTGTAATGCCTTCTACAATGCACAAAAGAGAATATCAGACTCATGACGCTGGGCAAATCCTGTGTATGCAGACTCTTGAACTGGAATCAGCTGGAAACATCATTTCCACTCTCACTTCCATGTAAGCAGACAGTATTAGGTCCACCTACATTCACAAACTTTACCAAATGAGACTTCCTACATGCCTCTTGCTGGATGCCATTGCCTGGAATCCCTTTATTTGGAACACAGAGGGGAGGTGACTGTGAAAGCTGTGCATCTGGGAGCCATCACCATTTGTTTGACCTGGATTTAAAGGCAGATATGGTTTCACTGTCCATTGAGGGTCTTCAGACCTGGCACAAGGAGGCTGATTACACAAGCAGGATTTCCTGACACCATGCTCACATCAGGTCTTAGCCCTAAGTACACACTGAGTAACAGCTGGTATTCTTCAGGGCTTACCCACAATGGACTAAAACGTATGGTTCTGCAACGAAATAGTTACTTCTACATTCTATTCTGTGTGTACCTCTTGATTATGAGTTCTTTTTAGCATAATGCCAAGAGCATGTTTCATAACCCTAGGGTAGATCAGACCCACTGACACATTCCCCCTTGAATTCCAGGTGTGAGCTACACATGGCAAACTTCCACAATCAAGCCATTGGCATTAATCACACGTTCCATATTATGAATAAAAAGCATGTCTGTAATCTGCTGACATCCCATCAACCTTCCCCTCAAAGCTGCCCTGTGCCTCCTAAGGCAAAAACCCATTTAACTAGCCACAGAGAAGCAGAGCATGTGAACAGCCACCACAGGCTGGGGCATGAGGTCCACTTTGCTATGCTTTACACAACAGCTAGTGGGAGATGCCTACTAAAAGCAGAATGGCAACAGATAAAGGAACGTGTACCCTGCTACAGCTTCCAGAACAGTCCATGGCTGGAGGACTTCCTGGGAGAGGTTGCAGTCTTTTAAGATACTTTAATTCAGGTATATAGATTCATAATGAAATTACATGGTCTTATGCTCTGGATAAACTGGCAAGGAGCTTGTAAGATAGAGATGCTTCCTTACATAACAAAATGGATCTAACTTCTCCAGCAGGATTAATATTTTATAAGCACTTCTTGCTATCTTGTAGACATCCTCTTGTGGACATCAGGAACCTTTTCCATAATCCAGGTCTCTGGCTCAGACTGACAGCATAGTTTTAAAGGACACTAATTACCTGAAGCCAGTAAAATGTTAAGGTGTCACTGGTTTTCATTCAATTATGAAGCTGCTTAAAACTTGTTCCTTTTCCAAAAAACCAGGCTAAATCACAGAGCAGCACTTGTACCAAGGATACGCAGCGTACCCTTCTGCAGTCACACAGCACTTCATGTAATAAGAACGGGACACTCTTTAGAGAGATGTAGGGGAAAAATGTGCTATCTTTCTCTAACTATCCATATGTGCCAGTCTGTACAACCACCACCACTTCACCCTGGGACTTATCCTTTCCAGAATCCCCTTTCCTGCTGACCACCACTGCAACACTTTTCCTTTCAACCAGGTAGGTGGAACCAGCAGCCTCTTTTGACCCTGAGCTAACAGTGGTTTTAAAGAGAAGAAGGACTCTTTCAACTTGTTTAGCCTGCAATGAAGTAGGTTAAAACAATAGATGAGCTTCACCTCCCTTGTCTTTTGCTCCTCAGCATCAACATAAATGCCTTTCAGCAGCAAACCTTTCATGTCAGATAGGCTGTGACAACGGAGGCTGCAGGATTCCCAACGAGTGACCTTTATGCCTTGGTTGAAAGCAAGTCTCTGAAGGTTCAGTCTAGATTTTATTAATTTCTGCCCTCCTGTTTCTCAGGTGCACAGCCACCGGCCAGTTCTGTGTCTCCTACAAGGCAGCAAATGAACTTACTGATAAATTACAACCAAAGAGTGTTTTGACACTGAATAGGTGATAACCTCGGAGACACTTGCAGTACGCTCAAATCAAAACAAGCATTTGGCATTACAGACAACAGATATGGTCACATACTGTTGATTCCTTTTCATGCTGACAGAAGGAAAATACAGCTGAGTACTTTGCTCAGTTTTCTTTCATTTTTAATGGCAACTAAGCCCTGGGTTGCTTTTTTTTTGGGGGGGGGAGGAGGTGGGATTAAGTATTTTTACCTACAGAGCAGCTAGAACAGAGAATGGCTGGATCAGGCAAGGCCTACAACTCCTCTGAGTTAACCCACAAAATAAGGATGTAGATGCTGATCAAACCACACTCCTAAAACCTTCCCAAAAGCAAGTTTGCTACACTGCAGGTTTAGTGACGATGAACAAAGCAGAACTTGGCTTTTCTGTGTGCAAAATGCAATTTGCTGAAGTTTCTGCAGTGTTTCATGCACAGGAGGATGACACAAATGACATTACTATCAACACATTGTATATGAAGACAATTCAGCAGTAACCCTCAATGAATTATTTACCCCCCCCCCCCTTCCCAGTTACCTGCTTATACTGCAAACCCTACCAGTTCCAAACAAATGCTTCTTTTCTTCGTTCAACGTTGCAGTCAAAACACCATTTTGGTATCAATATCACTTGAAATATTGCTGAATATTTTTTAAATGGTTGGAACATTTACCTTTTAAAACTTGAGACACTGAAGAGACCAGAAATAGAAGCAAAACATATTCTCACCAAACTGACAACCACAAGATGAAGAGAAATTGAGAGAGAAGAAGCCCAACTGAGAGAGCTAGGCTGGTTCAGCCTGGAGAAGAGAAGGCTCCTTAAGGGGAGACCTTAGAGCAGCTCCAGTGCCTAAAGGGGCTCCAGGAAACCTGGAGAGGGGCTTTGGACAAGGGCCTGCATGGACAGGACAAGGGGAATGGCTTTAACCTGCCAGAACAGGGGAGACTGAGATGAGCTCTTGGGCAGAAGATCTTCCCTGTGAGGGTGCTGAGGTGCTGGCACAGGGTGCCCAGAGAAGCTGTGGCTGCCCCATCCCTGGCAGTGTTCAAGGCCACATTGGACATGGGCTTGGAGCAACCTGCTCTAGTGGAAGGTCTCCCTACCTGTGCAGGGGGTTGGAACTGGATGAGCTTTAAGGTCCCTTCCAACACAAACCAGTCTGGGATTGTACGATTCTATGTAATACTACAAGACAGGATGGAAACACACTCTTCTGTCTATATTTTTTTAGAGGAGGAAAAGCTTAAGATCTCTCTTACATTTAAGGAGGGTATAACTGTAAAAAAATGGGCCTGGAAATCCTTAAGGAATGCCCATTTTCCCCTCCTGATCAATAAGTTTTTATTATTGCTTTACCACACCTAGGGAATCTCCTGTCCCAAACTAGTGTGCTCAGCCATCATGTGCATTGCAGCAGTAGCAGAATCCCAGCGCAGGCTACATACACAGGTACCCTGCAACGGACTGAAAAGAGCTTTTACTTGTAAAAGTTTTGGTGGCAGCTTAGTTCTGTGCATCCCTTCAAGGAATATAATCCATAAAGGGACCTTGACATCCAATAGATTTGATTCCAAAGGTTACATACTCTTTAATAGGTGAGCAGTTTTGCCCTTGTTGCAGCTGCAGGTCAAGATATTAGATTTCACATCTTCCTTGCAGAGAAAAGAGAGTGACGATACTGTGACTTTTTGTGCTGGAAAGGTTTCTGAACATCCTGTCCTCTGACAATGTCAGAATGTTTCTTCCAGACCATAAAAAGCCAAGGAAAAAAAAGGCACCAAGTAAAAATATATCCCATCATCATGGTGCTTAATTCAATATGTTACAAACAAATATTAGCATTAGCAAAGTCAAGTCCATCTGTCAAACAAAGAATCTACTCTCCCACAAACACTAGCTCATTGTTTGCATCTGTTTCACTGAACAGGCCTAGAAAGGTGTGCCAGCAGGTAGATCATGGGATGCTGAGGAAAGCTTTGGGTGAGAAACTGCAGGTAAAATACATTTTTTTTTTCATGCATCATGTACTGCATTTCAGTTAACAGCTGTATTGCTTCCAGTTTACACAAAAACCAAACTTTCAGGCATTACAGATTCCATCCATCGTAGAATCATATACAATGAGAGAACGGTTTGGGTTGGAAAGGACCTTAATGCTCATGTAGTTCCAAGGGCAGGACCTTCCACTAGAGCAGGCTGCTCCAAAGCCCCTGTGTCCAAGCTGGCCTTGAACACTGCCAGGGATGGGGCAACCTATGCAGCTTAGAAACCAGATTAAAGCATCTTTGCTCATTGCTAGAAGTACCAATGAAAAGTCTGACTAAACCCTGGTTTTCCATCCACAGAAAACAAATGACCGTATTTTCATTTAGAATGTAACTACAGTTCATCTTCAATGCTCCCCAAGATTTGTGACATTCAGTGCCATATAAAACATGCATGTGAAGAACACAAGCTTTTGAAGTATCTTTACTGGTTCTCCCCAGGGAAATTACCTATACAGTTCCTCAGTTCACCCTTAGCTACAAGCCAGAAAGTGTACATCTAGAGTTGGGGGCTAGATCAGAAAAGCAAAGGGAAAAGCAATCACTTTACAAGGGGCAGAGAACAAATATCTTTGTGTTCAGAAGATAAACACAAAAGATCCTTCAAAAGTTCTTTAGAAACCAATGAAGAAGAACGTGGAACATAGATTTACAGAGAAAAAGCAGAACTTGAAGAGTTCACCAAGTTGCTGATCAGGTTTATTATTCTATCATCAATTCCTCTTTTTCATCTCCATCGACATGGAGAGGAACACAGAGGATTGTTTTGCCTATGCTGGGAGAGAAAGTAAATTCAAAGCACTGTGCTGGCAGCTGCATTGCATCTCCTTGACCAAAGGAGTGGATTCTCCTCACCTGGAGCAACTGGACTGGCCCTACAGGAGGCAGCAATGTTGGCCCCACTGGCCAGAGCTCTTAGTCAATGGAATAATTGCAGAGCACAGATGATCCAGATTTGATGCTGAAAGACGGCTTTCTATAGCTCCTAAAATCTCAGTGATGGATTGAGGGCAGGCAGGTTCACAGCCATGAAGTTTTAAAGCTGCCTAATAAGAGCGAGAAGAATCAACAGTGGGAAAGGTCTTTCTGTGAAGAGTATTTCCAAGAAAGCTTTTTAATTTTTCTACGTGCTTTCAAGCTGAAAAACCTTCCTATTACCACTGAACACAGCACTAGCTATTCCACTAACTGCAGCAGCACAAGGGTACCAAACCACACCAGGCTCTGAGCAGCTATTCCCCTTTGAATCACAGCACTGTACAATCCTGCTCTGAGCAAGTTTAGACAGCATGGTGGGAAAAACACTGCTGGTTGCTGGCACCTTTCCTAATGTAAGCATTCCTGCTGTTAACCTCAAAAACATGGAGACATTTTTCAGTGGCAAGTTCTGTGCAGGGAACTAAAGAACAACTCTCTGGGTTTCAGAGAGAACTGGGAATATTTTCCCCAGAATCTCATTTTCCAAAGCAGGGAATGAATGTTAATTTTCATCCAACCGCATCACAGTTGCTTCAGGATTTTTGTTACTGGAACCATTGTCTCTAAAACCTGTAGAAGGAGAAACCGAAGAAGATGAAAGAATCAATCCCAGAAAGAGAGGGCTGTGCATGTGCAGATAGTGTGGAGAAAGAAGAATCAGCATGACCTTTATGGAAGGGCATAAAAGAGTTGAGCATCAGTCCTTGGAATTAGTGAATCACCCTGGGTTCATTAGTGCCCATCATCGTGATATCTGAATACTTGGGCAGAGGTCAGTGATCAAAGCAGGCATGTTCAAGCAGAAAAAGAGACTGCAAAGTGAAGTAAAAATGCCTGAGTTTGCTGAAGACCAGATTTAAGTCTCATTGAACACCTCAGCTTTGCTACAGATAAAAATGAAGGAACCCAGAATTCCTATTTGAAAGCTGACACTTGAAACATGCCTAGACCCAAAGGAAGGCAACATACAATCTAGAATTACCCAAATCATTTAACTCTGATCCATTGTAACTGTCTGAGAATACCTACTGCAGGAGGATCCTCCTCTGTTTTTTTCACAGTGTGCCTCAGGATTTCCAGAAGGAACAAAGATACGGTTCTCCCATGATTATCACTACAATCTTCGGTAGCCCATTTTCAACAGGTCACTCTGTGTATAGCAAACACTTGTTCAAAGTTTCTGAGGCAAAGCATGAATGTCTCAGAACATCTTCCTTTGACTGTTTAATGTGGATTTGTGGTCTTCAGAACTGCAGTAATCCTCTGAGGGTTTAAATTTACATTTACAGCCAGCGTAGAGGAAGGGAAATCATAGAACCCCAGACTGGTTTATGTTGGAAGGGACCTTAAAGCTCATCCAGTTCCAACCCCCTGCCACAGGCAGGGACACCTTCCACTAGAGCAGGGTGCTCCAAGCCCCTGTGTCCAACCTGGCCTTGAGCACTGCCAGTGATGGGGCAGCCACAGCTTCTCTGGGCACCCTGTGCCAGCGCCTCAGCACCCTCACAGGGAAGAGCTTCTGCCTAAGAGCTCATCACAATCTACCATCTTTCACCTATGAAAGAGTGCCTATCTCGTAAGACATGTAAGAAGAGGCAGGTCAAAGAAGGCTGATGGGCTAATGTAGAGATATAAAGACTGTAAAAGCAAGTGCTGGCATTCATTGCTACTTTTAAAGCTCCCTGTGTTTTACTTGGTTGCTCCTTGCCAACTAGTTCTTGCCCTCTGGAAGCATATTTATCCCATTTCTATGAGAGGGGACAATTCTGCAGAGTCATTGCAAAGCGATTTCAGACTAACATGTTACAATGCTGGAACACAAGAAGAGCAAGAGGAAACAGAGAAAGTTGAAGGAGCATGTACTTCCCACTCCAATCAGAACAGGGGCTTCAGGGACGAGATGCACAAAAACTGCATATCCCCCATTGCTCGCTGCGGGTCAGGAACCTGCGCCTGCAGACCAGGACCACACAGGTTCCAGCGCCAGTGGCTTGTGAAAATAATCTCCCCAGAAGAAAGAAAACACACATGTATTAACTACTGAGAAAGAGATTTTCAAAGGCTCTTGATATCCAGCTGGTCTTGATTCATATTGACTTCAACAAAATAGTCTTGGACCAATGGTGAGCACTCTGAAAAAGCCCCTCTTCAACTTGCCATTGAGGTATGAAAATACAAGGTATAAAAAGAGATTGTCAAATAAAATAAAGTCTACAAATTAAAAATAAAAGGTTACAATAAAATTTGGCTTTAGGCCATAAACTAGGGGGAAACTGACAGCAAAGACAGTTAAATGATGGCAAAGAGAACGCAACAGGAGCTTGTCTGAAAAAAAAGCTGATGGCTTTTAGAAAAGGATTTGTATAGATAGGTGGGGAAATAAATTCCGGATGGGACAGCAGCGCAATTGAGAAATTAAATAAATGGCAAATAAGGATGACTAAGTAGTAGTTAACATGCCCCTTCTCAGTTGTATACTATTATTACATCTATTTTTAATGTCTCTTCAGCTGTCTGCAATTGTCATCCTTTCTTCAGAACTTGTTCCAATGCTCTTTGATACTGAATTAGCTGTTTTTCACTCTCCGATGCTTACAACCACATCTTGTTCTTACTCAACACTCCCCCTTTCCAACAATGTTATTCCATTGTCTCTGTTTTTCATCTCTCCTCATATGTTGACTCCCCAGTTTCTAAGCCCTCCAACTACCCTTGTTCATCTTCTTTTTTTTTCTGGAGCTCTTTTGGTTGAATCCTAGCATGTTTCTTTTCTTCTTTTCTAAAGATATAAGCATGTTTTATATCATATCTGGCTACTGTACACATTGTTACCCCTTCAGAAGGGCACTGAACAGCGATAGCAGTGTTCGTGTTGGAAATAGTAAGCTAAACTAAGGGAAAAAAAGAAGTTCTTTTTGGCTTTTGCTTTCTGGTTCTTAAAAAAGAACCCAAACATTTAAACTCTCTCCTTTTCCTTTTTATCCTCGAATAACACAATCTGTCCATGAGCAGCTGAATATTCAAACAATAACTGGCACCAGAAGTGTTGGCAATTCTGGAGCTCAGGATGTGTCTAAGGTGAAGTGATAACACTAGATTTAATAATACTGAAAAAACACACAAGTTCTAATGTGATGCGATGGGCTACTGAGTGAACCTGACTTTTTCACCTCGCAAGTATGCCATTCCTTACCTTTATAGCTAATGATGCTCCATATTAACTTGGGGACACTAATTTATATATCAAAAAAAATCACTTCCAAACACGTTTCACACAAACTCGCCATCTTGATGCCTCAGATTATTCAGCTTCACCATTAAAAGATCAGTCTTTAATTTATCTACTTCAAGACAATTCTGTTTACCTTCCATATTCCAAACCAACAGTGTAGTTGAGTTGTACTTAACCACGCTCTTTGGAATGCTATGTTCAATACTCAGACTTCCAGCATAGAGGAAGCTTACCTTCAGCTGTGCCCGAGATACCATCAGCTTTGAAATTGCTTGTGCTTTTCTTCCGGCGGTGTTTCTTTCTGTTCGCATGAGGTGAAGGAGGTGGATCAAGTTTGGGGCTTGTTGTACTTGATATACTTGGGCTTGAACACACAGAATCTCCTAACCCAGTATCTGCAGTTTGGGGTGAAGGGTAGGGGAAGGGGGGGAAGAAGGAACAACAAAAATACTACATCATTTGACTTAATGGTTGCCAAAATCCAAGATATAACTCCTTGCAGTCTATAGCAGCTAATTTCCTGAGCTCATTGACTTCCAAAGGCTACAGGGGAGTCTCCTAACAATACCCATTAGTTTTTCAAACAGGTACAACAAAGCAACTTGGCTGAAGTTATGATTCAAGTCCTACTATATCAACAGTACCCTGCATCAGTTTTAGAAGCAGACCAGCTGGAACACACACAAACCAATGGGAAATCACTTTATTACTTCCAATTGCTCTTTCTTTCAAAGTACTAGAATTATAGAATCCCAGACTGGTTTGGGTTGAAGGGACCTTAAAGCTCATCCAGTTCTAATGCCCAGCCATGGGCAGGGACACCTTCCTCTAGAGCAGGTTGCTCCAAGCCCCTGTGTCCAACCTGGCCTTGAGCACTGCCAGGGATGGGGCAGCCACAGCTTCTCTGAGCACCCTGTATCTTACCGATCCTCAAATTAACTCATGTAACACTAGTCTAGTTTAATACATAGTGGAGCAAATACCCAAACATCCTCTGGACACTATCTGCTTTCATTCATATTAGAGACAGACACACATAGAAAAGGCGGCGATGGCAATAAAGGTGCTAAAATAAGGTAATTAATGTATGCTGGGTAGAAAAAAGTACTACTATGTTCAGTGTGTTTAGTTTCCCACTGTAGTAGCTAGGGTAGCATAACATGCAACCATTTTAAGAACTAATGGCAGAGTCATTTTCTTCCCTCTCCCACCCAATACCTCACACAACCAAATCAAAATGAAAAGCTGGTGACCTCCTCCTCCCATAAGCAGAGACCACAGTCTCTTCCCTGGTCCAGGTAATACATGAATGCCTTCTCTTTGAAGTAGTTCTTGTTTCTTCATGTAACAGCCACATTTAACACAAGTTTAGGCAATGAAGACATACTTGAAATGTCACTTTCCATCTGGGTCCTTTCATGTAGTAAATACTTTAGCAACCTTAATCCAGTATTTTACCCCAAGGCTGGTAATATGGTTTTGGTTTAACTGCAACCACTGTTTGGGTTGTGATTAGTGCTAAATGCAGTTCTTTTTTGTTGGTTTTGTTTTAGTTTTAATCATGAAATTTAACATAACACCCTACACTTTAAGTATAGTGTTTGCTATCATGGAAAGCAAAGCTTTTTCCAGAGCCAGAACAGCACTTAAGATGAATTAATATAGAAAAATATAAAGCCAAAGATTATTTAAAGAGTAACTTTTGGTTCTTTGAATAACTAAATCCACATACAACTGCCTATGTGATAAAGAAACACGCTTTTTTCCCCTAATAAATTTACTTACTAATTACCCATTAAGCACAGTTGTGCTGCAAGTTATTAGGTGGGGATAAATTATGTAGCTGAATGCCTGGCAACAGAGCCCAAATCAAACATAAGCTTTTTGTTCAGGATTTTTGTTCTTTTCCCTATGTCCACCATTTTGTAACTACTCACCAAGGATTTAACCAAAACTGGGAACTATGGGAATGGATTTACTACAGATCTGTGTAGGAGACTTTAAGTATTTGACCCATAAATGTTCAAAGTAACTATCCTGCAAGGGTTTGCTATCTCTCCAGGTGAAGAGGAAGGCAATCCCTGATGAAAATCCACGCCAGTGCTCTGCATGCTCTTTGTAAAGGGGACATGGATACCTTTGGCTCCTTGACACTGAACAGAACGTGCAAAAGAAGATGCCAGCAATACAAAGGCATGACCATGGATGCAAGCTGATTACTGCTGGGCCTAAATATTGACTTGAGAAGGTACAAGGGCTGCCTTCATCACCACTTGCGACTGCAGTATCAACCGTGATGCCTCGGACCCATAAAACAGGGAAGAAATGGTGCTCTGACACAAAACCACAGGGTATGTTTTTCAGTAGGATCCTTGTTTAAGAAGGTGAAGGTAGATCTATGCAATCACTGCAGCTTAGTCTAATTTATAGGCTATAAATTGCACTAACAAAACCCGCTCGTGGGCTCTGAAGAATGAGGACCGTACGGTCTGACTACTTGCACTGGGAAGCTGAAGAATTAACCTCCTGTGGTAAATCCTCGTGATCCACAGCCCTTTCCAGGTAATAACCTGCCGTCCTTGTGTCAAACGGCTCTGTAGCGAAGAGCCCGAAGCTTTCCCTCCCCCTCAACCACAAGAGAGATGCGAGTTGCTCATAAACGGGTGCCGAGCCGATATTGTTGGTGTATTAATGCCCCGTATTCCCAGCTTCGGAGACCACCCTTTGAAGATGGAAGTTATTTAACATTCTCCTGGTTTAAAATATGAGCAATCAAAAGGCGCCGGGCTTACATGCTGTGCTTTCCCATTTCCCACTACTTCTCTTGCCTGACATGGTATTCTTCAAATTGAAAAGAGGGCTCCTGAAAGCCCAGCTTCGGAAAACTGTAAATGAGTTCAGGCTTCAGCCCACTGAATACAATCTCATCCTCCTGACTGAATACAAATAATGCATTTTATTTTGTATCAATTACCACACCTGAGAACAGACGACCACTGCTGGAGCTATTAAATAAATATATATATATAGGGTAAGGGAAAAGGCACGCCAAATTAAAAAAGCAAGCACCTCATTACTCCACACCTAAACCAGCTTTGACAGAGGCACTGGAACTCATAAGATGCGTTTCGCTGGGTTGGGATGGGCTGTTTTGCAGCCATCCCGCACGTTCAATGTCAGCCATTAGTTCTTCCCAATCGGGCATCAATGTTCAACACACACCCAAAAAAATATATAATACTAGTAATAATAATAACAATCTGCAGCCTCTCCGAGCTTCAATACTTGAAGTATGAGTCAAAGAAGCAGTTTCACTTTTCACTCGGGAAGCTGACAAGCATGACTAGAGGGGGAATAAAATAACATTCAGTTCGCATAAATATCAAGCAGGCTGCTTGAGACTGATGGGCCAGGAATGTATTCTTAGCCATCATTCTGGCAGACAGGCCCAAGGACACTCATAACTTATTTTACAATCATTTAGTTTCAGCTCAAGTGGAAAACGTGACAACTTATCTCTGCTGACAAGATGCCATATCGAACCTTACAATTAACTCTCCCACGATTATCTGCCCAGCCCATCATTAGCTTTGCAGTTTTTGATGGACTGTACAGGCAGCTTTCCTTGATGACGGTCATCATTTGCAGGGTGTATGTCTATATTATACAACATTAAGGACAAAACTCTCCCCTTGCCATGTAGCTGGGGTTATCCTGACCAGCACATCCTCAGTTCTGCAACTGCTAAGCCAGGTTTTTAAGTGATGTGCTGCAATGTGCTGCTGAAAAATGTCCTCTCCTCCAAAACAGAGCATCACCATGCTCCAGCCTATGCCTGCTGCTGCCTGCAGCCCAGACAAGCGAGCTAGAGATGCCCATGCCCTCTCCCAGCAAACAGCCAACCTACCTCCCTGCCCTCCTCTAACACCAGTGCCATTATTAACTCCTCTCAGCTGTGAATGAGAGCTGTCATGAGCTGGATCCTTGCAGTTTACCTCTGCATGCTCACAACACCTTAAGGAGGATGTCATGAATTTCACGTGTGCATTTGTCCACTTTCTATACCAACAGGAGAACAGGTTTCTCATTAACGGTGAGCTTCCAGCTTTGCAGCATCATGGAATAACAGGAGGTTTATACCAAGAGATAGCAGGACTTCTACACAAAGCAGTACGAGAAAGTACGTTTCAGAAAAAACAGTAAAATAGACAATTCAGAGTACACATTGAGGGTAAGCTGACATCTATGCAAGTTATTTGAGGTCATTTAAATATGTGTAGTACCTCGCTCCATACCCAGGAGGAACGTGTGATACCTGGTAAACAAGCCCCTTGTTACCAGAAGATGGGATATTAAATAAGCCAACCACTCTGCTGTTAGCACAGTGATTTTTTTTCTATAGGTGCATGACACATGGGATAAGACAAAGACTGTGGTAGGAGAAATAAGAGTTGCAAAGGAAGAAGTATCTTGCCTACAACTACAACCCAGAACTATGAGATGGAACATTAAATGAACAAAGGAACCAACCAAACCTTCTCAGCAGAGTCTCAAGGGCTGTGCTGTTGTACTGTGCTTCATTTGTCATTTGAAACACATCTGCAATCAGTTTCAGGGCAGTATTCTCCTAGTTTGATCCCAGGCCAGTATTATATGTTTGTAAGAGGTAACATTCTATGCAAGTCTCACTTCTCATCTTCTTACAGTTTCGGCTGTATTATATGGAAGGTGCACGCGCTCCACAAAATGATCTCAAAAGACAACTCCATCTGTGCCTTGTAAGGACATTGCAAGAGTCCTCCTGGATTAGAAAAGGGTAAGAAATCCACAGAAATCCATAGGATCCTAGACTGGTTTGTGTTGGAAGGGACCTTAAAGCTCATTCAGTCCCAACCCCTGCCACAGGCAGGGACGCCTTCCACTAGGGCAGGTTGCTCCAAGCTCTGTCCAACCTGGCCTTGAACACTGCCAGGGATGGAGCAGCCACAACACACACAACCTTCTCTCCTCCCCTGTGTAATTCAAAGCCGGCCTGTGCTTCCTTGGTGCCCCTAGCACAGTATGAGTAACTTCCACCCCAAATTTCTCAGCATCTGCACCGAGAATGTCTGAGATTTGAATTGAAGCCGTTTCTTCTTCACTGCTTGCAGTGCCTGCGTTATAGAGCTGCAGAAGATACCAGCACAGGAACCAAGGAGGAGAAGAAAATGAGGGACAATAAAAGCAGGTATGAGTGCCCCAGGCCATGGTAAAGGAGCTGGAGGTGTAAAAAGCATGAGGAAAAGGGGCAACATACAAGGTACAGGTATAGCACAGCACAAAGGCAGAGGTATAAAAATCTGTAAGAGTGGAGCTTCATCTTTGGCCCACAGTTCCTATTCTCTCTCTCCCACACAACCCTCTCTCCTGTGTAACCATGTGCAGTGGAAACAAGGATATTCTGACCTCTTCTATTTTCAAGTCTTTTGATTTATTCCGTATTTTTGTCAAATCACCTATTTACAAGAACTTGAAACAAACTCAACAGGTGACGCTATTCTCCAGAGACCAAAGTCAAGCTTGATCTGGTTTACATTTTTCTTGCATCTTCTTGTTACATTTTTCCAACAGGCTTTCAAAGTGAAATTAGACTTTTTTGTCAAGCCCAGCTCCCCAACATGGCCTTATTCTCAAGTGGCTGGAGATTGATTAATTTGGGTTTTTGATTTGCCCAAGTGACAAGAAGGCAGACGTTAACAAAAGCGGGACCCGTGAATGGGATCAATTAAAGAGCAGAAGCAGCAACACAATTAATAGCACCAGGTTCAAGAGGAAAAAGAAAGCGCTGATGACGAAAACAACAGCAACAGCTCTGACTGCAGCAGGAATCTTTGCCGCGACCCAAGGAAGGCTGGATCCAAAGAGGGTGTTTCAGAACTTTTACTATGCCATTAGTGGTGAAATGAAATAACGCAAAGATGTCGGTAGCTGGTGGACTGAATAATAAAAAAATAGCTGGACACTTTCATCTTCTACACATGTGTTTTAAATAGAGGTGAAAAAAAGCAATCCTTTTATTTAAACACGGGAAGCAATAGACTAAAACCATCTGTAGTTGTATTTCAGACCCATTTCCCCAAGCTGAGATTTTTCTGGCTGTGAAATCCAATGCTCTACAGCTTCCCTTTACAGCTATTACCATAAATGTTCTATCAAGTTCTTTATATTCCTCCTCTGCCTCAAACTGAAGTTAAAGGGATGCTGCAATTGCACAATGACTGCAGAAAGCTGGAGTCAGGCACGGATGGTACAGGACTGACATTAAAATCCTGTCAAAACTGCAGCCTGGCAGAAGTCTGTGGATGGTAATAAACACTCAGAAGTGGGGGAGAAGGGGTGGCACGAGATTACAGCCTACAGACAAAATAAAGAAGGCAGAAATGTCTGAAGTACAGAGAGCTCATACCTTTGGTAGGAATTAGGTTCATCCAGTCATCGTTTAGCTGAATTCAGCTTGGACACTCAAGCTATCGAGGGCTTAAATTAACCTGCTGCACTGAAGGAAATTAAAAGGAAGCTCTGAGCAGAACTGGGGGATGGAGATGAAAGAGCCTCAGGAGTATTCTCTTTCCACGGCGTCTACCATTTTTCCAGTCTTGTGCCTAAAGCCTGTAAATCACAAAGCTATCCTGTCATGTACAGAAAACTCCACTGAATGCCTAAGTTACTGCCTCCTTCCCTCTCATAGCAATTTCAATTAAATAAGGAAAACTAAGATTCCTTCTGGGGGGGGGGAAGGAAAAAGAAAGGGTCTCTTTACCTCTCTGTCTCCCTGCTTTTGGAGGGTCTGGCTTTTGCTATGCGTTCGCATGCCGCAAGCAAAGCAGACCTGGAGGCATGGCAAGATCGTTTCCCCTTGGCAGCCTAATAAGCCACTTTGTGAGAAGTGAGGGACATCATCCACAGTCTTGAGAGATAGAGTCAGGCTCATGACAGCAAGGCACAGGTATCAGAAGGACTGGCTTCAGTAATGTCAGAGATAGTAAAGCCCTTGTTACAATCTCTGTTATCTAAAGGCAACACAAAGTTACTTCTAGCTCATTTTCTACTGATATGCAATGTCTGACCATCATAAAGGAAGCATGAAAGCAAAAATGCAATATAGTGCTTAAACATTCCCCCCCCCCCCCCCCCCCCCCCCCAGTATATTGCTCAGTACATTTTCCCTCCTAAGGAGCACCCTAATACAGTGCTAGTAAAACACCATCCTGCTCCTTAGAAATCAAAGTATTGCTAGCAAGAAGAAAAGCAACTGTATTTTGTTAACTCCCTTTCAAAGCTGTCTTATGAAGTTAGCTTCTCATACCACAGAAGTAATTTACCATCTTACAAAAGGAGAGGATACACCTATTCTTGAGCAACCCTCCTGTGTTGCCAATTCAGTGGCAAGCAAAGTAAAGACTACTGAATATTAGAGCACCTGCAAGCCTCAGAACATGAAACAAGAATGAGATGCTAATCTCTCTTCCACACATCTTGCTTACAGCAGCTTTAGTTCTCAGGGGTAGAGATATTATGAACTACTCCCTGAGTGAACACAGTTTGCTAATCTGTTTTATCCTCCATTATGCAGATGCTTCTTTGCCTCCTTTGTACTGTGTGCTGAATATGCCCTGTGGAAAGATCAAACATGACAAGTTGTTTGAATACATAAGGACAACAAACTAGAAAGAGATGTAAGTCTTAGATGTTGTAGGATTGCAACCACATCCCAAGGCAAACTAACTCCATGGCTCCCACTGAATAAACCCACAGTCTAGATGTATAAGAGATGTCTCTAATTCTTCTGGCATAATGTTTTCACTGGGCAGCATCAGATCCTTTGAAAAGATGTGATTCTTACATGGTGTCACCCTGAATTGCTACAAACTGTGTGTATGATGCTATGGGCATTGCTCCTCCTGGCCATTAAGTGTATACAAAATGGGAAGGTGAGGAATATTACAAAAGGCAGCTGGTTATGGGGATTCATTCCAGGTAAGTAGTTCTTAGCCACCCTGTGAGGGAGAAAGGAGATAGATGGTCCTTTTAAAGACAAACCATACGGCTGTGGAATGTTTTCAGGGCAGTATCTCCTGCTTCGATTCCAGGTTAGTTTATCTCCCACTTCTGAAGACAGGTAATAATCAGACACCTCGAGGAAGTTACCAACTGTGGCACTCTGGACCTAGCAAACCCACCAAGACCACCCCAAGAAATGATGATCTGCAGAAAAGCAAACACTTGGAAGCACCACTAAAAGAACACGTTCTGGATACACAAGCTACACCATGACCGAGTACACACAACACCATGTGACAAATACTATCTTATATCCTTGTCAAAATGGTATGCATAATAAAGTCACCTTAATTACACAGAGAGGGTCAGAGCTCTGCCTGATCTAACAATCAGCATCGTCTTCTAATTGGAAAAAACCCTCAATTAACAATAGCATGCATTGAAACAGAGCCTTGAGGTCTCGAGGCACTCGGAAAATAATGAACCCATGCTCTACTGCATCATTTCCTACTGAAATATTTACCTTGTATTGCAGGATAGGCAAAATAAAGACAGAAAGGAAGAACCGACTCTCTTCAAAGAAAAGCTCAGCGCCAGAAAGATGTCTCTGTCTCTACTCTTGTACTTTAACCTTCAGTCAGTATATAACCTGTGAGCAGCTTCAAGCATCAAACCCACTCACTGGTAATTGAGGAGAGGTTAGGTAGCTCTCCACTGTCAGTCCACAAGACTTCAGTGACAAGCCCAAATATCAGTGATTTGGAAAAAAAAAAAAATCAAGAGACTTTCACCATTAACATTTTCCAATTAAAGCTGAATAACTGCTGTATAATAAATAGGTTGTTAACGGCATCACGGCGGGTAGGAAAAGGCTAAGGCTTTCCTGGTAAAGTATGCCATGAGCACCAGCATCAGAAAGGAAAAGAAATAATGGAAGCAACACCAAGTATACTCTTAATCAAAGACAAAAATCAAACATTTTCCTATTGTAGAAATCTATAGAGGAAAAGTAAAGCATTTAACATAAAGCAACGTCTTTGCCACCCCTTATAGGTGTCAGATAACACAACTGTCATTGACAAACATTTTATCAACCACTCTTTCTAGCTCTTACCAGCTCTTCTGAGGGTTCAGATAACCAGAGCCAGGGCCCTTCTTTTGCTCTCACAAAACCCATGCATCAGAAAAGCCACTCGCCTGGAGTGACGTGTAAACTGGATATTCCTCATCGACCTGGGCTGCAGGTGGCACACACGATGGCTGCATTAAGGGATGAGATCAACTGTAACAAATGAAGGGCCCAGAGACTTGAAAGGAGATGCTCTTCCACCTGCGGGGAAGGCCAGGTCTCTGCGCTTCAGCTGTCCCCCAACAATCAGCAGGTTGTGAAGGACTTGAGCATCGGATCTAACACAGAGGCTTCTTTCACTCCTTGAACTGTGTATACTGTGAAGCAGCTTTGAAGTGTTGGATTCCATAGGTAACATATACACAACGTCCCTGTACCCACTGCCCTGTGATCTGGACTGGAAAGAAACGAAGCCTGCAAACAGGCATGCTTGATGAGGCAACAGCTCTCATGTTGATTGGAACAGAAACTTCATTAAGCTGGAGAAGAAATGAAACCACTGTGTGTATTTCTTGCACTCACTTTGCCCAGATCCTGGCCAAAACAAAGCAGTGTGCTTCTGGACATGCCATAAACAAGAAATCTAATTATTACAGGCATATATGTGTATTTCCAAAGTATGGATATAAAAAGAGGAATTCTGAAATCGCAAATTACTCTGATAGCAGCTATACATTAACCTTTTATATGCTCAACTTTGTGCTTAAAACATACCTAAACTTTATCATATTTAGAATTTGTATTATTATTATAATATAAATTTAGATTATTAAAATTTATATCAAATGGTTAAGTAAACTAAAAGAGTGTCAATCTAGTAAGCTTGCTCTTTTTGCTCCCTGAGTCTTACTTAAAAGGTGCTTAAATGTGGAATGCACTGGGCTCACGACATTTTTAAGCTGCATTATTTGAATCAGAACAGTTTATGAAGTGTCACACTTTGCACTTATGTCTTTTCTTGAGACTGCGTCTCTCAACTTCTACTATTCTCTGCAAACATAATTTACTTTTCTAAGTTCATACTGGGTGAATTTGGCTTGTGTACTTTATTTCCTTGTAATTATGATTGATCAAACTACATCACTCCTGAATGTACACAGGCATCCTCACATCAAATGCTGCTCTTCAGCTTAGCTAGTGCCAAAAGGCCTGCCCTTCTGCTGCTGCTGCTGCTGAATGTGGTCAGTGTGTTGATGTTTCAGCCACTCTTTTAACAGTCTAAAGTCCAAGACCACAGGTCACATTTACTTCTGAGATACTGGGGAAAAACAACTGATCCTCTATCTCAACCTACCTGGCAAGTGACCTGCCAAGAAACATCAGAGCAAAGCTCATTCCAGGCTGCAAACATTTCAGATTAAAGCAATCTTAAAATACAAACATGTGAAAAACACCTTTGAAAGATTAAACTATCTTTTTATACAGATGAGACTGGAGGACAGCCTCCCTGGTGAAGAACTCACTTTGTGCAGGGGTGCGATCATCTTCAGTATTAACCCTTCCACTCTGACACATACTAATATAGAAACAGAGAACAGGATATGTTTTACAGACTTCTAGGTACAGTAAAAACTGTCAAATGTCAGACATCTGAGCTACAGAGAACTGGCTTGCTGCTGAAGTTCCACAGGAAGACAGTTGTGGAGATAAATAAATAAATATATATGTATTTGTCCTGGTTTGGACTGGGACAGAGTTAATTTTTTCTTAGTAGATCATACGGTGCTATGCTTCGGATCTGGTGTGAGAATAATGTTGATAACACACCGATGTTGCTCTAAAACAAGGACTTCTCAGTCTCCCATGCTCTGCCAGTGGGGAGAGGCACAAGAAGCTGAGAGGGAGCACGGCCAGGACAGCGGACTCGCACTAGCCAAAGGAATATGCCATACCACAGCATGTCATGCTCGGGGATAGAGACTAGGGGGAGCTGGCTGTGAGGCACCTACCCGTTACTGGCGTATCCACTTTCCCGCCCTGGGAAGTCCTGATTTTTGGCTACTTAAATACTGAGTGGGACGCTGCAACACACTAACCCTGTGCCTGGACGGTCAGGAATGAGGAGTAAGACACAAGCTTGACGAGGTGATAAAGAGAAGATTCACTGTTCTCACTATTCTTTAGCCAGGCTAAAGTTTATGCTTCAATAATAAAAATACAGTGCTTTGGTTTGGGTTATTTGTTTTCTTTTCTCCTGAGTGGGGACAAACAGAGGAGATTTGAGAATCAAATCCAGCTACAGGCAGAAAAAGCACTGATTCATTGAACGCTGCTAGACAATCAAGTTAGGTTAATCATAGAACCACAGAATGATTTAGGTTGGAGGGACCTTAAAGCTCATCCAGCTCTAACCCCCTGCCACAGGCAGGGACACCTTCCACTAGAGCAGGTTGCTCCAAGCCCCCATGTCCAACCTGGCCTTGAACACTGCCAGGGATGGGGCAGCCACAGCTTCTCTGGGCACCCTGTGCCAGCACCTCAGCACCCTCACAGGGAAGAACTTCTGCCTAAGAGCTCATCTCAATCTCCCCTGTTCTGGCAGGTGAAAGCAATTCCCTTTGGCCTATTGCTACAGTCCCTGATGAAGTGTCCCTCCCCAGCATCCTTGTAGCCCCCTTCAGACACTGGAAGCTGCTCTGAGGTCCCCATGCAGCGTCTCTTCTCCAGACTGAACAGCCCCAATGTTCTCAGCCTCTCTCCATACGGGAGGTGCTCCAGCCACTGATCCTCCTCATGGCCTCCTCTGGACTTGCTCCAGCAGCCCCATGTCCTTCATCAGCGTGATGTCTAATCAACGTCAGTACCAGAAACTCCCCCCCCATGTTTTTCTCCCCTGTTGTAAGAAACATTCCAGGCACATCCTGATTTCAGTTTGAAATCTAAGTGAAACTGAATGCAAAATATGCATCTAAGCATCCATAAGCAAATGGTGGGGAAAACCAAAGCTTTATAGTTCCACTCAAAAAGTTAATTTAGTCACAAAAACAAATTACTGACAGACATTTGGCACTTGAGGCTGTGAACAAGATTAAGATGAGCAGGAGGTTGCCAATGTCAAATTATCTGAAGATGAAACCTCACATTTCTTGCCATTTTGGAGCCAAGCACAGGTTTTAATTGGTGAATGCAACAATTCTTTATATTTTAATGAGGGGGAGTGCAGAAAGAAGAGGATCTTAAACAAGAAAGCAGATGGGTTTCTGGAAAAGTGCAGAACTGTAAAAATCCATATAATACAGCTCACCATTTAAAAAGCAGCACCAGGTAAATGCAGAAGTACTTAGCTGAAATGCAGCAAACTTGTGTGGAAATACCCCCTCCTTAAACTAACATCACAACGCAGCTCAGTTTAAACCTCAAAGGTTTATTGGTGCCATCTCACCCCTCCAGCATGGACACGGAAACTGAAGAACCGCTTTCGTAAGTTTCATTCCTTTAACTCATCATAGAGACATGGAATGGTCCGGGTTGGAAAGGACCTTAAAGCTCATCCAGGTCCAAACCTTGCCACAGGCAGGGACACCTTCCACTAGAGCAGGCTGCTTCAAGCCCCATCCAACCTGGCCTTGTACACTTTGAACCCATACTGCAGACAGGCAGCACACTGCAGTGGTTTTGCTCCTTGACCAGGTTTGCTTTCAAGTGTAGCACACTGGGCAGAGTTTGAGGAACACCTCCTAGTGCTCTTCATCCGTACAACTTGGATGCTCTTCATCCATCATTTTGGCAAAACACACATACCCAGAGAACACGAGATAGTGCCTGTATTTTGTGAACTTGGGTCGGAATGTCCACAATCTTAAGGCGATCTCAAAGTTTCCATTCAACTGAGATTCTTACAGTCTACAAAACAGAATAGGTAAGCACTGAGTCCTACTACTTCTGGATGCTAACACATTCCTAAAACACCACAGGCAGAGAGCATCATTTAACACTCT
The DNA here is from genome assembly GCF_028554395.1 of Pezoporus wallicus. NCBI lineage: Eukaryota > Metazoa > Chordata > Aves > Psittaciformes > Psittacidae > Pezoporus > Pezoporus wallicus. The sequence continues at coordinate 1,110,029 of NW_026635397.1, read as the reverse complement.
GAAACCCTCTTCAGAGAGCTCATCCTTCCGCTGACACCATTCTGGAGAAGAAAGCTCAGTGAAAAGACAAATGGGACATACGCGTATATCTCAGAAGCAATCAGAATGATCAGATTTCCTTGCTGACCCCTTTTCAGCTGAGCACTGAAATGCTACGGCTTCCTCCTGCTTTACAACGTTCTAGAAGCCAGTATGAAACACCACCACTCCTAAGGTCTCATTTAAATATAAGACAGCCTTTGGTATCCTCCTGGCCATCTCGCTGCAATGGAAAAATGATGAATGACCCAACTGTGACACTAATAGAGCAGAACATCTAGCCGCAAATGTCATACTCCTGGAGAGTGTCAAGATCTCTACTTCAAACGCCTTATGGTGAGGATCTAGAAGGAGATTCGGAATGCACAGAGACAATGAAAGCTGCATGAGTGAAAACTGCTAAACTTACAGTCTAAACAAGGTGGTTCTGGCAGATTGTTTGGGTAATTGTGCAAAATACGGTAAGGATGTTCCTGTACTCTCTCTCAAGACAACATCATCTGCTTTGAAACCAAGGATGAAGTTTGAGCCTGATTTATTATTATAAGGAACTTACTTGTCACCCCCAGCACAGCAGGAGCTCTGCCCTGCATGCCTTACATTACTCTTGGGAGCCACAGGTTGCAAAACTGCATCTTCCCCTGTATAAGTGAACATCAATCTGAATTCTAAAGTGCTGCAGGATAATTCTTGCTGTGCATTACTGGCCACAAGGAAGGTGCTACAGTGATTCTGATGATGAGAAAATACCAGTTTCCTATTCCATTTCTTGACTGAGTAAAGGCAGACGCATGCCGGTGGAAGCCCAGCTACCTAAGACGTTTATGTGAGTCTTTCTGGTTGACTAAGCTGTTTGAGGGAAGAGCTTGTCAAGCATGTGAGCTAGATTTTAATACTGGAAGTTTTGAGTCTGCAACCTCATGCTGAAAGGGGGTAATTATCCAGAAAAGGCTCAAAAGTTGTACTTGATAACCCAAGGTTCCTTGAGGTATGTTAGGCTGTTTAGAAAGCAGAAGGCAAGAAGAAGTCATTGCTAGCAGAGTTTATTCTGGCTGAACTGGCAAAGGTTCCCTCTGGAACTATGTGCCAGAAGCAATTTGTCTGTTGATAACAAGAGGGTATGCAAAGTACATGAATGTTCCCTTGTCCTTATTAAAGACAATGTAAATTATTTGCACATATTCTGTCTTCTACATGGCAAATTTTACAATAGTAAATATTAGGAACTGCAGGAAAACCCGGAATAACTCTAGAGAAAACAGAACCCAACAGCCCTTTCCCTTTAGATTTGCTTCTCAGTAACGATTTCCTTCTTTAGAAAGAAGAAAAAAGCTCCTCCAACTGAAACCACTGATGTACTTTAACACTATAAATCTATTTGGAATGATATCACAGAATCAAGGAATGGTTTGTGTTGGAAGGGACCTCAAAGCTCATCCAGTCCCAACCCCTGCCACAGGCAGGGACACCTTCCACTAGAGCAGGGTACTCCAAGCCCCTGTGTCCAACGTGGCCTTGAACACTGCCAGGGATGGGGCAGCCACAGCTTCTCTGGGCACCCTGTGCCAGCGCCTCAGCACCCTCACAGGGAAGAATATAATTTATCCTAGTCAAGAACTTGCCTATTGAATTCCTACAACTTACAATGATGCTTTCTGGTTCCCTTTTGAAACGAAAGTGTTAGGACTGTTAGAAGCAGGTTGAACCATTTTCTTTTTCTATGTACAGCAGAAGACTCCATCATTTAATCATTCCAAGTGCTCACGACCAGAGAAGTAAGGCAAGTTGTAAGGTCTGCATTAATATAAACACTCCAATGACCTTTCATACCCTATGGCACAGTGAGAACTCAATTTTACATCAATAAACCCTAACAGCAAACTGTTCGAAACTCCAAAGACACCAGGTATTACAACTTACATAAATTACAGCTGAGATCAAATGGCCCGTACAAGCAATTGTACAGTGATAAAGCCTAAGTGGATGATATTTAAACAGATACTTGATTTACTGCAGAATTTTATATCATGCTAGAATTCAAATGTCAATTTACAAGTCCGGAGGAAAGAAATTCCTGTCCATTGCAAACTACTGTTTGCAGTGCTGTTTCAGAAGAGCTTAATATTGTAAGTTTAAGGAAGAAAACCTTCCCTCTGATAGTCTCAGGACACAATCTTAGAAGCCAAACTATAAACCCTGACATTTAAAAAGAGAATGAACAAGTTACTTTGGAAATAACATCCTCAGCCTTCTGTAAGTGAAGTCTAATGAAGCTGATTTGTGCAGTACAGGTGGCTGTGGTTTCTTCCATCAACCCTTCTGATGTTCAGTTTAAAGATCTGTCTCTCAGGCTCTTTAGGGATGCACAACTGTGAAGGCTGGAGGAACAGCGCCATAACCTATTAGTAGCAGCAACACCACTAGTTAATATTCATCTGCTGTCCATTGCAATCATGCAGATGCATATTCTTGAACCAAAAACTTCAACACCTAAGCAGGTTACGAATGGCTCCCCTGAGACCAGACAACCTTCTTATTCCCCAGCAGCGAGCGAATAGAGGTAACTCTGGGTGAAATGAGAAAGAGCCATTAAAGAAAAGATTTATCAAAGGAAAAAAACTGAAGGCTTCCAATGCGATCCAGGAAAACCTCTTGGCCAATAGCTGCAGCAGCAGTAATTGTTCTAAATCTATCAATAAAGCTAAGCTGCTCCTTCATTGACTGCAAACACCAATTTCTTTCATGGAGGATTATAAGTTGATGCTCATGGTCTCTCTACTGCCATTAGGGTGATAAACAGTTTAAACTACATCAGGATCTGACATGTAGATCAATTCTGAGTCCATAAAGAATCTACACAAGAGCTTCCTGGACAGGGATTTACTGCCCCCAGTTTTTATTCTCTCTTGCTGCTAAAATTACTTCTGTCAAGTACTTAAAAGAGCCAGGGAAAAAATAAAAAGTAAAAAAGAATTAATTTTTCATGTGCTGCTGGAAAGGTCTTTTTAAATTCCAGAGTTTTTAAGGCAAATATGTTCCTGCTTTTAAAATCAAGCTGAACAGTGGGTGGTATTTAGCTAAACAGCGAGCCGCTCGCACGGTCCGCTCACTATCAAGCAGACAGCAATTTGAAACACTGAACTAAGCTGTCTAGATTTTCTCTGAGGGCAGTCACAGGCTTCACGTTACCAGCACCAAATGATATTAGACATTTAATTTTAAACTTCAGGTACTTAAATGTAAAACCTTACAACAGTAATAGTCATAAAGCAGTGGGGCATTCCATTTCAGAGAATGGATTTTTCTATTTTTCCCCTTTAATTTAACCAGCACCTCCTGTTTTGTGGCTCTGCCCACTACAAAGTAATTTATCTAATTAGGAGATGTTCACAGCTGCTTGAAAGACAGAAGCCCCAGGAAACCAAAGGTCTGGTTTCGAAGACTTTGAAAAGTTCTCTGGAGCCACACAAAGTATTAATTTAATGGGGGGGGGGGAAGAAGGTGCAGAGAAAAATTGAATCCCAATATGTTATTTTGTCTACAATAAAACTATGTGACAATAAGCACCATATTCTCCCATACACTGGCATTTGAATTCCAAATGATGCTTAGCTTCTTGCCGTACCTGCTGCTTTCACAGTGTTACCTTTTTATGAGTAAAATTCAACCTCTTTTAATGGAGGAAAAATACCCCCTGAAATTAAAAAGGGTTTTTCATGCGTCAACTTGCCAACCTAAAGGACACATCTCCGAGCTTACCGAAGGATGAGACAATGAGAGCAGTGAATTATGCTGGAGGTTTTGGAGCAGGTTTAGCACAGTCTTGTTTTCTGCTAACCTAAAACACACCTCACCATCAGTCCAATTTCCTCCACATATTTATAAAGTTAAAAATACACCTTGCAGAACCTCTGCAGGAAATTGTTCAAGCCCAGCTTATTCAGAGGTACCCACCAGTCACCTGCGTTTTTTGAGTAGGTATTTCATAGGTAATTCTAGCTGTCGTCTCTTCTGATCCAGAAGTAATCGCAGATGAATGTCAAGTCAGAAAAGGGTACTGCACATACTTGGTAATACAGAGGAGAAAAGGTTCCCTTCACCAGGAATTAAAAGCCAGCTGAAGCTCAGCATCAGGAGCAAAGCACAAGTCCAGCACAGATCTCAAAACCAGAAGCAGCATTACAGTGTAAAGGGGAAAGGGAAAAGTAGGAACTTCGGTTGAATTTCTACTTTTCAACATTCTGATTACATGCCACTTTGAGGAACTTTCTGATCTGCATTTTGAAGACTTTCGTCTCCTATAGCCTCAGTTGGCGCTAAGGAGCACAGGGATGATATATGCTCACCTGCCTATAGGTATGTCAAGCTATAAAGGACTGGAGACTATTTTGTCTTTCACTTGCCTTCCTTCTAGTGCAAACATACAATATTCTCCAACTTTTCTTTGAAAAGCTACAGTATAAAAGAAGGGTGCAGAAAGCCAAAGCTGTGATATAACCTTTCAAAAGGAAAACAGAATTGGGATGGATTAAAACGATAAAGCAGCTCAGGAAAAAGAGAGACACATCTACATCCTTAACTGTGAAATCAGTTCAGTCTAAAGGAATTCATGTAGGGCAATGCAGATTGCCCTATAAGACTAACCAGTTTCTAAAGGAATGGAGGAGTTGAGTGGACACAGAAGGGAACAGTGCTGAAGCATTTTATCTTGTTGATGAACAGGATCTACAGCTGTCACCGAGGCCGAAATAAATTGTGTTTGCTATAGAAATACTTGGTCAAAATCAGTACCATTCTGATGCAAACACCATGCTCCTGAAGATGTCACCCACAGGCTCCATAAATGTATGTGCTGCAGTTATCATAGAATCATAGACTGGTTTGTGTTGGAAGGGACCTTAAAACTCATCCAGTTCCAGGCCCTTGCCATGGGAAGGGACACCTTCCACTAGAGCAGGTTGCTACAACTTCCATCTAATCTGGCCAGTTACTATGGACTTGAGAGCTAATGCCACTCAGAGCCAAGGTGACTGTGATTTTAAACCCTCCATTCTCATAAAGTGGCACTGAAAAGCTGCCCAAAGCTGCTTAAAAACCCAGAGACAGTATCAGGACTATGAAAACCTTATACAGATACATATATATATATATATATGCATATATATACAGGACATGTGAAATACTTTTTCATATTCCTGTAATTCTCACTATTTTAGGGATAAGCCATTCAGAAACAACTTTCCTCCCCCCTTTTCCTGTCCTATTGACATTTCTCCCCATTACCCATATTCTCAGTTTCTTCTCAGTTCACTCTCTTTCACACGTTCTTCTCCTTTTCCCCATTTCATGAACTTTCCATGGTTTCTCCAACTGCCTGTTAAATCCTACACTTCAGGACACATACACTCCAATGCTATGAACCATCTCTGCACCACAACATATTAGAAACACCCATGTCCCAGCACACCCACCACAGCTGCTTCCAGGATGCTCTGATTTGCTTGGTAGCAGGTCAGCTATAGGTGAATAGCATTATATCCCTGTCCTTAGCAGGCACTTCACTGAGGCCAAAGGCACCATTTTGTTACCACATATCATGCCTACCCTTTAGAAACCACACCCCCTGTCTCCCTGATACAATCTAATCACTGCAAAGCACCATCTGGAATAGTGTTTGCTCCTTTTAATGCTGTTAAATGCTCCACAGAGAAAACACTATGACTATGCCAGTAGTGTGCACACATTAAAGCAAGAGCACAGCAGGGAAAGGACATCCCGATGAAAAGATGTGGAGGATAATTTACTACTAAACACCTACCACACAGAGTAAGGAAATAAGAATATCAAGTGAGTAACCTACATGATGTACCTGAAACTAAAATGAAGCTGTATTGTATCAGCTCTCCTTACTGATAAAGAATTGTACTGATCTGTTTCCTAATCTGATTTCTCTTTTTCTCCCAAATGCCACAAGTTTGGCTTCCAACCGAGCATCTGGGTGAACATCAGACTGTTTGGGTCTTTTTCTTCCCTTTAAAAAAGTGAACGACCAGACTCCCCCTTCACCCCAAAGCAGATAATCCCCCCCCAGCTCCAGGTTTCTTACCACTGCTAATGCCAGAGTTTGCAATGACTGTTGCCTCACTCCACTGATCTGCACTGGAGACCGAGTAAGAGCGCTGATGCATACCATCCGGACGGCTGTTGAAGGAGACTAGACTGATCCCACTTGCCATCTGAGACACAGATGTGCTAGTAGTCACGTTCCCTAGACATAAATGGAAAACAAATTGTGTCAATAGAGAAGACAAAATCGATTTGCATGAAGATGGATGGGTGCATCTTAACAGAGCATCAAAAGAGGTCACTTAACCAACACCAAAACCAAGCAGCCCTCCTTGCAACAATGATGGGTGATCAGCTTGGGGCACCGCAGATTTCGGCAGCCCTCTCAAATCCGGCTAGGAACTTCTGACACAAGAGACCGAATTGTCAAGATTTCACCTCATCCTTTCATTCCTCTTCTAGGAAACACCACCTTCCACAACCCTGCTACCAATCACATCCTGTATAGGTTCTCCACTTGATACAGGCAAACACGGAGCATGCAAGGCAGACTGCACAGAAAAGGAAGGTATTCATGAAAACCACTGTTCACACAAGCAACCGAGATGAGCCAACGAAGACTTTAAACCAATCTACCTCAACTCCACAACTTTAAACCAATCTACCTCAAAATACTATTTCACGTAAGCATGTAGCCCAAGTAAAGCCAAGAACACAGCCATGGGGAGCAAGTGACTGGTAGCACTGCAAGACCAAACAAGACACTTAGACTTTTAATCTTAAAACAGTATCACGACACAAAGCACACACTAGAGGTTTGTTCCATTGACTGCAAACATCATTCCTGCGTCTCGTCTCACAGCAACACACCCGTCACAGCTCTGTCTGAAGGTCTATGATGCTACAGGTGAGATACAACAATAGCCTTTCCCCAGCATACATGAGAAACAAGTATTTTCCTCATCACTGAGGTCTGGAACAACAAAATGCTGGGAAGTGTGTGTGAGGGGCAGCAACAGGAACAGGTGGCTCTGGGGAGATGAGCTTTAAAGTTCTTTCCAACACAAACCAGGCCGGGATTCTATGATCTGGTTGAATAAATGCTCAGAGTCAAAACAATAAAAACCTTTGCAGAAAGTCAGGTTTCTGATGGTTTCAGTCACAACTTGATACGGGCTCAAGTCCGCTCGACAGTGTTGGTTTCTGAGTGTATTTGAGTCCAGTTCTATCACAAGACTTGCATATTGCAAAGATACAAAGATTTTACAATGCTACTTCTATTCCTCACGGCAGGCTCTCACAAATTACCCCACAGGTCTTCTATGGATTTAAGAATACTCTTTAAGAACACACATAAAGGGAAAGAGAGACAATTTTACAGAACACCCTAACACTTTGCATTTCCATTGCACCTTCTACTGATGAGTTCAGAAAAATTAATGAATTAATTTTCAATGCTCCTGTGAGGTTGTTAATTATCTGCTATCATTTCCCCCATTTTTCGGAGGTTAAATGACCCAGGGCCACAAAGGAAGATTGTGGCAGACTTGAAAATAAAACCCAGATCTCCCGACTCCCAGTTCTATCATTATGTCTTTTCCCAGAGCAGCCTTTGGGAAGACAGCAGAGCTCTGTGAACTACTTTGTGTTATTAGAGTTGGCGTAATTGTCCCTTTCTCTCTTCCCCTTTCCCAAGACTAAATCTCATCTTTAGCCCCTAGCACAGATCCAGCACTATAGTATCTGTCCACCTGCATCTTCAATGCACTTACACAGTCCCAAGAACTTCTGCATGGTAATTTCTGCTTTGGAGATATGAAATAGATACAGGATTTTGGAACCATGTTGGGACCTCCCAGTGCAGTGCTGTAGCTACTGGCGCATAATTCCTCTCTAATCACCTTCCCTGGGCAACCCTTTTGTCCAAAAGAATCCCATAATTAGAGCATCATCTGCCAAAGTATTGGAAAAATTTATGCCTCCAATATCTTCAGGATATTACGTTCTTGACTCCATCAACTGAGAGCAAGTTGCTAGTGCTGGTATTTTAGCACCTTCCAAAGAAATGTTCAACAAAGAAAGCAGGCCTACAGAAATGCAGGTACAAAGCAGAGGATCAGGTTATAGCTCAGTGTCCTCAAGTCACAACAGATAATGGAAATACTAGCTAACAGTACACAGATTTTAAGATTTCTTAGAAGAAATATCTCCTTCCAAATGAACTTGTGTAATGCTACTGATGCTCACTTTGGAATAACCTTTTCCTGTTGTTTTCACAATCTATTAATAAATGATTTTGATGATACACCACATGAAAGGGAGAGGCTGACATCAGTGACTGAACTTCAGACCAAGTGGACTCTAGAAACTTGAGATTTAGGCCAACATCAACACCATGTGGACCAATAAAGAGATGCCCTAAGATTTGCTCCTAGGGCAGGACAACCTGGTGGAGCAGCGGAGGATGGGGAACAATTGGTTGAGCAGCAGCACTGCTGTGAAGGACTAAGAGTCAACAGTGGATGTCACAATGTGTGGTAACACTGTACTTGACACAAACCACAAGCTGGGCATCTGAAACGCTGTACACAGTGTCTCCCACTTAAAAAAGATGGTTGGGAAATTAGAAAAAAGCCAGCAGAGAACTACCAAGACAGTCAAATCTCTTTGGTTTTGCTGTACGACCTTTTTAGGCATCTTTAGGTTATTACTAGTAAATAGCTTTGGAAACAACTTGTTTTCTTCACAAGCATCTTTAGGTTATTACTGGTAAATAGCTTTGGAAACAACTTGTTTTCTTCACAAGCATCCACCTTGCCAAACTCAAGAGCAATGTCACAAAAGTGCACTTTTAGCCTGTAGCTATCTTTCACATGGCACCTAGAAAAATGGGAAGCCACATGTAATGAATTCCTGGAAACAATTACTGGATGACCCATCCATGTTACCCTGTGCTGGGAGTTGCTCTCTCTCAGCAATAATATGTTGACATCTTCTGACCAGTTCACATTTGAACATAAGTTTTAAGTCACTTCCAGTGACAGGACAAGGGGCAATGGGTGTAAACTGGAGCATAGGAGGTTCCATGTGAACATCAGGAAAAATTTCTTTACTGCGAGAGTGACAGAGCACTGGAACAGGTTGCCCAGGGGGGTTGTGGAGTCTCCTACGTTGGAGATATTCAAGGCCCGCCTGGACAAGTTCCTGTGTGATGTACTCTAGGTTACCCTGCTCTTGCAGGGGGGTTGGACTAGATGATCTTTTGAGGTCCCTTCCAACCCTTGGGGTTCTGTGATTCTGTGATTCCAACCATGATGCAAAAGCAAAACCTTAGAAAAGAGAATATCAAGACTTCTACATCATCATGTCTGCACCCATTTTCACCTTAATACCACCTTCTGAAACTCCATCCCCCATGTTACTGCATCAAACTGTTGAGTACGTGACTTATTCTGCAAACCTAATAAGAATTATTCTTCCATTTAATGTTTCTGAAAGGTACTGCCATAGCGTGATAGACCTGCTGCCTGCACCCCTTGCATTAATACTTATTCAAGGTTAAATTCGACTTTCTTCACGTGCTGTAAGGTTTTCATGGTACATCAGGCCATGCAAGCCAGAATCCATGGGTAGATATCAAAAGGACTGGACTATAGAAACAAAGTGTGCCCTTTCCCCTCCCTTTCTGAATGTGTTCAGCTCTAGCACAAAGTTGTTACTTACAACCTTATTTCAGAATCATTATTTCCCAATTTATAGCTCAATTTTCCACTTCTCAGTTTAACTGCAGCATGCCAGGACATGGATTCCACCACCCCAGTAGGCACTAATGGCATCACACCAAAACAAGGACTACTGGAAGTCAGCTACTGCTCTTGCACACTTTGTACGCTGCACAGTGCTTCTACGAAACAGTCCTATGGATTTTCCGGTCTGTAACAGGCAAACCCCAACCCAGACACCTCAACAAAGCATTTCTGCTCAAGGATAATGCCTCAATAGAAAGCATCTCAGTCTTTCAGAAGAAAAGTGAAAGACAGTTAAAAAGAGGATGCCAGCAATACTCATTGAGAAGTGAACCCTGTACACTGGGTTGGGCACATGAAGCCTTTACATCACGCTTTAGAAGCAATGGCCTTCCTTGATGCATTCTGCCTCTGCTGTCTCCCCCGCTTGTACATGCATACACACACATACGTATATATCACAGAATCCCAGACTGGTTTGGGTTGGAAGGGAGCTTAAAGCTCATCCAGTTCCAAACCCTGCCATGAGCAGGTGTCTAAGAGCTCATCTCAATCTCCCCTGTTCTGGCAGGTTAAAGCCATTCCCCTTGGCCTGTCCCTAGAGGCCCTTGTCCAAAGCCCCTCTCAAGGTTTCTTGTCAGCCCCCTTTGTATCTACCTATCTGTAGACAGAGAAGATACATACATTGACATTAACACGAAATCCATGGTCAGCTACCTGGCCGATTCAGGAGCTGTGAAAGAGTGCTTCTTCAAATACAGCATATATGCATCAGCTGGTTGTTTAAGTTGATTAGCAGGGGGCAGTTAAATTACTATGCTAATCCATGTATTCTCAGCACTGTTTCCTTGATATGGATATGTGTATATGCTTACTGGGAAGCCTTGATTAGTTCAAGCTTCAATGTGTCAAAGGCTCCAGATTCTTTCCAAAGAATAATTTCAGCTGTACTCGCATCCCTAAAGTGTGGGAGCTGATTTGAAAAGGTACTTACCTCTACCATATGCTATTTTTCTTTAAACAATTTGCATTTCAAAGTGAATATGGCATTTATATTTGAATGAATATCAGTATGTTGCCAGAACTCGTCTCAAATGAGCGAAAAAAAAGATGCTGGTCTCCTATTGAACAAAAATGTTTTTATCTACCAAAGGAGCATCAAAGGGAGAGTTCCTCTTTCTAGCTCTAGACAGCTTTATTAAAACTATCTTTTCTGATATTATAAAATACCCTGTTACGATCGCGCTTACAAAACGTTCAAACAATTAAGCTCTACAAAACCCATCCAAATTAAGATTCAAGGCAATTTCCAGCTTGGGTTAAAGCTCAGCAGAAGAGCCTCTACGAAAAGTGAGAGCACTTACACAGAATCCAAAGTGTATGTCCATCTATTCAGGGTAAATAGCCACGAACAGCAAGGAACAAATAAAGACAAGAGGCTCAGCAGAAGATCTGCAGAGTAGTGCATTCCTGTGTGTACATATAAAGAAAGAGGCTGACAGAAACACACACACTAGGGGTAGAACATGTCTCCGTTTCCTATGCACAGAGGGACTTTCTGACAGCACCATATCATAACACTTAGAAATAGGAGGAAAATAAGATTTAAACAAAACCAGGACCATACAGGATGCTAAGTGCACATCTAGTCAGTAAAACCCAAAAGATGAAGACTCAGTGTTCTATAAAAATGTGAATAAAATATACAATAAAGTTTAACAGAATGTTATCTTACATAAATGGTTATCTTACATCTGCACAGAGACCTCAGAGCAGCTGCCAGTGTCTGAAGGGGGCTACAAGGATGCTGGAGAGGGACTCTGCATCAGGGACTGTAGCGACAGGACAAGGGGTGATGGATTGAAACTTAGGGGAGATTTAGGCTAGAAGCTCTTCCCTGTGGGGGTGCTGAGGTGCTGGCACAGGGTGCCCAGAGAAGCTGTGGCTGCCTCATCACTGGCAGTCTTCAAGGCCAGGTTGGACACAGGGGCTTGGAGCAACCTGCTCTAGTGGAAGGTGTCCCTGCCTGTGGCAGGGGTTGGAACTGGAGGAGCTTTAAGGTCCCTTCAACCCAAACCATTCCTTGATTCTACATATGCAGTAACCTGCCCAACTATATAAGAAACCATTCAAGGTTTTTGCCTCTTTCTCCTGTAACAGAACAGGATGATGACAACATCTTAGCTATTCCTCTTTTGCCATCTTTTAGCTTTAACAGAAAGAGCACAGTGAATCCTCACTGGGCAGCACAGGTTATTTTAACACACCCACCACTTTAAACTGAGCCTTCACCAAGGACACCACCCACTAGTTACAAATGCACAATGCGTATCATTCGCAACTATACCCTAAGAGGCCAGATACAAATGACATCGCTGCATGGAGGTGGTCACACATTCGTGATTTCTCCCAAACAAATCACTTAGTTACAAGAAGTTGTATTCAGAGTGCAACTAATATACTCTTGGATTTATGAGACGAGCAGAGATTGCAGGGGTCGTGAAGCAGAACTGTATTTTTCTATGCAGCAGCAGCATGTGAGACCTGCAGAGAGTGGCTGCACAGAAGCACAGAAAGACTGAAGCAGATGAACTAGAGCCGATGCTTTCACCATGGCCGTGGTTTATTTGTGTTACCCTCTTCATGTTCACAATGAGTTTCTCTTCCAAAAAAGAAAAGAAATTAACCTCTTAAGGCCAGAGGGCTGCGCTCACCAGCTGTTAGAACTAATGAAAAATACATTAGAGTTGTGGGTCAGGAAATCCTGACTCTTGATATCAGAGGGTTAATTGTTTCAAATCATGTTGGGTCAATTTATGTTGCAGGAATACTGCCTATTCTTGAAATGCCCTCTAATTCAGTAAAAGGCACTGTCAAGTAGATTAGATTGGCTGTTGGTTGCCTGTTCAAAACCCACTCCTGACGCTGCTCCCTGAAGTTTCTTCAGGCATCAGGGTGCAAAAGGAAAGCGAAAGAGGCCACTCTGCCAGCTGCAAAAAGATGAAAAGCATTCCCTTCCCCTTCCGCAATTCCGCATTGCCCTGATGAACCAGTTCCTAGAGTTGTACAGGTATCTTTCCATTGGACAAATCTTTCCTAAAAGTGGGTGACCATCCAAGCTGCACCACTTTCTGCCTCCTGCTTTGCCTATAAGCATGCATGCTGGGACAACTCCTGCTTTAGCTGGAAAATCTGGGAATGGCTCTTCTGGGTTCCATCCACTTGCTGCTTCACATCCCAGCATCCATGTGTTACAGATGCATCCTCCTTCCCTTCCCTTGCCACCTCTGGAGATCGGGTTCTGCACTAAAATCTGGGAAAAGTACTACTTACAGCATTTTGCCTCTCCAGCTGAGTCAGGGAAGTCCGCATTGGAAAGTACTGCACAGGCATCAGAGCTCTTTCTGGCCACATTTTCGTTAAGAGAGAGCCAAAGAGCTCCAGCTTCTATAACCAGGTTCTTGAGTCAGGTTGTCAGTGGGGGGAATGGACTGGATTCTGACTGAATGACACTGATTCTGTCTGCTGCTTCAATCTGACTGCCGCGTGTGAACAGCACATTGCTCGTGCCTTGGGTCTATCAGGGACCTAAAATAACTTCAGCTTACCTGTACACAGAACAAGAAAAGAGTAAGACAACAGTTTTGGGGAACAGTGATTCCAAAACACGCTGGTTCCAGCACTGAAACTCTCCTTCAATACACTGAGAAGCTTTTTCAATGCTGTAGCAGGCGACTTCCTTGTGGGTTTTACTGATTTTGAAGATGATTTTATTTTTTCCAGAAGCATTTATTTGCTGAACCAATTTCCTGAGGATAAGCAGCTATTAATAGAGGAAGACGTTCCATCTCACAGCCTGGCAGGGTAGCCTCTGCGAACAGGGCTTGATTAGTAGTGTACAAACTGAGAAGGGTCAATACTAATGAACAAGCAAGGCAATGCCAAGAAATATCCTGGCAGTGAAGGACATGGTGCTGGGATTATAACGAGAAAAGCTATTATTCTCAGAGCATGCCAAACCAACACAGCAAGCGTGGAGGAAAATTAAGTCATCAGAGGAGACATCTCTTCTAAAGGAAAGTTAAACCCAAGATCTTCACCACAGGCTTACGCTCAAGATCCCAGACTATTTATTCTACTGGGATCAAAGTGTGTTTTCCCTTCCCAGCAGGCATATTACTATTATTTTTCAGCAGTTTTAAAAAATAATAGTAATAAATAAGGTATGCTTTGCTTTCTGGCCAAGAACTGGTTGTTACCTGCTTGTTAAGGGATTGCATCTATGGAGGTGACCATTTTACACTGGCAAACGCTCTACTTTGGATTGCTGTTATTGGTTGTGAATCCTGTTCACAACTGTGAATCTAACTTGGCAAGAAAAAAACAACAGTGCAAAATGAAACCATCCCGAGGTATTATGCTGCTCACTCGTAAAGCGAAGCATGAGTAGGGGCCCGAGGCAAAAGATGTAAAATGCTTCCTAATCTATTTGACTTGGCTGTGGAAGTTATTAACAACGCAATTGGAGAGGGGCTGGGAAGGAAGAGACTTACTTGTGGTGCTGGATCTACAACAGAAGCTGATTAAGATGAACCAAATGAACTTTGGGAGCCTTCCACCAGCCTACAAACCTGTCCAAGCTCTGCGAGTGGCATCCAGAGCCTCTTTGGGATGGGGAGGGACGACTGCTGGTATTCAAACACCCCCAGACGCTTCAGGAAATGGAACAAAGAAACTTTATTTCCGAACAAGAGACAATAGATACAAATGGGAGATGACTTTTTTTTTTTCCCTCCTATAGCTATTGCCACTGTAACAGCAGCTAAGTGAATGCATGTCTGCAGTGTGAGCAGTTTTGATAAACAGCCTCTGCGGGCCACACAACGGGGATAATGTATCCTTAAGTACTGCCAATGAGCTGCCATTCTGCACAGCCAATTACTTCTGTGCGTCTGTCACTCAAAGGAAAAATGACTGAGCCCATTAGATCAAACCTTTGTCACTGTTCCTAATGCACTCTTAGGCCTCATTAATCTGAGGGAGCAGCAACACAGCCGCCGGTGCCTCATTGCCTCCCCCACAACAGGCCCACGTGAATCTTCTCATCTCTCCCCCAAGTGCACCACGTTAATCAAGCTCTCCTTATTACCCCGGTCCCTGTCACGCCGGAGAGCGCTCTCTCTCTTAAATGCTCTCATTATGGTCCATCTTTAGAGCTGGCTGAGTGGGGAGAAAAAAAAAGCAAGAGCCAGAGAGAAAGAGAAGAGGAAAAAGCAAGTCCGATCGCATTAATATTCATGACAATAATTAGTATTCTAGGTCACTGAATATTCATGCTATTAGTTTGGCTTTTTATGGGTTTGCTGGATGTCCTGATTGCTGGAGTGTGGAGGAAAACAGCATGGTTGGGACTTTAGATGTCAACGGCAGTTCAATACTCAAAACACATTTGTGAATTTTTTTCCCCTTTTGGTAAATCAGCTTCGAGCCTCCTGATGGCTTTAATATTTTAAAATCACTGGGGGGAGAAAGAGCGAGCAATTCCGCAAAGGTCTGAACATCCAACCAAGCAGTGCTACAAGGGGGAACCAGCACAAACCGGCGAGGCTGCATTGGGTGGACAAGACAGATGTGGGATTTTATTCAGGATATGGCGTAACGGAGGCATGAAAATCAACCTGGGAAGAACAGGCAGGGACTGAGCAGCACTGGCTGCATCTTGTCCAGCATCTACATTCATCCCATCATTTCTACCCTTCACCTACATCACCATCACTAGAGATGGGCACCATCAAGAAAGAATCCTAGGACAGATCATTGTTTCCTTCTTTCCTTAAAGAGCAAACGCTTTCCTCTCCCCTCCTCAATATTCAACAAATGCAATTCTTTTATCAAATACATATTTCATCAACACTAATATTTGCTCTGCTCCCTTTCCCCCACTATTAAGCAATACAGGCTACTAAGACAGAAGTATTTCTCTCTTGCTCTGGAAAGAGCAAATCCTAGTCCAAAGGTACTGGAGAGGACGACCTTGAGGGATCCCCTTCTAGTGAGATAAAAGGGAATTCTCCGCTGCACTTAAAATTGGGCTTTTTTTCCTTTGAAACAAGCAAACTGACAACCTCTCCTTTCCTTCGCTGCAGCCGTATATCACTGAACTAACAGCAAACCCAACCACATGGAAAATTGACTTGGGTGATTAATGGCAAAAGTAAGTCACAAACTTGCATTTGTACTCTGTGGCAACATCGTAAAACTCCCACTAAAGTTGAAGCACACGAAATGTTTCATGGTAACACAAGCCAAGGGAGGTACACATAGACTGCATCGGCAGCGAATAACTAACAACTACCAACCTCTGGCACAGTCAAGTCAGACAGTGCTCCAGCACAACAATTTCAGTCATCTCCAAGGAGTTCACAGCAGATTCCAGTATTCAGGATTCAGTTCTGTGTTTATCTGCAAAGGAACCCAAGATCTACAGGCTCTGGAGCAACTGCCTATTCCAGCAAGCTCTTGGCTTGATACATTTTTTACTCATCAACAGCCCAAAAGGGATTTGAATCGTCATAGTCACCTCCAATTAAAAGGTTATTATGAAAATGCTGATGAATTCAGTAATAGCAGCCTTCCAATATTTGAAGGGGGCTACAAGGATGCTGGAGAGGGACTCTTCATCAGGGGCTGTAGCAACAGGACAAAGGGGCGGTAGGCTGAAACTTAAACAGGGGAGATTTAGGCTAGACGTTAGAGCAGAAGTTCTTCCCTGTGAGGGTGCTGAGGCACTGACACAGGGTGCCCAGAGAAGCTGTGGCTGCCCCATCCCTGCAGTGTTCAAGGCCAGGCTGGACACAGGGGCTTGGAGCACCCTGCTCTAGTGGAAGGTGTCCCTGCCTCTGGCAGGGGGTTGGAACGGGATGAGCTTAAGGCCCTTTCCAACCCAAACCTGTGATTCCATGATTCTAATTCAATAGACTTGGCATCAAGACTTGAATTCACAACACATCACAACAGAGGAGTGATCCTAACCATGGTTTTTCATCATGCTTCTCCTGCATATGGCATGCCACACTTCAGAGGGTACTGGCTCTCAGTAATGAACTCAGAAGCTATTAATTCAGATGTGGGAAACAGCTACCCAACTGACTACGGTAGAGCTGCAGCCTGTAAGTCAGGCTTAAAAGGTAAAACAAGAGTAATGCAGTGGTTCAAGAACAGAATTACTAGACGGATACCAGAACCTAAAGTCACCATGCCAGAATGTGAGAAGATACATTAATGGAAACCCAGTTCCCTATGTTTTTAGCAGAAAGCTCTGGAAAGGAGTCAATTCCAACTCATTTGCTTCCCAGTACTTCAGGGTAAAGTAAAATTCCTAATGACCACTATGCTGATTTGATAGATGATCACAGTTAATAACAGATAGAAACCTCACATTTATAAACATGTGAAGACGCCGTGCTTATAACATGTCTGCAATGTCAGATACACTTAGCAGATAACAACCTTTAGCATACTTAACGATGGCTATGTAGCTAACACATTTGAGGATAATTCACATACTGTACAGTCACTATCGTAAGTAAATTTAATAGCACCAAATTATTTAAATGAAGTGTTAATCAGGAAACAATTTATCTCTACACCATAAGCTATTTTTAGATGTGAACTTTCTACATCAGTGGCTCTTGCTGCAGCTCAGGCTTTGGGTTGTTTGTAGAGGAGAAGAAATAAATGACTCCTGGGAGAGATTTCAGGAATAAGTTCACCTTCAGGTCATCCAGCTCAAACCCAGCCCAACTTGGGAGTAACTGAAACCTAGATCCTCTCCTGCTCCAAAGTCATCAAGAGCCGAGTCAGCTTCTAAAAGGCACAGAGACGTGGCCAGTGCCTGATTTCCAGGACTGCCAGCCCTTGGACACTGCTGCCATCTGCTACCAACTGACAGCTGGAATTAAGCAAGTCCTCAAGTTACCCTGTTCTGCAGTACTTCCAACTGAGATGCATCATTCACTGCCATGTAAGTTTAACGGAAATTCAAGTTTCTTAAGCGTCATTCAACAACCTTAAGACATCACAAAAGTAAACATAACCCAAACTATCCCAAGTCTGCCCGTGTGCTACCTCCTATGTGTATGGGTACCAGTCTCTGAGAGAGCACCCCCATAGCATGTATTTTCATAGAATCCTAGACAGCTTTGGTTTGGAAGGGAGCTTAAAGCTCACTCAGTTCCAGCCCCCTGCCACAGGCAGGGACACCTTCCACTAGAGCAGGTTGCTCCAAGCCCCTGTGTCCAACCTGGCCTTCAACACTGCCAGGGATGGGGCAGCCACAGCTTCTCTGGGCACCCTGTGCCAGCGCCTCAGCACCCTCACAGAAGAGCTTCTGCCTAAGAGCTCATCTCAGTCTCCCCTCTGGCAGGTTAAAGCCACTCCCCTTGTTCTTTTACAACCCAGCAGTTGACAGGCAAGAGGCTTTGGCTTTTTCTCCCTATCAGACCAGCTGATGTGTTGTCATCTTCCCAAAAAGCACGAAATTCCACTAAGAGAAAACTGTGCTGAGCATTCGTGAAAGAATGAATTTAAAACTTGACAGTTACAGGCCATCAAACAGACATCTAATACAGATACATATACTTATTAGCAACACTGGCACTGAAAGCCATACTTAAGGGGCAGCAACAGTGTTTAGCAACAGACCACTGATAGCTTCAAATGAAGACATCATGTGAGATAAGCACTATTTGACTGTTTCAACAATAAAAACTGCCTTTTTGGTTTTGATGTTTGAGTGAAAGCAAGTTCAGCTATTTCTAGGAACACAAGTTAGTGGCAAATCTCAGCAGAAGAACGCTTTCAGCGGGCCTGGGCTATCACCACGTATAAGCAAATACGATGAATTCTATTCTGAGGGGCAGTCTGAGACATGATGTTTTAATGGCATTCGTTTAGTATCTTAGCTGCTTTTCAGTAACCTGCACACAGTTCTGTAGCAGCACAAAGAAAATGAGTCTGTTCCTGACTACATCAGACAATTACATGAAATACTCTTCTCACTCATAAGCACAGCAAGTAAAATTCTACTTGAGGTCCCAAATCTGCGTTGGCTGAAGCACAGAAGAACAGAAAACATCATGTTTTGGGAAGAGGCAACATGTGAAGCTGTGAGAATGCAGTATATTTGCAGGCCTAGAAATAAAAAGAGCAAGTGCTGATTCTTTCTGTGTCTGGTCCAAATTTCCTCTGTACAGCAAGTCCATGTACAGAAACCTCCCAAAGGAAAATCAGTGCTAATTTCAGCACGGCAATCAATTCTAATGCATTACACAAGATGAAGACAACATTTTACTAACAGAACAATTGAGAAAAAGCTCTGGGACAGCAGCATAGAGTGCAAATGTTTTTAGTTGCATGAGAGATAACTGCAGAGATCCCACAAGACCTCCTGGAACTCCAGAATCTGGGCACTGAGTACCTACAGGTCTCCTACACAACAGAAGCTGTGACCCCCTGCATAAAATCGACTGTCAATATACCTGATCACATGAAAGCTGAGGCTAACAAGCTAGGCACAGCTGCTGACAGTGTCTTCTTTACCAGACTAGTACTTTCCTGGTATTTTAAAATCACTCCCTGCAATGCAACTCTTTAGTCTTACCTGAACACAAGAGTATTGAGAGTGACAGACAGACTGATGTAGAGCTGAGCTGTGGCTCCCCATCCCTGGCAGTGCTCAAGGCCAGGCTGGACGGGGCTTGGAGCAACCTGCTCTAGTGGAAGGTGTCCCTGCCTGTGGCAGGGGTTGGGACTGGATGAGCTATAAGGTCCCTTCCAACCCAAACCCATCTGGGATTCTATGAAATGTGCAATACCCAATTCAAGGTCACAGAGAAGCTGTTTCCATCTGACCTGACAATTTAAGAGCATGCCAAAACATGTAAATCCCATGCTATAAACTTTATATTAGTATGTATCTCTAAACGTGTTTCCAGACACATACTTCTCTGGAGCAAACAAGTAATTTTTGCCTCTGTTCAAAGGCTTTAAAAGATGATTATCTCTTATTGCAACGTCTTACCACTGGTTTACGGACTCAGTCCAGCATTTTTCTTCCCTAAATATGCTGAAACCCAGAAACATTCCCATCACCCAGTCACGGAAACTGAAGAGCAAAAGGGAAAACTCCAAACCAACCATGAAGAATTCTCTGCTATGAGCTCCTCCAGTGACAATGCCAGCTCGGTGCCTCTTGAGAGGTAGGTTACAACTTGATGTTCAGGCTTCAGACATTTCGGGTCCCAGGCCAAACTAGTATAACATGCCACAGACCTCACCAGGGATGGCTGCTCAATGGCACCACTGCAAAGCCACATGGCTTTGTTTCCTAATGTTTTTTAACCATTCATCTCAATAAGCAGCATCCGCAGCTGGAAGGAAAATTCTTCTCCTCTTCCCCTAACACAGGGGAATGCGCTTTGCAAAAATGCAGGGAATTACATCTTGTCTTAAAGCATAACTATGAATATACAGGAGAAGACTCTTTAATAGCATGGTGATCCTTCCTGTGGTTGCTCATGCTACGTGTGCAGTGTGTACTGCACAGGGACAGAAGTATATTTGGATGTCAGCACATGCTGGAGGTGCCTATGTTAACCATAAATGCAAAAGGCACTCAGCACTTTATGGACTTCATCCCAAACATGCTGACAAAACCTCCATACCAACATTATACGTTATGAGTTTTATAGAAACTGTGCATTTTACAAGAGAAACGGTCTCAAATGTTATTCCTTAATGCAATCTTTTAAATCCACTTTAGCTGTATGACAAGTACTTCAGCAAACAATAAACTGTGTTGTTTAGAGCTCACAAGGAGTCATAAACCACTTCCATAAATGAACTAAAATAGCTTTCTGCAGAAGCATCTTGCTGTTGGAAAGCCCAGAATTAGCCACCCTCCTCAAGGTGGAAAGAGACACCACAAAAAGCCCTTTCAAATGATACATTTCTTTTTTTAACCGGAGTATTAGACCTAACTAGATCAGTTGTAAGGTAAAATCTATTCTTCATATATGTTAATTCACATGAAGTTATGTAGGGTTTTGGCAAGTATAAGGTAACAAATACAAAAAGATGGACGTTGCAGGTTACTTAGAATCTCTTGTGGAGGCTTAGTGTTGCACATCAGTGGTTATTTGGAGTTGTAAATTAACAACACATAGGATCCCCATCACAGTGGTATGTGACAATTGCCTCCAGGCTCTGGCAATGCAGCCTTTCCCTTTACTTCCCTAGCATGATATTCTCTTACCTGAATTGGGCGAGATGTGTAAACTGCTCATGTCCTTGGACAGGCCGTTTGTTTTGGGACTGGAAATGGGGGCACAAGCTGACGTGGCTCGGGGTGGCCTCTTCCCGGGGACTTTCACAGTGGTTCTCAGCAAGTCAATCTCCTTCCCGTGAACGTTCTGCATATAGTCCTAGTGCAAGGAAAAAGAAAACCCCAAGCAACATCAATCAGGTTGTTCTGGAAGCAACAGAACTGGTCATAAGAGTTTTGGTTTTGTAAGACAGCCAGCCAGCACCCACCATGTGTTTCCCCTTCCTTCCGTTTTCTTGATAACCCCTTTAATCTTTCTCACTGCAAATACTCCTAACGAAGCCTGAAGCTTTATAATCCACCCCCCCAGCTACAGGTTGGATAAGAGGCAATTTACAACATGACTAGTTCTGAGCCACATGTCAGAGTTCACCAGCTAGAAGGTCCCAAAGAGAAGACAAGGCTGACTGTCCCCCATGAGCATGCTTACTTGTGTCTCCTCTATGCCAGCATTTTATGCACCTATCTCTTTCTTCCTCAAACCTGGCTGAAACTGGTCAGCAGGCACAAAAGTTATCCTACACACACACACAAAATCATAGAAGGGCAAAACTTATGCAAATTATATCCAATTAAGCACACTGAAAGCTGGAAACTAGAAGTGGAGAAGGCTTTTCCCAATTCTTGTTTGGAAAGCCCACAAACAGGAAATAATCAGATGAAGCTGTGGGAAGACAGCAGCCATCTGACTGGAGAAATCCATGGGAAAGTTCTGCAAAAAGCTTCTGGAAAAACAGGCCCTTGAGATTGTGCTTTCCAGCTCCAAAGGCATTTCCTAAATTATCCATGAGCTGCTTCAGATGAAAACAGAAAAGCAACTGGACATAGATGTCTCTGTCAGAAGGAAAAGGACAATTCATCAGAAGAGAGATTTCCAGTAGAGACAGTGAATGCTAAAGCCCATTCACAAGACACCAAAGTTTTCATCTCCTGGTACACATGGTTGTTGTTATTTGTGTTCCAGAAAACATAACTGAAACTGGAACAACTATGAGAACACTGAAAGAAACAAAGGAGACTGTTCTTTAGCAGAAGACATCCCAGGCAGATAGCACAGGATAGCAAAATCAAGGTGGAAAGGGGTAAAGAGCGCTGCACAAAACTACAACTCGGTCTATATACCCCAAGAGGAAACCAGCAATTTGAACTACAGACTGGGAAAAGAACTGGGCTTAAGCCCAATTCTTTCTCAGATGGAGCTTGATCAGCTTGTAGATGCCTGGGTGATGCTGAGTGGCTGCATGAGCAAAGACTCACCAGCACAGATGTAACTCCCAGTTGTCGACATGGCCAGGGCATGATTTAGCCAGATGATAGGCGTTACAGGAAAGACTACTGATCTTAACTAGGTTGGTTCCAAACACAAGTCTGTACATCGCCAGAGCATCAATTCTACAAGTAAATACCCGGATGGACTAAAAGCACACCCAAAGTCTAACTCACTGCTGTCACAAGAGAGCAATCAGCTCCCTCATAAAAATCCTTCAATCTTTGGTCAGTTTTGACAATACAAATTACATATTCCACCCCAAAAAAAACCCCCATCAACAACCTACGGCTGGACCAGCACTTATTTCCTCATGGGTAATATTAATCTGGGATAAACCTCCCAAACTAAGCCAACACCATCTTTCTTTGGGAATTATTAACAGCAAAAAATGGGGGGGGGGGGGGAGAGGCTGAAAACTTTGTGGGGTGACAATAGAGAGCTCTGCTGCCAACAAAGGCAATCCATTAATAACAATTCATTTGCTAGGTGTTAGAAATGAACAAAACTGCTCCATCCATAAACTATCAAGTTGGCATTAACTTTCTTGTTCAGTGTCAGTTCTTCACAAATTAAAATACAATAAGCAGAACATAATTAAGCATTTATTGCTTATGGGCTTTAAAATGAGCCTTAATCAGATAGTGACTGAACCTCAGCGTGTACTCTTTTTAATAGACACATTTTGTTTAATGTAAAACCACCAGCGGTTCAGTTTGAGGAGGTGTTTATTCCAAATTCTTCAGCTGAATAGCACGTATGATTTCCCTGCTTCCCTGCCAACTTGTGAGATGTGACAGAGCATTATTGAAGCCCTTTTAATTGAGAGTAAACCAGGCTTTGGTGAGCTATAAACCATTCGAGAGAGTAAGTGAATGTTGGCAAGCAGGAAATAAAAGTGCCGGAGCCATACCGTTCTTGTATGAGAAGTGCCCCAACACAACAGATGCCACATAGGTATTAATGTCAGCTTAAATATTTATAGGGATATATCAAATGTAAACAATAAAGCCTCTTTCATTGTGTGCAAGATGCATAGTGATAATCTCTGCGGTCCCCCAAGGAGGAGAGGCAAGCCTTGGGTTTCCAGCCACCGGAGCATCCATCCCCACGCACACTCCCTCAGATCTGCACTTGGGGAATAAAAGTTGGGACTACAAAATAATGTCGCCGCTTCAGAAGCGCAACGGAGGGTTTGATCAGATTAGAACAGATGAGGGTCTTGCTGTCATCTGGAATATGCTGTGTTAAAGAGAAGACAGCAAGCCTGATTTTGATATGCAAATGTTACAGATATAACTCCCATAGATGTTAGCTGTAGAAAATGCTGATCCGAGAAAAAAGGGGAAAAAAGCCCTTTAACAAGGCATGAGGGTAATTCAAAGCCAAGTACTTTTAAACAGCACTTAACAAGTCCCTAGAGCCCACTCAACAGTGGGCCACCCCAGAAGTGCCATCTTCTGCCCCTCAACAGCTTGAAAAAGTAGTAATTGCAAATCCATTTGCATTTTTCTTCTTAACTTGTCCATGTTCATCATTCAACAATGCGGGGGGGGGGAACCCCAAATGAAAAAGGAGAAAAGCAAGCAGCAAAGGCAAAGGAACCCTCCCCAAACATGTGGATAACAGGAGAAGCCAGCGCCCTGGTCCCCCGCACTCCTGCGCCGGCGCCTTTGCCAGCGCTTGTTTTCTACATTTCGCTCCTAATTATGTTGCATCTATTGCCATACACTTAATTAGCTGCATTAATGTGATTTCTTTTCACATAGTCAAGCAATTAAGAGCTATGATTGAGTTTCATTCAATTAGCCTCAACAAACATGCTAATTGATGTCCCAGATGCAAATGAGGTGCAGTGAGAGAAACCTGCTAGCAATTGAGAGTTGTGGTGGGGAGACCCCCCAGCTCCCAGCTTGCTGACAGCAGCACAGCTTAACATGGCTCTCACCTTCCGTGGGGGGGAGACGAGCCATTAGTGCCTCAGTTGTCCCAAAGAGATCCCTACAGGAATAATGGGCAGTGCTTGAATCAAATCAACGTTGTCTCCAATTCTCACAACGGCTGGTATGAGCCGGAGCAGAGCGCAGCGTTTTCCTGCAGCAGGGTGAGCATGGCAGACCCTGTGAATGCTGTGGTTTCTTAAGCGAAGGACCATAAAAGGTCTTCATCTCATCTCCCAGCTTGTGAAATACTACACAGGTAATGGCCTGCAGCTATCAGTAACTGGCAACTTAATCTTAGTCAGCTGTGGGGCGATGCTGCCTCTTCCAGTTAGGGCCAGAACGAATCAATCAATCAATAATCCCTACAGATACACTTGCAATGTTGATTCTCATTGCTTTTCATCCTGAGGTTACCATTAGAGCTTTGCTCAAATATCGTGCTGCTGAAGTGTTAATTTGACTACTCAAGGCCATTGACCATTATCTAGAAGACTAAATAAACTGTGAATAAAATATCAGTGAAAATCATAAAAGCTGCATTGACTGAAGGTGACACAAAATAGTACTTGACAGCAGCACAAAATGAATTGAGTAAGAAAGACATGATGTGCCACAACACAGAATAATGTAGAGCAAAATGACTTCTGTTCTGCTCTTAATACAGCTCTCTGCTTACAATAGCCAAAATTCATTTAACCAATTAACTGAAGAGCAGCTTTTCAGACATGCAAATTGAGCAAATGGGCATGAGCATGTTTTCTAAACAGACCTACCAAAAAGAAACAATGCTATAAAAATCCAAGGAAAGGGATTCATTTAGGATGAACACTGCTATTTTAGGCATGGCACACAGGGACATGGTTTAGTGGTGGACTTCGAAGTGATAAATTAATGGTTGGACTCGACCTTAACAGTCTTTTCCAACCTAAATGATTCTGTGATTCTATTTGGGGGGGGGGGGGGCTTTTTGATTTCAAATGCCAGCAATCATTAAACTTGACGCAATACATCACGATGTTTGATTGCCATCATAACTGATAGCCCTCAAAGACAGAGAAGACACTCCACCAAGGGCCACAAGCTGAACTCAAGCTAAGTGATGCTGCCAGCTCACTGCCTACTTCCTCCTGGACAAGACTGAAGACAACAGGCAAAACATCTCTTCTTCTACAGCTCAGTGCTGCTGCTGCCTGCTTAGCCCCTTATTCAGGGTAGAAGGACACATGGATCAGATGGAGGGAAAGGCAGAAGAAAGTGCTAGTTGCTGCATCCATGAAACTGGGATTCAAATTCACATCATCCAAGCCTACCCCAGTTACCTCAACAAAGACTTCACTAGAGGACCACTGAGCATGTTGCAGCATGTTTCATCCCCAGCATGATCCTTCAGTTAAAGATGAGCTTTAAGGTCTCTTACAACCCAAACCAGTCTGGCATTCTATGTGACACTGTGGATCTCAAAACCATGGAGTTTAAGGATTTTCAAATGTCTCTATCAAAAAATGATGGTCATTTCCATCACACACACACACACACACACACACAAAATGCCTAATACCTAGGTTGCATTTCAAACCCATAGCATTTCATTAGCAGTGTATTAAGCAAGAAACTGTGTACGAATGCTGAGTTACTGAATATAGAATTTATCAGTCAGTACCTTGAGAACTAAATCCCCATGGCTTGTTTGTACTGCCGCCTGCATGCAAAGCAGGAGTACAAACCTGTGTCCTTAAGGCAGGGGTTCTCCTCTTGATTTGCACAACTGCAAAATACTTTCAAGGTAATGGAAAACAAGCCCATGAAGAAGGACAAACAGAAGGCTCAAGCTGCAGAAGACAGCCTTCTGTGGCTGGGCTCAGCTGGATAAAGGAAAAACTTCACTGATGTGAATGTCCCATCCCTGGCTTTGCTCAAGGCCAGGTGGGAGGGGGCATGGAACAACCTGATCTAGTGGAAGGTGTCCCTGCCCATGGCAGGGGGTTAGAACCACATGATCTTGAGGCCCTTTCAAACCCAAACCATTCTATGATTGAAGTTGTATTTTTTACATCATGGCACCAGGTGAATCGGACTCAAAGCTCGCATCAAAACCACTCATCTCAGGATTGGCACGCGTCATAATACTAATGCTCTGAAAAATACCTGCTCCCTCCTAGACAGCCTCCCCATGTGTTTCTTCCACCCTTTTCCAATGTACAACACACCACAAAAGAGAGGCTCTCTGAGACCAGTGCCTATAATGGTACACAAGTAAGAACATCACACTTTTTCTCATTTTAAGCCACTATAATCTCTCAGAAGCAGCCTGGCTTTCCCAACATTAGGAACAGGTCCAGGCCAGGATCATTCTCAGATGTGTCCCTCTGAAACTTCATCTCATAGAAGGTTTTCCCCACCGTTCAACCAGACGAAACACTCCCAAGGGTCAGCTCCCTGAGGCTGTGATAGTGTGTCCTGATTGGAGGTGAAATCGAAATTATTATGGAAAAGAAAGTTTATGGCTGCTCATCCGGATGACATTTGAAAACGGTGGGTGGCCTAGATTCTGAAACACAATTCCCACTTCCTGAGCTGACCCACAAAACCTATTGTTCACCTTCGGCAACAACAAAACCCAATCCCCTTCGCCCTAAACCAACAACCAAAGGACCAAAGGACCAAAGCCCCAATCCTCCGGGAAATGGATGGATGAAGCCTTGACTTTTGTGGCAGTCAGACATTTTTATTGCAAAATGCCGTCTGGAAAAGATGCAAAACAAAATTGGTAAAGTGCAGAAAGAAGAAAGGGGTGGGGGGGGGGGGTGGGGGGGGAAGAAAACAAAAGGCCCCCTTCCCTTTGCTTATTGAGTTCAAAGGCATAACATGCAGCACCCTGCAGCAAATGGGAAGCTACACTAATTTTAAAGCCATAAAACACTATAAAGTGCCCTGCGGGGCAGGACTACACTGAAGCTAGTTGCACCTAAATAAGACATGGTTCATTTACTTCGCAGCTTAGCCTAATGTAATCATCAGTGGATTTCTAGCCTAGAGTTGTAACAGGCAAATAGCCGATGCTGCAGAGGCGACACTCCCAGCCATTGAGGGGCCTCGGCTAGATTGCTGTTGATTAGAAGATTTTTCAGTTTTGACAAGCCCTTAATGAACATAAATCGCTCCTTGATTGGTTTCCAGTTGGGGCCACAGGCACACCTAAGAAGAAACTCAAGTCTCCAACTCCTCACTTCCCGCCCTGTCCACCGCCACCTTCCCAAGGAAGGACCTCGGCAACAAACTTACCATAGGGTTATGAGCCACAGTGGAATGTAGTCATCAAATGTGCCTGTTAAATTAGCCATCCTCTGCATATAAATATGGGCATAATATCATTCAGCTTCATCATGTATAGTTAATCTTAAGAAAAGCAATGAAATGCTTCTGGGGAGAACAGAGGAATGGAAAACGCTGATTACCCTAAAGCATTCTGTCCTGACAAAAAGAAGGTCATCTCAACTCTCTTTTATTCACATTGGGAATCAAGAACATTACATTTCCATAACAAAAAAACATTGATTATATCTCTACTGTGGTGTGAATCAGTTTGAGCGGTGTTGCAGGGGGGGAGAAGTCAAGGCAACACTTTCAACGCAACAGCAGCTTCGCCAAATGTTTGTGTTTGTTTTAAATGGATCACTCATTTTCATAACATTCGAAGGAAATCCTCCTGTCTGCACTTCACTTCTCAGTCAGCCTTTGTAACAAGAACTGCTGTAAAAGACAAATCAGAGTTTTACCATCCTGAGTAATTTATGAAGCGCTTATATCCCCAGCACTTAGCTCTGCTGGACAGGAAGCTCTACTTTTATAAAGCCCCGTGATTAATTAATAGCTTGGCTTTTGCCATTTAAATTGCAACTCATTCTGAAGCCAAAAATTTTCCTGCCTTTTCCTGCTTTTCCTGCCTGAACAGAGGGCAGATGTGACACTGAAATGTATGGTTGCTGCTCCCCACTACATGCTGCAAGTTTGCGCTGCAACAGCAGTACCGCATTTGGCACAATATCCTACGCTAATGACATGATACATCTTGTCATGCCCTCTGAAATGAATGATTTGGAAACAAAAAATGCTTCCTGTTTGCCTCATTTGTGACCTGGGAGTATCTGCAAGAAGTCATGGAAGTGACTGTGAGAAGTTACTGTGAGTGATCAGTCTCCTTCTCCTTTCCCAGGGCCTGGCATTATGTATTTGGTGTAATTCCCAGGGTAGTTTGCTGACCATCAGTAACTACAACCTAATTTTACACTGGGCAGGGCAGGTGCAATGGCACTTTCAAGCAAGACTCTTTCTAGTTTGAAAAGCCACAAAACCAGGGGGGTGGAAAATAACTGGCCTTGACACCTATCCTAAATGACAGGTCTCACTTAAGGACAGCAAATGCATTTTAGCTTCTATTTTCCCCATCCGTTCTTCAGTTTTCCTCCCAACCTAATTTTCTCTCTGTTACATCTTCAGGATGTTAGATGAAATGTAAGAAAGGAGAATGCTGCTCTAAACGCAGCTTTGATGAAAAGGCCAGTCATGTTGAGTGGCAAAGAAATGGCATCAACTCATCGGCTGTAATAAGCAATTACTATACATGTATTTTGTAACTGTCCCTATAATTTGTATTTTCTATCACAACCAATGTTTTAGGGGTATTAATGGATGCAATAACTTTACACACGCTTCAGACAGATTTATCTTCATCACCGCTCGAACTGTATCCTCTTTTTTGCTCTGTAGGATTTGCTTTGATCACTACACTTTCAGGAGGCAGAGCTACATCTTGTGTGAAAAACAACACATGCATATCTCTTTGTCAGTTCAAATATGTATTGACCGAAGCCTGATTTCAGGATTAGGCGTTCACGGAAAGGCCAGATAGAATGGCTTTCAGAGTCAGCCAATATTCAGCTTTACATTCCTTTGAAGGAAAAACAGAGAGAGGGGAAAAAAGGGCATACACGATGGTATTTGAAATATGTAAGAGCATGAATATTTCTATTAAAGCAACACAAACACCACACTTTGGAGCTATTAAACAGCCTGAGGTAAGGTAACCCTGAAAATAAGGCTGAACCGAAGCAATGGCTGTAGGGGGTTACGCATAAGCGTGAAGGTGAGTGCTGCTCCTTGGTAAAACAACCCCCAGCTCCATTGCCAGACTACCCCAGCCATGCACAAAGATGTCACACAGCCCACCTAGCATGGTGGTCTCTTAAAAATAAGGAGAGATGGAATACTTCATTGGCACTGGCACAGGGTGCCCAGAGAAGCTGTGGCTGCCCCATCCCTGGCAGTGTTCAAGGCCAGGTTGGACACAGGGGCTTGGAGCAACCTGCTCTAGCAGAAGGTGTCCCTGCCTGTGGCAAGCATTGGAATCAGTTGAGCTTTAAGGTCCCAGGGCCTCACCACCCTCACAGGGAGGAACTTCTGCCTTATATCTAACCTAAATATTCTAAGTATCTAACCTATTTTCAAGGAAGAGGTTTGAAACTGTGGCTGTCTCAGATGAATTGGGCGGACAGCAGACCAGGTGAATCCACACACTTCTCAAGGAGACAAAGGTAGGTTGTACCCCCCATCACTGTTACAATCCTACACAGCTCAATGCAGGTTATCAAACCGTATCAGTGAGGGTGGGAACAAGGAGTAAGAGTGGCACTGCTGCAATACAGACCTCAGCAAGCAAAAATCAACATCTCCATGTAGGTTTTACATACCAGGGGTGCTCCAGATGGACATCAGACCTACCTCATGTATTCAAGAAGGTGTTCTTCCCCCATAAGGTGCAACTGCACTGTGCTTTTATTTGAAATCAAATCTAGAACAAATTAAATGTAAAAGGGAAAGAATGTGCCTTTTTTCTTTTCATGAATGAGGGGCACTGGTGGTGATAAGGATTCAAGAGCAGACAATGGACATCCACAGCTAAAGTTTTGCCATCTACTGACCTGCGGCACGATGGCAACCCTCTGGCAGACAGACAGTGGTGCAACATCATCAGGTATTTATCAGAGTAAGGCTTAGCTAAAGCAGCAGGATGTAATGCTGCGCAGCAGGTACCCTGGTGAATGCATTTTGGGAGCCTTTGTGCATGGCACTCTGCCATTAAGAGCCAAGAGATGCCCAGACAAATTCCCACATGTCCCTTTGGGGAGGCTGATACTGAATTTGCCAGCCAGAATTTTAGTCATCCACTCAACAGCTATACTCCAGAAGCACAAGATGAATAGGGAGCTATGGTGAACTTTGAAGCCTGCAGGTCAAAGTTCTCTCTCATTATCCCCACCATTTTCTATCGGCACAGCTCCTCAGCATCCCAAGGGACGGGAAGGTTTGAGGCTCTTGAAAAAACCTGACATGACCAAGTCAGAAAACAGTAGGGTGCTTATGTACATGTATTTTTCTTTCCCCGTTTCTCTCTCCCCCCACTTTCTTGAAAAGAAAGAATATGAATTTAGCTATTGTGTCAGACGTCAACCCGGTGGCATTAGGAGTTACTCATTTAGCTGGCACAATACAGCAGTCATTTCAACATGCTGCCCTGCCAAACAGGCCTGACCCTTCCAGGGACACCTCCTCTGTAAGAAAGTACTCATTTGATTTTTCACTCCCCACCCCAAAACCTTTCATTTCGTAGCCAATCCTTTCAAGGAGGATGACAGGACTGATTTCTGCAATAAGGACACATTCTCTGTATTAAAACACTGCCTTCATGCCCAAGCTGCTACTGAACACATCCATCAGAGACAACCGAGCCACTTCTGGCCAAACCTCTGGCAATATTGAACACAGAGCTCTCTATCAGCCGTTAAATATTATAATAGATTCTTCCAATGCAGGTGGTTAGGGTCTGACTTTTGTCAGAGTTCTGTCTGGGGGAAAACCATTCACTTCATTCACTCAGCAATACCCAAGGGGAACTTCTGACTTTCCTGCCTATAAAGTTGTGTACAAACTATGCCAGGAGTGCAACTGACTTCAATCTAGTTCTGCCTCTTCCTCCCACTGAGGTTTGCATTGGGGCTGTTCAGCCTGGAGAAGAGAAGGCTGCATGGAGACCTTATAGCAGCCTTTCAGTATCTGAAGGGGGCCTACAGGGATGCTGGAGAGGGTCTCTTCATTAGGGACTGTAGTGATAGGACAAAGGGTAACGGGTTAAAACTTAAGCAGGGGAAGTTTAGATTGGATATAAGGAGGAAATTCTTTCCTGTTAGGGTGGTGAGGCACTGGAATGGGTTGCCCAGGGAGGTTGTGAATGCTCCATTCCTGGCAGTGTTCAAGACCAGGCTGGACGAAGCCTTGGGTGATATGGTTTAGCCGGAGGTGTCCCTGCCCATGGCAGGGGGGTTGGAACTGGATGATCTTAAGGTCCTTTCCAACCCTAACGATTCTATGATTCTATGATTCTAAGATGCTACTCACATACTACTACAGCCCGATGGGTGAAGAGTGCTCAGGAGGGTATATGAACAATACTTAAATGACAATAAATAGCCCACTGACAGTATGTAGCACAGTGACTCTGTGAAGACTAAAGACAACAGAAGGCTCTACCACCTACCCATGTACAGCTAAGGAAAAGCAGCATCTTAAAACCTCTCCAATCTATGCAAGGAGAGCTAATGGAAGCTAAGGAAGCGAATGGAAGTATGAAGCCATGTACCTTTTTATTGGGGTGGGGGCACATGATGGGGGACAGAGGGAAACAATTACAGGCTAGTAATTACTTCTTTAAATGGATTCTCTCTAATCTCCAATGGATTTACCTCTAATCTCAAAGTAATTACCTCTAATCTCAATGGAGTCTCACTCTGGGGGACACTAAGCAGCTCCAGGGAAGCCTTCAGAGAAGAAGTACTCTATTGTCTGCAAGAGGCAATGAAAACCTAACACGTGCACAGCGACTGCCAGGAACAATAGAGCACTTCCACAAAGCAAGGAAGGGATTTGGGCACCAACAATGGCAGCTTGTCTCCTCCTTGCTTGATGACCCAGAGTTGGCCAACACAACCTAAGGGAAACCCATGTGGGAGCTCCATGGGGAGCGTGCAGTACCTGTGCTTCCCTTCTGTGAGCAACACCAATACACAATTCAGGTATTTCAAGACTACTTGATGGCAGAATTCCCAAAATTTAAAGGCATTAAGAGTGGCCAAAGAGGACAGACTTGCCCAGTTTCACAAAAAGGAACAGTAAAAAGCTTGCTCTAGAGCCCAGTAGCTGAGGGACAAGATTCCTGACAGAAAGCAGCAATGCCTTTAAGTTAGTTGTCATCTAACATTAAATTGTTTTTAAGAGACATGGATGTAACATCAGCAACTATAGCAAAGCATTATTAGTCAGGGTCTGAGACTATGAAATCTTGTGTCAGGTCAGAGAAAGTGATAATATTCTGCAGCCAGGGAACAGCAAGTTGGTGCAAGCACAGCATCAAGTGGCCATGCTCCTCAGACAGC
This sequence comes from Pezoporus wallicus, assembly GCF_028554395.1. Taxonomy (NCBI): domain Eukaryota; kingdom Metazoa; phylum Chordata; class Aves; order Psittaciformes; family Psittacidae; genus Pezoporus; species Pezoporus wallicus. The sequence continues at coordinate 1,077,099 of NW_026635397.1, read as the reverse complement.
ACCCATCTAAAGCAGAAACTCCCTGCATCAGTTCCACTTGCAGGTCTATAAGCCTCAGATCACCTATAAGCCCATGAAATGCATCTGATCAAAACCTTGATTTTTCACTCCTTAATGAAAAATTGCCCAGAAGCTCAAAACGACCAATAGGTTTAGAAACTATTCCTAAAAACATTACAACTGGCTACCCTCAGGTTTTCCTATGTGTTATGATGATAAAATACAAACCCAGATAAGACTGTAAAGATCTTTGTGAGGGTCACACCATGTTTTTTGTCCTATTTTACCATGGCCTGTAGTACAGAGCAAGGGAGGGAGCTGCAATCCCCTGGGACTTTCAAGATCTGGAGTCCCCACATCATCTCTGTCTTTTGAAGTGCTCTGGCATGGAACAAGCTCACTTCTGTTGCTGGTGTGGCTGGGGCAGAAGAGGTGGGCCACTTCTGAGGAAGATCACTGTGCTCCTTCCACCCCCAAACCAGACCTAGAGACTGTGTTATGCACTCATTGAGGAGAAACAGACAAGATCTTTAGCCAGAGACAATGACAGATGCCTCAGTGTGAAGTTTTCTGGCACATTTTAATATCTAAGCCATTTTCAAACCAAGCCATAACCACTGCACACCACAAATACCAGAACTTCCCTCACTCTTTACTACAGCTAGGGCACTTGTTCTTGAAAAATGCTTTTGGTTTTGAATCAAGTCTGTAAAAACATCAGCACAAAATAAAGGTTTAAACCACCTCTTGAGATGCAAAGGGAACCCCAGTTCCAAGGGGTTCAAAGGAACTTGACTGTATTCAGCCTTGCACCAGTGAGTTTTATTTCAGATTATGCCTTTTTCAGATGGGGGGAATGAAGAGAGAGGAAGAAGTTCCCCCACCAAAGAGGGTTCAACAGAACCACATCAGACACACTTAGTACCACTGCTTTATAAGGGCCTGATGCTGCTAAACATTCAGAGAGGATGGTGTACTCACATGTAAACTGGGATGGTAGGTCAGCACACCGTTGTCGCACAACGTCACGTATTTCTTCTTCCACTCTTTATTCAGTGACTTGCCACTTCGCTTTAGCAGCATACCCTATCAGAGCAGAAAAGAAACAAATACCATTAATACTCTTACAAATACCATCAACACTCTTGCCAAGACACAGCTATTGAAGACACAGAAAGAGATAAATATCATTGCCAACAATTCTAGTAACTTCCTTCTGCAAGTTACTCGCTTTCCCCTGCTTCTCCCAGGATGTACGTTTGCTCCCTCAGAAGCTTCAGTGTTTGCAATTTAGGAGGAAAAGCTCTAAATGAGGCTTTCATAAAGCAAGTACAGTAAACAGGAAAGGCTTTAACAGCTCTGGCTTTATTCAACAGGTAGAGAATCCCAGAATCCCAGACTGGTTTATGTTGGAAGAGCATACGTTTGTATGTTCTCATTCCCTTCTGCAGTAAGGTACCACCGCAATGGAAATCCTACCAGCTATTCATTCCAGCAAGCAACAACAATTCCAGGCAAGAGCAACAAAATGGAAACAGGCCAAATACAAAGTTTTCCCAGTAAATTCTGGATAATTTAATGAAAGAGGTGGGCAAGGTGACTCACCTTCCCAAACATTGTATTCAACCTAAACATCAGTGATGAATGCTAACAATCCACAGCTGAGATAAAGTCATCATTGTGTTCACACGGACAAGGACTGCTTCTACATATGAACCCATTCACCGCTTAAAAATAGGAAGTCACTTAGAAAAGCAAAATATACCATGCTGTAGCACAGTGTGGGTGGTAAATGAAGCCATGCTTTAACAATGCACTTCCCTAGGAAAAAAAACAAGCTAGAAGGCAGTTCCCAATGAATTCATACAGTACTTAGGTTACTGAAAGTCTACTGGAGTGTGGAGACACTATGTACAGTACCTACCTCACCAGATCCACCGATCAAGTTCCAATAAAGGGAGACAGATTAATTTCATTAAATCATAAACCTACATCATAAATCTAAATCAATACCAACTTAGTTCTCTAATCCCCATAAAATTAGTTTTTCCATTCTAATTTTCCACAGAAATAAGAAAACAGGACATAGATAGTTGCACTATCAAGCACGGTGCTTCCAGCTCCCATGGAGTTGGTTTTGGTCGAGGTGGGTTAAAAAACCTTGAAAGCAAGTTATGCTATCTTTATCCAGAGAGAGACAAATCCTGGATGTTTTAAGACCCTTGTCACAATCCATATGAACCAACAACTCTCCTTTTGCAACCAGAGAGATGAACCCAGTCGGAAAACCCAAGTTCACAACCGTTGCTGGCCACACACCCTGAATAGCACTTCAGAGAACAACCCTTCCCAAGTTACAGCAACCTGTGGATGGGCCCGTAAAGAAAAGCTGGTGTTGGACGAGTGACTGACACAGTGGTACAACTCCAAACTTCCTGACAGTCTGAGGGTCACATTTCTGGGTTTTTGTGCTTCTTTGCTATGACTCAAAACTTTTCCAAGAGAGAATGGGGTTTCTGTAACACTGTCTTACAAAAGCTTCCATGAGCGCGTCTTGCACATCCCAATTACTGTCTTCCAGTGCTTAGACGTTGTTTTCTTCTATTAAAAAATGAAAGCTTATTCCTGCCTTTGACGTGTGTGTTTGTCTATAGTAGGTGCTCTGTCGCTTCACCTTTCCCATCTTTCATACCTCACCTGCAGCACGTTTGCTGGCGTTTGGGGGACCTAATTCTAGTTACGGCTGTGCTACGGGGATCAAAAATTATTCTTTCCCTGCCAGGGTTTGTTCTTCAGACCTTTTAATGGGGAAAAAGCTGTAAAGATCAGAAGATCACAACAGTGATTTCCCCCCCCCCCCCCCCCCCCAGCCTTTTTCTACACCTTTGAAAAAGGCAAAAAATATGTAATTCACCCCTTTTTAGCTGGCCCTTTGCTAGCTAGAAAACATGTCATGATTCAGGTAGTTTTCAGTTCATCCCAATTATAGCTCCAATAAATAGTAAAAACCCACCACTTTCATGATTTTTACTACACGAGTTCCGCTGCTCTCAAGGTGTGAACTATGAAATTCAGGTTTTGGATCAAAATTAAGAAAATGATTCAAAATGAGGTTTCTCACCTTGCTTTTCAATGTAAAAAAGCCACCACCTCAGCATTAAATAGGGATGCTGTACCTATTTATGCCTAACTAACAAACCAGATTGCCCAATCCACTTTCTTTATGCTCTAACTTGGCAAAAAAGAATAGATTTTTGTATTAGGTGAGAATGAAAAATATCTGCCAGAGGAAACTGCTCTGAATCATAAAATAGTTAGGGTTGGAAAGGACCTTAAGATCATCTAGTTCCAACCCCCAATACAAGGGGCCAACATACACTGTTTCAGAGCAGAAGCCTATGTACCATAAAGCACACTTTTCTTTCCCCCAAGGCCAGAGACTACCACTTTGTCTGGGGTAATTAGATAGAATGGTCCAGAGAGATGCTCTTAGTATGGGAGTTCAGATCAGTTATAAACGCACTTTAACAGTAACTAAACCTAAAAAACCCCAAGAAAACAACAACAGCAACAACAAAAAAACCAATAGATGGCCCATATATGACAAGAAACGTTATTAGAAGAAAATAATAGAAAAAGCCCTTCACTTCAGTCACATTATGTCTACATTTAAGTCACATCAGATACTCTTACCTAGGACACAAGATACATGGTCCCACTGACCTTTGGTACCTCTAAGCAAATTTAGAGCTAGTTTGGGCACATCTCTAGTCCCAGCCAAGCAGCCCCTACATACACACAGCACAGCAGAGAAATCACATTTAGTCACCAAGCGATGCAGTAAGGGATGAAGTAAATCAACTTCCACTTCAAAATACACATTTATCCCTCCCGATAATCTCTGCCTCAGATTATTATTAATTGGATAACATTATTTCTCCTAATGTGTATGAAATCTTTCACTTGTTACAGTCTTCCCTCTGCAGTTCGGTCCAGCTAACCCAAAGCCTCCAGACTCAACACTAGGAATTTAACACCTCTGATTTCCCCCCAAACTGCGGAGAACTTCACACTTCAAATTCAACTTTTCCACCACCTCCCCTCCAAAACTGCCAATCCTGTGTCTGACGGGGGAACGTTTCTCCAACCAGCCTGAACCAGCTTGTACTTTTCATGAGCCACAGGAAAGAGACGTCAAGCGGAGTGCACAAACTTCACTTGTTGGGTTTTTGCTCGAGGAACTGCGTCACTGCACAAAGCAATGGAGTCTGTACGTACTGCGAGCTCTTTATTAGTAATGTGTATGCTACGTCTAGTCCCAGGAGGTCATTGCAAGCCAAAAGCAATGTTAAGTGTACAAGCTTTAAATAACTTACAAAGTTAATGTAATGAATGTAAGTGTTATCTGAAATCCATCACTCAGTGGCTTGCCATAGCCTCAAGCTGTGATAAAACACCACTCATAAATTTATATTAAAACTCTGTTCAATAGCAATTATTTACCAACAAAGATTTATTGATTGCATTTGCTGTTAGAGACTGGGGCCCTAACTGAGTCAATCTGCTTACGCTGTTGAGCTTCAGGGCACCAGGAGAAGTTACAGACTGCCATTAGGCTCTGCATCCCAATCATTACTGCGAGAGCAGGAGCAGCTAATGAAAAGCCACCAGTGTAGGACTGATTGGTCTTAAGGTAAGAAGCAAAACACCCAACATGGGTTAAGGGACCACTACACATAACATACACAGTTCATGTTAATGCACAGTAATTGGCTAAATCTCGCCCCTCACATGCCTTCCCATGAGCTACAAACCTTGCTCGCTTAAACAACAAATGAAGACAAATGGTGAAACAATTATGATCTTGGGTTTGAGAAATATTTCAGGTTTTAAGCAGCAAATTATCAGCACTTAAGAAAGAGACCTGAGGAAGTTGCTTTATTAAGCAACATGAAAGATGCTGGTATGTCAGCTCCCTTAGTTTCTCAGATAGATGGTAGCAGAAGAGACTTAAATACTTCCCAGGTGTGGAGTAACATACTTCATCACTTTCCCATGTATTTTGGCTTTTCCAGGTGCCACAAGATACAAAGGGCTTCACAAACAGTATAATTAACACAGTGATCATGGCTTAACTGAGCACATGGTTTTCCATTTCCTGTTAGCACTTGACTTGAGGTTGGGTTTTTCTTGTTTGTGGGGTTTTTGAGTGGTTGGTTTTGGTTTGCTTGTTTTAATACGACCTGGTACATTTGGCTTTTCTTGGCAATGCCAAGTACAAATGAACCTCTTGGAAAAGACAGTATGGTACTTCGGTTGCCATTCCTTTTCAGAAGTGCACACCACTGCCATGGCTAAGGTACTGCCATCATGCGGGTTTTTTCTTCCCCTCCCTAATTTTTAGCCAACCCCATCCAGTTACCATGATGTTGTTTTGACAAAATGAAATATGTAACCTTGCATTTAATCATTAGAAGTCTAAATGGCTCTATTTCCACACAGGTTCTCAGTTCTCGTAACGGTGATTAGTAGCCAGCAATGCTATGAATTTGACAGCTCTATCATTTGCATCCTGTTCACAACAGGAAAGCCTCATACTCATTAGAAACATCTTCACAGAGCTGCAAGGACAACCATTCATAGCCAGGCTCACGAACTGTTACACATGAATTCTGGACAATAAAACATTCACTTCCTCTAAATCTATCAACATCATGAACAAATGCTGGTAAATCCTCCAGGACTGCATGACCAGCCAGCTTTAGGTAGCCTGGCCAGCAGCACTGAGTCTGGTCTCGCTTGTCCTAATAGCAAATGAGAGATTTGCTCTTAGTTGATCTCCTCTGCTTCCGGAATTTAACTGCAACAGGTTGCAGTTGTGGTGGCCCCATCCCTGGCAGTGTTCAAGGCCAGGTTGGACACAGGGGCTTGGAGCAACCTGCTCTAGTGGAAGGTGTCCCTGCCCATGGCAGGGGTTGGAGCTGGATGAACTTTAAGGTCCCTTCCAACACAAACCAGGCTGGGATTCTATGAATCCTTCCATACAAATGTAACTTGTTTTCTTGATTTCCCAAACTTCAGTATTTATATCCCACAAATTTAAGGGAATGCTGGTCAATTAGCTATGAGGCTTTTTTAGTTTTACAGTTGGAAACTTGTAGTAAACATCTCTTATAGTAACAGGGTGCAACTGGGGACCAACTGAACCACAAACCAAAGGCTACAGAAAGGCTACGGAATGCCTCTAAAGAGATCTGAAAACAGAAGACCTTAAAGGTTCTTCAACTTTACTATCTAACAACACTGCAAAACCCCCTGAAAGACTCCATGTATTCTTACTGCAGCCAGGCACACTAAGGACATGGTAAATGGGAAGAAGCAGCAGCTTAGTGCCTTCTGTTATTGTGGTTTTATTTTTAATGACTGCTCCAACAACTCAGCATCCAGATTCTGACCTTACCCACCAAGAGCAGGTAATGCCCAAGTTCTCCTGATACGCAGCAAATAACTTTAAAGGTAAGCATTCACAACTCCCTGGCTTGCAGCTGTAGGGCTTTTAAAAGGTAGGGTATGTACTTCCAACATGGCACAGGCAAGGATTCCTCAAGGATGTTGCTGAGAACAGGAACCTACTCACTGTACTTTAAGCATGGTGTGGTTGAGAAGAGACAACTGCGCTGCGATGTGGGGACTAAAGGATAGGAAACCATTATCTGTATGTCACATTCACCCACCTAACGAGCAACTTTATGAAGAGGCAAAAAGATGATCATATAAGAACGCTGTCTAAAGAAGAACTGGAATGGAATGCTGAAGATCCAGCTGTGCTGCAGGATCCAGATGGAGCAATAAGCACTGCTCTGGCAAAGCACTGCAAGTCCAAAGCTGCTTTTGTCTGCCACCATAACAGTCCAGACACCCAAACGGGCATCAGAAGACAATGCAGGACATGCAGTTGAAGGACACTGATGCTCAGTAAGACAGTTCCTGAGTTTTCCTTCAGTTTGACAGCTTTGTGAAAGGGGCAGTCTTTTCTTAGCCCCCGTTTATGATTATTTCTAAAATTAGACTTTATAAAACCAAGAGCACCTTGCATACTCTGCAGCCATCTCTATGTCCTTTCTACAGAGTTTAAATCCAAATGTGCTACAAAATGCAATTCCATATTTAAAGGAATGGCACATCTCCCGCTCTAAACCCAGTTTACCTCTGTGCACGAGGCACAGCACCTAATAAGTCACAATATTTTCCTGCCTTGCAGTAGTTTCTATCTCTGTCGCATTATGAGGTTTGTTCCAATTTCCCTGGCCTGGTGAAAAAATAATAATCACAGCCCTTAATAATCTCAAGCAGTCGGTTTATTAACCCCTTGGCATTGGCAGTTGTGGTTTCCCTGACACCATCGTCAGCACTGATGTGAAATGCACCGTGATGCAAATCATTAAGCTTAGTGTGGGAGAAACCAGGCGGCTGATGCCAAGGGGTCTAAGTCAGCAGCAGAGGAGCCGGCAGTGATCGGCTCCGATTGAACTCTTACCTTTTGCTCCAGCACCACGCACTGAGCTCTAACTACCCTGCCCACAACTGAAGTCAGCACTCACGCCAACCGCCTCGCTGAAACACTGCTGCTTAGACTGAAATTAGAAGGAAAAACAACACTGGGAAACTGATCCATTGTGAGCAAACCCGGCTGCGTGTAACGGGTCATTTGGAAAAGGCTCCAAGAGCAGAAACATCCCTGGTGGCAGAGATGGCTGAAGGGTCAGGGATGAAAAAGAAGCAACAAAACATTTATTTCCCTTCAGAAACAAACAGAGCATTTATGGGGGGTGTGTGTATGATATACAGATAAAGAAAGGAATCATCACACAGGCATCGCTACTGCTAGGTAGACGATACAGCTCTCATTACAGTAGGGCTCCATTCCCTGAACCCTGAAATTCTCTTTATCATATTTTATATAAAGTCGGGATTTGGAGGGGGAAGGGGGTTCATGGGAGAAAAGCCATGAAAAGCTTAAAACCCAATTTTAACTTTCTATCCTGATACTACAGTGTTTCCATAGAAACATCAGGCAGACCACTTAAGAGCAGCTTTTTTTTGTAGCCATGTTTGGCACCATACCCCTCCCCTGGACAATCTATTATTTCACAAATGGATGCTTTTTGCGGCTTGTTCTGTGCAGGCTCCGATGAAGGGGGGAAAAGAAAAAGGCTACTGGATCTTTAACCAGTTCCCTTGTGGCCCCCTCCCTTTTTTGTTGGTAATATTTCTGTCATTCTGCCAGGGTATATGGTACAAAGGGTTACACTTTAATTGAGCTGTCAGCATCTCCAACAATCCTATAAAACTCCGATTATGCACGGCGGGGTTAGTGACACACTTGTTATTGTGGATGCCCTATTTGCTAAACCCGAGCCCCCCCCTCACAGGTCACATCACCCACATGACCTTCCTGTCATTAGCCGCGTCTATTCCTACCTCACTGCTGTGAAAATCACACAAGCGAAGGCTTCAAAGCCCTTGCCAGGACTGAATTCGACCAGGAGCTAATCACCCACAAATCCAGCTCAAATGGCAATAATTGGCTAAACTGCTCACCTCTCCAGAGCTCAGCAGTAATTTGGGATAATAAAGAAAAGAATTATTCAGCTAACTGCCCTGAAATGTATGCTTTGTGACCGACACACTTCACATTTTAATAATGATGGACACAAAATCCAATTTAATACAGCATCTCCTGAATAACAAACCCAAGAACACTGGCAGGGGAAAAAGAAGTCTGCCTTCTATGTGTTTTTTTGTTAAAGTGTGTTCCATGTTATTGTGCAGAAAGGATCCACACATCATGGTGGGAAATTTGGGGCCCAAAAGGGGCTCCGTGAACAACCCTCAGAAACTCTGCCCTAGAATGGGATTTAAATATTATCATTTTATTTCTTTTTAATCAGAAGGACTGGCCCTCGTTTTGCCGAATGGTTGGACCTCCGAGTCCTTCAACTTTGGTAGGGATAAGATAAGAAACACCCTCTTTTCCTCTACAGTAGGAGGCAACCTTCTCATTATTCAACCACTGCCTCATCGCCTCATTTTACTTTTACACCTCTGTGCTCTGGTCACAGGACTGTCAGCACCCATGACCCCACTGCATACACCTGCTGGATAGGTAGCGACACTGCCTGGACCACCACTTCATGATGTGACCAGCCTCCCAGGACACAAAGAGCTGTAAAGATGCTCCATCAATCTTCCACCCACCCACCCACCCCATTCTCCTCCGTCCTATCTCTCCTAAGACCAAGGAAAAAACCACGCAAGTGTACGTGAATACACACACACACATACAGCAACACTGACTGCAAGCCCTGACTTGTCCTACCGCTGATATAGCTGAGTATATTTGAAGGCTCTTCTATACCAAAGTACCTCCACAGCTACCATGCCACCCTGAACCTCAGTGAAAACCTAACCAAGGCCATTTCCAAGGATTTAAAGGTACAATTGAAAGAGCTTTCAAATACAGGTTTATTACGCTCTGTACTTAGGTTGTCACTGCAAAAAGGCAAAGCTACTGCTGTCATTAACAAAGTAAACAGGTTTTACTCCGATAGATGTTACAGAAATTACAGTTAGCAAAACAGGAGACATTGCCAGTGTCGGTCATCTGAAAGAACTTTGCCGAGGAATTATAAATCAGTGCTTTTGGCAAAGTGGTTGTTATCAGGTATCTTGAAGCAGTAACTTCAGACAACCCAAAATTTATTTAACATGGCTCAAACAGGTACTTGTGAGGAAAACCAAGCTAGTTTTGTGTAGGCATGCTCCGGTTTATATATAGCACACGCTCCTCCTCGCCCCCACTTACCAAGCCTAGCATTAATCAGTGCAATTCCCAAATAAAGGGTTCTGCGCATTGTGTCAGCAAGTTAAAAATGGCAATATTGTATTAATGTTAAAATCACTTCAGATACAATACTTTCTATGTAGTATATTTCATGGCTCATTTGCTTCAACAGATATTAAGCTTCAGTCAACAATTAACTACTGACACCCTTTTTTTTATTCTCTTAAAACCAAGAAGACGTAGCAGAAAAGCCAAGGCACAACTTGGATTTATTAAATGGCTGCTAATTCAGTGTCACCAGTTTATTTTCTTTCTATCAAGTATCCATTCTTGAGAACAACAGGGTCACTTAATCTACACTGCAGCTGAATTGAAATTCAGATTTGAGCCACACAGCACTTATTTTAGTCTAAGATTCGCTGTAAGTGCATCTGTTTAAAAGACCATTTAAACTGTTAATTGTTTTTCACTTACCATATAAGATTATTCCCAAATACAACTATTTAAGTGAACATTTAAATGTGTTTTGTATCCAACACTTGCTCTATTTATACTGATAGGAAAACAGTGCATCAGAAAATATTAGCATGTGGAGCCACTCGCTGGTTTTCTGCACCAAACCCACTGGCGCTCCCTTACCCTTTCCTGGTACTACTGCTTCAAAGCTTGGACATAAGAAGAACCATCACACTTCCTACTTCCTGAATCAAAGGACATTATGATGGCCATAGGAGCAAACCCAAGGTGTTGATGGAAGACTCTGTCCTACCTCCCTGCCCACTCAGAAGCATGTTACAGCATGCTCGGGATGGAAACCCAACCCATCACAGTGATGTTAACCCAAGCCATATTCTGCATTTCACAAGGCATTTCCATCTATCAGAAGATGGTAGATATTTGGATTGCTGGCTCATGCCCAAATGATATCAGAAAAGGGCTAGGCTGGTCTGGCCTGCAAGCCAGAGGAGTATAATTAATACAAGACGCTGTAACTAAGGTGACAGTGACTAAATTCTATCTATCCCTAGGAAGTATCTATCCCTAGGAATGGCTGTTACGTAAAACTTGGCAGCAAAGTGTGATGCTCCACAAACTGTATCCCATTAGTAAAAGCACATGGCTAGGCACAGCTCTGCTTGGGCATTTCTGTACATCAGATTTTTCCATGTGAAGCCTTAAATTCAGGGTGAACTCTTTATGTGTGATCCATAATACAGAATATGGATTGCTTTGATATACCTCAGGTAATTTAATGCACTGGTCACTCAGGATTTTAACGTTTTAGAATAGTCAGTAGCGAGAGCAGGTAGAGCAAGGGCTGTTACCCAGCACTCAGGCTCAGGAGAAGCCTTATAGCATCTTCCAGGACCTAAAGGGGCTGCAAGAAGCCTGGAGAGGGGCTTTGGACAAGGGCCTGTAGGGACAGGACAAGGGGGAATGGCTTTAACCTGCCAGAGGTGAGATGTATGTATGTATTTCTATGAATGAAGACTTCTGTCTGAAGGAGTCAATCCAGGACTTTTTAAAGCAGAAAGCCAAAAGATGTTTCCAGAAACAAAGATACTTGCTCTTCCCAAAGTAAGGAGACACACCACCTATTTTCCCTGTAAGAGCAGTCTTTCACACATGTTGATCCTTCCATTTTAAGCATATATGTAACATCATCAATATTTTAGTTGAACTGGCAACAGAAAAACACTACACAAGTGAGCTGCTCCCCTCCAGAGGCTATTACTGCTTTATGAGAGAGTATGTGAGAAGCAGTTAGCTTGCAGGCGATGCAGAAGAACATTGTGATCAGAAAAGGTAATTTATAAAGATCATTTATGGATTTCTCTGTGCAGTTCCTTGGCTGGAGACTGGGCATGTTCTAACGCACTGCAGACAATCTCCCTCAAAATAACAGAATCCATTATTTAGTTAAGCAATCAGCCACTGACAAGACGAAAGGCTAATTTTTAACCACATTTTCCAACTTTCCATAGCTAAAACAACGTGTTTGCAAAGAGAAATACAAAAATACATAAATAAAAATGCAAGGTACCCAGAGTGCAGCTAATGGGATTTGACGCTGGCTTTAATTTTAATGAAGAAAGTTGCCAGTAGCAACAAAACTGTCAGCAGCAGCCAAGCACCATTAATAAAGACCCAGACAACATTAGTGGCACAGCAACAGTACAAAAGGTTCCCCCCGGTTCATGCTGTGCTAAATTGGCTGCCCAATTTTTCTTAAGTGTCCATACTATTTAGAAGACAATTTATTAATTTTTGTCATCCATTGTCACTTGACAGGCCATCATTTTGCATCCCGGATTTGAGATGAAAACTAATTGAAAAGACTGGCAGTATTTATGAGGTGTATTATTTGTCAATTACGGTTGATAATGATACTTGGTACTACCAACTTTAACACCCTTGCGCTCGGGTGTGTCAGTCGGACTCCTTTTCTCTCTCATTTCCATGTTAGCTCTACAAAAGGGACAAAAAGCAATGATCAAATCAATTGAGAGAAGTCAATCCCTCAATCAATGCTCTGAAATCACCAGAGTGGGGAAAAAGGCACCTCTGTGGCTCAGGAAATCACAGCTTTCTCTCAATGAGACCTTCCAGGTCCGTTTCCTACGAACAGAACAGAGCTGCAAATATATCATCATTTGAATTACCTCTGCAACTTTATCCAGGCTGCCTAAAGCAGAAGGTTTTGCTGGCTTATCACTGACTTCAAAGTGGCACGTCTTAAATCCAGGCATTCCAACTCTCCCCTTATCACAGTAAGTTTGTTATTTCAGGTTGGATATAAGGCAGAAGTTCTCCCCTGTGAGGGTGCTGAGGTGCTGGCATAGGGTGCCCAGAGAAGCTGTGACTGCCCCATCCCTGGCAGTGTTCAAGGCCAGGTTGGACACAGGGGCTTGGAGCAACCTGCTCTAGTGGAAGTTGTACCTGCCCATGGCAGGGTTTGGAACTGGATGAGCTTTAAGGTCCTTTTCAACACAAACCAGGCTGGGATTCTATGATTCTATGAGAAAAGCTTTTACCATTTGTAAGTTTCCATCACTGTTCCTGGCATCTCTCAGGAGAACACCCTGTAAAATGGTATCATAATTCGAGTGTTTAAATGGCAAACCAAAATGGCATGGACCTCACAGTGAATCCTAGAGATTTGATACCAATTAACACCCTGAAAGGGTAGAAATCTGTCAACTACAGGCAATGTAGCATAAACTTCTAGCACAACAGGATTGCTCACAGGCTGAAGTACCCATAATACTCTGGGATTAGCTGCTACCAGTGTCAGTACTGGTTTACAACCATGGAATGGCTCGGGCTGAAGGGACCTTAAAGCTCATCCAGTTCCAACCCTCTGCCACAGAAAGGCTGAACTGGAGGGACTTCACAAACCACAAGCATTGCACCACAGCATCTGCAAGGTTCCAAGACCCACTAGGACTAGGACAGTTGCTAAGCTATTACTCCAAAATGGAACAGGTTTGCTCTGCCATCAGTAGTTGGAACTGGATGAGCCACCCAAACCTTCACTGAAATGGTGCTCATCTGAAGCCTGATGCTGAAGATGAGCAGATGAAGCCCCATCTTCAATATTGTAAGACATGGGAGACTTCACCTCTAATGCAAGAAACCCCAGCTGAAAAGAAAACCAACTTGTTTTTGACCAGTTTTCTTCTCCAGCAGGTAAACCTGTCTATAAAAACCAGCTCCATGCCACATGCTTCCTGTAAACACAGCAAGAAAGCTCCTTTTCTCCAACGCATCTGTAAAAGGATGATGCCTTGAAAGAGGATAAATTCGACACCAAATCCCCTTAATCTAGCTCAGTGGGCAGACAGAACCAGACACCTTTTACAATCTTGATGTTTTTAAGATAAGTGTAAAATTTCTACCCCTACTGCAAGCAACCCAGTTCAACCCATGATATAAGGGAGATAAGGTCACTGAAAGAAACAGCGTAAAAATCTCATTTATTTTCTCAGCATTGTTGAGGTGAATTGCACAGCAGAAGAAATTAAGGGTTCTTTGTACGCATCCGAACTTCCCGAGGATATTTCTTTGACTAAATCTCCCTTTTTAACCTCTTTGTTGCAAAGTGTCAGCAGCGTATCAGCGCCAGGGACAGTGACTAACACACACAAGCCGCTCTGCGAGCTATCGCGAGTCCAATCTGGAGTTCACCTCCATGTTAACTCCTACCGCTAATTCATCATCCCAGCACCCGACAGCCAGGCTGATTGTGAGCCTTACAGGACAATAAGGGTCTCGGCTGACCACCAAAAACCAGCCCAAGGGAGGAGGGGTTGATGGGCACGGACCTGGAGAAGGCCTAAGATAAGTGCTGGCTGTCAGTGCAAGGACAAAGAAGGGCAGGCCCTGGGGAGAGAAAGGAGATAAAAAAAAAATCTCGACAACTGCTTTATCTGATGAGGGTTATGGCTAATTAATTATAAACTCAATTACCTAACCCTTACTTCAGCAGTCTCTATTCATTAAGAGATAAAACCTGACTGACTGCTAACTTTCTCTTGCACACATTGCACGCACAACTCGCTCGCTCTGGATGTGCACCCTTTACTGCACTATTCCTTAAAAAAGATCTCCAAAAGCCTCCGTAACTGTCAACTTTGTGCTCACAGGATGGAAGAGTTCTCCTTTCTTCCCCCCCTCTACCACCCAGTGCACCCTCTGTTGCACAATGGGAGGGCCAGGCCTCCATGCTGTGCATTGGCATTTAAAAGACATTAAACAATAGGCATTATGACATCAAAGCCTCTTTTTCACAGCCAAGTTTCTGCCTCCATGGGCTTCTGATCTAGTTCACATTTTCAATGGAGCTTTTAATTTTGGGTGCTAACAATGTAGCTTGCTGGCATCAACTAAATATTATTTTCCCAAAGTTTGATGGTAACCAGCAGAACTGAATTGGAATAAGGAATGAACTCTAAAAGCCCTTAGCAAAGCCAACACTTGCTAATAAACCAAACTGAATTTGGCATGTAACGTATTAAAAACGTCTGTTGTGTGGCTATTTGGATTCCACATGCATTCCTGTGGTGCTTGGCCTTTCCTCCTGCTGAAGTTCTTGCCCCCTCGCGTCCTGCTTGACACGAGCTCAAACAGCCTTGCAGAATCAATCCTGGCCATTAAAAGAAGGCTCCTCTTCATCTCTTTCCAAAGACTGTAGACCTGGCTTGCTCTCACCTTTTGAATCCATGGATATTCTCAAATCCCTGTTGCACTCTGGTTGCCCTCTGCTCTCGCTTTTCCATTTCTACAGGATAATGTTTTCTAGATATTTTTTTTTATATGGAGGTTTCATATATATATATATATATATATATATATATATATATGAATGATATCTATATCATATGCATCTATGAATTGGAAAGGATCATATATATCTATGGATTGGACTTGGATTGGAAAGGACCATCCAGTTCCACCGGCCCTGCAATAGGCAGGGACTCCTCACACCAGACCATGTCACTCAAGGCTTTGTCCACTGCCAGGGATGGAGCGTTTACCACTTCTCTGTGCACCCTGTGCTAGCGCCTCAGCACCCTCACAGGGAAGAGCTTCTGCCTTATCTCCAACCTAAACTTCCCCTGTTTCAGTTTAAACCCCTCACCCCTTGTCGTATCACTAAAGTCCCTGATGAAGAGTCTCTCTCCGCATCCTTGCAGGCAGATACTGGAAGGCTGCTATGAAGTCTCCACGCATATATGTGTATGTATGTATCTGCATCTATCTCTGTATACATGAAACAAGGTGATCACACTCACATGGTATTTACATTGTTTCAGAACTGTTTCAAAGAATACCCAGCTTTGTGTCTTAACACCTAGTCCTATTCCAAATGACTGTAAAGAATATTTACAGGACATGACATTTTGGGTCATTCAAGACATATGGACTTTTAGGTCATTTGTTCTTACTCTGTATACACCAAAGGACATAAGAACAACATAGTAAACCAATCAGACCAGCTGACAGACATTATGCAAGTCTTCACTGTGATGACATGAGCATATGATAGTATTTAAAACTAATCATACAATCATAGGATCAACTCAGTTGGAAAAAACCTTTAGGATCATCAAGTCCAACCATTCTCCAGCACTGCCAAGGCCACCACTAACCCATGGCACTGAGGGTCTCATCTAAACAGTTCTTGAACGCTTATTTTGGTCTTGGTTATTATTATTTGGTCTTTGTTATTACCTTAAATAAAAAGGATTTATTTTACTGATACTTATGTTCTTGGATTTGAATGATAAAGTCCAATGGTTCATTTCTCTCCTATGCTGCTTACAAGTGGCAACTTTCTCTTCTGAAATTTGTTTCTGCATCTGGTTCCCTTCCTTGCTTATCTTGCTGACACCTGACTGCGACCTTCAGTAAGTACTGGCTTGTTTAGTTCAGTCTTTGGAGACTTTCCTAAGAAGATAAAATCTGTCAAAAGTAAGACATGTCACTCCATAATGTAAAAACTTCAATCGGAATTGTGTGTCCAATGATCTTAAAGCCTATCCCATGGAGAAATGCAACTATAACTAAAGGCTGCTTTGATAGAGACTTGAAACACTTGAGAAGAAAACACTGTAATCCCATTTAGTAGCCAAGTCAATGTTGGCAATCTTCTAGATGAAGTGTGAAAAAATAATACAGCCTTCTTTCCATCCTGAGCATCTATCGGGAATATCAATTCCATCAATTTCCCTCACCATAACCGATTTTAAACTCAATTATTATTTTAGTATTTCATATTACTTCCTTGCTTCCCTTCTGCATTCAGTTGGAAAGCTTCTATACTTTGTATATACTAATACTACAGTTGATCAGCTTCTTGTAATTCTCTTCAACTTCCAGTCTTTTTTACTTGATGGCATTTCAGATACCACATTTCAAGAATAAGCATGTCTGAACACTCAGTTGTCTCTTTGACCAGAAATTCTGAGGATGCTCCAAACTGTTAACATCAATGAGTTTTTTAAAGCCATCCCATTCCCTTCAGCAGGGGGGCTGGAACTAGGTGATCTTTAAGGTCCCTTCCAACCCAAACCATTCTATGATTCTATTCTTCACCCATAAATGCATTTACAGATGATTACTGTATACTGAATAAAAATACAGTTTTCTGTTTGTATTCTGAAAGATACAAGAAGCTCTGCATTAGGTTTATTCCAAGTTATGTATCTGAGGTTGCCTAGGAAGCTGTCATCTCTGATCAAACCCAAAACTCAAAAGCTGTTAAAAAAAGGCAGATACAGCCATCATTTTGCTTTTCTTTCCCATAATTTAATAAATCCATGAAATACCTACTCAGCAGAAAGTGAAGGAACAAGCATACACTAAGCAACAAAACCCAGAACATCTCATTTGTTTTTAAGCTGCCTTCTACCACAACTCTTCCCCTCTTTGATAGGAGCATCTCCATTACCAGAATCCAGTTATGCTCTGACCTCACTTTTCATTAACGTGTACAAAGCTCATGGCTCGCTCCTTATTATTTCAAGTTCTTGCATGTACTGACCATTTTAAGTCTCTTGCCATGTCTGGAAGTGTTCCCCAATCCCTGGAAGTGTTTAAGGCCAGGCTGGATAAGGCTTGGAGCAACCTGGTCTAGCAGAAGAGGTCCCTGCCTGTGGCAGGGGAAATGTAACTAGATAAGCTTTAAGGTCCTTCCCAACTCAAACCATTCTGTGAATCTACATATTCACTTTTATATAGTCCTATAACATTTTATCTGAAGATGATTATACTTTGAACAAATTACAGCTTAAAAGCAACAAAACAGTAACAAACAGTAAAAAACCCCAATGCCGCTTTCAATCCACAATTTCACAGAGCTATTTCACTTAAAAATATAAACTATGCTTGAAACAGCCCCACACTCTTAATACTGTTCTCTCAATTGCCTTCCCATCACACTAACAGTATGAGGTAAAAAGGAAGACTTCTGCCATTCATCAATAGAGGAGTTATTCATCCGAAGTTTATTATCTCAGGTAATTTGATCAATACACTTCACCTTTATAGTACAGTTGTCCTTGTGAGCAAAGCATTTTGCGTTTTATAGTGAGATGGTTATTATGAAGGCTATTCATAGGGAAATCCTATGCAGTTAAAAGTTTTTCCAATTAACTACATTTAACATCATTTAAGTCATAAAATGGCGGTTACATTTCACATCATGTTGTCTAAGTGTGGCAGTGCTTAGAAAGCACTTAGCACACATTTGGCAAACACATCACCCACTACTTTCAAGTGGAAATCAAGAAAGCCCTGCCAGCAAATAGAGAAAGACCTTTTCAATACAAAGTCATGAATATGCACCAAAAAAAGCATGCAGAAGAACATTGCAAAGGACCGCCTCAGAGTTTCCGCAGCCCTAAGAATGCTCCTCAGTGTCAATCCCTCTTTTCCCTTTGTGCCATGTCAGCACTCTTTCATCATGTTTCTTTGCAAGTTCTGGTGGTTCTTTGCAATTGTGGTGTTTGTGTGGTTGAGCTACGAGCCTCCAGTGACTTACAGCACAGGAGAACAAACTGCCTGATGGCCTCTGGGATGGAGATCTCCAAACCCACTATCCTCACTCCACATCTAATGCGTGTAGCATCCAAGCTGTCTCCTCAGTTGCTAGCATCCAGCATAAGGCACCACAAAGGAAGTGGGAAAATCCTCTGAAACAGAAGCAAAAGACTAAATTCTCATCCATCAGCTATTCTAAGGAGAGGAACCTCTAAAAACTTGCTCAAAAAATACAAAATTATTATTCCTTGCGTGACGTCCTCAGAACAAACTAGTTCTTTAAAGTCCTATCAACACTTATAATTGGCCCTTGTTGGCCAATAGAAGGAGGCATTTGCAACTTTTCCCAGGAAATTATATTCTAAATCCTTCATGAGGTGGACCTTGTCCTTTTCTGAGGAAACTTGATAGCAGTCTTTAGTATTCACTGGCGTAATTAGGACTGCAGTTAATTTCATTAAATTCTCTTGCTGCTAAATGAAGCAGATTATGAGACATCTTTTATTGCAAGGCATGAAATTACAGCCTGTCAGCTGCCAATGGTAGAGTAAAACTAATGAATTACAGGGTAAATAACACCAGAATTAACCAGCCAATTTAACATAGCAGAGAACAAAGTCATTTTTACTTAGAGCTCTGGTGAACATCACCACCACCGGGATACCTTTCAGCTGAAAGGGAACCAACTCAAGGAGCCTCAAACCTATATACCCGGGGAAAAGATGGATTCATTGTGCAGCAGTGGTAGAAAGCCAACACTGCCATAAGCTAGTAGGAGTAAGTCAGGTAAGTACTAGCTGTATCATTGCTAAAATATGTAAATCGTGGTCTCTCCAAGTGGTTTGCGTAGTTGGAGGTTGGTCTATTCTGCTAAGAGGACCAGGAGTCTGCCTGCTGACATAGCCCTAGCGTGTCATTTCACCAGCCATAGCACATGTCCCTTCCTACCCCTCAAACAAGGGAAGGTGACAAAAAAAAAAAAAAGGTAATTTGTGCCTTTTTCTTCTTTTTTTGAACAGTTTCAGACCAGAGTGACAGCAGGTTTAGGGAACATTGCTTATGGGAAAACTGAAGATGCTGGGTAGAGGTTTATGGGAGCGGAGATCAACAAATCTCAGAGAGGAAATCACCCACTGATGATGCATTCTCAGAAACCCCAAGAATTTCTACTTAAAATAGATCTTTTTTTCTAATAAGATGATACAATCGCTGTTACTCCTTCTGTAAAAGGAAGCATACAAATACATGTGGCACTAAATCATTCAAGACTGTGAAAGTAACTGCAGGATCTTCTATGAGAGCAACAACCAAGGAAAGTATATCAGGCACCCAAAAGCTGTAGTGATATAGAAGAGTAAAACTTCTGTGCCTTCACTGCCAAAACCATACTCTTGTATGCTCTATGGGACCAGGACACCAGCACCATCCAGAAAGTCCAGAAAAAAAAATGACCTATGCATAAAGCATTCCTGCAGCAGAATAAAACTGAAACCAAAGCTGAGTTTAGAAATGACAATCACTGCATCTGCCATCAATTCAGAAATGAGATTTCTCTTGCAGATAGAATCTCCAAGCACACATACATAGGACACAGGAAAGATGCATTGCTCTCTGAAGTACAATTGAACTCACCGAAGCCCTTCATGAAATACTAACACACTGGATCGATCTTACTAGTCTTGCCCTGGAAATCAGCCCTAGCCCACTGCAGGTGTTCCACACCCTAGGCAGAGAGCCTTTTGGTTTAGCCGCCAGAATTTCAAATTCCCATCATATGCATTTTAGGTGATTATTTTAACACCAGCAGAACTGTTCTGGACCAACATTGGGAGCTTGCTTTCAGACTTCATCAGTGGAAAAATCAGCACGCTGACAGCATGCATGCATCAACTGCAGAGCATGCTATTGAAACCTGTAGACTGAAAGCTCTTCAGACTGTTCAATTGAAAACAGCTGGGAGGCATTGACAAGGTGCCAAAGCAGCAGAGAACCAGAGGCACTGATGCACTGCTTCAAGCTACCAATCGATCACCAGGCTTCATGCTTAAAGACATCAGTACCTTAAGAACGAGGCATCTCTAGGGACTGGTGTGGCACCTTCTGAAAGATGCTCATGATTTTTACTGTTATTGGAGATGTCACCTGTTTTTTATTCTTGCTTCCATCTCCTCCTTTGTTCATCTTTGCCCTCCTTCCTCTTACTTGTTTAATACAGACTTGGCTTCTTACTTTTACATTTGAGTTCTCTCCCTCAAATTCTGTTACGCATCATGCTGATATTTTCCCCCCCGTTCTCTTACCTTTGAAGCCCCTTGCTTTTGTCTGCCCCCTCCCAGAAGGGGAGCTTCTCCCCCAGGAAGCAGGGATCTTGCACTCTTCGTGCTCCATATGCAGGTGAAAACCCTCCTGCTTCCCTACATCTCACCACCCTTAATAAGTGTCATTTAGCATGAATTAAGCACAACTTAATCTGTATCAGGATTACAGATACCACTGTGTTGCAAGATTGAAGCACTAGCAACGATCACGCACATATTATTTCTCAGTGACAAACACAGTATTGCCATGAATTACAAACTGACAGCAACATTTGCTGTACAAAGGACTGATTCAGGAAGTGCTCTGAAGAAGTTCTTTGCTTTGCCATTAGCTTAAACAAAACTGACACGTCAATTTGCAAAATGTTGAGCACACTTCAGCAAGGGATGGATGCAGAAAGGGTCTGTGCAGCTCATCCACCAGACACAGCACTGGAAAGGGGAAGTTTAGGTTGGATATAAGGAGGAAATTCTTTCCTGTTAGGGTGGTGAGGCACTGGAATGGGTTGCCCAGGGAGGTTGTGAATGCTCCATCCCTGGCAGTGTTCAAGACCAGGCTGGATGAAGCCTTGGGTGATATGGTTTAGCGGGAGGTGTCCCTGCCCACAGCAGGGGGGTTGGAACTGGATGATCTTAAGGTCCTTTCCAACCCTAATTATTCTATGATTCTGTGATGGATGGACTTCAGGAGACCTCGATCACACAAACCCCAAAACATACACATGGATTTTAACAATCATAGAATCGTGATCAGAAAATGGTTTGTGATGGAAGGGACCTTAAAGCTCATCCAGTTCTATCCCCGCCATGGGCAGGGACACCTTCCACAAGAGCAGGGTGCTCCAGGTTGTTTTTAATTTGGCCATGAAACATCTGATTCCCAAAGTGATGGTACCCATGTTTAAACAGCCCCTATTCTCTTCCATTCCAATGGATTGCCCGCTTTCAGACAGTACAATTTCTAAATAATTCAACCATTTTCTTTGCTATTTTAATTGATTTTTCTTTCCAATACCTCCTGCACATGAATATGTCTTAATGCCCCCCCCCCCATTCATGTGAGAAGAGAACATTAGATGTTAATCTAGCTACTTGATTTGTAGCAGTTCTCCAGTTCTCTACCCAACCATTTAAATACTGTCATTCATAATAGGGTGATATACTGTACTATAAACCCTTTGGTAAATGGTATGTCTTAGTATTTTTCTTGTGACAAAGAATCATATTAGTTATTAAAGGGGAAAGAAATGTGCTCAGTGCTCAGACTTCCCTACAGAATCTCACTGCTTCACAGTTTCCACCCCTTTTAAAAAGAAAATCCAAGTCACTAAGCTTATATTGTTTCCATAAGGAAGATGTCATCCAGTCGGATAATCCCCAAAATCCAGCAGCCTTCTCTTAGTATCAAGCCTGAAATCATCCCTTCCTTATCACCACACATCCATGTACATACATCTCACAGCATAGCAGCAACATTTCTTTTTCCTGGCAAACACACTATAGATTTCAATGCATAATTACAACTGCTCTGTCCTAGCTAAACCCTCTGTAATTAGCCTCCTAATCTCATAAGCAGTGATCTGATACGGGAGCTTACATCACTATTGACAACATGCCCTGATTACTGTGCTGGCCAGAGAAAAACACCTTTAGCCAGAGAATGATCTGGCTGTAGAGCCACAGAGGTGGGATTTTCTGCCTTGAGCCCTTTGCCTAATCAGTGTGTGTCTTCAATGAGCTTGTGTGCATCTTCCAGCGAAGCACAGAATCACAGACTCAACCAGGTTGGAAAAGACCTTTAAGCTCATCCGGTCCACCCACTGCCCAGTACTGCCAAGGCCACCACTAACCCATGGCACTGAGGCCTCATCTCCACAGTGTGTGAACACTTGCAGGGATGGTGACTCCAGCCCTGCCCTGGGCAGCCTGTTCCAATGCCTGTAGAATCCTAGAATGGTTTGGGTTGGAAGGAACCTTAAAGATTATCAAGATTTACAAATTAAATCTCATTTTGTTCAGTCACCAACTCCAGTCCTTGTCCCTTTTCTGATGTGCCTCTCCCTGCTGGCATTTCAGCTTTAGCCTAGAGAGGACTAATGGGATGGCTACATGTTTACTTGCGCTTCCAACACTGCTGTTAATGGCCTTGGTGAATGGCACCAGCCCTAGATCTGAACAAAGCTGGGCCCTCCCTTCCAGCTAGCTCAGGCCATAGTCTGGCTTTAGGTTTTGTTTCCAATCTTACAAAGCGCTTTCAATCCACATCTTGGTTTTAGCCAAAACACATTTGGATAAACTCTCAATTAAGATGCAGTGAGGCAGAGTCAAAATGCTGCACTAACATCTAAGGATTTTACATCTCTTGTATTTGTTTCATAAATGTATTTTGAAATTCTACAAAAACAATTGAGTTTTTCTGGCAACTTTCAGCCTATATAAACCACTCTGTATTCCTCACTGTTACATTAAGCTACTGCAGCTGGGTGTTGGCATTACTTGTGTCTTCCTCCTAATCCTACGTATAAGCTTCTTTCAAGCTTTACAGCTCTAGGACAGCTGTAAGTGAAATATACCCATGTCAACTAAGCATATCATTCATCTCCAAATGACTGTAATGTGAAGGATCCTTTGGAATAAACACAACATCCAGTTATGTCATTTTTAACTTTCTTCTGACTCATGCAAGAGAACCCTCAAGATTTTGATTTGATTTTTGTGTTAGCAATTGCACTACTGAATTATGCCCTTTAAAATCAAAAAACTGAAGTGCCAACATCTGGCCTGGCTGCTGAGACTGCTCTAAAGATGTGTTGATAATTACTGCAGACAGGAAGGGTTCTGGAGAACTGAAGCAGGATGAGAGAAGACACCACTTGAACAAAGGTGCAAGGACTGCCATAGGAGGTCTTCCGATTACCGATAACAAAGCAGTTTATAGGCAGAGTACCTACATTTCAAAGACCCCCTGCTCCCTCCTCCAAGCAATATCCCTTCTTCATCCCATTTGCTCTCTTTAATGTGCCATTGCGACTTACACTCTGGATAAATGCTTGCTCATGCGGTAAATCCTAACAGTGCCAATGCTTCTCTTAAATACAAACAAACTAAAGAACCCCCACCCCAAAACAAAAGGGCCTCCAAGAATGCTGGGGAAGGACTCTTTATCAGGGACTGTAGCAACAGGACAAGGGGTGATGGGTTCAAACTGAAACAGGGGAAGTTCAGGTTGGGGATAAGGCAGAAGCTCTTCCCCGTGAGGGTGCTGAGGTGCTGGCACAGGGTGCCCAGAGAAGCTGTGGCTGCCCCATCCCTGGCAGTGTTCAAGGCCACATTGGACATGGGCTTGGAGCAACCTGCTCTAGTGGAAGGTGTCCCTGCCCACGGCAGGGGTTGGAACTGGATGAGGTTTGAGGCCCCTTCCAACCCAAACCGTTCCATGATTCTATGATATTGGACCAACAGTATCAAATCAAATACCAGTCAAACCCTGTTTCAGCTCCACATGAAATTACCAGACAATTAAAAGGCAGCAAAAGACTGACGAAAATATTTCAAATGCCCCAAGTTTGCCTCATTCAAAAAGATCAGCTAAAGGGCTTTCAGTGCGTGCTGTTCAGTTTACTCTTTTGATTGCTTTACCACTATGTAAATCAATTTGTTAATGTTCCTTACAAAATGCATGAGCCAGTTATACTGACAAACACACAAAGCTCATTCGTAATTAGCAGTTAATTAGTAAGAAGGAACAGATGCTGTTAGAGTTTCAGCAGGCGAACAGGTTCTGTAAACAATGCTTATAAATCTAAATGAATTTATTAACTGCAATGCAACTGTCACCGCTTTGCTGGCAACCATACAAATATGGTGGAATCCCCAAAACATCTTTACTACATATTAATAATCATCGTGTCAACCCAAGTCTAGCAGGCAGTCTCACTTGCTAACTGTCATAAGCTTTCTACTTAATCTTCTTATGTCACTTCTCCAGCCTAATTTCCCATGCCCTCAGAGGAAGAGCTCCAGTCTCCCAAGTTAGCCCAGATGCACAAAGACTCACATCCATATCACAGCAGCTCCTTGAAATAAGGGAAATGTTTGTCTTGCACCAATACCCATGAACTGAAAGCGGGAAAGACTACAAACAGCTTGGAAAGCACGTCTTGCTCAAGAGGAGTTTGTGGTAACCTTCTTTATAACGACTATTGCTCAACAAGATGCCACAAATACTAAGGCATGAGCAGATCTGATCCATTAAAAATAACTAAAGGTCAATTATTTTGATATATTGATATAAATATCTAGATATTGATAGGACAAGGGTGAATGGTTTTAAGCAGGAAGAAGGGAGACTGAGATGAGCTCTTCAGCAGAAGTTCTTCCCTGTGAGGGTGCCGAGGCGCTGGCACAGGGTGCTCAGAGAAGCTGTGGCTGCCCCATCCCTGGCAGTGTTCAAGGCCAGGTTGGACACAGGGGCTTGGAGCACCCTGCTCTAGTGGAAGGTGTCCCTGCCTGTGGCAGGGGTTGGAACTGGAGGAGCTTGAAGGTCCCTTCCAACCCATACCAGTCTCAGACTCTGTAATTTCCACTCTCATTATAAAATGATTTCCTCGATAAGACACTGAGTGATGCCACAGGTTTTTTGTTTTTTTTTTAATTATCTGGGCAGATGTAGATGGCTCAAATAGAAATATAGCCTCTTGTAAGCATCTGCTAGATGCAACTATTAAAGATGTATCTAGACACAAGCACCTTGAGTTAAAGGCTTTTGGCCAGGGGCCAGTTCTTAGGCTAAGTGTAACAGTGAAGATACCTTTGTGACCTCATTGCTGTCAATCTCTGCATGTCGCACTGAGATGCCACCTTGATGTATTGCATCATCTCAGCACTGGAAAAGTATAATAAATTTGTTAAAATCATATTATGGCTTTCTCTTTATTGATGTTCTCTTTTATCCCTACATTGCTCTTGATCATTGCCTCCTGTACCCCAAAGTATTCTGACACTTCTTCAATATGTTCTGTACTTGATTTCAATGTGGTCTCCAGGATTTGCAACACTCCAGCACATAGAACAGCGTGGGAACACTCCATGTGTATTAAGTTCTTCAAAGCTTCACAGGAGAGGCTGCTTGGTTTGCTTCCTGCAGGCTCCAGTCCTCCAGCTTCTCTGGGCACCCTGTGCCAACACCTCAGCCCTCTCATAGGGAAGAGCTTCTGCCTAAGAGCTCATCTCAGTCTCCCCTGTTCTGGCAGGTTAAAGCCATTCCCCTTGTCCCGTCCCTACAGGCCCTTGTCCAAAGCCCCTCTCCAGGTTTCCTGTAGCCCCTTCAGTCACTGGAAGGCTGCTCAGAGAGGTATAAATTCAAGTAAGCTTCCTGAAACTGCAAAAAGCCAATTAAATCCAGGAACTTTTTAATGCCGTTTTATTCCAAATACTTAAAGACTACTGCTTTTCTTGGGATGGCATCCGAATATAATCACAGAAAAACCACACAAAACCAACTTCCACAGTCAAATGAAACATTATTCCAGGCAGGCACATGGAGCTATTGCCATTCCTCTGATGTAAGGGCACATTTGATCTAATTGGAAAAAATATTTCAAGTGCACTGGGAATAGTCACTGTTAACTGAATGCAACAACGAAACAGGAAAAAAGAGCATGCAGACCCCAGGGAATTACCAAATCAATTAACAACTAATTCAGGAACTAATTTCTGTATTGCCTCTTAGCACAAAACTGCATCTTTAATTTCTCCTGCAATAAGCATCACCATGATAGTCCTAACACACTCTGACGCTTCAAATGAGTTTACAAGTATCTCTTTTTGATTGGCTATATAACATTATTTCTTCACAGTTCAGTGCAACCACAGCCAAGTGCTCTGGAATATTTAATTATACTGGTAGCTACCAGTTAACAATTTACAGAAGCACAGTGAGTACAAAACATTTTATAACTAGTAATCAGCTAATTAAAACCACAGCAAAATATGTATGTTCTGACTGTAAACACTTGCAGAGGAATTACACAGAAGATTTCAGCACTAAGAGTATTTGGCTAAAAACCCTACCCTTGTGTTTGTACAAGCAGATCTGGATACTGATTACTGTGATTAGGCAGAAGTGTGACAGCGGAAATTACACCTTACACTAGATAGAGATAAATAAAAGCTATGTCATCTGCCCGTTCCTGTAAATCACATCATTCCTCAGTTTTGGAAAGCCACTCTCTGGAGACACCAACACTGGCTTGCAAACAACTATCTTGAAGCCCACATGACCAAAGTAGAAGCATTCTGGTGAATGCTTTGGTGTGGAAGATAGAGCAGAAGCAGCACCACAGTGCTTTGGGCCTCTTTGTCAGTAAACCTTCCCCAGGCACCTTGCACTAGAGCAGGTTATTCCAAGCCCCATCTAACCTGGCCCTGAACACTGCCAGGGACACGGCAGCCACAACTGCTCTGGGCAACCTCTGCCCAGAAGCCATAGGATAAGCCCTCAGCAATGGGTCACAGAGCCTACTGATGTACGAGTTGTAGCACCGTGTGTCCGTCCTGCTCTTCCTGTACCATCCGTTTTCACCCAGTCAATTCAGATGAATTAAGCAACAATAGATGCTACGATGGTTGCCTATTTGTTCTCTTTTTGTAGACTCAAACATTTATATTCAGGAAACCTGCTGCAAAAAGCATGTGTTGTTTATGATGATGGTGGGTCTCAGCTCTGACACTTGCCTGAAGCATTCCAGGGCTCTTCTGCTAGTGAGGATGACTGAGGACAGCACTTTGACTGACTAAACGTGGCAGACAATCACTTCTCAAAACCCATTTCCAAGACAGTGCCATACTTGCTGTAGCGCTCTAACAGCTGTACAGACAGCCCTGGGTATCTTAGGGGAAAATACATTTCGGGTAGGATGTTCCTTCTGGTTCAACGGGAAGGACCAAGATAACCTAGCATTGTGTGTCATTCCACAAAGAAATGTGTAACCAGCACTGCACACAAACACCCAGCTGGAGTTAAGGATTAACAAAACACAAGAAGGTTAGGAAGGAAAACAGCACTGGTCAAGCAGAGGCAGGACTGACCTGCACAGGTAAAGAACTGAAGAGAAGGAAGCTGAGCGGCACAGAGCACTAGGCACACAGGTCAGACAGATAATGGAGCAAAGCCCATTAAAATCCACCTTAAGCTTTAAAACCCCTCTTTTGGAAATGGATCAATGAAGACTGATAGTTACAGTCCCAACTATTTAGGCTAAAAGTTTGCAACAAGACAACTTGGAGAGGGACTTTTTACAAGGGCATGTAGTGACACGACAAGGGGAAAGGATTTAAGCTGACAAAGGGAAGATTTAGATTAGATGTTAGGAATAAATCCTTCAGTATGAGGGTGCTGAGGCGCTGGCACAGGGTGCCCAGAGAAGCTGTGGCTGCCCCATCCCTGGCAGTGTTCAAGGCCAGGTTGGACACAGGGGCTTGGAGCAACATGCTCTAGTGGAAGGTGTCCCTGCCTGTGGGTCCTTTAAGGGACCTTTAAGGTCCCATTCAACTCAAACCGTTCTAGGATCCCATGAGCCTATGAGCTCTGGAAATGTAGTGATCAGAACTAAGGGAAGAAGTGCAAATGAACAGTCTAAACTTGTATGTTCTGACAGAAGGAAGGGAAATGGTCAGTACCAGAAGATCCTGCCTCACCTCACAGCTCTTCTCCTCGCCCTCCACAGCACAGACTGCCACTGCTCAGGCTGCAAGCGGCTGCTGCTTGAGTTTTCTAGCAAAGCCTCTCCCAGACAAATATACCAGGAGTGACTGCTAAGACCAAGTCTAATAAAAGCAAAGTTTGATATAAACTACACTGAAATCCTTTCTGGTTTCAGGGCCATGCAGCTATTGGCAATCTCAGAGCATGCAGGGGAGAGTAGGTTGGGAAAAAAAACAGTGAGAAATAAAGCAATTCCCAGTTTCCCAGAGATTCCTTCCACAGAGCAGTGCACAGTCAATGTATAAAGAGTTCACTAGCAAAAAACCTTAATGAAATAAAAAGTTTGGATTCTGCCTTTCTGAAGGACATCTTCAAAAGAGCCTAAAAAAAGATTTTCCCCTGAATTTTGGACAAATTGCTTCAGTTATTCTTCTAAGGCTGGAGCACTTGGGAAAGGATGGAAAATTGACAATACGGTAGTTGGCTTGGAACACAAAAAGTTAAGTAAAGCCTAAGTAAGACATTCCATTTTCTCCATTAACACAACCCTTTGCACACGGAGAAAGGCGATGGATTTTGAAGTTCACCTTTGCAAGTCATGGATGCCAAGTTTTTCACTAAGCCATCAGCGTAACATTAACCAGAACGTTTCTCTTCAATCCAGTTTGCTGTTCCTAAAGGATGCAGGAATTTGGGGCCTCAAGAGGTGCAGCACCTCTCGGGGTAAGCCAAGGAGGGCAGAGGCAACCTGACACAATGTATTTTGACCAGTTATTGGTAAAGGAAGAGTCAAGGTTAGAGAGTTGGGCTATATCATCATATGAGCATCTGTGATGGAGTGCAAATGGCAAATAGAAGAGGGTCTGAAAGCTGAAAGTCAAGGCCGGCTCTTACGTATTTATTTACACTCTAATGGGGGGAGGATGGGGAGAGGAGAGGAGAAGAAAATAAATAATAAAAGAAAGAGCACACAGCTGCCACCCCAACCCCAGACCTCCCATCTGCCACCCACGATTTGCATGTCACCTTCTCCAGGCTCATTTGTACTTCATTAACTGCCATTGACTTAACAAGATTTATGCAAATGACACCATAGGAGCTCACTAACTCCCACTGCAATCAAGTGATTATGTATGTACAATTCTCCACAGCAATGAAAAATTAATACATGACAAGCCCCCTCACCGCTGAGCCGAGCTTCTTGCTTTTATTTTTCTTGTTGTGCTTTTCTTCATTTGAATATGCCCTACTGATACAGCTTTGGCAAGAGTGCAGCAAGCAAAGTCATCTTCCCCAACTGCTACAACCCCTGGCCTCAACTGTGAAACCACGTCACCCTAAACCCTACAGCCTAATCCATGCTGCAAAATGCACACTCAGGCTATCGGGAGCAAGTCTTCCTGGTCAGGGGAAGTGGTTTTGAACAGAGGATACTCCAAACAGAGTGAGCCACTCATCCAAAGTTGGCTTTAAGTGGTATTAGCAATGCTAAAGGAGACAGCTTCAGGAGTTTCAGTTTAAGCACCTCTTTCTCAGACATACAGAACTTTCTGTTGATTTTAACATTGGGCTAACACTGCTCCAGACATTTTCTGTCTTTATTTGATCAGGAGAAGGTATTTAAATAGCAAGTGAGATTTCTTTTTCTTTGATTATGGCATTTGTAGACCTCAGAGGATGCTAAAAGCACTGTCAGCCTACAAGAAACCTGGAGAGGGGCTTTGGACAAGTGCCTACAGGTACAGGGCAAAGGGGAATGGCTTTAACCTGACAGAGGGGGGGACGGAGATGAACTCTTAGAAAGAAGCTGTTCCCTGTGAGGGTGCTGAGGCACTGGCACAGGGTGCCCAGAGAAGCTGTGGCTGCCCCATCCCTGGCAGTGCTCGAGGCCAGGTTGGACACAGGGGCTTGGAGCACCCTGCTCTAGTGGAAGGTGTCCCTGCCTGTGGCAGGGGTTGGAACTGGATGAGCTTGAAGGTCCTTTCCAACACAAACCATACTGTGATTCTGTGATTTCTGCAGTGTCAGAGTTCAGAGCTGAAAATAAGGCTGAACCGAAGCAATGGCTGTAGGGGGTTACGCATAAGCGTGAAGGTGAGTGCTGCTCCTTGGTAAAGCAACCCCCAGCTCCATTGCCAGACTACCCCAGCCATGCACAAAGATGTCACACAGCCCACCTAGCATGGTGGTCTCTTGAAAATAAGGAGAGATGGAATACTTCATTGGCACTGGCACACTAGCAACCTGCTCTAGTGGAAGGTGTTCCTTCTTGTGGCAGGGGTTGGAACTGGATGAGCTTTAAGGTCCCTTCCAACACAAACCAAGCTGGGGTTCTGTGATTTAAGGTGTGCTGATCCCACTGTGCACGCAGGTGTTTGTACCTCCCTGGATAACTGCCCTTCCCAAAATTCCACTCAACAGTATTTTGGCAGAAGTTAACAGTTGAATTTTGAAAACATTCCTGATTTTCCCTGCCTACATTTTGGGTTTCTACTGGGAGCAAGTTTTGTCAGAACAGTTTTATATGGCTTAGCCCAATAAAACCTATTTAGCACTGCAGTGAAAAGTGATTTTTATCATTTCAAAAAGACAGAAAGAATAAGAACATTAACTCTTTGACCAGATTGCTTTGCATTATGGATATAGCTCTGAAGGAGCAAGGTGTGTCCTTGGAAGGAAATACGCCATTTCACAGTTTTCCCTATTTCACAGCATCACAGAGTGGTTTGGGTTGCTATTTGCTGTTTCGTAATGACACGATTTTCAGCTTAGAACACAAAATCCACTGTATTTGAGCTTCAACCATCACTTACAGTTTGTTTGGGGTTTTTCTCAGGGGAGGTGAGACGAGGCAGTGTAAATCTGCTCAGAAGCTCAACCAACACAACTGAAGCACTTATCTACAAGCGTGAGCTTGGACTTCTGCCTTGCACCAG
The DNA here is from genome assembly GCF_028554395.1 of Pezoporus wallicus. NCBI lineage: Eukaryota > Metazoa > Chordata > Aves > Psittaciformes > Psittacidae > Pezoporus > Pezoporus wallicus. Next base: position 1,045,752 of record NW_026635397.1, on the reverse strand, counting down.
AAGCACTCCCTTGCCAGCAGCCCTTATGAAGTATTGCTGGCAAGCACATAGAGGGAGAATCCACAGAGAATAAAACAATGCACTGACACAGCAGAGAGTAAACAGGCCTCATCGCTCCATGCTTATGAAGATGTCCCAAAGACATAATAGAAGAGCGAGTACTCCAGTAGCACGGGGCAGGGCAGTGAAGTGACTTCCAGGCTAACAGGAGAACAAAGACTGGAAAACGTGCTGACAGAAAGATCAAAAGAAATTATCATTTAATGGTATCATGATGCTGGAGAGGGACTCTTCATCAGGGGGTGCAGTGATAGGACAAGGGGTGATAGGTTCAAACTGAAACAGGGGAAGTTCAAGTTGGAGATAAGGCAGAAGTTCTTCCCTGTGAGGGTGCTGAGGCGCTGGCACAGGGTGCCCAGGGCAGTGGTGGAGTCACCGTCCCTGGATGTATTTAAAAGAGGTGTAGATGTGCACTTATGGGGACAGTTTAGTGGTGGACTGGGCAAGTGTAGGTTTACAATTGGACTTGGTATCTTAAAGGTCTTTCCCAACCTGACAATTCTGTGATTCCCTGGCCATCTGTCACAGAGACATCTCAGGACGGAAGGAGCTTCTCACTGGAAGAAGGACAGCAACATGACATCCTACAATTTTTAGGTCAAAAAAGTTCCTTTTCACAGTTACTGCATAAAAGAGCGCATCCCAATCTCCCCTCTGGCAGGTTAAAGCCATTCCCCTTGTTCTGTCCCTGCAGGCCCTTGTCCAAAGCCCCTCTCCCGGTTTCTTGCAGCACCTTTAGGCACTGGGAGGGTGCTCTAAGGTCTCCCTGAAGACTATCCACAAAGCAGAAAACCTGTGAACTCCAAAATACTTTCTCTTGACGTACAAGCACCATGTGAAACACCACTGAGAGCAGCCATGCTCCAGCACTGTGTACCACGCACCCCCCCCTTCTAGCACGTACAAAGTCTTGACGAATAGGATGTATCTGCTGGCCTCAGACCTGCTCAAATATTTGCTGCTAATTCCTTGTAAATGACAAAATGCAATCACCATAATTGGGAATAATAACAAGAAGTCCACCAAGTAGGGGTTGCGGGGGGAATTCTTCAATACAGACATTCAAGAGACTGGAAGGGGTGTTTCATTACAGCGTGGAATAGTGCAATCACACTTAAAACGCTTCTCTTACAATGCTCTTCCACCAAGTGCATGTTTAATCAGATTAATTTCATACAACAGCATTTCAGAAAAGAACAGCATGGATGCCTTGAATAAATATTGACAAGTGTAATCCTCAGTTTTTCATTCTCAGCTGTGTTCACAGACACTTTTGTTTAATTACCATTACCCAAAAGAGTTCCAGCCGGTCTAACCCATCTCATACCATACAAAAGCTGGAGGAAAAAAAACTGTAGCCTTTTTTAAATGCCTGGAATCTCCTTCCCTGAACGCAGAGCCAAATACTGAGCTGCTCTGCTTTCAAACTGCTCTGCTCAATTGCAGTGTGTTTGATTAAAATTTGCCTACTAGAGATTCAGAGGCATGACAGCACTTCTGCTGCCTGATGGTCCCTAAAGGTCTTTTTAGCTGCCTTTAATAAGGAAAAATCACTGCAAACAGGTATCTCCCTCACCCCCCAAAAGAAATAAACCCCCAAAACACACAAACCCACCTCCAAATAGGAGGCCGAGGGCTATATGGTAAGATGGGAGCATGGACTGAAGCGGCAAGTGACCCTCTGAAGGGTAAGAAAGCCACCAAAAGAAACAGAAAACAACCACATGAGAAGAAAACAAGCTCCCGTGCCTCAGCACTTTTGCCATCTCCAGCAAAGTAACTCACATGAAAGTAAACCCTTGCAAACACTATTCCATAAGCTATTTGTGAAGCACCCTTTACAAATGCTTAGCGTGGTGTTTTAAACCCTGTGATTTCAGTGTAATCTGATTTGAGAAAGAAAATGATCTCATTCACCCCAATCCTTCACGTCACATGCTGGCATTGCTTTTGCCTTTCAAAGGAGTGTTCACAACTCCAATTTAGCATTGAGTTTCCGGGCTAATGAAAGTGCATCCAGGCTAGTAAACCAGACCAAAACAAATCCTTGAATTCAAGTCCTGTTGTGTAATGAGGAAGTTTAATTAAGGCCACACATTACAGCTGTAAACGTTCTCTTATATAATAAGGTCTAAATGAAACTGAACCTAATCAAAGTTACAATTCCTTCATTAGCAAATTACAAACAAGAGCGCACAGCTGACACACCGGCTCTGATTATCACAACTAATTGCCTCGTTGTTACAAACCAGCCTGAAACTGTGTTCAGATGTCCGTCTGCAGTAGCAAATTAGGGCCACATCAGGCTATTTCTGCGATCACAAGGGGCTCTTGTAGAGCGATCTGATTTACCCTGCCGACTGGCAGCACACGGCCCAATCAAAGCCCCCTCTACAAAGGCCGCTTTGAAGCCAGCACAGCCTAGAAACCCGCTCCATATGCAGGCCGGCAGACTGCACTTCATTAGGCCTGTTGTCACATTTTCCCTCTTCTTATTCTAATGATCCTATTTTAATACACATAGGAACCTCTCCTAATTGATGTCAAGTGAGTGACTTCCACATTCATCACCAGAGCACATCAAACAGATCTTGGCGCACGGGCCGGCATCAGAGTGTTTAAGACCCGAGGTGTGTCTCCAACTATGGAAAGCAGGGGGAAAAAAAATAAAGAGGAAATAAAAAAGAAGTATTTCGGCATTACCTGTTTAATTGGGATTGCGCGACCGCTTCCAATGCTATCTGTTCTGCTCTCCAGGACCTTCTTCTCTTTGTCTGGGTCACTCCCTTTCCGAGACTGTAGAGCAAAAAGAAAGTTTATGCTCCATTAAATGTAGCACTTTATAGAGAGCCCCCCCCCCCCCTTTTTTTTCCTTTAAGCAATTAAAACCAGAAGTAGTTTGACACATAAATACAGTCCCAAAGGTCATGAGTTAGAATCTACGGAAGTACGCAACCTTCCTAAAACCCCAATGCTGAAACCTGCCTGTCATGTCCAACCACGCGCTAGTTTGAAATGGCATTTGGGTTCAAGCAATTCTCACTGCCTGAAGATCCAGCGGATCAGAGGACGTGTTTCTGAAGTTTCCAATCATAGCTCCAACAGGAGAGAAGGTTCCAGCTTCTCATTCTCATTAAAAAGGGTGATACATACATGCATACATTTAACTTGCATCTATGTGGGGTTTAGAAATGTTATAGATGACTGAGCAATGTGATTTTACGATGCTGGTTTTGATTCTAGTGACTTTGATTTGTTATTTTTGTCTACTTTTGGATGCTTAGAAAGTTGGAATTGCAAGAAAAGGGAGTGACTGATGCTGACAAAAAGTTACCTGAACACAATGAAGAAAAATCAGCATGAGGAAAATGTAACCAGTGTTGAAAACTTGAATTGCCTCATCTTGCTGGGAATGTTAAGGTGTGATTCAGATTCCAGTCTGATATTGTGAAAGAATGCCCGAGCATAATGATTTTGACAGATTTATTTTATTACAAAAAGACCGGAGAGTCATCCTCCTTAATAACTGAACTGACAAGTGACAACTTCACTCCATTACTTTTCAATAGGAACATTACTCACGCAATATTGAAAATGGGAAAACATTTTCATGTGATTTTCAAATCAGAGATGATATATGAAAGTAATACATTTGTGGTGCCCAGTACCACAATGGGAAGTTAATGAAAACCAGGGAGACACAAGATCCCGCTTTTCATATTCAGTAGAAAGAGAGGTTTAAAAGGCACTGAAATCGGGAGAACAGTGAGGACTGGAAATAACTAACACTCGTTTCCATATTATACGAAGGAGTGGAAGGAAGAAAAAATCCCCAAAGCAGTTGCCTTTGGGCACGAGAGGAGGGAAGGGGAGGGCGAAAACCCATGAAGGAGGACTTTAAGAAGCACCATTCTAAGCAACACATTTACCCAGCAGGGATCCCGTGCTGCTTTCCCCGCTCCGCCGGGAACAGGCTCCTATCAGTAGTTACTATGGTTTGGGGCTATGGAATGACGTGCTGGGGAATTAAACAAAGAATAAATGAAAGAAAGCAAAACAAGTGGGAGGGGTGAAATCCACTGTTCAGGATAACTATTGTTCCTCGCCCTTCAAGCCACATTTCTGAATCTGAAAGTGCCACTTCCCAATAATACAAGGCAAAACAATGCTTCAATGGCGCAAAGCGCCCGTTAGTGACATCTTAAAGAAACTCACTGAAGGCACCAAATCCTTGGGAGGGAAGTTGTCAACCTGAATGTTTCTCTTTTACTATTTGGGTTTTTACAAGGAAGGATCCTGCCTCTGAAAAGCAGAATCAATATTCACACACTCTTCTTCATGTTTAGTTTTAAATCATCACATCTTCCATTCCATACTAGTACCTGCATCTGGGAAGAAGCCATTGCACACAGAAGGGAAATACCTATGTGCAAAACACCGTCAAATGCCAAAAGTAAAGAAATGTAGCAACTTCTGTTAGGCAGGTTCTATTCTAGCTGCCTGCAATCACAGAACACGTAACATTTTCAAGGGTAGAATCTTAGCTGGTTCCACTATTTACAAAGATAAAATGCGCACTTAAATAGAGATCTTTTATGCTTTTATACTTTTGGCACATACAATGCACCTTACATCCAATAGCATATAATAAAATAGACTGTAAACCATACTGGACAACATTTCCTAGGACTTCTTCTGATGTCAGTTTTATTTAAAACTTCATTCAAGCAAACAAGCCCAAAAAAATCCAAACACCTGCATGAACGTAATTTGTCTCATTTCCCCTTTGCACCAGAAGTCATACATAGACCGAAAACATAGAGCCTTACCCAATTTATGGCTGGGAAACAAGATTTAGTGTCAGAAGGATATAGAATCCAGTCCTGAGAGCCCCAGAGGTGAGGAAACTGATCTCTACCAGTGGAAACTGAGATTGAGTTTGTCTGAACTTCTAAGTCATGCTTATATTTCACACTGATGTAACACAGGTAACACTGAATATGGGAAAGGAGATGTGTTTAACTGTACCACAAGTTCATTCATCCCACACTGGATTGTTCACAGAGTTACAATCAGTTCTGTGCTGAAGTGGACCTCATGTACATCTCCCCTGTGCTATACACTATTATTTAGTTGTCCCTGTTACCACACTGCACTAAACAAAGGACATTCACCCTTCTGCTAATATACAATCTATTTTATCACCGAACTACAAAGTCAGCTATTGCATCAATAGCTTTACAGCACATATTGATATTCAAAGTCAGAAAGATCAGATATGGCGTTTAATGCACTTAAACATAAACATGCTGCAAATTCTCGAGCCTATTCCCACTCCAAAGCTGTAATCGATTTAAAAACAATCAGATCTGTTTTCTCCTTAAGCCAATTTTCTTCCAACACTAAAAGATCTTCATGTAGGAAACTAAAGCTATTACCTATGCTAGATCACAAGGGGTAATTTGCAATTAAACAGAAATAGATTTGCTTCTGGAAGTGATAAAGGCGTAAGTAACAGGCTAAGAAAGAAGCACAGCAAGAAACCCGGAGCTAAACACTAAAATATTTTGATGACACACTCTGTTAGTAGCTAGACAGAAAATGCTGGTCATCTCTTTATTCAATTAAAGCATTCCAGGTTAGAACTTGGCTGATACAGCATGAAAACCAGGGTACAGCAGGGTCACTGTTAAATACAACAGGATGTGGATTACAGGGCAAGGCATTACACGGCATTCAATATGCCCAGGTCTTAAAGACAGAACTAATTCTGAAGAGTCAAATTATTATTTTCTTTTTCCACAGGACTTGCATCTCCCCAATCTCCCCCTGGTTATGAGACATTAAGACAACGACCAACATCCTCCCACTGCAGTAAATTTGTTTCTCACTGTGCTATTAATTTTCAGAAAGCAGAGCTTTAGTCTATTTGTTTATGGTAAATACAGCTGAGGTCATCATCTTCTCAAACCTTTGCTGGAGACAGGTATGTATTTTCTCCACTCGTTTTTCCAAATTTACATTTACTCCAATATAAAACATCCCCTGTTTCCCAAAGGTCAACAACATCCACACAGCCCTTTGAGCATTTTACGCATCCTTCAGACCAGGCTCAGTCGATGAAGGCTTTTCTGGGATGCTGGAGCATCTCGGATGGATTTCCAGAGGTAGAACTCTGCTGCCAGTTTCTGGGCTGACACTGACATCTAGTGGGGTTGGTAACTCCTGAGTATGCCCTGTCAGCAGTGAGTATTCTCACCACCAGCAAGAAATCCATACGACTGCTATAAAATACTAGCATCAAAACTGGATACTTTTCCACACGTTGCTCATTTTTGCCTCTTATTGATATCTAGACATTTGCACCTAGAGACAAACATGTGGTTTGCACTCTTCTGTAGGAGTTTAAAAGATCTTCTTTGAAATCAGAATACCACTGTGGGGATGGAACATTAAATGGGATCACTGGGACCCGTGCTGTGTCACTCAGCACTCCAAAACGAGGACAAAACTTTCTCCCTGCTGAAGGCCGAGAGGTCAGATTTTGTTTAGAACACAAGGAAATGGTTTTCCTGGTTTTGTCTGTGGTTCCCTGGATACAACCAAGGAGCAAGCCAGCTTTAGGAAGCAAACATGACATTCCCTTTGGAATGCAAACCCATAAATTCTTTATGACAGGGAGGCCGTGACTTTCTGAATGCAACCAACACGTAGCTACAATCACCACAGGACTTCACGTGAGCCCACAGGGATTCTGTGTTTGCTATAAAACATATGAAGTGTCAAAAACCTGCATACAAGACCCCAATTACAACCCCACGGCATTCAGCAAGACTCTAAACTGAGGAAATCGTCACTCAAGGCTTCATTATCATCTCCCAAACTCTTTACGCATAATGAAGGCCTATCATAATGGACCAGTCAAGCTTCTTATTTAGTACATTTTTCTGCCTCTCAATGAAGCAAAACCCAGACGGTTTGAGAAGAAAAAAATCTCCATCACCTCTCTTAACCCTGGAAGATAAAAGTGAGTTGACACTGTAGAGTACTAAAAATAGCACAGGGTAGTTATCTAGTGAGACAGCACTGTATTCCCATGGTAAACCTGGAGACTTCTCTGCAAACACAGGAGACCTGACTCAGCAGTATTATGCAGTCTAAGGGCAGGACTGGGGAGCAGAGGTCTTTGATTACTGCCAATCCAGGCAATCTAGACAGGTCTGAGAATTCAAGTTGGACAAAGACTTCAGAACTCAACTGTGGATTCACTTGTTTTACTGCAGTTCCCAACAGGATAACTTCATTTAGCTTCTGTTCAAGTCCTCAAAGAGAACCAGCCCGTGGTAATTCTAAGATGCTTTTGAGCCTACAAATCCATCCCAACATTCCCGTCTGGATTAGACCACCTCAACTCCATAGGGCTGAAGTACAGGCCACCAGCACAGGGCACTATGGATAATACAGCAAGAGTCTCTTCCTTGGCTCACTCACCGTAAAGAGGTTGGACCGGCGCTTGGACTGTTTACGGACAGGAGTTGGTGTGTTGGCAGTGGGAGGAACATCAATCCGTAGCTCCTTCTGGCTGGTGCTTGGAGTTGATGGGACAGAGGAGGAATAATCACTTAAACTCCCTCCTCCATTACTGGTCTGCAAGGATTAAAGTCAGTTTTAAACAGTGATACACTGCTTTCAAGAAATTACAATCCCCAGCTGTCTCTTACTTAGTCCTGATACACAAGAACAGCAGCCTATGCTCAGGAGCACAGTGGGAATGCCCTACTGCCACCTTCCACACATGTCTATTCTAAGCCCTTTCAATATTTTCCTTGCCATTAGGTTTTGAAAACAGAGCTAGTTCTGTTGCTGTGGAATGTACAGTTTCATTCTACACAATATAACCTAGCTGGATAGAAACCCTTTCATTTGGTGTATTAGTCTATGAGTAAGCAAAACATTGGGGAAAGTCTGTAAATTCTGTTTTCTACTTTAAAATCCCAAATTCTGCCCCAAACCTAAGAAAAAAAGTATTTAGTGCCATAGAACTGCATAGCTGGACTTGATCCTAATCTGGAGACACCAGTTCACTGAAAGTAATTCAATGTTGTAAAATGGCTACTACAGGGAGAGACTGTTCTGAACAACCGTCAGAGAGTTTTGATAGTTCCGAGATGCTTAAGTCATTGGTACAGAGATCGACAACTTTAAAGGAAGACATTCCAATTTATTCCAAGTAGCCAAAACTGTCAAGTTACATCATAGTCTTGAAAGAAATAAAACACTTAGTCCATAAAGCAATTAATGAACTGAGGTAGCAAGTCACTAATATCAGGAAGGTGAGGAGACTGGACAGAATGGAAAGAACCAAAAGGTGAAGAACAACAGAGTCACTTTTTTGTTGTATTTAATTATTACTACACTTAACATAAGTAAGTACTAAAAACATAATTAAAAGAACGTGGAAGTAGTCTGGAAAGACAAAACAACAGGTTTGGTTTTTTTTTCCCTATGGATACAAGTATCCATATCTTTTGCGGATACAGAGGTAGTGACAGATCAAGGGGTGATGGGTTCAACCTGAAACAGAAGTTCAGGTTGGATATAAGGAAGAAGGAAGGTTCAAGGGATGCATGGGGATGATGACAAATGAATTGCTTTAACCTGCCAGAACAGGGGAGATAGAGATGAGCTCTTAGGCAGAAGCTCTTCCCTGTAAGGGCGCTGAGGCACTGCTGGCACAGGGTGCCCAGAGAAGCTGTGGCTGCCCCATCCCTGGCAGTGTTCAAGGCCAGGTTGGACACAGGGGCTTGGAGCAACCTGCTCCAGTGGAAGGTGTCCCTGCCTGTGGCAGGGGGTTGGAACTGGATGAGCTTTAAGATCCCTTCTAACCCAAACCAGCCCGTAGTTCTATGATTCTCAGCTATAATGCACATGCTGATGGGGGACTGGTGCAGGGCAAAGGAGGAAAATTCTGCACGCTGTCGGTGAAAAGCTCACCAGAAGAGCAGCAGTGGGTAAAGGGTCTGGACAACAACCCCCACATAACTTATGGGGGAGCAGCATAAAGGTCTGCGACACACACAAAAGGGTGAAAGAACCATTTTAGAGCAGCCAACTTTCCTAAAAGAAGGTAAGAGGGTACTCCCAGGATGCCTGAGGAGGATTCTCCCATGACACTTAGCCTGTTATTTGGTCTCATCTTAATTGCTGTGGGTAGGAATTCCTCAAGTAAAGCTGATCAAAAGGAAAAGCACTCCAATGTCTACTCTCCATCATTGCTCCTACACCACTGACTGGTCCTATACATGCACAAAGCTGCCATACAAGCAATTGTATGGACAAGAATCTCAAGTTGCAAGCAGTCAAGATGAAACCTCTGAAGGAGAACCAAGCAAGAGACAAGCCTTTGTCCAGTTGAAGTCTCTTCTAATGATTTCAAGTCTTCTTCTGATTCTTCCAGCTTTGCCAAACTGCCTTTTTATTAACTTCTAAATTCAAGAAGCAAAGGATAAAAGGAAGAGGTATGAGAGAAAGGCCAACCACTACAGATGGAAATACAGGAACATCACTTCTGGAAGTCACTGTTTCTCTGTAAACGACAACGTGTTCCTCAGCTCACTTCCATGTCACAAAATAGGGCTGACAATACAGTAAATGAACTTTTTGATGGCAAAAGTTCACTTCTAGTGTCCTAACAGACAATGGCCTGCACAAAGACACACCGAGCCTGTGGAAGTCAGTGATTCCCTCTCCAAACCAACACAGGGAAGACTCTTGAATGAAAAGGTTATGACAAAACACGTACCTGAGAGCCTCAAAGTGATTGCCAGATGCTTGCTGAAGTTCAAACAGCCAAACCACTCGCCATATCAGAGGTGAGGAGGGTGGTGTGGAAGCCTTAATAACGTGGCTCACAAAAGAAGGGATAGGAAGAGAACATCTGGAAAGTCAACTACTGTAAAACAGCATTAGGAAAGGAGACCAGAGATGCTGGTGTCAAGGAATGGCTTTCAGACTAGAATGGGGAGAACTTAGTGGCCACTCTGCCATGACTGAACCAAACCAGGGTGGGGAAAATGAGGGAGAAAGGAAGGAAGCACCCATTAATGGGAAACAGCACAGAGCACACTGAACATTAAACTATGCAGCTGCAAGGCTCACCCAAGGAGAAGGTGACAATAAGTGATGAAGGTGGTGGAGAAAAGAAAGATCAGAACAGGGTTATGCCCCAAAACACTTAGAAGAAGCCTGTTCTACAGAAAGGAGAGGAACAAGACAAGAACATTCAGATGGACATTGACAACAGGATGTGAACCACAAGCTGTTGAAAAATAAGGGTTGCATCTCTGTTTCAAGATATTGATCCAGTTGATAATGCACCAAAAGCCTTATTTTTCGAACTAAAATGAACACATTTCTAGCCTAACTGCCTATTGCCCAGACAGAGCACACACAGGATTCCCTAAAAATTTACCCTTTTTAATCTTTCATCATCTCAGAGCATCATTTTAGACTTTCTGATGTGAGACACTTGCTCCCAGATTTGTAAGTGATTTATTTTCCAGGAATGAGTAACTCCTAAAGGGAAACATATACAGGTTGGGCATTCTAGTCCCCAAAGCCAAACAGGGGCAGTTATTTCTCTTCACACATACTAACTCCATTGGATTTCCACCTTTTTTGGTTTCAAAATAGGCTGTATCAAATCACTGGCTGGACAATAAATATGATCTATTTCAAGAAAAGAGTTACAAGTGGAAAACTTCAAGGTTTCCACAGAATAAAAGCATGGCTTCCAACACCCAACAAGCTCCAACTCCTACTGAGGGTGCCACAAATTAGCAAATGTATAAACCCCATATGGCTGCTCTGAAACACCTCCATGGAGAGAATGGGTTTGACAAGAAAGAGGTCAAACATGACTTCCAAGATATAGCAATATCAAATGCAACCAGACAAGATATTCTTGGTAACATCTGAGTTTAATGCACTGTGCTGAAGGAAACAAAAGGTGGCAAGGCGTCTGTGTCAGGTTGGTTGCTTGCACCAAATCTCAGGACCTTGCCACATTAAGATTGTAGAGATCAGGTTCCTGCCGTTAGTATGCAAGCGCTTAATGAGAAGCTCACTGGAATGAAGGACAGGATTTAGGACACGTGGCAATAACTGGAAGTCACAGAAATTAATGTTTGTCTCAGTTCATAAATATCAAGTCAGTGCACGTGAAGAACACTCTTCCTTACAGCACTTGTAACCCGACACAAATCTAACATAAAACCAGTTGTTGGCTGTAGACATGGTCAAATTTGTGGCAAAGAAAGCAATGAAATAAGCACTTGAACACCCACTGGGACATGACACAGCTTAATGTTACCTTCTCAAACAAACCTTTCCATCGAGCTGCTCTCAGGATTTGGCCATAGCTGAGATGTCAGCATAAAGGGCCATTTCTGAGCCACTTCTTAACCAAAGCCATGGCACTAAGGACAGAGGTCTATCTAATGACTCTAGGGAAGGAAACTATTAGCCTCAGCACAACCATTTACACAGATATGTTCCTGTTTGGCTTTCTGGAGTGTCAGACTGTCCCATCCTCATTAAGGCACCATGCCTATTCTCAAGCTTGTTTGGCTTGTGAACATACACAGTACAACCTTGTCCTTCCTTCCTTCTAGAAGATAGCGAGCCTGATGGTGGTCAGTGTACTTCAGCACACCCATAGGCCTTTCATTTCAGGGAGATGTTATTACTAGAACACACCTTGTGTGCATGGCCAATACTCCAGTTACAGAAAAGTATATACCTTGGGTATCTACACAGGCTTCTAGCTTTGCTGCTGCATAGATTGATGCTAAAAACCCTCAAGGTCATGGCAGCACGAACAAATTTAGCAGACTGTGCTGTAACTAGACAAGAACAACTCAGATGAAGCTATCAACCTGGCATAACTTGGCCAAGCAGGTCCATTCAATGCAGCTACCCCAAAGGCAATCACTGCCAATGAAAGCATTAAAGCATTAAACCCCATGGCAGCGGTTGGAACTAGATGAGCTTTAAGGTCCCTTCCAACCCAAACCAGGCTGGGATTCTGTGATTCTAACAACAAGGTAGAGGAAAGCAGACAGACCAAAAAGCGCCAAGAGAATGTGAAGACAACTTCTGAAGATAAACCAAGCTGGCACATGCAAGTCACCTCAATGAAATCACTAAGAACATATAATAATTAGCCAATGATGTGACAACAGGCTGCAATAACACAGTGGCACAGCAGAGTTATAAACTGGAAAACCCAAGAGAAGATCAAGTCTGAGTGTGAAGTTTAAGAGGCCTTAGAAAGAACAAGGAATCAATGGGCTAACAAAACTAACACAGGCACCTTACTGTGGTCCTGTGAAGATGAAGAAAGGAGGAAGAAGTACACCAACAGATGCACTGAGTGTTACAATTGGAGTTCTAGAGAATGCACATCGAGATACACTTGTGTATTGCACATGAATGAAGGGGAATATATATATATATATATGCTTACTTTAAATAAATGTTAGAGAAACAGACCAATAAATACAAGATGTTTGTGGTGTATGTTGCAATGGTGTAATTGTTTGCACTATTAAACAATAATGCAAATATTTTCACTTCTCCTTTAGTCTGTATTTTGCAATTACATGAAAAAGAAGGAAAAGCTGCTTAAGCAATATCGTCCCTTCTTTATTCAAGTGCCCAAAATATCACAGCAGAATATTCCATCCCAAATGACCCCCACTATAAATAAGATAATTGTACCCCACCATTTAGTGCTTACCCATAAGCAGGTCTCATATACAGTAAAATAATGGATGATTAAGCTGACTGCACTTTGCTTTTAATAGTTTAATTTACATATTTAGACAATCATGGTGTAGTAAAAACTTTATGGAGGCATGGTGCTGGCATAAATAATGCATCTTCACATACCTGCAGCAGGGAGAAGGGAGCAAGCTGGTGTGCTAGCACTGGTTAGTGAACTATACATTAAGCTCTGTACCTTTCTCAGGTATAATGCAGATCTCCCAAGAGAGTGACACTGAGGACCAGCAAATGTATTTCTTTGCAGAAAGAAATACTCGTAGTATAGGCAGACATGGAAATATGGTGCCATTTCAATCCCTTCTTACAGCAGAACAAAGAGCTGAGTTCCAGGAAAGGCACGAAGCATGAAAATACACACAGACTACAGCTTTCAAGGAATTAAAGTCAGTGGTAGACAATCATTTCATTTTCACCTTCAAAACCATAGTCCACCAGTAAGTTCACACAGATAGGGACTCACAGCTGGAATCTCCACATCAGAGAATACAATCCCAGCCTGGTTTGTGTTGGAAGGGACCTTAAAGCTCATTCAGTTCCAACCCCTGCCACAGGCAGGAACACCTTCCACTGGAGCAGGTTGCTCCAAGCCCCTGTGTCCAACCTGGCCTTGAACACTGCCAGGGATGGGGCAGCCACAGCTTCTCTGGGCACCCTGGGCCAGCGCCTCAGCACCCTCACAGGGAAGAGCTTCTGCCTTATCTCCAACCTGAACTTCCCCTGTTTCAGTTTGAACCCATCACCCCTTGTCCTATCTCTGCAGTCCCTGATGAAGAGCCCCTCTCCAGGATCTTTGCAGCCCCCTTCAGACACTGGAAGCTGCTCTGAGGTCTCCATGCAGCTTCTCTTCTCCAGGCTGAACAGCCCCAATGTTCTCAGCCTGTCTTTGTATGGGAGCTGCTCTATCATCAGTTCGTCTGAGGAGAGGCTGAAGTCCTTCACACAAACATCAACTATAGGTGTCATGCCATGGGGTTTGCAGATGTTTTACTGCAGTGTAAATAGGCACAACTCCAGGTAACTACTCAACAGGTTACCCAGGACAGGGTTACTTCACACAGACTGCTGATTCACATTGAGCACAGGTGGAATGTACCTAGGACCAACAACAGCGCCCACCTGAGCTGCTTTACGGTTTTGGAACAACGCGATCTCCACTTTCTGGGTCTGGGCAGAAGAAAGAGTGTTTTGGAACTGCTGGATATTTGCACTATTCTTATAACTTAATAATTCCTTCCTGCTATGTCAGGTGGAAAAGACAAGCAACTCCATTACAGGAATGAGTTTAGGGAAAAGGAATTCCTATGTGGTTTTGTGATGTAAAGGTAACTCACATGCTATTTTGAAATAAGGTTTTGTGTGGTCTACAAGCGTATCATCATGCCTAGGAAGATCAGCAAGGGGGTGGCAGTAGGGGCAATCAAAGGTGGGATAGAGATACGGAGGACACTAGATACAGAGGAGGCTGGTCTATACTGCCCTGGTGTTCATTATTTCTTGTGGATCTTCAAAGCAGAAGGCCCAAAATAGACCCAAAATGCCCTGTGTCCGATAAGAGCCTTTTAATAGACTTAAAAACACTGCTCCCTCTCAAAACAGCTCAGTCTATCTCTTGAAGGGTTCATTAAAATGAGAACGTGAGCTGTTAACTCAAGTACTTCCTAATGCATCAGCCAGATGAATTATTTCCTACCAGAATATAAGCAATATTGCACCATCCTTCTTGTTGGCACAGTATACAATAGTTCTGTCCATCATGAATCATAAATAATAACCTTGGATTTGAGAGTAAAATTCTTTGCATGCATTCTGTGCTGCCCTAAAAGCCAATATATGTATATGACATACTTGCACCAAGGGCTATTGGCTCTGGCTATGAAAGGGTTCTAAGTCAAACCCTCACCCTGACCGACATACAGGCATTATAAAGCCAAGAGAAGGAAAGCGGAAGCAGAACCTGCTGCAAACACAAGTGGATTTTGTCATTGGAAGAGGAAGCATCTCATTCTGTGAAAGAGGTCTCTGGAAACAGAATACATGAGCGTTGATGTGTCCGAGAGCATCTTTTGCAAGGGGATAGTACTTGGGTATTCACCACCTTGGACGATAGGACATGAGCACAGATATGCATCCAAACACACAAACAATTCTTTCACCATTTGAAAACTGGAAACTATTGGGTAGAAAAGCCCTTCTTGGTATTAAGCCTTAGAATGTCCCCCAGGGTATGCAAAGGGCAGTGTGGGGAAGGTGACATCTCTTTTCTGTTTCTCTTTTTGGTCTCTAAAACCTAAACTCTTGACTGCAGGGCCCATCTGGAGAGTTTGCAGGAGTTAGATCATCAGGATGATCCAACAAGAGAAGGAACAATATGTTTCTTTATGTGAAGTGATCTGTGTAATCACTACTTCCAAAGGCCTTCGCTCCTGTGGCGAATGCAAGTGGCAGGGCACAGGAATGGTAACATTTTTGATTCACGAAGGAAATCTTCAGTGAAACATCATTACGTCAAAAGAGATGCTCTAAAGGGCAAGACAGCAGCCAGTCTTCCAGCCAAGATCAGAGACGGCAAACCTTCCCCCAGATCACCTGAAACTTGGAATTGCAGTTGCAAAGTGCTTTTAAGTCTAGCATAAGGATTCAGCTTCCTTTCCTTAAATAAGGTCATACTGCCTTTAAGTGCAGCACAAAGGCGGTAAGACATGAAAAAGATTTATGGCCTGTACTTTTAGGCATGACATCAGTCTCAGAAGACAGACAATCTCTGACTGGGATTGCAATTGTCCCATTAGAGAATTACGCGAAGTGGTAAAGGCAGTAAAGAACACAATTTCATTTTTATTGAAACAGATTGTAGGGATCCTTACCACAAAAGCTGCCTTGTCTTGATTCTCCCAGACAGTTCTTATCACTGGCAAGAAGTCTGCTTTACAAACTGCTTATCTAGAATTTGGCTTCCAAACTAACCTTGGGTAGGAGACTGGTAAGAACCTAGATATTTGATGTTCTGCAGCAAACAAGCTTCATTAACAAGAAGGGTGACCATAACTGCTTTAAGACAAGGCAGAACATAGCAGCTTAGCAGCTGGCTAAGACTGGATAGTACAAAGAATCATCTATCCTCTTTAGACTAAAGACTTGAAAAACTATTCTCATCCTGCTTGTTTTATCTGTGGTCTCGGCCTGCTGGCTGAGTAAACCAGGTCGCCCTTGGATCCAAGAGTAAGGTCCATACTGGAAATAGTGCCATTTGCTCTCCACATTTCTGTGACAGCACAGTTTTCTCTTTCACTACTGAAGAGGATGGGTCTCAGCCCCTACCCGCAGCGTAATTCCTCTCAGTCTGAAAGTGTGAACACACACAGCTGACTGGAGGAAGCTGCTTGGAAGAAAACATTCCACACAGATGGTTAGTTCCAAGTGCCTGTGGCAATGAACTGCTCAGATACAGTGGCTGAGGAAACTTGGTCAGTGTCAGATATGACAAGAAAGGGGAGAACATCTTCCATGTGAGGAACTTGTGCTTCCCCAGAAGGTGATGGGGTTCTTCAGAAGAGTCGTGCACCTCAGAAACAGGGGAGCTGAACTTCAGCATTTCCTTGTGGTGTGATCAGCAGAAGGGAGAGTCAGTCTGAGGTATCCACGCTCAGCTCAAGGCAGAACATCTCACAGCAAAGAACTAAGACCAAACTGGCATCTGCATCTTTAGAGTTAACCCAGGGGTGGGAGTTTCCACCAGAGCACAAAAGGACACCAGTCACTACAACCACAGGAAAACCACCTTCATCTTGTGGTATAAATCTGAACAGAGTGCTTTCAGAATAGAATAAGATGTCAAAATAGACTGGGGGGAGGTGGGGAGATAAGAAAACTTCTTCCCCCAGGTAGAACACTTCTTCATTATACATTCTCAGCGTGGGAGAAAGGTCCACAGATAAAACCAAACCTCACACGGGTGGCTTGAGGCTGCAACATAACCTCAGAAGACATTGGCGGACTCTTGGGTTCAGACTGACAAACATGCCAGGAGAGCTGGTGGGCATCACACACTTTAGACCGCTCTAGTGGCAATGAGGAATCCAGGCCACAGCCTGTAAGGCTCACAGTGACGGCCCTACACAATCATCTGCTGAATGAGAGAGCACAGCAGGAACACAATCTGCCTGGCTGCAAAGGTCTTGGAGCTGAATGACAGAGCTTATATACATCCTAACTGTGAGCGCACACAGAGATTAGCACTTGACACTGGGAAATAAAGACAGCGAGGAAGGGTACCTCAAGGGAAATACAGAGGGTGCATTAATGCATGTGGGTAACAACTCTGCGAGTTAGAAAAGTGCCATATTAACCTTACGTCTCCAAAAATACCATCAAGGCCATCAGACTTTCCTGCCATACATTACAGTAGCATTTTGTTTTCACACATAGTACCTACAAGACATATATTGCTGTCATTCAAGGGGAATCATTTCAATTAAGCATGACATGACAAGAGACAGGCAATTACAACTGCGCACAGCGCTCACAAATGTGCAGCTCTAGCATGCTAACCACTGAGATACCCAGCTATTAGCACTTAGCACACAACTGAATGAGAAAAAGAACCAAAACCATAGCGAGGTAATTGTAAAACCCAGCACAGCAAATCCTGCTATAGTAACAATTGGTCTACTCAGAGCAGCAGGCTGCTGGGCATAAATCAGTGCATATGATCAAAGATGGCTTTAAAGCCAAACTATTTTACTGTAGCAGTTCCTGAAACAAAGTTAAGCCAATTAAACAAAACCCAATATTGCTTCAGACTACAGATCACTGCTACCCCTTCCAAAAAATGCCAGCTTCTTATCAAGCAGCAGAAAGTGCCCTGACATTAATACAGGAGATGAAAAGCAATCTCTGTTACTTTGTCAAGCAAGCATTCATTATAGTCTGTACCTGGCTGATATGTACAGCAGAAACCTGGGCAGAACACACAGATGAGTGGCTTGGAGAGTTTGGCAGAGATTTGCAGGGTCCAATTGAGAGCTGCTGTTTCTTCCTTGTTGCAACGATCTTCTGAGCAACTGAAGAAAAACAGAGCATACAAGAAGGTAAGCTATAGTATACACTGGAAAATACAGTGTGGCATAAGAACACAGAACAAACAATACGCAAAAGAAGGTTTTCCATTGCCAAAGCCTACTCCAAGGCATCTGGGAGAACTTAGAGCACCTTCAGGGCCTAATAGGGTGACAAGAAACCTGGAGAGGGGCTTTGGACAAGGACCTGTAGGGACAGAACAAGGGGAATGGCTTTAACCTGCCAGAACAGGGGAGACTGAGATGAGCTCTTGGGCAGAAGCTCTTCCCTGTGAGGGTGCTGAGGCGCTGGCACAGGGTGCCCAGAGAAGCTGTGGCTGCCCCATCCCTGGCAGTGTTCAAGGCCAGGTTGGACACAGGGGCTTGGAGCAACCTGCTCTAGTGGAAGGTGTCCCTGCCTGTGGCAGGGGTTGGAACTGGATGAGCTTTAAGGTCCCTTCCAACCCAAACCAGTCAGGGATCCTATGAAACATCCAATTAAGATGGCAGATGCCGATCTTCCACAATATGTTCCATGTGAGACTTCATCTCCGTTCTCCACATGGATGAAATTGTTCCACAGCTCTTACTCCACCAGGTGAGCACCAGAGAACCAGTAACATCCCAGCAGAAGGGGAAGTGGCAGGAGTTACAAAAAGCAATGCCAGGAATGCTGTAACAAGCTCAATACACGCTTTAACACCACACTAACAAAGCTTATATGCATGCATTTTTCATTCTTCTTTGGGATATCCTCCTTGCAGATAGAACATAAAGATGAACAACAACCAGGCTCAAGTGTGTCTCGCTGCCATTTACTAGTACAGTCCTGAAAGGTGTCCTGCATCACAGGAGGAAAGATGTCCATTAGGAAAGCTTCACTCCTAGTCCAAGCTGGTTTAGTTTACAAGGAGAGTATTCTCTGCTGCTGCTGAGGAAAATAAGGTGAACTTCCCTTCCTTACTGGATACTGCATCAGGATGATCAGTTTTGGAAACCACAAACTTAAAGCATTTAAGGTCCATTCCAACCGAAACCATTCTAGGATATATGATTTTAGGAAACAAACACTAACTGGAATAATAAAACTGATGAAGGTTTCCTGGCACAGAATACCTTGATTAGTGGTGCCACCCACCCCACCCCATCCCATCCCATTTCCTTATGGAAAGAAACTAAATTCAGCTTCACCGCATGCAGTCATCTCCATGAAGTGAAGCACTTTATGCAACTGGTGCAAAGGAGTCTGCAGTCACTTGCACCGCCTCCACCAAAGCCAGCCAGGGAGGCAGAACAGCACCAGTTATTGGCATCTACTTAAAAAGCCACGCAGAAGCTGCTTGCAATGAAACTAACAGCATTCAATCTGTCTGGTTCAGAAAATACAGGAAGATATTTATGCAAGCGCCACCATTATTTTCCCCAATACACTGTAACACAGGCAGAGATCTTGGGCAGCAGCAGAAGCGCACAATTTCTTCTCAAATGAATGCAATGCTAATAATAAACTGGTCTGTGGGTTATGTTTTTCATGTAAATGAATGATGCCACAGCCATGATTTAGTGAGAACACATCATGTAAAAAATGGCTCCTATATATGAAGAAGCAGCTTCATTAGTTACATCCCACCTCCAATAGGCCTCTTATCATCCTGAAAGGATGATATCAATTAATTTATCTTCCCCTGGCATATTGATCATAACCTTCATCAGCTAATCATGTTTAAATTACAGAGGAATATCGTGGCACTCTGTCATTTCAGACCCATTGGTTTATCGATCTGGAGCCTGGAAACCATGTATTCAACTATTTTAAAACACATTAGTGGATGCAAAGAGCAAACCGAAGGTCAGCTTTCAGCATATGCACATGGATCTGTCTTCATCGTACATGGTAAAGACCTAAATTAAGACCAAAACTGAATTAAAACCCACATGTGAATGAAAACCACCTTCCCAGCAAAAGCATCCACTCTCTCATGGGAGAGGTAGTTAGTCAAGGGAAATATTTACCTCTTTGCTTCCATCTGAATACAGGTGTGTTTGGAGCCGCACATTAACATATATAATGCAGTCTTGCCGAATGAGGAAAGCACAAGGAAAATACAACCTAAGCCAGGCCGAACTCACCTACTCAAACACACGAAGGGAACGCTAGCCGAGTACTACAAAAGCATACACGAAGAGGATAAATACGTTTTCAAATGCAAAAAGAAGAGTACAAGTTGTTACGCTAGAACTGTGAATGACTCCAGAACTAGGAATTACTGATGTGTGGATTACTCTTACTCACAAAGCGGCTGGGAATGAAACCTTACACAGAGCAGCACAAAGGGTAACTTACCCTGTGCACTGTAAAACAGGTCAAATAGCAGCCTAAGCTCTAATGTCCCCTACTTAGAGTTGTGCTGTGAGCTCTAGAACAGCCCATTCCCTCTGTTCGAAAAATGTGTCTGTTAGAAAAAAAGTGTCCCCTTAATGGCAACCCCCTTCTGAGCTGCCAAACCTTCCCAATTCCCCCTCCGTTTCAGCAACAAGCCTAACATTCCCCCTGAGCACAGTTCCTTCCATGTCTCCCCTCTCTTCATTAAGGAACCTACTCTGCTTTGAGCCACCAAACAGTTTTTGCTTCTTTCACTGAGGTCCTGTAGCTGTCACTCCATAATTAGACCACATTCAATATTCAAGTGCTCAGAGCTACTTGCCCTTGGATATGATGGAGGTACAAACTTCACAAGTATCTAAAGGAGGACCTTGACACTTCAAAGTCTGCGACATATGAAAGATGTGACTGATCATCTGTGGGGCAACCACTGGCCTGTCAAAAGACCTCCTGTGCTCCTTCTAAAGCTACCTCGAGAGGAGATGAAACCTAAATCTTGCCCATCAGAAGCCAGTAAAAGGGGGGTCAGCACTGTCGTGGTTTAACCCCTCCCAGAAACTAAGCACCACCCAGCCACTTGCTTCCTCCCCCAGGTGGGGATGAGGAGAGAATCGGAAGAGTAAAAGAAAATTCCTGGTTGAGATTAAGACAGTTTAATGGTGAAAGCAAAAGCTGAAGACACAAGCAAAGCAAACAAGGTATTCCTTTAGAACTTCCTATGGCCAGGAAGGTGTTCAGCCAAGACAGCAGGGCTCCATCATGCATAACAGACTTCGGAAGACAAACACCATCACTTCACATGTCCCCCTTTTCTCCTTCCCCCAGCTTTACATGCTGAGCATGACGCCCTATGGTGTGGGGTATCCCAGACTGATTTGTATTGGAAGGGACCTTAAAGCTCATCCAGTTCCAGCCCCTGCCACAGGCAGGGACACCTTCCACTAGAGCAGGCTGCTCCAAGCTCCTGTGTTCAACCTGGCCTTGAACACTGCCAGTGTTGGAGCAACCACAATCCATTTCCGCATCTTCTGTTCCACAAAGAATATCCTGAAATACCCCAAACTCAAAATGAAAACCCCACAGACCTGCTGGCGCCTTCAGACATGGGAAGTTTGGGAAGAAAACCCCCACAGGTAAATGCTTGTATAGCAAGAGAGAAACACACCATAATTGTAAGAATGAACACCAGATGCAGAGAACAGACAGGCTGAACTCGTTGTTCAGCCCAAACCCATCTCTATTATTACTTCTTTGTAATAGACTCAAAGTGATCACTCATCAGCTGCTTAGCAGTGGTAGGAAAAACCCTTAAACCAACACATTTTATTTCCAGAGCTACAATTCTCTCCAAGTTCACACTGCATTTATGAGCAGCTTTGTTGTGTACATACAAATATATGCAAAAGCACGACTTCTGGCCAGTACCACCACTGCTGAAAAACATACAGCAATAAATAGTGCTCTTCAGGAGCGCCTGACGCAAGTTGTGGCAGTACCTAAACATCTTCCTGCTGTTAATGAAAGCCAACTATTGTACTTCATTAACCAACTAAAGGCTACTCAAGAGTCAAAACTGTCAGATTAATACTGAAGTGTCTGTAATTGAAATGTGAGGCCAGAGGAAGCTCCACAATTAAACCAAACGATAGGCTACAAAGGGAGCAGAGAATGCAGGAAAGCAGAAATATTTCTGCCCAAAGCTTTCAGGTTCCATCTCATCCCTAAGATGATTCAGTGCTTCTGAGTTTCATGCAAGCATACTTGCTAAGATAGGTTTCTAAAACAGATGAATACTGACTTAGTCAGTGGCAGAGAGCAAAAATAATCAAGACAGTGACAAGCATTTCAACTGTTTTTCAAGATCAATGGCATTCTCTCTACTTTTATATACGCAATTAAGCTATCAGATACTAAGATTTTTATATTAAGCCATCTATCTGCAGTACAAAAAGCCAATCAAAGTTCATTTGCAAAGTCAAGAACTCTTCTGCAAATAAACAGGGATATACCAAGGATATTTAGAGCCGATATTTAGCAAATATTTGGTCTTTGGGGAAGACTGATGCTTGTTTCTTGTCCATTTCAACTTGATTTCACAAGGCAGGATGACTACAAGTTACGCTTTGCTTTAAGGCCTTGTTAATCCCATGTGAAATTCTTGGTGTGCAAGATGAATAAAAGGTCCAAGTTTGGAGAGAAAGCTCTTGACTTGAATGCCTCTTCTTCCATGCCTGACCTAGCTCACCAAAACAGAATTAACCTTCCCACCCCCTGCCACTTTCATCTCCAATACTACTTTTTGTTAGTCAAACCGCTTATTTCTAAGCGGCTCCTGCTAACTTCTCTCCGGCTTGCCTATTGGAAGGACCTACCCGGGCTCACAGTCTCTGAGCTGTAAAGCCATGTTCCCACACCCCGGCTCAGCAGATCCGCATGCAAACCACCACCATCACCACGCCATTGGCATGTGGGGAAAAAATACCTGGATGCTAAGTTTTGCCTAACACAGCTCTCCTGTCCCGTGATCAGCTGTGTGGGGCTGACAAGGAGAAGCCTGAATTCACTCCTGTGAGGAACAGCGGGTCACCTCCTCTCCCCGAAACCCAGAGCTGCGCCTCCATAATGAAGTGATTCCTCTTTGTGCTCTGTTTCGGAGCTAATCACCATTAGAAATCTTGTTGCCAGAGTAACTGCTCTGACAGAGTTGTCTTTCCTTGGTTCAAAGGGCTGTTCACATGTCAACTCCTTGTGCCGTGTGAGGCTGCTTTGGCGGGGGCAGCCGGGTCTCTCAAATCTCATTAGCACAGCTTCATTCAAGTATAAGGACAAGAAAGGCAGAGAACCGAGGGGAAAAGGCTCCTTACAAGAAGTTCAAGACACAAGGTAAGGCTGTCTCATCTAGCAACGCACTTCTTGAAACTGAATGCACAAAAGTATCTCTGCATCGCACAATAGATGCATTTAGGGAAACCTCCTTTAGCCCAGACCTGATCTCTCCTCAGTTTTAACATGGGTCCTGGAAAATGTCCAGAGGTATCAACAGTCTGATCACTGCTCTTTCCCAAAAGGCAGTTACCACTGCGCCCTTTATGTGGCTGTTTCTTTAAGCAAGGAACACTTGATATAATAAAAGGGAAGACTCCAGGAATAAAATACCTGTAACATCTGGCAATATTTCTCTTCTCAGTTATCACCGGTACAAGAGTATTTAGGAGATACAAACAGTTGTCTTAAATTACAACCAGTTTAAACCAAAATTGGTTTCTCATGAAAACATGTATAAGGACCATTCATCTCACTGTGTGTCCAACGCAGTGAGTAAACACTGGCCTCAGTGAAAACCTGCCACTCTGTGCAAGACATGGGAAGGCAAGAATCATGCAGTATGTTTGCTTCCATTTACTGACAGGCAGAAAATAGCTTTCGGCTGAAGTCAGAATGCTCATGGCTGACTGAAAAACAACAGAAAGGATAAACACTCATGAATACCTATTATAACTGCTGGGGGAAAGTGGGAAAAAAAAGCCCAAACCCACAAAACCCTCCAAAACAACTGGAAGTTTACACAAAGATTAACTTTCATCTCATGCAATACTCCCCCATACACAGAAATCACTTTGAATGACAAACACATCACGTCTCAAATTCAAATGCTCAATTCACATGAGTGATCTGTGAGAGGTGAAGAATGAGTGCCATTAAACCCCAATGTTCTTGCCAAGCTGAAGGGCCAGATTTCTGAAAAGGAAAGCTGGCTTTTTGAAACCCTATGACAAACTTTAACTCTTCTTGCAAACTTGCGTGTTGGAGTAACACTCATGACGGTTACCGATCTCATGCACTTACAGGCCTTCAAAAGATCTCTGCCTACCAAATGCATAGAATAATAACCTTACTGCAACTGGTGCTAAACCAGATGCTTGATAAGATGGTGATTTATAAGGAAGGCTAAGTAATACATGCACTGTACTGCATCTTTGACAAGAGCGTGCTCTCACTGTAAAGTCAAAGGCCACAGTGGTACTTTTAAGTCTGAGAATAGTTACATTTCATCATGAGGCTTTCTTGAAAAATTGGATTCTCTGCTTAAATGATAACAATTGTGAAAAGGGAGTTTTACACAAGGACAAGGTAAAAACAACTGTCTTTGTGCTTTAAATTGCAAGGAAGGGAAATAGCTTCAGAAACATCACAATCGTCACCCTCTATTTTCAGACACCAAACATGAGGACAACCAAGAACACCACCATCCAGCTTGACCCCAAGCTGCTTGTGTCCCATCTGGAGCTGACGTGCTCATCTCTTGCTTCCTCCCCATCTTTGTTAGAATCCCAGACTGGTTTGGGTTGGAAGGGACCTTAAAAGATCAGGCAGTTCCAACCCCCTGACATTATCCAGGCACACCCCTGCACTCAGTGCCTGCACATGCAGCAGGCTAAAGGGTCTCTGCAAGCTGGTTTGAACAATGTGCAGATTAATGCTTCATATTCCATGTTTACAATAAGTAAGTGTTCAATAAAAATCAATTTATTCCACAATTACATATTAGAGGCGAAGCAGTAATAACTGCAAGAGCAAGCACTAACCACAACGGCTTCTGAATGGGAAACATTAATGTAAGCACCCATTATTAAGGCCATTGTGCTTGTTATTTTGAATTCAATCCATTTTTAAGGCAACTTTTATACTTCTCTGTTTCAAGG
The DNA here is from genome assembly GCF_028554395.1 of Pezoporus wallicus. NCBI lineage: Eukaryota > Metazoa > Chordata > Aves > Psittaciformes > Psittacidae > Pezoporus > Pezoporus wallicus. The sequence goes on along the minus strand of NW_026635397.1, from coordinate 1,020,706 downwards.
GCAGCCTGGCATAATGTGCTATAACACAGAAATGAGTGCTGAACACCTCTAGTATCTGGGCTTGGATGGGGGTATTTCTTGTCTCCTTTCGGGCTGGGGGGAAGCCAGTTTGTATTTCATGTGTCCTGCATGTCTTGCCAATAGATTTTCCTGTGCTGCTGAAGGGGACATTTCTGCCAAGGGACATCCCCATTATATGTAAAAAAAACCCTAAGTCTCATCCTCAGAACTCTTTCCCGTTTTAGTTCTTGCCAACAATGATGAAGGCATTCCATGTAACATTATTAACAGTCAGTCTAACACTGTGTTCTTGTGTGCAAGCACCTCTTATGCAAAACTGAGGCAAGCAGATGCATGAAACCAGCACACAATAGAGGCTGGAGTTGCATCAGATACCACTTCTAGCAGGAAAATCAGGTGAAGAACTTTTTAACCCAGGTCTTTCCAGTGATCTGGTTTATGCTGCAGTCCAACAGTAAGGTAGTATGAGCACAACATTTAGCCAGACACTTCTCAACCTATTCTTCATTGTACAAACAGTGCGCTGTAAAGCCACACGTGTAGAGATGAGTCATGATTCTGCACCAAACACAAATCCACTTGACACTCTTATTAACTAACTTCCATTTCACTTTATAGCATGACCAACAAGAGTAGGAAAAGGAAGTGAGCAAGATTCAAACTATCTGACCAAAACAATAACAGTTTCTATAGTGCAAAGCACCAAAAGCATTAGGAAGTTTTACAGTACAATGTGCTTGGTTTACAAAGCTTTGCTTCTTAAAACAGTCTTTTTATATACATGCATGATACCTGTGATTTTACTGCTTGACTAAACCACACTTAACTTTGAAGTGCTGGGTAGTCATATAAAGCAGAGAGCTTTCACTCCTCTATTGTTTCCCCGTACTTTCCAAGCACAAGGAAAGCATCTCAACACAGCCTTCTGGTGAAGCAAGGTACTTCACACGGGACATGCCTCTGCCTCAGCGAGAGCCTGGCAAGCACAGAGATGTGTAAACCACTGAATACATTTTAAGTGCTATCACTCTATTTCTGCTATGTGAAACTTCTTGCTTTTGCAGGCTCAAAAGACTCAACAAATGAAAACAGGTACTTCAAGAAAGACAAACTACAGGAGACATGGTATTAAACAATGCCAATGCCAAAGCAAACCTGCTCTAGTTGAAGGTGTCCCTGCCCATGGAAGGGGCTTGGAACAGGATGAGCTTTAAGGTCTCTTTCAACCCAAACCAGGCTGGGATCCTATGATTCAGCTGGCAAGTCAAAAGGTAACATGCTATTAAAATAGCTGCCTAAGAACAAAGGCATCTCCACCATGATTTCACGCCATGGAAAGACAAGCAGCTTCCTACACTATGCAGGTAAAATCATGCAAACAAACTGATCTCTTAAGTATTAATATTGATAGTTGTTGTTACAAGCAAGTGTGTTAACATGAAGCAAAATCCTTGGCTAGCTGTGAATGACTACGATACAATGATAGAAAAAACCTGCCTTGTCTGATTAACTCGTTGTCTTCCTTGTGGTATATGTTTTACTATAAAGCTGTAATTTAGACAAAAGCTTATTTAAGATTAATCCAGTGAAAGCTTCAAAGTTGCTCCCAAAATAGGAAGACAAATTTTAATACAGGAGCCAATTCTTACCTGAATTCCCTTTATCTTATTACATTAAAACAAATTTGTCTTCATTTATGTCTCCATTACCTTGTAGGGCTGTTAATTTGCTGGATATGAAGCTATTGTGTGATTGCTCCTTTTATTTGAGGGATTTAAATTCTGACTATAATAAACAGTTACCTTCAGGGTGGAACAAAGTCAAGGCTACTCATGTAATACTCATTAATGGAATAAAAATAATTGCCAACATAACCCACATTACAAAGAAGTCAGTGGTTTTATTGTGTGATTACAAAGGATTCTCAAAAGTATTAAAGTTGCATCTTATTGCTAAAGCACACCATTATCTCACCCTACTAAAACAATTTTACAACTCCTCAGATGCAGATTGTTTCCAAGATCTATTTGGCTATTTCATAATACAAGGAATTAGGAAATGCATGTACGAACACACATTTTATATTGAAAAATACCTTTTCACGTCCACCACAGTTAATAATTGAGTTCAGCTACAACAGGCTAAGTTCAGTGTTAGTGTGTCTAGAAGACGTCATACAATTCTCCTTAAAAACAATTTCAAAACACACCTTCTTCGTACCTTTGTTTTTTTGTGATGCTTTCACTGAGCTACGTATTTCAGCTCTGGCTCTTCAGAAACAGCAACTTTTCCTGTCTTACCAGGCACAAAAATCGTTAGGAATAAGACTCACTATTAAATATCTTGAATCAATGTCACAGGTATGACTAACACTGTGTATCAGTCACTCCCAACTGTGATGCAAATCACTGTCTCCCCAGATTAGGTAAGCAAGTATATCAATAAATCACAGAATGGTTAGAGTTGGAAGGAACTTTGTGTGACCTACATGGAAGAACAAACAGTTTGCAAAGCAAACCCAACAGTAATACTACAGCAACATCCAAAAGATGCAAAAACACATCATTGCTTCTAAAAAAGGGTAAGTTCTAGATGGTCACCATCAACATCAAGAAGTACAGCAACGTTCTTGTCCTTCAAAACCTTCCTCAAAACAAACCACCAGGGAGCTAAATAAGATTAAATAAGCCACCTCAGCTGAGGAGTTCCTTGTCCACCAAGCCACCAAAATCTACCTCTCAGACACAATCATTTACATTAGAAAAAGCTTATTGTAACCAAGACTGCTGCTTCATTCACAGGTGGAATAAATCCTGCTCCAAAAACACTCTCCACAAATCCAACAGCAATATAAAGTCATCTTCTCTATTACTAAAGGCTAAATTCTGTATTTGTTTTGTTTTCTGTGGCTTTTCTGCACATTCAGCTGTCATAAAAGCAGTTTCCCACCAGAGCAGAAGCATCATAGAGCATTTAACATCAATCTCACAAAACATATAAGTCCCCCTTTGCACTTTAATCATTTGCTAACAGTTACAATAAGATTGTATTAAATATTTAAACTGCCCTACTTAATGCAATTTACCTTCAAAGGTCCATTTCCAGAGAATGAATTCGAATGATATAAATGTCGAACACTTGATCAGATTTATTGCGCTGAGGAATATTTCTCTTGATACAGATCTGAGGAGTGAAGGCTAATGGCTTGAGTTTTATTACTTTTTAAGCACTTAATGGGGAAATTTAGACATTTTCACAAGACTAAGCTTCAGCCAGAATGGAGCATTTGCAGAATGACAGTGCAGAAGAAAGCTGTGCCATCGCTTTAGAGACTACCAGTTCAATGGTGTTATTAATGGAGAGACGAATGTGAAGTATTTATCCAGATAATTTGTCACACAACAGTTAGGCCTGAGTGCCTCTCTGCTAAACAGGGATAGGGAAGAAAAGTGGAAGACAAGCAGAAACTGCTGCCTGCAGCCAAATATCTGTACTGAACTGGGACCAAAATGCACAACCCTAGGGGAAGAGCAGCAACCTGCTCTAGTGGAAGGTGTCCCTGCCCATAGTAGGGGCTTGGGACTGGATGAGCTTTAAGGTCCCTTCCAACACAGACCAGTCTGGGATTCCATGAAGACAACTAAAGTCACACAGCTTGTAAAATAAGTAGCTAAGTGATGCTGCTCAAGCTAAAATGAATCAGTTCCTGCAGGTGAGCAACAGATACACACTGGTTAGTTACCCAAGCACTGACAAATTACAGATAAAGCTACCACCTTCCCACCTTCCCATTCCAGCCATGTCTTCCATAAACACACAAAGTGCTTCTAAAATACAAATAGTTTTGCTTGTCCAAAAAGATTTTATTTTTTAAAACTGGAAGACATGAGGGAGTCCTCAGATTTCAATTAATGTTGAGATACTTATCCAATCCATCATCAAATGCTATAAATTTCCTACATTTCTCATTAGTTACATCATTGCACAGCTTAAATCTAAACCTACCTTTCCTCAAGACTGTAAATTATGATGCCTAAGACACAAGCAACTGTATCAGCCATCAGAAGAGGCATAAATGATGAGCGCAAGTCAATTTTATCTACGCTAAACTGAAGCTGATTTACTCCCCATCACTTTCTACACAACAGTATCTCCAGCAGAAGTGCTTCTAGCACACTACATCTCTTGGAGTTTGCATACATGACTTGAAGTTGGCAATGGCCCGTCTTTACTAACGTTAACGAGTTTTATGAACAAAATCCAATTTTCTATGGAAAAAAGTCTTTCATCAGCATCTGCCAATAATGTTCCTTCATTAAATGCATACAGGGAAAGGTTTATTTTCCTTCAAGCTCTACATTTAAAACCATTCTGATGACTCTGAAAAGCATCTTCAGCCTTTTCAAAGGGCGCTTTGAAAGATACTCCAGAAGGTACCTAACAGCTTGTATCTTGTATGCACGCAGTAACAAGCTTGCTTGTCTCTCACTTCTCTTCCCTATCCCTGTTTAGCAGAGAGGCACTCAGGTCTAACTGTTGTGTGACAAACAATATGTAACACGCAGCATCTTGTGTGCCGATAAGTCTTGGGGTTTACCATACTGAACCCAAAAGGAATAAGCATTCATACATTTATTAACAAAACTGTTTGCTTTTTGGTCTTATACCAGCTATTCTAATAATTACTCTTCTGCATTAAAGCTCCTGCAGGTGATGAACCAGCACTCACTCTGAGCAAGGTATTACTTTCCCTGTAGTTGCTACCAACCCTGCAAAGCCTGGCTGACAGCAGCACACTGCTTTACTTACATCCAAGGACTGAGAACAAGGCCTAGATATTCCTTTTAAAACCCAATATAACGGTGTTACACAAGCAATTCACAAATGCATGATCACCACATGAACACACATTCCCATTTCTCTATAACATCTGCTTCACGCTTACTAACATTGGTTATTGATCTTAAATCCACTGCCAAGGGATGGCACTGGTTTCCCCAGACGACGGGATGACTCCTGACCATACAGGAACGCTGTGGGTGTTGTCAGCTCTGTCCAGTGCTCATGGCCACAGCAACACTCAGCAGCACCCTCCCTTCTCTGGGCATTGCTGGATCTCACCCCATCACCATAAGGACAAAGATCCTTCCTTGGAAGAAGCTCTACTGGAAATGAAGGCTTAAATCATGCTGACTGTGACGGCACCCATCAAGAAACCACTTCTCCCAAACCTCAGATGCTAGGCAGTTCAAATGAGCAAGGAAAACTCTTCCCTTCCTTACACAGCCTCCGTGTGTTTAAATCTCATCCTGGTGGGAACAGCTTATTGACATGACATTTGCAGTACCTCAGGCACAGGCGTTGGCAAGAAAAGGATGAGCCCATCACACAGAGCAGTTGGCAGCATTAAGTAACAGCCAAGAAAACACAGGAATTTTAACCCCAAACCTCTCCAAGTTCTGAATGAACTGAGGGTGTGCACAGGGAGCAACCAGCTGACACCAAACCAGTTTGCAAGAGTCTCCATTTTCTAGTAATCCCTTAATAAAAGTAGTTGACCCCTGTGCCCAACAGCCACATTTAATGGTAGGATAATTTTCATAACAGAGGCAGCCCACACAGTGCTATCCATCAGCTCACTGCTTCAAATAGAGCATGCACTGATAAAACCAGCCTACATGGATCACAGGAAGATTACCACCTGTAAAGGCAAAATTAATGAAATGCTAAAATACATATAAATGGGCTACTCAAAAAGTAGTTTTATATTCTACAGACTTAGCTCTGCCTTATACAATACAATACTATGTCGTATTTGTTTTCCACCAAACAGTAACTAGATCTTACAATGGAAAGTTTGGCCATGTGCACATGCACAGCTCAAATAAAACCATATCCCAGCCTGGTTTGTGTTGGAAGGGACCTTAAAGCCCATCCAGTTCCAACCCCCTGCCATGGGCAGGGACACCTTCCACTAGAGCAGGTTGCTCCAAGCCCTGTTTAACCATTCAATTTCAGAAGTGAATCCAGATCAAGGAATCTCCATAGAGAAAGAGGAAACACCATGTATTTTAAACACAGCAGCAGTGCCGGATGTTTTCTGGCATAGGAATTCAGGAGATTTAATGCCATCACTTATTCTGGTTTACTGCACACACCACCCCCCATACATTCATGCAGCCTTTTAACCTCTGAATACACAAGTGCTAATAATCCCAGAGAAGCAAACAGGTTCAATAGGATTTGCATATGCATACGGATTAGCTGAAAGGGAATGATTTGCAATGCATTTCAGAAATCTCTTCTGAAGAACAATCTATGCTAATAATAAACTCTGATGTTTAAAACATGTTTGGTACACAACAGAGAACATTACAAAAGGATTATGTTTATTACATCAGTTTTAGATGTTTGATAGCTCAGACAAAAAGCACCCCTTTATTGTAAGAGGAAAAAGCAAGCTATTCTCTTTCATAAATGTTACTAAATACACCACAAACACACCCAGGAACAGACAGAAGTTATAGAAACTAATAGATATAAACGCACTATCAGCATCTTGGCAAGAGCTTTTTTGTTTGCCAACTCAGATGAAAGAGCTTCAGTGTGCTGGATACCAGCAATAACAAACAAAACAATTACTCTTTGGAATCTCAAGGGATTGCTACAAATACCACAGCACAATGCACCAACAACCCCCAGGCTTCCTACTGCCTCCTGCCTTTGTTCTAACAGACTGCTTTCTACCCTGAGCACAGGTTTTGTTTCCAGGAGCTCCAAACCCCCTCTGGTGATGCTCTGAGCAGGTTGGTGGTGGTCTCACAGTTTTATAGTAAGGGGCAGAGGGCATCTTCCCTTAGGTTTGCTCTTGGGACAAGCCCCCTTGTCAAAGTGCAGGTACTGTCACTCTCTTTCCAGCTTCTGTTACAGCTCCACCAGGAACTGCAGCATGGCAAAATATAGGGATGTATTTCCATAATTCAACCTAGCTAACAGGACATCTGACATGTCTATTCCTCTACTGAGAGTAAGGCTCTGCAAGAAGCAAGACAATTGAGCAGCAGTGATATCTTCCCAAGGTACTAGACACAAGCAGCAACACAAGAGCCTAACACAGACTGTAAAGTGACAAGGAACAGATCAGCACATGAAAATCTAAGCCAAAAATTAAAAGCATGCTTCAACATGTTAAAGCCCACCATGTATTCAGGGAGGCTGGTATGTAAAACACCTTGTGTTCTTATTAAAGCAGTGGTGGATTGCTATAGATTGGAACTGATACTCTATGCTCAACATCACAAGGAGGGTAGATACTGTCATTTTCCACATATGCGTACTGAACTGAACACAACCTCCACCTCTGAGAGAAGCAGCACAGTCCTTCAGATGAGCACCTGTGTCACATCAGCACACAGAACTAGGATTTAACCTATGGATGCAATACAGACATTGCTGACACACACATGTTCAACAGTGACTTAATATTTGATAGAGGACCTATTGGTGGGACAATGATAAAACCCCTACTGTATTTGTGATCCTGACTGAGGTGGAACCCATGCAGCAATACAATCTCCACGTTTACACCACCAGCTTTCAGAAAAAGCAGAGGGTTTAAAAAATAAGGAATTTTCAAGCTTTTTCCCCCATCCCAGAATTTGCTTCCACTTCAGTTTGTGGTGCTAATGGAAAACAATTCCTAATTGCTTGCAAGCCACGCTATGAATATGCTCATAACGTTTTATCGCTCACACAGCTTCCATGACCCTATAAAACAGACCGCTTGCGCCTCTCACCCGCGGGCCTATCACCAATAAAAACCAATTGACCACCGAACAACTACCACACTTCGTGCCCAGCATTTCTCTTCAAGTCTGTATTAAGAGCTATGAACCTACTAGAGCAATTCTGAACCTTCAGTACTGAGTTCTTTCACAGTTTGATGGAATGCATCAACATTCTTGTTTCCACCAAGTGAAGGATTTGTGCATGATGAACACAGCCTTTCATTTACTGTACTCTTCAGAGGACGTAACAGAGGTCACCCAGTTCTGCATCACTAGTACCCATGTTTCAAGTAACGTGCCTCACTGCATCCACTTCAAATGAAGACTTAAAGAAAGCGCCATAAAACTGACCCTTTAAAATCTAAGTGTCACATGGAAAGCTCTGCAGAGATAGCTGTTTTCTACAGTGAATGACACACTAACCAGAGCTAGAAACCTTCCTGGAACTTGTACTAGGCACCACATCACCCATCTCCTCTGTACAAACCACAGCACTTAAACGTCATACCCTGGGCTGTAACCCCTCATCCCATTATTTAATTCCAAGAATGTGAAAAACTGATGCAGACGTGTCATTGCAAGATTTCTTTCTCTTCTTTCCTCCACCTGCATTTGAGTCTGGGTGCAGAGATGAAGAAATCTGCCAATGACATGGAGTTGTGTGGTGCACTCAGCAAGCTGCAGGGAGAGATGGGATCCAGAAGGGCCTGGACAGGCTGGAGAGGTAGGACCGTGCAAACCTCATGGAGTTCAACCAGGCCATGGCAAGGTCCTGCACATGGACTGGGGCAATCAAATAGCAGACACAGGCTGGGGGAGATTGGATGGAGCAGCCCTAAGGAGAAGGACTTGGGGTGTTTGGTGAGGAGAAGCTCCCCATGACCCAACTTCAGTGTGTGCTTGAGCCCAGAACCCACGTGGAACGGTAAGAAACTGAAGTTTGGAACTTTTGAACAAGAAACAGCTTAAATATCCCCAGTGTTCAGACTGAAGAGCAGTAACTGAGTCTAGAAACACTGCTCAGCAGTGCCAGGAAGAAACGTGGTGGCAGGGCCAGGATTCCTCATGATGTCACACCCTCCAGGCAGGGGTGAACCCTGAGTCCTTGGCTCACTCACAAGAGGCTATGAAGTCCATTGCCTCCCTCTGTCCCCAGCTGCCATCAGGCCCATTGGCAGGAAGGAAGGGGCTGTAGACCTGGAGCAGTGCCCAGGGACCCCCCCCACTCATGCCGTGCTCCATTGACACTGGAATACGACATTAAAACATTCATTTTATGTTTGTTTATAGCCCAATGGGCTCTTGGAAGGGGTCTGAGGGTTTGAAGCTTTGGGCTAAGCTGTGCTAATGACATCCCTTTTATTTTGCCTTCATAAAATATAGAAGTAAATACACATATCTGGAGCTGGCAACCAAAAAGGTGTTTCCTGGTACTGTGGCAGCATGGAGGAGCACAGCAAAGCCTCATCAGGCTGACCCAGGCCATCACCCACCAGCCTAACTAAGGAGCAATGAGAGCAGCACATCGTTTTGGATGCCGCACCGCATCCACGGGTGCCTTCCTGAATGCTCTGAGCTGTTACTTGCTCAACTCCAGGGAATCCCAGGAGCCAAGAGAGATGTTCCTCAGCTGTACCCTGCACTGTGGTGGCACCACAAATGCCTATCCCAAATGGAAGACGCTTTCAGGCCGTACCTAGTGCAAGAGTGAATATTGCCTCTTCCTCAAACAGCTGTCAGCAGAAGAGGACTAAGACTTTATTTACTTCCCATTAGACTGATTAACATTTCCTAATGAAAACACATCCATAAAAGCTGACTTGATAATACTGATAACAAGTGACAGCCTTTCCCTGCAATCCGGCTGTATGAGGATTAATTTGTCATCTTCCATCCCTTAGTGTAGAATTTGCAATTCAAGGTACCCTCTTTAGACACAGTCCTTCCACATGACATTACAGATACCATTTGGATTTGGAAAGAAAGCATTTCTGGTAAATGTTTACAGACAGACACACTCCATAATGAAAAATTAGTTGATCTGCAAATAAAGCATCCAAAACCAACAGCAAAAACACAGCCCCTGAGCTAACTTGTGAGGTCCAAACTGGGAGGCAGCATTGGCAGAAGCTATTGCCCAAACCTAAACAAAACCCAACTCTAAAGAATGCATGCTTTCTTAAGAAAGACATGGCAGCAGCAATGCCATCCATGGGATGTAACACAAGTGAGCTGCATCAAAAATCTTCCCCTACGTGCATCTGCACAGAATGTGACAGGTCCCACAATGCCTCAAGAGTGAGGCTCTGAACTCTGACACTGTAGAAATCACAGGATCCCAGACTAGTTTGTGTTGGAAGGGACCTTAAAGCTCATCCAGTTCCAACCCCTGCCATGAGCAGGGACACCTTCCACTAGAGCAGGTTGCTCCAAACCCCTGTGTCCAACCTGGCCTTGAACACTGCCAGGGATGGGGCAGCCACAGCTTCTCTGGGCACCCTGTGCCAGCACCTCAGCACCCTCACATGGAAGAGCTTCTGCCTAAGAGCTCATCTCAATCTCCCCTGTTCTGGCAGGTTAAAGCCATTCCCCTTGTCCTGTCCCTACAGGCCCTTGTCCAAAGCCCCTCTCCAGGTTTCGTGGAGTGCCCTTTAGTCACTGGAGCTGCTCTAAGGTCTCCCCTTAAGGAGCCTTCTCTTCTCCAGGCTGAACCAGCCCAGCTCTCTCAGCCTGGCTCCAGAGCAGAGCTGCTCCAGCCCTTGCAGCATCTCCATGGCCTCCTCTGGACCTGCTCAAGCAGATTCACATGCCTTCACAGTAGAGTTCAGTATGTACGTACATATACACACACAAGACATACAGTTCTGTGTAATCTTAATGACACAAGTGGGCGCCCTTAAGACGGGTTTCATCTCCCCAGAATTAAGAAATTTCAAAGTTCTAAATCTAACGTGAACAACCAGGAGGTTTCCAGCATTTTGCCATCCCTGTACAGTTACAGATGTACCCACAGCAACAAAAAGGATCTCCATGCTGAAAGCTTATGTTGAGAGATGTAAATACCTTTTACTCTGATCACTAGCAGGCATACAACCCAAGTGAACTGCTAAGCTACAGGAACAGACTCAATTCTGCACCAAAATTAGATTCAACCCCTTTTGTTTCAATTCAATTGATGGTAACATTTTTTCCTCTCAATATGTGAATGTTTGCTTCTCCTCTGCCACGTCAGAGAACTGCAGAGCTCACAGTTAAATGGGTCAAAGCCAATCTGAACATAAAGCAGGGAAAGATGTGCAATTATGAATACATCATGAACAAAAATAAAAGCAATTCTTATGCATTAATGGTACATCAAGCTAATTCAAGAAGGCTAAAATCATTAAAAAGGCATCCCGGGGCAGTACACAGTCATTACAACCCTGTGCTGACAGGAAACGTTAAAATAATCATTTCCAGTGTCATTGACAAAATCCATTCTGATAAGTAGGGGAAAAAAACCCAACCCAGCCCTAATTCTTAATTGGGAAATCTGAAGTAAAATGGATCTTATTTGCACTTGATCTGATTTTACAAGATAATTACCCCATTCAACAACTTTGTATTCCAAGTATCAGGAATTTATCAAGCTCCTTCATTGGACACGTTATTAAGCTAATCCCCTGGAACCTGGAATCTGTCTTTCTTACTTCAAAGTGAAATTCAGGGCCTGCTCGGTGCAGCTCCATCTTCAAACTGCATCAAAGTTTAGACCTGAGTGGGACCAGGCTGAAGGTTAACAACAACCCTCCACAATGCTCAAACTTGTGCTCTATGTTAGCACACAAGCTCTTCCACACACCAGCCGACTGTCACATTGCAGATGCCTGAACGCTGCCTGCATGTAGAAATTTGCAAGCTCCATCACAATACTGGAACAGTTTAATTTGTAAACTATGACTGGGGTATTGGAAAAGGAGGGATTCATCATAAGCACACCCCAAAGGACTAACAATAAGCACCCTGAGAAGTGCTGACCACAAATTAGTTTTCAGCTTCTTTAAGCATTAACAGTTATCATCACAGAACCATAGAATAGTTAGGGTTGGAAAGGACCTTAAGATCATCACATTCCAACCCCCCTGCCATGGGCAGGGACACCTCACACCGAATCATATCACCCAAAGCCTCCTCCAACCTGGTCTTGAACACTGCCAGGGATGGAGCGTTCACAACCTCCTGGGCAACCCATTCCAGTGCCTCACCACCCTCACAGGAAAGAATTTCCTCCTTATATCCAATCTAAACTTCCCCTGTTTAAGTTTGAACCCATTACCCCTTGTCCTGTCACTACAGTCCCTAATGAAGAGTCCCTCCCCAGCATCCCTATAGGCCCCCTTCAGATACTGGAAGGCTGCTATGAGGTCGCCATTACCTAAGAATACACAGATGTGCATTCACTATACAGCCTTCATAGAAAGTTGCTGATGACAAAAGGGAAATACTATTGTAAAGCAGTATTTGTGTAACAAAACAGGAACCTATGGACTTGAAGATCTTACAGGTCTTTCCAACCTAAATGATGCTATGGTTCTATACTCTTACCATCAACAGTGAGTTTATCAACTCCAATGAAGCACTGTAAGCAGTGTGTTTGGATTTAATAATCATTCAAATTAAATTCTTCTAGCACTCAACCGTGGGGAAAATAGGAAATGAGTTATGAGAGACAGAAGTCGTAACAGATGACCACTAACAGAGTTAAGTGGATGCTTGGAGGGGAAAGATCAGAAATCTGATGTCTAATGTGTGTGCAGTGAAGGAGTAAAAGACCCCTTAATGCCACTTCCATTTCTTCCTCCAAAAGGTAAATCTGCATCACACCAAGGCAGAAAACAGAAACAAGAACTTCAATTTTAGAAAAAGCTTGTAAAACAGCATCTTTTTGTAAAAAAAAAGGCTCCAGGGAGACCTTATTGTGGCATTTCAATACCTTAAGGGGACCTACAAGAAAGCTGGAGAGGGGCACTGTATAGGGGCCTGTACAGATAAGACACTGGGAATGGCTTTAACCTGCCAGAGGGGTGATTGAGATGAGATCTTAGGCAGATGAGATCTAAGGTCCCTTCCAACCCAAACCAGTCTGGGATTCTATGATTCTATGAAAACTAGAAGTTGGTATGTTAAAGAAAAGCCTACTGTGACTTGGACTGGTAACAGGGGCTTGGACAATGGAAGTTTACAGATTCAGATTTACCAACTCACTGGCAAGACAGAGTTCCTGAAAATCAGAAGGGAGAGAGGAAGGACAGAGTGCAGCTGGGCTCTAAGTTACATATGAGAATCTCAGCTGATGCAAACCACCACACACTATTGGACTTGGTTAAAAAACATCCAACAGGAGAAGTTGCTGTGTGCAAAACAAGAGCACTGATCCTAATGTGACTAAAGCAAAGCAAATCTCACCTACTGAACCTGATGCAACAGCTACATTAAGAAAATAACCCCAAATCACCCAAACACCTCAGAATAAAACCCTACCTACAGCAATCAACATCATGCTAAAGGCTGAAAAGAAGTGTTTATCAAGGTGATAAGCCAGCAAAAAGCTGTGGGACCTTGGTCAACATACTGAAATACCCTCACAGACCTAGAAAAGCAAACACTTGGAGCTTAGAAACACCAAGCATTACCTACCCTGGAATATAATCAATAGTGAGTAAATCCTGTACTTAAATCCCAGGAACAGAGAGCTATGCAGCTGGAAGCAAAGTCTAAAACCAATTTCAATACAGAGAAAACAGATTTAATAGGCCTAAATAGCTTCATGTTTTACGTACAGCTACTTTTCCTTAGCTACACACAATAAACCCCCCGTGTTATCCATTAACATAGTAATGAAATGCAGTAACTGGCCTGCACCCCTTTCAAGTTTGCTGAGAATCACAGTTCATTTATGAAGGCGGCTGGCACTGACTCAGGGTTTGCTGAGAATCATAAGAAATGCTTAAGAGCATTTAGAAGACCTCTGCATAGCCTGGCCCTTCTACCCTCCTTTCCCTTTGTTCACTTTACTCCCCTCATCCCTTTCCTTTGTTCACTGACAATATTTACATCAAGAAGTGGTCTTCTGGAGTCACACGATGCTTTCTGATGTTGGATAATTGGTTCCATTTATTCTGCAGAGGACGTGAACACAAAGAGAAGTTATTAGCTGCTGCTGTGTGCTGCCTGCTTTTGAGCAAACAGGGCTCCCAAGTCCCTTGAGGGAGATGCAAGAGTCAGAGCCTCCAGAGGTTGTATTGCAGAATTCACTTGAATTTAAAGCAAAGAAAACCAAACACAATCAAACATGATGCCCCCAACTTACAAACCCCAAGCAACCAGCACCCCACCAAACCTTTAAACCATGGGTATGGAGTTCAAGTCATGCAACTGGGCAGACATTTGGCTGCCTTGGTGAAGAGAGGTCCTGATTCCTTTAGTCTAACATGAAGAGGAGCCACTCCAGTTTAACAGCACCTTCAGAGAACATGGCATTAAGCAGAAACCAGCAAGGTAACAGACTGGCTGCACATAGTGAAGACTCACAAAGCACTAAGATGTTCTATAGTTGATGTGCAGCAATGCCAAGTCACGAGCCATTGTGGAAAGTTTTACTGCACTACATGAGGTGCGACTGCATACATTTACATTTCATGCTTATCAACATACAAGGAAGTTATGTGTACAAAAACAGTGTGCATTTTATGATGTTATCTTTAATTGCCTATTGAATACAATTTCACATAATACATGTATTGCAGAATACACCCCGTGTGCTGGGCTGAACCCCAGAGCGTGAGCAGCAGCTCAGGGAGGGGATCCTGCCCCTCTGCTACACTCTGGGGAGACCCTCCTGCAGTCCTGATCCAGCTCTGGGGCAACAGCACAAGAGGGATGTGGAGCTGCTGGAGCAAGGCCAGAGGAGGGACAGAGATGCTGTGAGTCCTATCACTATTGATAGGCCCTGATGAAGAGTCCCTCTCCAGCATCCCTGTAGCCCCCTTCAGACACTGGAAGCTGCTCTGAGGTCTCTGCACAGCTTCTCTTCTCCAGGCTGAACAGCCCCAATGTTCTCAGCCTGTCTCCATACAGGAGCTGCTCCAGCCCCTGCTCATCCTCACGGCTTCCTCTGGACTTGCTCCAACAGCTCCATGTGCTTCTTATGCTTAGGACACCAGAACTGCACACAGTGCTGCAAGTGGGGGGGTCTCACCAGAGCAAAGGGGCAGGAATCCAGTGCTCCCTATTAACAACTTGTCCTGGTCATTCACACCCCTCACTTTATGGGGTTAAGAAGTTGCTTTGTTTCCTGCTGAAAGGAACAGCAAAAATGATCAGGAATTGGATTTTGTCCCAGACGTGTCTGGCAACTGTAGCACGTTTATACAGCAGCATTCCTAATCCTAAGAGTTGGCAAATAGGAAGTAGTTGGTGGGCTGCCATGTAGGTTCAACAAAACCTTGATATTCCTTAAACACATGATCAATTCTTTCTAATTACTACTGAAACTAAGCAGAGGCACAAAGGAGCTTCCGGGAAGCTTCCAAGTTTATCACAGCAGCTGTGTGCCAAGAGACTTGTCTCTCAGAAGGTCCATGAGAAGGAAGGAAAATAAACTCAGATTAAAACCATTGCCTGTACAATGATGCACAAACACCACGGCTTGGAATATAGCATTAAAAATCTAACTCTAGCCAGCACTCCAATTAAACGTACTAACAAAAGCCCCTAATGCTTCTTTGAAATCCATATTCAATATGGGAAACCTAGTTAGGGAAAACAGTAATTTCTGCAACTAGTTCAAGAGTAAACAGAGAGCAAGGCATAAAAAGAGAGTTTCAGATGCTGCCCTCTGGAATCCTACCACCAAGATGGGTAAGAACACCCTTATGTGGAACTAATCCCAGTACATGTTAGTATTTTCTATTTAAAAACGTGAATGTTTAGAGTGTTTTTGTCATGTTTCCTGTCTTTGTACGCATCTCCCACAGGACTGAGGGGACCCTGTCTCACATAACCACAATGAAAAGCCAGCAACAAAACCCCTGCAGAACTCTGAGAAGTACTTCAATGTAATGCAGAAGGTTTTTACATGCAGAAGAACTTCTGTGATGAAGAGAGGACACGTTCAGTCACTTAAATCACCATAGAGAAGACAGCAAAGCCCCAAGACTCCCGACTGAATTTCCACTAGAGGGTGCACAAAGCCCATCTCATACAGCAACGACCAAGGTCAGCATTGCTTCTCCAGCCACAGAAACTCCTCGGAAGGGTGACTCTTCCAAGAGAGGTACAGATGGTCAGACAGAACTTTTGGTTACTTGGTTTTGCCTTGTTTTGTGTTTTGTTCTATTTTGAGATGGTAAATCGTGGTCTTAAGTACCTCCTATAAGGCCAATTAAACCACTACAGCTAATCATGTTTTAAATCACAGTTAAGCTGCCAACACCAAACACTCCATGAATGTCACACCTTACTGCTCATGATTACCCTATTCCTATCAATTTTCCCCATTTATTTTCACTGTCTCAAATGTGCAAGACAATCTTCAACTACTTTGCACAAGCAGCCTCCCGGTGTCTCCACAAGCACTGTAAATAAGGAAAACTTTGCTAAAGTAACTCAAGCAACAAAGAAAACTGAAAAACAAATGAAGACTAAAACCAGCTTAAGGCTAAAGGTGGTGGCAGAGAACACACCAGTGAAGAAGTGCTGTGTTCAGCATAAGGAGCCCTCTACCTCCCTTAAGGTAATATCATAGAATCATGGAATGCTTTGGGTTGGAAGGGACGTTAAAGCTTAACCAGTTCCAACCCCTGCCACAGGCAGGGACACCTTCCACTAGAGCAGGTTGCTCCAAGCCCCTGTGTCAAGCCTGGCCTTGAACACTGCCAGGGATGGGGCAGCCACAGCTTCTCTGGGCACTCTGTGCCAGCACCACAGCACCCTCACAAGGAAGAACTTCTGCCTTGTATCCAACCTGAACTTCCCCTGTTTCACTTTGAACCCATTACCCCTTGTTCTATCGCTACAGATGTTAATATAACAAAAGATATCCCTAAAACCAAGCACTTTCTGTAATTAAACAATAATGAATACTTCCAAAACAGGTTATTCCAAAATAACCACTGAGACATCAGTGGTTATTTCAAAAGCCAGCTACAGTATTGTGTGATAAATGAAAGAAATTCTCTTTACCATCTTGGAAGACTCTCTCCACATTGAGCCCGTATGTAGCACAGGTTTCATAGTAAGTGCATCTCTTCAGATCATTCGATAATTTCCTTGCTCTGGCATCGTCTATGACACGCGGATTACTGGAACTGATGGCATCTACAGCAACAACAAGAAAAAAATACATCTTTCAATGAAAGCATTACCTTACAATTACCAATACCCCAGCAGTGAATGCACGTACAAACCGTAAGACTTTATTACTATGAACACTGACTCGTATAATCCCAGACTGACTTGGGTTGGAAGGGACCTTAAAGCCCATCCAGTTCCAACCCGCTGCCATGGGCAGGGACACCTTCCACTAGAGCAGGCTGTTCCATGCCCATTCAACCACTTTACCTATGCCTGATCTTGATCTCCCCTCTGGCAGGTTAAAGCCATTCCCCTTGTCCTGTCCCTACAGGCCCTTGTCCAAAGCTCCTCTCCAGGTTTCCTGTAGCCCTTTAGCACTGGAGCTGCTCTGAGGTCTCCCCTTAAGGAGCCTTCTCTTCTCCAGGCTGAACCAGCCCAGCTCTCTCAGCCCGGTTCCAGAGCAGAGCAGCTCCAGCCCTTACAGCATCTTCAAATGATCATGTCAAATAACTTTTAGGTCTCCTATAAGCATCAGCATTGGCTTACCAGTAACCCTCACCTGTAGAACGTGAAGCACAAAATATGACACTTTTCTAAAGACAAGAAGGTTTTCAGTAGCGAAACAACGGAATGGGGGGAGAAATGGTACAAGGTATTACTGCAGCACTTGGGGAAGGTGTTAAGATTTGCACAGAAGAGAGCTAGCCAACACTAAGACTCGGCCTTCAGCACTTCTTGCAAATGACTGAGTCTCAAACCCTGCTGTAAAGGCACCCACGAGACATTGTGTGAACGCACTGCAAAGCCAATAAAAACAGTATTTACCTAAACAAGTAATAACCCTTCATACCTCACTGCAAGAGCTACTTTCTATGCATGCTTTTCAACTCCAATGTAGAGCTTATCCATAGGAGGTGGAAAACACACCTTACACCAGAAGAAAACAACAACCTTGCTAAAGTTTCTTTGTTGCTACTCCACCACAGCAAAGAACTCTACAGAGCTTATACTGCTTGACTACTATACAGTGACAATGCTATGAACATATCCGAAGCAGCAACATCTTTTGTTCTGGTGGTATTATGGTTAATTCTTAGCTCTGGGAACAGTAAGTCCTAAGATGAGACAGCAGTGCAATCCCTTCTACAATACTGCAGCTACCACCTCACCCCCACCACAAGCACTGGCTTCAGCAATCAGAATTGCCCAGGATATTTGCCTTAAAATTTCCTATTGTCCAAGGCAGCAATACTACATTTGTTATTTGGGAAAGAAAAAAGCCTCATGTGAGCATGAAGTCAGCGAGTATTGCAATGCTGCATCTCAGGCTCTGCTCTGCGCCTCACATGACCATAGCTCAAGTGATGTTCTCACTACCTTCTCAGGAGATCCAATGAATTAAACCAGAGCAGCTCCTTGGAAAGCTGACCAGAGATTGATTTATTTTGTTAATCACAGCAGAGGGCGCTGAGAACATTTAACCAGGACAGAACTGAGAAGCAGCATTGGATTCCTGAAGCACATTCAGCCCTACAGCCTGGCCCACCACAGAATAGAGGCAGAGGAGAATGCCCAGAATCCCAGACTGGTTTGGGTTGGAAAGGATCTTAAAGCTCATCCAGTTCTAACCCCTGCCACAGGCAGGGACACCTTCCACTAGAGCAGGGTGCTCCAAGCCCTGTCCAACCTGGCATCAGGCCAGTGCTAACATTTTGGGAGAGATTTCATTTCACAGCTCATTTCCAGTCAACACCAACAAGCTGGATGTCTAACAGGTACAATTAGATTAATGTATTCAACAAGCAGATTTATGTATTTCATTTCACTGCACTGTTTGACAATTCATGAAGCCAAAAATCTGTATTTTTTTCTGATGTTTACTCCCAGAATTAGAAGTATTTCCGTCTTTAAGTGAGTCCAGAGGAGGCCATGGAGATGCTGGGAGGGCTGGAGCAGCTCTGCTCTGGAGCCAGGCTGAGAGAGCTGGGCTGGTTCAGCCTGGGGAAGAGAAGGCTCCTTAAGGGGAGACCTTAGAGCAGCTCCAGTGCCTAAAGGGGCTACAGGAAACCTGGAGAAGGGCTTTGGACAGGGGCTTGTAGGGACAGGACATAGGGAATAGCTTTAACCTGCCAGAGGGGAGACTGAGATGAGCTCTTAGGCAGAAGCTGTTCCCTGTGAGGGTGCTGAGGCGCTGGCACAGGGTGCCCAGAGAAGCTGTGGCTGCCCCATCCCTGGCAGTGTTCAAGGCCAGGTTGGACACAGGGGCTTGGAGCAACCTGCTCTAGTGGAAGGTGTCCCTGCCCGTGGCAGGGGTTGGAGCTGGATGAGCTTTGAGGTCCCTTCCAACACAAACCAGGCTGGGATATTCTGTGATTTGAAAAAATCCCTTTTGCATCAGTGCTGCAACAGAAAAATAAAGAACCAAATTCCTTTACTCAGAATAATGGGACCAAAATTGAAAACCCCAGTGTCGGAAGTGCAGAAATAAAAGGGAAACGTTTCCCCTTTTCTTTTCTTAACTCCAGTTTCGAGCTGACACTGTGGCTCTTCAGAGCAGCTCATTTCTGCTTTCTGGCTGTAGTTTCTGCTATCCTAGGACTTTCTGTGTCCCTGCTTCCCTTTTCATTTCTTTATCATCTGTTTCCGCCCTACAGCCTGGTTGTGATTCCTCCTTCTGTGCTCCCCACACTTCCCCTGCCTTCATGTGGCAGCTTGGCAGGCAGGCAGGGGAAAGCAAACTCCTCTCTGACCACAAGACTGACAATAGAATAAGCTGAGAGAGCACTGAAAAGCTTCAATAGCCCCCAGACCAGCAGTATACGCTAAAAAGGAAGATGCCCAGAAAGAAACCTACAAGGGCAACTCAAGACATTAATGTGATGCACTGGAAAAACAAGGCAGGAATATCCAAAAGACAGCTCAGATGCTGAAGAAATTGAAATATTACTGGTACTTTTCCCTTGCCAAGTTTCCCCATAGGACAACTATGGCTTGCTGCTGTTTCAGAACAGGGTTTGGGAAAACAGGATAGGGTGTGCGTGTGTGTTTGTTTCAGGTGGCAAAACACTGCCACTGCATTCCTATTGGATTTAAAGGGTGGTCGGAGATACTGAGCAGGGGCATGGTTCACACATTCTTCTTAAAACACTGCTGAAATTTGCTGATCTCTGATCCATCTGCTCTTAGGAATGCCAGGGTATTGATCACTTCTGGATACCCAGCTGAACAGGTTTGACTTGCAGCACTTTGTTACACCGCCTTTTCACCTGCCCAAGTTCAGCATTAACACCTCCCTGTGGACCCACAAACCCACTGGGACCAGCAATCACTGAAAAGATTTCTTTGGAATACTCTCTGCAATAACCCCTCTCCCAAAGATGCTGCAGAGATATTTGTCTCCCACCTCAAATCAGTCCTTGCAATGCTATAGCCCTGCAGCAAGGCAGCTGAGGAAGCCCAGAAGGCAGAACAACCCCCTGCTGAAGAAGAGCCAGTTTACCCACAGGCTCTCATCATCAGACGAGTGGCAGGAAGACAGGGGAAAGGATGGGACACGGCTTTGCCAGCTTGGAATAGAAATACACTCATAAATCAAGGCTTCACTTACCCTGGGTTCCCACTAGTACCATTGGGATTTCACTAGTGTTCCGATAGTTAGCCATACGGCTGTAGTAGTGGTAAACAGTCTGGAAGCTAATTTCATCTTCCAAGCTGAAGACAAATATAACAGCATCCACCCACATGGCAAACTGCAGAATACAAATGGAAAAGGCATACGGTGAGAAAGCAGGAAGAAGAAAACAGATAAACAATCTTACCTTACTCGGAGGGAAATACACATCAGAGAAACTTAGTGACAACAAGCAAGGCCTTAAAAGTGGCCAAAAAGGATGAGTTTCATCACTCTGCAAGTGATGGGGATCTGGGATATGCAAAGGCTTTTCTCCATTCTCGCAAACACATTTCTCCTTCACAGTATATGGTATTACAAATCCAACTAATATCAGTGCATACTGGGTTTGATTCACTGAAAAAGAAAACGTTGCAGCCACTGATTTGTGACTTTTAAATGAGTAACAATTATCTCTGGGCACTTGATTGAATGCCCTGTTCAGTGTGTTATTTCCCCACCCTGTGATTTACATGCATGCACAATGATGTTTCAGTTAATGCCAGGCCACGTGTTATGGTTGTGGTCTGACAGCATTGTCAGTAATTCTCATACCTTGATCAATGTCCAAAACACATTCCTTTCAGATTTCCCTTTCAGCAAACAGCACTGAGCGCCTTGTTCAGCTTTCAGAGTGAAAGCAAACTATTGTCTCAAGGCATCAGTAATGTAAAAGACACGAATATACAAGGGCTAAGGCAAGGAGCTCCTGAAGTAACCATGCAAGTGAAAAAGTTTCAGCTCACAACTGAAATCACAGAATCCCAGCCTGGTTTGTGTTGGAAAGGACCTCAAAGCTCATCCAGTTCCAAACCCTGCCACAGGCAGGGACACCTCACACTAGAGCAGGTTGCTCCAAGCCCCTGTGTCCAACATGGCCTTCAACACTGCCAGGGATGGGGCAGCCACAGCTTCTCTGGGCACCCTGTGCCAGCGCCTCAGCACCCTCACAGGGAAGAGCTTCTGCCCAAGAGCTCATCTCAGTCTCCCCTCTGGCAGGTTGAAGACATTCCCCTTGTCCTGTCCCTACAGGCCTCTGTCCAAAGCCCCTCTCCAGGTTTCTTGGAGCCCCTTTAGGCACTGGAGCTGCTCTAAGGTCACCCCTTAAGGAGCCTTCTCCAAGCTGAAGAAGCCCAACAAATTAAGACTGTTTAAACACATCTACCACAGCAGTAGATATCAAAAAAGGACTGAAGTTAAGCTTACCTCACCTCACTGCCTTTGTTTTTCCGTGACTCCATTCCTACTGAAATTCAGACCAATGGAAACAACCTTTGGCCATTTGTATTCATGCTCTTCATTATATTACTACCATATTACACCAGGTAGCTTGGGGACACATTGAACACACAGAGAGCTGCAAGGAGGCTCCACTGGGAAACCATTTGCTAAGTTTTACACCGCTACCTTGCCTTTGTAAGCACTTCCTTCTGCCCTACAAACCCTTGCAGTTCTCTCTCTCTGCTGTTGCAGTATTTCAACTACTTCCCTCACTCGTTTGTAGACTGACACGCTCTCAGTTTTCATAAGGTATCCCAAGCTGGCATATGCAAAGGGAAGCTAAAGAAGAGCCAACAGTATGAAGCTGGAAAGCACTTTCTGTACTCAAGTTGCTGAGCTCATCAGAGCTCATCCTCTTTCAGAGTCAGGAGCTACTAGTACTTCTTACCTATTTTTCATACAGCAAATTAGCCAATAATTTAAGTTAATGTGCATATTCATGACTATATTGTGCTTGAAACCAAATCTCACCACTGCATCTCTTATGGATGTAATAACAAGCAAGAAAGGTTTGAGGTTTTCAAGCCAGTCAGGACAATCTTCTAGATGGTAACAACAGGACTGCTTACACACAGCCCAGTCACTGCCAGAATGTGGTCAATCACCAGGCTGTTAAATTTCAACAATTCAAACCGGAAGGTCTATCCAAAGACACCGGAGATGGCATCATTGGGACTTATTATAGAAGGGTTCTCACTGGTCAGACTCAGCAGCATCACACTGAGAACTCTTCCTTAAGCGACAACATCCTTCCATCAGTTTGGAAGCTAACAGTCTCTCTAGATTTCCTTAATGCTTCATCAGTGTGTAGCAGCAGCCTCCTAATGAAGATCTTACGAGGTGTCCCTGTCCAGAGCAGGGGCTTGGAACTGGAGGAACTTTGAGGTCCCTTCCAACACAAACCAGTCTGGGATTCTGATATTCCTTTTCATTATGTAGTTATTCATATTGATGAACCTGAAAGCAAACTTTTTATTCCAGGAATGAAAAAGCATTTTAAAGATCTTTAACAAACACACAACTCAAAATAACGCCTAAAAAATCCAACATCAATTACACATCAAACACATCTTCTGAAAGGTGAAACCGCACTAACACCTCCAACCTTCCTGGACTCGTGATTTGCTAAAGAACAAACCTCAGCCACACCAGGAATTCAAACCTCCACATTTACCTAGCCTAGACCAAAAGCCAAACACCCTGTCTGTTATTAGTGTGCAGTCAGCTCCAATGAACTCTGCAAACCCCTTTCTTCAGGGAGAAGAATACTGAGATTACTGCACGCACCTTTACAGATCCACTTGTTATGTTTTTAGATGAGTGAACCCTCTCTAAGCACTAGGGCCTAGAAACTGTTGTGCACTTCAGCCAAATTATTCACTGCCTCCAACAGAGCACTTCTTGTAGGCTCCTGCCTCACACAGCTGCAGATGTGTCAGCGACACTGATCTTTTGTTTTTCTTTTAACTTCCTTCCAGGATGTCTCTCTTGGTCTCCATTTCCTCCACCTCCTTTCCCTTCTGCTTTGTCCAGGCACCTTCCCCATGCTCCAATCCTCCTGCTGCTAATGAGCAATAGTGAAGCTTTGAACCACAAGCTGCTGCTGCTGGCACCGCTCCCGTTCAGCTGTTTGGCGACAGCATAGTTCCTGCTGCTACATTTTATTTATTCATTTATTTATCTCTTTTGGAAGCTGATGCACTACTGAACAGCCGTGCAAAGCAAGGCCAGGGCAGCCAATGCCCCTGAGGAACCTGATCGTGCCCAGGTAAGAAGAGGTAGAAGGGAGGACGCTTGAAGGCAAGCATGCTGCCTGCCGGCAGGCTGGCAGAGTCTGCAGTGATTAAAGCATCACAAAAGCAAACACTTCCCATCACTCCAAATAGAGTAACAGAGTTAAGCACACAGAAGCACAAGCTCTTTCCAAGCCAAACCCCAAGAAGTCACCTTCTACGAGACAAGGAGGTAACACACCTATAGAGAAATCAAGTTAGGAATCTGGTAACTCAATGGTGCTGGACTGGGACTCACATAGCACATAGTTCAGTCTTAAATAGCATGGGGAGCAACCAGTGGAAGTAATAGGGCATGCAAAGATCTGTACACAAGTATGTGCGTCACTGGACATGCATCTATTTTATATTTTCATAACATGAATCACAGAAGGGCTTGGGTTGGAAGGGACCTTAAAGTTCATCCAGTTCCAACCCCTGCCACAGGAAGGGACACCTCACACTAGAGCAGGGTGCTCCAAGCCCCTGTGTCCAACCTGGCCTTGAACACTGCCAGGGATGGGGCAGCCACAGCTTCTCTGGGCACCCTGTGCCAGCACCTCAGCACCCTCACAGGGAACAGCTTCTGCCTAAGAGCTCATCTCAGTCTCCCCTCTGGCAGGTTAAAGCCATTAAAGAATTGGCCATTCGGTTTAAATCACATTAATAATTTAGAGCTTCTAACTCAGAAGAAAACTGACATCTGAAACATACACTTTTGTTCACAGTGGAAGCATATGGGTTAGGCAGTCAGTGTAAGTTAACTGCGCATCTCTACTACAGTTTCACATGGTAACTGAAATTCCAAACAGTTTCTAAACAGAATATTTATCACCCGAGGGCAATAGATAGATTTTCCCAGCAGGAAGATGAGGAGGAGCCAGGAAAGAACAAACCAAAGCCAGTTCTCTTACAGGAAGGAAACTGCCGCGAGGTGGATAAAGCTCTATATGCAATGCTCACCTGTGCCTCTGGAGGGCCACCTTCATCTCTAATCAGCAGCAGATAGCTTTGTCCATCAACTACTATCTCCTTCTTGAATCTCCCACCTGTCACACAAAGTAACTCGTTACAGCACAGAAGAGGGGAAAAATACAACATAGAAAAAGGCTTCACTTGTGGAAAAAGGGGCTTCCTTCAGGTCTTTTGCAAATGAATTAAGTACTGTGAATCCCAGTCAGGCTCACGTGCATACACACAGGGATTACTTGTAAATTATGTGAATTTAAATCACATACTCAAAGAAATAAGGCTAATGTAGAAAACGCAAAAGCTTTCATTCCCACGTTAGGTTTTGATATGTACAGTTACAAGAGAGTCGCCTTTGCTTTATATAATGGTGAAAAATGCATCTCCAAGAAAGGCAAACATGGGACAGCTGCACACAAATAGTACCGTGTATCGTAACTAGAATAAATTTCTTGTGGGACTTGGCATTTCCTCAAGAGAAGCCCAGTTCTTGCAGCACACATGTGATGTTATGAAAATGACACTTCTATATCCACAAACCACAGTTAGGGGAAAATAGCAGACACATGTTAGACAACAAAACTACAATGGTGGTACCTCTGCAGAGATGTACTAAGCTAACAGAGAACGCTGTGCCACTTACTAGCAGGAGGAATTAAAGACCTACTCTGGAGATCAGGATGAAGCAGCTGCACCATTACCTCCTCTCTCCACCGGCCTCATGGGGACTTCAAGCGTGACCCAAGAGCAGAATGGGGATTGCTTTCCTTTGGGGTTAAGCATGTTTTGGGCATGCTGCTGTGTCTCATGCCAGACTTCAGATAACAACAAATCACATTTAGGGCTTCTAGTGTGACCGAGCCTAAGCCAGGATTAGTAAACTTGGCCTTCCTAAGTAGCTGGAAGCAAAACCACTCATATCTGCCCACCTAAGTCACAAAGGTCCCCAGGCACCCACGCGTAGCATCATCCAACCACCTCACATCTGAAGTTACCAGACTAAGATGGAACACATCTATTAACACACCCTAACCTTCTTGCTTCATCCCTATTGTTTTAACAGGAATTATTTCCAATTGGACCCTATTTCCCCACTACACTTGCATCACAACTTGTCATACTACCAAAATGGATGCATGTAACGTGACAGGTGAGAAAAACAACTCTGACCTGTTCTCCCAACAACCTCCCTAAACAAGTCAGTCAGCACATACACTGATCCTCTGCACAAAACCTTCTAACCTTAAGGGAACACCAAACCAGCTTAGACCCACCATTCCCCCAACCCAACCATTACAACAGCTTTTAAATCAGGATCATTGAGCAGTTCAGCAATATGCAGTACTTAAGCATGGTTTAGTAAGAGACATAGGAAGAGGGGTGGGTGGTTGTGGTTTTCTTGCTGATGGCTTCTTGTTTGTTTGCTGTTTTCTTATAAACCTACCCTGCTATAAAAGCTTAGCAGCACCAAACATGCAGCAATTAAGCCTGGCACATTGCTGGTTGTTTAATTGCACAGAAGGAGTAGGTGTAGAGATTTTCATTCTCTTGCTCCCAAATTAGATTTCAAATTTTGCCTCTGAAGATCAAGTGGCAGATAAAGATACATTTATCATCAGAGAACTTGAAAAGAGCTATTAAAACCAAGCATCCAACTTTTAAAGGGAACTAGTCTCAGCTCTCAGGAACTGAATTTCTATTAACCAGACCATTATTTCTATACATCATCAATTAATTGTATACGCTTCACAACCAAGTGGTAAAGATGAAGAATTACTTAACGTATAGCCCTCCAGAGAGACTCTTTAAAGCTGTAAGTAACAATGGGAACGCCGTGTATGTATGTGATAGAAGAGTGAAAGTTCTGGGTAATTGCCATTTCCTATTTCCTTTTTTTCCAGCACTGAAAGCTCACACAGCTAATTATAAAACCCTACCGACTGCATGCAGTTGAGAGCCAGCTCATTATTCCCTTGTGTCAATGGGAAGCCTTTCAAGTCTCCCTGGATCTTCAAACAGTCCTCCGACACAGAAAGGAGGTACAGGCAAGGTGAAATGAAAAGCTTAAGCAGAGAAGTGGAAAAATCAGAACTGAGAACCCCCATGGATGCCATTAAACTGTACATCCACAAATGGCAGCACCAAGAGGTTTATACCTGAGAGCTGCTTCATGGTCACCAATGATTTTGTTTGTGGGAGCACCTTTAAGAAATGTTCCCTATTTAATAGTTATCTAACAGCACTCTTCCTACAGGAATCCACACTGAGGGACCTGCTTGTACACTCTGCCTTCCCCAAAACACTATGTGGAGCTCAATACAATGATAACGTGTTGTTATTCCCAGTATTAAACTCAAATCCTGACACGCTGCACCACTTCACCATGGTCTGTCACACTGGAAGAGCAGTGCTGCACTCAATGGGCATGCAGTCAATCCAAATCTATTCCAGTGGCTTCTCCACCCTTAAAAGCCGAGTGTGCCTCTTATCTAGAATATGCACTGGTTCCTTACACGTCCTCATGAATTTATTCATTGATTTTTGTTTGGGTTTAGATATTTCAGGATAAATCATTTCAATCTAATAACCCCTCCAACCAAAGTGCTTAAAAGACTACCCTGCATTTTCCATCTGTGCTAAGCATTTCAAATCCCATCTGAAGATGCAGAAATGTAACAGCAGACTCTCACTCACCCCCAAATAAGATGTTATGCCAATCTGAGATTAAAGCAGGATGAACGCCTACTAACTTATGTTTCTACACCATTAAAGAGCCCTTATCGCGAGCACATCATAACACCAGGTACTACACAGGACAGAGATTGGGAAAACCTACCTCAATATCAAGAATTTACACAAATGAAAGTATAATTAGTGAAGAATATACAGATTTCTGCCAGCACATAAACCCAATGCTGGACGTTTGCCCTGCAGGTATCTGTGGTCATAAGATTAAGGCAAACAACAGACTGATCTTGCCTTAGATCTTATGAGGCCTGACATGACCCATCCAGTCAGCAAGTGAAAGCAGTGCAAGGGCAGAGTTTTTTGATGGTTTGGCTTGGAATTAGTTGTTTTCTTAAAAATCCATGTTTGGAGTTTGTAAAGCATCACAGAGCCATTGGAAAAGAGGAATTAGACAGATCAGCCATTTCAAATACTGAACTACCACAACTTGCCAAAGGAAGTCAGAAATCTCCCCTGGCTACAAAATACCACTCTGTTTCTCAATACCAGTATATATGCTAGAACCAAAAAACACTGCCTAAACTGACAACACTGAAACAAAGAAATGACCTTCTTAATTGAAAGAGCGAGCTCAAAAACCCCACAGCACTAGTCCCGAGGGAGGCAGCTTTGTTCCAGTCCCATCAGTATTATGACACATGCAGCTTTTTAATGAGGGAATTTCTCAACTCCCATATGTACCTGCCAAAGGAGGTCACTGATAAGAGCAAGACTGGCAGCCTGGACCACAGCTCTGAAGGATGGGAGAGATTTTGCTCCTGCTATGTCCTTAAAGGCTCATCAGAGCACAAAGATGCTGAAGGGCAAGGTGTGCAAGTCAGTACTGGGGTTACATTTACTTGCAGCCCCAAGCCCACCTCTAAAACTATCTAAAAGGACATACCAGTGAATCCCTAAATAACTCCAGAGACAGCCAGATAGAGCTGGAAATGGTTTTCATGACATGTCAGAGCAATTGTGTAAAAAACAAATCACTGTATCTGTGTGGAAGCTTTCATACGGGTGGGTTTTAGGAGATGGTTTATTTCTCTAAACCTCTGCATTATACCCGGTTTTCCAGGGCAAGATCATTACCAATCCACACAGCTTGTTTACAAAACACGTCCAAAAGGAAGGCAAATATTCTTCCTGCATATGAATCACACGCAATACTCACTAGAAGACAGAGTGCTGATTCCGATGCAACCCCTACACCCACCTTACATGCATTCGGCCAGATTCCAACTATACAAATGCTCCCCATAAAAATTCAGCTTTGATCAATATAAAACTAAACAAACGCCGTGCATCAGTGGTTTACAACCACAGCTAAAGACCCAGCACACGTCAAACGCCAGGCTGAGGGAATCAACAAAAGCTCCCTAATCTCATTTCTATGCACGTCATTCTACAGAGGGTAGCGCTGTGAATCAGCAGCGGTACGAAGCTGTCCTTCAGGGAAAACAGAGGCTCATTTTAAAGACCACACACCTTTGTCATCAAAGGTGCTTTATATTGTGCAAGCTTTCTATTACAGAGGGAATTCCATGAAGGAAGGTTTTCATATAGCTCTGGAAGCCCTTCCCCTGGCTGAGAGCTGCTCCCCTGCGTAATTGCTCACCGAAGCACGGGCTGATTTTCATGCTGTATCCCCAGGCTCGACTGCATTCACCAGGCTCTTTATTCAAGCAAATTGCCACGGGGATGAAGTTAGTTGGCCATATGAGAAAGATAAATTTGGGGGGCTGGCCACATAACAAAGCCATGCAGCAGCTGAATGTCTCCCATAACCAGGGGGCAGGGCAGACAGGAGAGGAGGCAGGAGATAAGGCTGAAGCAGCCATAAAAGCCTTTATTTTCTGTTCCCAATGAGAGATGAATTTTGACAACAGTGGTCACTTGCCTTATACAGATTCTCTCCTTTTTTTCCCCTCTAAGATAGAAAAGACAGTGCCGGGAACCTGGCTCCTATTTTGGGAAACGTGAAAAAGTCCTTTATTCCCTCTGCTCATACACACACACACACACACACACACACACACACACCCCCCTCATTTCAGGACCAAACATAGGTTGAAAAGATCAGAAAACAAATATGCTCACAAGATCTGCCACTAAGCAGAAGCACTACAGAACAACTGCAACCAATGCATGTGGTACAGTTTATTGCTACCCCAATTTTGTATTTAAAGAAAGGACTTGAAAAATGCTTTTCCCAGCATTTCCCCAAAAGCACATTATTACACAAGCAGCATTGAAACTGAATTTTCACCAGAT
Organism: Pezoporus wallicus; assembly: GCF_028554395.1. NCBI lineage: Eukaryota > Metazoa > Chordata > Aves > Psittaciformes > Psittacidae > Pezoporus > Pezoporus wallicus. The sequence continues at coordinate 990,869 of NW_026635397.1, read as the reverse complement.
CAAGTTGTGCTCGGTGCTTCATAGCAATTCAGATAGGTAATAGCAGCACAGCAGCTAACACAACCTGTTCTACATGTCAAGTTGGCCTTTGGGCATCCCCTTTATGCAAATATTGTGTTAGGCAACACCTGAGATACCGTTAATGACAGATGTGCAGCCCTGAGAAGGACTTGGGGTGTTGGGTGAGGAGAAGCTCCCCATGACCTAGCTTCAGTGTGCACTTGAGCCCATAACCCCCCCCTCCTGTGTGCTGGATGCACCCCCAGAGCGTGAGCAGCAGCTCAGGGAGGGGATGTCGAGTGATACCAATATGAAAGGTTTCAGTGAAGTACAGATGGAAAAGAGATGTTTGTACCAGTAAAATCTAACAAGCTACTTCATACTGACCCTTCTGTTATCCTGTTTTAAAGGGAATATTTTGGGAGGTAATTAAAACACAAAAGAAACCCAAACCATAAACAGGGATGATGATAGTTTCTTTGTCTAGGTCTCCTCAGCAGATCTCAGAGTCATTTCTTTCTGTGTGCTCAGAAAGATATAGTGTAATCACAGCTAGCTAAGTCCGATTTTAACTTCAGGGTTACTATTTGGAATGTAACACTATAATGAAAGGACAGATATTATAGGAGGCAGCTATAAACTGAGTATAAAAACTGGAGGGATATTTAAAAATGAGAGAGGGAAAGGAAAAAAAGGCACCTGAAATCTCTGCTTTAGTGCTTATAGGAGTCAATTCTCGGGTTTATCGGGATTATACCATTCAGGGTCTGTCAGTACGTATGTTAAGATCTTGGAAATTACATTGGAAGCTGTAAAGCTGAAGTTACACACAGAAGGTTTGAGCAGTCTTGGCAGGAGATGATTGATTTGTTAGATTGAAAGGCAGAATGGGCTGGTGTCTGGAACACTGTATGTGTGAGAAGCCAACTTTTAAGGAACTGAAGTGAAAAAGAGCTCTGGTATTTGAAATCATGGGGCTAACTTTGTAAGGAAACTTCATAGCATCGTGGAATGATTTGTGCTGGAAGGGACCTTAAAGCTCATCCAGTTCCAACCCCTTGCCATGGGCAGGGACACCTTCCACTAGAGCAGGTTGCTCCAAGCCCCTGTGTCCAACATGGCCTTCAACACTGCCAGGGATGGGGCAGCCACAGCTTCTCTGGGCACCCTGTGCCAGCGCCTCAGCACCCTCACAGGGAAGAACTTCTGCCTAAGAGCTCATCTCAGTCTCCCCTCTGTCAGGTTAAAGCCATTCCCCTTGTTCTGTCCCTACAGGCCCTTGCCCAAAGCCCCTCTTCCAGGTTTCTTGAAGGCCACAATAAGGTCTCCCCAGAGCCTTCTCTTTGAGATTTCTTTAGAAAGTGGTGTTTTGGGGATGTAAACTTCTTAAACTTGAAAAGACGGGTGACAGAAACAGGTAGGAGTGTACTAAAGTAGTATTACATCCTGCCCAAAGAAGCTGACTGCTGCTGTTTGGGTTTTGTTGGTCTGCAGCTGGCTTGATAAAAATAACCTTTTAAAATTAGACCTGTAGTGTATATCCAGTCAGTGGGTGAGCCATGTAAGCACCTGCCTGCCCCTGCTGTCAGTAACGCAAGTAAAACTAAAAAGCTGTTGGATATGCCTGATTTCCTATCTTATCAATGGGAAGTGACCCATTAATTTAATTGTAGGTGCTTGTCACCTGGCACTATGGGGACAGACAGGTTCTTTCATGGATCCTTTGGAGGATGGTGACACTGTTTGTTTGCCTTACCAAATGGTGTTAGTTGTGCTGACTGTATTAGCAGAGAACCTGGGTATACCCCTATAAATGTACAGATACCTTTCTTTTCCTCTTTCATTTTAATTCTTAGCAAGTTATAGCTTTAAAAATACTCAAGCATCTTCATCTGAAGAGTTTTACTGTCTGAATAAGCTCAAACATCTGACATTCTGAGTGTGCCCCAATGGGATCTGCACTAAAGCTGTGCTGAGCATTGGTGGTCCTGCTGAGAACGCTAAATACAAGGACAAAGCAGCAGTGCAGGATACTTCAAATCATCCCCAGTTGTAAGCTGCTGGTGATGTGAGGATTAGGACGAGCTATCTTCTGTCTGCCCTCCACAGGAATGCACAGCTGCTCGTCTGCAGGGCCAGTGGTTCGCCACCCTACCACATGTCTTCAGCTGGTTGATTCCACATAGGCAGAGGACTCTCCTTTTGTCCCTAAAATGCAGCTTTTGCTTTTCCCCACTCTATTTTTCTAACTTGTTTTGGTAATGCTGAAGTACCATCCAATTTCCTAACATAATTGCAGTCCTACCTGCTTCATTATCTAGGAATTAAATAGCCTGTAACTTCTATCTTTGAGGTTATTAATGAAGTATGTGTGTGAGATTTGAAACTCCTGCAGAAACTTGCATTGAGATCATACCTTCTTTAAGATGAATCATTTGATGAGTACCAAGTGTGGCTTTACCTCTACATCTCCACTCCTATGACAGTCATTTTATTAAGCCCAGGCTTCTCTAATAGGCTTACAAACAGTGTGCCAGTGACCATCAGAAGCTTTATACAGAAAATACAACATAGTGTATTGTTGTATTTTCTGACTTAATGCAGTGAAGGAAACTTCATAGAATCCCAGATTGGTTTGGGCTCATCCAGTACCAACCCCCTGCGACAGGCAGGGATACCTTCCACTAGAGAAGGTTGCTCGAAGCCCTGTCCATTTCCCCTTGTCCTGTCCCTACAGGCCCCTGTCTGAAGTCCGTCTCCAGGTTTCTTGTGGCCCCTTTTGGGTATATTTAATTTAGGCAACGTTTTAACCTTGCTTAAAGGCTGGCTCTTTTTTTACTCACTTATCTTGGAGGCTAATTCATCACTTTCCTTCTGTTTGAAATATACCACTAGACTGGAATCTCAGCCTGGTTACTGTACTTCTGGCTTCTCCTTTTCTCTCACCAAGTCTTCTAACAGGGAGAATCTGTCATGGAAGTGTTCCCCCTCCCTGCACCCACATGTCTAATAACTACATTTGTGTGTAACGTGTAGTCTATGAAGCACCACAACTTCCCTGTTTTCTATAGATGCTGCTGGTGACTGGTTGAGGTTAATGGAGGATTTCATTCTAGCTGGCTTGTGCTCAGCCACGACTGGGCTGCAGCAGGACATCAGCCTGTTCCTCATTAGCTTAAATGCAGTCCCAGTCAGGTAGTTCAGGACCGCACTGCTCTACCTATTACATTTTCCACCTCTTGGAAAGGAGGCCACAGACCTTTGCAAACATGTCATTTAGCATAACTGCATCTATTTGTCCTCAGGATGAAGCCCCCACCTCTTCATTTTCTATCTAACCATATTAAATGGCATTAATCACAGTCTCTGATTCCGTGCCGTTTTAACAGCTAATCATTTGAGGATGCTATATTTTACTGAATGCTTCAAAACTTAAGATTCAGTTGATCTCCATTCAAGTGATCACCAGGTTTTGTGGACCCAGGAGATCTGGCCTTTTATGGAAGCCCTGTAAATATGTCAATGAATGTATCTCAAAATGAAGTTGTTAAATGTCACTGCAGATGCTACTAAAATTCCAGAATAAGCCTTGTTAGAGAATCACAGAATCAACCAGGCTGGAAAAGATGATTTTTGGGTTAAAAAAAAAGTGATTTTTAGGTAAAGTTTGGAAAGCAAGGAAAGGATCACAGCTTTCTGGAAAACACATACAGGTCTTATTCTATACCTGCTATTGGTGGAATACATATTGGTTGTAGCCCTTAACATGTAAGAGACCTCTAACCGAAATTAAATGGTACTTGCAACATGATGCAACTTATCCTTCAGGGACACAATGAGGGTACCAGTACAGTGGTACTCTGCTGAGTCTTCTCTACAAACAGGTAGGAAGAGATGCCTATTAGCGGCTAAAACAGCTCTCCAGGGTGGGCTGAATCCCCACAAGTGCCACCACCATGATTCTGTTTCCTCAGCAGGGAACCTGTTTCTTCTCAACCCTCATTTCAGCTCTTGTGTATCTTTGAATTTAAGGGGAAACATGAGCTCAGGTTCCCTTTCTTGGCTTTCTTAAACAAAAGATCACCCTGGACAGATTTAGCAGTGCATGTTGACACTTGGTTGCCTGTTCTAGCATCTCACTTTATTGTGGCAGTGGGATGGGAGAGAAAAAAACCCTCCTTTTCCTCATCCCAGCCGAAACAACTCAGACTACAACTTCTCTGTTTCCCCCTTTTATGAATTAGGCTTACTGGGAAAAATACACTGAAATAATCATGACACGAACTGGGGCATTCGCAAAGATGCGCAAAAGCCTCAGTTGTATTTCATCTCCATTTCAGAAACAAACCCCAAAAGAGACACTCTTGACACTCACTGTTCCTGTAATCTTCAATTCACTTTAGCCTGCAAAGTACTTGGTGTCAAATACCAAGCCCACCACATTCCATTTTGTCCCTACAGGTAGTATTCCAAGTATACAAGAGAACGGGTTGCACGTATCCGACTTGTTCCAGCTATGTAAAAACCCCAGCACACTGTTCAGTAGTAGGTTTCCTTACAACAACTTTGAAGGTTCTTAGAAGATCACAGATGACTAAAATACCCCATTTCCAATCACTTCCTTTTTGTATCATTACAGAAACAAAATCCCAAGTCCTAGCCTACTGAAATCCCCACTTGTGACAGGGTAATACATGATTTCTTTTCTTACATCAAAATACATCTGATTTAAACATGTGTCACGTAGGACAGCTTTGTGCATGTTAAATATGCAAAGAAAAGTCAAAGTTGATTTTCTTCCCAAGGCAAACGTATTCTTTGAGAAAACAAAGGTTTTCATGTTACAACCACACTCAGAGGCTCAAATTAATCACCAACAGAAATAAATGATGCCAAGCAATGGCACAAAACTGCTTTAGGCTTTAGCGTGATCTGATTCTGCCTCTCAGTGGAGAGGTGGTGTCTGGCAGCAAGGGAAATACCTTGTCTTCAAGAAAGGTGCTGAAGGAAACATGAAACCATCTTCTACGTTTCACATGGATTTAGTGGAATGCTGAAGCTACCTTAAAGGCCTGGAGGATATCTGGCACTTGTCTAACTCAGGGCAGGTTTCGTGGTAATTGTAGCAATTCAGAAAGCAATGGATAGCAAAAATAGTGATCCTGGGTCACAATCATCATTTTCACATGAAGCATGCATCCATCTTCTTACCAATTGGCTATTACTTATATGATGCCTGAGAAACTTTGCTGTCATGAAGCTGTTTGCAGTCAGTGAACTTGGGGTTTCTTAATTCGTCAAGTACCTGACGCTTCAATGTCTGATATATGTAACTCTTCTTTATCCAATTTAACAATATGGCACATTTCTACCACCTCAGAAAAGAGGAAGATCTGCACTGGTCTCTAAAGGAGAAGATTCCACTTAGCTCCATTTATCAACAGCTCTGTTCCTGTACAGAATAGGAAACCCAAAAGTCCCCATCACAAATGCAACAGAACCATCTGCATTGCTGCTGGTTTTCCTATAGAACAGCAGCCTTGGATGAGGAAGACAGAAACTACTATTAAATCACTACTACAGATCTTTACTAAGGGTGAGTTCAGTTTCCTTTAACACTGACTTAGATGAGAAATCTTGACCCTACCCCTCGCAAGGTGAATTAGAGCTCTTAATTATTCCAGTTTTCCTACAGCTAATGAAATGGGCTGGTGTCATTAGTGAGGCTGGTGTCATTAGTGAGGCTTGTCAGCTACACTTCTGTGCAAAGCCGTGATTTGACACTGCTTTTGTAATATAATCCTTTCAGGAAAAACAGTCGGAAAGTCACTCAAGCACTGTAAATACAACTCCTTGAAGACAAAGAGGACAGATGGCAACGCTCGCAAGGAACACCACCTAAAATATTCATCATTTAGGAGGAGAGGGCTGTTAACCCTGTGAACAACCAAGACATTTCACTCTTGCAGGAAAAAAAGCCCCATCGTTTTCCGCTCATGAAAGGAGGGCAGAGATCTGTAGGGGTACTCATTGTTTTTTGCTCAAGACCTGTATTCAGTGGATCTTCATGCTACACAACCATTCCTCAGTGTCAGCATCCAGAAGCAGCAGGCATAAATGTGATCTACATACAATTCTGTCGCAAGGCTCAATTATCACCCCATCAGTCCTGGCTACAAAGCAGCAAAAATATTTAGGAGAAGCTTATAAACTGTTACTGCAATTACACAAGGAAAAGCCTTGTCCATCCCTCCCTTTCCCTCTCCTCCCATTTTAACTGCAATTCAAGCCTGTTAAAATGTCAAGCACTGTGTTTAATAGCTTCCTTTTGGTAAGAGTTAATTCGAAACAAATGTTATCATAGATGCATGAAGCTACAAACTACTGCTGAAAAGATAACTACAGCAAGAGACAAAAACAGTGAGATGTACTAAAGACTAGAAATCAAAAGGGAACAAATCAAAATGATACACAAAACAAGGGGAAAACACTCTAGTACAGAAACCATCGGCTGTCTCTTCTAAACAAGAGCTGCCATGAAGACAATGTATAGTTACCTGCATCCATATCTGCAAAGAATGGAACAGCCAGTAAGGAAAAGAAGGAACCAGAAATTCAGTGTCTCAGAGTTGGATTTAAAAGTTCGTAAGGAGAACAGATAAAAAAAGATATAATCAAAAAGGTATTTAGTGTGAGATACACCTCTATAAGGTACTACAATGGCTTTGATTTCAGGCTATAAACCTGGATTCATGTTTAACACCATGTTTTCATGTATAAATTCATTTTCTATGGCACAAGAACTTAAAAGCAACCAAAACAGGCAACTGCAAGGCTAAAGATTTAATATATTAAATAAGGAACAAGTTACATCTTTATTGAGGTTTGTGAAGTTGTTTTATTCTCCCAACATCCCAAACCAAAGGGCCCAATTCTGCAGAAATCAGCTACTAGATACAGTAATGGTGGCTTCTGACAGCCACACTGAAAGCAGCAACAACTGAGAGCAGTTAACTCTTCTCCATACAGAGCTAGAAGTCTCCTATATGGACATATCATGAATGCCAAAGTATTTAAGGATGCTAAGTAGTTATGAACAAGCTACAATTATACTCATCGGATATACTTATCTCAGTCTGGAAAATGTTAAAGGCAAAACCTCCATGAACAGTGAAATAGCAAATCAGGTTCTTTACTGATTAAGTTCTGCATGACTGAAAATGAATAAAGACGGGGGGGGGGGGGGGGGGGGGGGGGGCGGAATGTGCATATTCACATACCTTCAGGTGATTCCTCTTGGACATAGGTGCCAGTCAGATACCGGTGTACAAGCGCAGACTTGCCACTTGCGAGGTTGCCCACAATCCCCTGGGATTGGGAAAAGAAAGGAGGAATGAAGTTCAACTGCAATTAATCCCTGCAAAAAGCAGGATGTTCAACATACAGAACAACAGAAACACTCCAAAACATGATGACACATACAGTAACTATTCAAAGGCTAATGTATAAACCAGAATCAGTCTGGGTTAGTAGCACTCCTTTATTCAGCTCACCACCAATGCTAAGTGGGAACATGAAACAGACTTGAGGGAAGAAGCCTGAAGCTCAGAGCAAGGTTGTCACCTCTACTGAATCACAGCATCACAGATTGGTTTGAACTGGAAGGGATCTTCAAGCTCATCCAGTCCCAACCCCCTGCCATGGGCAGGGACACCTTCCACTAGGGCAAGGTGCTCCAAGCTCCATCCAATCTGGCCTGAAATGTTAACACATCACTAACCCCTTATATTGGAGGATACCTCTGTAGGCTTTCCACTGCGTGATCCACATTGTCTAGCTACTGAAACACACACGTGATACATGTGGCTAGAGACAGACAAATCTTGGCATGCTCACTGATATGTTGAAGTTCCTTACTTCACCAAGAAGTTTACAACTCAAACTGTCCATGCTCAAACATCTGCACTGGGGTGTCAAGAGCCAAACAGAAGTACTCAGTCTTAATGAAATGTCTTTTTAGTTTCCTTGCTCAATTCAGCTGTCCCTGTCGAACACGATCCTGAGTGTATTGTGCTTAGTTCTGGGGGGAGGAGACAGGAACTTACTTCATCCTTTAAAAGAAACCCAAGCCTACTCTGCTTTTAAATGTTTATCTTGACCGTAACCAAAAGGTTCAAAACATAAGATCCCTGGAGACAGCATGAACTCTGCTGAGCCTTTGGTGTGAGTTTGCCAATTTGACAGAGGCAGCACAAACAAGTTACACATTAATGGCCATTCTCCACTCCATTTTCCTCCTCCTAATTGGTAACTAATGAAAGAAACCATCCTCCTTGTGAAAAATTGCCTACACCAACAGAGTAGTGCCACCTTAAACAGTTCTGGAGCTGGGGGAGGAATAATTATCTACTCTTTCCAACCACAACAACTCTCAGCTCAAACAAGGGTAACGGTTCTGCAAAGGATACCCACTTCATCTCTACAGCCAAGATGCAAGAACAGCTCAGATGAAGAAGCAACTTGAAAAGAGAGTAAATGGAAGGCAGTCTTGCACCACCCTTCAGCCCCTATGATGGCATAAGAAATAGAAGCAAAAAAGAAATATAACCCAGGAAACCCACTGGGGGATAACTGCTATCGAGGAGCAGTCCCACAGAATGCAAAGTTAAAACTCACACAAACCCAAAGCAATTTTCCTCAAACCTGACTATAAAAATCTCCATTTGCAGCACAGCTTTGTTTGTCCTGGACAACTACTTCAGAAAGCATTCAGGAGGCAGCTACCTCCTTCCCCTCCTCATCTGGTACAAGAGATGATTAAGATCTCACCCTGGTGCCTGCACTGGAAGAGCCAGGGCAGCCACCTCTTTTCTACCAGATATGAAACCAGAACATGAAATTCACATCCAGCAGAATCAGCATTCTGCTGCTTCATGCAGTGCTCTGGGTCTCTGCACACACAACCTCTGAAAACAAGGAGCAATACACTTTACACTGGACAAATCTGACTTCTAACACCATCTCTCTCTTAATCAGGGCTTAGTTCTAAGGATGATCCCCCACAGTATGACAAGTATGCCAGCATGTTTTTACTGCAGTCATATTCCCGTCTCCCACATTTTAGATACAAACAACGCGAGTCATTTCTATTTATTTATGGATACCTATGAAATGCACAACAAGATGATCTTCAGGTCCCTTCCAACTTGCAATCATTTGATGATTCTATGTTATGGAACAAAAAATGGCACCTTCACCCAGTTCAGAGATGAGAAAATTCATCTAACAAGGCTACAGCACGATGCTCTATCAGTTCTGGCTTGTGCAACATTGAATCATTTATTTGCATGTGTCAGACATGCTGTAAAAACAAATCCAAACCCATCTGCCCACATCCTACAAAAGCCTGTTTGGAAAAATGCAGGAATGCATCACTGGAACTTGGCATTTGGAGGCTATTCAGCACAGAAGGCTGGCTGCACTTGGCATACTCCTTGGTAACAAATGAAATGATTTTGTCCAAGATGCTCTCGTATTTATTCAGCATAACACATCCTTATTGCACACTGGGATAAATGGGATCCAGGGGTACCACCACCACCACTCAGGAAAGGTCCAGCTCTCACTCAGCTGGCCTAGCACGCTCTTGACCGTAACAGAAGCCTCATCATCCATAAGTAAAACTCAGTGGTAGCATCTGATCAAGCAGAAACACAAGAAATCAAGCCCAATAGGGCTAAAAAGGGAGGCAGAGGGAAAGACCGGCGTTCTTTGAGAAACACATGCACTGGCTTTCCTTTATTGCAACCCTGCAAGCACAGATGAGGAGGCTGGAAGCAGGGGAATGACACTGGGCTGACTCACTGCACCAACCCCTTCCCAAGGGCAGTGGTGTAGGAAAGGCAGAGTGGACTGTGGATGGAGTCACCCATTTGCCCTTCCTGCTGCAGCACAAGTTCTCAGCCACTGCTGGTGCTGCCACCTTCAATCATTTGCAGGGGGATAATTAAATCATCATTTTTGTCATGGTAAGAGTTCTGCTTTTATCCGGGATTACACAACCTGAAGCCTTGGATGGCAATCTCTTACCCCTTATGCATGCTGACCTCTTAAAATCAATTCTCTACAGCAGCAGCCACACAGCCAAAGTTTATTTTCCTACCACTAGTTCAGACAACATGGTAGCCCAAGAAACAACCGTACCCAGGACCAGTTCATGATGCTCAGCAACTGGTTGTGTTCTGTACTTCAACATATAACAATCACAGCTTTGCTCTCACCTGCAAGAACCAAGTTTATTGGTGGATGCTGTGAATGATTAGGGGTAAGAGAAGTGGAAGGGATGAACAAGGAAAACCTCGATCCTCCCCAGCACAAGCTCACTAATACCACAGTGGACTGGACACATATTCAAGAACATCTTCCAGGCCTAAATTCTTATTGTTATCGTGCAAGGTATTTGGGGAGATACTTGTTTTCCAAATTACTCCATCAGTTAAACTGAATCTGGTGAGCCTCTGTACGCCTTTCCTGTCTTAAACAGTTACATCCATTGACTACCACGTTTTTCTTCTACTTAGCATGTGCACTGCTGAAATCAAAACTGAAACATAACTGGAGCTGGGAGGAAGCTGCTTCAGTTAATATGCCATGCTGTGTAAGAACATTTATCATGTCAATATAAATTCCACCTCCATAACCACTATTACCAACGCAAGTTACGAAAAAGACATTTACCACATGAGAAATGGGGTAGTAAGGCATGGGCCCAGGTGCCCATTCTTAAACGCATCCAGTTTCAGCTCTCCTCCAGTGACCATTGGACAACAGAAGCTGAACACAGATGCCAGCCAAAGACACTCCCAAATTCTGTACCTTGGGTACCACCATCATTCTGTAGCATCTGAGAAACTGATCGTGCTGAAATTTGGACTTCCATGTGGTAAACATCACAGTGATCTGGCCTCAGTAACCCTGTGCTGTTGGTTTGATAGCCACTCTGAGGAGGTTTCAGCCCTCATTCCCAGCCTTCGTGTTCACAGCACTTAAAGGGCAAATCTGGGAAATTTCCCCAATTTGTCTCCATGTTACTTTTGCCTTTTCTTCTACCCACATGGAAAATGGCTTGGCCAAGTGCAAAGTTATTGTGAGCAGCTATTAATTCACTCTTCACTCTTATAGCAAAATGTACGCTTTGACACCTCCAGAATATTGGGATTTTTTGATATTCAGTAAATTCAGTTAAATTCTTTTAAGAGAGGAAAAAGGACATTTGTGCCTTCAAAACACTGTGAAAACTTACTAAGGTGAGATAAATAGAGCTTTACGTATCACCTAACTAACTAGCTAACTTCCACTTTCTCCTCTTACAGAAGACTTCCCTACTGAAAAGACCACCTGGCTAGTGTAGCCAAACAAGTTGAAACAGCAGTAATATATAGATATAAACTATATAAACAGATCTTTGAAGCCTGATTATAAAAAGACAAACTTCATACAGATATTTCTGTAGGAAAAATTATTTTCTATATGTTATTAATGTAGCTTACAAGACTTTCACTTGCATGTAACATTATCAGAGATGGAAGTAAATAGAAACTCACCACTTTCAGCTCTGGTACAGATCGGCTTAGTGTCCATTCCTGGCTATTTACAAAGGCATCTGTAAAAGCGGACAACAGGCACAAAATCAGTACAATGACATTTCATGGTCTGCTACACAGGATATCGTGCTAAGGTGTTGGGTAGATGAAAGCAAAGTCACACTCAGTCTAACATGAAAAACACTATGGGTTCGGATGCATTACACCCATTCTGCTGCTCACTGTTAGCAAGTCAAGCTGTATCATCTCCACTGGCATTAGCATGCTCAAACTAACTCCAGTCCTCCAGGGCTATGAAAAAAACACTTTCAATGTGTACATGGTGAAACTGTTTCTCAACTACCACAATACATTTCTTCCTTACAAGAACAGCCTCAGACTGCTCATCACGCTGCAATTCTGGTTGCCACCATCAGCAGTAGCTTCGCCACCCAGGTAAAGGAGAATATTTGCCTGTTCTAAAAACATGATGGTTTTTCCTTAGTGTCAACAACTGCAATTACCAGCACCAGTGCTAACACCTCTGCCCAGCTAAAGGACAGTATCTGTTTCTTCTGGAAACATGCTGGTTTTCAGTAGCACAATCCAGACAGGAATAAACCACAAAGCCATTCACTATAAAATGGAATTAAAACTACTGGGGTTTGGGAGAGGGCTGATTTCTGGAAAACTGGCAAGTTCAGTTCATCATTGCTCCCAACAGAAACTGAGTCCGGAGGACTGCATCAGATCCAACCTCATCAACAATTCCACACCAAACAAAGGGAAAAAAAGCTCCAATTTTCTGCCTCCAAAACCATTTATCATTTTTTCCCCTCTCTAAGGGACTGAAAACAAACAGATAATGATATTTCCAATACAAATCAAAGCAGCATTACTCTGAACCTCGATTCAACCCTCAATAAGACCATGCAAACCAGATGAAAGCCTGTGTCTTACATGCACAGAACGCTCCTCCCAAGCAGATCAGATGCAACTCTACAGTAATGAAACAGCACTGAATGAAGTCCCAGCATTACAATCAATTCCTAATGGTATGGGAAACAAGAAATAAGAGGTGAAAAGTATTCCTGACCATGCTGTCCATAGGCAAGCAAAGGTTTTGCAAGCCACTGCTTCCCCTCTGACACAACAGTCAGGAAAAGGCTATTTCATTTTGAAAATCAAGAAGTTGGAAGCAATTTCCTACCCCAGGTGGTATCCTCACTAACTTAAACCACAAGCTATAAGCAAGCTTTCCCAGTGCCTAACTAAAGACAACCACAAAAGGAAAGAACTGACCATAATGAGAGGCCACCAAACCAAAGAGTTCCCTTTTCACAAACCTACTTCTTCATGGTATGAAAGTGCAGGTGTCCCAAGAGATGCTTCTGTAACTTGACTTGCTGATTTTGTTCAGCACTTATGAAACACTAATGAAGGCTCACAATTATAAAGTGCTGATTTAATCACTGCATGTTTAATCCCAGTAAAGGTATCAACTAACGTGTACTTATAAAACTGATGCTTTGAATTCATGTTTTTTCTTCTCTAAACAGAACTCATTAGTCAGCCTTTAATTTCACTGATAGCCTCTATCTCACAGCAAAATCACATCAGAGCTAACCAGCAAAATGCACATTTTACAACGCAAGATGTTGGAACAAGAAATACTACCCCAGTAGTCTTCCACTATAGCAGTTTTTACTAGGTATTAATTACATGTGAATGCGTAACAGACCCAAGCTAACCCGTGTTCTGCTTCGTAACCCAAAGTACCATTTGCATTTTGTACTTCTGCTCCAAAACACTTTTTCCTGACAATTCCAAAACTGTATGTTTGTATGATTCCACATAATGTTTGTATAGCACGATTTGAACACGCCTATTTCTCTTTTCCCCATACTTGTGCATGTATTATTCCTTCCTTCATCAATATGTGCAAAAGATGGATACATGGATAAAAGTTAAACAGGCCCTTTTATCTGCACGACTCAGCAGCAGCAGAACAAGCCAAGGTCATACAACACAAGGCGGTTTCAGCTGATCTCCAGATTCTTCGGAGTCAAGGAAAACCATCAGTCTTAGGCAAGCATTACACTTCACTGGTGGGGTGTGTGTGTGTGAGAACACTCTATCGATGTTGACAAGCTTCAATAAAATAGGAAGATTAAAAGGCAAGCGAGCAGATCACTGCCACCTTGGAGAACTGCAAAAAGCCATTTAAGCCAAGGGGCAGACTCACAAAGGGAACAAGAACATCAGAAGCTCCATCACTTCTTCAAGAAACAGGACAACAGACAGTGTTTTGTAAGATCTGTAACTTCTAACAGGCTAAATCAGGAAGGAGAGGAAATGAAAGGTAAACTTCCATAAAGCCATGAGGCCAAAAGACAAAAGTAGAAAGATGACAGCTGCAGAGAGGAAGAATAATCCAGTCTAAGGCGTGGATTTATTCCGCCTGCATGGTCCTTCTTTCACTGAAGCACACCAATTCCACCCAACAACCTTCAAAACAAACTGTCCCAGACAGCAAGAGATGATCCCCTATATTTCCCACGTTAATAAATGCATCTTAATTCTGATGAGCTATAGAGTAAGAGAAATTCAATAAAACAAACTTTAGACGGCCCTGGGCTTCTTGACAAAGCTACATGCCCCTTTTCATTATGTACATGGTTACAGCTACACACACAGGTTTTGAGCACCCACAATACTCGAGAATATTTGAAATACTATTTTATTGCCAAAATATACCTGTTAAGGAAAAAGATGACCTCAATCCAACCCATTTAAACTAAAATTTCACATTATGACTATCTTCAATTTGCAATTAAATTACAGATGGTTTCCACTGCCTCTTCCACAAACAAAACCCCTGAACTTTTACTATGAGATCTATGGGGTCATCTTCCCTTGGGAGTGTAATTTACGCTTCCAACCCATGGAATAGCACGTATGAGCAGAGAGTATCCATATCAAAAGCTGTCTTTTGTTTTTCAACAGATAGGTAATGAATAAGACAATTTATATATAAAAAGGGCCTTTTGGAACCTAACACACTCTTCCAACTATTTTATGCAAAGCTTAAAAATAAGCATGATGGAATATTTTCCTAGTGTACTGTACTGGAACCGAGTTGGAGCTTTGACTTGAAGTACTGAGAGATTACCCCTCCTCTGAAAAATGCATGTTTTAGTAGCCGCACAAGTCTCAACCCAAAAGCTGCTCATTTCCCTCTTTGCTGAGAAAATTAGCACACAAGCTTTGGGAAATACAGTCTGAAAGGGCTGCTTTGATATGGTTCCAAAAGAAAGATGTGTGGCTTTATCTGCATACTGTGGGCAAGTGGGAACATAGAGAATATTTTCTGTACCTGTTCGCACTCGGGTTTTTACCTCCAAAGTAGGAAGGAACTGAATATTGCTCGTAACGCAGAAGCAATTGATGGGGGGGAATCAGCGAGGGATGCAGTTGTTGGTACTTTAACTTCATTCACATGTTTTTGAGGGCGCCTCTTCTTACAAAACAGAAAAAGATCTTTAGCTGAGGCTTTCCAAAGGAATCCCTTGGCTTCTTCCTTCTTTCTTTCATAGCTTTTCCCCGTTTAAAAGAGCAGCAAAGGGTCTTCAGAACAACCTGAGGGAAGCTCTTCCTAAGCAGGTTTCCAAGCATCATGGAAGATTTAAGTCTTTTAATGTCATACTGCAGAGACATGTGCCTGCTCTTTGCTCATCCCTCCTTGTGCACTGGTTTGCCAATACATTTTCATCTCAGTGAGAGAAAAAAAGAAATCCACCAGCTTCTCGGGCTTTGGACTCAGTTGCCACTCAAGGGTGAGATACAACCATGACAATAAAGGACAAAACAAAGGTGAGTGGAGTAAAAACAGTGCAAGGAGTGAAGCAGAGGCTCCTGTGCTGCCACTGCTGATGGTGGGGCTGTGGGCTGCTGTGATGGTGCTGAGGCAGCTGAGGTTCTTATTGTTCAATTAGCCAACAGACCTGGTTGGCTTGGGGGGAGTTTTGGAGCAGGAAGGATCCAATGGATGGCAAGGGTGGTGTGAATCTAATCAGCCCCAGCTGGAAGTATTTAGTGTGGGCTGATGAGCTGCTTTACAGCTGTTGCCTATGGCAGTAAATGGAGTTCATTTAGGTTATTAGAGGGCCTCCAGCATTAAAAATCAGACATGGAGGCAGACAGGCTTTTGCTGTGGTTGTTTCTATAACTGCTATGAAACTTCTCCAGTTCTCATATGGGACTTGCCTCCCCTCTTCTTGAACCATGGATGGTTGAACTGACCCTGCTGTCCCTCAGTAACATTGGTTTGCTTTGATATTTATTTAGTTTTTAGTAACTGGTCCTGGGTTTGAAGATGGAAACTTGGATTTTTTTTTTTGTTTGGAAACTTACTCTAAACAGGGTTTCATACACAGTGTTGAAGCACTCAGACCTTCTTGAAAGCCTGCTGTTGTCCTATGCTATGGAGAACACAGACCTTGGCAAGAATGGCCATCAAAGCCCAAGATTTTACCACAACACTGTGCTCACGGGGAACAATATAGCATGTACACCTGGTTCTTACTATTGGAACTAATCCAGAAGGTTCCTCTGACTGGAGCCGAGTTACTAAACTGAGGATTTAAAATAGCCAGGAATCATCCTGTAGTTTGCGCTTCAGCATAGCGATGCATAAGTGGCATAGAGAAACTGTACATGCAGTAGTGGAAATGTTAAGGAAAATTAGAAATATGAAGAAAAACAGATGCTATTATACGGAAAAGTAAAATTTGAGGAAGCAAATGCATCTTCAACTGTCTTCTGGTGCATGTTTTAAAGAGAAAGAAATGACTGACACCATGCGTATTTGAAGCTTTGATCACTGATGCAGAAGTTAAACGAACAGGACATACAACTGCGATTAATTATTGACGAAAGTCATTCCTTTCATATGTAGAGCCTGTACTTAGCTGTGAAGGTTGAGTTCACTTGAATTCCAAAGTTGGGAAGTAATGCAAACAAGACCCCAGTTGATCAGCTTCATACATGTGGTTCTATTTATTATGCAAATCTCTTCCAATATGTTTAAATCAACATGCAGTAGTGGGGCTCTTCTTTCTGCAGCAGAGTGTGTTTGGGGACTATACAGTTTGTACTTTGCACGCTGCAGTTCGATGCATCCAATGCTTTATAGCCATGCTGTCACTTTAAGTTAGCTCTCTTCATTTAAAATAGAAGAAAACCAAAAAGGCAAATCCCAAAGCTTGTTTGTCATGTTCTATCTGCAAGTATTTGACCTCTTCACTTCAACTTCTATGGGTCTTTGGATTAACTCAGAATAAATCACTACTACCAGAGTCATTTGTACTTGAACTATGCTGGTTAGCTGGGTATTTCAATGTCCACACAAATGATAGTGCATGAACAAGGTTTTGCTAAAGAGACCAGCAGCTGAACATTCAAGACATGTTCTCACTGTCCTCATCACATTATGGAATCCCAGCCTGGTTTGGGTTGGGAGAGACCTTAAAGCTCACCCAGTTCCAACCCCCTGCCATGGGCAGGGACACCTTCCACTAGAGCAGATTGCTCCAAGCCCCTGTGTCCAACCTGGCCTTGAACACTGCCAGGGATGGGGCAGCCACAGCTTCTCTGAGCACCCTGGGCCAGCGCCTCAACACCCTCACAGGGAAGAGCTTCTGCCTAAGAGCTCATCTCAGTCTCCCCTCTGGCAGGTTAAAGCCATTTCCCTTGTCCTGTCCCTACAGGCCCTTGTCCTTGAAGCCAGGTCATGGGGAGCTTCTCACCCAACACCCCCAAGTCCTTAGGGCTGCTCCATCCAGTCTCCCCTAGCCTATGTTTGTGCTGGGGACTGCCCCAAACCCGGCGCAGTATAGATTATAGAGCTCTCCCCTATAAACCAATTAGAAATCACTGCTGCACCAACACAGCTCCAAACATCTCCCTTTTTCTTTCCTGAGACTCAGAAGTGTCACTTGATCTTCTTATGCAGTCTGAACAAAAAGGAGAATTGCAGTGTGGTCCCGTCCCTTCCCAGCCCTTCTCTGCACAGCTTCAGCTGGGGAATCCAGCCAGGCTCTGATGAATGCTGGGAAGTGACGTCCCATCACGCACATCACTGCATTTACACTTCATCAACAGGATTAATACACACATTGCAGAGGAATTTATTTACCGTCTGAAAACAAGAAAGATTTTTGTGAGCTGCCAGTTTAAAAGCCTCCCTCATCCACCCCTGTGTTGTCAGAGAGGATAAAAACCCAAGAGCTGCTCCAGTTCCAACATAAACGTTTGATATTGGTCAGATTTATCCCTGGCACTACCTACTTGCTATTTATAAGGTGGAAAACTGCACTGAGCTCAGCTTTTTTAAGGCATCAGGCACCTCAGCCGAAGCTCATTAGAGCCCCACACACATTTGATGTCTGAAACTCCATGCCCTGTAACAGAGAACCATATTAAACAGATATTTAGGTCAAAACCATTAATCTATCTTCCAGCAGCAACCGGCTGCTGCAACAGCATTATCCTTTGTGCTGCCATGGAAACAAAAGGAGGACCAGTGATGGGAAGAGGTACACGACCTGATCAGTCCATGAGTGAGCCTTGCCCAAAATACACTGTGGGGCTTGGGAATTTCATAGAATCATAGAACCATCTGGGTTGGAAAGGACCTTAAAGCTCACCCAGTTCCAACTCCCTGCATGGGCAGGGACATCTTCCACTAGAGGAAGGTGCTTCAAGCCCCATCCAACCTGCACAGGTAGTTGTTATTTACTACATTTATTATAAAGCTATAATGTAGTAGGACACTTGCTGCAGCACAGATCCCTCCAATAACTGCTGCTGGGTTTTTTCAAAGGGGAAGAATCAACTATTTATACATGATACGTATTTAGACACGATTTCCTAATTTTGAGGACGTTCTATACACCAGAGGACCCTCCCTCTTATCTGGCGGCAGCTCAGCTCGAGTCTCTAAGCAAGAGCAATTCTTTCATTCATCAAAAGCATCCAATTTCCCTTCTCCCCCTCTAAAGAACTCCAGTAAATGTGAGACAAGACTTCCCCCAGAGAAGCCAAGTCCACCCTTTCCCAATACATCATTTATCCATCTATGGAGTTTAGTCTGTTTCTCAGCTTGGTGGTTGCATGCTCCAAGCGTGATTAATGTAGACAGTGGCAAACTTTACCCCCTGTCACACCCATGCAGCCATGATGAAGTCAATATAGTTAAATGGGTGTGATCAACTTGCAAATCATGGAATAGTTTGAGTTGAAAGCAACCTTAAAGCTCACCCAGTTCCAACTCCCTGCCTTGGGCAGGGACACCTTCCACTAGAGCAGGTTGCTCCAAGCCCCGTAACAGCTTGGCCAATGCTCTTCTACGCACCTACTCTTCCCTCTCAAGTCACCTGCAAGCAAACATTGCTGGACCAGGCTGTAAAGTAAGTAACAGTGCAACCAAAGATGCTTCATTCTTCTGCTGCCCTGAACCATCTGGTGCAGCCGGAGCACCCAGACCCAAAAACAGGCAGTATCAAAGCTCAATTACTTACAAACTGACTCCTGGCCCAACTTCCTTGCTTGTCACCCACAACCTGTGCTCTGCCACCAGATGATCATTCAGCTTTACTTCCGTTCTTTCAATTGTGGCTATCGAAAGTGGGCCCAGCATGTTTGCAGAGGAGTACACCTAGAAAAACATCTCCCTCCTCCACCAGGGAGATTATGAGTTGTTTATGCAACACATTGCTAAAAACATTTTTTAGAGCTCGAGTCATGTCTCTCAGATTGCTATGGTGGTTGTCAAAACAGAGCCTTCTTTTCCCTGCCTATACCATATGTAATACTAAGGCCACTTTCCCTAAGCTGATATCACCCATGCAAGATTTGGAGATGATTAGTGGAAAATACACAAATGAGACAGCGTTCTCCAGAGACCGGCACAGCAGGAATGATCTGATGGGGTTTATATTTATTAGCCTGATGCACATCTAACTTGTTTAAACAAGGCTTTTGTCAAATGTCAAAAAAATGTTCATGCAATCCAAGGCATGCTCTCCAAGGGAATTAATGCTGAGCTGGAACCAATGTGAGAGCCTTAGTTACAGCAACAAGGAAACAGTGAAAAGGGGCCCCTTTTGATTGCAAATAGATCTGCCGAGATAGAAAGGTTTATTTCCTAATAGCAGAGATGGAGAATCTAGAGCAGGACATTGGGGTGGTAACACTCAGGTTGGGTCTGTGTGAAAGCCTCTCTCCCTGCCTTCACGGGGAAAGTGTCCAGTTCCAACCCCCTGCCACAGGCAGGGACACCTTCCATAGACCAGGTTGCTCCAAGCCCTGTCCAACCCGGCCTTGAACACTGCCAGGAATGGGATATGGATGGGGAAGAAGCAGAGAGAAAGCAAAGCAAAGAAGGAAGGACTCAGGGCTGCCATTATCTTAAAACTGCCTCCAAAATAAGAGTTACAAAAAGTAGTATGCGACTAAATGCTATTAAAAACCAGTTTCCTTCCCCAGCTTCCTATTGAAAGAGCACCTGCTATTAACAAGGCATTTCATAAAGCAGCAGACCTGCACAAGGAGAAAATATTTATTCTTGAGACTCATTTGTGAGATGAACTTTAGACTCAGTGAGTAACTGTAACACAAAGCTGCTTTCTTTGATTGCCATTCGTAGATAAACTGCAAGTCTGCAGGGAGCTGAAAGCAAGCAAATCCACTGCTGCCATCCCAAGGTTTGCAACTGTTCACCCTCATTCCTTCACCTTCTCCTCCCAGGCAGCCTGTCCCACACCTCACCCTTGATTCATTCATCACACTGAAGCAGCAGCAAGAGAGTCTGACCAAAAAGATGCTGCAAACCACAGGCAAGCTCACACTGAATTCAACTTTTCCCCAAGTTAACAGTCACTGCAAGTTTGAAAGGTCTGACATGTCACCTCCACTCTGCAAGGGTTGAACCATCATCATCATTACTACACCGATTGTCTCCATTACACAAGCCATGCTCCCAACTCACATCCCCCCACACGATGTGAAGAATTAGTGCAATACCTCCAATTGCTGGGACCTAAACCACGGTAGAACCTTGAAGCTACTATGGCATTCTTTTGAAAGCAAACCAATCCAGGCTATAGGCAAATACCAAACTCCTCATATTCTCCATTGGAAAACTGTGGTTTTAGCTTTGCCAGAACTGGTAATATTGCATTTTTTATAAACACTCACTCAGGAATAAGCTGTTCCGAGTCTTTGCAAAGATCCTGCCCTCTGGCTATATTCTCATGTAGATTTCCTGGGTGAAGCCAAGAAACTCAAGTGTGTTTTCAGAGCTCCATCAGGTTCCCATCACCTCAGGCACGTACTTGAAACGCAAATGACTGTACTAGACATGATGTATTTAAAGAAGCCCATGCAGAGTTCAGGAATCTGAAAACAATTTAGCTACACCCAAGAGACCTGCCACCTCCTTCCTTACAAACCAGCTCCGATGCTTTTCATACCCACTATTTTACAGCACACCAGAGAGCCCTCTTCTAAGGAAAATGTGGGAAAAGAACCAGATCTTGCTGCATCTTCACAGTGTTCTGGCTTGACTCATGACATACCCTAGCAAGCCACACTGTAAACCGACTCCTTACTAAACCCCTGCTTCCGAACACATAAAACCTACTCCCGCTTCATATTCTGCTCCCTGTTAATGCCATAACCTCCTATTGCCTTTTCCCGAGCTGAGAAAAGCAAGCTGGAGGCCAGTTATCCCATCAAGGCTTTTATTCTTTTTCACCTCTGTACCACTTCCTAAGGTAAACTCCACTGTTTCAGCCACTGAAATCCACTATGAGGAATTCTCTGCATGTTTGGAAAAAAAAAAACTGGAAATGAAAACCACACAAAGATCTAAAATGTGTTTCAGAGCTAACAAGAAGGGTGTCAGCCTCTACTGCAGCAACACCACTAGCACACACACTAAAGCAAATGATTAACACAATCAAGCGCAGCCTTCAAACTGTGATAAAACACAGCCATTTGCAAGCAGTACAATGGAAAACCAGCAAGCAAACAGCTACACTCAACCTGTCTCAAAGCCACCCAAAAAGCAGTAGAACACCAGACTACACTAAATGCACACTTCTAGCATCTTGGAAAGCATCAGAGGCACCAAGTCTACCGCCCTTGTAAAGCTGCTCTGTTGGAGCCTTGTGCTGGCTACAGCTCCAGCCAGGCACTGTGCAGCTTCATTTTCAAGGTGCAAAAATGGCAATTTTTTGCATTTTTTTTCTCCCCATCTGGGGACTTCCTCTCCAATTCTGCAAACCCCAATTGAAAATGGAAATGAAAATCCTCCTGCTTCTCCACACCATCTACTCTGCTAGGCCAAAGGTAGCATGGTAC
Source organism: Pezoporus wallicus (assembly GCF_028554395.1). Classification (NCBI taxonomy): domain Eukaryota; kingdom Metazoa; phylum Chordata; class Aves; order Psittaciformes; family Psittacidae; genus Pezoporus; species Pezoporus wallicus. The sequence goes on along the minus strand of NW_026635397.1, from coordinate 968,862 downwards.
CAGCAGAGGGCAAACCAAAGGTCAACGTGGCCCCAGCACCCTGTTCTCAGGAGCAGCAGTGCGAGGCTGGGTTAGGCATGTTTACCTGACTGATGTGTGCTGATCTGCTGCAGTTCAAACAGGATTGACAATTTCTGTTCAAACCTTTCACAGTGCTACCAAAAGCTGCACTTGGATGAATTAAGTGGAACTTAAACTGCCTTTAAGATAGTACATACAGAGACAACATGTGGTTAGCACATCAAGTCAGTTACTGGTGCTGATCAAAACAATTCCTGGCTCCTCCTCCCTGTTTAAATGGATTGCTTTTTCCCAAGCAAAGGCGGGCACAAGGATGAGCACAGAGCAAACTGCAGCTGCTGCCAACAGCTGGAGCAGGAACCATCTCGGCTATGGGATTTTGGAACCAGGGCTTGTTTTAAGCTACAGCGCACCAAAGTTCACATCCCAGATTGGAAACAAAGCAAACCCCAAAATAAACTTCACTGTCTTCCTAATTAAAGAGATTCATTCCTTCAAGAAAGCGACATAACCACTGCTCTGGGGTTAAGAACCTATATTTAGCACTCGGTCCTTCCAACGCTGTGACTGAGCCTGCATGAGCAGGCCAGAGCCCGACTGCCCATGAAGCATTATTAAAAGCTCTATCTAGAAAGTGGGTTTTTCACATAACTTGATTTGAAATGCCACAGAAAAGGAAGAATCCCAGACAAGTTTATGCTGGAAAGGACCTTAAAACTTATCCAGCTCCAATGGCAGGGACGCCTTCCACTAAAGCAGGTTGCTCCAAGCCCCATCCAACCTGGCCTTGAAAGGTTTGGAAACCAAAGAAAAAAACAAGTATTTCCAATTTAACTGTCTTCATTTTGCTCTAAGAAACTGTGGTCCCAAAGGCATGGAATATGAACATTCCACCTCCCCAATGAGAGTTAAGTACTGCCGCATTAACTGTGACCCAAAGCACTACTCAAAGCATTGTCACCAACAAGCAGCTGGACTTTAAGGAAGCCAAGCCAGGCTGCTTTATAAAGCACTTTTCTGCCACAGGGCTAGATACACAACTCCAAACTGATATGACATGGAGGGGGGGGTGTATTCTGCTTGCATTCAGTGTTCTTTCAAAGCTTCCAATATTTCAATAACCAAGGGGAAAAAAACAACCAGATTTGAAATCACACTTGAGCATATGTGAGCCAGTAAACTTAAATGGCAGTGTTAGGTACTGCCATTGCTATCTTGAAGATGAGGTCTTCTAAGAAGCAACAAGTTTCTGCTTGAAACATGGTCTCAAACAATGCTTGTAGCACTGGGGTTTGGGACTAGAGGTCTTTAAGGTCCCTTCCAACCCAAACCACCCTATGATTCTATAAACCACATTGCAGATTTCTTTCTCTTCAAGAGCTCAAGTTATCTTGCTCCAAGATGAGTAAAGAATTCTTCAGATTAAGCAGATGTGCTTATTACCCATGCACGCAAGAGAATAAAGTGACAGACCCTTGCGTTTGCTTGTAACTCAAAAAATGAGACCTACCCAGCACTGAGATCCATCCATTCCACACAATTGTAATGTTCTTCCATTCATGGATAAATAAACTATTTGATATCCTAAATTCCACCAAGAAAACCAGCCAAAAAACCCCAACTCATCTCATAATGGGTGGTTTGGGTGATCTGCAACATCTGTAATCACATCTGCAGACCATTTAATGCAAGGCAGAGTAACAGAGCATGTATCAGCTGGCTCAAATTAACACTTCACCTTTATCACTTGCAGAAGTAGTTCCTCATGGGCTGAGAACCACCCATTACTCATGCCTCTGCTGACTCACAGAAATACTAATCAGCCTTCATAAGGTGGTGTCCCACCATGTCATGCAAATTCCTGCCAACTCATAGAGAAAGGGAGGCCTCAGTTAACATGAATCATTTGACAAGATGTATCTGGGTATGTAACAGAATACCCACTATAAAACACAATCAGAATCAACAGTTCTAGGAGCTCGTACTTATTGATGATAAAACACAGGTCCTCCAGTAAAGTGCACAGCAAAGGAACAGGGGTTTCACATAATCCAGACTGTCCAACTCATTTCTCTTTATTCAGACAGTAAGATGAGTATCTCATGGCAATTTGCTCCCCTTATCTGCCTCAGTGCCAGCCTCTAGTGCAAGTGCATAATATTTATCTACCATCTGGGACTGCCCAGTTCACTAGGGCTGCAGGTTATCAGGGAACCTACTGGAGTAGCAACATCAAATCACGCTGCACTTTCCTCTGGTACCAGCTATATGTGGCTAAGAAACAGAGTGAAAAAGCACATAGCCATTTTATGCAGGATTATGATTTCAGAATTAAATGCTGAACACAAGCCTACTGGTTTTATTGAAGAACTGAACAATTAGGGTCCAGTTTCATTAAGTTCTGTTTTATTTTACTTCGTTCAAAGATGGATCAAGGCCTCACATCACTGCTCCCTCAGTCTGCCAGAGATGACTCCAAGCCCCATAAACATTGTCTCCAAGCTGGGGAGATGCCTCTTGTAAGGTAATACTCCATCATTACAGCTTAAGTCCACCTTCAGCATCCCCTGTTCTACCCCATTGTCCTGGGTTCAGCAGTAGCAGTCATGTTTCTCCTCCTTGGTAGCTGGTGCAGTGCAGTGTTTTGACTTTCAGCTCAGGAACAGAGCTGATAGAGATGTTTTGGTTTGGCCAAGGACTTTGTGAGCCTCATGCTCTGCCAGGGAGGAGGGGAAGCTGGGAGGAAGCAGAGACAGGACACCTGACCCAAACTGACCAAAGAGGTATTCCATACCACAGCACGTCATGCCCAGGATGTAACTGGGAGTTAGCCGGAAGGGCTGGGAGACGGCAGGGTTGGAGGAGGTATGGGTCGGTGCTTGGTCGGGGACTGGGGGGCCGAGTTATCAGTTGGTTGGTGGTGAGGTGTTGTATTCTCTTCCCTTGTTATTTCTATTATCATTGTTATTATTGGTAGTAGCAGTAGTGATTTGTGTTATACCTTAGTTACTAAACTGTTCTTATCTCAACCCGTGGGAGTTGCATTCTTTTGATTCTCCTCTCCGTCCCTCCGAGAGCAGGGGGAGGGCAAGAAAGGGGGGGAAGTGAGCGAACGAATTACCTGACTGGGTTTAAACCACGACACCCATACATGATGTATACATAGCAGAAATTGCTGGCATCACAGTTCCTAAGAGCTAAGCAAGATGTGTACAATCAGACATGTTTATCATCTGCAATACTCTGAAGTGATTATCATCATTGAAAACTATGCTGAGGCTACACTGGGGGGAGGAAACCCCAAAACACCCACACCACAGAGGCTGCCCTTCACAGGAGAGGTTTTATGGAGGCTCATGCACTACCTGCAGAAGCTAAACCAGTAAACTCACCCCTGGCCCAGCTGACAAGCAGAACAGTCTTGATTTTATGATCAACATACCCATATTCACAGCAGTCAGCAGCATCTCTGACTACTTCACAGATCTGCCCAATCAACTTCTAAATAACATTTTCCCCATTGAAAATAATACCCAGAAACCCATCCCAAACAACCAGCAGGCAGCCACAAAGGTCTCTCGAGGAATTAATTAATGTTCCATGATTCTGTGATAGAGGCAGTGAAGAAGAAACCCATTACAGATTTCTGGCTGAAAATTGTGCCTCTGAACAAAACACCTACTCAAGATCACATCCATCTGAAAATCTCCTATCACTCTACAAGCTCTGTACCTTGCAGCTTAAACTATCTACTACTTGACTGTTCACAAGGTTTTGATCTGCTATTCAAGTAATCCCAAGCTTTACCCATGTAGGTGAACTGTTCCACAAAGCCTGTGCCTCCATCCTTCCCAACTACTCATCATAGTCATAGAATCCCAGCCTGGTTTGGGCTGGAAGGGACCTTAAAGCTCATCCAGTTCCAACCCCCTGCCCCTTTTCTAGTTAAAAGAGAACAAGGCCACACACCCCCCACCACAACCTTGTATCTGATCTAAAAGCCGCTGCCAAGGGGAGAAGGCAAAGTACCATCACCCCTACCGCACCTGTCACATCAAACAGACAATGCCTTCAGAAGTCATTTAGCTGTCTCCTCAACATCTAAAACACTGGAGAAGCCTGATTACTCATGAAGCTAACAGAAATACAAGTGGGAGTTACTACAGAATACAACCAGAAAACACAAAAGAACATGAAAATGCCAGTTCTGTTGCTTATTCAACCGGACAACTACCTTCCCATGCATCCCAAAGGATTCCCTTCAGAGCGACAGGGAACCTGGACGGTTGGAGCCCACAAGCAGTTATTCACAACTGCAGGAGGCATTTTAACCTGGAGCTAAAGCAAGCTTATGGAAATTGAAAGGTGAATTTTGATTGCTTGCCAGTCCCTATTGATCATTTTTGCACACATGCACACACACACAATATTAATGATGATGAATTTCCAAAGGAACTGTTGGAAATCACAACATAAAAACCGGAAAGCTGACATCACCCAATTCAGATTTGGGAAATCAATCAGATTAGGAACGACAAGATCCTCTGCATAAGCAATACAAGTTTCCAGTACTTTGATGCAGACACTGTATTTGAAAACTACTCCAGTATTCTAGCCTATCACACAACACAAACCCAGTGTAAGCAGTGAGGATTTTGAAGCTACCATGAAAGCATTTGCCAACTGGATCCTCCAAAAGGCAGCCATCTATCCCAAAACACAAACAAGACAACCACTGACATTATGGACAAATGCCGACATTAAACATGCTATAACACTGCAGCAATGAGTCTGAATACCCATGCCAAAACTCACAGGGAGCCTGATCCCCTCGAGCTATATTAAAGCAGACTCTTTATCAAAAGAGCAATGCTCAAACCTGAGCTGAGCTACTACAAACCACAAAAAATCCCCTACCTCCCCCTGCATCAAATTAACACTAAAGGGGAAATGTGATGCCATTCTTTCAGGGTTCCTTTCAGGGTTCCTTCAGCGCACCATGTTTTCTCCTTGCAGCAATTCCTACGCCACTGAAGTTCTTTTCAGTCATTTCCAAACCATTTCCAGAAGTGATTTATAACATCAGGCACAAAAGCTACAAACAGCACAAGAGTCTATGGAAAACTTGAACTTAGTGTTGCGTTTTTCCATGTATGCTGGCCTAAGAGGACTAGAACATGCTGCACACATCTGTGTAACTCCAGTCCAGGGCCTGAGATGTCAATAAGATCTCCTGTAGGTTCAGCAGAATTACAAGGCAACCACTGCAATTCCCAAGGGATATCCCAGACTTAAATATTCCCTTATTCCATGAAATTAAACTGCTCAAAAAGCTGCTATGGCCAAGACATGACATACTCATTCCTGAAGATTCAGGTGCCCAGAAACCCAAAAGACTTCAAAAGCGATGCTGTGATTCAAACTGCATTGAAACCGAAGTGTTGCCAACATCTCTGATGGAAGCACTGAAAATTAAAACTAAACCCCCCTCAAAAAAAACACAAGCAAAAAAGCCTCAAAGTGAGTTTTAAGGTTTTAAGCTCAAGTCATCTGCTGGAAAAAAACAAAACATCAGAATGAAAAGGAAAACCAAAATCAAGAGCATGCCAGCAGAGAGCTTATTTCAACAGCCAGGAACTGTCACTGATGTTACTGGTTCCACAATCATATTTTCCTAGGTTTGGGCTGTTGAGTGCACAATGCACTAAGCAAACATGAAGAAATGATGCTGGTAAAACTGACTTAAAGGGATTTCATAATGTGTAATTTAACACAAGTGCTTTTATAACTCAACACTTCCATGCCTTCCAAGCCCAGGAGGACAGGTCACAGCTGGACTCCAAACTCAGATTGCAGAATCATGGAATGGGTTTGTGTTGGGAGGGACCTTAAAGCTCACCCAGTTCCAACCCCTGCCATGGGCAGGGACACCTTCCACTAGAGGAGGTTGCTCCAAGCCCCTGTGTCCAACCTGCCCTTGAACACTGCCAGGGATAGGGCAGCCACAGCTTCCCTGGGCACCCTGTGCCAGCGCCTCAGCACCCTCACAGGGAAGAACCTATAGACTCTGTATATATAGTCTTCACTATATATATCTACACATATATCATAGGTATAGCAGATCTTAAGGTCCTTTCCAACCCTAACTATTCTATGATTCTATACATATCATATATACGATAATATTTATGCAGAAATCTATTTTTCTTCATCTTCAGAGGAAAAGTAACACTAATTTTACAGGTTTGCTGTGATTTCCATTCAGTTTTTACTGCCCATTTCTACAAGGAACCCTTCCAGCATCCTCCCCCAAGGCGTGACAGCATTCCCAGAGCTGCTTGTCATGCTGGCAAGCCCATGGAGGACAAGGGACAGCACATGTAAACAGAAAAGGCCAGCAGTGTTTGTGATGACTGCAGTGACACATTCCTAGGATTATTCTGCAAGAAAAGAACTCAGATTGGGTCCAAAGAGAAACAAACTTTTGAGTTTGAGGTTGAAGCATGTAATCCTGCTGTAACAGAGCGTGTGCATGGTGCAGAACCAGTGGCACCAGGAATTCTATGTAGTGGATGAATGTGCAAACCTTGTGTTTCTCTGGGTAACACAACTCCCTCCTGCAGGCAGAGAACAGTTAAATTCCTCCTTTATTCCCACCCCCCACCCCCCTCCCACTGCTCCAGTGAGCGGGCTGGCAAGGAGACTGCATGCAGATAGGGCTGGAAAAGCCAATGCAGAGTGACAGGCAGTCCTACACACACTTCTGAAGCCACCAGCAAAACACTTGCAGCTCAACCACGCAAGCAGCAGGGTATTTTGGGACAGGATACTGGCTCTGAAGATGACTGGAACTCAAGGAAGGCTGTATTCAAATGCTGTGCTTGTGGAAACAGGATTACACTCATGTAAGTCAGTAGCAGCATGCAGTAACCAGCTCCATCACTCACTACTAAACACAGTCAAGTCCCCAGTATCAAACTGGTTTCATTAGCAGTACTTGCACACAAAATTGCTATTGTGCCTTCTCCATTATTTATCCACACTATATATGGGCAACATTACACGGACTGCAGTTGATGTCTCAACCTGGTGGCCCTAAAAATACAAACTCGCATGCATACTTGGATCACACTCGATTTCTTCTTTATTGGGGATGGAAAGGGATTTGTTATCAGTCAATTCCTTACATACTTTGCAAGGGTAGAAGGTTAAGGCAAGCTGTGACATGAGCATACTCTGTAAGTATACAGAAAAGGAGCTTTATCCCAACACCTCTTCTTAAAGAAGGGATGGGGGGTTACTGCAGGAAACCATGATGCACATCACCTATGCTTCTGTCCAAGCAACTTCCAGGAGTGTCTCTGAAGGACAACTTCCTTCAGCATGCTTATTCCTTTTCCAAGTCCCCTGGATAAAAGGATTCCTAGGAGAAAGCCCACAAAGTGCCCACATGCACATCAAGGACCTGCAGGGACTTAATAGTGAAGAGTGACTGATATAGCAGACTTACATTAAATACTAACATGTAAGACTGAACTCCATCATGCACAAGCACAGCAGAGCCTCCATTTTGATGGGACAAAGGCATGTATATATATCATAGGAGGGGGTTAACACAGTACCACTTCACAGTTACCTAGAGCAAAGCTGTAATTAACACAGCAACTAAATCCCACTTCATTCTTTTAAATGCAGGTTTCCATTCCTCCATCTAAAGCAATTCCAGGAAAGCCCTCTTCCCAGATGCTCCTGTGTACCACCTGGCGCCCAGGACAGAGAGCGACAACCGTTCTTGTGCAGATGTTCCAGTGGTTGTATGAAGCAGAGACAGATGCTGCAACACAAGACAGTCACATCACCTTGGTCACCAGCAGTATTACTATTGCCTGCCACTAACAGGGATCAACAGCCAAGTGAAAATTGGGCTGGGAATGAATTTCTGCAGTGCACAAGGACTAAGGAACAGAACTAACAGGCTTTCCAGCCTCCAGGTGAACAGCAGCAGCAGCAGCTCATTTCTTGCAGACCTTCAGACTAGTCAGGAAGGACCAAAAGGTCCCTCCAAATCAATCACTGGTACTTCACTGCACCCAAATCAGGAACAGGGATGAAAACTGCCCATAGGCAGCCCTGGCAAAATCCATCCAACAGGAAGCTGTTGTTCCTTAAACCAAGAATCTAGTGCAGATAGTAAGAAAACTGGTACTCCTCTTGCTGAGGAGATTCCGTCATCTACCCAGGAGGCCCTGGATTGGGAATGCTCCAAGTGCAAGAAGCATCTATGGAAGCACCTATACATATCAAGGAGCACCTGTTTGGAAGATGACCACTTCTGAAAGAGGTACCTACAGCTGAATGACAGAACCAGACCTGTTTTAATCCTGCTGTCCTTGAAGGCAAGACTATCTGTTTCTGCTAGGAAGCTGCAAGATTGGGTAGGGCATTTTGAGTTATGAACTGCTCTTACACAGACCGAGGGAACTAACAAAAACATCTCTTTTAGCTTAACCAATAAAGTGTAACTTGGCAATCGCAGCAGAAATACACAGAACCGAAGACAAGACAACACAGCACAGCCACCTTAAAACACAGAACACCATGCTGTCCAGGACCTATGCTGTCGGAGCCACCATGAAACCAGATGACATCATCTGTCAAACTAGAAACTCTCCAGTTTTAGAGCATCATTATATACCAGCAACCAGGCACAGCTGAACTGAAGAACATACACATTCCATGGCAGCACACTGTTTTTTCTTCCTTAAATTGGGACTCTCTCAAAATGCTTTTCAGAAGTTCTTCACTGAATCAGTTCTGTTTACTGAAGATGGCAGTTAGAATTAACAACAAGTCTTGAGATGACTGCAGTGCCCTGTGATCAGCCTCAACTTATCTTGAACTCTCCTCCCTGCTTCAGGTTAAAAATAAGTCAGTTCAAAGGCCTGGAGGTCAACTGCATTAGCAGGTAATTCACTCACACAGGGAAACCAGGAGGCTCTGCAGAGCTTCCACAGCGCCAGGGTGCCTGGCTGAAGATAGAAAGCAGGAGGTGATATTGAAAGGGGGTCACAATCTCAGGAACATTTCACTCTCAACATCATGCAAACCAACCAGAGGACTTTGCTTTGCACTCCCCACCCATTATGCTCACAAAACCAAGAGATAAGAAAGGGCAAGAAAAGGGAAGGATTCCCACAACCACGTTTTCAACACAGCTAAACATACTCACAGTATTTCCATGCCTACGGTACATACATACAGTAATCATCAAGCCTGCTTACCCATCTTACCACACAGACACGGTGCCAAACATAGATCTCTTATCTGATCTCAACCTACTCTTTCCATAGCCTATCATTCCCACATGTCTTCAGACCAACTTCACCTTGAGTCACCCAGGAAGCTCAGCAGCTATCTGAACTGAAAATCAGGAATTTCATCAGAGAACTTCAGGTCCTCTCCCAGGTCCTGTCCCCACCTAACCCAGAATCCCACGTTCATCTCTTCATTCACAACATTACCATCACAGGCAGCCAGTTCCAGCGCTCTGCCACCCTCAACATAAAGCTCTTCCTCATGTCGAGGTGGAACTTGTGCTTCAGTTCATGGCCATTGCTCGTCGTCCTGTTGCTGGGCACCACTGGAATGAATTTGGCACCATCCTCCTGGCACCTGCCTTTAAGACACTGATCTGCACTGATGAGATCCCCTTTCAGTCTGCTCTCCTCTAGACTAAACAGGCCCAGCTCCTGCAATCTCTCCTCACACAAAAGATGCTCCAGACCCCTGAGAATCCCTGTGGCCTCTACTGGACCCTCTTCAGCAGCTCCTTGTCTTTCTTGTACTGGGGAGCCCAGCACTGGACACAGCGCTCCAGGTGTGGCCTCACCAGGGTCAACAGAGGGGGAGCATCACCTCCCTCGACTGCTGTCACCCTCCTCCTGATGCATCCCATGATACTCTTGTGCCTCCTGGTTCAAGGGCACACTGGTGGCTAGTGGTCAACTTGTCATCCACCAGTACCCCCAGGTCCTTCCCAGCTGAAGGTCAGACCCAGCCTATGCTGCTGTATTTTACCCAGAACTGCTCACATTCAGTGGCATTTAGCTAACAATGTCCAGGTTACCCTGTGCCCTGGAGAACTACAGGCCATGCTTGCCATTAACAAGAAAGCACAAGGGGTCAAGCACTGAGAAGAGCCAGCGTTATCCCTGTTGAAAGACTCTCTGTGGCATGATTTCCTTCCATTGATATAGACCACCGAACAGCACTGAAAACAAATCGCTTCTCATCTTTCCAAGTTCCTGCTTTCTCACCAGAAATGCACCCAAAATGACAAGATGGGTTAGTGATTTGGTTCTGGAAGGTGGGTGTGAACAGCCACACACACCTGAATATCCCAACTTCATCATCAACAGGTGATGTCAAAAAGAGCACATTCTGAGGACAGAAATTAGACTCCTCTTATGAAAACCAATTTGCCATTGCTAAATTTTGCACTAGGAAACTGGCTGCCAACACACAATGAGGGCATTGAACCAAGCACCCTTTATAACAGTGAAAAAAATAGATGGATGTCACTGCTGTGAAGTGAGCACACGAAGTAACAGAACAGCTTGGAGAAAACATTTCACTTGGAAACACACTTGACCAAGTTACCTCAGCAGAAACACAGCACTATGGGGTGTAAACTAGGAATCGGATCCATGGTTTGTTAAAGCACTGGTGCGAGTACGTAACACCATAGTGCCAGGCTCACTTCTCACTTGAGGAAATGACAAGAGACCACCAGCACTTTGCCACCAGTACACAGGTGAAGAGGCATTAGCCTGACCAGCTATCATATGGGAAGGAAAAAAAGATGACAAAACCAACCCAAAACCCAATAGCAGAACAACTGCATTTCTCTAAACAACTGCAGTGGAGCTGGGCAACACGAACACATCTCTAGCTACACTGTGACCTGGAGAGCAAAAGTAGGCAGGCAAAAGCTTTCAAGTGCTTCTGAGCCAGTATTTCAAATACCTCCTGAATTCCTCCTACATAAAATCAGGCCTGCCTTCTGTCGTGGTTTAAGCCCAGTCAGTAACTTAGAACCAGGAATTACAACAAAGTACTTCAATGGAAATACAAGACACTTTAGTCTTCAGCAAAAGCTTTCCACAGCAAAGAGCAATCCCCATTTACAAAGCAGCAGCAGATACTCAACAGCTTGAGGTTCAGTTCAGTACTCACTTGGGATTAGGGAACTAGCAGCCCACTTGCATGGCTTCTTAAAGGTGGGAAATAGAAGATGATGGACTAGCAAAGCCGTAAGAAGAGTTCAAAGGTTTACCTATGGAAGAAGATATGCTCATACTTCAACTCACTCTACATGGCAGCACTGATAGCAGCTCACCACACATTTTAGGAGGCATGATACCACTGCATTCCCTGACAATCCACAAAATCATCCCTGTTTGAAAAGGAATGTTATGTCCATATTATATGTCACATTGAGATTTACACTGTCCAGCATCTGGAGTCGCCAAAGTCTGAAGTCAGCTCCAGAAACAGGCACAATAACCTGCTGTCTCTGCACAGGGAAATGGATTTGTCTCCCACCTGGGCACTGTCACTAGATAACGCGCCTTAGGTTCTTCTAGCTCTGTAGTGGAAAACACCACTTCCATCGTCACAGAATGAACATGGGAAACAGTGTGCAAAATCATGGATTGGTTGGAAGAAGTTACTTGTATGGATGTATTTTATACCATACTTGGGACAAGGTTCTCTAAAAAGGACTGGAAAAGGCACGAGAAGTAAACTAAGAAATAAACAGTAAGACAAGAATTATAACAAAGTACTTTAATGGAGATACAGGGCAGCCAAAGTGGAGGGGACGAGAGGATATACACACTGAAAGGGATACCAGTGACAGCCAGTAATGATCTGCCACACTGGACTGTGAGGAAGAGCAGCCTGAGCAAGGACACCAACTATCTGCAGCTGAGCATGGGGTAAAAAGGGTGATTTTCAACTGAAGTCAGGTGAGGAAAAACCTAAATGTCTCTCCAAGCCCTGAGCACAATCCCCTGAACACCAGGACATTCCACTGTAACAGCTTCAACAATGAGAACCACACAAGAGTTAAACCTTCCATTGTCCAGGAGCACGAAGTAAGATTTTTCCCTGCAGGACACAGAGATCAAGACAGAAGAGCTGTTGCCTTGCCAACATAAATATTTCTGTATTGCTGAACACAAGAGCTTCTGAATTAGGATGTTGCATAAGGAACAGTTAGGTCAACATCCCAGTTTCCCAGGCAGTCTACTCTGATCCAAGTGCAGTTAACAGCCCTGGAAGAACAGGAGATGCTTTGGGCAGTATGTAATTCTGATGCTCATCCCAAAGAAGGCTTTGGTTTTCAGGAGCTACGCGTGACCATCAGCTCTGCCATACTCCATCACAGCAACACCAGTGGTGCTAAAGGCCACCGATTTTGGGGGGTTCAGTCTAAATAAAGAACTGCCATTTAACTGTGAGAACAAGCAGTAACTCATTAATGTGGGACAACAACACCAGAAGGATGTGGAACCGTTGGAGCGAGTCCAGAGGAGGCCATGGAGATGCTGCGAGGGCTGGAGCAGCTCTGCTCTGGAGCCAGGCTGAGAGAGCTGGGCTGGTCCAGCCTGGAGAAGAGAAGGCTCCTTAAGGGGAGACCTTAGAGCAGCTCCAGTGCCTGAAGGGGCTACAGGAAACCTGGAAAGGGGCTTTGGACAAGGGCCTGTAGGGACAGGACAAGGGGAATGGCTTTAACCTGCCAGAACAGGGGAGACTGAGATGAGCTCTTAGGCAGAAGCTCTTCCCTGTGAGGGTGCTGAGGCGCTGGCACAGGGTGCCCAGAGAAGCTGTGGCTGCCCCATCCCTGGCAGTGTTCAAGGCCAGGTTGGACACAGGGGCTTGGAGCAAGCTGCACTACTGGAAGGTGTCCCTGCCCATGGCAGGGGGTTGGGAATGGATGAGCTTTAAGGTCCCTTTGATACAAACCAGTCTGGGATACTATGCTTACTTTCACGTCAAGAAAAAGACAAAACACCATGCTCTTCAGACCCAGATAACATCAGCATCCACAGAAACCAGCAGGACAAATAAGGATTGAGTGCATCTTGACAGATGCATTACATTTCCTTACAAATACAACCACAAATACAGCTGCAGTAAGTGGCTTAGCACTCACTTTTAGAAGTAACTTTTCCCTTACGTTTAATTCACGGACACTGCCATTAGGCAACTGCTTGCATGGCAGTAACACATAAGAAACTACTGGCGTTAGAGAGCCCTCTTCTCAAAACCCATCCATATATATGTACATACATAGCGAGTCCAACACAAGCACAAGAGTATTTTTAGGAATGCAGATTCTCTACCAAACCAGCCAGACAAGCTGACTGACAAATAAATGCAAATGAATAAAGAGGTATTATAAATAACTTGGAAGTGGCAGGAGTTGGCAGCACTGAGCACAGTATTTGAGCTCCCCTTTGTATCTAAGTTGCAAAACATCATCACCTAACACTTCCAAGAGTAAAGATCTGCTCTGGGGCTTCATTCACAAAATGGAAGTGTAGCTCACAAGCATTCAAACCGCACTGTGAAGAACAAGAACCTTTTGCTAACGATAGGATCTGTCTAAGAAACTTCCACATTACTTCTTAATAAATACCTCCAAGGCAGAAATTAACTTCATCAAGCTCAGGAGCTGAGAGTCATCATCAATTCAGCTAAAAATAACAGCTGTTTGATGTAACCAGAACTGACATTGCTGATTTTTTCTATTTCATTTAATGCTTCTTTTCTCTCTATAAACTAGTGAAAATAAAGGTAACAAATAATAGGTTTCAAGTAATCTATAGCCCCTCCCCTATCAGGTTAGGACTAACTTTGTGTACCACCCAAGTGGAGTATTTACAACCAGGAAATACAGATGTGCCTGCATCATAAATCACAGTTACTGGATCTGACATTATGGCCAGATCCTATGGGGGTTCCCCATAAAAGACCTTACTGTAATGTCTTAATACACTTCGAGATTTACTTTGTGTTATGACTTCAGACAAGTGACCTTTCCATCTTCATCTGTGCGACCTCAAAGTAACCCAAAACATATGAAAAGAAGTACTAACCACGAAGCTAAATGTTAACTTCACTGAACCCACTTCACAAGTACTCATTCAAATTAGACTAACCAACGCTTAAGACTATCAATCAATGGCAAAAACCAACCCTTATGTTGCCCCAAGTCCCTGCCTGTTCCAAAGGGATCACAGCCGATAAAGACCACGAGTTTCAGCACCCCTCCACTGCCTTCTCCCCAAAGAAAAACTCAAGGAATACCAAACCCCACCATTTAAGTTTTACTAATGTCTTCTGTGCATAGTAGAAAAAAGCCTGTAGGAAGCTACACTGCGCTATGTGCTTATTATCTTGATGGGATTTATCGCCTGTTTTGTAGGAAGATGAAAACATTTGGTACTATTTTGTCAATAAAGCAGAAGTATTTTTGTCAAACACTGTCATTATATACCAATCTGAAACATCAGAATCAGCTAACAGCCTATTTTAAGCTTCCATCAAGATAATAGGTTTATGTTGGATGCTTTTCATGAACAAAATTGATGGTAGTTTCTCAAGTTCAATATACTGACATCTCTTTTTCCTCACACATGAAAAAACCCATTCTGTGTTTTTTGGCAGAAACTGCCTTTCCCTGTGTTTACCACGGTTGCCTAGGGGAAATCCTGACACTGATTATCAAAAGCAACACTACTACATTAACAGGCTGCATTAATGACCTCTTTTTTAATCCTATGCAGCTCAAAGTGAAAATTAACATGCAGGCATTTGAAAGACATTTGTGCTCGCTCCCTGCTTCCCAAGCATCTATTTCTAAGGCTATAACCATGCCAAAGAAAACTGTAGTTACTTGCTATGTCAACTATCATCTTACACAAATCACTGGGTAACTGCATAGCTGTACTAGGGCAATCACTATTAAACTACCAGTGGTCATCGGCACAGCAGTCTCAAAATGAGCTCGGCAGGGAAGGGCCAAACTGTTCACTCCAAATACACCCGAGTGATTCTTCAGTGGTGATCCAAGAGGCCAAGACCTGAATGCAACACTAACAACGCTGCACAGCATGTGACATACTGCTTTGAAATGCTCTTTTGTCAAATAGAGCGATTTTAAGTTCTGGCTGCTTAACTGCTAAAGAGAAAAAGGGTTCAGCATCTGGGAACAGTGATTCCATCTTCCACAGCAAACTGACCATTGCCTCCAGTCAAGAATTGCTAATGGCTGAAGCAGCAACTCTGAGCAACCCTTCCTTTGGTCTCAGAGGAAAACCCAAACTCCGTTGTTAACTCTAGGCTTACAAGGCTTAGGAAACAGTTCTAAAGTAACCTGGTCCTTCCTGGCACACTGAGCATCCCCAGATGCAAGACAAGTAGTTAGGATAAAAGGAAGAAAAGAAATCATGTTTTAAATGGTTCTTTTCACTGTGCAGACTGTGTTTTGGTCACCTACATGAGCTTCACTACATCCACACAGCACCATTATCTGCGGTGGTACAAGCGAGCAGCAGGTCTCTGGCAAAACAAGAAGGATGCTAGTTGAATTTACAGAGCTTGGTTGGTTAGGAATGGAGATGAATGCCCACACCACACTTCTACAGAAGCATTCAGTGATCTCTCCCAAGGAAGTTTCCCATTCCTGCCACCAGGCATTCAACTATTGAGTTAATACAGAGCAACAATGAAATTCTATGTTTCTTTTCATTTTTACCAGAAAAAACAAAGACCACGACTGGAGCATCTGGCATAGGCTCCAATATTGTGCAAACATTAATCCATCTCTAATTCAGGCCATGACCTTAATACCAGTCCAGTTCTTAATCATCTGGCTGGGCCAGTGCAGCTAGCACTCATTTCACTTGACACAAGACCTACCTAATAACTAACATAAACCTGCCACAGTGCTTGACAATGCTTCTCTTACTTCCCAATTGCAATCTACTGACCTGCTGGATTTTGTTTTCATAACAACTTCTAGACTGTACTCACAACAGCCAAATCACCTCAAAGAATCCCAGAAGACTTTATTAAAGAAAGGGACTCTCCAGTATTGAAAAAGGAACATGCTCATACCAGCACAGCACCAAAAACCTGAAGCTACAAAATGGGAAACTATGTAGTCTCACTTCCAACACATCTGCATCATAGCACCCAAATTTCATGTGCTCCAAAGCTGTGCCTGCTCACCCACATGAGTGCACAGGTAGTTTGAGGGGCTGCTGCTTTGAGGGGAAATGCCAGCAGCATAGAAGAGTAGGGACCATACCATGGTAGCAAGCAAGAGATGACATAGAACTAAACAAGAATTGTCCCAAGTGAAGCTCTGAGAGAAAAGACTGAAGGCCTCCAGAGATCACTCATCAGCTTCCCTCTACTTCCCATGACTATAAACAGCAGAGAATTTGAGATAAGAGCTTCAAACTAGCTCCTCAGGGGGAAAAACCTCAAAAGACCAGTTTATCATATGATAATGATACTCCTTTTGATAGCCTACAATTCTGAGTCACAAATCTGCTTAATATATCCTAAAGAGCGGTTATCCAAACAACTTAAAACAAAAGCAACAAGTGAGAACCACTGAAGAAGCTGCTGGCTTAAAACCCCACTGTCCCAGAGCCACCTTCCTCTTCCAACAGAGCAGCAAGAGTTCCTCTCATGAAAAACATCATGAAGACTTTGAGGGGAACAAAGCTGAGATGAAGAACATTTCCCTTTAACTCTCCTAAATAGTTTTAAGGCAGAAAGAGTTTCCCTTGCTTCCCTTGAAGATTTCTCCTACTTTTTTCTTTGCATGGTAGATATCTAAGAACTTTTCTAGCTTCAAATAAATGTATGTACAGGTTGAATACCATGACATAAATCTACTGGAATCAGGAACAAGTGAATTTCAAAATTAACCTTTTGATATTCAGATGGAAAAATACTCCACTATGAGAGCAGGAGCATCGGTACAGGATTAGCCTGCTGTGTAACAGCTATTTGAAACCAGGCTAAAGCACTGTCATATTCTGAACACAAAGCCAGCCATGAAGGTACCTTGCTCTGTAGTCCAGAAGACATTACATTAATGTGTTGCAAACCTCACAGAAGTGGAGACCATGCACAATACCCGCAGCATTCCAGGCAGCGGTTTGTCCACTGCATCTTCCCCACCTGTGCCTTCAGCCTTTCTTCCGTTAACAGTTAACTCGTGCTTCCAAAGAAATTGGATCAACACAGGAACTGTAGTTCACCTTAGCTGGGAATTCAGTGTTTGGATCCCCTGCTTTCCAGTGCAAAGGTAATTAGGAACAAGCAATATCATACAGGCACATACTGGCTTTCTGGAGCCACCATCCACCAACCTAAAGCCACATCTCCAGATCCAGGATGCATTTTATGGAAAACAAGCCTCAAAGTTACTGTTACCAGCTAAATTTGACAGCAGCGCATAAAGGAAAAACCTCTCCGGAACATCTTAATGCTGCGTATCAACAGTTACTGATTAACTGAAGTCTTCAACTTATCTGAGGCCAAAAGGACTGCGCTCTGTGTGTATGTATGACTGCTGCACAGGAACAGTGGAAGCAAATTGGTGCAGGACAGGCATAAATAGTTGCATAAAGTAACTCTCTGTTGTGGTTACCTCGAACTTTAACCAAGGTCAGACCACAGTTTCCATCAAGATTATAAGCCCACATGAATGCCTCTACACCAATAAAATATTACAATCTTCAGTTGCTAGGTCTAAATATTTGGCTTTGCTCCTTGTGCCTCAAACTCCAGGCACGCTCCGCTCACAGCAGGACTTCTGGATCCACAACGGGCTGGTAGCACCATGAAGCATCTGCAGCCATTGCTTCCCTACAATAAACCACCCAGCCCAATTCAACAGCTGCTATACCTGTGCCTTGTAGAAAAACACCAACTTACACATCATTTGCCACTTCGATAAGCACTCAGTGCTCAAATGCTATTCTAATTAAAACATTTCATCACAGTTACCTATTAAAGGTTTGAAGAGCACAGCTAGGAAGCAAGCACCCTATCTCACAGAGAAGCTCCACAACCAGCATTTCTGGTTTAACGCGTCCCAGTCAATGATACCATGATCCTTTCAGATCCTTACAGCAAGCAACTAGGCAGCTCTCACTTCACAGTAAAGGTCGCTTTCAAGTTTTCCTTGTATCCTAGGGATTCACAAAGCCTGAGATTTCCAACCCCATCTCCATCTAGCACTGACAACACTCTGACTAGTTAGATTTGTACATAGCTATATAAAACAAAGACCACGGCTTCTGAGTTTGTGTCTATAAATACAGCACATTTGGTTTAAGTTCTTCTGTGGCAGAAGTGGGTTAGGATTTACCACGCTTTGATATCAGTATTCACCTGCTACTCCAAAGGAAGCAGGCATATTTCTGACTACCATAACCCACCTTTAGGATGACAGAAGTCTTTCTCCAAGGGGAAAGTCCCAACGCTGCACAGCACTGGGCCACCCAGTGACCTACATACACCAGTGGTGGAGTTCAGCTTCCACTCTGTAATTAAACGACCTAGACTCGTCTCACTCAGCTGTGCTAGAACACACAATCAATCAACCCAGAGAGTGCCGTTTGGTTCAGGAGGCACACAGCCCAACCTGAGCTCACCACAGCTGCCAAGCGACACACTACTACACGTGCCATACCCACTACTGCGTACAACCATCACGTACCTTAGAGCCGTATCTCCCTCTCTTCATGCAAAATGGTCCTTTCACCCCACCACCCCTCACCACCGATGCGGAGCTCTGCAGCAAACCCCCCACCACCGCCCAGCCCCTCTAACGAGACAAGGAAGGGCACCTTTGTGCGGGGACCCATTGATGCTCTCGGAGCTTGACTGCATGTCCACTGTGGCTCTCCGGAGGCTGCTGAAATAAGCCCTGGACCTGGAGAAGCTGCTGCGGGGGGACCGCCCGTGAGGGCCGCCGAAGAGGGCGGAGGTGCCGTCCTTTCGGGCGAAGATGCCGCTGAAGAACCGCAGAAGCCGGTGCTCGTGGGCGGCGGCGGCGGGGCCCTCCCGGCCCAGCCGCTCCGAGAGCCGCTGCAGGTCGCTGTTATCCAGGGTCCGGTTCTTGCTCTTGCTCCGCTCCCAGCGCTCCAGCTGGGAGAGCGGGTCCGCCTGGCTCAGCACCTCGCCTACATCCAGCGTGTTCCGCTTCTCGGGGGGTCCGGCGGCGGGCGGCGAGCCCCGAACCGTGGCACCCCCGCCCTGGCCCGGCGGCGGCGCGGGGAGGCAGCCGGAGCTACTGTGCCGACGCACCCGGGCCGGCGCCCGCGGCAGCTCCCCGCCGCCGCTCCAGTGCCTGAAGCTGAAGCTCCGCCGCAGCAGGCCCGGCTGCCGCCAGGGGCTCTGCCCCCGCTCCGCCGCCGGGGCCTCGCCCGAGCGGCCTGACGGCGGGCCGCTACCCGCCGGCCCCACATCCTCGTCCGTCGGGGAGGCTGCGGGCCCGGCCCCGCCGCCACAGGTGTCCGCCGGCTCCCCGCCGCGCTCCGGGGCAGGGCTGCCCCGCGGCCCCCCGAGGGCCAGCTCGGCGGGGAAGGGCGGCCCCGCTCGCCGCGGCACCTTGAGGCGACCCAGCTCCAGCTGCCCCGTGCTGAGGGTCCTGAAGGTGCGGAAGCCGCAGGGGCTGGGGACGCGGTCCCGCTCCTCGCCTTCTTCCTCGCCCTCCTCCTCCTCCACCAGCAGCAGCCCGGCCCTGGTGAGGCTGGAGGAGCCCGGCGCACGGCTCCCCCCGCGCCGCCCGCGGCGGGGCAGCTCCGGGCCGGGATGGCCGCTCTCGGGCGCCAACAGCTCCTTCTTCACCATGGTCACGGAGATGCGGTACACGGTCTTCCGCTGCGGGGTGCCCCGCTGCATCCTCTCCGGGGAGGAGGCGGCGGCCGGCGGCTCGCTGCTGCTGTCCAGAAGATACATGTCTGTCCCCGCTGCCCTCCTCCCTTCAGGCGGCAGCATCCAGCGCGGGCATCGCAACGAGATGGAGGTGTCGGAGAGACGTGGGTTCCCTGGAACCGCGAATGGAAACGCAGAACCGCAACCCGATTAAAATGATATTAATAATAGAAATGGGTTCTAAAGCCACGCCGAGGTGTCGGAGCCGGCGGCGGGGTCACCCCCGCTCCCGCTCCCCGCCGGCGACCGCCGCCATCCAGCCCCTTCCGCGACACATCCAGAGAGCAGCTACGTCCGTGCCGCGGCCGCATGCATCGTCCTGCGGATCCCGAAATGCATTGCCGGGGAGCAGCACTGTCCGGTGTTCACGGGATTAGAGCAGCAACAGCAACCCTCGATTTCATTGTTTACCGCACGTTTGCGGATCCTGCCTCCTTTCCCCCCCTCCGCCGGGTAAATCCGATTAGTTCCGTCCGCAGGCTGGGGGGGGGGGGGGGGGGGGGAGCGGGCAGCGCCGGCCCCGCTGCCCCTGCGGGGCTGCAAGGGGGCCCGCTTGGGAACGCAAACGCCGCCGTTCGCCCGCCGCGGGTGCCGGAGCGCCCGGCCCAAGCGCACGCCCCTGGGCGGGCAGGCGGCGGCGGCGGCGAGCGCAGGGCGGGCGGGCAGCGGCAGTCGCGGCTCGCCCAAGGCCCGGACTGGAGTCCCGCCCGCACAGGAGCAGGAGGGAAGCGGCGAGACGCAAGGCAAGGAGGGACGGCGTCAGGGAGCACGGGGCGCAGCCGGGAGGAAGGGCAGCGCCAATGCACCGCTTGTTTTCCCTCTTCTAAACCCACCACTCTCATTGCCCAGCCAACAGCACCATGCAGGCCCATGCGAGGGCAACGCAAGTCTTAAACCAAGATTTTAAGTGCATCTGAGCCGACCGTGCTGTACATCCCAAGATCCTGGATGCAGGATGACTGGAGAGCAACACAGCCTTTTTCACAGAATCCCAGCCGGGTTTTGGCTGGAAGGGACCTTAAAGCTCATGAGGCCCCAATTCCCTGTCACGAGCGGGAACACCTTCCACTAGAGCAGGTTGCTCCAAGCCACATCCAACCTGGCCTTCAACACGGCCTTCACTGAATATTTGAACTGGATGCACTCCTTTCACACCCATCCTGCCAATGCTCCAGCAGTCCAGAGCAGGGTTGCTGAAGTAATTAACAACCAATAGACACCAACACTGAAAAAAAGTCCTAAGAAAGCCCTGATGGCAGACACAGGAATTTAATAAATATAAGGACTAAGGTTTGTGGGTTCCATGATTAATAAAGCTCCAAAACCCATCCTCGACTGCCTTGTACAGCCCTTCCAAGCCTACAATCAAACACCTTTTACCAATGCCAATAAGGTTCAAAAGCAGTAAGTACATAAAAATGAATTGAAGATATAAAGGAGATCCCTGAGCAGCTCAAGGGGCCAAGAAGAAACCTGGGAAGGGGCTTTGGCCAAGGGCCTGTAGCTTTAAGATCCCTTCCAACCCAAGCCAGGCTGGGATTCTGTGTATCTTCAGCAGACACCTGATCAAAACCCACCTTACAGAAAAAGCCTTAAGACCAGCCAAACCTAAGCTCTCCCTTGACCAGCCTGAGCACAGTTCGCAGCTCCTTGTAAATGTGGTTCACTACCATATGACAACAGGAGATGTTCCCATTTCTCAGCCACCCCAAAGGCCATTTCCCATAGGTATTCCTAAGGTAGGTGCCAGAACCTGTTAAGGAACACGAGTCTAATAAGAAATCCAGAATAATCATCACAAACTACACACTAACTGAATGCAAATCCCGAGAACCACCGCACTGGGCACCGACATTGTGGCTCCAGCGGGATCCGGGCCGCAGTTTCCAGCGCGCCGCTCCAGCAAAGCGAGCCGCTTTCAGGAGTGGAATGGACCATTTCTCATCCTCCGGGATGACGGACCCCTTCCCAGGAACCACTTCCAGCGGCAGGCAAACAGCCCGCACATTCCTGCCAGCCTCTCCGGGGCATCCCCCGGCCTCTGCCTCTGTCCCGGCGCTGCAGGCTGGGAATACTCCATCCATCATCCAGCTCGAGGTGCTGCAACAGCTCCTCCACGGGGAGGAGCAGATCATAAGCTCTGGCGAGCTGCATACTCATCACAACTCGCTACCCTGCGACTTCTTCAAAGGCTTCTTGTAAATAAGACTTCTTGTAACACAACTGCCTTTGCTGACAGTCCATACCCCATCATCTGCAGGTCTTGTCTTGCTTCACCAATGGAGAGAGAAAGGACAACAGCTTTAAGGAATCTGTCGTGAGTTTGCCCCAGAGCAGGGGCATAATTCACAGAATAGAACCACAGATTGGTTTCCTGTAGCCCCTTTAGGCACTGGAGCTGCTCTAAGGTCTCCCCTTAAGGAGCCTTCTCTTCTCCAGGCTGAACCAGCCCATGGGCTTCATGTTGAATATTCTGTCCAAAACTACTATGGAGGCCTATGCAGTACACTTCACTGAAGGGATTCTGCCTGGAGTCCGTGCACAGCATCGCTTCACTGTGCCCACATCAGCCAAGACCTGAGCAGTCTGAGCAGCAACAGCACATCCTCCCTGTCCGACTACTCCTCCCATTGTGCAATTAGCACGGATCCGGTCCCAGAACAGAAGTCTCTCAGGCCCTGGGACAAGAACAGCCAGAGGCCACAGCAGCCAACCCAAACAAGTCATTTGGCTCACAGCCCACACTGTGTGTCCTGAAGGGCCCTCGACAGCAGATCCCAGTTACCTCTCCTTCTGCAGGCGGCTGGAAGCACCGACTATGACACACACACACAAGGATGAGGCTTCTGGAAGGTGCCAGGTCCACTGCTCTGATGACACGAGTATGCACCCTTCATTTACCACACCTAACCAAACACCTGCAAATCATATGCTACCTTCTGCCAAGGACATGGAATACCTCCAAAGGATTTTGCTTGACAAAGTCTTACTGACCCTCAAAGATATTGACATTCAAAAGCAATGTCATGCAAATCCTCCATTCAATGTAGCCATTAAGGGTCAGAATTGCCACTTGTCATTCTACTGCTGAGGTCAAGCCTACCTACATTGCTTTGCAGACCAACATCAGCAACAGAACCAGCCCCCAGTGTGTTTCTACAAGAAACATAAAGCCTTTTGACTATGTGGAATATAACAATTTGACTTGCCACTCTACAACTGCCTGACAGGAGGATGGAGCCAGGAGGGGCTGGGCTCTGATCCAAAGGAACAAGGGACGGGACAAGAGGAAACGGCTTCAGGCTGCACCAGGGGAGGTTTAGATGGAGCTGAGGAACAATTCCTTCCCCACAGTGTGCTCAGGCATTGGAACAGGCTGCCCAGGGCAGGGCTGGAGTCACTGTCCAAGGCCTCAGTGCCATGGGTTAGTGGTGGCCTTGGCAGTGCTGGGGAGTGGTTGGACTGGGTGAGCTTAAAGGTCTTTTCCAACCTGGTTGAGTCTGTGACTTTTTCACATGGGCTCATCCACAACACTGCCACCCAAGCAGCAAAACCCAGCCTGATGCTAAAGCTGTTCCCCACCAGAGGAGCACTCCACTGCAACTCAGTATCACCATCTTCAGGAACAAAACCCAATCCTCTGTTTAAATCACTGCAGTGAAATACAGGTAACGTGGGTGTCTCTGATACATCTTAAAATGCTTCAACAATCTTACATGGACTGTGCCATCACTGTCTGCTCTGCTTTACAACCCCAGCGCTGTGGTAGTATGAGCTGCATCAGTAGCAAGACAATGCACTGCTAAAATGAGGCCATGAATTAAAATACACCAGATTAAAACAAAAACAGGGATGAAAACTAGGATCAGGAGAAATGCAGAGGGAGCACAGCACTTGTGAATGCAGCATTCGTTGATTCCCATCCCAAATCATGTTCTGGAGTTTCCCAGCATCACTTTGCATTTTCTCTGCTCCCAAGAACTCTTTGCTAAAAGACACCTGGATTTCACATTCTTGCACACTCCATCACTCCAGGCAGACAGCATCATTCCAAGCAGCTGTTCCTGGATAAAAAAAACTATGATGGAAGACTAAATTAGGTCACCTGAACAGTTCTTAGAGGAATTCAGATGTGATTTCACTTTTCTGTTGTAGAGATACTGTGCTCCATCCGCTGTTTGTCATTACAGATCAGTTCAATGAGGAAACAAGAGGAGGCATCTGGACCAAAACAACATTGTGCTGGAGGGTACCAGCAATACAGAGACCAAATTCACGGTCTCTCTCAAGCCACAGGGTTTGCATTAAGCCACTGATGTGTGTTCTTCTGTCACTGTGCACTTGTCCATTTAAACAAGCCTGAATTCACTGTAGGCAATTCTTTACTAAGATGACGAACAGAGCTCTCACAACAATACAGAAAATAGAAGCTACCAGCAAGAAGTCAGCATTTGTTATCAATAATGATCTTACTGTCAGCACAATGAAACCACATTCCTGCCCTAAAAACACTGGATGCTGAGCAGGAAAGAAAATAAGGGTGATGGGATGTGTAGTAAAAAATGTAACTCAGTAATTTGTCTCTCACCAGCAGGGAAACAGAATGTTTGCTTGCCTCCAGTTGAGGGTAAACAAGGTTGCAGCAAGCTCATTCAAAGCGCATAACACTTCAATGGGCCTCCCATCCCTTGCAGAGATCTCGCAAGGGGGTCACAACAGAAGCTATCCCATACACAGAAGCAGCACATGTCCTAGGAACAGAAAACTGACTCCAACAGCAGTTCCTCACACTGTGTGCTTTCAAGCTTCAAGAGGTCAGTGTCCCTGCTCCAGGAAGGTGATATGCTTCAATGCCAGGGCTGTTCTGCCATATGGGATAACACAGTGTACAGTACTTGTCCTGTTAATTCCTAAATGTGGATTATACTACTTCCTTTCACTCAGATTATACCTCTTATGTACTACACAGATTGTACCTCTTATGTATACTTATTATGTACTTTATGTAGCCTAAAAGGCTCATGCTTCACGAGAATATATTCTTTTATACTAGAAATAAAATAATGAAACACCTTTGACTCGCAGCTGTTCAGTGAAGATGAATGAAGGGGAAACGGGAAAAAGCAAGAGTTAAATCAATTATCTTCTTGGGTTTTTAGCATGATCCATGCTGAAGATACTGTTTTGAAAGAATTCTCTTATTGGACAGCTTCAAGCAAGCCCTGAATTGCACTATTTCTGATGTCCAAGTGTGGCAGATTTCATCACTGCAATTTACTTAAAAGAACAGAACAAATCTCATCTTTTAAAGGGGAAAAGCATGAAAAGTCTTCATTTTCTTTCTGCATGACTAAGATTATCCTTCCCCTTTCTGCCTTGAGCTGCTGGAGCCATTACAATAAATACATTTCACTTATCCATCTGCTGCTCTTCGGCTTAAAAGCAAAACACCTTACTGCAGCTGTATTTCTACTGAATAAAACAGGATAGTCCCAAGTTATCATCTCACCAAACAAACAGGCATCCAGAGAATTAAGTACACAGGATTCATCGTCCCACTTTAAGTATAGATCTTTGTAGGTCACATCATCTGACGCAGGACTCACAGGCTTCTGCTGCTCCAGAACGTAACTGAAGCAGCACAGCAGGCAGAAGTAAACCACAGAAACCACGTTTTCCCTTCATTCATCCTTTAGGACACTGAAGCATGCAGCACCCTGCCCCGAGAGCTGTAGTGTGCACCTTCACAGTGCTCAATCTGCCCACTGAAGGTGGCACAATTAACGAAGTTTATAATCCTCGCATTCCCCCAGGGCTTTTGGTATGGAATGGCCAATATTAAAGCCACCCCCATTTTGTGCTCTGCTGTCTCCCAGCATTCTGGTGACTAAAACTCACATACACTCGTCAAACTCCAGTCAAGAGCTGTAGATGAAGCAGACCACAGTATAAAACCAAACCACATCACTTCATAGGCAAACATTAACTGTTAAAACTGAGGCAGCAGGCACTAAAGCAGTACACCATCACCCTAAGGAACTCAGCAGAGATGCTACAAGTTCTCCCTGCCCCTGCAATGTTAGCACTGAGTTACCTGCAGTTTTACATGCTCCTATGGGGAAAGGAGAAGTGTTACCACTCTGCAGCCCCACAATCAACTTCCCAAATGATCCCAAAACTCAGCTTCCACTTTAATCCAAGCTGCTAACATAGAATCCCAGACTGGTTTGGGTTGGAAGGCACCTTAAAGGTCAAGGCCAGGTTGGACACAGGGGCTTGGAGCAACCTGCTCTAGTGGAAGGTGTCCCTGTCCATGGCAGGGGCTGGAGCTTGATGAGCTTTAAGGTCCCTTCATCCCAAGCCATTCTGGGATTCTATGATAACATGAAACCAACCTGAGTAGTGGTGTTTTCAAGCCATCCTGGAGCTAAGTAGCCACAAAGGTTTAGCAAATACAAAGATCATGGGTTTGGATAAATGCTTTTCTGAAAACTATATCTTGATCCAAAGGGGCACTAAAATACATAGCATAAGATGGTAAAACACACTATGCAAGTCAGCAGACCTAACCAGCTTCAATTCATATGTAGCTTGCTCAAGTCTTGATTAACACAGCAGCTACACCTGCACAACTACCTTCAGCTTTACAGCTCTGCCACTTCTGCAGCTCCAGCCTGGTTCCACCCTTCATAAATTCCACAGAACAAACCTTTCTCTTAGCCATCACAGCCCCTTTTCTTTGGCTTCGGGAAGTTACACAACACAGTATGAATGTGCGTGTCGAGTTCAGGTTTACTTACACTTCTGTCTGTAGCATGTGGATCTCTGCGAACTCCACACACAGCCACCAAAGAGAATGGAACTACTACCATGCATTTGGAAGAAGGAAGGGAAGAGAAAGCTAGAATTAGATCAGAAAATCAGTCTTGCGAAATGTACCCCGTGACAGATAATAGCTGCTTGTATGTACAAGCCGGTAATAACAGGCCTGGGAGTCTGTCAAGAGTTGACTTGTCAAAAATAACACAGGACACAGGAAGTTGGAAGCTGGAAGTGAGGGTGGATAGTAAGAAAATAGAGCTAAAAAAAACCCAAATCAGCACAGAACCCCCTGTGGCTGGGTTAGGCTTGGCCAGGGCCATCCACCAGACATCCTAGGAGAGCACAGGCACACCAGGACCATGCTCTTGCAGGCCCTACTCTACCAAGATGCTGACAGTGCTTACTGCTACACAGACAGCACCAGCTGGTAGCAGCGAGCTTTTCGGCACCCCTCAGCATCGACAGCACTCAAGCCCCAGTGTGCATCAGGTGTGAGAACACAGTCAGCTGCTCTCCTGTATCAGTCTTCTCCACAGAGCAGCAACGTTTGAACTGAGAAACAAGTTACAAGCACCTGCATGTGCTGCTCTGATCTCCTCTGACACAACGGACCACGTCTCACACGCCACCGAGACAGATTTGTTTCTGTAACTCTGTACAAGGCCATGGGATGGATCCTGCACACCCTTTTAGGTGTTTAAATATCACAAGACAGTGGAAAACCTTCAGGTCCTTGCTACAAAGAAGCTGCAACACTACGAGACAGTAGCCAAGGAAGCTGAAGGGGCTCAAGGGTTTCCTTCCAGATTTGCAGGAGTGTTAAGTAGGGAATGGTGGCAGGAGGCAGAGATCTGAAACAGAGGTTTACATCTGCTGGAAAATACTATGGAATACCAGCACTCCAGTACTTCCAACACTTTCTGTATGTTCAGTTTGCCCCTATGTAATGGACACAGATACTACTTGAATGCAAGATTAAAACCTGAATATCAGTATTTTCCATTGATGAGATTTCTTACAGGAACTTCTAATACACATCTATTTGTCTTAATTCAGTAAGTTCACAAATCCCCCCTTACAGATACACCGTTTCACACCCTATTTCTTTCATCATGTTGCTGGCAAGAAGCGTTATGATGGACAATATGGCTGTTATCTGAAGTCCTACCAAGCAGTTTTAATGTAGAAGATTCATCTTTTACCACTTTAGAAGCTCTGCCTGAAAGAGAAGCACTGATTAACTCGCAGACCATGAGGAAACACACTTTTATCTGTGAATTTTGATTAGCCTAGCTCTGAAAGGAAAAGCCAGCTCCTGAAGCCAGCCCTTCCGTCACACATGAGATTATAAATCATGATGTTTCCTCCCTGTCCTCCACTTCTGCTCTCGCCCTCTCCCATTCTTCAAATGGTTTCCATGCCATTTCATTAACAGGATAAGAAAATGAGCATCATTTTCTAACACACACACACAAAAGGGGGATGGGGGCTGGAAAATTCCCTTCCTTGCTTTCACTGGTGCAGCTCCAAAGCTAAGCAAGCCCAGCTGCTCAGGAAATACCATTGTCATGAACACATTATTGAACATGGAAGAATCAATGGAGATCCCTGTCAGAAGTTTCCCATGCTGCAGACAGGCCAGCAATGATCTAGCTCTTAGGAAACACTTCTCAGCCATGTTCAGCAACTTCATTCTTCAAAATCCAGGCACGTGATCAAAATTCCTTAAGAAGAAATCAAATCACACGTAAATGAAGTGAATTTGAGTCATTTCAATGGGAAGCAGGAGCTGCTCTTCATTACTAGCACCTGACCTAACACTACTTTCACTACACATTGCATTTACTCCAGCCCAAGTGAGGAAAACAACAGTTGTAGCTGAACACGAGTTCCTCTCAAACAGCAAAACCTACTCAGTTTGTGACTGGCTGCTTCTTGGATTCTGTGTTAACAACACGGAAAACACATTAAAGGGCAACTTCAGCCTATTTTGTTATAAATACCTTAATACTACTGAGGTTTCTCTTACTCAGCTGGTAGTGAGGGGCAGTTTTATGAAGCTGAAGTTCCTAGAAGTGCTAGGGGCTCTCCATGACAGCTGTGATGAAGATTTCCCACACCACCTATGCTATTTATCTCAAAATCATGTAATTTCATGTGCCAAACACTGTCCTCAGTCTTAACAAGAGAAAGCTAAGGGTGGAGAGAGCACCTAGAGCTATCTAGCCCTGCTCCAGGTTTCCTGTAGCCCCATTAGGCACTGAAGCTGCTCTAAGGTCTCCCCATAAGGAGCCTTCTCCAGGTTGAAGCAGCCCACCTCTCTCAGCTTGGCTCCAGAACACAGGTAAACATCTAAAGTACTTCAAGAACAGCTTATAAAAGGATGACTTATACATGTATCCTAAGGTTTCTGAACACCTTACATCACAATAAAAGCAAAGTTTCTACATGGGCCACTGAAAACACTCATGAGAAGAACAGTATTCAGCACACCTGGGTAAGGAAGTCAAATAACCCTGTCAGCACTGGCATTGCTTCACTATTCCATAGCTTGAGAAGTTGAGAAAACATCCTTTTTCTTGTTGTTATTAAAGCTTTTATATTTAGGAATCAAAGGTGAATTTCAAGAGGTCCAGAACACTACAACAGTGGGAGAAACACTATTGGCAAATGCATTCACCTATGCAAAAATCTTACATACTGAATTGCCGTCACATCAGAAAGCCACCCTGGGCTACTATAAGCACATATGCCACTAAGAGATGACAAATGCCTATTAAGCAAAAGAATCCTAATTGTTGTTAGGACCAGGTAGGGATGACAGCTTAGAGGGTTTTTCATTTAAAGGCCTTCAATTCCTCAAGGAAGGGTAACAGAAGCATTATTCAAAGAAATTCTCTTTACAGCTTTCTCTCGGAGGCTGTGTCTAACACGGTGCGATGAAGAGCATCTTCACCTTCCCTCAAGTGCTTGTTTCATCAGTGGTACCACAAGGAAAGCCTAAATAGATGCACAGACAGCTCTGAGTTACCACCCTTGGGTACTCCAGCACTAACTTCAAGCATGCTTTTCAGACTCTTATGCAGAACAACACATCCCAGTTTTTTTTTGTTGCCAACTAATGTATGTAAATACACTTGACTACATTGAGAAGAGCTCAGGCTATACTTTAGCTACATTCTGCTCTACACCAGTTTTGCTACGATAAGCACATCATTCCATCACATAACTCTCTAGATGCAAAGAGGAGTTGTCAAACTCATCCAGCAAGGTCAAGCATTTAGAAAAGGTCAAGTTGTGCAGTGCATTCCTCACCAGGTCAGGGAGAACACACCCCAGCTCCTGGCTTTCCATTTCTGCACAAATACATGCTTGAAAGTCAATTGCTCACCTTCAGTTACACCTCCAGTCCCACACCACGCACCCCAGCTTACTCCAGTGTTGCATTATGTATTGGTAATAAAACTGCTAACTTCGGCTGCTTTGGTGGTTCTAAACTGAATTCTCTGCAGAAGAATTACTTTGAAGACCACTTTTCAAGTTATAAATACTTAACTCATCACTATTGCTCTGAAAAGTAAAGTTGATTTCTAGCATTCCTCAATTCTGCCACATCAACTGAAATGTACCTGGAATGGTGCTCACACTGCTGCCTGTAACTCCTGACCCAGACCAGAGAAGGGTAAAGGTGACAACACAATCTCCACACTCTGTCCTGCAAACAATGCAAAGAAACCATGCTGGATACTACAGCATCTACACATCGAGGAATCTAACAGGGCCCATTCTCAATACCTCATATTCAGAGCTCTAGCAGACAGCTTAACTGAAAAGACATCCCAGGACTGAAAAGCACAGCTCTTTAAACAAATACAGGTTCACATGCAGCTGAATGAAGAACCATAAGAACTAGCATGCTGGACAGCCAGTCCATGGAGAACCCTTCAGATACCACTAGCATTAAACCACTGAAGTTTACTGCATATGCATGAGCCAAACTTCCACAGTTGGTTTTGCATTGGGTTTTTTTTAGTGCATCTTTCTTCTGATTCCAAAACACAGGTTTCATCCCACATCAGCCTAAGCTAACAGTTACACTAGTGATGCTAGCAAGCACTCTGACCTCAGTAAAAGGTCCCTCTAGCCAGCAATTATTCAGTAGCACTTCAAAACACTGCTCCCAATATGCACCTGAAGGCTGGCTCATCTAAATCATTGCGTGAGGATGATGCTGTATCTCCCCACTAACTTGCCTTTATACCCCAGGCAGGGGCTGGGGTAAATGCTTTGAGTAAAAAGCATTCTGCAGAAATACAGTGCTCTGCTGCTCCTATTGTGAGCTATTCCATTAACCTGAAGTCACAGCATTTGTTAATGCTCCAGATTACTTTGCAGAAGTTACCTTCATAGTCTCTCAAGTTATGATATGAAACAAGCTTTGTGAACCAGAGTCCTGAAGGGCCTGGCAAGTAAGAGGAAAAGCCACATCTTGAAGCTGAAGATTAAAAGGCTGCTTTTAAGTAAAGATTAGTCCTACCAGATGAAAGCTGTAAAGGTGATGTATTTGCCTTCCTGCATACAGAGAATGTGATATGTCAAAAATTCATTCAACAATTCAAGTCTTGTCCACCTTGAAAAACAATGAATGGCTCCCTTCTTATCGGGAAAGGATTTTCAAGTATGCTCCTTATGCTTCTACTATGGCTTTTAGGTCCAAGTTGAATAGTTTGCTTTTGGCATCTGTGAACCTAAATACCAACAGATACTGACCAGAAGGAAATTCTTATTGGGATGATTTACACCTTCTTGATTCTAACAACAATTTCGTAGGCATATTACATCATACACACTTGCACTACAATTCCCACTTGTTATTACACAGCATAAGTCCCCAGTGTTATACCTTATAACAATATAACTACATAGTCCAAAGTTCAGCATATACACGTTAAATGTTATTTCAGCAGGCAATGCCACAAGACAAAGCCCCAGTAAACATTTGGTATCTATTTCTGAACCAAATACGCAGTATGCTACTCTTATACAATCACTCACATGCTAATCTCTAACTGCACAGCCCATCTCCATTAATACTTAATAGGTTATGCTGGCTTATTAATATCCTTACTATATCAAGCAGTTTGAATAGCAGATACTGTAAAACGTGTTAGAAGTAATTCCATTTATAACTTGAGATACAACTCAGCCAAGGCTCCCTGTGCATTTCTTATCCCATGCATGTAACCAAGAGTCACATAAATCACCATGGGAGGTGAATAAAGAAAAATGGCACTGCTTTGCAGTGGCGTCCACTGTGGGCATGCAAACAGTCACTTCATGTAATCGAGTTATGAGCAGCAAGTTCTTTTAACCATTATTCAGTACTTGATGATCATCTTGTCACAGGGAACAGTATGAGAATTAGGACAAATATCATTAGGTCTCAGATTTTGGGTTGCAAGCACAGCCAGAATGGGCAGATACTGATAAAACTTCCCCGTTTCCCCCCTAATTTCAAGCATCTGAGAAACAGAAGAAAAGGATTTCCGAGGAGGGGGAAAAAAGGAAGGAAAAAAAACCCAAACCACATCAGCACTCAGTAGCTCACTGAAACACAGATGAGCTGAGTAAGCGGATTTGAAGGTTGCCAGGTTTTTTGTATTTGGGCACTCCCAAGATGTTTGGGGTTTAAATTAACTTGTAAAGTTACTAATCATATAATCAAAACACTCTTGAAGAATGTTTAAAGACCCAAATGCCATAACAAAGGTTATCAGGTAGAAATATATTTGAGCTGTGAAAAGCCTTTATCCAAACTATGAAGCCATCTGAAATTCACTGAATTTGGGAAATTATTCTGGATCAGACTGGTTTGGTTTGGAAGGGAGCTTAAAATTCATCCAGTTCCAACCCCCTGCCATGGGCAGGGACACCTTCCACTAGAGCAGGTTGCTCCAAGTCCCATCCAGCCTGACCTGAACAATTAGTAGATTTGGCCTCAGCAGTACAAGAAGCCCTCACAAATCTTTAGTTAGTTCCTAGCCATGCAAGTAACTTTCACACCAGCTAACACACAGGAAATATATCCCAATCAGAGCAAGCTTAGCCCATTTTGTCTGCTAGCTCCTGCATACAGAATCACTAGGTTGACAATGACCGTTTATTTAAGATGTATACACTTGAAGTTGAAAGCTGGAAAAGGACGACAATGATGTCAAAGAAATCTAAAACCAAAGATGCTTATTGCCTTACTTGCACCCTTTTACCTAGGTAATACAATACAGTGAATGTCCAAAACACTCGGTGAAAATCAGTCATCATATACCTCTAGTTTGGACTATGGCTTTATGGCAACAAAGAGCCCACCATGCCGATGGGTATGATGACTCTAAGCACTGAAGAAACTGAGGGGAGTTGTGGCTTTTCAGTGGGCTTTGGGGTTGGTTGATTGATTTTATCTTTTTCTTGGTTGGCTGTTTGGTATTTGTGTCTTCTGGGGTTTTGTTTGTCTTGTCTGTGGGTAGGAAAGTATCACAGCGTCACAGTATTGTTAAGAGTGGAAGAGATCTCTGGAGATGATTCAGTCCAAACCCTTGTCAAGGCAGGGCTACCCAGAGCAGGTTACACAGGAAATTAATTCAAACCTACCTGACAGCAATGAAGGAGCACGTTCCTGACCTCAAAACCTGTCCCCTTCATTGGGAAGGAAATAGCATGAAGAATTTACTTAAGAGAGAAAGATCGCAACTGCTGTCCCACTAAACCAGCACATGGAGAAGAACACTGCCAGGTGAAGAGTTCAAACTGTTCATAGGACCTTTTACAAGTTACAACATGGAGGTTGGATCTGGATGAGCTTTAAGGTCCCTTCCAACCCAAACCAGGCTGGGATTCCATGATTCTGTCCCAAAGGCATCAGCAAGAGTACAAAAGGCTACACACTGATTTAGCCTTAGTGATTCAGTGCCAGAGTACCCTTTGCACTTGGGTAGCCTTTCATACATCTGCTAGCACTTCTAAGTCCTTCCCCTGTACATTAGTGTGCATTAATGCTACAAGACTTTTACATGTTAAAAACCAGATGTAGATGGACAGGATTTGCTGACATTCCTTCTAATCACAGCAAGATCCATCTTCTGAAAGTAGTTCAGTTATTCCTACAAATTTAACTAATCAGACCCAAGACTGTTTATCTGCTATTACCATCAAATCCCTACTGCTCAAGTTTTCACACAGCAATGTTGGCAAAAGGTCTGCTTCTTAATTCCAAGTAAGCTTTTGTACACATTCTTATGTTATACAGGGCAGGGTGCTCATGCACCATGTCAACTAAGAGCTAATGAATAATAGCTATAGAAGAGTGATGGCCACTTCAGATATACCAAGTAGGTATTTAGGCAGGTAACTTCAGATTATTTCTGATCCTTAAAGCTGGAGCTAACAATTAACTTGAATTTCAGATAATTCTGAAGTTAACAACAGGATACCTAAGAGCTCAAAGTCATGCTTGAATTTTGTGCTCTTCTTCATAACCCAACCACTCAACACTGAACATCAGCTGCTGGATTTAACACAGCCAGCCAAATACGCTTTTTAGTTTTGGGCACAAGGCTGAAAGTTTAATGCAACTGAAATTTCCTACTGAGAGCAAGTAACATGCAACTTCAACTCCTATGAACGCACTGACACTGATTAAAGAGGCTCTAAAAGCAGAAATGTATCTAGATTCCTTGCTTGGTTTCTGCTGTGTGCAAGATCTTTCTCAGTCTTAAAGTTGAGCATTGAGTCAAGATACCCAAAATACTAAAGACACCTAGCAGAATACAGCATGGGCCAAGCAGCTTAAGAACAAGCTACATACATGTTGTCCCCACTGCTCTTCCCAGTCATACAGTCAGAGAAAACCTGAGGTTGGATGGGACCTCTGAAGATCAACTACTCTAATGCACTGCTCAAACCCTCCTTACTCTTAAATGTATCACACTTCCCTTTGCCAGGCTGAACATACCCAGTCCACATCTCACCCCATGTTAGGGGCATCAGCTCTGTCTTAGCAGCCCTCTAACTCCAGTATAACAGTGTACTTGCTCAGAAACCCAAAACAGGACACAGCTACCCAGCTATCATCTCAGGAATACTAAACGGAGCAAGGATGACTTTCCTTGGCCATCTGGCTTACACTCTTGCTAAGAAGCCCCAAGTACATTTGGCCTCCTCTACAAGGGCACACTGCTGACTCCTTCCCCATATCTCACCAACTTGTGTTTCAAGTATATGGCAGGAGATCACATCAAAGGCCTTCCTAAAACATAGGTATTCAACATATATTGCTGTGCCGTTGCCCACAGAGCCAACCATATGGTCATGGAAGGCAACAGGGTGAGGCACAAAACCGACCCTGGCTGTCCCCATTCATCTGCTTAGAAATGGCTTCATAGAGACTCTGCTTCATAAGCTTCCCCACAGTGGAAGCTGGGCTTACTGGCCTGTCATTCCCTGGATTCCCCTTTCACATTTTTAAGACAAATGCAGCAATTGCCTCTTTCCTGTCACCTGGAGCTTCCCCAGTTGCCATAATAATTCCAAGATGACAAGAAGTGGCTTTCCAATTATGTGATCCAGTCCTCAGCATCCTCAGATACATGTCAGCTTTCTACCCTGGCATGGCCCCCATTATCACCCATTACTGACTTTTCAGGTAAGCAGCAGCTAAGGTGTAACAAGAGGTAATCAAGAGAGACTTCAGGGCCTTGGAACAACTGGTTAAGGGATCAGGAGCACAAGCAGTGCTCTCCTGTGTCCTTCCAGTTCCAGGGAAGGATAAGGAATGAAGCAGGAAGAGCCAGCACATCAATATCTGGCTCCAAGCCTGGTGTCACTGGCACAACTTGGGGGGGTTTTGATAATGGGTGAGTCTACACACCATCAGGCCTGCTGGCAATAGATGGGGTACATTAGTCTCAAAGGGGAAAAGGAGTTAACAGGGTTTATTAAAAGAGCTTTAAAACCAGAACTAAAGGCAAAATAAGCAGTAATTGATCCAAATACTTACATTCTTTCAGTTGTTTAACACAGAAATAATTTGTTCTTCACACAGGCCTCAGAATGACCCACTGATACAAGTCAAAGCTGATGCTCACACCCATGCATGTGTATATGAAATATTCATGTAGATGAAACCTTTATTTCATGAAGGGTTTTATGCAGGTGCTTAAAGACATCTAATGAAACATTTATTGCTCTTTTCAAGAACTCAAGCCTTCTCCAACACATATATTCCTAGCTTAAAGTATTCCTGAATCTCCATGTTCCTCCATTACAGCAAACTACAACCTGGCTCATCTACTGCTGTAAGTATTTATATTCACAATGGAAAGAGCTCCAGCAGTTTCACATGTATTCCTGATTTAACTGCTCAACAAATATAATGTTAAAGGTTAATCTTGAGACAGGGAAACAGATGTTCAGTCAAAAGGGAATTTTTCTCAAGAGGAGATACCCAGGAAGTTTGTCTTTCCAATATACTCCAGCCCACAGAATTTCCCACCACACTTACCCAACTGGGAAAAATTAGGAATCAGCCTCCAATTTAACTGTGTATTTAGCAGAAACAACAACTTCGAGGACTTAAGCATGTAGTATTATAAAGCATTTCAAACATTATTAAAAAGCATCCATAACATTATGCTATATATATATACACATACTAAGCATACATGCCTTTTATTAATAACATAATTCTTGTTACAAGCTTCAAAATAAGCTTTCATTAGTTTAAAATCCAAGCCATTAACTTGTTTAAGCTTAAATGATAAGCAAAGCATTCAGTCCAGCTTCTAAACCATGTAACATTGCACAGGTAAGCTGAATACCCTTGGATAAATTTGCCAAGTAGGCAAGAAGGCCTTCAGAACGGAAGCTAGTTCTGAGCTACTTCCTAACTAGAGTACCTGAGCAAAGAGAATCAGCCAACAGCCCCAAAGCTGTTTACAGCCCATAGGAATCCTCTTTACACCATGCACAGAACAGCTGAGATTGGGGGGAACCTCTCCTGATAATCCAGCCCAAGCCTCCTGCTGGGGCAGGATCACAGGGAGCAAGACTGTGTCCTGCTGGGGTCTGGATAACCCCATAGGTGGAAACTCCACAGCCTCTTGGGCAGCTTGTTCCACTATTGGACCGGTCTCATGGTCAAAGAGCATTTTCTTGTGTTCAGATGGGATTCCACATACTGCAGTTTGTGCCCATTGCCTCTTGCCCCATCAGTGTGCACTGGTGAGTCTGCCTCCTCCTTCATTCCCTCCTGTCAAGTACCTGGACAAATGGGTATGATCATTCCCAAGCCTTTTCCTCCCTAGGCTGAGCAGTCTCAGCTCTCTTAGCTTCTCCTCATACAAAAGATGCTCCAGACCTTTAGTTCTCTTTGTGGCCTTGTAGTGGACTTGCTCAAGTAAATCTGTATCTTACTTGTAGAGGTAAACTCACAATTACTAGTAGTACTCTAGATGTGGCCTCACTGGCACTGGATAGAAGAAGAAACTTCTCCCTCTGCCTCCTTTAGTAGTTCTTCACAAGAGGAATTCAACTGTGCCTTTCACTACAACCATGGCAATCATTAGGAATAAGGAAGGTAATGCTGAGGCTAGGCTAAGGACTGCCTTTTCGTGATCTACTATGTATGTTTCTTGCATCTAGGAGAATTTTTGTGCATGCTAAATTTAACCTCTTGTGCTTGCCAGATCTTGCTTCATTCTGCATGAGAAACACAAAACCACTTCAGTAAATCCGCAACAACATAGCTTTATAACACACATTGCCAGCATGCAAACACCACCAAGTTACCTCTGGCTCAAGTTTAGCGTTTTCCAGGTGCCAAAATGAAATACTTACCAATGTATCTTGCTTGGCAAGCATCCAGCTGCAGTTGTCACTATGTTCTAGTTACCTGCCACAGTAGAAGGCTGTGTTTCAAAATGAAGATAAAATACCTATCCCCCAAAAAAAGTAGGGGATCAGATATTCATTTAACATTTCACACAGATCCTACTGATGATGGGACATCCTCTAGAACAGCTTGAAATCCCTTGAGGCTCTACCACATCCTCTATTTGTCAACCCAGAAAACAGAAGAGCTCTGAACCAAGCCTCTATGCACAAGAAGAGGAGCTGAAGGGGACAATACAGAAACAGGGCAAATACAAAGTCTGTGTCTAATCATACAATATGTAGTGAACTCCTGACTTTCAGCTAACTTTCAGTGTCCCATTGCACAAAGTTCCCTAAAAACAAAAATTATCTGCAGAGTAATTTAAAAAGAATTAGGATCAGATATTCTTGGAAGTTCTTTTGCATTTAACTTCTATGCTGTAACATAAAAAGCAGCAGAGCTTTACACAAGGACATACTTGCCTATCCGCATATAGTACAGGTATTGTCAGTCTGTGCTCTTTCCAAACAAACCATCAAGAACACAAGCAGAGCAACATCAAACCATGCTCATCCACCACCCAGTTCAGTATGGGATATACTTGTTTCCTGGATACACACAGAAACGCCTCTTAG
Organism: Pezoporus wallicus; assembly: GCF_028554395.1. Taxonomy (NCBI): domain Eukaryota; kingdom Metazoa; phylum Chordata; class Aves; order Psittaciformes; family Psittacidae; genus Pezoporus; species Pezoporus wallicus. The sequence continues at coordinate 930,423 of NW_026635397.1, read as the reverse complement.
ACAGTCCCTGCTTCAACCAAAGTACCCATCTTCCAACTGGCAGCCCCCTGCCCAAAGACATCCTCATTTTGATCTTCTCCAATTTAGGTGTCAAACTCTCCAGCAGCAAGAAGATTGCTGTCACTGACACCAATTGTTATCATTGATAAAACTACTGCTTGTTTGCAGTTCAAGCTGGAAAACTCCATCTCCCAATAGACTTGCACTACCTCATCATACCAACACCTACACATAGATATTTGTGTTCATCATGGTAATACTCATTACATCAAGCCATCTTTCCTAAGTTGGTTACAGCCACATATTATCTCCCATCTGACCTTCATTTCTTTTGCTGTGCTACATTTCACCCAGCATCCTCCCAACTCTTTCAAGCGCATACACTTAGCCTAGAAAGACCCCATTGCACGTGTCGCTTAGGTGATGTTTCTAACCTCAAACAAAGCAGGAAAAGTGATTTGTGCTTCATTTTGTATGATGAGCCTTTCAAGGCAGTTTCTGCAATACCAGATCACTGCAGGTAATTGAGATTCTCCTTCAGTTCCAACGTTGCTACTGTGAGCACAAAGGACTGGGAAAATGCTCTTTGGTATTCCAGTAGGCACGCCAGTGGATTATGACCTTCCCATCCGATGATATTTTGTACCTGTGTTTTGTAATTGTATCTCACATCTAGTATCCACAGCTACAAGGTTCATGTGAATGTATCAGCTACATAAAATTACTTCCACAGTTCCTTGTCCAGCATTCAAACAGAAACGAACTCTTTACATCACTGTGATGTCCAAGAACATTCATTTCATTTTGGGGTAGCACTGTTAAACCAAAAACCTGAAAAGGGGATTTGCTGTTTACTGTAGAAGTATTCCACCCCAGCGAGGAGTAAGAGGAGGAGCACATCTGGAGCAGGCACAGACCAGAACATCAAATAGCTCTGCTTCAGTCATTTCATTACAGACGTACCAATCTGGAAAAAAGCAGGAGACCTGCCTGCTGGGAGACCTGGGGTCAGCAGCCCTGGAGAGGAGCCTGGCTGGGAGGGAGGGCCAGGAAGGGAAGGAAACACAACAGGCCACTGATAAGATCAGGCGCCTGCGCCCCAGAGCCTGACATGGCTCCAGCTTCCAGCCTGAAAGAGAACATCTTTAAAAGCAATACAGCCATGGAGAGAGCACAGGCGTGGAGGTCCAGCACAGGGGTCACGCCACAAACTGCCCTTCAACTCTGCTTCTGAAAGCAATGTACATTCATCATCTTCTGCCTGCTGCAAAGATGGAAGGTGCCCTCCAAAGCTTCACAGGCAACGTGGAAAGGAGCTGTGCTGGAACTGGATGAGCTTTAAGGTCCCTTCCAACACAAACCAGGCTGGGATTCTATGATTTCAAGAATATCATCATAATGCAGTGAGCTTCCCAGTCTCCAAGGATTTCATCTTTCTAGAGGACCTAGTAAAAGGGGATATCACTCTTCAGTGAAAGACCTGCTATTGCTTCTCTAACCACCTTAGAAAAGAACCATCACCCCTCTCCCACCGTTCCAGGCTCCTGGAACAGCAGCATGACACAGCTCTGTGCAACGCAGCAATACCAATGGGCCAGAAAACCAAGGACATGGCAGCAGGAGTGGCAGCAAATGAAAAAAAAAAAAAAAAAAAAAAAATCAATGCCTTCACCTTCCTAAACACATCAGCAGGTCTCTGGGGAGACGCAAATAGAGCGTCAAGTCCCATTACCTTTCCATAGTGAAGGTTTTCTGCTGCAAGATGACTCTGACCAGAAACAAGAAAAGATGTGTTCTCAGTGTTAGCAGTTTTGATAGCAAAGCCAGGTCTCTGCCTTGTTTTCTACTTGAGGTTTCTCATTTCAGTTTTAGCTAGGCAGTTTTCAGTACAAACACCTACCCTTGGAGACCTGCTGAGGGTAATGTTACAATTTCACTCGTACCTCAATCCTCCAAGTTCTACTGAACATTTACAATTTCCTTACTATATAATTAGACCTCTAGTACGTTAAGAATTTTTACCTCATCCCCATTGCTTTATGTTAAACCATACACATGATTTTATCCTCATTCCATACCTTGTATTTTACCCTCATTCCATACCTTACATTTTATCCCCATTCTATACCTTACAGTAGTTTAACTTGGTAAGTAACATGCTCTGCACAAAATGTTGTCCTTGCTTAAAATTCAAGCTGCTCAAAAGCAACGAATATCCACACAATGTCAGACCAATGATGTGGAAGGGAAGGGTGGCTCCTCCAGGCGGTTGTCAGGTTTTTTAATCCACCAGGAACAGTGCATTTAAACTCACAAACCCATGAAATAGCAAGATTTCCCCAGAAATGATGGCAAATGATTGCCACTAAGCAGGAAAGAACTAATGGTGGGAGAGGAGCAGAGGTGGGAATCACGTCACCTCCAGCCAAAACTCTGTATTTCACAGTAACCCAGTCTAGGCACATCCTAAGTCTGCTTCATGGAATCGAGTGCTGGCAAAGTTATCACCAAATAAATAGGAAATAAACTCTCTATTCTTCCATAGAAATGACCTAAAACAATAGCGAAGAAAACCTTAATGCACAAAGATATTGCTTTTAATTATTCCCTGTACTTGAAGTAATTCACACCATTTACAGTGATTCATGCCACTTGCTCCTGTGCTGAACACACTTTAGGAAGTACAGTACTAACTCCATAAACAAGAACACATTGTTTGCAATTAAACTGCTGTGTATTTTAATTGCATAGCATTTCAAACTAGACTCTTTACTGCATTAAAACTGCAACGGGATTGCCTTTACATGTATCTAGGAATGCACAGAACCCACAGAACAGCCAGAAGGCAAATGCTTCTAAGAAGTAGGTCACTCCTGCTGCTTCAAAATTATTTACAAGCCCCAAACAACATTTTAGGGGAACAGCTTTAACCTTACAGGTATTACAGTCAAACCAAGCACATCCACTTAAGGATGGGAGCAAAATGTTCCATTTCAGAAGCTACTCAAATAATAGACTGACTTCAAACAGCCCCCTTCGTAAAAGCTCTAATATAATAGCAACTGATGTTATATTTAGGCAAACACATAGTTAAATGAGGTACAACTGTCCAAAGTGTGGCATATAATAACATCTAGGTGTGTTCCATAAGAATTTGTATTCATGGGCTTTGGAAGGAATCATCGAATCCCAGACTGGTTTGGGCTGGAAGGGACCTTAAAGCTCATTCAGTTCCAACCCCTGCCATGGGCAGGGACACCTTCCACTAGAGCAGGGTGCTCCAAGCCCCTGTGTCCAACCTGGCCTTGAACACTGCCAGGGATGGGGCAGCCACAGCTTCTCTGGGCACCCTGGGCCAGCGCCTCAGCACCCTCACAGGGAAGAGCTTCTGCCTTATCTCCGACCTGAACTTCCCCTGTTTCAGTTTGAACCCATCACCCCTTGTCCTACCACTACAGTCCCTGATGAAAAGCCCCTCCCCAGCATCCTTGCAGGCCCTTCAAATATTCAGAATGCCTCAGAATGTACAAATTCAGTCTCAAGGAAAGCTTGTATTTGACTAGTTTTCCCTGCTTTCTAGACAAAAAACACCCCCACAATGACTTCCAAACTTCTAATTCACAGGAGCCCAGACATTTTGCTAGCTCCATGCTAGTTGTAGCTGACCTGCAACAGCTCTTCTGACATATCAACAACAGCATTCGAAAGACCACGCCTTCACTTCAACACAATGCTCTGTTTTCTTACAGCACTTTGGCAAATCCCTCTTTACAGACAACCATCATATACTGAAGAGCTAAAAACCCCACAACTATAAAAGCCCATCCTTCACAAGGCTGATCCTGAAGTAATGCTGCAGTGCAACATCCAGTTTTGCTTGGGAGTTCAACTCCTCCCTCCATAGACTTCACATCAGAGTACGCTTTGAGCAGGTTGACTCTCTAAACCTGCTAATGGTGGGCTCCTTAAACCAACTAATTGTGGGCAAGTCACCAAAGAAATGTGACTTCCTAGTATTTCATTTAGCTGGCAAACTAACAGGCTTCTGTGGCTGTAGACATCTTCAGACCTCAGTCATATATACACTTCCACTTCCCACCTAAACCTACTCCAGTCTTTCCAGGATACAGCAATATCAGCAAGGGAAAAACATGTCAACAGTACCACTTATCAGTACACATAGGATGTGTACACTGGTTCACCTGGAATGACCTTCCTTACCACACTCAGCTAGGCACCAGATGTGATGGAAACATGTCATTCCCCCCATCCTAATACTACTTAAGCATTTCCCGCTCTGATGTAATGGGTGAATTAGTACCTGCTACAGAACAAAGGAAATCATTTCAGGAAGGAATTGCCCTGAACCATGATTTTAAGTGTAAAAAACACCTCAACCACCTACAGTCATGCAGAAAACAACATAATAGAATCACTCCATCAAAACTACTTGAACTCAAAATCCCTCATTAGTTCAAATGGGGATATAAAATGCAGAATTAAAACCGTATCGGTAGTACCACCGATGGGGTTTAGTTTGCATGTATCTCTTCGTACAGGCATGCCAAAGCATCTGAGTAACGTGTAACTTCGCTTGGTCCAACTAGCTGGCAACCGCAAACCAGTGACACTTCAGGGGCCCTACAAAATTCCAGCCCTATCTGGTTCAGTTGAACAGAAATCACAACAAACCTGCAAAGGCCAAAAGCTTACCCTCAGTGCCAAGAGCTTCAAATATGTTGGCTACAGCTCTTACTACTTGTCACAAAGAAGAAGGGAAAAGCTACCTTATGGTTTGGAAGGTCAGCAAAGGAAAACTACAGGTACCTCAAATCAGAAGACTCAAAAAGCCACAGGATGAATTTGTGATTTTTTTAATTACCATTGTGTATGACCTTATGTCCTGGGTTCAGCAGTAGCAGTCATTTTTCCCCTTCTTGGTAGCTGGTGTAGTGCAGTGTTTTGACTTTCAGCTCGGGAACAGAGCTGATAACAATGATGTTTTGGTTTGGCCAAGGACTTTGTGAGCCTCATGCTCTGCCAGGGGGAGGGGAAGCCGGGAGGAAGCAGAGACAGGACACCTGACCCAAACTGACCAAAGAGGTATTCCATACCACAGCACGTCATGCCCAGGATGTAACTGGGAGTTAGCCGGAAGGGCTGGGAGACTGCAGGGTTGGAGGAGGTATGGGTCGGAGCTTGGTCGGGCTTGGGGGCCGAGTTATCGGTCAGCTGGTGCTGAGGTGTTGTATTCTCTTCCCTTGTTATTTCCTTTATCATTATTATCATTGGTGGTAGCAGTAGTGATTTGTGTTATACCTTAGTTACTAAACTGTTCTTATCTCAACCCGTGGGAGTTGCATTCTTTTCGATTCTCCTCTCCGTCCCTCCGGGAGTAGGGGGAGGGAAAGAAGGGGGGGGGGGTGAGTGAACGAGTTACCTGACTGGGTTTAAACCACGACACCTTAGCAAAAGGAAATAAACTTGGAAGGGACATAAAGATGAACTGAAAACACAGATCCGGAAAATCCTGGTTCTTTTATTATAGAAGTAAAAGATGCATTGACTGGATGCACCTCATCAGAAAGGCCATATTCTGACACTCATATCACAGCATCACAATGTTTCAGAGAACTGCTCAGGTATTCAAGTCTGAATTGTCAGACCCACTGCTACAGGAGACCTGGGTACCAGGCAAAGGAAAGAAAACCATCCTTAATGCAAAGGACCTGCTGTCATCAACACTGCTTTTCACAATAGCACAGCAAGAAGCAGAAGCCAGTATTAGGAATGCATTGGCTCCCTACCCATCAGCTGATTCCAAAGACAGGCAACCTACTGCTTGCATAGAGCTGGTGACATTTGTGACTCAATGCAGAACTTCCATGATGCCTGAAGTTGCAAAACCGAGAGCAAATAGCCCAAATGTAGGTTGCCTTCTACAAAGAATAGCAAACTTCTTATTTACAACTTAAAAAAGAAGCAATATGCAAAATAAAACATATCCACAGTATCCTCGAGAACATATATTTGAAGCAACAAGCACCACAGTATAGCTTGGATTTTAAAGGAGTTATTTCAGCCCAGTATTACTGCTATTAGAAGATGAGCTCCTGAAGTGGACAGCTTTTAAAGATAATAGAAATGATTTTATAGCAATTACATCTGTTTCTTTCATAGCAAAAGCAGTACAAAGAGCTCTGAAAAGCACGCAAGTACTCAGTCATTTTACAAGTTGGGACTAATGCAACTTATCTGTCCTGTTTATACATGCCTCCCACACTGTTTTCAGAAAGCATCTAAATACATGTAGAGTGAAAGCAAACAGCCCATCACACTGGAAAAGAAGCATTCAATCCAAAAGAACATGCTCAGAGAGTTTATCTTCCATGCATTTCACTACAACTTGGCCCCAAGTGCTTTAGTAATAGGAAATCCAAGCTGGAGTTCTGGATAAGGAAGCAACAAGTTTAAGGCACTTCTGTCTATTGATCCACACAGAATGGCCAGGAACCATTCTAATTCCCAGTTCACACATCTTCAGCCTTATTCACAAGTGGGTAGCAGAAAGGGAAGGTCTTTATTTCCCTTGCCCCAAATGACAGCAACTCAGGAGGATTCTTCTGTTTTGTTAACATCGTATCTTACAGTCATGCAGTACTAGTCGTTTGAGGCAAAGAACAAGGAAGCAGGGGAAGGAGCCTGGGGGAAGAAGGGGAAGAAGTTAAGGAGCCCAGGTAGTGCTGGGGCAATGATTGGACTCAATGACTTTACAGGCCTTTTCCAATCTAAACGATCCTGTGATTCTATGTTGCCACAGCACATGAATGCTGTAACTACACAAGGCTTTGAGACTGTTCTAAAAGCAGACGGAAACAGAATAAAACAAGCACCATGGTAAGGCGCTGGCACAGGGTGCCCCATCCCTGGCAGTGTTCAAGGCCAGGTTGGACACAGGGGCTTGGAGCAACCTGCTCTAGTGGAAGGTGTCCCTGCCCATGGCAGGGGTTTGGAACTTGATGAGCATTAAGGTCCCTTCGACACAAACCAGGCTGGAATTTTGTGATTCTAAGAGTAAGAGCATGTGCTGAGAGGGCTTTTATTTGTGCATGGTGAAGGCATGTTAAAATAGAGATAAAGCACCCAGTGTACTAGAAAGCTGGGCGTCCAATTTTTCTCTTAATGGCTGGGGGCAAAGAGGAAAAATAGCTTTGACCCACTTCTGCAGAAACCCATATGACCACTCCATGTTAAGCTAACATGAAAACAGAATGTGTTCCTATTCTGTGCATGCATTCTCTACAGAGAACAGCTGACCCAAAGGGATTTGTAATTCTCTTCACTTCCCTGTTTATGGCAAGGGATCTCTGGTAAAAAACGCTATTTTATAATAAACACTATCTGCAGATAAAAAGCAGTAAGTCTTGTGCTATGGTACAAGAGCTTGGAAAAAGAAGTAAACACAATCAGACATCTCTTTCAAGCAAGAATCACAAATAAAACCCTCTCTGTAACAGCAGCGTCTCTATCATTCCCACCAGGGTTACTCTGCTGCAGAAGCAGCACTTGCAGTGAATAATCATCAGCATCCATATGGAATAATGATAAATGTGTTAGAGAATATGGAAGCTCACCAGGATAACAGAATTATGAGAAGGCAAGTCATTTACATAGGCTGAGCTTCCCTTCACATCCAGCTTTCCCTTTATTCTTAAAGCAACCCATTCTCCAGCACATTTTTTTTTCTATTAACAATAGCAAACCCAAAAAGCTCCCTGCATCCAAGCAATGTATGTGCTCACGGGGTATTTCCACATTCAGGAAAAACATTCGTTCTTTCTATACCCCAGGTATAGACATAACATATATTCAGTGTTTCCCTTTCACACTGCAGATGCTAAGAGTCCCCCTCAAATACATTCAATTCATAACCAACCCATTCTTCTCTCCATCTTAGAAGACTTTAAGAGCCTCACCCTTTATTTCAAGGTCAACTACCAGCTGGTTTCACCACACCTGATGCCTCAGCAGTTACAGATCAAAACCTCCACTCCTTGATCTAAACCAACAATCAAACCACCTTCCTTGGGTCCACCTCCTCTTCAATGAATGCCTGTTACGTACATTGCACAGTGTACTTACAAACACCACTGCCCTGCAAGTGCATTGCAAGAAGATTTAGAAAGCCTAGAGCAAGGAAAAGGACAGGAGAGAACGCGACCTTTCTGTTATCAAGGAAGGATACTGAAGAGCACAAAGCAGCTCAGAACGTAACATCACTTTGGTGGTGTACATTTGAAACATGGCTCTCATCTTTACCACCCTCCACAGAGCCATGTAGAGAGGACTGACAAGCCATGCAGCATGAGCAGATGGGTAAGGTGCAGCACCAGTGCTCAACCCAGTGCTTGCTGATTATGGGTAGAGCACTCACCACAACCTGCTCCCAGATAATCCTCCTTTATGAAGGTTTTTAGACTTGAAAGCTCAAGAGTATCACAAATTTTGAGCAAGTGTTGTTACTCATTGCTTCTCTTGCACACAATTTGGTAGAAAAGCATGCCCACAGGTGAAAACTGAAGCTCACTTCACAACTTCTTACCTCAGCATCCTCACAGTTGTGGAACATACCACTAATTATTTCAGTTGTCTTGCCAAAGGATACCTCAAGGGAGGAACCAAATCACCACATTCCCGAAGGTTAACAGGTACGTAAATAGACACAAGGTTTTTTCTATCAACATTTTCATGACCCTCTGAACATAGAGAAAGAACACCACCTTTCCACGTACCTACCAGCTTCCTCCCCTTCAAAGAGAAGGTCCATATGGATTTTGTGAGCAGCAATAAAAGCATAATTGAGATTTACACCCCTATCTACATAAATTCCTCTTGATTTTAACTAGAAAGGTGAAGAAATTTCCTTCCCCTCACTACGCAAATCCTGTTAGTTGCTAACTAAGTACTTGTCAGTGTGAATGACTAACAGCAAAGAATATTTCATACATCATCTGGAAAGAGCCAAGCCCCTGAGATCTCATTATCAGAACCAAGTGTCCCAGCTGACATGAATTATTTACCTCAAACCAGTGCTTTTGATTATGCACATGCATTAAATGCTGAAGGTGCATCTGTGCCCCAGTTTTAAAACAACCATGTGGAAACAAAGCCAGAAAGTGTGCTCAAATATAGCATCCGTTCCATAAAACAAGATGATGCTCTTGGCTGATAAGCTCCAGTTCACCTATCCCATGTGATAGTGCACAGATGTTTCCACTACAACCTGAAGGTAAATGATAATAGAGGCTGGAGAACACAAGCATTTTTCTTCCTTTTCTCTTGACAGTGGCAGAAAACAAAGTTCTTGGTCACATGTACCCAAAGCACAAGGTAATCCATTTCATTTATGAGAGTGACAGTACACAGGGGGACACAGATACATCAAAATACACTCATTTTCACTAAGCTCATCTGCTTTAGGCCTCTTTCTACCTGATACAGTGTGATTTCAGAAAACATTACCTGAGATACAGTAACACCTAATGGACTGCAGCATGGAAACTCCAACAGTGGGATCTTCTCTCTTTCTCTCCCCATAAGAAGGCAGCTCTAAGTGGGCTACCTGATCACAGCTTGACCAAAGCAGAGTGAGACCTCACTTGTGTCTCTGGGACCATACCATACACTCAAGTTCATTTACCCCTTCCCTTCTGCTAACATCACTCAAGTCAACAGATGTCTTCATAAAACATTTTCGTGCCTATGACAGCCATCAAGGTAACTACCAAACACAAACATGGCAATGCCCATTTCAATACTAAATCGCATTTTAAGCTTGTGTAGAATCATTAATTTCATGTATCAGTTCATAACACTAGTCAGATAAACAACCCAAGTAGGTATGGATGAGCCTTAAAGCCCCTTCCAATCCAAACCATTCTAGGAATCTATGTTAGTCATGCTGTGGTTTCATCAGGTGGACCAAAAGGAACATCTGGTTACACCACCTCTTCAGAACTCCTTACCAGCTTGCAGATATTTACAACCATAACACAGCACAGAGCAATTATCAAGCCAACAAGGAACAGAAACATGTCCCCTAAGGATCTGTGAACAGCCTACATTGATAATTTTAACCACCAAACTAGACCTCTCACGGGGGATCTTTTACAAGCAATGGGATTTAACATCCACAAGTGCTTCTGGAAAAGCTAACTACAGGCAGAACAAATCAGACAATGAGCAATAGGAGAAACCCACAGAATAACACCTCAGGTTACCTCCTGGGTGCAGCTCGCACCTGAAAACAATCAGTACTGACCTCTGGTATCTCACTTCCCAGGTTTATGGTGTTGAGGTTTGTTTGCCCTTGAATTACACAAACCTGCCTTCAGATTTCAAACAGATACAGAGAACATGGGTTTATAAACATAAGCAAAATAACCCTGTTGGTGCAAACACAAAACACACCAGGTCCCTGCTCTGCTACCAAATACAGCTAAATTACTTGTGCACTTGAGACAAAGGTTAACAACCCAATTCTTCCCTATTTTTGCCTTCTCTCCAACTCTTCTAATTCCTATCATTTACACCTTCAAACCCCTCTCCAAACCCCAGCTTTCCTCTCAAAGCACCATGCCAAAGATCCTTCCTGTTGGATTTTTATCTTGCATCCTCTCTCACAGCAGTCACCAGTGACCTGCTACAAGCTCTCTCCCCTCATAACAAAGGAGAAAGAACCCTGCACACTGGGTTAACAATCCTCCCATACACTAGGATTTAAAATGTGAGCATTTGAAAGGTACATTGCCACAAGTGTTCTCATGTAATGCACTGCCTGTCACTCTCCCGGCTATGCCAGCAGAAGAAGGGAACTATTGAGCTCAGCTCTTGCATCTGTACATAGCTGTATCGTTACACTTAACTACGAGCCTTGTTTGAATCAAAGAGTATGGGTTTAAAATTCAAGTGACCATTTCAATGGGCTTCTCAGCATTCTTTAGCAGCAATGAGAAATATTGCTCCTTCCCAAGCTTGGTCGGCCTCAGAGTAATGGCCAGTACACCTCATGCTTCTACTCCATCACTACAGATCTACAGACTAATGCTCTTTAGGAAATGACAGCGCCATGCTGCCACAACTGCTATCATCTGCGAGATTAATGATGTCTAATTGAGAAAGGCAGTTATCATTAATAGATTCTGAAATTAAGAAGAGGATTTCATACTGTAAGCAAGCCTGATAAGCTTGTGGGACAAGACTGACCATCACGCAGCTCAGACACACACCCCAAGAGCCTGCATTCGGCTAAACCAGCTTTCTTCTTTTATCTCATTTTAAACAACAGGATGGTATTATAAATCAAAAGGCAGCCTAGAAAACCACTGTAAGAGAATCAATTCTCATCACGAGTCACAGGGTTAGAAGAGCCCCAAAACACTTTAACAGAACACTAATTCCTTACATAAATCATGAAGGGAAAGGAGAAAACCTGGGAAAAGCCCCATGCTGCAGGAATACTTGTGCAGTGCCCTTTTGAGTTCGAGTCCTATTAAAAACAGGCCTTCTTAATTTCTTCTGCAAGTCTCATGAAAGGCAAAACCAAACTACCAGTTCTCATGTCGCTATGTATCACCCATTAGCATCCTTTCCATCTTCAAAGGACTAGAGCATCGAGCTTGACTAACGTATCTCATTACCTCCATCTACTGGTAGGAGCTGCTGTTTGTAAAACAATAAAACCTCAAACCTACACCAGAACTGCTTTCACACACTGCACCATTAAAAATAACAGCATCAGAACTACTGATAATGAAAGTAGTAAGAGGGTAGAATACAAGGGTAATACAAACATTTCAACTCAAAAAACATTAAAGGCCAGTCTACCTGATACACCTCATACCATTTTTTGGTGTCTACGATTCATTCACCCCTACCAGTATAAGAAATTTGCCTTTGGATTGAAACCTAAACAGCAGGAGTCAGCCAGAGATACGTTGTTTTATTTGTTTCCAGTATAAGAGTCAAACTGCAAGGTCAAGGTGATTTCACATTAAGCTTCGCAGCCTTTACTGGTAACACATTAGAACTACAGACTGGTTTGGGGTGAAGGGACCTTAAAGCTCATGCAGTTCAAATCCCCTGCCACAGACAGGGACACCTTCCACCAGAGCAGGCTGCTCCAAGCCCCTGTGGCCAACCTGGCCTTGAAATACCCAAGATCTCATCCCAGTCTCCCCTCTGGCAGGTTAAAGACATACCCCTTGTCCTGTCCCTACATCCCTTTTCCAATGCCCCTCTCCAGGTTTCTTGTAGCCCCTTTAGGTAATGGAAGACTGTTATAAGGTCTCCCCTGACAGACACATTAGACATGCTTCTCTCTCCACGTAGTATCACTTATGTCAGAATTTCTTTTTAAACAGGAAAGCATGTTTAGCCTTCAAAGTTGTTCCAACTTGCTTTCCATGGTAACCCACATATGGTTGATGTTACTAAAATTACTCGGAACTTAATTCTTCTAATTCCAGATGCTACATTTCCTAAACTGATGAACAACACACACACTAAATGAAACAAAGCATGCTAACCTGCTATCACTTCAGTAGTAACATACTGGAAATAACTAGTCAATGTAGCTACTTATCAGCACTGCTGGTTACCTTTGTCAGTTGTAGTTGAGCTTTGAAATTACAATTTCACATCTGTGACAAAATAAGTCATTGCTTCTTTATTATCATTACTATTTGCAAGCAAATACCATCATATTTATTCATGCTACTTAATTCCAAAGCCAGGGTAGGGGGTAAACTGCTGCTCTCAGTACCTTCCTTATTATACTGAATGCTTCCACTCATTCCTAAACATGTGTTACGATAGACAGCTAAGCCAAGGCTTACATTTTCATCCACAAGCGGCACTGGCCATGAAGATGCTCACTACCAATTGCTGCCTCTAAAAAGCAATAACAGCTTCTATTTCCAAAGCTTCCTACCATCTTTCCTGGACTAGCACAAGCTCTCCAGCTTGTGCTTCATCAGTACTTTACTGCATTTACTACATTGCTACCTCTACTACATTAGTACTTCAGCATGCGAGCTCTACTCCACACAGCTTAGAAGGCACTCAGCCACACTCCTCCTGCAAACCAGTTCTTTGAAGAGTTAAAAGAAGCTAAGAAGGAGCTAAATAACTCACTAGAAGTAAGTCACATTAAAAGTAGTTTGAGCAGTAAATAAGACTGATGGTCTCCAAAAATTTGATTCCCTTACGTTAATTCTTACTGGATGGGACCTTTAGACATGCCTGGCAACTTTCCTTACATTCAGCTGTCCTTTTTAAAGTATTAGCTTAATTTAAGACACAAAACTATTCTTTCTAATGCAATAAAATGCATGCTTTCATTTTCCCCAGTTACTTTCATGCCATTTATTGTATCCTCCCCATACCCGACTCTCATAGTTGTCAATAACCAGAAGGGGGCAACATTTTAAACAGCATGTAAAGACAATATCGATGTTATCCATTGTCAAGCCCTTTGCCATGCTCATTGTTACCAAGTAAAAATGACCACATTGTCTCAGAGCTCCTTACTGGTACTGCTGCAAGGAAAATTTCCACTTCATCTATTTACAGAACCAAGAATTTTAATGAGTGACTCGATCAGAAAACTTCTTGTAAGCATTGAATGAAGTATTTCACTGCAGTACACTGCCATGATGCTTCAGGCTAAGCAGAGCAACTGTTCGGCAGAAACATTACTATCAACTAGGAGGAAAGGAATGTATTTGTTATTTCATGCACTGAATTTAAGCTCAGAAATAAGACCTTTCCTGAAGCATTTCAGATTCTTTATTTACCACAGAGTTGCTAAACTGGACTCAGTACATCTGCCCCAGAATGATATTTGTTCAAGCAATATGCTTAACTTAGAGACTAAAATCAAAGGACAATCCATTTAAGACAAGGGCAATGCAAAACCTTTAATCTCGTGATAAATAAAACTGAATCAGTTGTTCTTTGAAATTCAGCAAGCAAAACATGCTCTGATCCACTCGTTTCAAGGCAGCACTGTTCACTGATCCACAAGTGAGCCATGCAATTCTCTAAGAGACTGCTGCTATGGTGATGCCTCTTCAAGTGTGACCAAGGTCCAAAAAAAACCCACTGTGGAGAACATGGCAAAGAGCTCCACTGGCTGTTCTATAGTCTGTTTGGAGTGCAGGAAAGAAATGTTCCTATAGCAGAAGAATTGTTTCAAAATCAACACAAGAGAAAATTTAAATGCTATCAAAATTTAACTTGAATTCACTCAAGAGGTGCGTTTTTCCTGATATGGATGCTAACAGGCTGCATTACTTACATTTCTTTCCAAAGACTTTTGACTTCATAATGCAAACCCATCAGTGGGATTCACTAAGTATTTCACTTGAATTCCAAGAAACAAAGTTCATCCAGTTCCAACCCCAGCCACGGGCAGGGACACCTTCCACTAGAGCAGGTTGCTCCAAGCCCCTGTGTCCAACCTGGCCTTGAACACTGCCAGGGATGGGGTAGCCACAGCTTCTCTGGGCACTCTCAGCACCCTCACAGGGAAGAACTTCTGCCTAAGAGCTCATCTCAATCTCCCCTCTGGCAGGTTAAAACCATTCCCCTTGGCCTGTCCCTACAGGCCCTTGTCCAAAGCCCCTCTCCAGGTCTGACCAAGCATGCAGCCAAGCAGTCTACTGAAGCAGAACACACAGTGCTCAAGGCTCACGGGAAACCTGCAGGCCAAAAGACTGTTTCATCATGTGGAACTGGCACCTTTTCTAACCAAGTATCAGAAAGCATTCAGTACTACTGATGCCTGCGTATTAACAGCAGAAGAGATGTTTTGAACTCGCATTATCTGGGTGCAAGGATGTAAGGCTTGGCATTCTGATACACTACCAGAATCTTACATGATTTTAGCCCAGTTTCCATGAAAACTAAGTACTTGCTATGTAAGTCAGGTTTATTTCTTTCAATTCTCCACAGTTTCACAGATGGATTGAGTTTTAAAACCCCCAATAAATAAATACATGAATATTTTAGAACAGAAAATTGGGCCAAAAAAAATTGATGTAAAACATTAAGTCACAGAAGATGAAGCAGAGAGGCCGCACTGAATTCCTAATGCTGGTTTAGATGCTTAGTCCCAGTCTCACCTACCCCCACTGATCTCATAGGAAACTGGCCTTTTATAGCTTAGCATTATGTCAACTTATCAAGAGTTAGGAACATGAAGTTTTACATTTTTTCCAGTTTATCTGGGTAATTAGGCAGCCTTTTAGGGAATGAAAGATCATGAACCACAAAGATCCTGACCCGAGATCAAACAGCTCATTTCAGTATTCATATGATCCCCCTCAGATGTGTTGCCAGAATTGCACTTCCTGTGCAGAAGCTGCTCTAAGCAAAACATTCACAGAGACCCACAATATAGAAGGCAGGACAAGTGCTTATTAATAAAAAAGCTTTTCATTTATCTTATTCTAAAAGAAGTAAATGTGTAATTATTTCTACAATCAGATATTGGCTGATGAACTGTATTTAGTTTTTGTGTAAACAGCATCTCAGACATCGGAGCAAGGAGTACCTGCCCCACTTCAAACACTACTCAATAGCAAAGAATAAGCCCTACAAGGCCCAGAGCCAACATAAAAGGCGATGCGACTCCTGGATACCCACTGGCAAGTTACATCCTTCAATCCCATGTTCCTGGAAGAAGATTTTAACGTCACTTGCCAGGTACCTTTGGAGTTTCACCACACTGACACCACAGAGGAAACTCTCACCAGAACCTTCTTCTGCTTTCAATGTCACCAGAATTACTATTATAGTTCCTCATGTACAAACCAGTTCTGCACTTACCAATGATTAATGATCACTAACCTGAAATACCCCTGTTTATCAAAAATCAGACTTGAGGATACCAGAATGATAAGACCCCACAAAATTCAACTGAAAATAGATGCATAAGCCCTTGTGTTCACTTTAACCACATGATTAGTACAGGGCCTGAGAGCAGCAGCTGCAAAGATGCTCAAACTAACGTAATTCTTCCCCACAGAAAAGATTATTCACAACAGCAATCAGTATTTCACCATCAGAGATTATGAACAACATCTGTATCTTCTGTTCTGCAGAGGTACAACCTACTAAATCAAGACTGAGCTGCCCACAGCACAGTATTTATTTTACTACACTGTTCTACTATTAAGACATTATTCAATGAATATGGTCCCACTAAAGACAAAAATCCACAATGACCATTCACTTGCCAATCCCCTTAGAATACTATGAATATTGCAGATCATAGCAGAAACACTCCTGCTCCACCTCTAAGAGTAAAAGCTTTATCTATATTTACAGCAACAATGAGGATTTGGATTTTTTAAGCATTAAGCATGCCTATTAAAAACACTGACAAACTGGAATGTTCTCTCTCATTAAAGAGCTCCTTCTCTTTCTTTACTACACAGTTCCCAGCACACAGGGACTTTCAATTAATCTCCCAAGTCCCTGTGAAAATGAAATGCTCCAGTTGTTCTGAGCAGTCCGAACACTCAGAAGTTTATCAACATTGCTCTTTTCCAGAGCCAGATGCTTTTAGCAGCTTGACAATATTACTTTGATACAGAAGAGTTCATAAAACCCTCAGTTCATCTGTAACTCTACTACCTATGTTTCGGTATAAATGTTAGGGCTGCCTGTTACATCCTTTTCTAGCAAGCATCCATCACCTATATAAGAGAAAACAAAAAGCCCACCCTATGAAAGTGCTATTTCAGTTCTTAGCACCAAAATGTTGCTGTCCATCTCCTAAACCTTCTCCTGGAAGTTCATCTTGAACTTCTGGATGTTTCACTCACTCAGCACTAGTGAGGTGGCACCTCCAATCTTGTGTTCATCTCTAGGCCCCTCACTACAAGGGAGACACTGAGGTGCTGGAGTGGGGCTAGAAAAGGACAACGGAGCTGGTGCAGGGCCTGGAGCACAAGTGTAATGGGGAACAGCTGAGGGACCTGGGGGTTCAGTCTGGAGAAGAGAAGGCTCAGGGGGGACCTTATCGCTCCCTACAACTGCCTGACAGGAGGATGGAGCCAGGAGGGGCTGGGCTCTGCTCCCAAGGAACAAGGGATGGGACAAGAGGAAACGGCCTCAAGCTGCACCAGGGCAGGTTTAGATGGAGCTGAGGAACAATTTCTTCCCCAGAGGGTGCTCAGGCATTGGAACAGGCTGCCCAGGGCAGGGCTGGAGTCACCGTCCCTGCAAGTGTTCACACACCGTGGAGACGTGGCCTCAGTGCCATGGGTTAGTGGTGGCCTTGGCAGTGCTGGGGAATGGTTGGACTGGGTGAGCTTAAAGGGCTTTTCCAATCTGCTGATTCTGTGATTCACCATCAGGATCTCCAGTCTGAAAGGGAGCAATGTTGCTTAGAGTCACACTGACAAGAAGCTGATGAATCCCATAGCCCCAGGGCTTCTATAAAAGCCGGTATAGAATCATGTTATCCAGCTGCACTACCACACACCATAAATAGTATCAGTATGTATTTATATTTACCAAAAGCCCAAAGAACTGCCAGCAGCATTAGAGTGTCAATGGGTTTAGTTCCACTTATTCTGTATGTGTGTGTTACTAATCATGCTCAACTACCATGTTTTGACTGATACCAAGCACAGCTGAGTTTATATTGTGCAGAATTCAATTAGTGCTCCCTGCCAACAGCAGCAAACTCTGGATTTATTTTGGGGTTTCTTGTTGCTGCTGCTGGATTTAGAGGAAGTTTCCAGACTTCTGTCTTCAGGATAAAGGAACTCGAAGCAAAAGCATGAAGTTTGGGGTATTCCGAAATGCCTCAGCAGACAGCAAGCATTGTTCATGACCACTACACTAGCATTTACTTCCACTAGTTGCTGCTGGGGTAGCAATAAGCACAAGGATTACAATTCACCTGAGCTTCCAGAAACTGGAATTAACATGGATACTCCTTATAGACAAAAAAAACAACAACAACAACAAAAACAAAAAAACAAAAAACAAAAACTAACCCTAAATTAAAGATCCTCCAAAGCAAAGAGCTCAATTTTTTTGTTAGATGGAGTTTAGTCATCACTGATGAGAAACTTCCCATCACATCAGTATTCACTAATTTAAGCAGTCATTCAGACCAACATTTAGAAAAGGCTTCTGGCATCACTGAGCCTTACCTATTGCCATTGTATTTAGAACTACAGATATTTTCTATATAAGAGGTTCCCAAATAGAAGCTCAAAGTTTAACATCACTGCAGGATTTTGTCTGCTGCATAAGGAATAGTGAAATCACAGTGTTTCAGTAAAGAAGTCCTGGCAGCCCAGGGCTTACTTTTATTGTTATCTAACTAGCTAATGAGGAACTATAGTGATATTAAACTAACTCAGAGTTGCTCAGGCCACACAAGTAATACCAGGGTCTTAAATAACTCTTCACTGCAAAGATTAAGACTCTGCTATTGACAGATCTTTAAGATGCTAAACCTCATGTTTAGAAGTATTCTTTTGTGACAGAATCACTGGAACACGCAGAATTGAACTGGGGGGAATTACCAAAATGACTCTTTCAGTGCTCTGCCAGGGGAAGAGGCTGCTTCCATTACAACTATGCCATGAATCAGTACTTTTGGCTTACGAGGATTTCTTACAGAATACCTGTACCCAAACCACTCTAACGATGCTCAGCTAACATTACCAAAGCATGGCCTCACGACAAACAACCTGTCTCCAGTACTATGCTTATCACAACTGCTTATCAGCGCTGGTGAACATTCATAGAAGCACAGAGTGGCTCAGGTTGGAAGGGACCTTAAAGCTCATCCAGTTCCAACACCCTGCCACGGGCAGGGACACCTTCCATTAGAGCAGCTTGCTCCAAGCCCTGTCCAACCTGGCCCTGAACACTGCCAGGGATGGGGCAGTCACAGCTTCCTTGGGCAGCCTGGCATCAGCACTGAAGGTCTTTCTGCACGCACAAGTCAAGCTGAGGTGGTACTCAAGAAATTGTTGCTAAAGCTTTAAAAGTCACTTCTTGGGCAATAAGAATCCCCCAGCATTAGGCAGTGAATCTCTCGATTCAGTTTCAATCCCTAAAAATGATCTACTGGTACAGAACTCACAGACATGAGAACACATGAAGGAAATGTGTAACAGCAGACTGAGTCTCTCAGTAGCTATATTGTAACAGGAAGGTATGGAACCCATCTCATCTCTTTTACTCATGCCCTCTCCAAATCCAACGCACAGCAACAAAGCAGGTCATGAGTTTCCTGTAAGAATTGTACCAGCCTATCAAATATTCAAAAGCACTGCAGATGTCTGCAGTCCTTCCTGAAAGCCTTTTTCAGAGCACCAAAGAGGACATAGGAATTAATTAACCGTTTCCAAACATTCCACTTCTATAAACCATCACCTTTCTTCAGATGTTTTTAACTGAAAATGAGTCTGACCCTCCAAGGTTTTCAGTCCTTGATAACTATTAACAGCGTGTTTGCTTAGCCAGGCTTCCAAAAGACTGCATAGAAACCTACTGCTTTCTGCACAACCTTAAGCAGTAGCTATGTCCCACTGAAGCTTTTCTGAAAGCTCCAGGCTGCACATCAGCCACACATTGCACAACAGCCACACACTGCACATCAGGTTATCACTTCCACAAGCCAAAACTGAAATACAAAAACACAGAATTACATGCACTGCATGAAGACCCTCTTCAAAATCATCAGGAATGCCTAGGAATCACTTTCACTTATTAATTTACTCTACCCGCAGCACACTTAGTCATACAGTTAGTGAGTTTTCTTAAATGAGATTTCTTCCTGCCAAACACATCTCCATTTCACAGAGGCATTAGCTGAATACCAACAGAGAGGACCGATTCTTTTTTCAGCTCCAGCTGCAAGGTACCCATCTGAACAATTCTGACAGGCTGAGCTTATGGTATTCCAAGCAATCCTTTATTAATGCCTTAGTTAAGAATCGGGTTTTAGATGCCTGTTTCTAAGTAAGAAACGTGCCAAAGACATTATTTTCCTAATGGAAACTGTACTGGAAGCTAGAAAACATCATACCTATATTTGAAACGCTGTCTTCTTTCAGTTCCTTTGCAATGAATAACATCCTTCCCCACAACAGCAAGGTGCAGCAATCAGCTTGTGCACTACCTAGATGCACAGATGCTGCTTCAAACACATTGCCAAGACTGTAAATTCATTTGTCAGAGAAGATAGAGCTCTTCAAGGTCGCAGCTTCAGCCATCCAAAGGTACACCGCTGCTTTTACATCCTACCAGGCAATAGCTTTTTCACTCTTGCATAACAGGAAGAGTTGCCAGTCACCCGTGCTTCCACCCACAGCCCTGACCGGGAGGAGCAGCCTCCTGTGTGCCCACGCTCAGCTCTCCCATGAGCTGATGGAAGAAGCTGCCAGATCAAACACTCAGAGCACAGCTCAGAGGCTTCTGCAAATACAACAGCAGCTGCTCCTGGAGTCCACGCTCTCAATATCCAGCACAACCAAGACCCTTCTATAAGGCCTCCTATTTCCTTAACCAGGTTTAACACTGCACTCTGCATCTGCTGGCAAAAGGCTGCCTGACAGCAATTTAGTTCTTAGCCTGATAACCAGGGTAGAAGACCCCTTTCCTTAGCATGTCATTTGTCACTGCTTCAGGTGTTAGATGGGGGCTGTTTCAGGCTTCAGGAATCCCCCAAGCACATGAGAAAGTGCAGACCCCACTCAGTTTTACCAGCCTTACTGCAGAAGCCTGTTACCAAAGCACAGTCCTCACAGTGACTGAACACACTGTTGTCACTGGAAATTGGCATTGACACTTTCGCATCTACCACCACAGACTTGTTAGGGATTGAATCAGTCATCGACTCATGAGATTACCACCACAGCTGAAAACATATATTCTTAGGAGCCTTCCTCTTGCACCATGACCTATCTTGAACTGTCATAGAAATTCAACCTGCCAAACAACCCAGTACAAAGTCCATGTAATTGTATCTTCTTAAGTACACCCGCACTTGGCAACAAGCCTTCCACAGATACCTTTTTGTTCATGTGTTGGTTAAGTTTCATTCAAGTCATCGCAGCCTCTTTTTTCCCTGGAGCAGCGACTGGTATTTGCGAAGTCTCAAGTTGCTAAAGTAAGCCCAGTCTGGCACTTCCCATTTCAGGAAAGGCACATCCAAGCAGGTATATCACGTCAGCAGCAGCAAGGCCTGCTATGGATTAGCAGCCTATACTAACTGCAACAGCGATGTCTCCTTAACATTTCTCACTAACTTGATCCATGTTCCATGGCCGAACCAGTTAACTTGGTCTATAATTGCAAGTTTTTCCCCTTCTACCACCTGTACTTTGTCTTGAGAACTTGATCCCTACTTCCATCTTTCCAGCTTTAGTCTTGACTCCTATGCACACCTCAGATGACCTAAAGTGGAGCAGAAACAGAGCCCTAAGTGGAAAATGTTAGAGAGGCACAATATAACGTAAAGCAGAAGCCATTCTGAATCTTACTTACAAAAAGTCCCTTACCTAGGTCCATCCTTTTATTTTCTCTCTTACCATGACTTTCATGGGTATGTCAGGTCAATGCACTTAAAGAACTAGTTCTGTAGTACACAAAGTAACATTTGATCTGTTACAGTCTATCTGCTATTGCAAATAAGGAGCCATCTACCTGCTTAATTCAGAAACTGAATACAAAGATCCCACAGAACTCGTGTTTATTCACTTCTCAGATTAGAAATGCCCCAGTGATTCTGTTCCAACAGAACCAACATTACTCAATAGTGCACTCTGAAGCTTTAAGCACAAACCAGCTATGACAGCTTTATATTTGTCAGATGAATTGGATGAAACGGAATAAGCCAATTTATACAAGAAAATAAGCTCAGTACAATTCTTCAGTCTTTTTCCTATCACTCAGTTTCTGCTTACTCAGGTACTAAATGGTTCAGGTCTGGCTTTTGAGTTTCTGTAGTATGAGAGGAGGTTTATGAACTCAGAGCTACTCTTATTTCCAGCTGCAAAGGTGTTCAAAACACTAGCTCCATTTGAGAACTTCCAGTTTACGGCTGAATTACAACCATTTGGTTAATTTTTGACCCTTTAGCAAGTATCCCATAATGAGTGCATTGCTTAATGTATTTCCAGCAGTCATAACCAACCACCTAATATCTTATCCATGTTTGTCATTATCTGACGTCTAAGTCGACCTAGGTCTAAACAGACTACATGTATTTTCCAGTTAAATATGATGTTTTAAGTACACCATTGTGCCTTTCCAAATATAAGATAATGATTTCTTAGCATTACTTATCACTTAAAGAATTCCTACTTGCTGGAATTGCTTTATAGCTGCCTAGTAAAGCATTACATTATTAGACAACTCAATGGAATTCAGTCCTCATCATGGCTTCAAAAGCTCTTCTGCTATTATAATCTGATCAGTGTAATTCAGCTATTACTCAGCATTGTACACTGGTTTTGTTGATGCAGCAAGGGGGTGGTTTCTTTAAGCTACAGGAAAATAACTGCAAGACTAATCCTTTAGCAACAGCTTCAGTTCCACATATCCCCATCCTTACAGCAAAGCCTTCTTTGAGGTTTCTCATATACAAGAGATGACAAACCAGTTCAGACCAACTATTTCAAGTCTTAAACTACCTAACTTCCACACATCAACTGGGTTCCTGCCACTTCAATGACACAAAGCTCATCCTTCCACAAACAGGCAGCTGCACTCAACTGGTTTAGGCCCAGAACTAAGTCTGAATGAAACCACAGGCTTGTTTGGAGATCTGTTTTACAAGTGCATTTGCAGGCTCCATCTCCAATCCTCACTTCCCACAGATGCCTTCACTGTGAGGTAGACCACAAAATGCACAGTCATGAACTGAACAGCTGAGCCTCCAAATACTTCAGGCTTTAAGAGTGACCTAAAATAACTCTACTGGCAAAGCAGAGGGAGCTTCAGAACTGCTACCCCCATCAGCAGCATCTGATGTACCATGCTTTCTGTACACTTACCTTTTTACTACTGAAGCTGCAATCTGACCTTGTAAAAGCTTCTGATACTTGCTTAACAGCAGCAGTGGATGGATAGATATCTCCTCATGGTTGGTTCCAAAACTGTATGCTCTTGTGTCACATTTCTTTCCCAAAATAAGCGCTCTTATTGATGTAGGGCCAGCTCCCACTGTTAGCAATCACGTTAGTGCTTTCAAGCAAGCCTTTAGAAGCACTCTCAGTGTAGTCCTTACAAGGTAAAGTTCACAGCAGCATTTCCTGTAGGCCCTTTCCCTCTCTATCCTGGCTTATGCTTCAAGTCAGTATTCAGAGTTGTCACCTATCAGCAGTTGTTATGATAGATGTGAGGTGCTAGCAAAGCTCTATTCTTCAAGCTGCCTGCCAGAGCTTGCCTCACCCAAAGCAGCCTGGCAAAGAGATTCACCCCAACCTTAATAAAGAGATACTGAAGAACTAGTTTATGTCTTCTTTTTTCAACATGAGAATAAGCCCAGCAAGACAGACCTGCATTATTACAAAGTATTTCCAAAGCCCATTGAAATCCACAATTCAGAAAGTTGCCAAAGAAAGGGGTTTGAAATGGATGAAATTCTTGTATTTGATTCATAAGCCTCTGTTAATGTTTGGCACAGCCACTACAGCTGCCAACCCATACCTCAAAATGCATATGCCCCATCCCATTCTAACACGGGGATTCCCTTGTAGCAAGGCTCATTTATGGAGAAGAAATTGGACTAACTTCCTGGTGTCTTTAGTTTGGAACAAGAACTTCATCAATATGAGGCACGAGAAGACAAGCAAAGCCTGAATTCAACTGGATTGGTCAATTTAAGCTAAGTGCAACTGTTGAACTGAGCCCTCCCCTCACTGGAGATTATTCTTAATAGCAAGAACTTCCTGTCCTTTAAGGTGTTTTCTACATTTCCTCCCTACCCATCAACCAACTCACACTGATCCCCTTTTCCACTTGCACAGTGCTAGAGAATGCACTAGTTCAAACCTCAGTAATACATCTCTTGCTCTAAACCTCTGAGCTGAGAAGGGTGGCTACAGATGCACCTCACTCTTGTCCTTCCATACAAACCCAAGATACTTTTCTGAATGTGTTTATTACCTTGGGCATCCATTCACCTCCTGTTTCAGTTTCCTACTTATCATCAGCTCTTTCATGCAAGTGTAAGCATTAATACAAGCCTGAGACACCCTGAAGATCTTCTGGAGAAGCTCTGTCTATCTCCATCATTAGCTATTAGTGTAGAGAAGGAAACTCATCAGAAGGCTCTTTAAGAAGATGAGGGTAATAATAAGGTAGCGGCAATCAGTTATTCCAACACTTAAAAGTACAATCACAGGCAGGAGAGAACAGAGTGTATCATATGGACAGCAAGCCAGTCACTTCAGGCTTTTTACTTTAGGTTCCTGCCTGAGTTTCAGATCAAAAATCAGACACAACTGATCCATAAAACAACTAAAACTCATTTCCAACTAACCAGCTTCAACATCACCAACTTCTTATCTGTAACAAAGCAAAAGGTAACAAGCTATTACAGCTAAGTCTTCAAATAAGTGAAGATACCAAATTCTTATGGACCTTTTCATGTACTACTCCTTTTTACATTGCACTTCAGTGGCTCAAAGTACATCTCAATTCTTCCCACTGAACAGTTATTAGGCCCAAGTCAAAATGCTTCTCTTCCTGCTCAGCCACAACAGCTTGCTCTCCATCCTTTCTCATAAATCCCATTATATCATTCTCGTAACAACAGCTCAGAGAATGCAAGAAGATCCAGTTTCTTTGCTACATTTATTATTGCAGTTATTATCCTGCAACAGTTAGCCAAGTGAGCATCTGACAAAGTCCTAAAAAGCATCATTGTCTAAAACCTTCTCCAAGCTCATCAGCCACAACTGATTTTAGACATGACCCAACAGTGCAGGAATTCTGGAGATCCGCAAAACCTGATGAAATAATAAAGCTCCAAGTAGCAGCCAGCAGCAAAGTCAGCTTGATCCCTGCTTCTGATCTGCATACAGATCACAGTTCATTGGCAGCTCTGTTTGCTAAATGAGGCTCTGAAGGTGTCCAACTTGAATGATAAAGCCTGGTGAACTTCTCATAAAGCACCAGGTTGGAAGGGGCCTCAAGGATCATCTGGCCCAACATTTCTTGGTAAAGCATTAGATGCCTCACCACCCTGTCCAGCCAAATCTTAACAGCGTCCAGTGTTGGGGAATCTACCACTTCCCCTGGGGAGATTACTCCAATGGCTGATTGTTCTCACTGGGAAAATATTTTCTTTAGTGTTCAACTGGATTCTCCCCAGGAGTAACTTGCACCCATCACTCCTTGTCTTTTCCATGTCCTGGAGTGTTCAGTTCAGAGTACAGTGTCATTTCTGTAGTTCAGCTGACAAGCGACTCTTGCTGTTCAGTACTATGCCCTATTTGTCCTGCTAAGCCCATAAACAAGCTGAGGCAAAGTTCCAGTTCTGAACACAGTATTTACACCAAACCCCACTTTTTCTATTGATAAACAAGCATCAGACCTAGCAGCTGGCTCAACATTTCCAAGAAATAATATAGGATTTGGCAGATTTGTTTGGAAAGATAATCCTTGCAAGTGATTACAGGATCAAGCATTCAATCAGACTTAAGCATTCAATACACACTCTGTGTCTGTTTACAAACACCTGGTAGTAATCACTTGTTCTAGACAGAAAGGAACAAGAAAAGGAGTAAGAATTGGTTCTGAAGAGCCAGTATTTCTTTCTAGGTACCTTGAGACAAATGTTACCTTCAATTACGTGACAAAGAATGGCTATTATCAGAGGCAGTCACCCACACCTGCAGCCCTGGTTCAGACAAGTGGCACTCCGCCATCCCTGTTCCTCTCCTCACACAGCTTCAGCTGCCACACAGACCACACTTAAACCAGGAGAAACACCTATGCTTCAGCTCATGCCATTAGGAAAATGATCTGATTTCTGAGGCTTCCTCAAAGTAGCCCAGTTACCTCGCTCCTTGTCCTCACACAGGCAGCAAGCTCCTCTCCCAAGCAGGTCCTTCTCTGTCACATAAGATTATGAGCATTTTCCTTACATTGAGGAAAACCTTTGAAAAGCAGCTGAAAGTTTGTGGTTCCTTTTCAGGTTTGTTGTGATAAAGACTTTAACTACAGAGATATGTGAGGATGTCCGTTCATCGCCCGCACAGCAAACAGCGAAGGCATAACAAAAGCACAGCACAGAGCCTGGTTAAGGCTGCTGCTAACAGAAGACAGCACAGTTATCAAGATGATCAAAACTTAGAAGCCATTCACCAAGGAGCAGTGAAAACAAACTTTATTGCTTTTAATATCAAGATCAATCAGCTTTATATTAGAAACTAACTGTAGTATCAGTGGCTATCAGAGACCTCAATCACCAGAGCCCTTCAAGGAAAGGCTTCAGATGGGCTGAGAACACCAGGGGTAAGCACCTGGTGTCCAATTGACAGTGCTTCCCCTTATCAACACCACACAGAATCACAGATTTGTTTAGGTTGGAAAAGACCTTTAAGATAATAATGTCCAACTGTTAACCCAGCACTGCCAAGCCCACGCTAACCCATATCCCTTAGTGCTTGTGCCAGAGAGGTGGTCACCCCTTTTGGTGTCACCAAGCTTTGCCAGGAGATCAAACCCTGAATGCAGAGCGGTCCATCCACTGTGGGATGACAGATACAGGTTCACTGGTGACAGCCGCAGTAAGCTCTAAGTTAGCACTTAGACCAATTCCTACATTTCCACCTGGATGCCAGCACAAGAGATCACCTTTGACATGCTGAATCCTTGTTCCACAGGATTAGTACTTGTCTTTAATACATGCTCAGGCATAGGTATATTGCTTGAAGTCTGCACAGCCTGTGCAGTTACTTGACCTATGTGAGCATCAGTCAAGAACTCCAGAGCCTCAACCACAACAGAATTAAACACAGAACTTGCACATAATACAGTAATTTTTACACATCTTCGGGGAGTGAAAAGTCCCTTTCTTTTCAATTCTAGTAAATATGAGCTGGTACTGGCATTTCAAGAACACATGCTCCAAAATTAGCAGCAGCAGTTAACAGCATGCATTTTTAAAAGGCCAACACTGCCTAGCAATAAGACAGAATGTGTTTTCATTAAGCATCACCTAGAACTTGAGACCCAAGTCATGTGGAAGATGCTTTAATTTCAGAGAAGAGCATTCTTTACTTAACTGATCAGGGGTAATACTAGTCACTAACAATATGCTCAGGGAAGATGCTCACAAACTGAGCAGCAGTGAGTTCTTTAGTGAGGCTTCTGTAATCCCATTAACTAATAGCTACCTGGAATAATGTCCTAGCAACAGATCTGTCTCAGATGTTCATTGCATTCCAAAAGACACAAAAACAAAGAGCACACTTCCTCCTGTTCACGTACTCTGATTGCCCATCTGTAACACAAGTTAGAAATCACATTACCTTGTATCTGGCAACAGAGAACTTGGTTTAAACTTCACAACTCTTTCACCATTACAACATTTCTGTGCTACGATGCATTTAGAATATCAACATGATCACCACAAGTTTTAGGAAGGCCATAGCCAGAACAACAAGATGGAAAAACACTTGCCAGAAATGCAGCACAAAAACACAGGGTCTGCAGCAGACATACCAGTTTGCTCTGTCATTTCTCTCCACTGAGCACTTTCTCAATAAACTAAAAACATCCCAGTATGTGCTCTGAAACCTGAGGATTTGAAAAACAGGGTACATCAAACTTCCAAGCAGGCTTAGCTTCATTGCAAGCAGAACAGCAAAGAACACTCACAGATCCACCCTACAAGACTGTGTTCTGCTCAAAAGCACTTAACACCTCAAGTTGCTAAGCCCCACACATTCCCAGCCAGTCCCATGTTCTAGATTATGATTCTCCTTTACTTACTTTACTTTAAGAGATGTCCACTGATCCAAAACAGCCACTTAAGGAAATTCACACTCAGTGGACTTGTTTCCCTCCATTCCCCCCAGCACAGATTGATTCAGCCAGTCCTCTGCAGTACCATTGCTTTGATAACTAGATGTTTACTTCATAGGCAGTATCATTACATGTATTTTCCACAGCATGGCATGGTCCTCCACACCCACTGACAGAAGGGGGCAAATACAGAGCAGACCAATCTCATAGTACAGACTGAAAAGACTGAGTGCAAGGACACCCACTCAAACCTACTCAAGCACTCACACATCTATCCGTTTGGGATAAATCAGCGTTTTCCAGAGAATGTCAAGTGTCCAATGCAAAACTTCACTGACTGGTTTGGCCAACAGGTGCTCCCATAAGTGTGCAATTAATCTCAACAATAACAAATTACCACAGTCAACCATTCATTAAAACATTACTTAAATTATACCATACCAAGCTGTCAACACAGAGCAGCATTAGCATAGAACAATATGACTTCAAGAATGTGGTGCTCCTTTCCTTTAAGCCCAGGACACAGCACACAGAATCACAGGATCAGCCAGGTTGGAAAAGCCCTTTAAGCTCACCCAGTCCAACCATTCCCCAGCACTGCCAAGGCCACCACTAACCCATGGCACTGAGGCCTCGTCTCCACAGTGTGTGAACACTTGCAGGGACGGTGACTCCAGCACTGCCCTGGGCAGCCTGTTCCAATGCCTGAGCACCCTCTGGGGAAGAAACTGTTCCTCAGCTCCAGTCATCACCCTCACAGTAAAAAACTTCTTCCTCCTATCTAACCTAAATCCCCCTGTTTCGGTTTGAACACACCACCCCTGGTCCTATCACTACAGTCCCCGATGAACTGCTGCTCTTCAAAGTAATTAACTAATTACTTATTTTTTTACAGTGAGCCGGTTTCTGAAAGGGCAGAACTTGTCAAAGGAGGTGATGGGGTGGAAGGACCCTCCTCTTTTAGCAACAGTGAATTACTTGTTACAGGCTCACCCACTCCCAAGCTATACTCTCAGTGAAGATCTGTATCCATTGTCAGCAATGTTCATACATTTTTACTTCACTTTACCAAAAACCTTTCACATTCCTAGTATTATTTTCAGCTATATCTGAACTGGGAATCAAGCGGCACATCACCTCAGTCTGAATAGAAGCTAAAGGGAAGGCCCAAAGAGCACAGAAATATCACCCTCGAGTCACAAACTTACCTGACTAACTTACCCTGCAAGCCTCCTGACAACAGTTTTACGAAGCCTGGTTATTGCAGTTTTCCCCAAAGACTGTCTTAGTACTGCAGCTACTTTATTCATTATTAATCAGGCCTCAGCTGCTTCAATACATCATTTACATAAGATTAGCAATAGGCCAACTGTCAGCAAATACTTTATCCTTTGCTCAACGTAAAGCCTTCACCTCCTAGAGAGCAGACACAAAGACTAAGTTAGAATGTTTGTTTCTTTTTACCCAAGTCAGTTTGGCCACTGGATGAAAACCACCATGTTACAGCAAACCTCACATGCAAACAGGAAAAGTCACAGAGTCACAAAGTGCACCACTAAATGGGATCAGAATTAGATTTGATATCTCAGTTATTTCAATCTGAGGTCACAATTTGTCATTAGCAAGGTGCTTTACATATTCCTTCCTACAAATCCTCCCCTGTCACACTGCACTTGAATGCAACATAAATAAAAGCAACTTGATTTATTGTCACTCCTCTGTTCAGGAAATGAACGCAGGACTCTTTCATTTTAAACACTTCAAAGCTAACTGCAAATTAATACAATTCCTGACAAGTAGATGGAAGATGCAAATTAAACAAGTGCCACAGCCTACTTGTAGCTAAAAATCTTTGCCTTTAAATCAGATGCTCATTATGTACACTATATATCAATGGCTAAATACAGAAGTCAGACTTAAAGCTGGCAGTCAGAGGGACCAGAAGCAGAACCAAGTCCAATGTCAGAGCCCTTCACAACACTCAAACAGACGAAAATGGTATTCTGGAAGCCTTCAGAATTCCCCTCAAGTTCTGTCATTCTGGTTTATATCCCAAAGTCTCCCAGGAAGAGCTGCTGGTCTGGAAGCATTACGACAATTTGCTGCTGCTTATTTCCAGAAGCTAACAGCCTGCAACCATCCATGAAGTCTGCTAGAGTAAAACCAACATACACTAAGGCCTCTATATTGCAGCCATCACCCCCTTTTCAATGGCCTGTTTGTCCTGCTTTGAAGCGAACACTAAGGAAAAAAAAGGTTCTTTCAAGTTTGAAAACCACTACCTATTCCATGCCTCAAGTATATATAGTTATCTTGACCATTAAACTCTATTTGTACAGCTTCATAGGCATTACTTACTTACAAGCTGCATGGTTAAAAACTAAACCCTGCACTCTCCCCCCAGGTAATGACTTCGCATCTCACATTTCTCATCAGCATAGAGGTTTCTATCTGTCCACCTTTCCAAGGAGAACA
Source organism: Pezoporus wallicus (assembly GCF_028554395.1). Lineage (NCBI taxonomy): Eukaryota > Metazoa > Chordata > Aves > Psittaciformes > Psittacidae > Pezoporus > Pezoporus wallicus. The sequence goes on along the minus strand of NW_026635397.1, from coordinate 899,868 downwards.
TTACACCTCATACAGTTCTCATACACAACTCCCATGCACTCAAATTCCATTTGTTCTCACTTTTTGTTGTGCTCAAGACAACTATGTCCATACAGAAACAGTCTGAGCAACTGATAGAATCACAGAATGAACTAGGTTGGAAAAGACCTTGAGATCAAGTCCAAAATGATTCTAGCTCCAGGACCAGTAGCAACCACCAAATGGGCTTTCAGATCAGTCCTGGGCCATGTAGAAGTGCTTATGGAATAGCTTGGCCACAGCATTCAACACATAAATCCCACTTTGGATGGCAACAACTGGCTCTTACAAAGAGTCAACATTTTCAAGACCTTAGTAAACTATCTTCTAAGACTCATAATTTTATGTTCTGCTTGAAAAGGCTGGACTATTATCCAGCTATCACTTAACTATCACTGCTTTTGATTTGAGTCTGTACAAGACAGTGGTACTCCAGTACTTTGGCAATACAAAACCTGAAGGCCATAATCAGTGTTGCTACCACTCCTGCTGGTTTTCAGAGCTTTATGGACATTTAAACCATGTCTTTTCCAGTTTAAGCCTACTGCACTCATTCTCCATTTTAGCTTTTTATACTTCTAATGCTTCAACAAGCACCTGATATGCACACAAACATCTTTTTCTTCAATCCCGACATGGTCCTCCCAGGACAAACACACACCCTAAGAACAGAAGTGAAGCTAACAGGGATTAACCCAACCAGATCAAGAGTCACAAGATAGTAGAGGGGGGTTCTGGAATCATGTAATCACAGAATAGTTAGGGTTGGAAAGGACCTTAAGTTCATCTAGCTCCAACTCCCCTGACATGGGCAGGGACACCTCACACTATAGCTTTCTCCACACACATCCCCAGTGGAAGCTGTATGTTAATGACTGTACAGGGAATGTGTTCCCCAGAGGTCCTCCCTCTGCTGACATAGCTTTTTATTGATTTAAAACGTTAAGAGAGGCAGGCAAGAGACTAACACTGAGGGAATAGACACACTTCATATTCAGGCTATTTAACCGTTTCTCAACACCCAGCTGTTTCAGAATCTGCTGGAGAACACATCTCAAAACTCATCCCATTTAAAACTACAAGACTTTCTCAGCATACTCGAGCCAGCTTCAGTGTAGTTAGCTCAGGTGTTAACAACACTGATAGCACACAACATCATTATGGCCTAAACATCCTGTACACAGCCCATTAATAAGTCCCACAACCTGCATGAGACCTCTGCATTAGCCTAAAGAGTTGTGTGCCAGCTTCAATATGCCACATGAGCTTTAAGGTCCCTTCCAACCCAAACCAGTCTGTGATGCTATGAAATGGATTAACATGGCACAGTAACAGAGGTCCCTCTGACAGCACCTTTCACTGAAATCAAGGAATATCAGAGGACTTCTCAAGTGGCTCACCTTAGTGTTGCTTTCTTCCAAGATGATAGTAATTGCAGTCAAGTTTCTAGCAGGTAGCCGCTCAGCCTGAATAAACTACCTTATTGACATAGTGATTTAAAGCAAAACCCATCTGCTTTGCTCACTGCAGTTTCTGCTGCTCTGGAGGCATGTATGCATCACTGCAAATTCAAATGGCACATCACATCATTCACTAGCTAGAACTGCACAGTCAACTATCATACATATTCTACCTTTACCATACAGATAAGGGCAATGTTTCAGTTTAAGGATGGAAAAAAAACAAAAAACAGCATGCTTTGAAAAAGTATTTTTCCAGAGGCGGTTTAAACACCATGAAGAACAACGAGACTACATTAAAACCATATTACAGTGACTAAAATCACAGGATCATGGAATGATTTCAGTTGGAAGGTTCCTTAAAGCTCATCCAGTCCCTACAGGCCCTTGTCCAAAGCCCCTCTCCAGGTTTCCTGAACCCCCTTTAGGTGTTGGATGGAAAAGTACATAAGATCAGGGCCCTCCAATTGTTTCTGTTTGTTGCTGGCCAGTGTTAAAAAACATATAATGCCCTATTCTAAAACCTTTTGTCAGACAAATGGGAAAGGACTAGAAAGCAAGCAATTAGTACATGCAGCTCACATCAACCACCACAGCAATTAGCAGCATAAATCAAGCCAGCAATGCGCTAACTTCATTCACTCTATGATGCAGGAAGCAAGATGTTCCAGTAAGCAAAAGATTCCTAGCACTGTCTTTCTGTAAGCCATGTAGCAACCCTGACTTCAGCTAAAATCCTAGCTTTAAAATGCATGAAGCAGTTACCAAGGCAGATGCTCACTGTAAATATTTGTGTCCTGCCTGGCTAGCAGTGTCAGCAGCTGATTAACACCATCACTGCCTCCTTCAGGGGGTTACACACCGATGTATTCACAGCATCTTTGCCTCAAGCAAGCTGTGCCCTTTTGGCCAGCTCCACCCCACTCGAATTAGGATTTTTCAAGAGAAGGCAACAGCAAGATCCTTCCACCCATCAACTAATGCACTGTTATCCATCTAGATGCTATTCCATGCTGTAATCTCACAGCAGCGTTTCTGAAGCTTAATTAACGCAGGTTGAAATTAGTCTTATTTTGCATGAGAAAAGTAATGAAATGAGACTGAATAGATGAGCTGCCACAGGGTAAAGGAATAGCTTTCCAGAGCTTGTTTCTATTCCATCCTGCTTTCATTTATTTAACTCCAAGAGTGAACCAACAGCAGCTTCAGGTTCAAGTAACAGAACTGCCACAGAAAAGTGATAAACGACTCTAGGAGAGCCCCAAAGCACTAAGGCTGCAGCTATAGATTTTCTTCACATAGAGCATACCAGTAGCATTGCCAAGTTTCATGCAAAGGTTCAGCTTCATGTCATGGACACCATCCCGTGCAGAAGCTTGCCCTGAGATCCACAGAACTTTTTCAATCCCAAATTCTAAGAGCAATCTAAGCCAAATGTTCTCTGAGCAATGTCTTTTGTAGGAAAACTACTATTGAGCCTATAATCACAGCATCAAAAAAGAAAGTAATCCTATGATGACTTTAGTGTGTATTAAAAGCACTAACAAAACATTACTAGAAAAGCATTTATAAACTCTATCACACCTTTGATTGATTTTATGCTCAGGAAAGCAAAGGAGCATTACTTTTCTTCACTGTCATTATTCCTTAGTTTTGATGGCTGACACTTGCACCTGGGGAACACAAGCAGGGATACTTTCTCTCCAGGAGCAAAGCTGGTGCAATTCATGACAAAAAGATTTGCAGCTGCTTTATCAGCATTCTATCAAATGCCATACCTATCAAGATTTTTTCAAGCTATCATTCTATGTTTAGTGCTGAACAGTGGAGTTATCCAAATCAGAGATATACAGCCCATCTTTCTCTCAGGAGCTTGATGCCCATTTCGAACTATGCCTCCAATACTATATAGAACAGCAGGCATGAGGATGTATGGCAATTTAGCGACCTCCTATCTGACTTTCACCTATTTATCTTATTGCTTAGTATCTCTGAGGAAATTCACTGCTATCTCCCTGCTACGCTCACCTTCCATGTTAGCACAAATCCATATGCCAGCCACCTCCTTATTTAAGCATCCTGAGACACTTGCATTAGTAACCAAGCGATGCACAAAGCCCTGCTGTGGTTCACAACTGGTTAACTGGGACACACAGACATTAGCCAAGTGAAGTGGTATACATTTAAATGCCTGCTGTCTGGACACTCAGAGTGCCATGCTTTTGGCATATTTCCTCTAGAGAACACGGTTGCTGTGATACCTAAAAGATGGGCTCCTGGCTGCTCTGCTGAGCACGGGAAGTGGCACCAGTAAGATATAATGGCAATCACACGTTTGTACACTACCATACATTCAACAGAGTAGTGAGAGTAAGTTACAGCATGACTACAAAATCTTGTAGCAGTGACTATATTGATGCATCTTATGTTATGTTACTGGAAAATACAGTTGTAAACTACGCATACAGTGGTGTAAGTGAACAGAAAATTTACTGTCAGGAAAAATTTCATCTGCAGCTTTAGTTCAATAGAAAATGTAAGCATCACCAAGCTCAAGTCAAAGTGGGTTCTCTACAGGTTTCATGTTAACTTGCATGAGCATTAGTTTGGTTGAGGCTCTAAACGCTCCTTCAATCCCTTCCAAACTGCTCTGGATTCCATTCCAGTAAGCTTAAGAGGCCCTTTGCCTGCCTGTACAGCCATACAGAAGGCAAACTTACCACAATAGCTGCCTAATCATTAGGCTGACATTCATTAGCCAACTATGCAAACAAATAAGGCTATAAAACAAGACAATGAAATTACCCATTTCACACACACCTCAACCCTGCGGCTTTAATGCTTGCTTCCTGAAGTGGTTAACTGAAGCTTACTTCAGCAACAAGAAAAAGGAAAACTCAAGTCATTCACTGGGTTTGACACACACTGACAACTTAACACACTTATTTGTACACTTACACAGGCCCTACAGACAGTATTAGCCAGAAACCTGGCATTAATGAGGTTGAATGTGCATATCCTGATTAACACATCTGCTTCCATCCACCCACAAGAGGACATTAAATACTTCCAGAGGGCTTTCGAATTGCCAGCTGCCCAAAAGGGATTCACTCCTAACAGAGGAACCTGACTACCTCTCTCTTTCCACCTTGGAACTCAGAATCTAAAGCAAGCTTTCTAACTAGTCGCAGATCCCTGGTAGCCCAAACCCATCTGAGCCAGACAGCACTGGAGCCTTATTTCCAATATCAGTCACAAGATCCTTGCAGCATTTACAACCTTATCACAACTACGGAAATACAAATTAATTGCAAACAACTTGGGATCAAAAGCTCTGTTCAGAAGACTAGGAAATAGTTGGAAAGTTTTTTCCATACAGATGGAACAGAACTGAAGTGTTCCCGATTTCGTAAAATCCTGTTTAAAGCTTAACCTCATTGCTCCAAAAGCATTTCAGTGCCCTGTACCCACAGACTGAAGAGTTTATTGCTGCACTTGAACTATATCTTCTCACCGTGTTTGAACACTAAAACAGGTTCAGCAATGAGGTTCAATACCAATGACTTCAAACAGCAAAACATAACCACCACTTACTTCACCATGGGGACTCCCTGTGTCTATCTCTCCATAGAGAGATGACTTCCATGAAAGTATATTTATATTCTAATGGTACAGAATTCCAGAAGTCTTTAAGTCAAACAACAGCAGCATCTCACAACTGGTCCATATCTAGCACTATCTTTGCTCAATTATTTCAAGTTACTGTGAGAATATAAGAGAAGAATAGGCACAGTTTTCCCTCAGTATAGGTGACAAAGCACAAGCAGTGCTGGAAGGCAGTCAAGGACAAAACCTAATACTACAGAATACAAATCTCTTATTCTCACAGATATTCAGATTATTGAAGCCTTTTAATTCAATACCTTCCCAGAACAGAGAACTTTATCCACTGTGGTTACTAAAGAATCATTTTAGGTTTCTTCCCCACAAATGATGTAAAGCTCTGTGTGCGTGAGTCAAAGAATACCCTGAAAAAAACAAACTCTCCAGAAGCAGATGTTTGCATCTGTCAGCAAAAAGTCACACAGCTGAGATGCAACTGACTTCTCCATCTCAGCTAATACGACTTTGGGAGCTTATGTTACCCCTTCTTCAAAGATATGCCAAAAATACCAGCACTGCCATTTACCTTGCTAACTGGTAAGGACAAAACCAATTCCTGATTGTTACCCAGTAAAGAACAAGGTATCCCTCAGTTTGGGCTGAAGTTTTTCAACTGCTTGGCATTATTAATGGCTTTAAACTTAAAGAGGGGGAATTCAGATTAAACATTAGGGAAAAAAATCTTCACTGTGAGGGTGGTGACTGACAAAAAGAGCCTTTGTTTGGGGAGCTGGAGTGACTTAAAAAAAGAAAACACTTTTTTTGTGTGTGTGCTTGAACTTTTTGAGGATTTTGGCTTTAAGAAAGAATGACGAGCTGGGCTTGTTCAGCCTGAAGAGAAGGCTCCTTAAGGGGAGACCTCAGAGCAGCTCCGGTGCCTAAAGGGGCTCCAGGAAACCTGGAGAGTGGCTTTGGACAAGGGCCTGTAGGGACAGGACAAGGGGAATGGCTTTACCCTGCCAGAACAGGGGAGATAGAGATGAACTCTTGGGCAGAAGCTCTTCCCTGTGAGGGTGCTGAGGCGCTGGCTCAGGGTGCCCAGAGAAGCTGTGGCTGCCCCATCCCTGGCAGTGTTCAAGGCCAGGTTGGACACAGGGGCTTGGAGCAACCTGCTCTAGTGGAAAGTGTCCCTGCCTGTGGCAGGGGTCGGAGCTGGATGAGCTTTAAGGTCTCTTCCAACCCAAACCAGTCTGGAATGCTATTCTGTGATTCCCAACCTCCATCATTTGCCAAAGAAAAAGTGTGTTTTGGGTTGGATTTTTTGTTTCACTTACAAACATACCATAGTCTAACACTTACAAGTGCATCCCTTAATTATTAACAGCTAATAACATACATCATATTCCCACATCAGTTTTCACTACATGATCCAAGATTCAAACAACCTGAAGTTAAGCTACGGGTACCTTCAGTGCTGGATAACACAGTATTTCTCATAAGGTGTAAACACACTCCACTTCAGCATCTACGTCACCTTTCAAACATGCAAGTGCCATTTTGTACTTCACTAAGCACAATGCAGAACGTAAACAAAGCAATCCATGTTACAAGGTATGCTGCCTCTCCCAAAGTGCTTGAGATCAGCCAAAGCAAAGCACATGTCCAACCCGCTGCCTCACTGAGTGCCCCCTCTTCTTAGGGAGCAAGACTCATTTGCCAGTTTAAATAGAATTAAAAGCAGTGATCTGTATACACAGCAGCATGAACCCTTGGTTCAGCATTACTGCATGCTGCTTTAAACTAATCCCCCAAAGCAAACGGTGGGAGAAGCCTGGCACGCTCCTGAAAAGCCTCAAGCCTCACAACACATTTGTTCCATCATCAGTTAACCCACAGCATGTCTCCTTCTTTGCACAAGGAAAAAAGTTATCCTCAGCAATTAATGGTTTAAGGCTTTCCTCTGGATTTGTAACTTGCGTGCCACTCGCTCAAAGCATCTGATACATAATCATGCAGCTTTTGCTGAGTGAGAAGAGTGACAAAGCACGGATTAAGAGGAACTTCAGCCAGGAATTTCAGTCACAACTATCAAACCTAACTTGGCAGCTAAAGTTAGGGACAAGCATTTGAATTTTCACTCATTGACACATTTTCACTTACCTTCCTCATTGAAAACAAAGGTCTTTCCATGTTGATACTAGCCACCAAAACTACAAGGTAGGTACTGCATTACATCAATCTGTCCACACTGAAAGGTCACAAACGGCAAGATGGAATGCTACCTTTTAGTTAGGTTAACACACAACTTGGTCCACAAAGTCAGGTATCACAAAGAGCAGGAAAAGGCATTAAGAGACTTGTTCCAAACGTATTGCACTGGCTCTGCCCAAGTCAATGCTTTCCATGTATATGCATGCTCAGTACTTACACAGATGCATTTATGCACTGGGTAGAGATAATGGGTTCAGATTCCCTACCTCTGAATCACACAGACTGAATCCCCCAGCAAACAAACACAAAGGCATATTCCCAGCATGCTCTGCTGTTGCCTTCTCTCCCAGGAATCTGAAGCAAGATGGCTCTCTGGAGAATCAGCTTCAGCCTTTCAAATTTCATAGCTTGATCCAAATTACACAGGCAATAGCACAGTGATAACAATAGCTTCAACAAGGTGATTGTTATTAAGGTTTCACAATGAAACTCTTATGCATTACTTGGAGGGTTTTCCAGCTTTGGTCATTTATGCCTAAACATCTGAACTATACCATAATTTTTTTGATGTATGGAAACATTACAACATATTCCCAAAGAAATCCCCTCCCCAAGAGCTTGGCTTATTTACTTGCACAGAGGTCCCCAGCTGCTGGATCCAAGTCTGCTTCAACAGAATAGCTAAGAAAAGGGAGTGACTGGTATTCAAATAGTTTTCAGAGTGATCCAAACCATCCTAGGATTTCCAAGTTGTGGCTCTGATACAACCTTATGCCAACTCTTGTACTACAATCAGCTTCTGCTCCTAGTCATGAGCTCTCTACATCTGCAGGAAGGCTCGCATTATTAAGAGGCAGCTACTACGCAGCAGTGATGCACCCTCACCTTATCACTAAGCTGGCAAGTTAAAGCAAAGTCCCATGTTTTCAACTAATAATGATATCCTTTCCACATTAGGAAGCCAAAGAAGGTTGCTCATTGATGTGCCTGTCATTTTTCTATCATCAAGCAGGAGAGAACAAGCACATTAAGCAGGAAAAAGGGCTGTGGTCTTATATTTCACAACAGAGAACAATGTTCTTGGAGGATATACATTTTTCAACTCAGTTGTCTCATACACTTCAGCAGCCACAGAAGTGTTAACATATTACCTCAACTCCAAAATTGAGTATAACTTCTCCTGTAAGACAGTGCCATGATAGCATTGAACCCCCAACATGCTCAACACCAGCATTTAAAGAGCTGCAAAGTTAAATGGCTCCAAGAAAAGAAAGGCCATAAGAGGCAATAACACCAAAGTGGAGTCCCACATCAGGTAACATATATGCCTCTAATGCATCAGATGCTTTTCCTCCACCCTAAATTTCTTTCTTTGCAAGAAACCACACCTTTAAAAGTGACTGAACAAGAAAATAAAGCAAGATTTATACCTCCTACCATTCGCTCCCACCCACCCTTGTCTGGTGTAGGATCATCTTTGCACGGTCCTGAACATGTAATTTCCAAGCATACAGGTTTCGTATTTGCTCTAAGACTTCGATTATTCCTGGAGCCACCATTTCAAAACTCAAAGCAGTATTCACAATCTACTTTTCAATTTTACATTAAAAATAGAATAGGAATCACAAAATGAGCTGGAGGACAGCAATTCATAACTGAGCAATGGCTGGTATGGCATCTGTAAGAATTAAAGCACAAATTCCCCTCTGATTAATACATAAAATCAGATTTCCTGTTTGGGATGGAAAGACACACTGAAGCCTGTGTCTTTAGTATCTCTGCTTTACTAGTGGAGGATTCAAGTTATCTCCCAGTTAGGAAAACACGCTTCAACCCTGCAGTGAAGCAGAACGTGTTTTGATGAGCTTGCTAAGTGTAAAACGATAGCAAACTATTTCAGATGCTCCACACTTGCTGCATTAGCATCTGTTCAGAGTTAAGTACATTGGCAAAAGTGTCTTTATATAATAGTAGCCAAGATAACATTGACATTGGTGAATTGTTTTAAAATCCTTTCATGTAGCACTAGAAATTACGTTTTCCACTCTCTTTCCTTGGATTTGCATCATTTGGAACATTTTATAACAATATAGTACCAGTCTCAGTCTGGATGACTGAAACTGGAGCTGACATATTCAGTGCTACCTACCCCTACGTATCTAAATGCACACCTTTAGACCATCATACTTTGAAACCTCCACATGCCTCCAGTATTTTAAAGACCAAATTCACCTTCTCTTTATCCCATTTCTAGGCACACAATATTCCTGATATAAGAACTGCTTAATACTGATCACGTTCTGATGCATCTATCCACCAAACTGAGCTCATGAACTACAGAACACATGAAGACAGGTTTTACTACAGTTAACAGCCTAAATAATAATATCTAAAACTGTTTGGCTACTTCGTATGAATTTCATATCAAAACAGAATGGAAATACATGCTTTTAAACTACTGACTTTGCAAGTCTGTTAAACAGGAGAACCTCAATGTAACCAGTTCTCCAGTGAGTTAAAAATAATGAACTAATCTCACTCAGAGCTCTTTTACCCAATATCGCAACTAACTTAGAATAATATAAGGAAAAAAAAAAAATCTCTGTGCAAAAAACATTGCCATGTCAATTGCGGACCCAATGCAGAAGCATTAGCACTTGCTCTCCTAGGTTTAGATACAACTCATGTACTTGAACATCAAAAACCTCTGCTGCTGAAAGGCCAGTTTTGATTTCACATTATTTCAGCAGTCTAGCAAGTATGTCCAAACATTCCTATAATCAACTCAAAACCTAAAGAGTTTACATTGCCAATGAAATCTAAAGTGTTGGGAATCATCATAGAATGGTTAGTGTTAGAAGGGACCTTAAGTTCATACAGTTCCAACCCCCTGCCATGGGCAGGGACACCTTCCACTACAGCAGGATGCTTCAAGCTCTGTCCAACACTAGAACACTGGCAGGGAATTTGGGAGGACAGTGCCATTCCATATGGAAAACAAAATTCTGAGACCAAGCAACAGCATCTCCACTGAAATAAGTTTTAAATTGCTTTAGATTCCAGCTATGATCTCCTCCAGAGCTGTCAAGCCTCTCTTGAGCAGAAAGGTATCATCTGAGCTGTTCAAGGAGCACCTGTTGATTGGAGCTGCAGCTTAAAGCAACCTGAACTAACAAGACTTCTTTAATGGGTACAGTTCTCATTCTGCTTGAAGGAACTACTTCAACAGGAAGTTATTTAACATTTTCTCATGCCAGCCCCATGCCAACCACACCACAGCTGCCAGTGAAAAAGCTGAGCACCTTGAACTCAAAAGGTTCTGTGGTTTGGGGAGCATTATTACAACACTAAACTCTTTGCAGCAGAACTGGAATCAAACAGTCACAACAGAGATAACTGTTCCCAAGTTCTTACTCCATGCAACAAGGCATCATCACACAGTTTTACAAGCTGGAATCACTGAGGAACAGATAAAGGAAGTTGTTTGGGCTATTTTAACTACATGCAATGTTTAATATTTAAGAGCTGAAGAGCCCTCAGAACAGACAAGACTTCAGATACACACATTTCTAGATAAAACTTTCCCATGAATCACATGCACTGGTTTCATGACTCAAGTGTCCAATCTAAGCAAATTGCCTGCACAAATTTTACTCTGCTTTGGGAACACATTTGCAGGCTGCTATTTTGGTTTTCAAGTCTTTGTGACTGACAAATGAACTGAGCTACACTTCGGTAACACAAATCATTAATACATGAAAAGAGTAACACAAGTCACACTGTGAAGATAACATGCGGTATTTCACATCCTCCTTCCACTTCAGCTTGGCTGTATCACTGTATCCCAAGCATCTGATTCAAGAAACACATTTATACCACATAAATATGTATTATTTGCCACCTAAAAAAAAAAAAAAAAAAAAGAGAAGTTCCTCGAAGGCATCGTCTATCCCGCAAAATCCAAAAACACAAGGCAAGAAAGTGACTGGGGTACCTGTGCCATGTCCTTCCAACAACAGGAAAGGACACGTTTCTATCTCTTTGGTGAAAGAGGAGAGCACAAATGACCCTCAGAAGGGAACAACCCAGACTCCAGGAAGCTAAAACCGCACGCCACAACTTCAACAGTGACTAACACAACAGAGAATACGCACATACCCAGTCGGGTGCAGAGACTTAGCTGGGGAACATGTTCTTTAATAAGTGACAGGCACTGCCAGCCTCAGTGACTCACTATACAAGACACTAAAAGGGGGTGTTTGCCTCCTCCCCCCTAAAACGTTAACATTATGTCTATTACGCCTGTGTCTGTCTATTAAACATTATGCCTATCTATTCAAGCTTGATCTGGCTCTGGAGCAGTGCAACAGCAGCCTTTCACGCAACAATCCCAATAGCAGCTTTTCCATCAGGACTTTTTTATCACATATAGTTTAAGGACAAGCAGGCCATCAACACAAGATGTTTTCAAGCAGCTCTGTGCTTCAGCTGCTGTACACCACACTCTGCTAGCCTGAACCCCTTCCGAAATAGTGGCAGGCTATTTCAGTAGCTAAAGCACACAATGCAAAGCTTATGGAGTTCTCGTGCAAAACAACTCAACAATTTCTTCTTAAAACAGATGTTCTTGGCCAATTCCATCCAATCTCTTTAACTCCAGAGAGAGTTAAGAAAAATACCTGCAGACTTCCCAATCCTGACTATTTTTCCTCTTATTTTGCACATCCTAAGCAGTTTGCGAGTCTCCGTAGTGCTCCTTCGGGGACAGAAGCACATAAATCCAAGCTTAGAAGACTGTTATCTCCATCTTGCCTCCAAACCTGTTCTCACACCGCTGCGCAGGCACAGCACCGCTCTGTAACCAGCTGCACATCCTGCGTACCCGCCGCTAAACCGCAACCCGCACTTTACACGTCTTTAAATCACAAACCGCACGGAGCACCGAAGAAAACCTCATTTCCCCCCACCCCTCTGCAGGCAAAGCGAGCATCCCGCTTTCCCCACCACAGCTCAGTCCCAGCAGGACCGCAGGCAAGTAGCAAAACAACTTCTCCCCACAGCGCCGTGCTCTCAACACATTCACCTCTCCCTCGGCTGCGGAGGAAAACCCGCACCGAGGGGCCGCGCTGGGCATGGGGACCGATGGGGACCAGGCCAAGAGACCTCTCTACCGCCCGATAAAGCCTGGACCGGGTAGGCGGCTGCTCCCAGCGAGCCAGCACTGCCCTGCGTGCAGGGCCATGGCATGGGGGGCTCCCCTCGCCGCCTCTGCCCCGCTGCCCGCCGCGCCGGAGTCGCCGTCTCACCTTCGATGGCGATGACATGCTCGCGGATCTGGTTCTGCAGCACCGGCTCTTCCACCCGCTCCAGCAGCTCGTAGACGGAGTAGATGTTGGGGTGCACCGACTCGAAGCGCTGGATCTCGGCCCGGATGGCTGCCGAGTTAGCCAGTTGCTGCTGGTAGTTCATGGCGCGGCCGCTCCCCTCCGCCGCCTTCCCTCCGCGCACCGAGACCCCCGCGTAGGCCGGCGGGCGGCGGCGGCGAGGCGGGGCGCGCAGCGGGAGCAAGGGGTGGGGGGGAGCGCCCCGGCCGCCTCACTCACCGGACCCCCCGCCCCGAGCCGGCAGCAGCCCTTGGCCTCGCCGCCCGCAAGGGAAGCCGCCGCCGTTGCCCGCCCGCTGTCACTTCACGGCAGCGCCAGGGTAGCGCGACCCGGCCGGCCCCGGCCCCATGGAGCCGCTGAGCTCCCGGCCGGCCCCCGCCGCCTCAACTCCACAGCGCCCGCTCCACGCCGCCCCCCTCACCCCCCGCGCCGGCAGCCAATGGCCGGACCCGCCTCAGCCTCACGCACCCCCCCCCCGTCTCCACGCAGGCCCAGCCTCGCTCTCGTGCCCTGCGCGCCGCACGCGGCTCCGCTCTCCGCGGGACAACCGGCGCCCGCAGCCCCCCCCCAACCCACACGGACCCCAACACCCCTCCTCCCCACCGTCCTTCTCCTCTCCCCGCGGCACGCTCTTACGCAGGCCACGCCCCCGGGTACGTCACCGCGCAAGCCGATGGCCACGCCCCGCCCCGCCCGCTCGCCAGCGCTGTGTCCGCCGCATAGCACTCTGGGAAATGTAGTCTTGGGGTAAGCGGTTGGGGGGCACACGCTTAGGTACCGCGTGGGGCGCGTTCATTCGCCGTGTGACGGCGGGCCCGGGCACTCCCCCGGCTCCATCTGCCACCTCCTTCTGCCGCCTCCGCGGCAGGGCGAGGGCGCAGTGGCTGTCCTGTGGGTGGCCCCGTGCGCGCAGCAGTGCACGGCATGTGGAGGAAGACCCCCGGTGCGGGACGAGGCCGTGGTGCGGAACCTGGCGGGGAAGGCCCTCACAGAGGAGCCGAGCATGGCCCCGTGGGCTCCCCGCGCTTCTGCTGAGCCCCTCGCCCCCGCTGAAGTCTTGGAAGTGATCTGGCTACGAGGTTTGTGCAGAAAGACCCGTGGAAGGGGTGCCCGGGGGGGTTATGGAGTCTCCCTCTCTGGACACATCCTGCGTGAGCTGCGCTGCCTGGCCCTGGTTGGACTGGAGCATCTCCAGAGGTCCCTTCCAGCCCCAGTGAGGCTGTGAAAGGGCTCTATCTGGGTTGCTTACAGCTGCAGGGGTTGCAATAGCTGTGGCAGGGCTCACAAGTCACTGACCTGTGCAAGTCGTAGCTGTGCTTTGTGATACATCACCGGGCGCGTAAAGCGCTGCCTTGCCCTGCAAGCTTTGGCAAGACTCCAGCCACAGTCCCAGCAGCATTGAAAACATCAGTGTTCTCAGTCAAAAAACCTGGAATAAGCAGAAATATCTCATTTACTCCATACAAATTGTGGTCTAATGAAGCATCTCTGTCATTAAGTTTTATTAAGAGTATCATCTGCAAGCCAGCTATGTGCAGAGTTGACCATTCACCTCGATGAATCAGTTTTTAGCATCATTTTATGGATTTAAACTCCAAAGCTGTGATGTGGAGCAAACTTCAACACAGAAAACAGTTCAGCACAAGGGGCAAAGCAGTTGATGTCGTCTACCTGGACTTGTACAGTGTTCGACACTGCTGCTCAATACATCAGCATTATTCCTGAGGTGAGCAGTTGGGACCAATTTATGCCATACATGCAGTAACTAGTATCTGATGGGTAGATAGTCCCTGTAACACTTAGGCATTAAGCTTCTTGATGCTATGGCTCATATCAGAAAACAAACTATAGCGGTTACAGGGGAAGCTGTGATACAAGATTGAGGTTCTGGATACTACTGAGTGTGTTACTGGAAGAACAGATGTGCCTATTAAGAGCAAATAGCTTTCACCCTCACATGAATATGAAATGAGCTGTGTATGTCAGCAGTGAGAACTGGGATGGGGCTGAGGGATCACTGGAGCCTGACTTCTCTGTCTGGGTCAGCGCCTCTGAATTCATAGAATCACAGTTTTCAGTTACCAAAGGGAGCTTATTGTTCCCTAGGTAGTCACTTCCTGCAAATTTTCCCATTCCAGTCATCAGTTTGGGAAGTCGTTAATTCAAGCTGAGGGACTAAAGCTTTCTCAGTTCCAGGTGCTGTACTACAGCAGAACAGCTCATTTTCTTCTTCAAGCTCTTCTGCTCATTGGAACAGTTGAGGGCGAGAGGGCAAATATGGTCGCAGATATCTGTGTAAGAAAGTGGGGAGAATATAGTTAGTCCCTGCTTCCACTAGGGAGTGTCACTCAGGTGTTTGTGCTGATAAAAACCTGTGAACCTTAAGAAGCTTTTTACTTTCATTTACCTTAAGCTGCTTGGATAAGCTAATGGTATGTAGAAAGCTACTACTTGAAAGCTGTAATTCTCCCCTTTTGCTCCCTCTATTGTGATCTGGAGCAGAAGCTTTTCCTTCCAGAAAATGCCAAAGCGAGCAGCAGAGCAGAGAGTTAGGCAATAGCCTCTGTTGTATGTGGGGCTGATTGTTTCCGCTGCTGCTGTACACTTCGTATTCTTCCAGCTCTACAATTTGTGGCAGGCTCAGATGTAGAAAACAAGTCCCAGAGTAGTCTAAACTGTAAATGAATGCAACTACTGCCCACAAATAGTTGGAGCATTAAAACCCTGTGTTAGTATAAAGCCTTTTTGTAGTACTCTGAGCCATAGACCTTTTGTGAAGCTTTTGCTACCCTGATTTTCTACTACATAATAGCTTTCATGTAAAATTAGAGCAAAATGTAATCTGTTGTTGCAGCTTACATAGATTTTCTGTGTAAGAAGGCTGATAACAGTAAGTATTTGCAAGTGCTTGTAGCTGAGATTAGCCTGAAACATTGCTAGTGATGCTGGATACATCTCTCCAATATTAAACTCTGTTCTAGAGAGTCTGGCATCCGAAGCGCTCCATCAACGTTTAATATGAATTGGTAAAGAGGATAACCTTGGCACTACTGCTGTGAGCATCAATTCAGATTCAGGTTTTCGGGTTTCTTGGGTGTGGGACATGGCTAACTTGGGCACTTCACAGCTTTTCTGGGTTTGCTGTTGACGAAGGTGAGCTGACCACTAGAATTGGTGCTTGTCCCTGAGGCTGGGGAAGTCATGAAGCTCAGACAATTTTAGGTATCAGCTAAAATTGAAGCTCAGACAATCAAGTATAGAATGGCTGATGGGCTTTAAGTAAAGCACGCAGGCTGGTCCTGGCCCCAGGGTGGGTCGGCCTTTTGGCACTGATCTTCCTTTCTGAGGGTGAAAGCTTCCCAGGAGTGAAGCTTCCCACTGCACTGTGCTCCCATGCAGTTGGTCCTGTACTTAAGTCTATAACAAAGTTGCGTCTGTGGTGGCTCCTACTCCTCCTCCCTATCTGGCAAATCCACTCATTGCCATGATTCCAAAAAGTAAATTGAATGGTTTCATTCTGATTTCAGTACCTTATTCCTTGAAGGTATTCAGGAACTGGAAAGCAGCACTGAGTCAGCATTGCAAACGGCTCAGCCTCCTAACAGATGACTAACCCTAATCCGCTTCATGCTATTCCCAGTCTGTCCACCATGGCCTAACTCTACAGAAGGTACAGGAAAGAATTTTGGGGATATGCAGTTGATGAACTCGGACTTAAGGCATATGGACAATTAATTTTTGCTTTTAGAACTGTGTCAGTAAAAACAAGCAACAGGGTTTGACCTTAATGGACGTATGATTGTAGAAAAGCTCCATGGAGAAGGTACAGGCAGAGTTCGCAATCCATTAAGCTGACATTTGAGAAGAGATCTTGGAAATGGAGAACTCTTGTGGAATTTCATTTGCACACCTACTGTGACCTCCATCTTATGCTTTTTTTCTGACATGGTGGAGCAGGTTTTCTGACTGTTGAAATGGGAATTAGGCAGGACTAGCTTGTAGTTACTAAATCAGTAGCTGGAATGTTGATTGGGAAAAAGAGCTGAAGCTTCCTATCCTGATCTGTGCCAGGATTTAACGTAAATACACTCAGCTATCACAGCCAGCTAGACACAGAGACTTGTTTGTAGACCTAGCAGAAAGGGGATTAACTGAGAAAACTGAGAACATGAGGACTCTTGGGCCTTCTGAGAGAAACTATAAGAGTAGCTAACAGTTTGAGCAACATTTCACTTGACTTGGACTATATCAGTGTCTGTTCATGATCTTGAACCCTGGTTGTTCATGTGATTATTGTTGGTATAAGCAGTGTTTTGGTTTAATATGCAGGGTGTGTCTGGAAAAAATACGGGACATAGAGTGTGAGAGATGCATCTTTGTGCCTAATAATACTGCCATTGCTGTGAAGACTGAAATGAAAGCCATGAAAACAGATATGGAAACATCAACTTTTCCTGCATGATCTTTGTCATACTCTGCAGTGGAATGTCAGTATGAAAAATAGGTTAAGCATCCTCTGGTAACAAATTGGGATGAAATTCTTTTATTTTACTGGGTAAAGATGTGGGTCAGTCAGTTACTATTACAGAGTGATTAGATTGCTCAAGAGGCTTTGAAACAAATGTAACTAATGAATTAACCTCATTCACAGAGTGTGAAATCTGTTCTAGGAGAGCTGCCAACTAGCTCAAACAATACTAATTATGGAGTATCAACAACAAGCATTTGTCAGAGCTGTAGCTAGCTCCTCAGTGTTCCTGTCCTAACTGGGAGAATGCTGTTCTGTACCAAATCTGCTTGGAAAAAAAAGGTGGGCTGGCAAAAGCAACCTGCATTTCTGAACATGAGAAGCACAGATCCGTTGTGAGGTCAAATTATCCTGCTGTAAGGGGTCTTCTACTCAGAAATGAACTGCATACTCGCATTCTGCTGCAGAGCAATGAGCTAACATATGTTCACCCCATGGGGAAAGGTGTCCTGAAGTCACCTCTTGTTTCCAGTTTTTCACTAACCTGAAATGTTAAAAGGAACCATCACTTCAACTGGTCAAGTTTTGGCTCCTTCTTAATCTGAGTTTCACTGTAAAACCATTTATAGTATCTACAGGTTTGCAGCACTATTATCTTAATTAAACCAAAGACACTGCTCAGATCTGGAGGCTGCGCTGTAGCTTTGCTTAGACTGATAATGGTTCTGTTCTAGTTTTAAAGCAGGGACTTCAAATGTTTACAGTGAAAATAAATGGCTTCTTCAGGTGAAGAAAGATGGTTTTAAGTCTTAAGTTTGACCTGTGCTATCCAAAGCTTAGTTTCATTTCAGCAAAGACAGGCTGAGACAGTTGTGCTTTTTCAGCCTGGAGAAGAGAAGGTTCAGGGGGGACCTCGGAACAGTCTTTTAATACCTAAAGGGGGCCTACAAAAACCTAGAGAGGCGCTTTGGACAAGGACCTGTAGGGACAGGACAAGCGGGTGAGCTTTAATACCCATTGAATATCCATTCTATTGTGTTCTTTAAGGTCTCTTCCAGCCCAAACCCTTGTAGGATTCTATGATTCTAAGGCTTGAATCATGTGCAATAAAAGCTCTGTTCAATTGCAGGTGATGTGATATGGGTACCCTGGGTCAGGGCTCAGCTAACATCCTGAATTTTATACCATGCTGGATCCAGTGAAAGCTTCATATGCCAGTTCTGAGATACTCAGCACTTCATTGAGCTCTTCTCATGGCTAAATATGATTACATGAAAGCGTCTCTAAGCTTGTTGCTGTTGTCACTTTACTGACAGAGAATCAATATTTGATTTGCCACATAATTCCGTGTTAAGCCTGGATCTCACTTCAGCTGTCATACGCTGCCAGGGCTTTAATCGTTACGGAAAATTGTAGGCTCAGTTGTTACCTTTGAACTTTCAGACCCACGCTATTGGTTTAATGCAGAAACACCACAGGAAAGGTCACTGTAGTTGAAACTGATCTGTTAGAACACTTACCTTAATTCTTAATAACGTGTATAACATTTACTGATAAGGAATGAAGAAACAGGATGAGAAGGGCTACTAAAATGAGTAAGGGTCTGGAGCATCTCTCATGAGGAAAGGCTAAGGGAGCTGGGCCTGTTCAGCCTAGCAATGTACCTGTTGCTGAAAACACTAAGCATGCTCCATTATGGGAGGTCTAAAGAGCAGTATGGATCTTCCTGTTGTGAAGGAGGCATTGATCTGCCCTTGTTCTTCCCTTTCCCCCTCCAGAATAGGAAGTCTTCACAGACTTCGTGCTGCCACAAATGTTCCCTTTGGTCTGAAGGGAAGGCAGAACATCTGGAATACAGCCCTGCTGCTTGTTACAGGCAGGTCTGGCCACTTACCAAAGACACTAGTTCTACTGATGGTGTTTATTTGTGTATGTATTTGACATCAGTTTAACTTGAAATTGCCTTTCTTTGGAGCTTGCCTTTCAAAATAAGTGATATTTACCTGGCATAATAACTCCAGCCCTTCAGCTTTCCCGTGGGAGCAATTCCCCCATGGGATGACTTGCAAGCTGTTGCAGCACAGTCAGCCCCTCATCCCCAGTGGACAGTATTGCTGAACACTGCTGTGGCTCAGAAAAGGGTTTCCAAAGGGCTGTCATCTAGGTCATGATTGCCAAAGAATCTGGTGGGATTTACTGTGTGTCTGTGTGCTGCTTAACAGCGCACTGAGTAACAACTCACAGGTTTGTCATGACAAAGACAGGGCTCCCAGAGCTTGCTTGTGCTGCAGTGCAGGCTGTGGAAGGATCGCAGGAAGAATTCCCTGGAAAGGGTCTGGTGCTCACTGCCTGTATGCATCACCTTGTATGCCCCCTTTCTGTAGCTTTCTCATAAAGATGTTATAAAATCCCATGGGCTGTTTGTGTAGAGACAAGGAAGAGCTTCTGGCACATCTCCACCGTCACATTTTGCTTATGATTTTACCAGGTTTGTCTGTTCTAGTTCTGTTCATAAACTGGGCTTAATGGTAGAGTCCTGGAAACGTTCCCACCTGCAAAAGCCAGGCTATTCCCTCTGCAGTAATTAATTGCAGTTTGAAAGCCCTTCACCAGGCATGTATCAGAACATTAACATAAAAAACCCATGTTCTCTGGCTTCTAAATCATGTAAAGGACATAGTAAAGAAGTGTCTTGTTTTCTATGTAGGGTTAGCTTCCAGAAATGCTTTGGACTTGCCCAAATCTCATGTTACCTTCCATGTGCATGGATTTACTAGGTCAGTAAGTTAAAACTACACAAGGGACCTCATGTCCTAGACATCCAAAGTTTACCCAGCTCTTGCAGTTTAAAACACAGGTTTGTTGTGCTGGCTGTTAGGAATATGCAGTCTGCCACTCAAAGTGTTATGTCTGATCCCCCTTAGTAGTTGAACTCTTGTCTCAATATGCCTTTAAGTACACACATCTTTAACAGAGAGAGCAGGAGGCTACCCTATAACCTATTGATTTATAAAATATGAGAGGCTTGAATTCTCCTGGAACAAATGCTCATGTACTTAAATTCACTGGCTGTGAATTGTAAAGGAATCTCCTTCTGGCATTGCAGTTCCTATGATGGCTTCTTTGAGATTTGCTGGACCTGAGCTGTGTCAGCTGCACTTGCTTCCAGCTTACTGAGAAGTATGGACCTAATGCCACGAGCTAGTACAAACTTGGAACTGGGAGCTACTGGGACCTGCTCTGGTGGGGAAGGAGTTTCTGCAGTGTTGCAGTTCAGGGAGGGCAGGTTGCTCCCAGTCAAGGTGCACAACCTGAAGTGTATGTTTGATGCCACTGAAGATCACCTGCAGCAAAGGCCAGAAATCCTGTGTAAGGAGTGCTTCCTCATGTGGATGGAAGTGACTACCTTGGAAGTAGGATAATTTATATCCCTTCTTCAAAGCTAATTGCTGATTTCTTTTATGTCTAATTCTAGCCTCTAGCAGTGTTATTTGCTGCTCACTGGGTCGTGTGCAAGCATTGAAGCAAGCTGGAGGAGGAGATTTTAAAGCCAAATGTTGCCAAAAATTAATGCAGCTTCTTTGTTGAGGTCTGAGCCCTGGCCCCACAGCCTTCCATTGTGGAGTGCTCAAAAGCACCAGAAGTGGGTCCTTCAGCAGAGAAGCCCTGTGTAAAAGGGAGTTGTCTTACTGCTACTAGGAAGGCAAATAATACACACGATCTTGTCGATGATCTTGTTTCTGTGCTTAGGAGGGGAACAAATACATTGTGCTTGGGTTGTATTGCATGTTTAAAGTGAGATAAACTCACTGGAAGTGAAGAGGAATGAAAGAGTTAAGAAGTGAATGGGATGAGGGCCTTAAGGAGCTGTTAGAAATTGAAAATACTGAAAGGGAAGCTTCCAAAAGCTGGACATTGCTCATAGCCACTGTTTGACTTGCACAATAAGCAGCTGAAGGATGATGTCAGGACTCAGATGTATGGGCTCAGATGTATTTTGTCTGCTGGAAAACATTTCCTCTGCTTTGTAGAGGCTGCTTAGATCCCTTCTGCTGCCCTTGTTTGCAAAGTTTGACGCCTGCAGAGGGAAGGGCTGGTCTCCTTTGCCAGCATCTGAAGGTGGACACTGTGTTAAAAAGGGAGGTCAAGTGTGGTTCAGCAGCTTTCAAAAGAGGTCTTGGGTATGTTAAGCACAACGCTTCATTTAAAGCCAGAAGACTGAATTGTGGCACCCTTCAAAGAAGTTGTTACTTTTAGCATGGCTTCAGTGGCACTATCACGTCCCTGAAAGTGTTCCTAAGGCAGCGCTGTTCCTAAGTCTGCAGCATGGAATGCTTTGCTTTCAAAGCAGCATACAAAGCTGAAACACCTCAAAGCTTAGCCTCATCTTTGTCTACAGTTTCAACTTGTGTCACTACTTTGAAATGCAAGGTAAAATATAGACTTAGGTCTCCTTGAACTCAAGAGGTTTGAGGAAACTACAGACATGATGGACCTGCATTTTGCAGGCAGGGGAGTAGGATGCAGGCAAAGCTCTGCCCTTTGTCCTTAGCCCAGTACAGAATGCAACAGAGTGCTGTTGACCCAGATCTCAAAGGTCAAAAACCAGGGAGTTTTGGCACTAGTTTTCTGAATAGCAGGCAGTATGAAGTAACATGAAAGTATGGAATGGATTCTTTTCAGTCATGTGGGCTGTCACAAGTATTACTGCCCATTATCTTTGCGCCCTAAGCTGAATCTTGATGACTGCAGAATCCTCAGTGCTCCCGACAAGGCTGCAAAGTCTTGGCTGAATCAGAAAGGCTCAAAGTCAAATCAGCCATCATGAAATCTAATAAAGCAAGAGAAAAACTGCTGCAGTGGTCTCCAACAGCAGCACTTTACGTGCTTTGAGAACTATAACACAATTTGTGCTTTGGTCTATTCACTACTTGATTTGAAAAAGGTGTAGTGGACCTTTAAATACTGCCTGAGCAAATTCAGGGGCACACATAGACCTGTGGTGTTAAGCTCTATGTAACCTGGGATAGAGTACTCTCAAAGCTGAGATAAACTATTGCAGCAGTGGTTCTGTTTCTTAGCCTGGGGATGGAATAAATGGGATAGAAAACTCATTCTTCATACAGCTGACAAACACATGTGCACATCTGCTGGAGCTATGCATGCTATGTAGACCTGAAATCGCCGTTGCCTTGCAGAACATGAAATCTGGATGGGTAATGTTATCTACCATGAAATACTTGGCAGAAGTCTCAAAAGCTAATTTCAGCTCTATACTTTGTTCTTTAAGGGAAATACTAGGTTTAAGTGGAAGCTAATGCTTTAGGTTGAAGAACTTTTCATCATGGCTCTCATGTCTAAATCCTAGAATGGTTTGGGTTGGAAGGGACCTTAAAGCTCACCCAGTTCCAACCCCTTGTCATGGGCAGGGACACCTTCCACTTGAGCAGGTTGCTCCAAGCCCCTGTGTCCAACCTGGCCTTGAACAATGCCAGGGATGGGGCAGCCACAGCTTCTCTGGGCACCCTGTGCCAGCGCCTCAGCACCCTCACAGGGAAGAGCTTCTGCCTGAGAGCTCATCTCAATCTCCCCTGTTCTGGCAGATTAAAGCCATTCCCCTTGTCCTGTCCCTACAGGCCCTTGTCCAAAGCCCCTCTCCAGGTTTCCTGCAGCCTCTTTAGGCACGGGAGCTGCTCTGAGGTCTCCCCTTAAGGAGCCTTCTCTTCTCCAGGTAATAGATAAATCAACTTGCAGGTTCAGTTAAGACTGCACTCCAAGGATGTACCACTCCTGCCCATAAACTTGGTTGTCTGATGCCAATCTGAATAATGTCTATGGATGGAAAGATTTGATTTGATGGCCTGAGACCCCACCTCTGGGGGACAGAGGTCAGAGTTCTAGCTGGGGTGGGTGCATGGTAAGGATCAGTTGTAATGCTCAGGGGTACACTTCTGCAAATCCTCACACTGGGTTTGGGTTACTGCTCTAGGAGCCAGGTTAGTCACCAAGAATCACTCTAAGGTAGCTAGGTCTGCTAGTGGATAGTAAAAATGAAGAGCACAGCTTCAGTGGTGATCACAGCTTGTCCTGGGTTCAGCAGTAGCAGTCATGTTTCCCCTTCTTGGTAGCTGGTGCAGTGCAGTGTTTTGACTTTCGGCCTGGGAACAGAGCTGATAACAAGGATGTTTTGGTTTGGCCAAGGACTTTGTGAGCCTCATGCTCTGCCAGGGAGGAGGGGAAGCCGGGAGGAAGCAGAGACAGGACACCTGACCCAAACGGACCAAAGAGGTATTCCATACCACAGCACGTCATGCCCAGGATGTAACTGGGAGTTAGCCGGAAGGGCTGGGGGACTGCAGGGTTGGAGGAGGTATCGGTCGGAGCTTGGTCGGGCTGAGGGGGGCAAGTTATCGGTCAGCTGGTGCTGAGGTGTTGTATTCTCTTCCCTTGTTATTTCCTTTATCATTATTATCATTGGTGGTAGCAGTAGTGATTTGTGTTATACCTTAGTTACTAAACTGTTCTTATCTCAACCCGTGGGAGTTGCATTCTTTTTGACTCTCCTTTCCGTCCCTCCGGGAGCAGGGGAAGGGCACGAAAGGGGGGGAGGTGAGTGAACAAGTTACCTGACTGGGTTTAAACCACGACACAGCTGCATGCCAGTTCTGCATTCTTGGAGTCCGAGTGAAAGACCTAGTCTTTTCTCTAGGGTTGTGGCTGGGATCCAGTGAATGTTACAGTATTCACAGGAGCCTGTTCTTTCTTGAGAGCCTAATGTCAAGCAGAAATCACAATGTGGTAACTGCGTCTTAAACCTTGTTGAAAATAATACCAAGAGGAAGTGTGCCTCTGAGTGAGAAAACAGCTGGGAAGGACAGAGTAAGGTGAAGCAACTCCATACCCAAAACAGCATTACAGCATGCAAAGAAATACAAGGAAGTGAAGAGTCACTTCCCAGAACACTTTCCCTCTGTAACAGTGAGTTCATTTACTGTGGCAGGAGTGAGCAGTCTTAGGGTGACTTGGAGCTTCTCTGTCACAGTAACCAAAACAAAGATGTAATAGAGTTGCTGGGTGCTCTAAACAGTCTGCACAGAAACCTTCCAAAGGGACATTTCATTGCACAGTGGTAGGGACAATCACCACTGCCTCTGGTGTTAGAAGCAAAACCAAAATCAACATGAAGTGTAGTATTTAGTGGGAAATAAGGCAGTTAAATACAAGAATTGATCACATTTGTCTAATAGCTCTCTTTGTAACAGGGCCAGTAAGAGGCAGTCAATAACACTCTCTTCCTGCAAGAGATTCCAGGGGCTGTGCTGTGACCACCTTCTGATTGAGACTCTCTACCTGCTCTGGAGAGACACTTGAAATGGTTCAGTGTTTAGATGTTTCTAGGAAGCATTCAGAGCAGAACAGACATGAAAGCTATGTAATAGATGGGTCAGTTTGGGGCCTGGCATACTTGAACTTCCAGCATTGCAGTGGTTATGAATCTTGTACTGCACCAGGAAAGGAGTTTGGCTTCTTGTGGCCACTGGCACCGGGCTAGCATTTGCCTTTGGAAGGTGAGTTGTCTTGTTTTGTTAGACTGTTGGCTGACAGCAGGTTTTTCTATGTAAAGAAAGGAATCCAAAACCACTCATAAAGTGTTTCAGAATTTAATAAGGAGATGAATTCAAGGTGTCTTTTGGCTGGAAGTGCATCTGTCTTGTTGCTGAACTGTAGAGGTGGCAGGGATAGACAGGTTAAATATCATTAATCATACCTGATCTATATTGAAGCATGTAGCAAAAGGGTGGGCAGTGTAAGGAATGAAACAAACTTGGGGTCTTTCCAAGTGGGGGATGCCAACAGACTTGCATCCTTTCACCTCAGTCTTCTGGGACAGATTATCTGGAAGCAGTTAATCAAATGCTTGCTTGGGTATGTACAATGGGCTCAATATTCAATCTGTATGGCACATGGGTGTTATAAATCAGCATCACCTGAAAGAAGAAGATGAACTGTAAAGATGCTGAAAGTGCTCTAAGCTTCTCTCAGCTGCTTTGAAGTACCTGCGTAACAGCAATAGAAACAGGCATTGTTGCAAAGAAAATCATCTCAGCAATGGCCAAATTGGGTTTCATAATCAGTATAATATAAAAGAAGGTGCCAAAGAAATGCAAGGTGGGGAATAAATCATTATGCACATGGTTGAGCAGGACTCTCTAGCCTCAAAAGGTTTATTCTTCAAGAAGAGGTTATTGGTCATTTGGCAGCTGAGGTTAACAGAGATATTGTAGGGGTTTGTGACTAATGTTAGTGTTGAAGTCATGGTCATCTTTTAGTTCTGCTTCTATCCGTGATGCAATAAGATGTGATAGAATTATGAGTTTGTCATAGATCTCAGACTTTATCTGAAAATTCATGATGATTTGGCATAATGCATATGATGGAAGAGCAGCTTTTGTGTCTTGCCAGCCTCTTTCTGTCACTTCAATCTGCTTTTTGAAGTAAGAAGACACTGGAGTTGATATGTGAGTTGATATGATCAGTGCCAGCGAACTCGTTTCTAGTCAGCAGGCTGCCTTCTGAAGGCTTCTGCTGCTGATACTCACTTCAGCATTTGTCTGATTGGAATAAACCATTAACATGTGTTAAAAGCTGCCTGGATCAGCTCTAGACAAGCTAATGATGAACTCCGGCAAGCAAATCCTTCTCTTTGTGTGTTAGTTAGACTTTAGACTTCAACGCTCTGAACTGAAAGGGAGAAAACATCCCAGCACTTGACATGAGCCCTTGCTCTGGGACAAACAGTTTCTCTTGTCTCATGTAAACTGCTTGCAGGTATCTAGTGTACAATATCCTTGCAAAGATAAAAAAGGAAACAAAATAAGTGGAGAAGCTATTTAAGAGTTCCATGTCCTTACGTGCTTCCTTATGGGTAGGTCTTCTTGCAAGAAAGTCTGTTGTGAGGACACAATTTTAAGCCTGAAAACAATGGATTTGGAGACTACTGACACATTGCCAGAGAAAGTTTTCTCTAAACATAGCCTAAACTTTGTGAAAGTTCTTGTTGGTTTAACCCAGGCATTACGTTTCATCTGCTTAGCACTGGCAGCTCTACTGCTACAGCCCACTTGTGTATTTCCTGCAAAGCAACTGGAGAAAGCACGTTTTGGGGGCAGAAATGATGGGGTGTAATTGTTTCACATTGGCACAAATGAACTGGCTGATGAGATATGAGCGTAGACTATTCATAGTCAATCTCCTTTCATCTTAGTAATGCCCTATGGTAGAGCTGTCAAGGCTCTGACAATACTAGTTGTCCTCAGTGGCTTTGAGCAGCCTAACCTAGGGCTTGAGGCTCTTCCCTGTGAAAGCTTTATGGCACACATAAACCAAGAGGCTAGCACGGTTGATTTTCAGTGTTTTCAGCAAAGAGTTTACTGATACCAGTGAAGTTTGTCACCATATTATTTCATAGAATCATAGAATGGTTTGGGTTGAAGGGACCTTAAAGCCCATCCAGTTCCAACCCCCTGCCACGGGCAGGGACACCTTCCACCAGAGCAGGTTGCTCCAAGCCCCTGTGTCCAACCTGGCCTTGAACACTGCCAGGGATGGGGCAGCCACAGCTTCTCTGAGCATCCTGTGCCAGCACCTCAGCATCCTCACAGGAAAGAACTTCTGCCTAAGAGCTCATCTCAACCTCCCCTGTTCTGGCAGGTTAAAGCCATTCCCATTGTCCTGTCCTTACAGTCCCTGATGAAGAGTCCCTTCCCAGCATCCTTGTAGCCCACTTCAGACACTGGAAGCTGCTCTGAGGTCTCCATGCAGCTTCTCTTCTCCAGGCTGAACAGCGTCAGTTTCCTCAGCTCATTTATCTGAGCTTGCTCAAAGTCACTTGTTTGAGGCAGGGAAGTGAGGGCTGAGGTTGAACAATTGAACCACTAAAGCCGCATCCAAGCTGCCTGGACAGGAAGCCAGGAGAAGCAATTCAGTGTAGTCACCTCCTGTCTTTACGTGCTCTTAATGAGCTGTCTTCATACAATTTGGCATTTTGAAACAAGCTTTTGGTTAGTTCTATGGAAACACGAGCTCTGTGGCAACCGAGCACAAAAAGGGAATTGGATAGAACATTATGCTGCTTTGCATAAATCCATAGGACATGAAGCATTTGAATACTGCATCTAATGACAGGAATGGAAAGAGCTCACAAGTTACAGATCTGCTTCTATTTTTTGTTTTAAGTTGGGTCTTTGTAAATAAGATATTAACTGCAGAAGACTGTATCTGAGCGAAGCTGGCTGTGGCTTGGGGAATCAAGGTGTGATTCTCTCTATGTTCTTAGCTAGGCAGCTCCTGTTGACCTCACCAAAGTAGCTTGTTAGACTGAGTTAACCTTTTCTGTGATCTGGCAAGGTGGTGAATGGCGCAGTGAGATACTGCTGAGCGTTTCCAAGGGGTGAGAAGAGGATGCCTATTCCTCAGTCTTAAGCTGGGTGCTGATTAACTTGGGTCAGTCAAGTAAATGGACAGCCATGCCTGTTTAAAACTTGGCAACATGCAGCTTGCTGTCGCTAGTTCGGAGCATGTATTGATTTCCTGAAAACAGAATTCTTAACTACATCCAAAGAGAAAAGTAACCACCATCTAAAGCCCACACACTTGCTTTCTGATGAGCTCATTCTGTCTGATGAAGCATACAGTGACATTTGACTGACCTTGTCAGCTGGAGGGGTGAATGGATGAAAGAAATGAGCTTTCAGTCTCTGACTGAACATGTTTCATATGCTGGGCAGGAGGTCAGTGTGATTCATCCTTCCCATTTGCTGGGTGGCCTGTATTTGAAGTGAGAAATCTGTGCTTCCAGAGATTGAATGTTTCTTGGTCCTTGAATCTACTACAGGTGCCTTTCCAAACTGATAGCCAGTTTCTGTGAAGCTGCCACACTTTATCATGTCTCTCTAAATGTGACTTAATGTGATTCTTTGGTTTGGCCCTAAAACCCAAGGCTTCCCTTGTAGCACGAGGCCAGTAGCTGACTGCATTCCTTACTGTGCCATGGGCCACTGCAGCTTCAAGGAGCGCCTGATCCCACTGTTCAGATTATGGAGTTGCTTCTAGAAGACACCCTCACTTGCTCCTTATCTAAGCAACACTGCTCTGAGTGTGGAAAAGGATGTGCGGCTTCTGTGCTTAACTAAACAGTGCATCTCTTTTAATGAGACTGCCTGGTACCAGGCTTGAAGAAGGAAGCAGTCTCAGTACAGGTCTAATGCTGTCCACAGCAAACTCTGAGAAGAAACGCTAATAAGCTCATACTACCTCCCTGTAAGCATGCCTCAGCTGAATTACCTGCTTAAAAGGCCCCTTAGGAAAAGTGTGCTGTGCATGAGGATCTCTATAGGAGTTGAATTAGAATCATAGATTCATAGAAAGTTCATAGAATCCCAGACTGGTTTGTGTTGGGAGAGACCTTAAAGCTCATCCAGTTCCAAGCCCCTGCCACGGGATCTCATCTAAATCTCCTCTCTTTTCAGCTTAAAGCCATTCCCCTTGTCCTGTCACTAAAAAGTCCCTCTCCAGATTTCTTGTAGGCTCCCTTTAGGTATTGGAAGACTGTTACAAGGTCTCCCTTTAAGGAGCCTTCTCTTCTCCAGGCTAAACAAGCCCAGGTCTCTCAGCCTGGCTGCAGAGCAGAGCTGCTCCAGAGCTCTGTTAGGTGGTGTCCTTCTGATAAGATGATGTCCTTTAAGAAACATAATTGTTCTGAAGTCTCTTTAAGAACTGGGCCTGTAGTTCCTAATTACCTTGTTCTTCTTGCCTGGGACAGCTGAATAATTATGATCTGAGCTGGGTAAATGAATGCAGCAAAGCGATGATCTTAAATGTGATCAGCCACCCATTGCTCCAACAGGAAGTATGATAATTTAATAACAGAGCCTTGCAGGAGATCAGCATGATTGTAAGAATGCTGCAGAATGTGTGCTGAAGTTTGCCTAAGAATTAATCAAGTTAGCTTTGCTTGTAAGGTGCTGGAACTTGTCCATGCTCCAGCTGAAGCCTGAAGTGATTTCTAGATGAGCAATGTGTTAAGTGAGCAGAAACCTAATCAGTAATTGATAGATCTTATTGCATGTTCCTGTCACCATACTGTCTCCGATAGACAGACCAGATTGAGCCACTGAGCCCTTCGTGCAGCTTCTAAGTAGCTTTAACTGTACTCTAGTGATATTAGAGGGCTCATTATGCTAACAGTTCTGAAAGTTGAACCCACAAAGTGAGAAAGTAGCACACTAATAGAATTTATCCAGCACCTTGGCCATTATTAGCTTGCATAGGAGGGCTAAATGTAAAAGGGAGATGGAGGATTACTGTCTAGACAGCTAGGCAAATGCCAGGTCAATTTTTCAAGACACTGACTGCAAGGTGTTTTAACACTTCATCCTTTATCATGGGTGCAGTCTGCCCAGATGGTCTGGTAGTTACTGATCCTATAGCCAAGAGACTTGAAGGTTTGCCAAGATTGTATTGCTTGGAAAAGTGAATGAACTGAAAGCTGATGAACAAAATAGAGAGGTGGCTGAGGCTGTGGAACTAGTATAACAGCAGTGGAATGCTTGAACAGCTTGGACTGAATGACAGCTGTAGGTCCAGATCTCCTTATGGTAATGTAAGTGTTCTTGGACTTGAAACTGAGAAGCAAAACAGAAGGAGAGTTGAGAAAAAAATGTACTACTCAAGATGAAGGTATACACATACAATGTTTGAAATGAGAGCATAGAGAAACAGGGCTATATTCTCATAGCTGTGCAGCTTACTGGCTCACCCTTCTCCCTCCCAGCTCTTCTGTTGATGTCAATCTTCTCCAATCTGGTGCATGAAGAAGTGTTTTTTAGGTGTGAGAGCAAACACCAGACTCCACCAATATGTTTCTCTGTTCCTTGTGTCTGTTGCTTTGATGCCCTGCTGCAGCTAGTGAAGGCAGGGGTCCTGTTCAAGTCTCACTTTCTGCCTCTGACAAGACTGCTCCAAGCCAGGACTGGAGTATGTGAAATTCCAGAAGTGATTGCCAGGAAAACCTTTCTAGAACAAAACCCCAATGTAGTCCATGCTGCTTTGCGTGACAGTGTTGTATTTGAGCTGAACAATAGCGTTTTACACAATATGATGGAGCAGGAGGCGATGGATAACAACACTGTTGCCCAGAGCAGTTGCTCCTATCAGACCTATGGAGATTCATACAGGGTATGATTAACAGTTCCCATCAAGCAGAATCTTAAAAAGCTGTTCACAAAGAGGGAAGGCAAGCTGATAATGGTTCCTAATGATAGCTCTTACAGAGGACTTGCTATCCAGCACTTCATAAGAAGCCATCTGCCACAGAGAGCACAATGGAGCTGCGGCATAATTCCTAATGTGGGGCATGACCTGCTATGTAGCAGACAGAAACCTGGGTATGGCATTCCTTTGATGTAGCTGGGATTGCTCCCCTGCAGAGTTCATAAGCAAAATTTCATGTTCTCAGGTAGTGGTTTATTGCCCAACTTTGGGGTGTACCAGCTGAAACTGGTCCATGGCTACTGCAGATACACCAAAGATGCTCCCATGAGCCCCTGACTATTCTGTGCCTGTGCCCTTTGCAGAATTCCTGAGGAAAACTTAGATGTGCTGCATTATTGCATCTTAAGCATTAGAGAGCTGGTTGGCACTGGATGATTTCCCCCTTGGGTAGATCATCTATGTAGGGAAACGGTAAAGCACACACCTCTGCGCATTTCATAGCATAAATAATGGCAGCACCCAGGTTTGGTACAGGGGGAGCACCACTTACGCCTTATTGAAGCATCAAATTGGAAGACAGAACTGGGTACTGTGTCCTGGAAGCAGTTAGCTGATCAGCTTTTATGCTGTACTTGAAATCTGATTTCACTGTTCAAGCAAACCCACTTTGCTTATCCTTACAGAAAACAAAAACTAGTACTTTAGTACCCTGAGTTTAACTTTACATACTAGAGTAGCGCAATACAAGCATAGGAACATAGTCGTGTGACCTGAATGGAGTGACATGATGAGGTGAAAAGCTTGTTATGTAGTCCTTTCTGCAGCCCACACTCTCTAGTGCTCCTGTGTAGCCTCGTCTGTATATGTTTCCAGTTACATTTTCTACCCATTTCCTTACATAAGCCTAGCACTCGGTATCTTTTATGTGAGATGCCATACATTCCTTCAGCTTCTGACCCTGTTGCTTCCATTCTCTTTAGGGTGCCTAGTTTACATTTTATCTTGAGCTTTGACTGCTGTTTTGTTCCCTGAACTGTTAATACGAGCTGTGTGCTGGGAGAGCTGACTTGTAAGGCAGCTGTCTCTCTTTGGCAAGAGAGAACCCTAGAAGTTCATTTCTAAATGATCAATAAATAGGGAACATCCCAAGTAAGTCTGCCCTGGCTTCAATGGGAGCCAGGAATTTACTCATATTAAGTGATGTTTACTGTTGGGAGTCAGGAAGCAGCTTTATCTTCCATAAAGACTTGAGAGATGTGAGCGGGGGGTCTAATCTATTGGATGAAATGCTATGGTGGTAGTCAGTGGAGCTTAAATGTGGCTGGCAGGCCTGTCTGGTAACCACATAGTTTCCTTTCCTTCTTAAGATGGATTAGCAAGTAAAACTACTAAGGGTGCATTCAAGCACTCGAAACCTGAGAAATGACTGTGTTTCAAGAGCACATCTGTTAGCCACATTGGTGCGCCAGTCAGGCCAACTGCAACTCCATTTTTTCCTCTGGATTGTGGCAATACCCATTTCTTTTTGACTGCAGTAAAACGACACATTTTTGAACGAAATTGACTGAGTTTTGGGAGAGTTAGGAATCGAGGCACAAAATTCTGTTTTTCCAGCTGTTTCCCCTGAAATCCATGTATTGTCCTTTTAATTGTCTGAGAATCAGTGACTCCTGTCTGAATGGGACCATCACATTTGACAGCCCTGCCTGTGAAACCTCTTTCACCACTCTTCAAATGCTTCTAATTCATTTCCCACAAACCTATGGTTGTCATGAGGATTTAACCTCTATTCTCAGTGGGGCTTTCATTTCCACAGGCACATGAGAAGCTTGCCCTATACTATCCCAGCAAATACAACCATGATGGACTTGTTACAGCATCAGGAAAGATGCTGCTTTCTGAGAAATTACGTGACTAAAAGGCTAGAAAATGTGGAAAATCCAAACAAGAAATGTTTCAGAAGAAATCTGAAATGAGCTTTGGCAAAACCACTCAGATTCTTGTCTCTGGTAAATGGAAACTGATAAATAATGGAAACTACTACATAATTTTGGTGATGATGCTTCAAATGTAGGAAGTCAAATGCATCACAGTTCCCTGGCTCTCTTGCTGTCTAGTTTCTTATGGCTGCATTCCATTTTTAAAAGGCAATATTCCCATATTGCTCTGAGCACTGTGGTAGTCACTAAGCTTTAGCCATCATATCAGAGGCTTGAGGCAGATATAAGTCACTGAATAGTTTTATCTCAATCAGGCTTTGTTATGTGACCCTCACACTGGAAGAGCCCTTCTTCCAAATTGCCTTCTCCCACCAACTGATGAGTTTAGAGCTAATGTTGGGAAAGGGAAACACCATTACCCCAAAGCACAATGAATTTCATAAGTCAGCTCAGCCCGTATTCTATTTTACTATTTCATGCCAATTCCCCTTAATATTCAGCTTCATATGCTGGTTTTTAGGTCAGGCTAAGAGAAACTGTCGGTATTAAGTGCTGCACATGCATGAAAGGAATATTCTCATTGTGGTAGTAGAAGGTGTCTAAGAATGCCTACACAGTAGGCATATTGTACTGCTCATGTCTTCTCTGAGCTCTGTAAATAGTGCACTGAACTATTAGAGGCAGCTACTCCCCCTCATGCTAGTATTGCTTAGGGAAAAGCAAGGCTCATCTAGTTTCTATATAATAAGGTTTCCTTAATGGTTGAAGTCAATGAGCTTTGCGAACTTGTGGGCATGGTATTTTGCACTTAGATTCAAATAGATAAGGAAAAATAATATAAATGGGTTATTGCAACTTAAATTTAAGAATAAGCAAACCAAATTGATTATGCTGAGAAAGGTGTTCTCTCCAAAGGCACAATGTGTTTTGTGATGATTCCATTAAGGATTTTATGACTTTAGATATGGCCTAGCATAATGCTTTTACATGGAGGAACAGCATGATGGATGGTGAGTTTCAGCAGTGAAATAGAAGTGCTGCTCTTCAGCTGTGCTCAGAGTTGTTTACCAGCTCTTGAGACTTCATTAAAAAGAATATACTGCCCATCTTCGTATGGAAATAGTGGAATACTAGAAACATCCATTGGCTTTGATGTTATTGTTTACTGCTTAAAAATCAGATGTATCCAGGTGTCATACTTTTATTTCATATGAGTGATTATCAGAAATGCTGCTGCTTTCCTATGACTCATGAATCTCAGCATCATAGCCCAGAGAAGCTGCAGGAGGTGCACACTCAGTTTGTGGACTTGGAGAAAACATCATTTAATGTAGGGTAAAGCAGCCAGAGCAAAACACGTGGAAGCCAGCATGTACCCTAGTGTGTCCACGTGCTGGATCAGGACTGCCTCTGCAGGTATGGTGCCTCAGCAATGCTTGAATTCAGCTGCATCGGGCTGAGCTTCAGTGCTGGCTGTGATGCTGGATGGATACTTCTCTCTTTCCTGCTGTCCTGCTGTGTCTGTGCAGAATGCAGAATGTTATGGCAGTATCTGACAAGTCTGTTCCACTACTTTCACATTAATTAAATTAGCTGATAAAGCTAAGGTAAGATGTGATGGAATTGTAATGGAAAGAAAAACACAACCCCCACCAAACAGGGGGCTTTAACTTTTAACTTTGATTGAAATGTATTTGTAGGACAAGTTATTTGCAGGTTAGTTTCATAGAGTCATAGAATGGTTTGGGTTGGAAGGGACCTTAAAGTTCATCTGGTGCAATTGCCCCATCCCTGGCAGTGCTCAAGGCCAGGTTGGACAGAGGGGATTGGAGCAATCTCCTCTAGTGGAAGGTGTCCCTGCCTGTGGCAGGGATTGGAACTGGATGAGCTTTAAGGTCCCTTCCAACACAAACCAGTCTGGGATTCTATGATTTTCTATTTTTCTGCCAATTGGGATGATTCTGCTTCTGAAATTTTAGTCTCAACTAAGTAGCAGTTTGGGGAATGCATGTATGTTTGTCTGGAATAAGTATCAGGTAAGAGCAGGAAAGACGTTGTCCATCAGATGTTTGTGCTTTGAATTGGCCGTATCAGGAAGTCTTCAACTAGTTATATTCCCTAGACAACAGTTATAGGAAACTGCCATTTCAGTTGTGTTAGTACCTCTGTTAATCCTGTAACAGTACCCGATAACTCCCTTTGTAGGGGTATGTGCAGAAAAACACAGCTAAACCATAGATCTATGAATTCCTGGCAGTTGTGCAAAATACATCTATTTATATACCTTATGTTGTGACCACTTCAAACCCAGACTTTTCATGTCCTTTCTCTCCCAGGAAATAGCTTCAGTCACCTCTAATAACAGAAGTCTTTTTTGGCTGCTGTTGCAGGAAATAGAACTTAATGGCCTCTAACCAAGTAATGGCAGAATATTTCCCATAATAATCCCTAGGTCATGGCCAACATTTGCTGTACACTACTGGCAGTTACAACGGATGAGGGGTATTTTGCCATCATGATAAACAAGATGGGAATAACAGAGGCACAGCCTCACAGCTCGGTAGCTGCTAATAGGGGATTACCTCCTCGTCTCTAGGCTCTAGGAGAGGGTTGCCCCTCAAAGCTGTTGCAGCCAGATAATTTGTACATCTTCCCATCTACTGCTCACCCTTTGTCTAAGAAATGCTTTAAATGAACATACACTGTCTTTGCCCCTGTTTTCCCTGCTGCATATCCAGTGCTATTAGCAA
Organism: Pezoporus wallicus; assembly: GCF_028554395.1. Taxonomy (NCBI): domain Eukaryota; kingdom Metazoa; phylum Chordata; class Aves; order Psittaciformes; family Psittacidae; genus Pezoporus; species Pezoporus wallicus. The sequence continues at coordinate 864,762 of NW_026635397.1, read as the reverse complement.
ACTGGGACGAGGTAAACATCATATTACAATTGCAGGTCCATGGAGCTGAAGCATGCCTTGGGAGCATTTTGTACAGTTCCGTCTTGGACCATGAGAGCCTTGAATGTACTTTTGGGCATCAGGTTACTTGAGGGATAGAAAAGAGCATCTTTTAAAGAAATAAAAGATTTTTGTTTATTATTTACTTATAATTTTAGACACAAACTAAACGTTAATTTTTGTCAGTCCTGAGCATTCACTAAAGGCTTCCTCTGCATTCCTGACTATGATATGTGGAGTGGAAAACCATAATCCTATCTGCTCAAATCTTTCCAACTGCATCTAGTGTAATTACCAAATTGAATCTTGTGATAACTGAAGCACTTGATTTATTGCATCCAGCCTGTGAGATATAAAGTTGCATAATGCTAGGCTGCTGTACAAAGCCTGTTATCTGCAATTACATGAGAGTGTCTCTTTTCCTCTTGGAAAGGTGGTTGGAGTGACATTTGAAATATGGCTTGAGGGAACACGCCTGCCTGAAAAGGAGCAGCTGATTTTGGGTTATTCTGGGAGGCTGAGCATATGGTGCAGCACAAGGCCAAGCAAGTTCCTCCCTGTGCTTTGCCAGCCTGTCTCTTAGCGTTCCCTGCAGTCTTCTCTCCCGCCTTGGCAGGCAGTTTTGCATCCCTCTTTTACAGCTAGTTAACTATGGTGTTAAGACATTGCCTTTTCCTATGACCTGGCTTCATCATGCTGGGAAGTCACAGCCCAGTGGCCACATAGCAATGTAATGCTTGTCTTACAACTGGGTGGATACCTCTCATTTCACTCCTTGCACTGCACGTGGTCAAACCTATCACTGTATTTTTCCACAGTAGTATCAACTGTGGTGTCCAAATTATCTTCACTGGCCTCTGCTCACTGTTTCCTCCCTTTTGTATGGTTGGTTGAGCTCAAAGATGAAGAAGGCATTTGTTCTAGAATAAAACTAATTGGCTCTTAAAAGCAAGAACTGATTTGAGCCTTGATTAGAGCCAAGACCCTTCAAAAGCAACTGTCTGCTAAAGAAGCCTTTATATTGCCTTGGCATTAACTTTATCTGGGAGGTTGGGTCTGGCTAATGATGAATTATTCTGTTGCAATTCCATGAGACTGAAGTGTGACACAAGCTCATTAGAGAAATCCTATGAAATCAAGAACATGGGAAAGTCTAAAAGAGAGGAAATGCAGTGGTGTAGCAATGCTGGGAATTCATTAGATCAGATTCTCAGGCACTGAGTTAGTGCTTTGTGGTGGAGAGTTGATATTTCCAGTGGAGAGCTCAATCACTTAACAGGGTTTAGGTGGATTATGCTGATGCTGGGTGCTCTGCACAAGGAAAGATCTCAAATCTCCAGGCAAATATGCACTTTTGGATGCTTCTCTGCACATCTGCAATGTCTTTAATGTGTGGTGCTAAGGGCTTGCTCAGTTCTCTAATAGTGCAGCTCGAACATACTTGTAATGTGGTTTGGAGACAGCACGGCTGCTGCCCTTGTCCTTTTAATTGCAGTGCCATGGATGATTTGGGAGACAAATCATTTGTCATTCTGAAAAATGAATCCAAATACTTGCTTGTGGGGAAAGAAGCAAGGTCCATGCTCCATGCTCAGTGCTGCATGTACTGCAATTAGAAGCAGCTCTCTAGAGTTGAGCTGGATGCCTGTTGCATGAGCACAGAAAGCTCAATATTCCAAGTGGCTTCTCAGAAGAAGGGACACTGTTAGCTCTGAGGTGACAGAGCTCTTGAAGTGTGTATCTAGCTGAAGGCAGCAATTGTGCAGCTTCTTGGAGATCAGTGTGCTGCTGATAGATTAAAAACCAGAATAAACCCAGAGCAGACCAAGCCAGAGGGGTACAGCACATACTGAATATGACAGTAATAGTACCACTGGTTCCACTCCCATTAGCCTGATTTTACTTACAGTTAGGTATCAGTTGTGACTGATACAATGGATTTGGGCAATAGCTTGCCATGACTTTCATGTTTCATCCTCCTAACTGAAATACAGCGTGCTGTGTTTTTGAGGCTAGCAGCATCCTATTAGAAATACAAGAAATTAGTTATTCAGGCTTCTTAATGGGGAGCCTTATTTTTTTGGCAGCCCAGCATTGTAGAAGACAAGCTTTATAATGCCTTGGTTGGAACTAGATCTTTTAGTATCTGCAGATTGTATAAAATATTACAGCAGGAATAATGCCTCACTTGCCTTGCACTGTGCTATGGCATCCTGCTTTTGTCCTTGACACCAACAGCAAGGCACAGACCTGTTAAATAACACCTCCAACTCAGCAAAAGATAGTGGGATCCTGGTGCTATAAAAATGGTAAGGAATCCAACCTCTCTCAGCATGCTGTTGCCATCTAAAACTGAGATCAAATACTTCTCTCAGGCAGTTTGCTTGCATTCCAACTGTGTAATTTTGGACTCAGAAGGAACTTGAAAATGTATCTCACCAAACAGTGTTGATAATTTTCCTTCTTATCTGTTTCAGTAGGATGGTCTGATTAGTTCTCTGCAGTGGTTGTGCTTCTTTCACACTTAAAAATACAACACATTACAAAGTTTCCTTCCCTCTCACACTGGATAAGCTAAATGGGAAGTTCTTATGAGCACTTAAATGTTCCATTCCTGGCAGTGTTCAAGGCCAGGTTGGATGGGGCTTGGAGCAACCTGCTCTAGTGGAAGGTGTTCCTGCCTGTGGCAGGGGGTTGGAACTAGAGGAGCTTTAAGGTCCCTGTCACATGTGATGTTAATTGATGACTAGCATGTTCCTTTCCTTCCTACTTCCTAGGAAGGGAAAGCTGGTCTTTGGGCAGAGATGTACGATCCTTCTTAGTGCCTTCAGAGGCCTGGTGCGCTATGAATAGCTGAGGAGGCAGACAACATGCTGGGGTTGTGCAGCCCAAAAGTAACTCAGTGGTTTTAGCTATCTGAAGATCATGGCTTGTCCTTGCTCGTACTGAATGGTTTCAAACATGCCATGGATGACGATAGCTCTCTTCAGTTGGCCAACCCCTAGGTAGAAAGTCCAGAGCTTGTTTATCTTGCATCTTAAATATCCTGTGAGACATCTTGGATAGTTGTTTCCCTGGTTCTGTCTGGTCTTCCGAAGACTTTCAAGTTGTGTGAGCAAAGGTTATGTCATGGACCAATATGTATTCCTTGGGTCAATGCCCAGGAAGCTAAGTCTGGCACATCCCACCCTTTATTTGCATGAAGAAACTGAAAAGTTCATATGAGGAATTGTCTTTTATGCAAGAGACACACGAATATTCATCCAGTATCCATAAAACTGGAAGATAATGTTCTGATTCATCCTCTGTGTGTGAAAGGAGAAAATAAAAGACAAAAGGATGGCTTGTGCTGGCTTTGTTTTCCTCTTGCAGGCAGTGCTGGAGCTGAAGTTGCATTAACAGACCTGTTAATAACATATTCCGTAACAGCCAGAGCAGCTCATACTTAATGGAAAAACACAAAATGTTCCATTGGGAAACAATTGCCCTTTATGCAGGATGCATTTCTTCTCTCTCTCTTTAGTTTAAGGAATCTTACTTGGAACAAAACAAAGCTTGTCCCTTCAGACGTCCTCTGTTCATGCTGTTCTCTCCCCAAACCAGACTCGTAATCCCTTGTTTGGCCGACATAATCACTTGCACAAATATCAGTTGAGATAGCACAGACAGATTATAGCTTCCAGCAGGATGAGGGAGGATGGGTCAGGCTTTAAATACCTCTGCCTTTATGCAACTGTTTTTCCTAAGGATAAAACAAGGGGAATATAAACAAGAATTCTGTAGGCAGATGGCCTTTAGTAACCTCTCCACGAGGCATCAACAGCTTGTAAATAAGAAGTGGTCCAGAGAGCAAGCCCGGACTGCAAATGAGTTTCCAGACCTGGGTGTGGAAAGCCTTGTTGCACAGCAGAAGGGGAAGATGCTATTCCACAATACAATGCTAATGGGGTATGTGTAGATAATTATCAGTAAAGAGTGAAAGCCACTGTAGAAGATAACATTCTTGCCTTGTTTTAAACCTTGGTTGACAGCTGATTCTTGCAGCTATTTAATGCAGTGGTTGTTAACTTGGGAAGATAGAGGATACCTTTAGGAGCCATAAAAGTGGGAGCTTCATGTTCTCATTTGATCGTGGCCTTGGTATAGGTCATTCTTCTGTTTCCCTGGGAGTGTTGCTAAACTCGTAAGGATATAGGGAAGTTTGACCTGTTGTGATGTAAGCATTGGGTGCAGTGTAACGTGTGACAAGCACCTGTTTCTAATCCAGACCTATAAATCATAGCATCAGAGACTGATTTGTGTTGGAAGGGACCATAAAGCTCCTCCAGTTCCAACCCCCTGCCACAGGCAGGGACACCTTCCACTAGAGCAGGTTGCTCCAAGCCCCTGTGTCCAGCCTGGCCTTGAACACTGCCAGGGATGGGGCAGCCACAGCTTCTCTGGGTACCCTGTGCCAGTGCCTCAGCACCCCCACAGGGAAGAACTTCTTCCTTGAGAATCCCTACAGATCCAGTCTATTTTCCTTACAAATTTTCCCATCTCTCTGCTTTAGCCTTTGCATGACTGACCTCAAAGACTGAATTGTAATTTTCCAAACTAAGTTAAGGGATTCTCAAGCTCTACAAATTGGCATCAATATGTCTGTAATGCAACAGGATGAATAAAACATCCAGAGATATCTTGAAAGATTACTCTTAGACTGTACTGGAACTGGTACATCTCAAAATGGGCTCACTCAGTTTCTGCCTTTTTTACCAGTTGGCTATGATCCATGTGTATATATACAAAGGACATAGAAAGACTTTTTCTAGTCTGTGAGGAGTCTGCAGGTAGAAGAGATAATATGGAGAGGAGATGAAGACTATTGCATTGACTTGGTGTGGAAGGAACTCTGGAAATACTTCCCCACCCAGCAGCAGTTCCAAATGTAAAGCAGGTAACTTGCCCAAATGTCTGCTTTGGGTGGGATTGCCATACACTAATGATTTTGGTACTCTTTTTTTCCTAGCTGGAAGAGGACATTGTTTCAGACTTCTCAGTGAGTTCCCTTTTCTCTTGATTACCTAACAGTTGTTTAAGCCAGCATTTCTGGTTACTTGTACAGCAAACAGTGCAGAAAAAAATTCATTCTTAGCATCTTCCTGATGCCAAGAAATCCCTGATTTCATCTGCTAAGTCTTGCGTGTAGGATTTTAGTTGGAGGCCAGAGATAAATAACAGAACATAACCCATGCTATCAAACAACTGCTTTTGTAGGATGTTTGAGGGCCTTTTCTGCATGTGATTTGGAGAAAACTATTACCTTTTTAGTACTGGACCTGAGATACTGTGTGCAGAGCTGTGAATCACAGCTACTCAAATTGGGTAAGATGAGCTTTAAGGTCCCTTCCAACAGAAACCAGTCTGGGATTCTGTGATTGTTGCAAAGTGTTTCCATACTCAATCGAAAGATTGTAATAGGGAAGATGCCTGTTTTCCTAGGAAAGCATAGCAATAACAATGGAAAAGCAAAGTTTGACTGGATTAACCTGAGTCTTTGTGAGATGTAATTCTAAACTAGCCTTTACCTTCAGCATGCTACAGTCAAAACTGGACACTTGGGGAAGAGATTATGATAAATGCATTAGGAAACTTGCCTGGCGAAGCTTTTTTCCCCTTGTACCAACACACATGTAAATCTTGCAGGCTGCATGCCCAGTGTGGGTGTAAGGCTTAGTTATGATTCAGCAAAATGGAATGTAAATCCAATCTCCTATAATGAAATGAGTGGGAACATTTTGGACTTTCATTAAGTTCATACTGTAAAAAAGATAATTCGGAGAGCAGCTTCCAGCTCCTGGAAGATAGCTTGAAAAAAACATGATTAGTGATGGAGGGAACTGAAGCTTTTGTTGAACTTAAACCTTCCATGAGGAATGTCTGTAACATCATCTTATCCCTGGTGCCAAGCATGACTTGAGAAGTGAAATCGTTGAGTCTCTGAAAGACATAGACAAATTGAATTTAACACAGAAAGGTTGCCAATAGCTGGTTTAGGCTCTGGCTCTGAGCTCAAGAGCTATTGGAAGTGGTAGGAATTGTTAGTAAAACTAATATTCAAGAAATGACACCTTAATCACTGCAGCCAAAGGCCAAATTGAATAGAGAACAGAGTGGGATGGTGGAAGTGAAGTACGAGTCAGCTGGGCTAACTCACACCCTCCTTGTTATGAAGCAGAGAGCAGGAGTTGAACCACAGGCTTTACCCAGAGCCAGTGGCAGGACATTAATTGGATGTATACTTTGACATCCTCCTAAAGATGACCTGATCCTGCAGGTGGTCATGCAAGTGCACAGACCTGCACTTGAGATGTTAGGGGGAAAAAAACCTTTAGAAGCAGAGACAATGGACTCTCCACTGTTTCCCACTATGTTTTGAACTGCAGTTTGGGTGCTAGGCAGGTAGAACGATGCAAACAACACAGCACATCATGTGAGGAGTGATTGTGTAGTCCACATTAACCTGTAGCACCTCTACAATTGTAGTTGTTTACTGCAGTTACATTTGCTGGAAGATTCACCAGAAGACATCAGGATAACCGTTTGTGTTACACCACCAATAGGATGCTGATGAAGAGAGGCTATAAAACGAATGTAAATATAATTACAGGTGCCATGAAGAGGCAGATGAACCAAAGGTAATTTGGTAGAGAAAACCCAGGGTAGTGTTGAAAATCAGTGTTTGCAATAGCAGGCTGTATGCACAGACCTGTATTGTTCCTGGAGGAGGAGGAAGAGCTGGTTGTATTTGAAGGTTACAGAGCAGGTTAGAGGCTGGAGAACAAGCTGTAGCCAGTGCAGCCACCAAGGTACCTGTCACATGCGCAACTGCTACAAGCCTGGCTAGTGGCAGGAGACTACAAACCACAGCAGGGTGGGCAGGGTGAAGGAGCTGTCGCACGGGAGCCCCAGCCAACAGCGAAGCATCCAAGGGGCTGTAATAGCTACTGGAGCAGAGCAGCATGCCATGTGTAACGCTCATTGGGGCAGCGAGAACTGTCACAACAGCAGGAAGGCACTTTGCAATTAAATGAGTGGATGGTTCTTCGCAGAGCAAAGCGAGAGCACAGGCTGAACGCTGCCTTGTGAGTTCTCTGTTGTGCTTACATACACATGATATGCGAACATGGGAAGTACTCAACACCTACAATCCTGAAATAACTTACATGTATGAAAGATAAAGGCCTTAAAGGCCTGGTAGTCTGTGTGTTATATTACAGGCATGAGACATTAGATAAGGTTGAAGAATCTGGCCTCCTCTTCACGGAAGCCTGGAGAAATAATTATGCTCTTCCCTTGGTGGGTAACAGCTCAACAAAGCAGTAGCTTACAGCATGTGCTGACTCTCCCAACTGTGAATTACTGTTCTGCAGCACTGCAGTATGCTCCTGGTTGTCAGCCTTGGGACTGGCTAATGCATTGACACTCTGGATATTCCTGTATTCAGTCTCATCTTACAGCATGTGTCCTATTGAATAGGATTGAAGATGCCTAAAAATGAGCCTGCTACCTGGAAGTTTGTCCTTATGGTTATAGGTGCTAGTAGACTGCATTGAAGCGCTGCCTAATCAAACTGATCAAATTCACATTCCAGAGCACAGGCATTTCTGAACTAAAATTTAGAAGTCACAGATGGAGCTGGCTGGAAAAAGTCCAAGTGATTGGAAACAGAGCCCAGGACAAGACAGAGTCGAGGTTGTTTCCTTGAGCTGAGAAAATGGGCAAGCCCCAGCTGCTCAGCTTGTCTGGAGCAGACAGCTGTAGAAAACATTTTGCTGTGCAGCAAAAGGGCAAATATTAGGATGCCAGAAGACTCGCTTGGAGTTTGGCTTGCATAGTTGAGCTCTGGGTTCAGTTCTGGCCCTCCCCCTGGACCAGCATTGTTCTTCAGGGTGAAGCAAGAGCAGGATTTGCTCTGCTGGCCAGTGACCATGAAGTTCCTGGTTTTATACTTGAATGCTGAAGTGCTCATTAATATTGCACCACAATCCCTTTGCAGAGGCTCTTGTTTAATACCTGTGTGGTAACAGGAGCAGCAGGACTGGGTCTCAGTGCCCACCTTCAGTAAGTGAAGTAAAGGAATAAGCATGAATACAAAATACTGCTCGGTGTAGCTGTCCAGGAGGAAATGGGACTTTGAACAGTGATTAGAAAGATAGTGGCCTGCTCTGCTTTTGGTTTGCAACATAAGAAAATAAATCTCAGGCTCTTTAGGGTTGTGCCTATGTGAAAATTAAAGGATTAAAGATGGCATAAACCAAACCCCTGCTCAAGGGAGCATCATCACTGTGTACATGCGAGGGAACACCATCAAGTGAGAGATGCTTTTGATGCAAATATTGTGGTGACTCCCAAGTGCCTTTTTAAAAGGACAGTGTTGATGTGCAGCTCTGGTGCTGGGTAACCACAGGGAAGCAAAGCCATCTCAGCGTAGGATCTGCCACTCCAGTGAGCCCCATCTGTCAGCATTCATACACTCCAGCAGAACAGTGCTGGGAAGTGGATCTGGAAGGGCAGAAGATACAGGAATTCAGTGTAAACTCATGATTCTCATGACTTCTGTACCCACAGAATAAAATCACAGGACCTTAAAATCTTTCTTCTTCAGGATCAGTGATAGATCAGCAAAACATTGAAACTTAGGAAAAGTATGAAACTTCAGCCATGCTCACACCATAGCATATGTTCCTTTGTGGCTGTTTTTCCATTTCTGTTTGGACACTAGAATAAGGTTTTACTATTCCAAACTGCCCCAATGTTTTCTTCCAGTGGATTGCTGGGAGCAGCCGGATCCGGAGGTTAAACAATTGCAGCCTGTGAAAAGAGACTGGGTTGGGAGCACCAGTGTCATGATGCACAGCCGGAAAAGAATTCCTGCAACAAAAAGATCTGTTAATGAATTCTGAGTATTTATAGCTCTGTGAGCTTTCCTGCAGAGTTCATCTCCATGGGAAGTTATTAGCTCAAAAGTGAGCTTAGTCACAAGCCGCTTATAGGGAATATTTCTATTTATAACAGTCTCATTACAGTAGCTGGTGTGCTGGTGCTTCTATGACATGGTTATTTACTAGTTGAGGCATCCAGTCCTGCTCGGGTTAAAATGTATTCCTATAGACATAACTGTCTTCATGGGGAAAGGGCTACCCAACCCTAACAAGTAGAGGAACACGTGCTATGTGAAGGTGGGATGGACAAGGGGAGAGGGAGGTGTTAAAGCCCTATTCTTTGCCCAGTAACCCTGTATTTACACTGAGCATCAAACCAGGGTTCCCATGGCGTGGAATAATGGGAAATGTATCAATGCTAATGTTGTGTATTAGTTTTTCATCCATTTCCTGATGTATCTGTTCAGGGCTTTCTGAAGCAAAGATGCCATTTGCAGTGCAGGGTGAACGGGGGTACATATGTCAGCCCAGCAGAACAGCTTGTACTGTGAACTGATATTAAGGCCATTCATGCATGAGGTAATTTGGTTTATAATAGTAGCAGAAAGCCTGCCTGTGCACCGGTGCAGCAGCCTGCTGGCCATCAGGGAATGAAAATCCCATTGCTGGCTGGGGATGGGAATAAAGATGAGTTTACGCCCAGATGGATTTCATGGGGTTTATGGTCATGCAGAGCCTCCCTGTTTGTTGTCTGTGCCACAGTTCTGGGACAGGAATCTTTCCTTTGGCTCTGCAAGCATCCTTCTGCAGGAAGTTGTGCCTAGAGAAGCTGTAATCCTTCCTTACAGTTGGTTGGGATCTTGCTGTGGATCTGGCTGCATTGCTGCTGCTGGAATGCACCACACCAGCCTGCAAGTGGCAGCTGCAGCTCACTTGATATGATGGGTTATGTTATTTGGAGCTATTTGGAGTCTGATAATGCCCTGCAGGGATGAGGCAAATGGGAAATGAGGAAATCTAAGGATTTGGCCTGGGTCGTATTTGTGAATAAGCAAAAATTGATTCTTCCATCTTAATTCTGGGTTTAGCCCCAGCTTGTATGTGCCTTCTGCGGGCTTTGGGGTTTTTAGGGTTTTCAGTGCAGTTTGACTTAGAGGAAGGCCTTAAGATCAAGCATTGCTCGGTGCCATGCTGCCCTTCCACACATGAGGTGTGAGAGTTGCTATGAAGTTTGTAGTGCTCTGTATGTACTAAGCACTCCAGTTAAACAGCTCATTCATTCACAGTTACACTTCAGACCAGTTTAGTGCAAGCAATCAAGACTTGAATAAAGCCTGGGCCCATGCTGAATTGATTCCCGGAGCAGAACAGGAATTTGGCATGATTTGGCTCTGTTCTGTGATACGGCGCTTGGAGCTGTGCCTCAGCTTATCCACAAGTGGTACCTTGACACCAGTGCAGAATGAGGTCTTTGCAAGCAAAAGAGAAGGAAGCTGCTGTGGAAGAATACTGGCAAGTACAAGGCCGCACAAAGAGGTGGTGGTAATGGCTCATATTGTAAGCAGAACAGGGTATGGCTCTGTCTTGCTGTCCATAAACTGTGAGCATGAGAATGATGATGGCCCAGTGCATTTCCCCAGCTGCAGATCATGAGACCATGGACTAGAGAAGCCTCAGTTATTCAGCTTTGCACTTCAAAGATTATTACTGAGAATTGAGAAACACTTACTTAGAACTGTTCCTCTGTTCGCCAAAGTGACATGTTCATGTCAGCTTCCCCTTGTGAGGATCCAGTTTTCCACACTGACCTTCCCTCCTACTGCAAATCTGCAACTGAGAGCTGAAAAGTTGAGTTGAGATCCTCGGAGAATGAGAGCAGAGCCAGTGCTAATCCTTAGCCACGAACACTCAGTGCCTCTACAAAGCAGTGCTGGGGCTTAGTTCTCAGCTGGCTCACAGGGAAGCATACCTTTATGTGAGGATCAGAGTGTTAAGATAGGAGGCTAGGCCTTTAGAAACTTCAGGATAACAGTCCTGTGGTTAAATCAACACTTCCAAGCCGGGTGTACTCATAGTCACTTCTGCCAAGGAAACTATTCAAAGTACTGCAAGGGACTCGCAGGTTAACCCTTGAGGAGCTACAGTCACACCCATTTTGGCAAGGAACCCTGCCAGGTCAGCCATAAAGGGCACAGCCAGGATTACAAAAGGGTATTAAAGGTTTATGCTGCTAAGTCCAAATAGGGTAAACTTGTTATACCAGCTCATGTGTTCCAGGAAAACTGCTGCCACTGCAGTAAAACGCACATGGACTTCAACCACCAGCCTCTGCCACAGAGGCAGAGGATGGAGCTGACTGATGGAAGGAGGCGAGCAGTCTTTAGTTAGTGGCGAGTTTTACTGGCACCCACTCAAGTCCAGCTTTAGTTTTATTCATATCCTTTGCCCAGTTTAACTTCTGTGCATGCTCAGATTGAAACACCAACTCAGTCCCTTTCTAATAGAAAACGTTCTTCCATACTGGCTTTTTCCAGCCTAGAAATAGTTAAGAGCCACTTTTTATTAGGTTGACATTACCACCTGAAGTGCTACTTTGACTTTTGGAGAGCCCCGCTCTTTTGTCAGCTCAGCAAACACCTTGCTTCCTCAGAATAGTGGGGAAAGGCTCAGGCAGAGCTCTGTTGTAGCATATACTATTTCCCCCCATGGCACTTAAAGCTGAACAGCTTCTGAAGGAAAGAAGGAGACAAACCTCTGACTAAATTTCCAGTTCCAGCTGAAACAGGAGCAAAAGCACGTGAAAGTATGGAATAGGACGGAAGAATCAATGCATCTGGTATGATTTGGACAAGTAAAAGCTCAATGCCACTATCTATTTCTGGAGGCATCACATTGTAATATCAAACATTCAGTATCAGAAAGCCAACAAGTCACTTCAGCTCTCAGGCATTTATAACCACATTGTTAATTCCTACTTGGTAATAGTTACAAAACATCAGCTGTTACTACAAGCCTGCTCTTTTAGATTGACTAATAACCAAGCTGTTGCCCTTTAGCCATATAGATACTCCTCTGTTGACAAGTAACAACATGCGAGAGAGGAGCACTTGGCATCTGTGCCCTGACTCCTGCTTTGCACAAACAGCTTTGCACGAGTTGAGCATTGCTCAAATGAAAGTCTCAGCAGTCTCTGGAAGCTCTGACAGGACCGATCTTGGAACCTGCTCTAGATCTGCTTTCACTCCAAGCTTTAAGTTCTCTTGGAAAACAAAAGTAGGAATTCTCCAATGTTTCCTGCCCCGGGCTCTTCCACACACATAATAACTGTGCTTCTGCAAGGGAACATTTCATAGCTTCCTTGTCAGAGGAAATAAACATTGCTGCTGCTCTGTATGCTTCTACGGTCCTGCTCTGTAGCTGAGGGCAAGCAGCAGTAGCTCTCGAGAGGCTACCCTGAGCTGTGTCTTCCCTGCAGAAGACAGCCAAGGTTTGGATTTATATTTAATGACTTCTGGTTTTCATTAAAACCCAAATGGGTCTTAGTTTTCTTCTGTCACACCGGGTAAGAAACACTCAATTCTTACAGGCAGAGCAGTCATGGTGCCAGATTTAAGCTTTTCTTAATCTTCTCAGGGAATGACTTACAGTGAGGAAGCACTTGAACTCCCCTGAAACAGCCATTTTATTGAGTGGCAGCAGCCCAATTCTGTAAGAAGTATCAGTATAAAGACAAATGTGTTTGATGAAGGCTTCTGCTGATGCCAACATGAGACACCAGCAAGGCTGAGGGGTAAAAACCTGCATGGGCAGCTAAGAAAGAGAGCCAGTTCTGTGTGGGATGAGTGTAAAAATACCCTATGAAATATTGCCAGCTCCTGAGTCCTCTTTGCATCATTTTAGCTTTCCACATAAGGCATTGACATGCTTCATTTGAAAGTGATTCATTTCAGCATTAAAGGTTTGTCACTGCTTTGGTTTGTTGGAGCTCTTTATTATCAGGGTTGCCATAACATGCTTTTTGTGGATTGACAGGATCCCTGCATTCAGGATATGGGGATGGAGATGCTTGGGAACACACATTTGCATGGTAGCAAGTTTCTTCTGGTCTTGAAAGAAGCCAGCATCCTCGGGAGTAACTTCAAGTAGATCAATGAAGGTCAGGAGTCCTGTTTCTCAGGCTGGCCAGCAGAGCACTGGCTTTGCAGATCATGTTTTGTCTAGAGTCAAGGACCCATCAGTTACAGGCATCACATAAAAGGTCTGCATGTGACAAGGCTCATTATTTAGTGGCAGTGTGGGCTTCCAGCTGACCTTTCAGCTGTACAGGCATCTGCAGCTCCAGTTCCCCCTCTGGGTAAAATCAGACAGATCCTCTGTTCATTGTCACAAACACTTCAGGTAGCACTTTGTCTTCAGTGTATGTCCAAACCTGTTGCAAACTTGTGTGACTATTTCAGTGAAACCCATTGCAAATGGAGGTGTAGCATTGGAGTATCTCAGGTTCATCAACCACATCTGGAGAGATTTGATGGCATATAAAACTCTGGCCCTGCAGGGTAGGGTTCAGCTGACCTCCTGTGGGTTTATGAATCACAGTGTTGCCTCACCAACCAAAAACTTAGGTCAACCTCAGCTTCTAGAAGGGATGCCTGCAATGATATGTAGTATATTTAACAAAGGAAAAATGCATCCTCAGGGGTCCTGAGCAACAGTTAATAACAGCCAGTGACAGTAAATGAGTGGTATTACAGAGGTTTTGGTAAAGGAGCTCAACTAATGGCTTTAACCACAGCAGACTGAAGCTGGATTTGAGGGGAGCCTGATACTGCAATCTTCATTGATTCTGCAATTGCTAAGGCAGCTTAAGCAACACAAACCATGCCATCATTCATCATTCCATCATTCTAATTGGGTTATTGTACTTTATATTCAAATACTGTGACAGTAAAGGACTCCTAGATACTGTGAATTGATGGATACTTGCTATGTAAATGTGATCAATTCTGCATTAGTTTATGCATAATTCTGCATAAGCTCCAGCATTCGCACTAGTGCAAGTGCCAGTGATGCTGTGCCAAAGGTTAGGACAAGGTGCGACAGTTGGCTACCTGCAGCTGGTGAGATTCCAGACTCACAGGCATCAGTGCCTTCGATCGGGCGATCCGAAGTGTAAGCAAATAGAAGTGTTTGCCCCAGGTTTGAAGTGGTTTGAGCCTGTGGCCTGGGAGGAGGAAAAACCCTTTTATTGTCAGTTGAGATTGCGTGAGGGAACCTATAAAACCTGTCAAGAGCTTCAGCAATGCCTCAAACTGTCCTGATCTGCATCGCCGGAAGGCACACGCTGAACACACAGCACTGTAACTGCCACTGTATGGTCTGTTATAGCCCTGGCTCTCTGGCTGATGTTCAAAGAACCTGCTGAGCCATGAACAATTCAGATCAAGGTGAATTACTTCCCAGTGTTACAGTTCATAGTCCCAGTGTTCAGGGTGTGTTTATCTTGCTCCCCATCTGTGCAAAGTGTGTGGCTTTCGAGGTGTGCTTGTGTAACATGCTCTGGCAATGCAGTTTATCAGTCAGGTACATGAACTGCATGAGTCTGTACAGCCTACGCTGACTGACCCAAGTAACAGTGCAGAAGCTGGTTACGTGTTGGACCTGACTGGCCGTGAGGCAGGTGGAGGCTTTGAGAACCTGTTGAATAACTGGCTCCCTTCATAAACTGGTGCAAATATATAGCTTCTTGAGTAGTCGCTTAGGGTTATTGTAACTGTTGATAGCTTGCTAGTTTGAAGCTGGTAAGGTCCTTTCCAACCCTAACTTTTCTTATTCTATGATTTTAAAACCTGTTAAATAAGTATTCCCATATTTGTGTGGAACAAAAATGTAGCTTCTACTGGGAACATGCACAAATGCTCGAGCCTGCTTTCCAGCACTTAGTACCTGCAGCAGGCGGATGGAGTACAAAGAAGACAGCACTTCCATATGTACCTTCTTGGTACAGTTTGAGAATCCCTTGGTTCTGTTCACCTCAGGGCAAAACTATGGCAGAAATGTTTGCTGGGAAGCTCTCTGCATGCATGGTGGGAGAGGAGATGCTGTTTGCTACTACCTAAACTTACCTGCTTGCGGTATCCCCAGCTTTGGCTTCCAGGTTGATGTGCGTATAACCCTTTAAAAAGGGAAATACGTGAAACAAGGAAGGAGGAGTGTGGTTGAGGATGGTGAAAGTTCTTTACAACTTTTGCTTTTACAATTCAGCACTTCAAAGAGCAGGAAATGGAGAATTACAAGTTCCTGGTGCAAATCTGTGCATCCTGAGAACGTGCATGAAGAATTGCCTTTGTGGATTTCCAGTGGAAATACTTGTAGGGATTTGAACCATCCAAGCAAATCTTTCCAGTCAGCTGAGGGGCTAAAGTGCTGTAGTGCTGTATGGGGACTTTATGCATAGTACTCTGCAGCATGCAGAGAGAAAGGGTTTTGCCAGGAATAAAATAGGGAAGAGAAGAATCCAAGTGTTGTTCTCAGGACAGGCTAGCCAGGATCTCAAACATGAATCAGGAATGGGAGGTGCAAAAGTGAAGCTGCCATCCCAGTAACTATGTGGAATGGATGGTAAATGGAGACAAGACCCAAAAATGAGACTGAGTGCTCAGGTTGGACTGCAATCTTAGCAGCAAGATTCAGAGGCCATACTGTGATTTTGGTGTTTGGGAAGGAGGAGGAAAAATAAGTACTAGTGAGGTAGGATAACCAGCATTGCAGTGAGCAGAGCAGGTTTGAAGGGTGGACTTTCCTTTTGGAACAATAAGGGATTATTTTCACTGCCTGTCAGTCACTGAAAGAACAGAATTCGGTTTCAATGCGGACAGACTGGAACATGTCCCGTTTCTGCTTGCTCTACACTGCTCCAGGGCAGATGGTGAGAGCACATTGACTGACAGAAGTACCTAGAAAAGTCAGTTTAGGCTTCCAGGGAGAAGACATTGATGGCATGGAAGGCAGCAGAAAGATGAGATGTAGCTGGAGGAGAGGTGTAGGCATAATCTCTTCTGGATGAGGACAGAGATTTCCTGTAACATGGATTTCCATTCCTGCCATTTCATTTGTTAAATGCAAGTTTGTAGCTTTGCTGCCAAGAGTTCTGAGGTTTTTGAACAGGAGGACATGACTATAAAGTAATTTAAAGAGACAGAGTTTAGAAGGCAGGTCAGGCCAGGTCATGGGTAAAATCCGAAGGCAAACTGAGATTCAGCAGAGGAGAGTTGGAGAAGGAAGAATGGCCAACAGGAAATGAAGCTACAACAATAAACCTTATCCTGAAAAATGCCAGATTGTTTTTCATTCCAATAGGAGGATCTGCCTTGGTTCTCAGGGTAGAACTCCGTTTGGTGGGATAGTAAAAAAAACAACTTGCTCTCTGGGGAAAATGTGCTGTGCCGGATGTCCAGGCGCTGGGTGAAGCGCTTTGCGCTTCCTGCTGAAGTCAGATTTCAAATACATGGAATTTAGATTAATTGAACTAAAGATATGGAGTGATGACTCCCACAGAGCAGAGAAAAACATGTGCAGTATCCTGTGCCCATGAATTCAGCTGGGGTAGAGCCCAGTCCCCACTGCACCAAGACTTTGCAGCTCCCTTGGCTGGGTTACATGAGTCTAGTTCACTGTGGTCCAGTTTCTGCAGCCTTCTCCACTGAAGAAGTGTGATGGAGGGAGCTGGGTCTGCTTCACTCAAAGGTGAATCCCACACCAGCTGGGATCTATCCATAACTTGCTAGAGAAAAGGAGTCATGGAACGGAAGAGGGAGAGAGCTGCTTGTAGTTCCCAGCGCTCCCTTGAGACCAAGGAGCTTCCTTCCTGCTTCATCTCTTGATGTAGCGGGCCTCGCAGCCTGTGGTTTCCTTGGACTGGTGCTGTTGTAACATACGGGTTTTGGAGAAGAATAGTTATGCGTAATAGTTCTGGCTCACTGAATTCTACCAGTGCCATAATCTTGAGCACAAAGCCTGTTAAACTGCACATTGCCTTTGTAAAAACTTCAGTCAGAAGTGACCTTGTTGCCTCTCTTACAGCAGAAAACCTCAAGCTTCAGCAGGAATGGTTTATAGCACAGCAGTGGCTGGGATGTGCTTGGCTCAGTACTAAATGTATTTTGAAGGTACTAAGTCAAAAAGTATCTGATCATAGACGTGGGTGGGGAGATAGATGTTCTTTCCATGTGTTTTCAGGATTAGGTTTTGGTCACTAAGTGTTGGATGAGGAACCAAGGTCAGCACGTGAAGATGTTTGAGTGAATTTAATACTAATTGTAAGCAATAATATGTGCTAACACCTATGTCAGGAGACTGACCTGCAGTTCATTTGAAAGAATAGGGGGGAATGCTCTCTTTCTCAAACCCTGGCCAAGAGTTAAAGGCTCTGGCAGTCAGCTTTGACTTGAGAAGGTCATTGTGTTTCCTAGTAGGTGATGATCCTTTTGTCTCAAAAACATTATTTGGAGGAGAAGAGGAGGTGGAACAAGCCTCCAACACCCATTCAGTTGTTGTCAGCAATGTAACATGAGGCAATGTGAGCTCTTAGGCTGACAAATTATTCAACTATCTAGGCTTTAGAAGGCTTGTTTTGCCAGCTATCTATATATTAGAAATATAAACCACCATGTGTCAGTACTTCGACATAAATTTGAGTGATTTCTTTTTGCTTGCAACTCTTTGATGACTTTATAGACTTTGCAGTTGCAGTGTGCCATTGGGAGGATTAAGTTGTGATTTGCCAGTCTTTGACACAGACTAAAATGAATGCAAAGGCTTTTTGAGTCTTACAGGCTATCATGCCAGGACATGCCAAAGAAGCTCTAGGAAGATGGAAGTGCTTGTGGGTTTATTAAGAAATGCAAGGAATGTGGAGTATTTCACATCAATAAATGTCAGTCTCTAGCTTCCAGCTCACTACTGCTGAGACAATTTCCTCCTGCTTGAGCAGAAGTCTGGAGGGATAACAACCAAGCTAGAAAATGTTGGCTCTCAGCCTTTACCATGAAATGGAGGAAAAGAACACACCATCATCTTTTCCTTTCCAGTAAGTCTATCATCACCTTTGAGGTACTCACACAAGAATAGAGATGCTGGTTAGGAGTAGAAAACAGCAGTGCCATAACCTTTCAGAGGCCACCTGGATCACAAGGTGGCATGTACTGCCACGGGGTGCTGACTGCACAGGAGATCAATGGCAAGATGTGCAGAAAAGGGCTCTGGGGGACAGCTTTCTGTATTTGTCATCCATGGCCAGAGTTAAGTCTTCTCGTCTGTTCTCACTGCTTACCTATTGCTGGCTCTTGCTGGCAGAGCCAAATATCTACCCTGTGCTTCCCTGACTGGTGAATGGGGATGTGCCTCCATAGACACCACATGTTGCAGAAGCAGCTACCCAGTGTGAATGCTTGGGGTTTTGGCCTTCACTGTGGCTGCCTGGAATTTGCAGCTCTGTGGCCAAACTGCCCAGACAGCGAAGGACATTTTAATACCAAATCCATGAACAAATCAATTTACTTCAGTAAGCTACTTAGGGGCCCATCTGGTAGCTGCTAATTTACAGACTGGGCCATCTGCCACTATCAGAAGCTGGGAAGACTGGGAAGGTTACCCAACAGAGCCAACAGTTTAGCTCTGTTTTCATTCCCCCCCTCCTCAATGCTGTGGTTTGTGTCACTGCTCACTGACAGCAATGGCAGCGGCTTCTGTCCTGAAATCCAGACTTCTCCAACCTTGGGTAATGTTGAATGCCTGGGAGCCGCTGCTGCTGTGACTCAGCAGTTGTCCCTGGCTCTGTTTATGCAGTGTTCAAGCTCCTGACAGCAGGATGCTTTGGGAAGCTGTGTTTCTACCCAGCACCTGGATGTTTTAGCTTGGTGCGGCAGGATATGTGGAAAATGTATTGTTAATGTGTGTTATTAAAGCCTTCCCCTCTTGGGTTTCAGAATGCCTTTGCTCAAATGGAAACAGTAAGATATGTGGTATGGAGAGCAAATCTTTCAAGAGCTATAGATTTGTTCCCTGTTTGAGCTGGTTTTGAAGATGTTTGGGGACTTGAGAGATGAAGGTAATTGCAAATTCTTCAGTAAAGGTCAGCTCCAAAACGTGGTCATAGAATCCCAGCCTGGTTTGTGTTGGAAGGGACCTTAAAGCTCATCCAGTTCCAAACCCCCTGCCACGGGCAGAGACACCTTCCACTAGAGCAGGTTGTAGTGTGTGGTCAGTCCAGTACTGCTGGTGTTCAGGAGGCTGTGACAACCTTAGAGCACAGCTCCCTGTGTCTGGATCAGGATGTTTCCTCTCCATGGCATGCTGCCATTGTGTTCCTCAAGGTGGACATAACTTGTCAGTGTTTTCCTTCAATGGGAATGCAAACGAGCCACCAGCTTCAGCTCTAGAGTGCAAGCACTTCTCTGCTGTTGAGCCTGTGCAATCTGAATGCTTAGTTGAGGCCAGTTTCATTTCTTCTCTTTCTCTGGGGTGTCTATCTCCATGGATGCTCTTCTGCTCTAGTTTGGCAGTTAGCCCTTCATGAGTGAGCTAATGGTTGGTATTGGTCAAGGTTTACATTACTAAGTCTCATCATCTGCTCTTGGTGGATGCCAGCTCTAACAGTGTTTATAATTTGGGTACAGTTTTCTGTTTGAAGATGGTGTGGTGAAGCTGAGCTGAATGTCTTACTATAGGAGAAAATTCCAATTAGGAAAAGCCTTAGTCTGAGTACAGTTTTCCCTTACAAATGTATTTATATGCCCTTCAAAAAGAGTAGGAATTTAATCCATGCTTCTTTTCTGCTGACTGGATAATGTAGGCTCTGGCAGCCTGAGCAGTGGAAGTTGTGGCATACAGGATTTACATGTTCTTCAGCTGTTAGCTGTACAGACGGGGAAAACCAAATCAGTGCACCAGGCCCAACACTGATCTGAAGGTCTGACCCTGAGAACTCCTTTGGGCTTCCCTGCATTAAGATGCAGGTCATCCTAAGAGGGGAAACCGCAGCAGCAACAAAGCAAAACCAGCTTTTTGTTGTAAAAGCAAAGACCCAAAGCCTCTCCTTACTTCTTGAGACTGAAGATATTCTGCCTACCAGGACAAAGGCTTCCTACTGGAAGTTTGGGGCTGCAGTTTCTTTTTCCTCTGAGCATGCTTTTCCTCACTTACTGTGATTGAATGTCTTACCCTTAGGGGGCATATTGATTGAATGCTCTCTCAGTCTCTGCTTTAAGAACTGGGAGGGCCCAGAGGAAAGGTTACCCATAGGGGTCCTGTGGCTAATGTGATTAAAAATGATTTGGCTGTGGAAGAGAGAATGTTGTTGTTCTCCATTCTGCTCCTCTGCAAAGAGATAACACTGATGCTGACTACAGAAGTGATAGGTCATGCATGTTCAGTTTGAACAGCTATTTAAAGGCAGTTTCAATAGGGCTGCTCTTTGGGAGTCTAATAAGTAAAAGTTATTCCATTTAGCTCAGTCTAATCCCAAGGATATCTCTTACCCTACTCTTCTTGGAACCCAAGCTAGCAAAATATTAAGGTAAAAGGTGCTGTATTTAGAGGAGATTAGATCTCAAAGGCAGAGTTACCATTTTTTATGATGGAATTTGGGTGCTGAGCACTGATCTGTTTTGTCCTCACAAAGCTTATACATTAATGCTGCTAAGCTATTGTACAGTTCGTGACTGGAGGCCCAAGGTTAGCCTAGGTCTCCTTGCAGTGGTTGTGGTGGGTGCTGTGCTCATGAAGCTCTCATTATCCCTTGCTGCTTCCCTGTTGGAGCCATAGTGAACGTGATGGCTCATTGTGCAATTGGAAAGGTCCTTCAGGTGCAGCAGTTTGGGATAATGCAACTGTGAAGACACAGGCTCTGCCCCAGCTGTGTCTTGTTTCTCTCAAGGCTATAAATGGGGCTGAATTGCGGCATGCCCCTATGATGGGGTAGTGCTAAGAAGAGAGGAGGGGGGAGCTTCTAGCTCTGAAGTCTAGACCTGACTTTGTGGTGTCCTGTTCCACCCTTGTGTTGTGCAGGAGGAGCCGGAGGGCGTGTTTTATGTGCCTGCTGTCCTTAGGAAGCTCATGGAGGGCTCCCCTGGCCAGGTGCTGACTTTCTGAGCTGTTGAAAGTATGCAGGGACTCCAGGGTTTTGTGATGATCCACTGACCGTATATGAAGATGCTTTAATATTTCTGATTCAGAATTGAATGCGAAGGCAGGAAGGTAAGTACACATCCTACTGCAAGCTTGAGTACTGGTAAGGGGCTTTTAGGGGCTGAGTCTGTTTTGTTGGCGTCTGTGGATTGATTTTGCTTGTTTTGGTCAGGCATGCACTCGTGGGAGAGGCACTATACCTCTGGTAGCATTGGAATTTGAGGATGTTGGCCCCAGTACCAGAAGCTGTGATTTCCTTCTCCTGCAAGTCTATTTTCCCCATCTTTGATTGCCCACTGTGAGTACGGCATTGCTGGAATGATAAAAACACCCATGGCAAGTAAGTCTTGGCTATTTAAGTGATGTGTTATGGTGTCAATACAGTAATGAACATTGCATTTCTGAAAGTAAGCTGCATAGCTACCCAGGGCTTCTAGGTTTGTATATAGAAATACTGGTGAGAAGGGCTTCAGCCTCATTTAGTGGATTCTGCTGGAATAGTGTGATGGGAATGGATCAGCCTGAGCTCCTTATGGGTGTTTCTCTGGAAGATACTCCCCAGGCAAATGAAGTTCCTTTGTGCTTTGAACAAGTTAATCAATGACTCATTTTTGTGGTTATTGCTTTCCTTATTGTGGGCTTCTTTGCTCAGTAAAATTTCTGTTGTGCCTTTAGCCTGTGTTTTCATCTCTATTTTCAAAGCTTTGTTTCCTTCCTTTATGGAAGGAGGCAAATCTTGCATGTGTGAAGTATCCTGAAAAACCTGCAGCAGAGATGTATGCAAGCTATGCAAGTACAGCTTTGGAAGTGCAGGGAGTTTTACACAGCGAAGGAAAAATTCTTGCAAGAGGTGAGATGTACCTTTAAAGCCACTTTATAAACCAAGTCATTTATTTGTGTTGTGTCTACATCCCTCTGTTTGTCCTCTGAGGGATGCTACTGCCTGTCACCACCCTTGTGTATGGCATCTGGTAAAATAATAATGTAGCAACTTGGGGATTGGCAGTGCCATAACCTAACAAGAGCTAATAATGTGTTGTTTGTTGGTTTTGAGTTGGCCATTGATTTCTTACTTTACTGGCTCTTTTGGTGCAGAGAACAGCAGAGTGCCAGTTGGCAATCCTTGGCTATTGAGTACCTGCAGTGTCCCATTAGAGCTTTCCTTTTTCTTGCCTTAGGAAATAAGTTTTGAGTTCTTCTAACAAAGAATTCCAGCATCTTCCGGAGGCCAGAACCTTGGTTGGACTGGGGTTGCTGTGAATAGAAATGGACATCTTGGAGGTAAGAATGGGTATAGTGGATAATGGATCATGTTTGGTAGCCAGATGAGATTGACCCAGATGGGAAATGCTTTGTCTGCTCAAAGGCTGGATTAGCAGTGAAATGCTGAGCTTCATCTGAGGTGAAGCAAGAGGAAAATCAAGAGTTGGACTCACAAAGTGGTTTGTGTTGGAAGGGCCCTTAAATCTCACCCAGTTCCAAACCCCTGCCGTGGGCAGGGACACCTTCCACTAGGGCAGGTTGCTGTAAGCCCTGTCCAACCTGGCCTTGAATACTGCCAGGGATGGGGCAGCCACAGCTTCCCTGGGCACCCTGTGCCAGTGCCTCAGCTGGTGTGAGATGTGGGGTTGTACCCAAGATGGGAAAATCTACAGTGGTTTCATATCTTCCTCTGCTTGCAGTGGCTTCACATAGCAGTAGGAGAGGCTGGGCCTTAGGCACTGCCAGTTGCCACTTTTCTCTGAACTGGACACTGAGACACTCTGGAGTGTGTGTCTAGAGGCTGAAGTATTACACTGTTAGTACTGGCTGTGGTAGAGCTGGGCAGGAATGAGAAGGGAGCAGGGCTCGGCTGAAGACAGCCAAATTGGGAAGCTGTCACTGTATTTGTCAGATAATTCTGGCAGAACTGAATCTGTTATGACATGGCTTTTCCAGACTCCTAAATACAGCCATCTCCTGGGGGTGCTAAACTTTTGCTTTTCAGAGGCTGTGAGCTCTTAACTGCAGTTATGTTTAGAGATGGGACATTTCCCCCAAGCTTAGTAGGAAAATGTCATATATAGCAAAACTACTTTAGGGTTCAGGTACATCTTGCAATGAAGTAGTTTAACCTAACCAAGCAATACAATGTTTTAATAAAACTGCCAAGAAATAAGTAAGGATTGTAGCTGTGTTCATTATTGAATAGCATAAATCTTTCAAACTCTGTCCTGGAGCAAGGCAAGCCGGTATTCCTGTTTCAAGGCTCAACACATCGTGGTATTAAGACTGGCTGCTACTTGCAGTGGGAGCAAAGATGGTCCTTCCATCCCTTCTGTCCCAGCATTGTCATGTTCCCCCAGGGACTCCCCCAGTTTTAGCTCCAATTTATTTGGGCTCAACTAGCATGAATTTGAGTGGGAATGTGTGTATAGAGGCTTAACTTACTCCTTGCTGAATAATACACCCTTGTTGGGGCTGTTCATTTGACAGTTAATCTATTTTCTGTGATCCAGTTCTCCTCACTCCGCTTCTTGCTAGGACAGTGGCAGAAGCTTCAAGTACAGTAAGCTTTTGGCTGGTGTTGCTCTGAGACTACCCCTCACATCCCTACCTGAACTAGAGATGTGTGTTTCATGCCATGACATCAAGAGCCTGGAGCCTGAAAATGTCTGTGCTTGTAGTTGCTTGAGATTGTGACTGGTGGCATTTATCCCTTTCACATGACTTGCTTATCTAGATGCCTTATCACAATGGAGGTGTTTCTGCTGTGCAGAAGGGTAGCTCAGAAAAGGTAAATCCCTCTTCTAGATGTGGGCATTGGTGCGAAAGGGCTTGCCTTGAGTGAAGGAGGAGGTGGAGGAGAGCTGGCCCCACAACTCTGGCAGAAAAGGCTGCTTCAGGTGGGCAGTTTAGCCCCCAAGGCTGCAGAACTGTCTGGCTGGTTCCCAGGCAATCAGCTGTGAAGGATGCATGGCTCTGCAGTTGTGATCTCTGCTTGCTCTGGCTCGGCACCATGGGGAGGTGCCATGGACGAGCCCTGGAGTGAGCCTTGGGTGCAAGCACTGAAGTTCAGTGTGGGAAGAGCTGCCCCTTGGCTGGGGCAACACATGTAGCCTGTGCCCGGCCTTACACCCAGACACTAGCAGTTTTGCTCAGTAAAATGGAATGCAGCATGCTTAGGCTCAGGAAGAGATGAACGAGTTGTTTCAGGTATTTAGATGCTGCTTCTTGCATGCTCTGTGTTTTTCAGGTAGCTTGAGTGGTTCCCTGCAGGGTCCTCTGTTCTGCTGCTCTGTGTGATGGCCCTGGATTACATCAGTGTTAGTTTATGGATGCAATTAATAACTTGGATTTAAGATGCTCCTGTAAGCATTGTGAAAAGGAGTCATCTGTAACCGCCAGTTGGTGTTGTTAGACCTTTGGCTTGCTCATGTCCTGTGACTGGAAGCATCTGGCAGTAGGTAAGACCAGTTTTCTGTGTAAGTATTGCTTTATATTTAAATTTCTGTTTAGTTCAGAGTTTTCTGATGTAACATTAGCTCAGTTTTTGTGCTCTTAAACTTTTCCTGCAGAACTTTAAAGTGTGGTTTAAACTGAAACCTGCTTTTATTATTTTCCACTCAACTGTCAGTCAGTTGACTGCATTTTTTTGACTACATGATAAATGCCTTCAATTTCAACATATTTTTGTGCTGTCTGCTCAGCTGTAGAAAAAGGAGCTCAGTGAGCTCTAGTGACTCAGTTATGCAGTGACATTGTGTGATAATGCAGCACTTCACCTGCCTGGCTATGGGTAAGGCCAGCGCTCAGGACTTGTAGGCTGAGACTCTTGAAATAGCACCAAAACTGCCAAAGTCTCGGATGGTGTCCCCTGCATTAGGCAGTGAGGTTGCTGTTAAGTTGTGTACTGTGCCTTTTGCTGGCACATATCCATTAGTGCTTAACTGAAGAACTGTGAGCCAGCCACAGGCAGCACTTGGAAACCAAAAGGAGTCACAGGCATCTTCACTCTATATTACGGTGTTTAGGTTAAAAGGGATAATCCAGCCCAAGCCTCCTCCTAGGGCAGGATCACAGGGAGCAAGACTGTGTCCTGCTGGGGTCTGGATAACCCCATAGGTGGAAACTCCACAGCCTCTTGGGCAGCTTGTTCCACTATTGGACCGGTCTCATGGTCAAAGAGCATTTTCTTGTGTTCAGATGGGATTCCACATACTGCAGTTTGTGCCCATTGCCTCTTGCCCCATCAGTGTGCACTGGTGAGTCTGCCTCCTCCTTCATTCCCTCCTGTCAAGTACCTGGACAAATGGATATGATCATTCCCAAGCTTTTTCCTCTCTAGGCTGAGCAGTCCCAGCTCTCTTCGCTTCCTCATACAAAAGATGCTCCAGACTTTTAGGTGTATTTTTGACCTTGTGCCGGACTTGCTCAAGTAAATCCACATCTTGTAGAGAGGAGCACAGACCTGGGCATGGTACTTGAAATGCAGAGCTGAATAGATGGAAAGGAAATGCCTGGATCCTGGCCAAACAGGATGTTAAAGGGATGTGAGAGTATCACATTCCCCAAGTTATCTTCATGAGGGATGGACAGCCGGGGGGGCAGAGCTTGTTTAAAAACAGTCTGAGACTATATAAAAAGCCTGATGGGTGAAGGAAGTGAGCAATGCCTGTAAATATGTGATGGGAAAAAGTAGTGTGTTAGACAAGCAGTAAATCATCTTGAGAGACACTGCAGTGAGTTATTGGAAGTAGCTATGAGAAGTTAGTGGGACACACATACACAGAAGCCCTGTAACACAGTTGTATGTGAAGTATTTTTTCAGATGCAGCTTGGGTATGGCTTTAAGAATTATCTGTTGCATCGAAGAAGATAAACTTGTATCAGAAAGGTGCATGCATTGGGAGGGAGAGAGAGGAAACTGCTGGTTATAAGTTTGGAGTGCTGTGTGTTCCAGTGATGGGCTGGAGGGAGCAAAATCCATGAGTCTTACAAAGTAATAGCTGGGTAAAGGCCATTAGGGAGCACAAGTGCTGGATGAATAAATGGCCCAAGGAATTGTAAATTCAGACACTGGTATGGATAATAACTTGATCTGGCTAAATAAAAGGCTGGAAAATACTATTTGTTCAAAGCTGTCAACTCAAAGATTGCTGTTTTCAGACCTGCTATTCCAGTGTGTTCTCTCAGTGGGTTATTTTGACTCTTCTGATTCAGATGTGTGAGTTGGTGTAGATGCCCCAGAGTTGGCACCAACTCTTCTTTGCAGTGAGAGATGCAGTTCAAGAGATGAGCAGCCAGATCTGGCCTTGAACGCTGCCAGGGATGGGGCAGCCACAGCTTCCCTGGGCACCCTGTGCCAGCGCCTCAGCAGCCTCACAGAGAAGTAACCTCATGGTTATCTGCAGCTGATCATGTGAAGAAAAGCCTGATGACCCTTGATGTAACCTGTAAGTCTGGTCATTGCAATGGCAGTAGGACTGGTCTGGTTTTCTGCTTCAGCCACTCAGACTATTTCTTCTCAACAGCTTTCTTACCAGTGCCTTTTGAGTTTCCTATAGGGAAGTGTTACATACCCAAGCCAGGTATCAAAATCAATAGATGATGATGATGAGTATAATTTTTTTTATGCACAGAATGGGAACTTTGCCTGCCAAGGCTCTTCATTCCTGCCCCCTTCTCCTGTCAGTTTAACCTGTAGTCTCTGGAGCATTAACCTAACTTGGCATTCCTCAACATCACAGCATTTGTGTTTGAGATTATGACCTCTTAATCAAGGAATATGGATGGAAATGCCTACGAAGGCAATGCAAGCCACTCCGGGCAGATTGAAGCTGCAATCCTGTGTTAGCCTTCAGGAGGCAGAGCGCTGAGATGTAACCTCTTGCTGCTGCAGACCTGTGTGCCATCCCCGAGTGAGTAGCTATGTGGGGTGGTGGGTCTGAGCAGGAGTGCTGTGCACATGCCTTGGAGTACAACAGGAAGAGGTGGGGTGAGCCCTTGTGGGCTGAGGGCTGTAGCTTGAATTCCTCTTGCTAATGCATCCTAGCAAGTGCTTAGTAGCTATTGCATGGGAGTTGTCAGGGTTTGTGTATTCAGATTCTCATCGTGTTTCAGATGAGGAGCTTTAACGGCAGAGTCCCTATCACAAACCTGCCATTTGAAAGCAGTGTTATATTTAGCTGTTTTTTATTACTAGCAACTTCAGCAGTTGAAATGGGACCTTGGGGCTTCAAAGCAGCTGCTTGGTTAAGGAAGCATTGCTGAATAAAAGCTCCCTGCTCTGCTATCCTCCCCCTGCTTTTCTGTGCTCCCAGCTGTGTCAGCCCAGCAGCAAGGAAGGGAAGTTGGCCTTGAAGTGAATCTAAAGAGGAAAGAGAGTGAGGAGAGGTGGAGTTAGCCAGCTAAATGCAATAGCAGCCTGCAGTGTGGGAAGATGAGAAAGCAGAAGCAAAGAGACTGATGCTTGAATCTCTGTGTGGGTGAGCTCTGTGGAGCAAGGTCTGAATAGAGGGGAGGACCCAAGGAGTTTAAAGACTGAACACATTCAGTGGAAAAGGCAGGGATTACAAATCCTTGTTCTCTCTGGAATAACAATCAAAGGAAAAAGGTAAGGGGGACAAGGAAGATGCGAGTGAAACCAGTGCCAAATGCCACTTAAAACATGAGCCTCGCGCAAATAAGAGACTGTGGAATGGGAGGACACCCTGAAGTCTTACTGGTGTAATGCCAGAAGGAGAGAACAATAAATGGACATGTGAGAATACTGTAGGCATGATACTCCTATTTCACTAACTTCTTCTTTTGGCTGAGTAACTGTGCTCTAAGCTGTCACTGGCAATACTTGCTTTAGTCCTTAGTGCAGCCCAAGTGTTCTGCTACTTCAGAATATGAAAATAACTGGCAAATAGAATGTCTTCTTACTTTGCTAACTTCTTTTTGTAAGAAGAGATTAGCGGAAACCTGGAGACAGTAGGATGGCATTTGCTTTCTATAGCACTCCTGGCTTCAATAGAGAGCAGTGTGGCTTTTTGCCAAGTCTAACACATTTGAGTTCAACTCCACATATTTTAGGCCGCTTGGAATAAATCAGAATCTTAAATGTATTCAGCCTCAGAAGGTCACTTTGAACTGCTGCAAGTGGCTTGGCTGCAGCTTTGAAGGCTTGGAGGGAGTTAAAAGTATGACCAGAAGTAAACAAAATTGGGGGGGGGGGGGGGAACCTTGTTTATACCTTTTAGGGTAGTGCAAGAGCTGGTCTGCAGCCTGTTTTGTCAGCAGGGCTGCTGCTATATGTGCAGTCGGTCCCCTGCAATTAATTGCTAATGGCCCTTGCCTTTCAGTAAGGAGCATTTCCCTCTTTGAACTAGAAGAAGGTGGAGCACAGAAGTGGCTTGCTTGGCCTTTCCACAGTGCTTGAAGTAGGTTCTTAATGTGGAGTCCTGTGCCCCAGCCAGCCCTTGCCACAAAGACATTGCTCTTATCTAAGATCTGTGAGACTGGTGATAGGGTTGGGGCTCAGTGATTGTTCCAAGAGGGTGGTCAGTGGGACAGGGCATCTGTGAGTGCAGCCCCTCAGCCCAGCCATATCTACTGAATCCACAACTGTTTAGTAGTTGTAGGTAACTGCAGCACTGCTCACCCTTTCTTTCCTTTGGCAATGGTATCAGAGCAGTGACTCACAAGAGAAAAACACTAAATTTCTAAGGGTTTTCAGAACCTGGTGTGCCTCTGAATCGTTTTCTGACAGCCACATACTGTTAATGGGAAAGGGCTGAACCTTGCTGACTGCTCCTGTTTTTCTCATTTTTATGGAGAGCTGGAGAAAGACAAGGCTGGTGTTTAGAACTCGAAGGTACTGGGTGCTTCAACTATGCCAATATTGCTGGTAAAGGGTGTGGAGCACAGGTGTGATGGGGAGCAGCTGAGGAACCTGGGGGGTTCAGTCTGGAGAAGAGAAGGCTCAGGGGGACCTTATCACTCCCTACAACTGCTTGACAGGAGGATGGAGCCAGGAGGGGCTGGGCTCTGCTCCCAAGGAACAAGGGATGGGACAAGAGGAAACAGCCTCAAGCTGCACCAGGAGAGGTTTAGATGGAGCTGAGGAGCAATTCCTTCCCCACAGGGTGCTCAGGCATTGGAACAGGCTGCCCAGGGCAGGGCTGGAGTCACTGTCCCTGCAAGTGTTCACACACCGTGGAGACGAGGCCTCAGTGCCATGGGTTAGTGGTGGCCTTGGCAGTGCTGGGGAGCAGTTGGACTGGATGAGCTTAAAGGGCTTTTCCATAGGTTGATCCTTTGTTGGTGAAACTGCTGAGTGCCCCATCCTTTTGTAGAAAGGGTTCTGGCTTTTCAGCTGTCCCCCAGTCTACTTGTGACCACTGTTAAGTCCCGAGAGGGGTGTATGAGCTGGTCCTTGGAGCCTGACTCAACCTGCGAAGCCACCAGCTGGAAAACAGTGAGGAGCACATGTATGGAGCTCTGCATGATCAAAATGAGATGATGCAGTTCCATAGTCTAGCTGCAGACTTAGATTTTTTTCTTTTTTTTTCCCCCTTTCTGATCAGCTCTATTTTCAGCAGAACTTGGTGTTTATTTCTCTGGGAAGGCAGTAGAAATGGTGAGCCCCCATGTACTACTCTCTTCCTGCCTCTTGGACCTGTGTATAGTGGGTGTTGAAGAGTATAGCAACTCGGCTATAAGAGCAGCTTTCAACCTACTGAAACGGGAGGCTTTATTTCACTGTGCCTCTCTTAAAAGCAGAACAGCTTTCTTTCTGCTCTGTCTCCTGCAGAGTGCCAGGCTCCCCCAAATGACAGAATAAATCCACTTTTTCCCTCCTAGCTCTCCTTTGAGAGGCTCATGAAAGCCCTGCTCTCTGAAAAGCACTTAGGAGCCTTAAAATGCATAAGAGTATCAAAGTGTGATGTGAAAGCATAATCTCCATAATCAGATTTTTGGGTTTATCTGGGCTTTCTGTACAGAAAAGGCTGTCTGAGGTGTTCTGTGCAGAAATCTGGACTCTGACCTTCTCTTTCACCCCTCTTTAGTATGCAGCAAATGTCTGATTTTGGCCTGTCATGTCAAACTTTGGGAGGACAGATGAGAAATCTAAGTGACTCTTCAAGCTGAAAATGCCTGAAACAGGATGGACGTGTTTAAGCCAACAGTGTAGCCTTTCTACCAAAGATGTACTAAATGAGACATGGCAAATAAATCAGCTTGCCTGATGGGGTTTCAGGACTCAGTGGTTCAGATGAGTGTGGATGTTTGTGGTTTCTTGTGGCTTTGTATTCCTAGGATGCCATAGAAAGCAAACATGAGTAGGCTGGGTGGGGCATGCATGTGACAATGGACATGAGCAGGCTTGGTTCATTTAATAACAATGGATAAAACCTGATGGATGAGGCTTTCTAGTAGGTGCACTGAAGCAAAGGATAGACCTACAAAACATGTTCTCCTTGCAGTAATCCTGATAAGGCCGGATAGGGCCCTGAAGTGCTGTCTTAGAGGTATCAGTTACAGAGAGCTATGTTTTGTGCTGGAGGATTTGAAACTTAATGCAGCCCAGCGAGTTGCAGCTGAGACTGGGACTTGCATTTACTTGCCCATGAGGTCTCAAAAAGCAGATGGTGAGAAGGTGAAAAGGTATCTGAGGGTTTGAAGCCTTTGAGATTAAAACAAAAAAAAAGTGTGAATAGGTATAAAATCTAGGATACAGGAATGGTTTGTGCAATCTGTGACCTATTAGGTGGTAACAGTGATGAGAACTAGCATTGGAGAGTTTATTGCCTTAGCCTGGGGAAAGGTACATCCAGATTCATATATCTGATTTGCTGTAGCTTTTCTTGGGGAGGATCCTAGAAGCTGTATCCTTTGATGGAGCAAAGAATGGTTATAGAGTTATTCCTCTAGCTGAACTTTTCTATGAAAACATGACTTTTTCCAGGAACACACAAAAATAGAAGCCAGCTCTTCCTAGCCATGATAGCGTATGGCCATAAGCTCAGCTTGGGAGTTTACCACTTCATGCAGCTACTCCAAATGGGTTAAATGCTTCTGTAATAGAAATGACCTGAGAAATCAGGTTCATTACTGCATTCTCCCACCTCCAGGCTGGTGTTTGGAGTCTCAGGCATTTAAATGAGTTGTCTTAAATGGAGTCTTTAAATTCTTCACTGCCTCTGATGCCAATGTGGAAGAGCTTTGCTGTGCTTCCCAGGCTGGCTTGGTGTCCTCAGCTAACAGATCCTTGCAGGTTGTGCTCTGTGTGTGAGCCTCATAGACTGGTTTGTGTTGGAAGGTACCTGAAAGCTTATCCAGTTCCAACTCCTTGCCATGGGCAGGGACACCTTCCGCTACTCACTGTTGACTCTAGGGGCTACTGGGTGACAGTGGGCACTGCACACCCTTTCCTGTGCCTTCCCTTCTGTCCTGGGTTTAGCAGTAGCAGTCATTTTTTCTCCTTCTTAGTAGCTGGTGCAATGCTGTGTTTTTGACTTTTGGCCTGGGAACAGAGCTGATGACACCGATGTTTTTAGTTACTGCTCAAATGTTTGGTCTGACCAAGGACTTTGTGAGTCTGATGCCCTGCCAGGGAGGAGGGGAAGCTGGAAGGAAGCAGAGACAAGACACCTGACCCAAACTGACCAAAGAGGTATTCCATACCACAGCATGTCATGGCTGGAATGTAACTGGGAGTTACCCGGAAGGGCACTCTCCCTGCTCCGTCGAGCTTTTTTCGGCGGGTGGTATCGTATTCTCTTCCCTTGTTATTTCTCTCACCATTATTATTATTGGTGTTAGCAGCAGTGATTTGTGTTATACCTTAGTTACTAAACTGTTCTTATCTCAGCCTGTGGGAGTTGCATTCTTTCAGTTCTCCTCCCCATCCCTCTGGGGGTGGCAAGAGGGGAAGGGAAGAAGGGGGGGGGGGGGGTTAGAACCTGTGTGGCTGACTTGCTGACAGGGCTTAAACCATGACACCCTCTCATCTAACTGCTTCTGTGTTATAGATATGTTGATGGCTATTCAGCTTGCCTAGGGTTTACTTTTCAGGCTATTTGATTTGGTGAAGCTCTACTGAGTTGTGCATAACTGTAGCTAGCTACAGCTCACCTCTGCAAGCCTTGTGCTTCAGTTGAAAAACTGTGTTTACTGTTCTTCAGTTCTTGGGAACTGAATGTTTTCTGTAGAAATGTGGAACAAGTCCTACTTTTGGCTGAAGTCTGTGTTAGCCTATTACAGAAATTGGGCAGCTGCCCAAAAGTCTGCCAAGTGGCAAAACCTATTGCCGTTAAAGCTGTGAACAAATAAGATTGGTAGGTAAGTCTATGCCCCCTTGTGCCCCTGCTGTTATAAACACTGCAACAGGATTCATATGGACATCAAAATCCTGACCAAGTTCAGCTTCCCCTGAACTATTCTGATGCTTTAGTAGTGACCTGCTTGAAAATGCAGCCAGTAATGTAATTGAGAAAGCAACTCACCTTCTGTTGCTTAATTGCTTTCCGTGTCTATCCAGTCCACTTTGAAGAAGCTTTGTTGGATGGCACACCAGGTTTCTCCTTAATTACTGGTGCATGGTAATAGCCATGTTATTAGTTATGAATATAATGTGCATGTGTTATAGTGGGACAGTGCTTTATGGCATGTAAGTGTATTTGAGGTGTTACAGATAATCTTCACACAGGATTTTGAAGCCCTTTAATGACAGTGGTCTTTCACAGCTGCGTAGTGTTTAATTCCCCTGTGTTTAAGGGCGCCTGCAATAATGGTACTTCATCATGCAGTGTGGAAATTGTGCTGCCTGGTTGTGGTGAGGGTTCTAATGGTCCTCAGCATGCCTGGAAAACACAATTGCTAATGCAGAAATGGATCAGGCATACTAATAAATGGGATGAAGAACTCCTAGGAGTATTTTGGCACCGATGTCTTCCTCAAGGTGCTTAGTATATGTTGGCTTAAAAAAAGGCCTATTTAGTAATCCAATTGTTAAAAGGATATAGGTTCAATTAAGTGTTGGCACCTCACTGTGCACCTAGGAGTAGTGACTCTATGTAATCCCTTCTTTGTTAGCTCACATGATAGCTTTGCCAGGGCACTTCTGAGAAGTAGATTCAGATGCCCTGAAATGACAAAGTACTTCTGGCGATTAACTTTGGCTGAATTACTTTCATAAATAGGCCATGACCCCCAAGGAGCAACAGAAAGAGGGTTGAGTCCTTAACTGTAAAACACAGAAGTGGCTTTGTAGCACTGGAGGCTGTTACATACAGAGATGATGGAGATTTCGAGCTAGTAATGGCTAAGTGTGCTGAGCTGTGCAGCATCCAGTTGCCTGCGGATGGGAATTTGGAAATCTCATTTGTGCATTGCTAACTCCAGCCTTGGTTCAAGATTTAAAGAAGGTGTTTGTGGTGGGGTGTGTTTTGCTCCAGGTTGCTCACTCAACTGATCATGCAAGTCCCCTGCTGTTCACATGCTTTGCACATGTGCCCTGTTTGACTGTGGCTCTGGTGACAGGATCACCTGTTTTCCTGTGTGCTTTCCTTTTCAGCATCTTTGGTAGGATATCAGTTGGTGCAGATGTGGAGCCAGGTGTGGTCCTTATTTCAGCTTCTGTAGTTACACACTGTCATCTCCTCTTTGCTTATACATTAATATGGTCCCATGCTGCAGTCCTGAGCCTCCCTCTACCTGTTCAACATGAGCAGTCGAGCAGTAGCAGTAAGACCAGCAAGGCTCTTCAGAGGGTATCAGGGTTCTATTCAGTGCAACACAAGAGGAAAGGTATTACAGGAAATGGGGAAGACAGAATCTCTATATAGTTCATTGCAGTATTTTCATTCCTTTTTAAAGTGCTTTTAGAAGCGTTGGGCCACTGCATTTTGTAGAGAAGTAGAAACTCTAAACCATGTCTAAATGCTAGCCATGGGAACAGCAGTGTTTACTCTTGCTGCCCTGGGGGTTGTGGAAGAAATCGGTCCCAAGGATCCATGGCTGATGAAATAAGTTGCAAAGAGGAGAGCAAACACTAAAAATGCCCATTTACGTGATTGTGCTAAAGCACAAATGCTATTCCTGCCATAGATTCCCAAATTTAGCAAAACTGAAGTGACTGGACAAAACTCCATCTGTTTCCAGCAGAACCAAACATGATGAAATGAAGCATGACTAAACCATGCAGGCAAACACACTTGTGTCCTGAATTAAATCTGTATGTGGGCTGTGCTTCAGTGCTATGCACAAAGAGTGAAACTGGCTGTGGAGAGGACAAAAACCATGTCACAAACACATGTGACTGCTTTGATGTGCTGTGCAGTGAGGCGATAGCTTTGCTAAAACCTGGCCAGCCAGCAGCATCACTTGCTTTTCTGCAAGCACGCAACTAATAAAATTCTTTGTAGGTCTTCATATACTTGCTGTACTGATGGGGGGGGCTTTATTCACAACATGGGTACCAAGCAGATAGGGCATGCAAGTCTCATGCTCAGTGTCCTGGTGGCTGCACACAGCTGTGTTTGAAGCAGGGTAGATGCTCGCAAGGGATCCTTACCCATATGGTTACTGTTTTCCTGCCTCTTGCTCTTGTCAGGGCAGCTACTCGCTGTTCCCTGATTTTTTGTCTCCCATTTGGAATGATGCAGCAAGGCTTGATTCAGTAATTTTGCACTTTCCTTAAATCCATTTTCCTTGATACTTTCTTCCTGGTCTCTGGGATTCTGCCCCAGGTACACTTGCACAGCTTGTCTGTCATTGGCACAGAGCAGCTGCTGCAGCTTGCTATGCCACGTGTCTTGTACAAGTTCTGTAGAAGAGATGAGCTATGCCCTGCATCCTGTTGTTTGGAGAAGAGAAGGCTCTGGCAACTGGATGTTGACGCAGGGGTGGGACAGTCGTAGAGCCTCTAAAGACTGTTCTGTGCTGTGATTGTGTCAGTTTGTGTAGGAGTGGCAGAAAACAGCAGCTATTTGACATGAGGTGATCCATTCAGCTCCAGTGTCAAGAAGTCTTAGTGGTGGGCTCGAGTTGATGAAAAAGGGGGTTTTCACACAGGGCTGGAACTGGTGGGGAGAGGGGGTAGAGAGCACTTTCCAAATAATCATTTGTCTGTTCCCTCTAGAAACTGAAGGCTTCATTTAAATAGCATCCCTCCCACAACATGCTTGCTGTAGTAAATACTATGCCATGAAAGTAATGCCTTCAGAGACAGTTGTGATTGTAGGGGACTTGACTGTTTGTGTCCACAGTCCTTGAACAAGACTCCAGCCTGTGGTCTTCCTTGTTAGCAGCCTTCATTTTCTCTTTACAGTATGATCTCAATCTTCTGTTATGGAAATCAAAATGCAGCTGAGAGGAGCAAAGAAGAAACAGCTCTTGGCTTTATACTAGTGCTCATTTGCATCCTTCCATCCTGGATCAAGCTTTCTCAGCTTCACTTATTCATGTTAACACAAACTTTGTCCATAGTTTGCAAACATTTGTTAGTGTTGGTGTGAATCTGTTAAGCTAGATCTTTTTTTACCTCTCCTCCCTTTAATTGCATGTTGTGGTTTGACTGCTGTAGTTATCAAGGTAGTAGTGTGCAACTGCAGGGTTGCACATTCTGACCTTGAGAAATGTATTCTTAGATGTCTTCCATATGGTAAGTGATGCAATTGCATCACCACAGTTGCAAGGACACCTCTCAGGCTTGATTAGTGTCTAGAAGTCCCTAAAGCATTCCTTCAGGGAGATGTTAGTGGTCCAGTATATCCTATATTGGCTTAACTTAGATATACAACTCTTTAAAATTGAGTGTAGCTGCTTCACAGTGAAATAATCAGGGAGGAAAAGGCCTTGGGGGTGTTGGTCAGTGAGAAGCTCCTCATGACCTGGCTTCAGTGTGTGCTTGAGCCCAGAACCCCACTGTGTGTGGGGATAGTGTGAGGAGCAGAAAAGACCTGGGCTCTGAGTAAGCTCTGCTCAGCTGTAACAAAACTATCCCTGTGTTACCAACACCGTTTCCAGCACAAATCCTAAATGTAGCCCCATACCAGCTACTATGAAAGTAATTCCTTTAACAAAAAGTATTATCCTTAAGCTACATATCTATTTAAGTTACCTGTAAAAATTAAGAGTACACAGTTTATATGCTGATGTGTAGGATTTGACAGCAAAAGTACCTGCACTTTAATCACTTGCGCAGTTACTGTTTCTGTACTTCTGGGATGGACTGGGTACTGGACTTGGGGTTTGAAGAAATACCTCAACTAGGACCACCTCACAGGTATGGTTCAGTAGCTTCTAGGCAGGCCTTCGTGCCAATAACTGTGCAATGAGCAGTATAAACCCAACAAAAGAAGCTGCTTCGTTGTCCTACACCCCAAATGACTATCAATGGGATTTTTTTTACCAACATACCTTGGTTGACAGTCTGAATTGGCTCAAACAAGCAGTTTGTATAACTAGACACGAGTGCTTCAGTTAAATATAAATTACAAGTAATGACCAAACCTCGTAGGACCTGCTCAGTATTTGTCTTAGAATAGTATTCAAGTGGATTTTAAATCGGAGTCATCAGATCAACAGGGAAGGCTTCAGGTTTCATTGTCCAACAGCTTGAACAGTGTTAAACTGTATTGGCTTTCCCTCCTGGCATGTAATGATCTGATTGCTTTGTGCCTTTTCTTATGGGTTAAAAACTGTGGTCACAAGCTCATGAACACTTGGGGTTCATGGTGAGTGCCTGGTCTTTGCCCATATTTTCTCTTAACAGAAAACCCAGCTTGGTGAAAAGCTCAAATGAGTAGCTGCAGTGGGAGTGCTGTGAGGTGGAAGAGGAAGCCAGCTAAGGTGAAGTCTGAGTACTCTCACTTCAATGTGTATATGTTGAGTTTGGGGTAAGAATGCTTATAGTAAAGTGAAGGAAGGTGGGCAGGGGAGCTTGCCCCCGGGCTACAGATGTAAGGGCACTGACCAACTCTGCCTGCCTACCTCTCCTCTCCCAGCATGGTGGTGCTTGAGGATTTAAACATGCATCTGATGATTTGACCAGATCTTGTTTTAATGATGTCTGGGCCTAGTTAGACAAAGGTACTCCTTTGTCCTCACAATGTGTCTGCAGTTCCTTACTGGGTCACCTCTTTGTCCCTGTGCTAAACCTAGGGACTGACTTCTATCAAGGGCTAACTGGCTTTGGGGGATTTTGACAGCACTGGCATAGCTCAGATTTGGAGTTCAGTGCTAAGAAGTATTTTAAGCCCTGTGTCAGGAGTGGTTTGAGTAGGGCTCAGTAGTGTATCACTTAACCTCTGTACCCAGGCTAGCATAAATCCTCCTCTTTATCTCTTATGGGCCTGAATTGTTACAAATAATAGTGACCAAGCTGAGCAGTTTTTCTTTTACATGCACTAATGGGTAATAAAAGAGGCAGGAGGAGTGAGCTCTGAGTAGTGCTATGCCCAAGCCAGAGGGAAGAAGAGACTTTTAATCTGCTTTTAGATGTGAAATTGTTTCTCTGGACACAACGCTTTAGCCTGCAGATACTGAGTATTCAGTGTGACAATATGTGGCTGGGGAAAAAAAAAGGAGGGGACAGAAAGGGGAGAGCAAGAAGGAAAAAGGTGGGGAGGCTCCACTTAGCACCGCCTGACTATGCTGTGCTCAGCACTAGTCATACCCAGTGGGGTTGGTTCTATTCAGCACAGGCAATAGCTTAGCTGGATCTATTGTAGCCTCTGTCAATTAGCTCAGGTCCTAGGGTTTCAGATGGATTTTTCTGTAAATGTGAATAAACTGTCAGTTTGAATGTATTTTTCCATAGAGGAGATACTGAGCTGAAGTCCTCCCTTTAGCCAGAGCACATGGATGACAACTATACAAAACTTAGCCTGTTTTGGCCCAATCTAGCACTGTTTCTGAGTGGCTAAACACAAATAACTGCTTCAATGTAATAACTCTGAGTAATAACTGGAAGCTGGGCTTGGGGTTGGTAGGCTTGATGTCTCACAGGCAAAGTAACCGACGCTCATAATGAGTGTGAATGTTTAGTAGTTAGAGGAGAAAGTGCTGCTGAAGTGGAAATGTTTCTACTTTTGTCTTCAAAGGCAAATACTTTAAATAGGACCAGGATCTAGAGATGTTCCTCACTTAGAGCTGTGCATCTGGAGCTGTAAGGAGTAAGACTTGTGACTTCTGTCCAAAGAACCTCTGGACTAAGGGAACTCCTCTCAGTCCATGTCTCCGAGTGCTCTTCTTTGGGTTGTGCATTCTCAGCAGCTGGAAGACGGCACTATCATGGAATTGTGCAGTAATGAAGCATGAATATTTCAGTCTTTGGGAATCATGAGAAGGGAAACCCTGCTGCCAACTACAGAAGCTGAGCAGCTAGGCTGGGGTGGTGTGCATCTGGTGAAACATCTAGCAATCTGTTGAACATGTCCTCCAACAGGCTAAGAATGCAGTAAAGGAGTAGAAAGAAATCCAAGTGGTTTCTCGCACAGACTTATTGTGACTTTAATTTGGTGTTAGAATCATAGAATAATTAGGGTTGGAAAGGACCTTAAGATCATCTAGTTCCAACCCCCTGCCATGGGCAGGGACACCTTACTCTAAATCACATCAACCAAGGCCTCGTCCAGCCTGGCCTTGAACACTGCCAGGGATGGAGCATTCACAACCTCCCTGGGCAACCTATTCCAGTGCCTCACCACCCTAACAGGAAAGAATTTCCTTCTTATATCCAACCTAAACTTCCCCTCTTTAAGTTTTAACCCATTACCCATTGTCCTGTTACTACATTCCCTAATGAAGAGTCCCTCCCCAGCATCCCTATAGGCCCGCTTCAGATACTGGAAGGTTGCTATGAGGTCTCCACGCAGCCTTCTCTTCTCCAGGCTGAACAGCCCCAACTTCCTCAGCCTGTCTTCATACAGGAGGTGCTCCAGTCCCCTGATCATCCTCGTGGCCTCCTCTGGACTTGTTCCAACAGTTCCATGTCCTTTTTATGTTGAGGACACCAGAACTGCACACAAGACTCCAGGTGAGCTCTCATGAGAGCAGAGTAGAGGGGCAGGATCACCTCCTTTGACCTGCTGGTCACACTCCTTTTGATGCAGCCCAGGATACGGTTGGCTTTCTGGGCTGCAAGCACACACTGAAGCCAGTTCATGTTCATTTTCTCATCAACCAGCACCCCCAAGTCCTTCTCCACAGGGCTGCTCTGAATCTCTTCTCTGCCCAACCTGTAGCTGTGCCTGGGATTGCTCCGACCCAGGTGCAGGACCTTGCACTTGGCATGGTTAAACTTCATGAGGTTGGCATCAGCCCACCTCACAAGCGTGTCAAGGTCCCTCTGGATGGCATTCCTTCCCTCCAGCATATCAACTGAATCACACAGCTTGGTGTCCTCGGCAAACTTGCTGAGGGCGCACTCAATCCCACTGTCCATGTCAGCGACAAAGATGTTGAACAAGACCAGTCCCAACACCGATCCCTGAGGGACACCACTCATTACTGGTCTCCAGCCGGACATTGAGTCATTGACCACAGCTCTTTGCATGCGGCCATCCAGGCAGTTCTTTAGCCACCGAGTGGTCTGTCCATCAAATTGATGTCTCTCCAATTTAGAGACAAGGATCTCGTGTGGGACAGTGTCAGACACTTTGCACAAGTCCAGGTAGATGTCATCAACTGCTCTACCCCTGTCCATCAGTTCTGTAGCCCCATCATAGAAGGCCACCAAATTGGTCATGCAGGATTTCCCCTTAGTGAAGCCATGCTGGCTGTCACCAAGCACCTTGTTGATTTTCATGTGCCTTAGCATGCCTTCCAGGAGAATCTGCTCCAAGATTTTGCCAGGCACAGAGGTGAGACTGACTGGTCTGTAGTTCCCCGGGTCATCCATTTTCCCCTTCTTGAAAATGGGGGTTATATTTCCCTTTTTCCAGTTGTTGGGAACTTCACCTGACTGCCAGGATTTCTCAAATATGATGGCCAGTGGCTTAGCAACTTCATTCACCAGCTCCTTCAGGACCCGCGGATGGATTTCATCAGGTTCCAGGGACTTGTGCACGTTCAGATATTTAAGATGGTCTCAAACCAGTTCCTCTCCTACAGTGGGCCCAAGGTCTTCATTCTTACAGTCCCTGCGTCTGCCTTCCAAGGCTTGGGTGGTGCAGTCAGTGCCTTTGGCAGTGAAGACCGAGGCAAAGAAGTCATTCAAACCTCAGCCTTCTCCAAATCCTGTGTAGCCAGTTCTCCTGAGAGCTTCTGGAGAGGGCCTACGTTGTCCCTAGTCTGTCTTTTATTTGCTATGTACCTGTAGAATCCCTTCCTGTTATCCTTAACATCCCTAGCCAAGTTTAATTCTAACTGGGCCTTAGCTTTCCTAACCTGGTCCCTAGCTTCCCGGACAACATCCCTGTACTCTTCCCATGCCACCTGTCCTTGCTTCCACTTATAAGCCTCTTTTTTCAATTGAATTTTCCTCAGGACCTCCTTATCCATCCAAGGAGGTCTCCTGGCCCTCCTGCTGCACTTCCTTCTGGTTGGGATGCAACACTCCTGAGCTTGCAGCAGGTGATCCTTGAATATCAACCAACAGTCTTGGTTCCCCCTGCCCTCTAGGGGTGTATCCCATGGAACCTTCCGAAGCAGGTTCCTGAAGAGGCCAAAGTCTGCTCTCCTGAAGTCCAGGGCAGTGAGCTTGCTGCACGCTCTTCTCACTGTCCTGAGGATCTCAAATTCGACCGTCTCATGATCGCTGCATCCAAGGCTGCCCTGGAGCGTCACATTTCCAACGAGCCCTTCCCTGTTGGTGAGCACGAGGTCAAGCATGGCACCTCTCCTTGTCGGCTCATTACTTGCAGAAGGCAGTTGCCTTCCACACAATGGAGGAACCTCCTGGATTGCTTGTGCTGGGCCGTACTGTCCTTCTAACAGATGTCAGGGTGGTTGAAGTCACCCATGAGAGCAAGAGCCTGTGAGTGTGAGGCTGTTCCTACCTGTCTATAGAGTGCTTCATTTGCAGGTTCTCCTTGATCAGGCGGTCTGTAACAGATCCCCACAGTAATGTCTCCCATTGCTGTTCTCCCTTTAACCCTGACCCACAAACTCTCTGTGGACTGCTCACCTGTTCCCAGACAGAGTTCCATACTCTCCAGCCTATACCTAACATAAATGGCAACTCTCCCTCCCCGCCTGCCATTCCAACACTCCAGTCATAGGAGCCATCCCACCATGTTTCTGTGATGCCTATTATATCATACCCCCGTAGATGTGCATAGATGTGTTCCTGGGATTTATAAAGAAAAATGTAATTGGATTTCCAATTAAGGTAGAAAAGGGAAGCAAAGGAAGCCTGTCTGGTAGAATCTGCTCTGGTGTTATACTTGCAAGGGGGTACTTGGAGGCAGTCAACATGAAGGCACAAAGGGGTTGGTTCTCTTTCAGGACTAGTTTAACAGCCTTAACATAGGATTTGGGACCTAGAAGGTAAGCGTTTTTTCTAGGTGGGAATTACTGTTCTTTACCAGAAAGCTTAGACTGATGTCAGTGGATAAGAAAACATCTTCAGTACTTCCTGAAGTGGCTCCTGGCAATGCTTCATTGGTAGGTTCTTAACTCAAGCTGTAGACCTGTTGGCATAGGTGAGGATGGTGAAGGTGGTGAGGCACTGGCACAGGGTGCCCAGAGAAGCTGTAGCTGCCCCAACCCTGGCAGTGCTTGTGGCCAGGTTGGATGAGGCTTGGAGCAACCTGCTCTAGTGGAAGTCGGATGAGGCTTGGAGCAACCTGCTCTGTGGCAGGGGGTTGGGACTGGATGAGCTGTAAGGTCCCTTCTAAAACAAATCGTTCCATGAGTCTGTGATGATGACTTGCTTCTCTTCAAGACAGATGTGACGCAGTTTACCTAAAGCATTGAAAAGACTGGCTAAAATAGCAGGGGCTCATTGAAGGGAAACAAAAGATCAT
This sequence comes from Pezoporus wallicus, assembly GCF_028554395.1. Classification (NCBI taxonomy): domain Eukaryota; kingdom Metazoa; phylum Chordata; class Aves; order Psittaciformes; family Psittacidae; genus Pezoporus; species Pezoporus wallicus. The sequence goes on along the minus strand of NW_026635397.1, from coordinate 822,674 downwards.
GACAACTGAGTGAAACAAACAAGGTAAGAACAAGCACAGACTAATCCTCATGAGGAATTCAGGCCTGCCTGCCTAGCACTGGGGTGTGATGCTGTGTGAGCAAGCATGCATTGGGATCTGTTACAGCCTTGGAAAAAGACTGAAGGTTTGACCCCCTGAATAGGTCCAAGCTTAAAAACCCTTCTTTCAAGACTGAGAGGCCATCTTCTACGGGGAGTGTCCTCTGCCTCTTAAATTTGATGGGGTGGATGACAGAGGAAGCTTAGTGGTCCAAGGGAGGTGCAGGTACTCTTTAGATATAGGCACTTCCAGGTTGAGTTTAAGGTACTGAGCAAGTTGAGGAGGACACCAATGATTTGCCAGAAAATGAAGGTAGAAATCAAAGAGCAGATCTGATGCATCTGGAGGGGCCTATGTTTCTGAGGTGTCATTGCAAGCTGTGGTCTTGCCCTGTGGAGGAAGATCTCTGGAGGGTTGCTCCAAGCCCCCTCCAGCCTGGCCTTGAACACTGCCAGGGATGGGGCAGCCACAGCTTCTCTGGGCACCCTGTGCCAGCGCCTCAGCACCCTCACAGGGAAGAGCTTCTGCCTAAGAGCTCATCTCAGTCTCCCCTGTTCTGGCAGGTTAAAGCCATTCCCCTTGTCCTGTCCCTACACACCCTTGTCCAAAGCCCCTCTCCAGGTTTCCTCTAGCCCCTTTAGGCACGGGAGCTGCTCTAAGGTCTCTTCTTAAGGAGCTTTCTCTTCTCCAGGCTGGACAAGCCCAGCCCTGGAGACAGGCTGACAGAGCTGAGCTGCTCTAAATCTCTTTTTAGTGTTCTTCAGGCCTCACTTGAGCCTATCTGTAGTACGTTGCTACAAAAATAGACTGGCTTCCTCCATTCTTGGGTATGATGACTCTGCTGACAGCAGTGTTGTCAGCTGGTTTGTAGTTGGGCTTTATTAAACCAAGGTGCTAATATGCTTTGATTTATGTGTTTGACTACATGGGAAGGCTTAAGCCAGCAGGCTCCAAAGCCCTGTGTTGGATTTGTTTGTAAATGTAGACACTTAATGGTGAAAAAGGGTATTCCATCACTTCAGAGCCTGCAGATGAGTATCTGAACCTGTGCCCTCAGCACTTCCAAACTGTAATTAAGAGTTCAGGCATGTCTGACTGAGGCAGCTTGGCTTGGCAGGGGAGAGGACTGTTTTCCCTGTAATATGAAAGATTAAGTCCTAATTACCTAGCTGAAGATCTGGTGTCACTCATGCTGAGTGACTGGATGCAGTGCCTGAAGATATAATTTCACTTTAGGGGATCAACTGTAATTGCTTGGCCAGCAATGTGTTCCAACATACCTGATCTCATCATGTTTTGACGCAGGGAGACATTTAAGTCCTGGAGATCCCCGAGTCTTTTCTGCAGCCTGGGAAGGAAGTGAAAAGCAAACTGCTAAACCTGCTTCTTTCCCAAGCTGTGCTGCAGCATTCTTGGGATGTGCTTGCTGCTGCAGTGTTGCAGAGCCAGCCCAGCACTGTGTCAGGGGACTGAATTACTTCTGTCGCATGCTGTTTGTGCTTTCAGCCTCCTCCCAGTGGTGAGTGAAGCAAAGCCACCGAACAGCACATGTGTACACCTATGTATGTGTGTTAAAGACAAGGGGGTTACCTGTACCTAAACCTGTGCAAGTGTCTTGGTGCCCTCACAGGGAAGAACTTATGCCTAAGAGTTTATCTCTGTCTCCTCTCTGGCAGGTTAAAGCCATTTCCCCCTTGCCCTGTCCCTACAGGCTCTTGTCCAAAGTCTCCAGGACAGGAGCTGTGGAGGCCATGAGAGCTGGGTTTTCCCAGAAGAGCTGTGAGTTCTGCAGCTGGTGCTAGTTTTCTTTCATTTCTTGGATGATCTGTTTCCTTGGTAGAACAAATGGAGCTGGAAGCATTTGAGCAGTCATTTTGCATATATTTTCCAGATAAAATTCACTTTCATAGGGAACACCTTGAAACCTCATATCTAAGTGTCTATTTAGTTCTGCATTGATAGCTTTGTACCAGGGAAAAACAGGCAGAATTACCTGCTGTACCTCCCTTCAGCTGGTTGTAGCTGTGCTAATAAACATCTAACAGGGTCTGACCTCAGATGCAAGCTAAGTTCTTCTGTACAAATGTTTGTTGTAAATAATGTGGTTGTTATCACAAGGTAAAAGGAAGCATGTTTGAAACTGGGGGGAATGAATATGTGCCAGAAGATAAAAACATCAGGAACTGCTTTCCATTCCTGGGCTAAGGCAATCTCACTGCTGCATCATTGCATCTGCTGTATTAGCTGGTACAGGGGAATTATTAGATGCAGCTCATATGTAGGGTCTGTGCACGTGGTTCTGAGGTGGACAAAATGTGAAGAGAGGAAGGATTCTTATGAAAGGGAGTGTCTTATTGGAGAGGTGTGAGCAAGAAAGAGAGCATGTGTGTGGAATACTTGGGGGTGACTGGCATAGCCAACTGAAAGGAGAGAGCAGCCCTGAGACTGGGAGGTTGAGTCTCTTCATATATTTTTAAGCTCATTGAACCACAGAGTTCTTCAGGTTGGAGAGGACCTCGAAGATCATAAAATTCAACTCTTAACCCAGCACTGCTGAGTCTACCATTAAACCATGTCCTTAAATGCCACATCTGTTTTTAATACTTCCAGTGTTTTGGCTTCTTAAGAGGAAGTGGATCAGCTGAGAGTGATGGTATAGTATTGCTTAATGTATGGTTGCTGTAGCTGGCTTTAGTTGGTGATTTTGCTTAGTTTGTGATTGAGGAAATGATTTCCTTATTTTCTACAGTTGAGACCTGCTGGTGTTTCTGCTGGTAACCTGGGTTAAAGCTGTAACTGCAGCCAGCAACGCCACCTTGCCCACACGATCCTGTTGTAGTCCAGTTAGTTTAGGTAACCATGCAAGTGCCAAAGTTTAGATCTAATGCAGGCAGGTCCTGAGTTGCTTCCCATTCTTATGCAGGACAGAGACCCCAAGACTGGATCAGTCATAGGTCTTGGAGCAACCTGCTCTAGTGGAAGGTGTCCCTGCCTGTGATGGGGATGAGCTTTAAGATTGCTTCCAACCCAGACCAGTCTGTTTCTGTGCTATATGTATGTGCTGTGTCTGACTCTGGTCAGACATCCCCAAAGCGAACTCCTTAGCGTAATAACTCTCTGCTTTAACCATTGTTTTGTAACTTCTGAGATAGGCAAATTTATGTTCTTACAGTGTTGGCCTTAGGGATCTTGTTATAAATGTGTGTTAATCTGTGTGATAACTATATGATGATCTCTACAAATGTAATACAAGAAACATGCATCTTTGGTGGGGGAAAAGCCCTCTTTTGGTTGAACTTACTGGATCTTTACAGCACTTTGGTTTTGAGGCAAGGTGTTCAATAACTAGAAGAAGCTTGACACTTCTAGGACTACATGTGCCGCAGGACAAAAATAGCTCTCATTAATATTGCAAATGCCTTTTTTTTGCCAGAGGGTGGCAGCAGGAAAGGGCTTGCGTTTACCGTTCTGGGAAGGGGAATGACTTGTCTCAGCTGCGGAAGCAAAATCCCATCTGCTTCACGGGCGAGTTAGTGCATACCCAAATAGTTCCACCTGCAGCCAAATGAGATGTTGAACAAAGCAGGAAATAAGGGTTGGAGCTGGTGGGTTACATTGAATTAAGCTTAAAGAGTGCCAAACCAGTGACCTTCTCTGACACACTATGCCGGCTTGGAAGGGAAAAGAATCCATTGAAGAAACTGTTAAAATACAAAGTGTGTGCATGTGGGGGAATTAAGTGTATGTAAACCCATCAATCTTTTGGAACTGTAATTAAGGCATTTAATTTAAATAAGACTATTTGAAAGAGTTCAACTGCCAAATCTGTGCTCCTTTCATTGCACTATTCATAAGGAAGTAATAATGCAAAGCACACATTTTTTCCTACTTTGATGTGTTCCATCAAGCTGTGTTGGTACAACCTTTAGAATGTTTGTCGAAATACTTATTGCCTGCTTCCCTATTCAGCTTGTAGAGGTGGCATATATTTAGGTGAGAGACTGAAGTATGTATTCAGTCTCTTAATAGCAAATGCAGTGGGTTTATTGTGAGGCATTGATTGAGTACTTACAAATGCAGTACCAACAAACCCAGGCATGTTCTGTATAGCTGTAAGGAGATGTACTGCAGTGTGCTTCTGGAGCTCCAGCTGTTGGCCAGTCCCCTGTCACTTAGGTGGCTGCAGAGGTAATTTGCTAAACAGTCTGCTGGGATTGGATTTATCCTGCTGCCACAGTTGCACTGGCTTTGGAACGATGACCTTTCCTGTCCTGGTGTGCCTTTCTCCAGTGGGCTGTGATAGTCTGTGCTTCCACACCCTACTGACACACTACTGCTCAAATAATCAGTCCACACCAACCTGTTCTATTCCCTTCCTGTGCCTCGAGGGGCAGGAGGAGGAGGGCTTTAGTGTTAGAAGTAACAGAAGTGCACTTGCACCTGGAAGTCACATCTAGCATGGCTTGTGCACATGCAGTAGATTCTGGATGTAGTGGTGAGGAAAAGTGTGTACCTGGCAAAACTGAACAGTCTTTTCTGAACCATGAGCAAAGGTATTCCAAAGGCACTGGTTGGTGATGCCTATGCAGGCCCTCAGGAGGAGCATGTCGGCAATAGTGAGGGAACAGGCTGGCATGCCAGTGGGAAGCTGCTGCAATCAGCTGGGTGCTGCCTGCAGCAGGCAGGGTTATGGGAGCTGGGAGGGTGAAATGTTGCCAAATCCTACACCCAGCTGAGTCCCAGTGGGAGAACTGCTGTGGCTTGCCAAAGAACAGAGTATTGGGAAGAGGAGGCAGTAGTGTTGCACCATGGATCCAAGGGGTCACCTGAGAGATGGGGCCAGAGGCAGGGCTGGAGACGGGCACACAGACCAAATAGCTCAGGCCAAGACCTAGAGCAGGTGCTCAGCACCAAGCTGAATGGGAGCCCTTGGGCAAAACTGGAGGTAGGGACTTCTGTTGAGGCTGCTCTGGGAAGTTGAGGGCTATTGGTACCATCAGGGATGCTAGAAGGAAGAGGATGGTGAGTACAGGGCCACAGAAATGGGCATGCTGCACACTAGCAGGTCCCTGGTGGTACCAGCAGCACTTAACAGTCCTACCCAGAGGCTCCCCTTTAAGTCAATGCTGGGCGCCCAGCATATGGATGCTCCTTGGAGAGAACATCTCCCTGAGCATGTAAGAGTGGGAAGTACTTTGACAGATAAATATGGATTAGACAAGTCCTGGTTTCTGACTTCCTACATTCAAGTGATGTTTTCCAAATGTCACTTGGAAAAGCAAGAGCAGACTATAACAGGCAGCTTCTTCTGTTGGTTACATAGGTCAGCACCCCAATTTAAAGAAGTCTGAGATGTCTCTGAGCTTAACTGTGTTTTGACAGTAGTCTTTTGGGGGAAGAAATGCTTAAATGCTTTTGTGTTGCCTGTTATGGTTAAGACTCTTAACTGGAGGCAGTTGTTGCAGAAATAAATCCAGATTTACCAAGTGAATTGTACTGTGGAATCTGGCATCTGTCAGCTCAGTCTTGGCTGAAAGCTTCCATCCTTGGCTACCTTCTCATCTATCCTTAGCTGGTCATCTCTTCAAATTGGATCAAACAAGTAGGATACACAAAATAGAGCTGAGACAATAGATCACAGAAGCCTTTTCTCAAACACCGGTGCTTGGCTGTGTATCTTGTGGTAAGTTTATGCTGGGCATTCTGATGTTTCCCATGTGATGTACAGCACAGCTCGATGCCTTCAGATGAGATACCTTAAAAGCAGCAGGAAGCTTTCTCAGAACTCAGCTGGGCTTTGTGCTCATGAATAAAAGATTGCTTGCCTTGTTTTAGTTCTGCATTTTGTGTGCTGAGACACGAGTGGTGACAGAAGCAAAATCAGGAGACTGTTCTGTGGAATAAAACTAGGTTTGATTGCTTTGACTGTCAAATACTGATGTCCGTGCTGGGTTGAAATTATGCACCCCTTGTAGCAGAAAATACCTGTTGCACGTATGGCTGTGGGATGTAATGCTGTCACCTTATGGCAGGCTGTTGTATAGTTCCAGGAGGAACTGCAGCTCTGCTCAAGTCCCCAGTGAGATGCTCAGTGTTCCCTCAGGGTGCATTCCCAGCCATCTGATCTGGGTTTTTTTTTCTTCTCGTTGCTTTTGCAGAGCAAAGAGGTCTTTGACTAATGTGACCTCTGAAGCCCATCACATCAAGAAGCAGAAGGCTCCACCCAACCATACAGAGTGATGAAATTAGGCAGAGAACCACCTCATTTGTATCCGCTGTGGTCAAAAGGAGCCCAGACAGAGGTAATATGTTAAAAGATGAGATCTTAAAAATGTATTTTAAGGAAGGCTAGAGGAGTTGCAGTCACAGTGGACAAGGGCCATTATTTTCACTCTTGGCTCATTTTGTGCCTTTCTGGACAGCGGAATACTTAAATTCAAAGTAGCTTTGTGGGCTTTGAACAGCCTTTCTGCTGCAACCTTAACCCAAAGGCTTGGAGAAGCTCATGATCCCCTTTACGTTTAACCTCTGCCTGCCCAGGCACTGTTCTGCACGTACCACCTGGCCTTCAAGCCTGTCCTGTGCCCTTCAGATCCCTTGGCCATGTTGTAATTGCTACTTCCTTATACCAGAGGAGCCTGTGGGCAGTGCTACCGAGTACTAGGGATTAAACCATCTGCCTGCCCTTACCTTTATCTTGCAGTGCAGAAAGTTCTCCTGTGCCTGTCATTGTCTGACTATAGAAGCAATGAAAAAAGTTGTTTTCTTGTCAGAAAATCTTATCTTGAATAATTGAACTGGAAGAATCTTTTTGACGGACAGGGTGTGCTAAGCATTCAGGTGGGATTTGGAGGCCTGTTTAATGCTCTACCACTTGCAGTTTCTAGCATAGAATTGTGAAATGGTTTGGGTTGGAAAGGACCTTAAAGTTCATCCAGTTTCAACCCCCTGCTACAGCCAGGGACACCTTCCCTGAGAGCAGATTGCTCCGAGCCCTGTCCAACCTGGCCTTGAACACTGCCAGGGATGGGGCAGCTACAGCTTCTCTGGGCACTCTGTGCCAGCACCTCACCATATCTAAAGGGGCATACACTTACCTAGACTATTCTCTCCTTACAGTGTTAGCTCAAGTAAATAGCTTTTTGAAAAATACTTTAGAGTCCTAGGCCCTGAGAATTTATTTTGGTATTGGAGCAAGCATCAACCAAACACAGTGTTCCCATGGGGGAAGTGCCTTCATTAAAACGCTTTCCTACTCAAATTGTGTTCTATTTAAAATTTACATAACCCAACAGTAGAAACAACCTGAACACGGGTTTGATATTTAATATTATACCACCAAAGTGACTGTTAATGAATATATCAATACGGAAAAAGTCTTAATACATTCCTTTATGAAGATGAGCTTTAACGTTCCAACACAAACACTACTATAATTCTATGAATTTCACATCGCACATTCTGATTCCACAACATTACTGCAGTGCCTGACCCGCTAATTATTCAGCTGGTGTAAGCACAGCAGCACGTTTCCCTGTGTGGTAGTTGTTACTGTAGACGAGGTTTGCTGAGCATCTTGGCTCGCCGCGGTACCCAGCTGGGTACTCCTCTTACTCGTGGGACATCTAGTGGCAGAAAGGAGACTGTTTTGTAAGTCAAAAGGGTATTTAGAAAACCAATAAAAAGGGTGCTGAAACTTGGTTTGTTTTGTTTTCTGTTGTTTTTTTTTTCTCTGTATGTTAATTTGTAAGGTTGAAAGAATTCTGTGGGCTTTAAACAGTGGTATTTGAAAACCTTGCTGGCTCTTAGATATATGAGCAGTTTGTGTGGAATCAGCAAGGACAAACTGCAGCTTGCTGTTGTTCCCTTAATGTTGCTCTACTGAGAAAGAGCTTCAAGACTTGCTGTGAAACAGTTCTACCTGAAAAAGATTTCTCTTTATTCCAGCTAGCTTCTGTCTCATGACACTCAACTGCTCTATCCAGAAGCTGTTTATACCTTTTATTATATATTGGTGGGCTTTCTCTCTGGTATATCCTATGGCCATAAGATTCTAAGAGCAAATGTGAGGCTCCTGAGCAGCTGGAGCAGACTTCAGCCTGGCTGTGTTGTGGGAATACAGGTGAGTAGCAAGGCTAGCCGGCAGGGAAAGTTATTTTGTTTATAAGTCTTGCTGTACCTGCAGGTTATCCAGCATATTGCTCGATAGTCTCTGCAGAAAGAAGGCTTTTAGCAGGTACGATATGGGATGTGGCAGCTCCTATTTTCATTCTGGTTTCTTCTCTCCAGGCCTGGGAGAGATATAGCACAGTCCAAAATAATAATCTTATATAATTCCATAATAATATATAATCCCAAAATAATGGATACAGAAGGTGTCTTCTAAACACCAGCAGCCCAGGGTTCTGCATGGCACTGAGCTTACACAGCAAAGAGTTTCCTGGTCATCTTTCAGCTGCTCGGTTTCTTTCCTGTGGCTCTGTAAAAATAACTGAGGAAACAGTGGAATGTTCTTCCGTTTTGCCTCTTGTTTTTTTTTATAACTCTTCACTCTTGGCAAAACCCGTACAAATCATCTTCTTTGATGGAGTAGGAAGGGCTAATCTGAACTTCCGTAACAGCCTCAGATATTTCAGAGCAGAATCAGATCTGTAATGTAACTGCTCTTAAATATTTGCTTTAATAGTGTGGGTATTATCACCTTTCTAGTACATGACCTGTTTGAGCATTTCTTCTTGTTTTTTCCATTATGTTCTGTACCCTTAAGGGCACAGAATCCATTTAGAAAGTAAATTGATATTCCTCTGACCCTAAGTTTTGGGGATTGAATTGCTCAGAGATTTCCATTAGGGCCCTGTTACATCAGAGTTCTTTGAGTCGGTCTCTGCACTTCAAATGGTCATGGCTCTTCCCCTTGCAACCAGCATGTGATATCAGTGAGTATAGAATCATAGAATCGTTAGGGTTGGAAAGGACCTTAAGATCATTTAGTTCCAACCCCCCTGCCATGGACAGGGACAACTCGCACTAAACCATCTCACCCAAGGCTTTGTCTAACCTGGCCTTGAACTCTGTGAGGGTTGGAGTATTCACAATTTCCTTGGGCAACCCATTCCAGTGCCTCACTGCCCTAACAGTAAAGAACTTCTTCCTCGTATCCAATCTAAACTTCCCCTGTTCAAGTTTGAACCCGTTACCCCTTGTCCTGTCACTACAGTCCCTAATGAAGAGTCCCTCCCCAGCATCCCTATAGGCCCCCTTCAGATACTGCAAGGCTGCTATGAGGTCTCCCTGCAGCCTTCTCTTCTCCAGGCTGAACAGCTCCAACATTCTCAGCCTGTCTTCGTACAGGAGGTGCTCCAGTCCCCTGATCATCCTCGTGGCCTCCTCTGGACTTGTTCCAACAGTTCCATGTCCTTTTTATGTTGAGGACACCAGAACTGCACACAATACTCCAGGTGAGGTCTCACAAGAGCAGAGTTAGAGGGGCAGGATCACCTCCTTTGACCTGCTGGTCACGCTCCTTTTGATGCAGCCCAGGATACGGTTGGCTTTCTGGGCTGCAAGCACACACTGAAGCCAGTTCATGTTCATTTTCTCATCAACCAGCACCCCCAAGTCCTTCTCTGCAGGGCTGCTCTGAATCTCTCCTCTGCCCAACCTGTAGCTGTGCCTGGGATTGCTCCGACCCAGGTGTAGGACCTTGCACTTGGCATGGTTAAACTTCATAGGTTGGCATCAACCCACCTCACAAGCGTGTCAAGGTCCCTCTGGATGGCATTCCTTCCCTCCAGGATATCAACTGAACCACACAGCTTGGTGTCATTGGCAAACTTGCTGAGGGCGCACTCAATCCCACTGTCTACGTCGCAACAAAGATGTTGAACAAGACCAGTCCCAGCACCGATCCCTGAGGGACACCACTCGTTACTGGTCTCCAGCTGGACATTGAGCCATTGACCACAACTGTGTGTGCAGCCATCCAGCCAGTTCTTTATCCACCAAGTGGTCCATCCATCAAATTGATGTCTCTCCAATTTAGAGACAAGGATGTTGTGCAGGACAGTGTCGAACGCTTTGCACAAGTCCAGGTAGATGTCATCAACTGCTCTACCCCTGTCCATCAGTTCTGTAGCCCCATCATAGAAGGCCACCAAATTGGTCATGCAGGATTTCCCCTTAGTGAAGCCATGCTGGCTGTCACCAAGCACCTTGTTGATTTTCATGTGCCTTAGCATGCCTTCCAGGAGAATCTGCTCCAAGATTTTGCCAGGCACAGAGGTGAGACTGACTGGTCTGTAGTTCCCCGGGTCATCCATTTTCCCCTTCTTGAAAATGGGGGTTATATTTCCCTTTTTCCAGTTGTTGGGAACTTCACCTGACTGCCAGGATTTCTCAAATATGATGGCCAGCAGCTTTGCAACTTCATTCACCAGCTCCTTCAGGACCCGCGGATGGATCTCATCAAGTCCCAGGGACTTGTGTACATTCAGGTTTTTAAGATGGTCTCGAATCAGATCCTCTCCTACAGTGGGCCCAGGGTCTTCGTTCTCACAGTCCCTGCGTCTGCCTTCCAAGATTTGGGTGGTGCGAGCAGAGCCTTTGCCAGTGAAGACCGAGGCAAAGAAGTCATTCAGAACTTCAGCCTTCTCCAAATCCTGTGTAGCCAGTTCTCCTGAGAGCTTCCATAGGGGGCCTGCGTTGTCCCTAGTCTGTTTTTTATTTGCTATGTACCTGTAGAATTCCTTCCTGTTATCCTTAACATCCCTAGCCAAATTTAATTCTAATTGGGACTTGGCTTTCCTAACCTGGTCCCTAGCTTCCCGTACAACATCCCTGTATTCTTCAGCCCCAGTATGGGCTGATGTGCATTTAGATGTTAGGTGGCATCTTCAGAGGGGATGGAAGGCATGGGAGCCCAGTGACACTCCTGTTGCTTCACCCCAGTAGGCATCTAAGCGCCATGAAGATGGATGTTCATTCCCTTCCCCTCCCTCCAACTCCCAGCAGAATAAGGAACAAAATAGGAAGAGCAAAAGATTCCTCTTCTTTTTCTTCTCTAAGCGTGATGCTACATGGTATGAACTATTGCTCTGGTTGCTTCAGAACACAGCATCACATAGAATCATAGAATCCCAGCCTGGCTTGTGGTGGAAGGGACCTCAAAGCTCAACCAGTTCCAACCCCCTGCCACAGGCAGGGCCACTGTCCACTAGACAAGGTTGCTCCACACCCCATCCAACTGAGCCTTGATGGCAGCACCTCACATGATTAAAGGGGTGAATTTATCTTTTTCTCCATACTCTACTATTTTTTTCAGAGGGCTCCTTATCTGCTTATCATCTTCAGATAAGCAGTAGGTGTCCTACTTCCCTGCCTCTGAAGTGGGTTGCCTGATGACTGCAGGCTCAGGTTTGAAACACGAAGATTAGGTATCAAATTCAGTTGGTTAATTTGGTATCTTACCTCCATCCCAGTCAGACCCAACGCGGGCTCTGAGGCAATCCAGCCACTCCAGCTTCTAAAGTGTGTAGGAACAATGTGGGAGGTGGTAGAGCAATGCAAGGCAGTCTGTGTGGGAAGCTGTTTTCAGCTTGATATTCAAGGGTATTTGCCACCCAAGAGAAGATGGAGCAGCAATGAGCTCCATTTTTTACTTTCTTTCCAGTTCTGTAAGAGGGGATTTGGGAAAAGCAATTGTAGGACATAAGCAGAGGTTTTCCAAGAGATAAGGGAGGGAACTGCACATAGGAATGCTGTGTGCCTGGGAGACAGCAGGCTTATAGGACCACAAGTGGCTGATGCAGCCCTACCTCCATAGGTGCTTGCACAGTGTGGTGCTCTATACTTAGCTAGGAATATACACAGGGAATGGCAGCTCTTTTCATTCTGGGCTTTCATGGCATCCTGCACTTTAGGTGGTACACACTGAAAAGCCAGGCAAGTCTCCTTGATGAGCATAGCTTATGTGTCTGGGAGTTGGTTTCTCTCTTTCCAGATATCTACTGCACTTATGTGGGCCCTCAAGATATATTCTCACCTCTCAGTCAATATGATGGAGACACCAAGTCTGTCCGCATGGTTTGTGGCTCTATGTTGTATACTTGTTTTGTTCGGACATCACGGAGGAAGACTGTCCTCCTCAGCCCCATGGAGAGCTGGTGTGGCTCTGTGGGATAGAGCCACAGAGCCTATGGGCAGAGGAGCCTCCCAGAGCTCAGAGGGGATGGACACAGGGCTTCCTTCCCATAACTTGGAAAGGCTTCAGGAGGGAAGGGCAGGGGCTTCAAAGGCATTCACCCAAGCCCAACATCACAAGACATTTTGGAGAGACTCAAGGCCATGGAATTTGTTGTTACTCAGAATGCTGGAGTTGGAGAGGTGGTAACCCCATTGTGAGTCAGGAGAGAGACTTCTCTGTAAACCTTTCTATTCCAACTTATTCTGCCTCCTCTAGTTAATCCTGTAGCAATTCTAGATCATACTTTGGTAATAGCAATTTTTTCTTGTGTGTTTCAATATTTAAACCAAAGAATAACCTAGGCTATTGCACCATGAACCATCATGTTGCCAGCATGATGGTCAGCAGGCACCATTATCTCTGAAGTGAGGGTGCTTGAGGCACTTAGAATATGAGGGCTTGTCATTAGTCCTGTGAATGGATGCACATTCTCACACTGGGAATCTCAGAATTTGTTGATATGAACAGTAACTTACTCTAGACTGGCTTCAGGCATCGTTCAAGCCTTTCATTTCGTCACTTCATGCTCAGAGACATGCCTGGCTTTGGATATACTGGGTAGTCTTCTCTGTAGCCAGCCTAGCTGCTTCTGCGTGCCTTCTGCCTTGTACCCCTCCTTGTACCTGGTTGTGAATGTACAAGTGTAAACTGTATGATACTGTGGCATGTTCTGATGAAAGGAGGGAATGATTTTCATGGAGATCCCTTTGGGGCAAATATTTCTTCTCTTTATAAGCCTATAGTGGACTGTTGCCTCTGTCATCCGTATCAAAGCTAGGGAAAAGACAGCTTTGTGCCTACCTGAAGCACTTGGGTTGTCTTCTGTTTTCATGGTTTAGAGGAAATCTTGCCACATAATTGCTTGAGTAAAGCAGCATCCCTCCTCTACAGACCTCCGTGGGCTTCTCTGAAGATCCTTTTTCTAGTTGTTTTGAATCATGGAATCAGCTGGGTTGGAAAAGACCTTTGAGATCATTGAGCCCAACCATTACCCCAGCACTGCCAAGCCCACCACCAACCCACGTCACTGAGAGCAAACTGATCTCCCCTCATGGCTGCCTTCATGATCTCCAGTCACAGCCACCCCTCATCTGCCCCCCCATAGTGGCCCCACACTCCATAGCTGCCGCCCCTACCCCTCACAGCCGCCCCTTGTGGCCCATGGCTGCCCCTGCTCTCCCCTCACAACTGCCCCATCACTCACTTTATGATCTTCTCTTATGGCTGCCCCTCCTGTCCCCTCATGATCTCTACTCGTGACCACCCTGTCTCTTCCCTCATGATCTTCCCTCATGCCCCCTGTCCCCTGCTATCCCCTCAGAATCTCCCTTCACCTCTCATGGCTGTTCCTCCTGTCAACTCATGCTCTCTCCTCAGGCGTCAAGACCATCACACTTCTCCCCTCATGGCTGCCACTGCTCTCCCATCTTGATCTTCCTCACTCCTTATTGCCACCCCTCCTGCCCCTCACAATCTCTCCTCATGACCACCCCATCTCTCCTCTCTTGATCTTCCCTCATTGCTGCCCCTGCTTTCCCCTCATGATCTCCCCTCACCTCTCCTGTCCACTCACAATCTCTCCTCATCCCTCATGGCTGCCCCTGCTCTCTCCACACAATCTTCATCACCCCTCGTGGCTGCCTCTCCTGCTCCTCACGATCTCTTCTCATGACCACCCCCATTTCTCCCCTCATGATCTTCCCTCATGGCTGCCCCTCCTTTCCCCTCATGATCTCCCCTCACACACCTCATGATCACTCCACTTCTCTCCTCATGATCTCCCCTCATGGCCACCCCTGCTGTCCCCTCATGTCCCCTTACCTAAGCAGACAGCTCTTTCCATGTTGTGCACCATTTGCTTGTGAGACCATGACCTCTCACGGTGACTGAATTTGGAAGCAGATACCAGACTGTTTTCTGCTCTCCTTTGGATGCTCAGCTAATCCCTTCCATCCAGCAGTTCATCAGTCGGAGTGAGTAACAGCCCACGACTGCACCTCGCCATGAAGACGGTGCACAACAGTGGATGGCAGGTTCAGGTTCTGCATGTGGTTCTTGTGTGGCGCGTTTCTGGTAGCTGGAAGACCAAAGACTTGACTGCCTTTGGCGTGTTGTGCCCATCTGAACACCTTGTCTGATGTGCTGATATCCAGGGACATCTGTAAGTATGCAAGGTGTATTTCAGCATCATCCAAAGTATAGTTCTGAAGACTGGTTTGAAAATGAGCTCTAGACACATGTGTACTGAGGAGGGCTTGGAAGAGTGACATAATGTGGACACTGGCTTTTGAGAGAGGAACCTTGAGATTTTGGTAACTTACCCATACTAGTCATGTATATTTCTGCTAGCAGCATCTCCTTGACATCTGAGGTAGAATCATAGAACAGGTAGGGTTGGAAGGGACCTCATCCAGTCCTAACCCCCTGCCATGGGCAGAGATACCTTCCACTAGAGCAGGCAAGATCTGGGCTGGAGAATGGCAGGATTTAATGCTATTACATGTTTCTTTCGGCTGAACCAATGATGCTATTGGGAATCTGGTCAACTTTACAGTTCTAATGACTGGGGCAAGTCTGTAGAGGAACTTGTGGGCTCTGTGAGGGGTAAGAACTGGTCTTTCTGGCTGTGGAAATCCAATGCCTGCCTCTCCCATTCCTCTTCTGCCAGAGTGTCTTTTTTCCTGTAGTCATGTTGGTTGAGCCCTGTGTCTATGCACACTTGCTCTTGGTTTTCCTCCGTTGCGCTTTAAACTGTGTCAATTAGACATATTAGAAAGGAAATTTCCATGACTGACAGCAGGACAGCAGGTTAAGAGGGACGTTGGGGCTCACTGCTGGGAAGGGAGCAGAATAGCACGGAGTGGATTCGGGTAACAAAAAATATCAGCGCACATGCTGCTGTGCTGAAAAGTTGCTTTAGAGACTGACTTGATTCTCAGATACCAAGTGTTAAGCTGGTCCTTTCACCATTTAACCTCACCTTCTATGTGGTGGAAAATTACTGCCCTCATGTTCTCTCTTCGTCCTGTTGTAATACTAAATACTCTCCAAGAGATGCTTATCTATGCTGTTAATGTGTAGTAATGGGATTGCTATTTTAAAAATCGATACAAATATCACACTAAAAAAGAAAGGCTGCTCGATGAGGCTGTCAGAGAGCTGTTTTAATAGAGCTGACATTTGAGACACTTCCCCCAGAAGTACTCTTCCAGTTTCAAATTACTTTCTAAATGTTGCTGCTTGCAGACTCCGGGCTTGCTAATACAAGTTGTCAGAGTGAAAACCTCTCTCTGCCGTTTCAGAGGAGCTGGGAGTCAGAAATATGTTCATTATTGTTTCAATTGATCAAGAACTTGTTCTCTCACAAATTAGGGAGCGGCAGCTCCAAGCACATACTTGATTTTTTTTGTGGTTTCAGCCCATCTGGAAGGTTGGAGAAGCTGGAGAGTTGAAGATGATGTGAAAGTTTAGGATGGCTCTTCCTAGTACTGCTACTTACAGTGTGAAAAGCAGAATTATGCTAACTTGATGGAAGCTGGTTTTTAGATGCCAAAAATTTGCTAGCAGACGGTATGCATTGATAATGAAGGTATTTGAAGTTGTCTTTAATATCCTTTTCATATTTTAACAGTATTTCTTACAGCTCTGTTTAGAATTGTCTCAGTTGTCCCCCTCTTTCAGTGTACTCACAGCCTTCATCAAATTCAGGGCAAAGTCTTTGGGGTGTGTATGTTCTGGTGAGAGCCTGAGACCAAAAATACGTTACCGGTGCCAGTAGCTTGAAGACTTGCAAATCATAGAATCAGAAAGGTTGGAAAAGACCTTTAAGATCATAGTATCCCGGACTGGTTTGTGTTGGAAGGGACCAATTCCAACCCCAGCCACAGGCAGGGACACCTTCCACTAGAGCAGGTTGCTCCAAGCCCTGTCCAAGCTGGTCCAGAACTGGTGCCTTTCAATCTCTGGTTTTGGTATTCACTATATATTAGGAATCGCAGCGATTTCTGCAGAATTGAATAAACACCCGTTTAAAACCTTACTCTGGTTTAAAGAGCGCAGATCTTCAGCTTTGCCCTATTTACATTTAAAATATTTTTGGGTTCATAGTCTTAGTGTGGTGTTTAATGGCATGGAATATGGTTTCTTTATCTACAGGCCAAATCTACTCTCAGGCAGGCCAAGCCTCAAGAGCTTGCTTGCCCTCATCAGTTGGTGTGGCAGACCAGGTTTGCTCATAGTTTAATTCATGTTCTTTTGCCTTTGCTCAGTTACCCTGTCCATCACTGCCTCAGTGCTGCTGGTAATTCTCTCCCTCCCTGGTCATTCCTAGTTTAAAGCTCGATTTACCAATTCCTCCATGCTGCTGAGAAACTGGTGTCTTATGGTCATAGAAACTAAAATCAACACCAGCCAACATCAACCTTACAATCACTTGTAGACCCGCAAATCAGTGCCTTTCTCCTCATGCCATTTTTCGTCACCAGCAAGACTGAAGAGAAGAACATGGCCCACGTCCCCATGTCCCTGACTTTCCCCCAGAGCTGTATAGTCAGATAGCCCAGATCCTTGGCTTGAAGGCACTTCGGATTCCTCTTCAACTTTGAGGGTTGTGAACCTTTTCTGTTAAAACCCGTTCTAATTGTAGAAGTAACTACAATTGTAAGAAACTTTAGGAGAGTGTCAAAAGAAACTGCATTGTCCCCAAGAACAGAGTTGATAAAGTGACCGTGTTGGAGTTTTAACGCTGGGGATGAAGTGAAGGTAATATTTGGCTTTTTTTCAGCTCTCATCTTGGTCACCATGTTACCTTTTTCAGTGTTATGGCTGTATTGTGAAACTGCTTTTTTCATGGCATGCTTTCAGCTAGATCCAAGGTTAATGGCAGCACAGAAGCCAGAGGTTCTAGCTCCACTGAAGGTTACTTACAGACCAGAATAGCTACAGCACACTTAAACCTACTAGCTGTTCTTAGGAGGAAACCTCTGGTCCTCAGACTTTGAGTGATCTTTATCCTTGTGAATAATAGTGTCAGGGAGAAAATGAGTGAATGCTTTGTACTGCCAACTTGCTGAGGATGTGCTGGAAGAAAGGCAAGTGTGTCCAGAATCGCCAGCCCTGCCAGAAATGCATACTGTGTGCAATGCTATCGCGTTCTAGAGAGACATTTACTGCCAGAATTGAGGCTGTATGTTCAGAGTGGGGAAGGAGGGAAAGTAAGACAGGGGTTCCTTCCCCTTTTGGCAGCTAGAGACTCTGGTTTTGGTGGAAGAGGTGCTTCATATTCTAATCCATCCTGCTCAGGAAGTGCAGGGAATGCCTCAGAAGCACTCCAGGGGTGTAACTACAGACTACACTTCACCTTTGTGCCTGACCTTGGGCTTATGCTGCTCTTCCCCTTGAAGTCTGCTAAAGTCCCCAGACACCAAGCTCCTTATGGTCTTGGGAAAGCAATGAAATGTATAAGTGAGAGGATCAAATTCATGGTTTACTCTAAATTGCTTCTTTTTCATTTTAATGCTGCGTGATGGACATAAAATCAAACTTAGAAGCCACCCCTGTAAAGAATAGACCGCTGAGGGGTTTTAAGCACACAGGCTTGACAGCAGCAGCTGATTAATAATTAATGAAACTAATCCCAATGAAAGAAATATACCTTTGCTAATCTAGAATTGCTTGGAAGCTTATTCATACATTTTCCATGAGAATCTTTTCCATGTAAGACTCTGGGAAAAGTATATTTAGTGTTTGTTTGCTTTCAGCTCTGGTTTTCAGCGGATATTGCCTGAAACAGTGTCTTAATCAGTCTGACCTCAGCCTCCAGGGGATTGTTTTCCATTGACTATCTCTTCCTCCTCCCCTCTCTGTGTGCTGCAGTTCTTGATAGAGCTGCTATGTTTGAGGCTAAGAGTGTGTTTGTGTCTCTCTTTTTTGGGGGGATGAAGCTGATCTAAAGTGTCCTAAACTTTTAATCTCATCCCCTCACCCCTCTTCAGTTTTGAAGCTTGAACACTTTCTCAGAACACTTCCGTCAAATGAAGTGCATAAGAGCCTGAGGTGCACAATTGCTCTAGTCACTGAGTATTCAGAAGCTGCAAATTGCATAATTATTTTTAGTGGCTTTCGTTTCTTTTTAAGGCTTTTACAGAAAGAATGTGCCAGTGTTCTGTTCAGACCTATTAATATTTCACACCAAAATGCACTTTTAAAGCTTTCTGGGCTAACATGCTTCTCAGAATGACTTCACCCGTTGTTATCCAAATGCTGTGGGCTCTCACACTTAAGTGTCTGCATTTAGGAATAGAAGTTGTTAAAAAGGTTTTTAAATGCATGTGAAGCAGCAGATAAGAAGGGAGGGTAGGACCAAGTTTCCTGCTCTGTCATAATCAGCTTTCAAGGTTCCCTAACTCTAGGTTTCTGTATCTGTGCAAGGTCACAGTTAGGTTTGTATAGGAGACTGTCCTCTCTAAGTGAGACTAGCTGGACAGTCAGGATAATAGAGGTATTTCTAATAGATTTGGGCTCTGTCAGTAATCCCTACAAATAAAATATCTGTAAATGCCAAAATATTACCATTTTGCACTAGGTTATGGTCTCCACAGGGTGCCCTGTGGTGTGTCATTGCGGACTTGATGGGATATTCTATTAAATACCTTGGAAAGGCAAATGGCTAAAAATAACTACATTTGTTTCAGTAATTCATGTTAAATCGCTGTGACTTGAGCAGCCAGCTGGAAATCTGCCGTCCTACAAGGTTTGCTATTCAAAATGAGCAAGAATCTCTGGGGCTGGGTATCTTTTATGAAACTTTATCTCCAGCAGCATACTTGTCTTTCTGAATACAGGAAGAAATGAGTAACCAGAAAGTGGTGCCTGTAAAGAACCCTGTCTCTTGGGCAGCTCTCTCCACAGAGAAGTGCTCCTTAGGCTTTGCCAACACTCCTAAAGCTCAAAATCAGCTCTATCGGTGGTTTTGTTGCCAAAGTTGTACTGGAATGGGCCTTGCCACACCTTTGCTTAAGGTAGGACTTTGGTATACTTTGGTTGACCTTTCTTGCAAAGAAAAATACCTTCTGCAGCTCCTCATTTGATATATAATATAAATATATGTAAATATAACCCAGAAGTTAAGCCACCAAATTTCCTGTATTATCTGAAAGGAAAGAAACTTGCAGTGGCTAGTTACGTGCATGTTAGTGGATTACACACACAGAAAAAGGAATCAGATCTCCCTTTCTTTGCTAAAAAAAAAAACAAAAGGGGAGGAGAGAAGAAGAGGAGAAGACAACATCTGTCCTTGTCCTTGATTTGAAGAGTCTCCTCTGCTTTATTTCAGTGCTTTTGTGGGTTGCTTCTCCTTAGCCAGAGCTGGGAAATTATAAAAGCCACAAGCAGGGAACTTCTCAGCTTTGCTGAGAGCAGTTGGGTATGTAAGGAGCCAGGTGAGGTAGAGAGCCAAAGGGCATGGAGTTGAAATGGCAGCTAATGAGCTTTGTCTCTCACCAGGTTTATTGTGTTCATGCTAATTGCATTCAAGGTGCTTTTGAGGATAAGAAGTGCTAAAGTATTGTCTCACAGTTCCCATTTAATAACTTTCATGGCTTTCTCCTCCTCCTTTTCTAATGTTGTTGAGAAATTCAGTCTCTAAGCTGGAAAGCTGGTGTTTCTTTGTTCTCCCCAGTGGTTATGAATCCAAAATCACAACATAAAAAGGGTAAGGAGCCATGCAAGCTGTACCTCTGCTCAAGATGAGTTTCTGCAGTTTGGATATAAAGGGGAAAAGCTGGTCATTGTAGCAAGCAATAAAAGAAGGTACAGAAGGCAGGTCACACACAGTAAATGAGCTTCTACACGCAACTGCATCAGGGTCTGCATCTGGCTCTGCTTCTGTTCCCAGCTTCTGTTCCCAGCTTGCAGCCAAAGAAAACTAAATCCAGAGGGATTTCTGTGATAGAAATATTCTTTGTGAATCTCCATGTAAGGTTTTGGTTTAGCTTCTGTAGTTAGGAAGTACCCTGGCTGTTCCATGACAGGATCTGGCATTTTGTTCTTCCTGGTGGTCTGCTGGGAGAACTTAGACTAGGGAAGGGTTGTGCAAATACAGATGTGGATATGGCAAGGTAATGCAAGGGGTTTTTTTGCTGGTTATCCGCTTAGACGTCCTGGCCCACTGGCTGTGTGCTGGGAACACATTCCTATGTGCATCATTCCCTCCACCTGGTTTCCAAGAGGAGTAAAGCCTGGGGCTGGGTGAGTGGAGGGAGCAAAGTGCATGGCATCAGGTTCTTTAGTCTGGATGTTTTGGGATCATGCTTTGGAAAGCACTTGTGCAGTTCAGTGCCACCCCTCATTCCAAGAAATAGCACTGTGAGCTTTTGACCATCAGCAGAGATTCAAACCACATCAGCTTGTTTTTAATGGTTGTGTTTTCAACAGCAGATCTTTAATTCCAACCTGTTTGTTTTGGCTTGGGTGTTATTCTTTCCCTCTTGTTCTGGAGTTACTTTGGATCAGGAGCTTCTGCCCTCAAGAGCCAGATGTATTTTCTCCTTACATGCTCATCCACCGCAGTGCAAACTAAAGTAGGATTGGGGGGGTGCTTGAGCTTGTGAGGTGGTTATATATCCCCTTAGAGGGAGATTGAAATGATGTAGAAGGTTCTCCAGCAAGAAGTCTGCTTTCTGCAATGGGAGAGGACCAGGAACAGTCTGGCTCTCCAAGGAGTCACTGTGAGTATCATCCAACAGATATTACTCTTACTAAAGCAAATAGCTTTAATCTAAAGGCAGAAGAAAACCAGATTACTTTGCACTGATGAGTGTCAAGCAAAAAACTGTGGAACAGAGAGTAAGATTTTTTTATTGAGTCAAAATATCAGTTGTAAAACCCTGGTTTGCAACCACCAGTGTTTCCACGACCTCGCATTAAATTAGATTAATAGGTGTTGATTTTAGAACTGTTTCATTATCTTCTGATACATTAAAACCTAATCATTTATTCCCACAGGCATTTTCTTATACTTCTGGCTTTTTAATAGTGTTGTTGATTGCCTAAATTAGCTGCAGCATCGTTACCAGTTCCTGTGGTACACTGGCAGTGTTGCTGTGCTCTTCCCCGTCACCTGCAACTGTTATTTCCTGCACCCTGGTGCAATTATGCCTGCCTTAACTGGTGGATAATCCTGCCATTGCTTGCTCTGGTGCGTTGTCTCTTCCTCCCTGCCCTCCCCTGAAAGGAAAGCATGACACTGTTAAAAAAGGAGGGGCTTTGCAAGCTGAACTATATCAAACCCTTCCTCTTTGAGTCATGATTTCAGTAGGACTGCAGGGGGACATTCTGGAGACTTTGGTAAGTGCTCCATGGTGCTGTGTTCTCAGATGCTGATTTCTGTACTTAGGAATAGATACTTTTGAGATGCTGGAATTGAGGTAGCTGTGTAGCTGAAGTTGGGCAGCATCCTTGTCTTTTCTGGGAGCTTTCACATAAAGCCAGTTGCTAGAACTGTGTTAATGCAAATAGTGGTTAGATTTATCTGAAAGCTTTCTGAGGATGGGAACTGCTCTTGCTTTTCAGTTGCGGCCAACTTGTTAAAAGCCTAGTTATTGAGGTGTCTTTAGAACTAGTTATTTTTTGTCACTTCTTTGCTTTTTTTCTAGTCATCTCCAAGCTGAAGACTTCCTTGGGGATATGCTGCTTCAACTGCTGTGGAAGTCATAGTATTAGTCTTATACCTTAGAGGATTATTCTGCTGTTTATTTAATGGTTATTACTCTCGAATTGTGTTAGCTTAAAGTCATGCTTTAATGCACTAGTCTGTGCTTTATAAATGCCTTTGTATATATTTAACAGGTTAGAAATGCAATAGAAAATGAACTGTGTTTGCCTGTACATAAACCACTGCTGTGTCACATCTTTTAAAGTATGGGACTGCTGTGCTGTTTCTAACACTCATGGGGCTCGTGAGCTTTGCTTACAAACACCAGCTGAATACTGTGGTATCAATGCAGCTCTTGAGAACTTAACGCTGAAGTTTAAGGCCAGGATTTTCAGGGTTCCTTTGTACTCCTGCTGACTTTGCTGCAGTTATAGCAAATATCAATTACTTACAAAAACACTGAGGCAAACTTGAAATCCTTTCATATTTGGAATGAATAATTCCTTGTTTCCTTTTCATCTTCTCTCTGTACAGTTGTGTCCATAGTGACTTGTCTGGTGTTAAGTTATTAAACAAATCAACAACTAAAGTAAAGCCCTATCAATAAATAAGCTGCTTAGATCTAGACCAAAATGTATTAGCCTTATGTTGAATTACAGCTTTAAAAACCTCTTTACACCAAACCTCAATATTATGAAATAATAGGAATTGCTTTCTGGGTTAAGAAATATGTCTCTCAATGCACAGCTGCCAGTCTTAGTGAAATAAGTGATGTGGTAGAGGGGGTGCCTGTGAGGTTTTTCTTTGTTTTAAAGAACCTGGTGGGTTTAGGGACACTTCTCTCTCAGCCTCACCTTAGTTGTTACCAGTTAGCACTTCACAAGGGCAGGATGATTTCTTTGTAGCTGGAGGCATCTCAGTTTCTCTGGCAGTGTGTCCTTGTAGAAGAGGAACTGCTTCTCTGCAGTTCCGTGATCCTTGCTTGTCAGTTTGAAGCCTCTGCATATGTGTATGGCTTCCCCCTTTTCCTTAGTGTGTGCCGTTTGACAAGCCTGCCCCATCAGATAACCTCCCTGGAATAAGTGTTCCCACCTTTCCCATATGCTTACCAGTTAATGCGGTCGACTAGGTTAGGGTCTGCTCCCTTACTGTCTGTCAGTCAGGTTTTCCTTCCTGCATGTTCTTGTTTGTGGCTTCCTTCTTTTCTTAACCCTTTTCCCATTGAAAAGCCCCTTGAGCAGATGCCCATAAAGGAACATCCGCTCTCTCCTTCCACAGACTCTTGCAATTCCTGGGCAAATAAAGAAATGCTTCTTTTCTGAAGCAGGGCATGACCAGGCTGGTGGCCTCTTTGGAGGGCATTTTGTTCTTGTGTTCTGCTGATGATGAGCTGCTTTAGTGAGCTTTCTACAAAGTCTTCTCCTGAATCTGGTGCAAAGCTTGTCAGACTTTTGTCCTTGCTCTGAAGATAGGATGTGATGGAGTTAGTAATGCAAAGGAGATCACAAGCTTCAAAGCAGGGAGAGTGCTTTATTTCCTGCTGCAGCTTCTACTTGAGAGGCAGTGTATCAACTTTCTGCAGTGCTGAAAGAGGAAATAGCTGTGGTGGGCGTCTGTGGAAGGTGGTGTGGTGCTTAGAAGCTCAAGGTACCCATGGAGTCCACATGGAACGTAACCAAATAGCCAGATCATGTACCTGGTATTTGGGTTTGTGCCTGAATCACACTATTACATGATTTTCACATGGCATGCAGGCTAGCTCAGTATTGTCTTGGGAGGCCTGAGATGAGATTTGTAACTGCTGCCACACTGGTGCTGATATAGACCAGGATGTTGGTGGCTTCCTGGCTGCCTGGGCACAAGCTGCTCATATTCAGGTCCATCAACCAGCACCCCCAGCTCCTTTTCCATGAGCAGTTTCCAGCCGCTCTTCCCCAAGGATGGAGCGTTTCAGGGGGTTGTGGCCCAAGTGCAGGACCCGGCACTTTGTCTTGTTGAACCTCATCCCATTGGCCACAGCCATGATGAAATACATTTTCTAGACTTTTGCCTTTTCTTGGGTTTAAGTCATTCCTGTTGCGTGCAGAAGGTGGGAAGGAAGAAGGCAGATTTTTCCATGCTCTTCCATTACTTAGCAGTGGGAGAGTGATTGTGATCCCAAGTGTGCTGAAGAATGTGGGGGAGTAGCTGTGGACTTCCACCATGCACAGTGAGCAACACTGAGTCAGTTGTGTTCCACCTTAGAATGAAGTGGTTTTAAAATAGCTGTGAAGTAGAAATGTACATTTTTGTTGTGGAGAATTGCCTTTTCTTTCTTGCTTTAGGGCTTGCTCATACGACACTCCATCATTCTATTTATGACTACAGCTTCCCACTGCCTGTGCCATCCCTATTTTGTCAAGTGCCCTAAGTAAATTGTTTCACACTCACTAGTTTTTGGATCTCAGAAACTATATATTTATACAGGAGTGCTTCATCAGACCTGGAGAGTGTAGTGTGTGTTCCTGTGTCTGAGAGGGACAGGAATCCATAGAGCAGCAGGACCACCTGAGAGGCAAGCCCAAGGAGAGGGAAAAGGAGAGAGAACAGTTTGGGGAGGGAAAGTAGGATTTGAGGTCACCACATTAGCTGGCTGCCAGCCTTCCTTTCAGAGCAAGACCTTTTCCAGTGCTCACAAAGGAACATTAAGGGAACTGAAGTATTTGCTGCTAGCATAAATAGGATTTTGTTCTGTGTTTTGGTGCAGATGAAGGGATGCTCCTTCAAAGACACTGAGGTCAGTCCAGTGTCTGCTCTCAAGGGTAATGAAGTGTTGTAACTTCTTAACTTTTTGGACCCAATAAACTTAAAATCCACTTGTTCTTCAGATCACACGTATGGACTCTTATCCTTGTTAGAGGAGGAGTCCTGAAGGATCAGTGTTCAGGTGCTGTAGCTATTCTAAGCTTCTGGTGTACTGAGAGGCCACGTGAGCTGCAGTTTGCTTTCTCTGTGATGGATCTGTTCCTCCTTAACATCCCCTTTAGTTTGTAAATACACTACATTAGGAATTGCTTATTGTATATGAATACTGAATAGCAAGCATGCCCATCAGAAAGGAAGGCAAATTGAGACATGGCAATGAATTGAATGGGGTGGCATATAAGGTATGTTCCTTTCTCAAAGCATGTTGACTTGGAGTTCTTTTTCATGCAGGGAAAGAAAGAGGAAAGTGTAGTGTGAAAGAAAATATTTTCTCTAAATGTTAGTTTCACCTTTTAGGGATCAGTACTCCTCCTCATTCTTTATGCTGGATTCAAATTAACCTCTCCTTTGCCTTCCTAGGGTACTGGTACCTCTCCCCCTCCGCTGTGCTCTTTCAGGTCTCGATGAGCACCATGCGGCACCGAAGAAATGGCAATTTTGAGAGCTCCAGACTCCTTTATTCCAGCATGTCTCGCAGCATCGATGTGTCCTGCAGTGACGCTGTGAGTAGCTGCTCCTTCCTTGCTAAGCTTGCCTGTTGTCTTGGGAGTGAGCCAGAGTCCTTTATGAACTGGGTCATGTCAGAAGGAGAGGGATTGATTTGTCAATTTTCCCTTTATGGAGAAAGTCTTCCTAGCCAGTGACCCTGCAACAGTAGCACTGGTGCTTTGTTAGCATGGTTAAAGTCTAAGATGCATTGCATTCCTTTTTGATCCCTGTAACTTTTATGTACATTCTTAGTCACTTCTGGTTTTCAATTCCTTTTCCTATTTCAGAGACAAATCCTCTCATCTCGAAGTCTCTATAAAGAACTCCCCAACCTCTTCATGCAACTTGATGGCAAAGGCAGACAACATATCATTATGTTAAACATCCCTTTCAAGCCTCAATGCTTTGCTGATCACAGCGATTGTCTGGCAGTTTTCTTGCTTCTGAAGGCCTAATGACAAGCTCTTGGGTCGTTAGCAAGTGGTTCCCCCTCCCTTTTATTTTTCTGGTCTTGCATCGTTGTGGCTGCTTATGTTCTTTTCCATTTTCTTTTTGGATTTTATACTTTTAATGCTTTTCTGTTTGGAATTGAACTGCTGTTTAACTACTAGGGTTCTGTCAAAGTGGGAAACTAACAATAGTTGTAAGTCTTCCCTTTTCATCCCGAGGTAAATCTGTTCTTCAATACAAAACTCCCAAACCTTTATCATCAAGTGAGAAATCTTTTATTGCTTTCCTACCTTGCAAGGGCATATTAGGAATGAATTTGCATTTCCCAAATGTGAAAGCTTCCCCTGTGCTTGTGGTTTCCAGGTTAATGGTTAAACAAGCTGGAGAGACTTGGCATTCCACTGAGCTCACATAAAGCTCCACTTTTAAGTTGTTCAGGTCTCCTGCTGGGGTCTTTTGAATGAAAATAGCTCCTACCCTAGAGGGTGTTAAAGTCTACTTCTGTATTTCCTTGGGAAGAAACAGTGTTGGCCACAGTCTTTAAGCAGTATCTGCATCACTTAACCCCAAAGATATTGGTAGTGCTAAGTTACTGCAAACATGGCAGTGCATGCAAATGGGAATGCTTCATAGTTTACAGCTACCTGGATTGTGCTACTGAAATCAAGTAACGTATTTTCTATGTGGGTCTTTTGGATTAAAAGCTGACATTAAAATAAGCTCTCCAGCAATTCTTAGGGCATGAAATCTATTCTTCTGGTTTAGGAGTTATTGTAAGTAAAATTTTCTCTTTAATTCTTTTCAAGGATTTGGTCAGCTTCATCCAAGAGAACTTTAAGAAGAGAGAATGTGTCTTTTTTACAAAGGACACCAAGTCAATGTAAGCAGATATTCTCATGTTTTATGGGCATGGGGGTGCTGAGGATGTTCTGTGATTCTTATAATGATTAATTAGAATTGTATAGTATAATTCTATAGTATCATGATTATTATAATTCTTATTGCTAAGCCAATGGGAAGCAAACTTCTCAGGGTTTTATGAAGAGGCTGAACCCAGCAATGCAGCCTGACCTCAGGACAACTTCTTTCCTTGCTTGGCTTGTTTGCATGTGCCTGGGGTATTCTGCAGTCACAGTCAAAATAACAGGAAGGCTGGTGGTTGGACGGGCATGCCGGGGTGCTTCTGCCAGCTCCAGACCAGTGATCTCCAAACAATTTCATTGCACAGCCCATCAGTAACAACTTGCTGAGCATACCCCCCAGTATGTGTTTATTTATGAGCTAGATATATCTACTATAGTAATAATACATTATAAACCAGACATAAACACAGCAATCAAAAAAGGATGAGAGAAAGATGAAATAAACAACAGTTTTGATATTACATTTTTCAAGTTTGTTTAATAAACACCTTTCACTTTGGAGTTCACTGCTCCAGACTCTGGGGTTTGTATAAAAACTGGAAATAACAGGTTTTGGGGTTAATACACAAGTATCTTGATAGAATCAGCCAGGTTGGAAAAGCCCTTTAAGCTCATCCAGTCCAACCATTCCACAGCACTGCCAAGGCCACCACTAACCCATGGTACTGAGGCCTCGTCTCCACGGTGTGTGAACACTTGCAGGGACGGTGACTCCAGCCCTGCCCTGGGCAGCCTGTTCCAATGCCTGAGCACCCTGTGGGGAAGGAATTGTTCCTCAGCCCCATCTAAACCTGCCCTGGTGCAGCTTGAGGCCGTTTCCTCTTGTCCCATCCCTTGTTCCTTGGGAGCAGAGCCCGGCCCCTCCTGGCTCCATCCTCCTGTCAGGCAGTTGTAGGGAGCGATAAGGTCCCCCCTGAGCCTTCTCTTCTCCGGAATGAAACCCCAGGTCCCTCAGCCATTCCCTATCACACTTGTGCTCCAGGCCCTGCACTAGTTCCATTGCCCTTCTCTGGCCCTGCTCCAGCGCCTCAATGTCTCTCTTGTAGTGAGGGGCCCAGAGCTGAACACAGGATTCGAGGTGCAGCCTCACCAGTGCCCAGTACAGGGGCCAGTCCCTGCCCTGGCCCTGCTGCCACACTGGTGCTGATACAGGCCAGGATGCTGGTGGTTTCTTGGCTGCCTGGGTACAAGCTGCTCCTGTTCAGCTGTATCTATCAGCACCTGGTGCCAGCGCCTCACCACTCTCACAGGGAAGAGCTTCTGCCCAAGATCTGAATTTTCCTAGCTTTCCCTAGTCCTGCACAACTGAAGTCCTAGTTCTTCCTACCTTTGATGCAATTTCAGTGTTGGTGAGGAGGGCATTGGTAGTGACTGCACAATGTGCCGTGCATCAGATAAGAGGTGGTGGTGGTGGAAATATGCTAGGAACACAGTAAACTGCCTGTAAAATCTGCTCAGAGACCAGATTCCCATTGCTTCTTGATTTGAATATGTCTTAAGCATGCTTAGCCGTCAGTCATGCCCGGAGTTTGCATTGAAAATGGTTACTCTTGGTAGTCATCTTAGTGAGCTCTTCATATGGATGAGAGCACAAAAAGGGAAAGAAATCATAAGTATCCATCAGGTTAGCAGCAGATTAGGTCACTTCTGATGGTGTCTGATGTTCTGGTTCATGTTCTTCATTTCTATGTAGAGTTGTAGTTTCAGATATGCAGCTGGTGACCGAACTTTATTTGTGATAAGGAAAAAGGGCCTATATGCAAGGCAGTCCAGAAGTGTCAGCTCATCTCTCTACATAGCCTGCTTCCTGAGATAATGCTCCACTCCATTGCCCAGTGCTATATAGAAGCTGATTATCAAGAAGTAGCTGGTCTCTTAGCTGTTGACTTGTCATGCTGCAAATCCGAGTAGAGTCCCTCGTACAACTGGTTCTGCAGCTCCACCTGCTGCTTGGCTTGAGTTGTGTTGGTACAACCCTGCTCCCAGACTTTGCGCTTCATGTGACTGCTGCTTTAGGCACCCTTTATTCTACAAGCTCTGGGTTCATTGCAGTATCATTGGATCCTGAAATGGATTGGGTTGGAAGAGACCTTAAAGCTCATCCAGTTCCTACCCCCTGCCACAGGCAGCAACACCTTCCACTAGAGCAGGTTGCTCCAAGCCCCTGTGTCCAACCTGGCCTTGAACACTGCCAGGGATGGGGCATAACACCTCTTGGGAATTTCATCATTAAGCAGAAACTGTGAAAATGTTCTGTCTTTTGTTAATAAACATGTCAGAACTTGTTTTTCCGTGCTCAGGATGATAACCTGGGGTTCTGTGTGTGTTCATTCTTCTTTCAGGGGTAACTTATGTAAATGTGGATACCCTGAAAATCAGCACATAGAGGGCACTCAGATTAATACCAATGAAAAATGGAACTACAAGAAGCACACTAAGGAACTTCCTACTGATGCCTTTGGGGACATTCAGTTTGAAAACATGGGAAAAAGAGGAAAGGTAAGCGGGAGTATTGAGGGTATATGTCAGGCGCCTGTTGGGAGCACTGTATCCAGAGTCCTGAACCCTATGCCAGTGGAACTCTTGAAAAGCAGGGAAGGGGAAGACAAAGTTGATATTATTGTAATGGAAATGGAAGGTGTTAGGCTACAAAGGAAACAAGCTTCTTTCTCAAGCCCTGAATATAGGTAAGAAAGAATAATTTCTTCTGTTATTTGTTTCATAGGCTGGCGATAGGAGGGAAAAGAGGTTCTCTGTTTCCAGGCAGGGCAGAAGAATGGGGGGATGAGGTGGTTGCTTGCTTTTCCTAGTAGCTGGGTTTATTACAACTGGCCTGGAATACAATTGTAAAGGTCTTGGGCTAGGTGAATTAAATTTCAACTAGATCTGTGTCTCACTGGAATTCTGTACCCTGATTATGTCCGTGTGTGGTTACAGTGGCCAGTGTGTGGTCCCTGTCTATATGGAAATGTCATGGTGTTGAAGAGTAGCTTAGCACCCTTCTACCTATCTTTAGTGGTGAACCTAACAGGATAAGCTGAAGTACCTGAATGATCAAGCTCCTGATCAAGATACTTTGTTCCTGACTGTTTGACTTTAACACCACTACAAGGCTGGGGTTTTTGGGGAATACTGCACCTTTCCAGTGTGGACTAACTTATGCTTTAGAAATAAAATGATGTGAGGGTGTACACTAGTACAAGTCTTGGGTGAGGAGTATGTGTAACATGCTTTGCCTTCAAAGGTGCAGCAGGATCCAGGAGATGATAATCATAGGGTTTTCATATCTGTAGGTGGTGTAAGACCTCTCTTTGGAGGATCTGCACTGTTCAGTGCAGAAGCTGCACTTACCTGCTTACTACTCCATAAAGTCATTATTCATGCTTTGTAATGGCTTTACCATGGTGCAGCATGTCATCCAGTGTCTGCCTACAGAGCTTGTCAACCTATATTCCCTTCTTCCCCAGATGTTCTGTGTGTTGGTCATTGCAGTCTGTGGGTGTACTGTGCTCCGTTCCATACAGTAGTATTTTAGGTCTTGGTCTGGCCACTCTGCAGGATGTTGTGCAGTGCTGGGACAGGTGTTCCACATCTTCCTATGGTAATTTTGTTTGGAAGGGCTCTGCAAGGTTTTCTAGCCAAATCTGTTGCTTAGAGGATATCCTCACAGACCATCTTGCTCAGCCCTATAACTGATTGAATATAGGGTGGAGATCCTACAGTGACAGTACATTCACTGGGAATCTAAGGGATCAGTGAAACTTCAGAGGTTTTATTCTGCTGGATTTTAATCTTTTCCTGTGTTTTTCCTTGGTGTGGGGACAGGAGTGGAGGGGTGGGAAGAAGTAAAGAGCTGGCATTGCTGTTTGTGATGATTTATAGTGGTACTGTATGAGGAGTCACATGTGGCTGAGCTCATCTGTCTCTTCTAAATGACTGGTATTTACCAACAGTGCAGCTTGCTTGAGACAATCAAAATAAATGAGGGAAATGAGAACATGCTATGTAAATTAATTGAGTTTGGTTTATGCAAAGTAGCAGAAATGAAGTATTTTGGTGT
Organism: Pezoporus wallicus; assembly: GCF_028554395.1. Taxonomy (NCBI): domain Eukaryota; kingdom Metazoa; phylum Chordata; class Aves; order Psittaciformes; family Psittacidae; genus Pezoporus; species Pezoporus wallicus. Next base: position 791,835 of record NW_026635397.1, on the reverse strand, counting down.
GAAAAAAAGACTGAGGGTTTTGAATCATGATTAAACCATATCCAAGTACTTCACATATTTCTTGATATGTCTCTTTTAGCTTCGTAGTACTTTGCTGTCGTTGCTGTGTACCTTTACTGAAAGGAGAAATAGCTTTCTCTATTGCCACATTTCAGAGTTCTCAAAGCTTAAATGTTCTTTCCTTACGCTGTGTTCCCCTTCCCACATTGCAAATCAGTTTGCTCATAGTTGTTTCAGGAGGACTCTCAAGGTCCATGTGCATGTTTCAAAGCATACTTTGTTCAAATACTGCAGATAAGTCTCCTAATTTATCCCATCAACACGCCAGCTGGAGTTACATCTCTGTTCTCCATTCTCATTCCCTATACTGTAAGGCATGTCTTAAAACATGGCAAAGTATTTTCTCTTTCTGTTATGCGCGATGGGGAGGATGTCAAACCCAAGGTAACCTAAGAACCGCCGACTATTATCAGTGAGGGATGGGAAGTTTTATACCCTGCATCATGTTTTTTAGGACAGATGAGTCCTAAAAGGCTCTGGACAGATCTATTGGATATGAACAGACCAATAACATCTCTGCACTTTGTAAGTTCTGCCTAAATGCTCACTGTTTCTGCAGTGTAGCTCAGCTCCTGTAACATCCAAGAGCACTGCAGTTGCTGTCTTTTATGTTCTGGTACCCTCAAGCTGATAAATGCTTCTCTGAACACCTCTCTGAGTTCAGGTGCTGAAACACTTGGCATCGTCTGTGTTGGAGGGCTGGATCGGTCATGGTTGGTGTGCACCAGGAGATGGCACCGTTGTACCTCAGAGAAAGAAATTGCCTGCACTGGGGGGAGGTTCAGCTGCTTGAGTAGAGCCTTGCCAAGGACTTAAGCGTCAGACGTGTAGTTGCTAGTACCTTGTATGAAACTTAAGTGTAATTGAAGTGTGCTTTCAGTTATACACTGTGATGATGTATGAGGGAAGCTGTACAAGCAACTCGGCTGCAGCATCTTTTGTTTGGTACTTGCTTTATAGGGATGAAAACAGCATGTATAGATGAAAACAACATGTATAGATGAAAACGACATGTCGTTCAATTGGAAACCTTAATTGTTGGTGCAACGGAGGTAGTCATACAGGTTCAAGGTACTTTTTGCTCTGTAGTTAGAAATGCCTTCTAACTACAGAGCTAAGAGAATGTGCTGTGGGGATGGCCCCGTGGAGCACTTAATTCTGCTGGTAAGCTCTATGGGGGGAGAGGCCCTTCTCTCCTGAAAAACACCTAAAGCTTCATGTGGCTGATGCTTCTCAGAGCAGAAGCTGTGGGAGTCCCCTGGCTCTCCTGTGTAGCTGCTGGAGCCTGTTAGGCTTCCTCCATGATATGCTTTTCTGAGACACATGCAATAAGTACTCCTGGGAGCCTGTCCTGGAACACATCGATAGGCCCTTTCAGTGAAGTTAAATGTCTCTCAAGATATGAACATTTTCTTCTCACATACATTGCTCAAGCTTTACTACGTATTTAATGAAGTTATGGGTTATACTTAAGATGCTGTTGTGGGTATATGTTACAATAGGGACACCACGCACGTGGAGCCTGGAATTTATAGCTCATTCAATAAAGGCTTAGTAGTGTAATCAACATACAACTGTAATTATTAGATCACTTGGAACAATGCTACCACTAATCCATGATCTAAGCTATAATTAGCACTGGTACAGTTAAAATTGTTACACCATAAGATTCTTCAGTGTTATGTGCATCCTTCCAATGTTCCTCTGAACTCCAAGGTCAGTGCTCTTGCCTTCCTCTAGAGGAAGGTGGGCTGGATGCCTGGGGGAGATAAAGATGCTTTAGAAGAAGAAACGAAGACTTCATCACCTTTTGTCTGCTGGCTGTTGGCATAAGACTGTTTGTTAGAGAGCACCATGTTCCCAACTATCACTATTTACTTCTTGCTATGTTTGTTCTTTTCTCTCTCCCAAGTACATCCGTTTGTCATGCGACACAGACTCTGAAACACTCTATGATCTCATGACCCAGCACTGGCACCTGAAGACACCAAACCTTGTAATCTCTGTCACTGGGGGTGCAAAGAACTTTGCCCTCAAGCCCCGGATGCGCAAGATATTCAGCAGGCTGATCTACATCGCCCAGTCCAAAGGTAAAGACCTGCAGGTGTGCCTGCACAAATGTATTCCTGCATAATACTGTTGGAGAGGCAGCAGCTCAAAGGATCAAGCAGGGAAGCAGGGCATTCAATTTGTTTCTGCTTGGCTGGCACACTTGGGGCAAATGTGACCTAATGGTTTGGAAGTAACAGGGTTGAGAACTAGTCATGAGCTGCCCAGATAAAGTAAGGTGTGTAGCATACCTTTTGTGTTTAACTGAAGAATAAATGACTCTTCTGAAGTCTTAAGAGGGATATGGGATGTTGTATCCTAAAGGTACTGCATTAGGAGGGTGGATGTTCCAGGGCATCTCTCCAGGCTTTTGGATGTTTTCTGCAGGGGCCTGGATTTTCACAGGAGGCACGCATTACGGGCTGATGAAGTACATCGGGGAGGTGGTCAGAGACAACACCATCAGTCGGAGCTCAGAGGAGAATGTGGTGGCTATTGGCATAGCAGCCTGGGGCATGATTTCCAACCGGGAAAGCCTGATCCGCAGTGGTGATACTGACGTAAGAACCATGTCTGGGTTGGTGGGAAGGGGGAGGCTTGGCCATTAGTTATACAGGTTATGTCCCTGACTGACTGCTGCTATCGTTTTAACAGTATCTGTGCTAGGCTGGTGCTGTCAGCCCTGAGATGTCTGAGCTCAGTGCTCAGTCAAGCTCTGCTTGTATGTCTGGGAAAGCAGAGCTCAGGAGAGTGCTTTCCAGTGTAGTGTTTGTGTAGAAGCACATCTCTGTGTACTTGAACAGGACTACTTTGTCCTCAGCAATTCAACCTGGGCCCAGCTTTTCTTCAGTGTATGTAGCAGTGAGACAAAACATCAGAAGTTCTTCCTAGAATAGGAGTAAACTAAACAGTTCTCACAGAATCCCAGGTTGTTTCGGGTTGGAAGGGACCTTAAAGCTCATCCAGTTTCAACCCCTGCCACGGGCAGGGACACCTTCCACTAGAGCAGGTTGCTCCAAGCCCTGTCCAACCTGGTCTTGACCACTAATGAGGAATAGTTGGTTGCTGGGGGGGTTCAGCTGCCACCAGCTTGTCCTTGAAGGCTTGTGCATGCTCTGCCCTTGGGTCTGTTAAAACAAACGCTGTGCTTGTGCTTCCAGGGGTACTACTTGGCGCACTACATAATGGATGATCTCAAGAGAGACCCTCTCTATTGCCTGGATAATAATCACACCCATCTCTTACTGGTTGATAATGGCACCCATGGACAGCCAGCGACAGAAGCCAAAGTACGAACTCAGTTAGAGAAGTACATTTCAGAGCGGGTTATCCCAGGTACGTGTGAATGGGAGGCTGCAGACTTCCTTCTCCTTAGTCCTTGCTTTGGGGCTGATGTACAGTAATTTCCTGGGGACAAAAGGGTAGTGATAGCATTGTTTGGATGCTGAGCTGGAAGAGATGTGGTAACTGCACACCCAGTGCTATTCAGAAAAATGCCCCTCCCTTTATCTTCCTTCCTTTATGTGATAGTAATCCTTTGTGAGACACAGCAAATGGTCTGGTTTAGCAATACAGCCTTCCCTCCTTTTCTGCTATCTGTTGGAAGCTTACCTTGGTGCTGAATTCCATGTAGCTGAAGCACAATAACTTGTTGCAGGAGCTGAAATAAGGCTTCTCTGAAGAAATCAATTTGTGAAATCCATCTGCAAACTGCTCCTGAATCATTTCAGGCCCTTCTTTGCCAAAATGGGTAAAAAATACCCAAAACCTTGAAAGGAAATTCTGAGTTAAAGAGGTTTTGGGGTTAGTTTTTACTGTGTACCTCAGCTGAAGCATCCTTGCTGTTAGTCATGATTAAGCACCCAGAATCATGACAAAAATTGGGATGTCTGTTAAACACTAGCTCATAGAGTTATGGGATTCCTCGCTTTCCTTTGCTATTGGAAGTGTGGAATCAGAGGTTCTGGCTTGGGATAAGAACCACAGCGTGGTCAAAGCAATAAGTAACTACAGTAAAATCACATTTGGGGGACTCTGGAGCTACTAAAAGTGATACCTGATAGGAGGAAACAATCACCTGTTGGAAGGGTGTCTGAAGGGAGCTGTGCAGAACATCAGGCAAAAATAACTCTCCATTGAAACCAGGAAGAACTGTTAATGGATTTGGCAAAATCAACAGTAATCCAGTAGTGAAGTGTTTGCATGAACTGCTTGTAAATCTGTCAGGAAAAAGGAGGTGTTCAAGCTGCATCAATGGGTTCACTCTTTTCCTTTCTTGCTTTTCTCTTGGCATGTTTCACAGAATCTAATTATGGTGGGAAGATTCCAATCGTGTGTTTTGCCCAAGGTGGAGGAAAAGAGACTTTGAAAGTAAGTTTATTTCTTTTACCCATTTCCAAGAGTGACAACCGGGACATTGCTTTAGGAGTTAAGAGAGGTTATGCCACAAGCAACTTTATCAAGTAGACAGTCCTGTTATTACTGAAGCTTGCCCAGCACTTGCTGTGGAAAGACTTGGCTTGCAATTGGATTGAAGTTTGTTTCAGTTAAGATTTTCTGTGCAAGAAGTTTCTGCCTCAGGCTGACATCCTTGGAAACTGTTGGCTGGGACAGTTCAGTTCTTCCATAGCAAATCCAGCATGGAAATGTTTCTCCTGTGTTAATTTGAGCAGCAGTCAGAAGTGTCTTTGTCGGTCATTTAGGTGTCAAGCTTTTTAGTACCATTTTGCCTGAACTTAGCTTTGGGAAAACTTGGCTTGCTCATGCTCAGTGGAGATGAGTGCTCCCTTGTGATACACAGGGAGGAGCTGTGCTGGAGATACTCCGGCTTTGAGCTTGCTTGAACTGCCTCATGGTTGCTGCTCCTGAGAACTGTGGTCTGCACCTACTTTAGATGTAGGCAGCTGAGCAAGGCAGGAGGGCTCCGCTGACTCTGACCCTTCTAAGCCTAGAAAGGGAGGGAGCAGGCATCACCTTCAGATAGATGACAAGTTGGAAGAGGATGAACCTTGCAAGAGTGAAGGTGAGTGGCCTGCACAGAGAGGGGTTGTGACTGAGGGAGCAAAGGGACCTAGCAGCAGGGAATTCAAACCAAGGTCATGTGCAGTCAGGATGTGTGGGAAGGGCATGGTAACTGTGAGGATGAGATGGCTCTAATGAACAGCAAGAAGAGGAGCTGACGTAGCCTGGGCTGCAGGACTTTGAGAAAAAACTGGCAAATGGGCTGGAATTGCAAGAGGGTAGAATGCAGTGAAAAGAGTATGTCAGTGCTTGAGTCAATAAAACTGAAACAGGTGATATTTATGATCTTTTCTTTTGGGTGATCTTGGTACTACCTTTTGTGCCCAGAGCTATGCCCTTCAGATTGGCTTGTCAGATGATAATGGGAATTCAAAGGACATTCTTTGTAACTGCTTCACTGCTAAGATTAATCAATTACTCTGAACCAGGCCGTTATCCCAGCCTCCCTGTATGCTCCCTGGGTCTTTGGGTTCCATTCACATGATTAATTTCAGCTTTGCTCCCAGATAGATTGTAAGTGAATACAGATGCAGAGTTCAGTGTCTTAATCAGAGGTCCCAAGATGAAATGAAGCATCCATTCAGGTTTTAGAGCAAACCTGAAAATGAAATGTTAAATATGCCCTGCTCTGGACCATGGATTCCTGTTTTTCTCACCTAACTCTACAATCTCTAGTCTTTTTACTGAATAGTAATCTCCTAACACAGTCATGCTTCAAGTGATCACCTGTCCTTCTCTGGCTCCCTAGTCTATCAATGTGGCCATCAAGAGTAAGATTCCCTGTGTTGTGGTGGAAGGCTCTGGTCGGATTGCTGATGTTATTGCTAGCTTGATGGAGGCAGAAGGCACTCTTGCTTCTTCATGCGTCAAGGAGAGCTTGCTCAGGTATCTGCCTCGCACTATTTCAAGGCTCTCGGAAGAGGAGACTGAAAGCTGGATCAAATGGGTAAGTGTAGGCTACTTCAGGGAGCTGAAAGTGGGAGGAGGATAGAGGAAACAGGAGGTCAGGAGCAGCTAGTGACTTCTAAATCAGTGATGTTGTTATCTGGTGATACACCTATAGGATGTGTGGGGCTCCTTGCCATGGTATATCCATAGAGATTCCAAAAAGAAAAATCCCAAACTCTTATAACTTACAGGGATTGGAACAAAAAGAGTGGGGACTGCAATCTTTTGGGTGGGCAGCACATGTCCAGGCACAGGAGAGCCAAAACCACATGGTTTGTCTGCTCCCTGGATGCTTGCTATTGCTCTGGAGCAATGTCTGCTGTAGGTGTCTATTGGCTGATGTGCTGGTTGGGGTTGCTATTTTGTGTGCTTTGTAAACGTGGAGAAATGGGCTGTTTGCTGAATCAGGCCTCACGCTGCTACATCCTGCTCAGAGACAAAGGGTTAGCGCTGCTACCTCATGGACTTTGATACTGGAGTGATTCTATTTTGGCATTCTTTCATTTGTTGCTAAAGTTCCCGTCTTCCTGCATCCCTTAAGATACTGATTTCCCTTCCAGAGTAGGAGTGGGATGTTTAGGACTAGAGGCTTACTTGGTCAGGATTTCACCACAGCAGCGTCCCTTTGCCATCTCCATCAGGACTTTGTTAGCAGTGACTTACTACACTGTGTACGTGGAATGAAGTTGAAGGTACAACACTGCATATACATCAGCAAAATCTTCTTTTACTCTTCCTTACCTCTTTGAGCAGAGGTAGTGCTTTCAGGATATAGTCACCCATATGGAACTGTTCATTACAAGAGTGTTTTCTGGAGACTGGGAAAACTGGAGAAGTAAGGAGAGCATCTGCTAGCTTAGGTTGCTTGTAACTCTCTGGCTACCTGACCTTCAGGACAACCTCGTTTTAGATATGCTTCTGCAATCTTTAAAACATTGGAGTTCTTGATATTGAGGTGTTAGTTCCAAGAACTTCTCAGCTCAGTGAACAAGCCATTAACTTGAGCTAATTGACTTTCTCAGTTAACTGCCCAATGCTTTAGCTTGGCGTCTGATTTGGTTTTCCTCTCTTGGTTAATTTTCTCCTACCCACGCTCACAGTGGGGAGTCACTGAACATTCAAATCTCAGTTGAAGCTCATAATGGGGGGTGGAAAAGGGAATATTGCATTTAAGGCCCCTTCTCTCAGTTTTCTGCGCCCCAGCCTGTATTTTTTTTCATGACTGCACCATTGTGACTAGTTTGCAGGCACCAGAGAGGAATTCAGACAGTGAAACATTTGTATTTTCTTTGATATAAACCAATCAAAGCTGCTGGAATTGAAGTCTGAACAGCTATTGAAGTTCAAGCAGCTGTTGTTTCTGGCAAGGCTCCACTCAAATCTCTTGGTCAGAGCTTGGCAGAGTGAGTCCATGGGACAACCTGCAAGTTCCACTGGGGAACCTGCTTCATTTGCCCCTGTTACAAGCAACGGGCTTGGACTAGATCTCCAGAGCTATTTTCCAATCTCAGCAATTTTCTGCTTCTTTAATAAGAAACTTACAGGGAAAAGGGTAGGAATGGCCTTTTGCAGAGACAGTCCTGCAGAAACCACATCTGAACTTGCACTTTGAGCCTGGGGGCTGTGGCATCCAACCCCAAAGAGGAAGAACAGCCCCTGAGCCTCTGGTTTCCAGAAGGTTCCATTGCACCTGCACCATTGCACCTGCTCCATTGCTTCCCTGCACCAGCTCCATTGCCCTTCTCTGGCCCTGCTCCAGCACCTCAGTGTCTCTCTTGTAATCTTGTAAAATCAATAATCTTGTTTAAGATTAACAAATTTGTAATAAGGTTGTAATAAGAGAAATAATCTTGTCCAAGATTAGTAAATCTTGAAATAATCTTGTCTAAGATTATTTGTTTTCTACATGCTCGAATGGAAGGAACATTATAAGGGCTGGTTATGTGAGAAGTGTCCTCTGTTTTTCACAAAGCACGAGGATGTAGAAACTGTTCTCTAACAAACAAGACCTTTATTGAAACTTATGCTGTTACAATCTGTTTTTTCTTGATGAGTAGTTTGTAATTACTGAGATTAGATCATTTTGGTTATGACATTCTGCATAGGCGATTCACAATTCTTTGCTGTATGTTCAGAGGAGAATTAATCTTGTACTTTGGTGACTTGAAAATAAATCTTATAAGCTACTGCTATCTGCACTTGATTAAATTTTAACTGTACACGGCAATAGGACTGATGGGAAGCAGCTTTGCTGTGATGTGATGGGAAATTTCCTTTAAAGAACAGCCAAGATTGCTTTGAAATGGAACTGTTGCTTTTTGTAGATCAAAGAAGTCCTTGAGAGCCCTCATTTATTGACAGTTATCAAAATAGAAGAAGCTGGAGATGAAATTGTGAGCAATGCCATCTCTTTCGCTCTCTACAAAGGCAAGTGATTGGTTCTCTGGTTTGGTTGTTGGTTGGTTTTCAGGGGGAGTTTCTTCTGTTAAATAAATGAAACAAAGATGGCTATTTGCTTTTTAGAACAGGTTTCCTTAAGCTTCTGACACGATGTGGAGCTTGTCTTCATCTGGAGTGGTGTGGACAGGCTACAGCAGCATTATGGGATGTGTTAGTGCAGGTGAGATAGAGACACAGTCCAGATAATTGGGAAGGCATTTAGCAGAGCCTTTAGAATGCTGGTATGACATCTCTGAGAGCAGCACACAAGTATGCAAGACAACAGGGAGTCGGGAAGCCAAGCAAATGATCTTCTGTAGTTATACTGTTTATCCTGTAAATGGATTACTCAGCATCCTCCAATGTAAAAACAAGTATCTTCTGGTATATATGTTGATTATCCAATTCCAACCCCCTGCCATGGGCAGGGATACCTCAAACTAGACCATGTCACCCACGGCCCTGTCCACCCTGGAGCTTCTCGCGATGTTTCTTGCATAGGGCCCAACTGAGAGGAATTCCTGCAGAATTTCTTATGTGTAGGGGATGCAGGATACTGAGGAGCCTGAAAGATACATTGTGCTGATTGTGGTTAATGATGTGCTCCTTGCAGTTCATCTGTGGTCTATGTTGGACAATAGATATGACTCTAAGTCGACAGCATCTTGTAATACCCAGTCGGGAAGATGGGCATCAGTCTGGGGAAAGACACTTGATATGGGTCTTGTCAGGTAGACTGTGAAAGCAGAGACAAACAAGTACACCAGGAAGCTCCTCTGCCTCTGTTTTTTTACCTGGAGGATTGTTTCTTCTCTGCAGCTTTCAGCACCAATGAACATGACAGGGATAACTGGAATGGGCAGCTGAAGCTGCTGCTGGAGTGGAACCAGTTGGACCTGGCCAGTGATGAGATCTTCACCAATGACCGAAACTGGGAGGTACAGACCACTTCTGTCTGACTGTGTCATGTCAGAGACATGGGAAAGGGGAGCAGGGGGAAGAGGAACATCGTAACAGCAGCCACTATCTCAGCACCGTCTGAGGTTGATAAGTACAAGCGTCCATTCCTCCTTGCACTGACATCACTGGCTGCAAAGGTTATCTGCCCATGCCAGAAGTACTTTAGGCCACCCAACAAAGGCAGTTTCATACAGAACAAACTGATTAAAATGTGGCAGCATGAAGGAAAATGTGGCAGGTAGCCACATGTGTCAGGCCGTTAGTAAGCTTTACATGTCTCTCATGCTCCCTAATAGTTGCTTTTCCATTTCTTCCTAGTCTGCTGACCTACAGGATGTCATGTTCACAGCCCTAGTGAAAGACAGGCCCAAATTTGTCCGACTCTTCCTGGAAAATGGTTTGAATCTGAGGAAGTTCCTAACCACAGAGGTCCTTCGAGAGCTGTACACCAACAACTTCAGCAGCCTGGTTTTCAAGAATCTGCAGATCGCAAAGAACTCCTATAATGATGCACTCCTCACATTCGTGTGGAAGATGGTTGAAGACTTCCGAAGGGGTCTCAAAAGAGATGACAAAAATAGCAAGGATGAGATGGAGATACAGCTTTCAGTAAGTGATGAACAGGGATTAAAATTATCATAGAATCCCAGACTGGTTTGGGTTGGAAGGGACCTTTAAAGCTCATCCAGTTCCACCCCCCTGCCCTATACAGGGACACCTTCCACTAGAGCAGGTTGATCCAAGCCCTGTCCAACCTGGCCTTGTATCAGCCTTGTTTTACATTTAATATACTGTCCCATTTTACAAGTGCATGTAAGGGTCATTTAAGCACAATAAAAATGGGTGAGTTTGGGTGTTGAGTTGAAGTATTTCCTATTGGAGCAATCAATGCTCTAGTTATAATTTATACCAGTGTCAATCCAGAGGCTGATACAGAGGTGCCAGGTGAGCATGAGGAATTTGCACTCATAGTTTAGTACAGACTCTAGTATCTTAAACCTTGCTTGTTGCAGGAGTGTCCTTTTGCACTTCATGTAATATAACCTAAGTGTGTGATAAGTGCTAGATAGCCAAGAGAGAGGATCAATGGGATCTGGCTGTAAAAGCAAGGAAGTATGAAAGCAGGAGAGTGGCAGCCTAGGATTTGCTCCTGTTAAGAACAGTTTGGTGAGCCTGGGTCTGAGGAGTTGTTGCTTTCTTTCAGGATGAGTGTCCTATCACAAGGCACCCATTGCAAGCTCTGTTTATTTGGTCAGTTCTTCAGAACAAGAAAGAGTTGTCTAAAGTCATCTGGGAGCAAGTAAGTTGAGTTCTCCTCTATCCCTCTTAGCAAACAGCACAGTGGTGTTCCTTGTCTTTGGTTTATAGGCCTTTGAAGGCTCTGGATCCATCTTCAAACACAAAACTACAGGAGATAATTTCTAGCTGACTCTGTAAGTAGGTTTAATATTATCAATTTTGTGTTTGAATGTGGATTTCCTTTGGATGACATTTTCCCAATGTCATGTTTGAATCAGCAGTCCAAGCTAGTATTTACCTATAGCTCTGTGTTCTTGTCTGTGCTCAAACTTGGATGCAGACCTCCCACCCATTCCACACTATGGATGTGTTCTGATTCCAGGTATTTGATTTAAATCAATTTCTAATCTTGATTAGACACTACATTTACTGTATTAAATACATATTTTCAGTCTGAAAATGCGAGGCTAATGCAAGCAAAGCTAATGGATGCTCCTGATCACATTGCTCTTCATGTCTGAAACTGTTTCTTCCCTGTACAAGTGACTGCATGTGTCCAAAACAAAGTGCTTCTTCCCTGCACATGTAGATGGAATGGAATGGACTAATGTAGTCCATTAGGGCAGTTCTGGGTACACCTAACTAGTCCAGCTGGGTGCACAGTGGAATTCGTAGTGTAGCTTGTGACAAAGCAGACCCAATTTTGTGACTCTTCAGCTGGAGATACTGATATCAGCAAAGCTGATGCTTAACTGTTGAACACAAGACCTTTTCCAGTTGCTCACAGTGCTATTATCAAGTCAGATAGCTATCCTTAGTTTTGTGGGACACGATCTTCCTTTGCCAGTCTTGACTGGGAATTGAGCAGCTGCAAAGAAAGGAGTATGGCTTTAAAGACTCTGTCACATTCCCTTTGCAGAGGGCTTTGCATGACTGAACTCTCTCTCCATAGACCAGAGGCTGCACTTTGGCAGCCCTTGGGGCCAGTAAGCTCCTCAAAAGCATGGCAAAGGTGAAGAATGATATAAATGCTGCTGGGGAGTCTGAGGAACTTGCTAATGAGTATGAAACAAGAGCAGTAGGTAAGTACCTTCCTTAAGTCCTTTAGAAATGTAATATGAGGGGGCAGAGATCAGGAAAACAACTTGTTTTAATGCTCTCCAGGTCTGGTGCTTTATCAGTGGTTGCATAGTGCTGGTTTGATTTTGTGCAGGGCAAAATTGATAACCCTGCTTGTTTTGTTCAGCAAAAATGCTGAACTTTGCCTGAAATGCTGCCTAGAAATCCAGCCTGGATGTTAAAGAAGAGAAATGGCATCTCCAAAGGAAGTAGAAAGAAAGCTTTATTTAGAAAACTAGATATCCAACATTAAATGCTTCCTTTTAATGTGTTTTTACTGCTTGGAAATCTCTTCCACACCATCTGTTCCGAGCAGAAACTGTGTGTCCTGTCTGAACAGCTTGTCTCTAAGAGTGGGCGTTGTGGGGGAAGGTTTGGGTAGAGAATTTCTTTCCTTGGGAAGAAAAGCTACCTACCTTTAATGGCAGGGTTGCCAGAAATAGGAGAATATAGAGTAAGAGAAGTTTTCTGTGTGAGTGCTGGTAATTTCAGGTTGAGAAAAGCCACCTTTCAGGTATTATTTGGGGGAGTGAGAAGAAATGGCAGTAAAAAAGTGTATTGAATTCCTCAATTCTGAGCTGCAAAGTCATCATATACCTTCCTTATTCTGGGAAGTAATATTGTTGGTAATCGATAATTCAGAGCTATCTGAGGTTTTGGTATCTTTTTTCTTCTATATAACCTTCAGTTTCCCCATTTGCAAGTGATTCAGAATGGAGCTCTGCATCTCCTGGGCTTGAGTGGCCAGTAACTTCTTATTTAATGGGGGTGATGGGTGACAGGAGAGCAGGGGGATGTTCTTTTGCTTTAGCACTTCCATTTTCTGGAGCAATAATGCTGATGTTTCCTCAGTGTCCAGTTATTCTGCAAGTTATTCAGAGAACCATGCTAATGAAAACCAGATACCATAGCAGGGATCCATTTGTAGCACCCACAACTTACAAAGCCAAGCTTATCTGTGGTGAACCCTGTGGTGCAGGACCTGGGTTCCTAAACTCGTAGGGAGATACAACAGGGTGTTTCCTCTGGGGCTGTATTGCAGGTTATGGCCTTGTTCTCTTGCATGGTGCAGAAAACAGTGGATCTCTGTAACTGCTTTGCTGCCCAGCAATTTGCTGTCACCACCATACATCAGATTAGGTGACAGGTAAACTGTAGTAGTCCTGCAGGTTCAATACGAAGCCATAGAAATGTTGCTGGAAACAGCTTCTGGAAGTCTCAGGTGCAATCTTGTTGTTGAGGTGGTGTTGTCCCCAGGAATAGATCAGTTCAGTCATGGCTTCATTTAGCCAAATCTTGGAAATCACAGAATCACAGAATGGTTTGGGTTTGGAGGGACCTTCAAAGCTCATCCAGTTCCAACCCCCCTGCAATGAGCAGGGACACCTTCCACTAGATCAGGTTGCCCAGAACCACATCCAGCCTGGCCTTGAATGTCTCCAGGGATGGAGCATCCACCACCTCTCTGGACAGCCTGTGCCAGGTTTTACCACTCTCATTGTACAAAACTCCTTCCTTACATCAGCCTGAATCCCCCCTCTTTTAGTTCAAAACCATCACGCCTCATCCTGTCATAACAGGCCGTGTTAAAAAGCCTTTTCCCATCTTTCTTACGGGCTCCTTTTCCAAACTGAAAGGTCACAATAGTCTCCACAGATGGATATTGGTTTATTGCTCCTAAAAGCAGACCATGTTTGTTCTTTTTCTGGGCTAGTGGAGACTAGATTGGCCTGTTGGAACTTAAGCGTCATTTGAGTGTACATGTCAGCAAAGCTATTTCACCATTCACTGAGGGGTGGCTCGAGGCCACACTGAAAATATCTTGCTTGTTACCAGAAAGTATCTCCTCCTTCACAAGGCAAAAACTGCTTCAGTAGATATTCCTAAAGCTATATACATCCCTCAGGCCTTGATTATTTAGCAAGACACTGCGAATAACACATCCCATTGAAGTCTGTCTATCAAGATCTGTCTGCATATTGCAGGGTATGTGATAACACCAGCCAAAAGCATTGCTGTGTGTGTACATCCTTGCTGTTATGGTGATGCAGCTGTTTGAAATGCCTGGGGAAATGTGCTGTTGGAGAGAAGTGCTTCTAGTGAAGGTTGCTGTGTTTTAGGAGAGGCTGGATCACTCTTGAGGGCAGTTGTGCTGTCACAGATAAACCAATACGGAGCGGTGCCTTTGAGTGGGAAACATGCAGAGCTGGAAAGAGAAATATTTTTACTCTAAATGCATGTTAGTGGCAAAAATCTATGGGCAGAATAAGATGACTGGGGCTGTTCTAAACTCAACTATATTTGTAGTGCATTTCCCAGTGAAAAAGATTAAGGTTCTGACCTTGTTCAACCTTACTGTTAATATGGGACTACTGAGACTGACTAGGTCATTAAAATCATAGAATGGTTTTGGCTGGAAGGGACCTTCAAAGGTCATCTAGTCCAACCCCCCTGCAATGAGCAGGTACATCTTCAACTTGATCAGGTTGCTCACAACCACATCCAGCCTGGCCTTAGATCAATGCTAAATGAATGAGAAGATGAAACAAGCAGATATACTGAGTCATTTGAGTAGGAGAAGTTCCTATTTCTCACTCAATTTTTAGCAGCTCAATTTGGGCTGGTTTAGTATTTCAGTTTTCCATCCAGACGTGAATTCTTCATACATGAAAGTGGGGTTGTAAAGCAACACACAACCTGTTTTACCATGCTGAAAGTGCGGCAAGAGTTCTTGTGTCTGCATGCTTTAGTATTATGAACATTACACTTTGGAAATCACTGAAGACAATTGCACCCAAGTTGGTGGGAAATTGAATCTGAGCACAGAGCTCAGTGTGGGGCTGCCTCTTCCCTCTAGAGTTGTTCACTGAGTGCTACAGCAATGACGAAGATCTGGCTGAGCAGCTGATGACTTACTCCTGTGAAGCCTGGGGAGGGAGCAATTGTCTGAAACTAGCAGTGGAAGCTAGAGACCAGCAGTTCATCGCACAGCCAGGAGTGCAGGTAACGGCACAGAAAGGAAGGTGCATCGATTACTGTAACTCTGAATACCTTAAAAATACCCTTCTTTGGAAATAGAAGGTGGCTGATTTGCCCACAAATGCTAAGTCAGGAGAGGAAGAGCTGATGAAGAGCTGTAAATCACGATGAGGTGGATGATAAAGACCACCTGAAGTGACTTCTCCCTTGCACAGCTTTGTGTCTGCATAGTGTGGATGTGCTACCCACTGTGAAGTACCTTATACATCAGATCAAACCTCATTTTTAACCCCTCATTGTGTAGGCTGTAGATGGCTGGACTGAGGAACCAGCACACTGTTAGTAACACCAAGCTTGCTGTATTTTTGAAACAGGAATCCCAGGTATTTTGATTGAAATCTCAATGATTTGGTTTTTTTTTTTCCTAAATCTAATAGCATTCCCAGGTTATTTTGTTGCTGTTAGAACAAATGAGGATATTTTCTTTTTCCCTACAGAATTTCCTTTCCAAGCAGTGGTATGGAGAGATTTCAAGAGATACTAATAACTGGAAGATTATACTGTGTCTGTTCTTTTTCCCTTTAATAGGCTGTGGCTTCATCTCATTCAGGTAATCAACTGGCTTCTCATTATGAGAAGCAATACAAGTCAGTCATAGAAACGTGGGGCAGTTCCGGTCAGAAGGGACCTCTGGAGATGATCCAGTCCAACCCCTTTCTCAAAGCAGGGTCAGCTGGAGCAGGTTGCCCAGGATTGTGTCCAGTTGAGGTTTGAGTATCTCCGAGGATGGATACTCTAAATCCACTGTGGAGAACCTGCTTCGGTGTTCAGTCACTCTCAAACAGATATTTAATAGCTGAATAGAATTTTGACAGATCATATCCTCACTCTGCTCTGGAGTTAAGATGTGCCAGTTTCACTGCATGCCTGAAGTCAGAGCATGCATTCACCTTGAAAGTAATGCCCTATTCTAGACATTGAGCCTTTCTCAT
This sequence comes from Pezoporus wallicus, assembly GCF_028554395.1. Lineage (NCBI taxonomy): Eukaryota > Metazoa > Chordata > Aves > Psittaciformes > Psittacidae > Pezoporus > Pezoporus wallicus. The sequence goes on along the minus strand of NW_026635397.1, from coordinate 776,029 downwards.
TTTCACTTTGATGAAGAACAGAAATGTTTCCAGGTGTAAAAGCTCTGCTTTGACACCTTTTCCCTCTTTCAATTCCTCAGGAAAAAGCCTGTGGAGAAGAGTAAGAAACTCTTTCTGTATTATGTGTCTTTCTTCACCTCCCCCTTTGTGGTCTTCTCCTGGAATGTCATCTTCTACATCGCTTTCCTGTTACTCTTCGCCTACGTGTTGCTTATGGATTTCCAGAAGGAACCTACCGCCCTGGAGATCATCCTTTACGTCCTGGTCTTCATTCTGCTTTGTGATGAAGTGAGACAAGTAGGCAGTGCTTGCAACCCAAAACCATTTAGTGCTAGATTAAAAAGTTAAATTAAACCCAAAAATACTTAGTGCCTTGTGGTTTTTACCCTCCTAGTAGCGTGAGGAAGTGCAGGCTGCTTCGGAGTTAAAGGGGAACCACTTCTTGGTAGATATGTTCAGGCAACTCAAGGCACAGTTAACTTCTTTTTTAACCCTCCTATTTGTGTCCCAATAGCTGCAGAGTCCATGCACCGAGAGGAATTTGTATTGACTTTGAAGCTGTGTGGATTAAACTGATGCCAGTGGAGATATTTCTCAGGAATGCTTGGCTTCGATTTCCAAAGCAGTTGAGATCAGGAAGTTAGATTTAACACATTTATCTTGGTGCATACCTCTAGATCAAATGATTTCTGCCTCTTCAGAAGAGAAAGGATGTGTGGTTTCAGTGCAGAGCTGCTTTCCCATTGTCCTGTAAGGCAGTCTCCATATGAGTGTTTTTGGATCAGACCACCCTGCAATAACATTTCTTACATTGAGATCAAATGACATTGCTGAGTGTTGATGTTATTGTGCTTAACTTGCTGTGTGGTCTTTTTCCTTTCCAGTAGTCAAGGTGGTGGGTACCCTGGTTAAGGCAGCTTTCTTTGCTAAGGAAAATGGGGGAAAAAGTCAAAGACTGTTGCAATGAGAACACCAATGGAGTGTTGTTTCTGCTGATTTAGGCTCTGTCTCTGGATCTGTCACTGCACTTCCTGTGTGCACCCAGCAAAAGTCCTGGGGAAAACCTTAGGGATAGAACCCTTTTTTTCCTCCCAGTGTCACTATTTGTCAGTACCCTGAGCAGGTAGAACAGCTTCAGATCCCAGGAATCCCATTAGTTGGTGGCCAAACTTTTGTTGGCCAAAGTTTGATTGTGGGAGTCAAAACAGAGATTTTTATTGAGGGTTTAAAGTTATCTTAAGCCTATTTTGGATTCAAACCTATCTTGCTAAGGGGCAAGATGCAGGGCAATGTCCCAATAAGAGTGATGTTGCCTGGAGTCGCGCTGTAGCTGCTGCAGTCAGGTAACTGGGGAGGAATCAGCCCTCTGATTAGAGTGGTGTCTGCGGGAGTGACAGCTAGACGTGGTTCCAAATGTAAAACAGGTTGTGTCACTGTTCAGGGGGACTGAGCTGTATCTGAATCATAAGGCACTGACTGGCTCAGCCCTGTTTTCACTTCTGATGGAAGTTCTAAGGGAATTTTAACTAGCTGGAGCTACTTTCTCATGTCCTGTTTAGAGCTGTCATGACAATAATGAAATGGGAGATGCCTTTTTCCTGCTCTCTTCTTAGCCGCATGGATGTAGCCTCCAGTGAGGTGATTGGGAAAACTTACAGGATGTGCAGGAAAGCCCTGTTTTCTCAAATGGAGAAGGAGTCTGGACCAAACCTCCATGCACATTAAGCTTTTAGCAATGGCAAGTGCTTGATATTTGAAGGACTGAACAGCACTGCAGCCCTGATTGTTCTCATCTCCTTACACACACCTACCTTGGCTTTATCTCTGTTTCTGCTTTAGACCAAAATCTCTTTCCTCCACCCACAATTGTGTCCTTAATAGAAGAGGGATCAGGCTTAAACTTGCTGCATTTAATACAGCTGTGGTGCAGCGATATACTTACTGCTTTGTGAAGGACATTTGGACCAGATGCATCCAGCTGTTCATACAAAACTGCTCGCTGCCATTTATAGCAAGACAACTTATGTTTGATTTAGGGGGTTACTAAACAGAGACAACCCAAAGCCATTGGTGTCAGAAATGCTGTCCCTACTCAGTGCACAGCCGCTGGTAGCTTCAGTAGTAAGAAAGGTGTGTGTGAGTCTCAAGATGCTGAAATAGTGTCTGGTAATACCTTGAGCCTGACACCCTAGTCACTTCCACGGCTGTCCATTTTTAGCAGTGGATCCCATTGTGTGAACACAATGCAACAGTTGTGCAACTGGAATAGCAAAGTGACAGTTCCAGAGGCTCACTGCTTATAGAGTCAGTACTCTACTAAGCTTTGATTTCAATGGAAATTAAAAGAATTAGGATCAGGGACTTAGTCTATTTCTTCAGGCCTGGCAGAGGTTTCTCCTACTTAAGCTACTTGTCTTAATTAGTCCCCTCTGAATTGGATCCAGAAGTTGCCCAATCTTTTGGTCCAGGGTGCAGTACCAATCAGACTGAGAATGGGGAGAGATTTCCACTAGACTTGCAATTCAGAAATAGGAAGTCAGGTAATGGAAAGAATAAATGTAATACCTAGCAGCAGTTTGCTGACCATGACATGATCCACGATGAGCTCAAATGGTGTACACATGTGAGCACCAAGTACATCAATCTCAGCTCTTGTCAGAACTGGTTCTTCCTCTCCCCATTCAGAAGCACCCATGTGGTTGTGTTATGTCCTCTGAGCACAGTAACCTGCACTGTGGTGTAATGTATCACCCATGTGCTTAACTGCTCCCAGTGCAAGAGCAGTAGTAACTTAGGACATCCAGGTTAAGGAGTTCTAAACACACAAAATCTTGACCAGTAGTCTTACTAGAATTTAACAGTGACAATATGTTTTCAATGACCATGATTTCTGGCATTCCTGGGTAGATTAAACTCCCTCTTTTAGGGAAAGTTAAAAACAATCTGATCTCTCCTGTACCTGTTATGTGTGACAGAAAATCAAATGGGCAAGGAAACAATCCTTCCTATTGCAGTGAGTGGAGTATTTACCCATGAGGATGTCCAGTGGGGAGAGATAGGGAAAGAAGGATGAGCTCCCTCCCTGCTGGCCAGTGCTCTATAGTCATTACTTTCTGCTCTTTTTCCTTCCCAGTGGTACATGAATGGCAGTAAGTATTTCTCAGATCTGTGGAATGTTATGGATACACTGGCAATCTTCTACTTCATAGCAGGGATTGTGTTCAGGTGAGTAGTGTCTTTTCTTGTGGCTATGTTATGCTTTGCTTCCTTTCTGGGTTTTGATTACAATCTGTAATGAGATTTTGGGAAGTGATGTGTTCATGAAGCTCCCTCTTCTTTTTGAAGACCATAAATACTGCCAAGTCTTGACTCTAAAGCTGTAAAAGCAAATACAGAGAGTAAAGTCATTAGGGAACATCTGCATGTGCTGGTTTTTATTCTATGTTTAATGGAAGTTGAGTCTATCCCTGGACTCAAAGATGGCTTTTCTAAGCTCAGATCTTTCTGGCCAGCAGGACAGACCTTCTTAATGCTTAGGTTTGGATGAGCATGTTTAGAAGAGTATGACTGAAGTAAACTTAGGTTTCATGACACTGCCTTCAAGCCTGGCTGTATAGACTGTATCAGAGTTGCAGGATGAGATGCTTAATAGCTGAGAGAGTCAGAAGTTCTTTGGGATTTTCCATGACTCTTCTTCCTGACTATTGAGTGTGGCAATCTGGACTCTTTGAGCTTTAGTGTGTTGTATGTAAGGAGACTGTAGTTGTACTCACAGCAGTCTAACAGCATATCAATAGCTCATGTAAGCTGTTTTACATGAATGGGTGAGTTAACAACCATGACAAGGGAACGATGGAAACAGGGTTTACAGTGTAATTGTGCAGCCAATGTAAATTACTAAATTGTGTGATTTAGTTTTTGTTGTCTCTGTGCAGGAGAGTGCTCATTGCACTGATGTGTTTGGAGGGCTGTGGGAGCAAAGGTACAAGATTTCTATGCTGATCCTAGTTTTAGAGGGGTAGAGGAGACCCAGCAGCAATGTAGTTAAGATAGGAAGGGTGTAAACATGTTGTACATTAACCAGTGCCATCAGGTGGGAGTGGGTGGCAGAGCATGGGGCCCTTGGTAGCTGTGCTGTGTTTTCCAGTTACTCATTTTCCACTCCTCCTTTCAGTGTATTTATGTCTGACTTCTTCATGCTTTACACAATGCTTCTCTTCATTCTCTTTTGCTGTCTCCATCAGGCTTCACTCCGATGAAAGCTCTTGGTATTCTGGGAGAGTCATTTTCTGTTTGGACTACATAGTTTTTACTCTGAGGCTGATCCATATTTTCACAGTTAGCAGAAATCTAGGACCCAAAATCATTATGCTGCAGAGGATGGTAAGATTCTGGCAGCTCTTCAAGAGAGTCTGAATAAATGATGTGACACCTTTTCTTTTGCTCCTCAAAAGTGAAAATTGCCACTGTTCTTATGAGAGCAGCAAGTTCTCTCTTCTTAAATCTGCTAAACAGAATGAATTAAGATTTAAAAAGCCCTAATTAAGTGCAGGGCCTTTTTCTATCCCTCTGCACAGGGGGAGAATAAAGATCAGGCTGAAGATCAGAAGAGGAAATATTTCCTCGTAGCTTTTGTCTTCCACTTCTCACATGTTTCAGCGATGTTCCATCACTCCTGTTACTCACATGAGCATTCCCCAAACAAGACATGATGGATGGTAAATGCTATAGGAGGAGGATTTCTGTCTTCCACTGCATCCATCATACAAGTAACTGGAGAGGTGGGTGGTGAGGAGCCTAATGGAGTGGCTAATTCTGTCCTTGTAGCTGGAAGGGGTGTTTGCCAGCAGACAAGGAAAGGTAATGGGAAGAGAGTGGGCTTCTCTCTTCCTATCGAACACATCCCTGGTAGTGTTGTGGTTACATAAGCAGTTTTGAAGTTCCCTAAGTGGGAACAGTCAATTATTTGCATGTGTGTGTTGGTGACTGTGAATTCATGGAGCAGTGATCTGAAAACTTGCATTCAGGTGGTGCTTACTCCTTTGTGCTTTCTAGTATTTGTTTCTTTTCCACCCTGATATCCAATTGGAATGAAAGCAAGCCATGTGTGGCTTGGAACAGGCATGCACTGGGGCACTGATGCAACTGCTTGTTGTTCTTTTTCAGATGATAGACGTCTTCTTCTTCCTCTTCCTTTTTGCTGTGTGGATGGTGGCCTTTGGGGTGGCCAGGCAAGGGATCCTGAGGAAGAACGAGCACCGCTGGGAGTGGATATTTCGATCTGTCATCTATGAGCCGTACCTGGCTATGTTTGGCCAGTACCCTGATGATGTTGACGGTAGCTATCTTGGGTGGGAATCTCTCCTGGCGGGGTTGGGGGGCAGGGGAAGGCTTCCCTGGCTGTCAACTCCTGTGCTGATTCCTTTCCTCCAAGCGCTGAGGCAAGATTTGATGTCTGATGGGGAGGTGGGGAAGGAAGAGGCCGCTTGTGCTGTGGTCAATGGCAGTCCCTGGGGCTAAACCCAGCAGAAGAAGGAGGAGAGGGCGGGCTCACTGTTTGCTCTCCTCTCTTGCCCTCTGAGGTACCACCTACAACTTTGACCGCTGCACATTTTCTGGGAATGAGTCCAAGCCCTTGTGTGTGGAGCTGGATGCCAACAACCAACCCCGCTTCCCGGAGTGGATTACCATTCCCCTGGTCTGCATTTACATGCTTTCAACTAACATCCTCCTTGTGAACCTGCTTGTGGCCATGTTTGGGTATGTAACAAAGCAGCGATCACTTGCTTGTGTTCTCTTGAATCCTGTGTTCAGTTCTGGGCCCTTCAGTACAATAGAGACACTGAGGTGCTGGAGTGGGGTCAGAGAAGGGCAATGGAGCTGGTGCAGGGCCTGGAGCACAAGTGTGATGGGGAACGGCTGAGGGACCTGGGGGGTTCAGTCTGGAGAAGAGAAGGCTCAGGGGGGACCTTATCGCTCCCTACAACTGCCTGATAGGAGGATGGAGCCAGGAGGGGTTGGGCTCTGCTCCCAAGGAACAAGGGATGGGACAAGAGGAAACGGCCTCAAGCTGCACCGGGGCAGGTTTAGATGGAGCTGAGGAACAATTCCTTCCCCACAGGGTGCTCAGGCATTGGAACAGGCTGCTCAGGGCAGGGCTGGAGTCACCGTCCCTGCAAGTGCTCACACACCATGGAGACGAGGCCTCAGTGCCATGGGTTAGTGGTGGCCTTGGCAGTGCTGGGGAGCGGTTGGACTGGGTGAGCTTAAAGGGCTTTTCCAACCTGGTTGTTTCTCTGATTCTCTATCAGTATCCCTCTGAGAAAGGGAATGAAGTCCTGGAAAATACCAGGAAGCCAGTGTTTCCACTGTGCCTGGGTCTTTTGCAGAGGAATTGCTGGGACTAGTCTGGACAGGGCTCCCAGCTTGAAACAGACCTCTCAAGTTAAGGGTTTGCTGTGGGGAGGTGAGCAAAGGCAAAGTGGTGCAACGTTTCTCACAGCAGCCTGATCAAATTTGTTACGTTCTGGGGAGGGATGGCTGCCTCTCCTACTGCCTCTGTAAGCATGAAACCAACCCCCTGTGTGAACCATTTTGATATGGTAATTTGTCTATGGGTCTGCCAGTCAGGAGGCCTATTCTGGCATCTTGGGAGATGTAACACCATGTAATCAGGCATCTGAAATGTGGTGCTGGAAATTGCTGACTGTATTCAGCAGTGGTTTGCAAATAAAGATGGTGGCTAGTGTGCACATTATCTAATATATATTGACTGCACTGGGACCAGCAAGAGCAGGGAAAAATCTTTCCAGCTTCTGTCAGGAATCTCTGCTATTTGCACTGCAAGCTCTGACACACAGTTAACAGTGGCAAGTCCTTGGTACCAGACTTGGGGAGTGTGTTGCTCTCCTGCCTCATTTCTTACTTGTGAATAGAGTTGTATTGGTGCTGGGCCTCTGTTCTACAGCCCATCTCTGCTTCTTTTCTGCTTCACACTCCCCTGCAGCATAACACAAATACAGCCTGGACATATTCCTGAGGTCCACTACATCTACTTGTGTATTTTGATGGGACCTTGGCAGTGACAGGCTTAGCAGGAATTTGCTTTGGCAACAGGATTGTTTACAGAATTGCTGAGAACTCTTGATCCACCTCAAGAGGCTCTCTCTGCTGAATGGCAGTGCCAGTTTTTCCTGGCCTGAGATGTGTTAGTGTGGTGAGTGGAGAATGCCTCAGCTTTAGGGTCTGTTCTCCCCTCTGCTCTGAACCTTTCTTCCCATGCTGAGCTGGACTCCAGGGACACTCAGAGAAGTGATTTTTGGCAAGGCAGCTGGGACTGGTGCAGTATATCTATTTATTGTACATGTGTTTTGCTAACCTGCGCAGGACCGGAGACAGTGCTTATACTCCCTTGGAAGGGTGAAAGCAATTAACAAAGTAAAGCAGTAAGCCAGCTCTACCCTAGAAGTCTTTGATATGTGTTAGAACACTTACTTTACCAACAGCACAGTAAATGCTCTAGCTGATACTTATGTCAGTAAACCCCTCGGTTTTGCCAGTTCAGCCTATTTTGTGGAAAGACCCAGCATGAATTTGCTAATGACACTCTGGAAGCTTTCCATAGTTCATTTTAATGGCAAACTGAGCAACTAAATCAAGCAGGAGCACTGGATTGTACTGAAGTCAGGAAGCCCAGTGGGCAGACAGCAGTCCCAGCTCATTTTCTCTTGCTGCAGTTAGAAATGTGTGAGATCTGTGACATCTCCTTCTATGACTAATGTGTACATAGTATTTGTCAGTCTTTAACCATGCTGGTGTCTATTAGACACCAATCCAACCAGTGCCTCATTTTTGGAATTCAGGATCATATTTATCTTCTAAACCAAAATACAGCTTCCACCAGGTGAAGGTTTCAGCTTCTCTTGTGTAAGGGTCTATTAGGATCTCAGCACAGATGTTTTGAAAGCATCCATCTGCCATTTAGTGTCAGTGATGAAGGGTCAGGCAGTCTGAGCTGTGATTGTTGCTTTGTCGGGTTCCTACAGTAGGTTTGCTCCATGCCTGAAGCATTCTTAATGCTTTTAAAAAAGTCTCAGGAGCTTTTAATTCTCTTGTAAATGTTTTATTTTTAGGGCCTTTTTGTTTTGCTTAGGAAGAAGTTAGCTGATGAGTTAATGAGACACAGTACCTTGCAAAGCAGCATCCTGTTCTCATGTGTCTAGGCTGGAAGAAAACTGCCTAGAGCGAAGGTACTGAAAGTAGGTGCAGTATTTTCTCCCTCTTCCAGCCTCGGGATGACTTTAGAAAACTAAGTGCTGGTATAATGAAAGGAAACACTGTGCTACTTGGCTCTGATGGAGGTCATAATGCTGTATGTGTTTTCTCTTTCTTCACCTCCTAGTTACACTGTTGGATCAGTACAAGAGAACAACGACCAGGTATGGAAGTTCCAGCGTTACTTCTTGGTCCAAGAATACTGCAGTCGCTTGACTATCCCCTTCCCTTTCGTCATCTTTGCCTACATATTCATGGTGACGAGGAAGTGTATCAAAATCTGCTGTAAGAAAGAAAGTAAAGAGCCGTCTATTTGCTGTGAGTTGGATCATTCCTTACTGTCTAAAAGTCAGCTCTGTGGCCAAGGCATTGCAACTCTTCCATGGCATTCTGTGCTTAATCCAGGTGGTTAGTGTGTTGATAGGAAGTACCCAAGGGCAATGTGGACCTTGGAGGAGGTGGTTGTACTGAAAATGAAGAGCAGCTCATTGTGTTCTCTATCAAATGCAAATCCACTGGGTTGCTAGAAATCTCTTCAGCAAGATTCAAATCATACTTGTGTACTGTGCAGACTTTGCCAGTGCTGTCCTGTCCAAGCCATTTCAAGGCAGAATTACCTCACATATGTAAATCAAATTAATCCTATCAGTTTAGGGCTGCCTGTGCCTTGAGAGTTTGGGAGGGTTTTTTTTTGGATTAAAGCACTGAATAAGTTCATCCAGAGCCAGCAGCAGGTGAAAGTCATCTTCATGGTCTGCATGGAAAATGTAAACCAGCCACACGAGGGCCATGCAGGTGCTCCAAGGGCTGGAGCAGCTCTGCTCTGGAGCCAGTCTGAGAGAACTGGACTAGGTCAGCCTGGAGAAGAGAAGGCTCCTTAAGGGGAGACCTCAGAGCAGCTCCAGTGCCTAAAGGGGCTACAGGAAACCTGGAGAGGGGCTTTGGACAAGGGCCTGTGGAGACAGGCCAAGGGGAATGGCTTTAACCTGCCAGAGGGGAGACTGAGATGAGCTCTTAGGCAGAAGCTCTTCCCTGTGAGGGTGCTGAGGCGCTGGCACAGGGTGCCCAGAGAAGCTGTGGCTGCCCCATCCCTGGCAGTGTTCAAGGCCAGGTTGGACACGGGGGCTTGGAGCACCCTGCTCTAGTGGAAGGTGTCCCTGCCTGTGGCAGGGGGTTGGAACTGGGTGAGCTTTAAGGTCCCTCCAAACCAAACCAGTCTGGGATTCTATGATCCCTTTTGCCATTAACATCTGATAGGGTGTCCCTCATGCACTGTTATCTGGTGGCAGAGATCCCTGATCTTGCAGGCTCTGTATGTTTAGGTAACTAGTACAAGAGGTGCTCTTAGTCTCTGCTTGCCAATCTGCCTTCTGGAGTTGCATTTCTTTCTGTCCTCCCATTACAGTACCTGCTAGGGCAGCCTGCTGGAGGACAGTCGTTTTCAGAGGCTCCCCTGTCTTTGTTAGTTGGTGGGTCACTGAAAGAGAACTGAGATTCTTCTGACCCTCTGGGCATGGCCAAATAGGCAGACTGCTTCAAAAATGCAGGAGTGGCTCTGTCAGTCCTGCAGCTATTTCCCCCTTATTTATTCTCTCAGAGAGCAAAGAGATGAATTGTTTTAACAAGCTTTCCCCCCTAACACATGGAGTGTTTTCTCTTTTTCTCCCTTTTTTAAGAGCCATTTAGAAGCAGATGAGAGAGGATAAGTTGAGTTAATTGACAGGCTTATTCCCATCCATCAGCAACCTGACTGTTGCCCTGCAGCACAGGCTGGTTTTGTCACTAGTTCAGGAGAAAGATGCCTGCCTTGGGGTATAAATTCCTTAACACTGACTAAATTGTTTTGGATGTACAAATCACTGTTTGGTTTCCTGGCTGCGGAGGTGGTTTAACAGCAGGTATTTCTGCTTGAGTGATGCACAGTTGATGTTGCAGTTCTAAAAGAAATAAAGATATATCCTGGGCTACACCAAAAGAAGCATAACCAGCAGGTCGAAGGAGTGATCCTGCCCCACTACTCTGCTCTGGTGAGACCCCACTTGCAGCACTGTGTGCAGTTCTGGTGTCCTCAATGTAAGAAGGATGTGAAGCTGTTGGAGCAAGTTCAGAGGAGGCCATGAGGATAATCAGGGGCTGGAACACCTCCAGTATGGAGAGAGGCTGAGAACATTGAGACTGTTCAGCCTGGAGAAGAGAAGCTGTGTGGAGACCTCACAGCAGCTTCCAGTGTCTGAAGGGGGCTACAAGGATGCTGGAGAGGGACTCTGCGTCAGGGACTGTAGCGATAAGACCAGGGGTGATGGGTTCAAACCAGACAAGCACTGGGTGAAGGAAATGTAACTTCAGTCAGTTGCTAGCTGTGGGCTTCTTATCTTTCTGTTATTAATCCCACATGGTTTGTGCTGTCCTGTTGGGACGGGATCAAATATAGAATATTATCCTGGAGGGCTTTGTTGCCTCGGAGTGGTTTGCTCTGTGTCACTCCTTAATTTACATCAGTAGGAGATGCTTTGTAGAGAAGACAGCGCCTCATCATTTTGGATTGTTTTAGTTCAGAGATAAGTTATACACCACAGGTCTTAACACATTACTCTTAGTGATCTAATATAGGGCAATGTAGAAACAACTGGAAAGCTCAAACCCAGATAGGAACTTTCTGGAATGTCCTATACCTGTTGAAGCGGCTGCCATTTCACTGGTGTTGACCAAGACCCAAAAAAGATCCTCTTAGGGGGTTTTGTTCATATTTTCTTTTCTTTTAACCAACTGTGGTCGTCAGGAGCATACAGTGAAATGTGTTAATGTTCTTGTTACCAGAGCTATGTCACAGGTGGAAAGTGGGGCTGCAAATGCTTTGGATGCAGAGAAGGGACTCATTAGCTTTGGAATGCAAGCACTAACCCAGCCTTTTTGCATCTTAGCATTGGCAAGTCAAATTAACTGAATCTGGTGTTGTTGTTTTTCTTCACATCCATTTCCCAGGCTCAAAAAATGAGGACAATGAGATTCTGGCATGGGAAGCTGTCATGAAGGAAAATTACCTTGTCAAAATCAATACCAAAGCAAATGATTCGTCAGAAGAGTATGTCTGCCCTTCTTTGTCTTCACTCTCTTAACTTTCTGTTGAATATTTGTAGTGCAGGCAAGTTTTCAGCAGCTCTAAATGTTTGCAAACTAATGAGTAATAAATAAACTCAGAATAAATGTGCCCTTTATTCTTCCAAGGAAGTTGATGGGGTTTTTTTGTCCTGTTTTTTTCACCAAAAGAGAAAATGTTCCTATAGTGTTTCGAGGTCTCATTGTGGAAAGTAGTGCTATCAGCTGACCGGTTTTGTACCGTTAGAGGTTTGTATTGTATATTAGCAAAAAAGCCTTCACCAACAGGGTGCTCAGGCTTTGGAACAGGCTGCCCAGGGCAGTGGTTGGGTCACCATCCCTGGAGCTATTTAAAACACGTGTACATGTGCCACTTAGGGACATGTATTGGTGGTGGCCTTGACAGTGTTAGGTTTATGGTTGGACTCGATCTTAAAAGTATTTTCCAACCTAAATGATTCTAGGATTATGCAGTTAGAGAATGTTTAGTGTGAGATGTGGAATGTCAAGCATTCCCACATCACCAATCTGTGTATCTGTATGGATATGTATATAATCTATGGATCTGTACCTGATAGCATGACAGGAAAGACCTCAGGAGGGGAAGATGCTATCTGGTATGATGGTGACTTGGAGTACTCATTTTTGGCTGCTATCTCATGACACTTTATCTTTGGGATCTGTCTTGGTGTTTTCAAAGTAATAGGATGAGGATAAAGAAATCTAGGAAACAGAACAGTAACGTCTGTGTCTGATGGCTTAATTTTGTGGCTAGCTTATAGCAGCCTGACCCTCTAAATTGAATGTAATGGAAGAGCTGATAAGAATGGGCAGGAAAGACCAGACTCTTTCATGCTCCTCTGGCCTTGCTGTAGACACTGCTGTTCACAGTGAAGTGTTTAGGTTAAGACTACCCAGAGGCACTCAGAAGTCAAAGAAATACACAAAAAATAGCTTTGATTCTGGAAGCAGAAGTGTCTTTTCAAAGAAAATGGAATAGCACAGCATTAATGGTAATTCATATGTTAACTCATATACTTGTAATGAAACTGACGCCAAGCCTCCTGGAGCCCTGCCTTCTTGGGAGGATGAAACACTGGTGTTCCCAAGCAGCCTGGTTTGTTACTGAGCTCTGACTACATGTGAAGAGGGCAGCCTTCTGATAACTGATTCCAGTGGCTTTGGCTCCACTCTTTGGCGAGAGATGAGGACTAGATCTCTTAGCTCCAGACAGACTTCTGCACAGTTTTGCAAAGGGTGGAGGGGGGTTAGCCAAGGCATCACCATTACCAGGACTCAGCCTTTCTTCTCTTTTCTCTTTGTTTTCAGGATGGTGCATCGATTTAGACAACTGGATGCAAAGGTACTTGTGTTTCAGACTGTTCTGGGTTATGCACTTCTATCTAGTAAAGTAGTATCCATGTATTATTCATGAGGACAAGCACTGAGAGTCATGTGCAGTCTTTGTTACTATTACCAGGGCACCGTTTGGGCTGGGCTTTTTTGAGCACGCACCTTTGATCCCATATGTGAAGAGAAGCTGTGTGGAGACCTCATAGCAGCCTTCCAATATCATCAGGGACTGTAGAGATAGGAAAAAGGGTGATGGGTTCAAACTGAAACAGGGGAAGTTCAGGCTGGAGATAAGGCAGAAGCTCTTCCCTGTGAGGGTGCCGAGGTGCTGGCACAGGGTGCCCAGAGAAGCTGTGGCTGCCCCATCCCTGGCAGTGTTCAAGGCCAGGTTGGACACAGGGGCTTGGAGCAACCTGCTCTAGTGGAAGGTGTCCCTGCCCATCGCAGGGGGTTGGAACTGGATGATCTTAAGGTCCTTTCCAACCCAAACCAGTCTGTGATTCAATGTAGCTGCAAACTGTGCTGGAAAATGAAGTAGAAAGATAGCTGCCTAGTACTAAAGTGTTTCTTGGTATTCCTTATTGAATAGAATAGAATTTAAAATAACCTCTCTCTGTTAAAACTTCAGTATTCTGCTGTGTAACAGGCCCATGAAGCACTGATGGAAGAAAGGGCATTACACACTTAAGAGTATGCCCTTCTCAAACATGTTCTGTCAAGTTCAGCTTCCAGTGCTGAAAACATGAGGTGATGAACCCAACTTTGTTGTTGTTGATGTTGCTTAAAGTCTGCTGATAAAATGAAGTGGTAGTTCAGCTATATTGTGGCAACTTTGGTGGTGCTTCAGATAGCACAGGCAACATCTTCTAGGTAAACAAAGGATGCTCCATACATATTGCAGGGCAGGAAGACCTTTAATTACAATTAAAATGAACAATTCTTATCTGATTCAGAGAAATATCTTGTGCTGAAGCAATATAAAGCTACCAATCTACTGGAGAGCACATTATTATCAAAAGTGTCATACAAGTATACATTTTATGACTGATACTGAAAAGACCTTTGCAATGGGTATTCTTTGAGACTTGATTGAGATGCTAGGGAGCTGCTTTGCTGTGAAAAACAGACTTGTTAGAAGTCCAAGGGTGAAAAGGCCCCTATAGACTTCAGAATACTGCTTTTGACTGCTGTCAAATCATTTAGATTGCAAGGTAATGATTTGCTTTCAAGACTGAAGTGGAAATGGTGAGTCACTGAGGATGTGTCTAGTGATGCTCCTCTTGAAAGTATAATACAGCAACCTTAATTCTCTGCTGAAAGGTAATCCCTAAATGGTGCTTTTTATTCTCTGAGGGAATATCTTGCAGCAAGTTGTTTTGTCTATCCATGCCTTCAGCTTTAGCGAGAGAAAGACAGAGGCTAGTGCTTAGGAGCAGTGCCCTTGAGAGCCAGGCACTCCAGGCATACCTCACCGCCTCTCACTTGAAGTGATGTCCTAAAAGCAGCCCTGAGGATGCATCTGAGTCCTAAGCATGAGCCTTGGTCCTGGGGTAAATTTGTCTTTAAACCTGATGACCCAAGGAATAAGAGAGTTCATTTAGGACAAGGGGAAAGGGTTTGAGTCAGCTCCATGTGAATAGTCCATGGAATTCCACTGATGTGCAGTTTCTGCTTTAAAAAGGAGTACAAGGAGTTGGAGTACAGTTGGGAGCCTGGTGCCTGCTTGTTAACTAGGCGACACATGCAGTAATGCTCGCTGCATTAATTGCAATGATGAAAGTGGCAATTGGGAGTGTCCTTTCAAGCACTGTTGCGTTTTGTGTAACGTTTGGAGAGGCAGTTACTCATAGCATGTGATTTATTAGCATTGCTTTACTGTGAGAACAACATTGACACCACGCTGTGACTACTGAATACAAGAAGCAGACGGTGCTCAAAAGTAGTGACTGGCATCTACACAGGGTAGTCAGAGAGGCAAGAGTTTAATAAGGGGTTTAATAAGGGGGTTTAATGCCTGCTCTTGCTATGTTGTAAGGTATTTCCTAGGGTATTTCAAGGAACTTACTATTGCTTACTTGTTCTTTTCCTTTCCCTTCATCCTAAGCTGCCATCATCTGTTGGAATGAGTAAGATTGACTTTAAATAACCCAAGATGCTTCTTTCTTTTTCTTTTCTAAGCTCTCTGATTTGAAAGGCCTTCTCAAAGAGATTGCCAGCAAAATCAAATGAAGGCAGCTGAAACCCAAGAGCACCCACCTGAGCAGGGTAAGCCTTCTTTAAATCCATTCTCTGACTTGAATAAGTTATCAGTATCTGTGATGTTAAATCAGGATGTCTCTGGAAGAAGACTTAGTATTAATTATTGATGCTTGTATTGATGTTGTCTAATATTAGAAAAGAAATAAGAGCTAAATTCTGTTCTTTGTTTGTTTCTTATGAAAACCACCGTTTTCCAGATGGTGTTTCTAGCAGTTTTTGGCACAGCTTGAAGCATCTTATTTTGCTCCCTTGCCTTTGTATAAGTGTGAATAACCCAGGGTTGAGCTCTCTCTGTGTTAGCGGCCCTCTGGAAAATTTGGAGTTGCTGGGCTGGATCCTTTACTCTTGGTTCATTTTAAGTCTGAAGAACATAAAAGCCAAATGGAGAGGACAGAATTGTAGGTAGGAAGAGGTTTATTTTCCCACTCTCACACTGGGGCATTATGGTGGATGACTAGAGCCTGCCTGTGTCCTATACAATAAACCACAGAGTCAAGAGTTGACCCAAAGTCTCCAGAGCTGCAGTTCAGTGTCCAGTCATGAGCCTTGTGTCCTTTGTCATCAAGTTCTGCGGAAGAACTCGGTTGGAACCACAGGTTCCAGTGAGACGTGAAAGCCAGACAGGATATTGATGAATGTGGAGAATGCTGACTTCTTTAAAGACAACAGGTTAAGAAGTGTAGCTGTTCAAAAGGATAATTTGGAATGACTTGATCAGCCTGAACATCAGAGCCTGGCTCCTTGTCCCATAGGAGGTTTTCCTGCAAAACAGCTTATACCTATTCCAAACATTCCTGAATCCATTGTCTCACCATTTTTCAGGGATAACTTTATATTCCCTTGACCTGAAGTTCAGATTCTTTACGAATGACTTGCAGCCACATAATAAAAGCTGTAAGGAACCCCAGTTACTGGGCTTATTCTTGAATGCAGTAAACTCCAGGTCACCTAGAGAATAGTCAGGGGAATAACAGAACTGTGGAGGTCATCTAGTGCGACCCTGCTCCAAACAGCACCAACTCAGATGAAAGTTAGCTGCAGTTTGGCTTGAGAAATAGGTTATAATTCAGCAAGAACAAATGCACATTTTACAGTTCCCTGGGAATTACTGGCTACACAGGCACAGAATGGGGGAAAATCTGATGAGGCAGCAGTTGCACGGAGAAGGGCCTGAAATCATAGAATGGAATAGTAAATAGCTAATCTTTTGCTGTCCGTGAGATGTATGAAGTAGTCCTGCTGCTTATAGTGCAATGAATCCTCTGTTGGGTACAGCATCCAGTGTTAGCACTAAGCTTTAAAGAAGATGATGGAGTGGCTGCAGAGAGTTCAGAACAATGCCAAGAGGAACTGGAAGCCTTAGCAACATAAAGTATAGAAAGGAGTGAATGAATTACAGTTAAATAGCCTGGGAAAGAAGATACGTGTTTATGATGGAGCTTGTGGAAACAGCCTCTCATTATAGCTAAGTAGTGCCTTGACAAGATGGAGCCCCTTTCCAGTTCATGCCTGGTGAACTGTCTGGATGGCATCCTGGTGTGATCAAACTGGTTTGCATGTGAGCTGCCCTGGCTCTGGAGCTGAGCCTTGGCACAGCTCCAGTCCCCAGTCACACAGTCATTGTGTGAACAAAGACATTAGTGTCTCACAGGAAGCAAATGTGTGTATTCTGCTATCTCATCTGAAAGGGAGTACTTATATTGCGTTGACCATCTTCAGGATGAGCTGCTGGATTGGCCATTCCAGGTCCTTTGCACGCAGGTGTTCCTTTTGCTTTCAGTTCCTGACAGTTAGTATCCCTGCTACTCTGCTAAGACACCCTATTCCGGATGGATGCTACGAAGAGCTCCTTTATCCCAAGTATTGCACAAGACATCCAGTTTTCTCAGCTGATACATGAGGATGAAAGCAGAATGTTGAGCTGGCCTAGGAGCTCAACTCTATCTTCTTTTCTTTTGCTCATACAGGTACAGCTTCATCAAGAACAGTTCCTCTGAGCTGGCAGTAGCCACCAAGCCAATGGTAACTGACCCACCAGACCATCAATGTCTCAGCAGGAGTTACTAGGATTTCTTTTGTTGGTTTAATTTTTTTGATCAAACAGCCATTTTTGCTAGTTGCAAGATGATGGTAAAACATGAAGATGACTGTTTATCTCCTGGCAGGGCTCCCATTCTGCCCAAGCTTTCCTTTTTCCTCCTTTCCCCTGATGTTCAATGGCAGCAATTAGTCCTTGTCAGCTGCTGTTAAAAAGCACTCCTTATTCCAAGAGTTCTGTTGCTGCTGCCAAAATCACTTTGCTTTTCAATTTCACTCAAAGGGGCCTGTTCATGGGTTTCCTTTAGCCACTAATTACTTGTCTTAATGAATCAATCTCCCTTCTCTTTCCTTTGTGTAGTAGCCAGATCGAGCTTGTTCACTGCATGGCCTGTCTGTCAGACCTGCTGAGGTCTGTAATGCTGGCATGCCACAATACAATGTATTTCAGCATCATCCCCTGGAGGAAAGGCAGCCTTTGGTCCAACCCTGCATCCACAGCTCTGACTCTACATGACCAGTGGGGACGTCTTCCTGCTCTTCCTGGAACTGTGCAGCAATGCAGAAGCTCAGCTATTACAGCCCCACATGGGAGAGACTGAGTTAATCTACAGAGTGTTTCCAAAGGCCTGATGTGCAACCCTTGCTTGTTTCTTTAGTGACAATTTGTATACTGGGATCACTGCAATTCATTTTAACATGTGACTGCAGATGTTTGCATTTTGAAATGGAGGAAAGACTTTATCGTGATGCTCTCTATGGCACAGTTGCTCTTCCTGCTTTCTGTCTGAAATAGCAGCAGAATTGTGTGGCATTTGGTGTGGTAGAGCTGGGTGCATGACTAACTGAAGGGAAACTGCTACAAATAGCACTTATTTACCTTGCAAAGCATTGTGTCTGTCTTCATCCCCATGAACAATGAATGAACCATCTCCCAGGGTGCTAGATTCTTGAAGGTTGAGGTAGTTTCCTTTTGCCTGGCAAGGGCTATCATAATCCATACACTTGACCAAAAAGCCTGTGTGCATAAGAGCATGCTCCAGTTTGGGTCTCCTGTGGCAACAAATTGGTCCAAGATGGTGAAGACAAGCCTGGTTTGTGTGGTTGGGTGTTTGCTTCAGTGCTGGGGTATGAAGCCCTGCTGCACTACCAATAGCACTGTTACTTGTTTACATGTGGAAATATTTTGTGTTTTCCTGTTGAAAGGTTTAGAAAGGGCTCAGGCTTTCATTTCTTTCTTGGGCTTTGCATCATAAACTATGACAAGTTTCCTTTCTAGAAATTACTTTTCCTGTGTTATTTGTATGCCTTGAATGTGAAAACTGTGCTTTTAAGTTCATGCCTTTCATATATAAAGCCTGCAGTGTACTCGCCAGTAGCTCTGGTGATCTGTTCTTCTCTCAAATGGTGAATGTCATTTGGAACCATGTTCTGAAAGCTCAGAACCCTGGTGTCTGACCTTGCCTGCTGCTGCATCCCATCACCACCTGCCTGCATCCCACACATGTCCCTGCCCTTGGGCACCCTGTGCTAGCGCCTCAGCACCCTCACAAGGAAGAACTGCCTAAGATCTCATCTCAGTCTCCCCTGTTCTGGAAGGTTAAAGCCATTCCCCTTGTCCTGTCCCTACAGGCCCTTGTCCAAAGCCCCTCTCCAGGTTTCCTGCAGCCCCTTCAGGCACTGGAGCTGCTCTGAGGTCTCCCCTTAAGGAGCCTTCACTTCTCCAGGCTGACCCAGCCCAGCTCTCTCAGCCTGGCTCCAGAGCAGAGCTGCTTCAGCCCTGAAAGGAGCTGACATCCTTTTCATCCGTTTCAGACATCCTGAAAGGAGCTGAATGCTGTCTGCTGTTCTTGACGTGTGAGGGCTTGGCTGGTTTCAGGATGACTCTGGACTGTTGTGGGTATGAGGGGGTACTATGTGTACACAAGCTGGCCTTTAGGCAGCCAGTCCTGTCACCCTGGGTCCCATCAGAGCCTCCTGGCAACCTTGCATCCATGTGCTGCTCAACACTGGGCTGTCCTGGGCATTGATTTTAGGACGACTCTTCCCTAACCTGATGGATGCTTTCAACATCTTATAGTGCAGGTTGTTTTCCTGTGGAAATGTCCTACATCTGTCCCCAGGGGTGGAGGCCCTGGTGTGGGATGGAGAACCACAGGGACGGGAGGATGCAGCATGGCTCAGTGCTGATACTTGAGGCTCCTGGAGGAATGACCCTGCCTCTTGGTAAGGAGGGATATGTGTGCTGCTGGAGCCTGCCGTGGGGATCTTAGCATGAAAGTGGTGCCTGGGTGTTGTAAATATGGCTTTCCTCACAGAGGAGTTAGCTTACATATTTTTGCCCCTGGCTGTCTCCTGCTTTTCCATTATTAATTTGATTTAAAACATTGATATGATACTGTCTCAAGGCAGATTTGTGTCGAGTTCTTTTCCTGCAGCACCATATAACTGGGTAGTAGCTCTTATTTTATGCCATTCCTATTTTTCTTATGTGTAGGATGTTAATGTGTTTCCAGTACCAGCATTATAAAGCTGTCAGCTAAGATACACGTAAATCTAATATTCTCCCTGTTAATTTATGAGATGAGTTTTCTGCAATCAGGAAATCTTTCTGGTGAAAAGGAATCTTAATGAGATCATATGAAATGCCCTTTCTTTTCTTGAAGAGGTATTTACTTTGCTCGAAAGATGTAGATTTGCTCTTTATGGTAAATAGCTGAAAGCCATTGTGTTTTATCTGCAGTGTGGGCTGAGTCAAGGAGACAATGAAATGACAGTTAAAAGTATTGGCTCGAGAAAGGCTATCTGAGTAAGTGAAGGCTGAAAGTATTCTGCTTGCCTAAGCTGGTGCCTGGTATGCAGGCACTGGGAAAAGGGCTTTAGGGAGTTGAGGAATTAATCATGGGCCATAATAAAACCTTGATTGCAATAAATCTGCTTTCAGTGAAATTTCAGGTTCATAAACAGAGGATGGTTTCCTCCTCCTAGCAGGAGCAAGACTGCAGGATGAGGCTGTAACCACACGGCTGTGTGGAAGTGAAGTGCTGCTTGGTTTCTCCAGCATGCCCCATTTTGGCTGGAGTGCACTCAGATGCTAAAGGAAAGGGCTTCACTTATAATGAACCATTTAGTCACAAACTTCATCTTTCTTTCCTTTTCTGGTTACAAAATAGTGACCAAATAGACATTAGGGATCTGGAAAGACTGCATCAATGGGTTGTGGCCAATGGAATGAGGTTCAACAAGGCAAAGTGCTGGATCCTGCACCTGGGCCACAACAGCACCCTGACATTTTGTGTTAACCAGGTTGCTCCAAGCCCTGTCCAACTTGAACACTTCCAGTAGAACTACAAGACACTCAAACACTGACGTCTCAGAAGAGAGGAGGGAGAAAACCTGGACAAGTATGATTATGGTCAGCAAGGCTTAATAAATAAATACATTTAAACCCAGATACAGCTCTTGGCTTTTCAGGTAACAGTCTGTGGGTCTGGAGGTAATGTTTGCCTTGCGTTAGCCGCAGTGATGTGCCAGTGACCCCTGAGAGCTGTAACTGCTGACCTGGCAGGCACAGCAAATCTAAATATTTAGAGTTTCAAAGGCTCAAAGCAGTGAAGTGAGAGCTCTGAGGTTCTGCTGCAGGCTGTGATGTTTCAGAACAGTCATGCAGGATGTGTTATTGGGTTTTGTCTGCTGTAATGTGTGCTTTGCATTGCTTCACTCCCAAAGTCCACTTCCTGCCACAGCAGTAGAACTTGTGTAGGTTTAGGTTGCCTCCATTAGAGCTGCATGTATGGTGCGCTTCAGAAGTGCAGAGTGAAAGGGTTTCGGCTCTGCCTTGGTGCATTTACAAAGATGTTTCCTTTAATCTTAGGAAAATTACTGTTAAGACATAAGTTCCAATGGCAAACCTTGCAGACAATGAGACTTCCATGGTATAAACTTCAGGCTTAGGAAATACACCTGGTTTCATCCTTAATAGTGTAGATGCGGGAAGCTGAGGTGTCACTGTAGTCACTTCACTTTAACCTCCTTTTGACTGCCTAATCTTCAAGTGCTTCACAGTGGAAGGCTTTATCTGGCACTGAGAAACACAGACAGTGTGGCAGAGGGTAACATCTTGGGCAACCTGATTTAGTTGAAGATGTCCCTGTTCATTACAGGGGGGTTGCACTACATGAGCTTTGAAGGTCCCTTCCAACCCCCCATTCTGTGATTCTATGATCTTATGAAAGCAAATAGAGAAACTGGAGTAAAAAAAGATGTTTCCTCCTTCTCAGGTGGTCCAGGGCTGGAGAACAGTGAGCAGCCCATGGGCAGCATTTTTCTGTACTGGCTCTATGGTTGTCTGCTAGCTTCTCAAGGGACACACAGACAAGAGCTGAAGGGAATCAAAGCTAGTCTCTGTTGGTGTTTATGAACTACTGATCAAGTCTCAAAGCCTCTGTTAGGCTGAGCAAAATCTAGAGGCCTTTCTCCTACCTCTATCAGCTGATGTGTTCTGCATGTGCGATGAGGTTACCCATAGAGAAGAACTTTTAGGTAGCCTTTTGGTTTTGCCAGAGACACACTGCAAGAGCTAGGGGAAAATAAGGAAGATGTTGCTTTGAATTTAGTTGGATTTTCTTTTATCTGAAGGGACCATTAACTTTTTGTCTGTCATCTGAATGTGCAGGAAACAAGGGATCAGGAAGAGATCCTCAGTGCTATTTAGCCGCTGTTTAGATGGTTTTCAGCATGTCATGATGCTGTGTGATTTACATTTGAAATGAAAACTCGTCTTGTAATTATCAGTGTTTCACTCACAAAGAGAAATGATTGTTCTTCCAGTAGTCTGGGAACAGAGCTGACTCCTGATTGCAGGGAGTGAGAGTGGGCTGAAAATAAGCCTCTAACAGGAGCTCTTCAATTTCCTCTTTTCTTAAATAACACATATCTGTTTGCTGTGTAGATTGAACTGGATGCAACCCCCTCCCTCTGTCCCAAGGTGCTTGACATCTATTACTTGCTGGTAGTAGAGACAAAGTTGAGTCCTTAAGTTGTGAAGAGTCTGTCTCCATCTTGCCCCCTCTCAATATGTGCCCAGATGCTTTTGCTCTCTGCTCTACCATCCCTCTCTAAAAGTCTTCTCAAACTCCTTCAGCCCGGTTCATTGGTGGGATGCTTTTCTCTTTCAAGAGGATTTTGTCCTCAGTCTGTGTGACCATGCCTGTTGTTTCCTTAGCATAGATGAGGCAATAACTTTCCATTTGGAATATGCCAATAGCAGAAGTGTCTTTCGGGTTTGGGAATTTGACCTCTTAAATCTTTTGCAAAGGATGGAATTTTGGGTTCAATTCCACTTTGGCTTCACAAATTCAGTGGTGTTTCAACTAAAGCAACCTGATACTTCAGTTCTAGTCTCCAGTGTCAAGAGAATGTGGTGAAAGACTCAGAGCCCCTCAGAAACCCAGAACTCAGAACACTTCAGGTCTGAGAATATAAATTTGGTTCCACTGCTTAAGTGCACCCAAAGCTGAGGTTTCCCAAGAATGGTTTTCTCAACCCCTGCCCCAAAGGAAAACACTCCTTCTCTTCTTGTTTGCACATGCCCTGTTAGCACCAGGCAGGTGGTACCCATGCAGATGCATTCC
This sequence comes from Pezoporus wallicus, assembly GCF_028554395.1. NCBI lineage: Eukaryota > Metazoa > Chordata > Aves > Psittaciformes > Psittacidae > Pezoporus > Pezoporus wallicus. Next base: position 753,377 of record NW_026635397.1, on the reverse strand, counting down.
CTGGGAGGTGGACAACACTGCTCAGACTTGCGTTTCCTCCTGCCAGCCTATTCTCCCCAGAGACTCTTCCTTCACCCCATTCCCATCCTGCCCACCCCAGTTGCTAACTCTCCCCCAGTTCCTGTCTCTGGGTTGAGCATCCTCAACCCAAACGTGCCTCTAACACAGAGAGTGGAGGAAGCAGATTCTGCTGTAACATGAATCTACTAGAGTGTGTAATGGATCTGTGTAAAGAGAGGAAAAATATTTACCAGTTTCAATAGAGACGTAATGAGTCAGGATTCAGAGAGGTGGAATAGCAAACATCTCTGTTCTCTGGATGCTGTAAGGCAAAGACAGAGCTCTGCAGAGAAACTTTCATTTCATTAAACACTTTTAATACTCAGCATTAACTCCAGTCCTGCTGGCAGCATTTCTTAGTAGCTACTCTAAAAGGAATATCTTGAAGCCCCACAGTGGGTTCAATAGTTAAAATGACTGTTGGACTGGCTATAACGCTGTGGCTTGGCAGGTAGGAAGCATTTTTACATATTCAGGTTCTGGTGGAATATTAAAGGATCCCAGCATACGAGAGGCAGATGCTTCCTTCTCTAGGGGTGAAGTTGGAAGCTAAATGTTATCCAGACTACTGCAGCGAGTTGGTGGTGAAGCATGCTGGAAAACAATCGTAGAACAGGTTGGGTTGGAAGGGACCTTAAAGCTCATCCAGTTCCAACCCTCTGCCGTGGGCAGGGACACCTTCCATGAGAGCAGGTTGCTCCAAGCTCCCTGGAGCTGCAGGTGCCAAGTTCTTCCCGGAGTGGTTTAAGCAGTCTCATTTCTTGTGTTTCATTACCACAACAGCAGCATGTCTGATTGCAGAGAAACCACTGTAGAAGCAGATCAAACAGTGAACCGGAGGGTTTCCTCCTGGATCTGAGGCAGCATGGTCGTGGCTGTGGTTGCAGGGAAGTTGGGCATAGCACCGCAAACTCTGTTCTTGAGAACCTCTAGCTTAGTCTGAATCCTCCCTATTATGGTGTTCTGGCATGGCTGCAGCCACAGGAGAATATTACCAGCCTTCCCCTGGCACCGACAGCAGTTGAAGAGAACTGGGAAGCAGAAAGGTCAGGCCCTGCTATAGATGAGCATGTCCAAGAGGCAGGAAAGGGCATCTTCAGCTGCAGTGAACAAGGCGAATGGTTGTACACAGAGGCTCTGGCTTTTGGCTGGGCAAAGTTTCAGTCGGTGTTTTTGAGTGTGTTCCCAATGCTGGAATCCAAGTTGGCTGGTAAAAAGTGCCCACCCCTTTTATTGGAATTGACACCCACCTCCTCCTCTCTCAAAGCAATGCTTGGGTGGGATGGCACACACATGGTGTGGCACTAGCCTGTGATGTGGCCTCAGGCAGGTTTCTATTTGGCGCTGCGTCTACCTGTCACCCTCCAGGCACAGCTTGTTCCCAGCAGAGGCTCTGTGCTCATATGCAGCTCTGCCAACCAGGACACAAAGTCTTTCGTGGGATGTGCCATGGCTCATCAGGTTCCTTTTCTAGGATCTTGCAGCAATAATGAGAAATGAATCCAGTGACCATCAGGGCCCACAACTGGGCAGTGGTTTCTTTTGTGACTTACAAGTGTGTTGCCTTTATGGGTCTCTGCCCTTAAATACTTGCAGTGTGAGTGAAACTTACCCAGCTCCTTCTGTCGCCCAAGGAGTCCTGTTCCCCCAGTGTACAACTTTGTGATCAGATGCCATCCTCCAATCTGACAGCTTACAAGCAGAAGCCACTTTATCCTCTTCCTTATTAAATCTGACCCCTGGTACTTCGCACGCCTCCTGTGTCCTTCCTCGAATGCCTGTTGTTTGGGAGGTTCTTAAAATGCCGCATCATTCCCATGGCACTGTGATTTGAAGATTAATGGAGGACATTCATACATGGGATCTCCAAAGTGAAAATGCTGAGGCACGTTTCTGCCTTGTGAACAGTCAGCAATGGGTGACCTTGTTTGAAGGCAGCAGTTTCCCTCCCAACCCCTATGGGCAGCCTTTAAACACTTAAAGCCCAGGTGCATCTCAACCTTACTGGAAGTGTTTCAGTGTCTCTGTTGTGTTGTAGTTGTGGTACAGTGATGAGATCGTTGCCTGTATCTGGAAAGCAAGACCTGCGAGTGCTGAGTGCCATGTGTTGGAGAGGGTATAATAAACACCTCACCCCATTGTGGTCTGGTGCTGGGGAATTGTCCCCTCCTTAGACACCCGCTTGTAAGTGCTTCCAGTCGCTGCTGAGGCACAAACATGCTGGATCTAGTGCTAAGGAATGAGTTGACTCTCCACCGGGGAAACTATGGGCTAAAAAGTGAACAAAACAACCAGATTCTGCTTTTGGCTATGGAGATAGCAGGAATTCAGTGCTCCCTTTTAGTCGCAGTACTGGGAAACAGGCACTGCAGCCCATCTCTTATCAAAGAGCTGCTGCTAAAGGGAGGAAAGCGGACATCAAATATTTACTGTCAGATCAATTCTGTTTAAAGTGCAATGTTTGTAGCAGAGCTTGGACACAGGAAGGTCAGGTGTAAGGATCAAGGCTGCATTTATATAAAGACAGAGGAATATGCACTGGAAATCCTTGCTTGGAAAGGGAAAAGGCCAGAGGATATGGAAAGGCACACTATGAGGAGCTTCATCTTTGTCCTCACACTGGGCATTTTCTCATGTTCAGGTAAGTTGCTCAGAGGAGCCGTGGCCTCTTTCTTACAGTGGTTTAGGAGACCACAATAAACCTGTAACGGAACTGTGCCTTCATCTCAGGCTTTCCAGTGTACGACTATGATCTCCCTGTCACAGAAGAGGCTCTCAATGCTTCCATTGCAAGGATCAACTCTCAGTCACGGGGGACAAACCTGTATGGTGTTGTCAGGAGCCACGTCACAAGAGTAAGTGCACAGAGAATCAGCGTTCCTTTCCCTGAAATATGCTTTGTTCTGATGGAAAACTCTTTTTCATCCAACCCTGAACCCCCAAATTTAGTTGGAGTTTTCTGATGCTGCTTGGAAGAGGGTGGGTTTGGGGCATTATCTGGAATGATGGCTTTGGGAACTGAAATGTTCTTTTCTTTCTCCAGTCTTTATTTATGTCTTCTGTCTCCATGCACCAATGCTGGTTTAAATCTGTTAGTGTCTAAATACAGGCAGGAAATTCTTTATCTGCTTTAATTTGCATTGCTAAGAATGATGTTGGGTACCCAGAATTAAGGAGTAACATGCTGTAACTGTTCTGTTTCTATAGATGGCATGTATCAAATCCTCTGCAAGGATGAATGGCAAGATGACTTTGGGATTGATCTAATTTGGAAAACTACTTGAAAACAGTGGGGATTTGTTGGTTGTTGGTTGTTGGGTTTTGGTTTCAGTGGGGAGTGGGGTGAGTTTCCCGGCTTGAGCTAAAACACTGCTTAGACTGCCCATGAGGCACCTGAGCAGACAATGCAAGACTGTATTAACTGTGTTAATTCAATTGCCTCCAGTGGTGGGATTTACTTTCTAAGCCTATTTACTTGCACAATAGGCTTCCCAGCAGTCTAGATATTCAAAGCAGAGCTGTTAGCCCCCTGCTTCCTTTAGAAGATGGGGTAGCACACAGGGTAATGGTATGCTTATCTACCTCTGAGAGCTCTAAGTCCCCCCAGCTGACTCTGAGCAGTAGGAGGATCCTGCAGTGGTTGTAGGGATTCAAGTGAGACCCCCATGGAAAGCTGTTCTGTGTTGCTGACTAAGAGACAAATTCCTGAGCACAATAAAAGAGACTTTCTCACACACAGTAATCGGCTCTAAATTGGGCACTGAGCCATAATGCCCTTATGTCGGCTTCTGCTTGACAAAGAAGCAAGGTTGCCATGTAGCAGGCATAGAGGAATGACAGGCACTAATTACGTATTGTCTTGACCTTCCTTTGACCAGGTTGACATGTGGAACAGTGATGCCTATAGACTGGAGCTGCAGTTCAGCATCCGTGAAACAGAGTGCACGAAAGCGTCAGGGAGAGACCCGTTCACATGTGACTTCAGAATTGGGCCTTTTGTGGTAAGTGAATGTGGTGTGAATGTGAAACCCCAAACTGATGTAGGATGAAGGACTTGAGGGTGTTGGATGGGGAGAAGCTCCCAGTGACCTGACAGGACACGGGTGGTTTCTGGGCTGCACCCCAAGAGCATGAGCAGCAGCTCAGGGAGGGGATCCTGCCACTCTGCTGTGCTCTGGGGAGACCCCCCTGCAGTCCTGATCCAGCTCTTGGGGCAACAGCACAAGAGGGATGTGGAGCTGCTGGAGCGAGGCCAGAGGAGGCCATGGAGATGCTGCGAGGGCTGGAGCAGCTCTACTCTGGAGCCAGGCTGAGAGAGCTGGGCTGGTTCAGCCTGGAGAAGAGAAGGCTCCTTAAGGGGAGTCCTTAGAGCAGCTCCAGTGCCTAAAGGGGCTACAGGAAACCTGGAGAGGGGCTTTGGACAAGGGCCTGTGAAGACAGGCCAAGGGGAATGGCTTTAACCTGCCAGAACAGGGGAGATTGAGATGAACTCTTAGGCAGAAGCTCTTCCCTATGAGGGTGCTGAGGCGCTGGCACAGGATGCCCAGAGAAGCTGTGGATGCCCCATCCCTGACAGTGTTCAAGGTCAGGTTGGAGACAGGGACTTGGAGCAACCTGGTCTAGTGGAAGGTGTCGCTGCCTGTGGCAGGGGTTGGAACTGGATGAGCTTTGAGGTCCCTTCCAACACAAATCAGTCTGATTCTACAATGATTCTATGAGATGTTGAAACACTATTTTTCCTCTGTGAATGTCTGTAACCTTACCTGTCCTTCCTGGGCACAATTGTTAGGAAGCAGGAGGGATTCTGGGAAGACGCAGGACAGATGCTGCAAAGGCTTTCGTCATAGCTTATGAGTCATGCTACTACCTCAGGAGGTAGTCCACTCCATGAAGAGTGGAGCAAACATCTCAGAGTATCACTACTCTTGAGCTAAGCACCTTGTGTGTGCATGTAGGTGGGATAACATGAAACTGATGGTTGTTGCTAGGTATTCTTCAATGATACAAGGGCTGGCTGCTGTGAAGTTATCACTATATCCTGGACAGACACCATCCCTCTGCTTTTCTTCTTGGGGAAATGCAGTATGAAAGGTAGTGTGAGGACATATTTTGTTTCCAAACTTGGGTGCAGGTTTTGCTGGAGCTTCTTAAAGGTAGCTGACTTAAAGGTAGTTTAACTTGTAGAGCTGGAGCTCCCATCAGCATAGCCCTGGACAGCCCTTCTGCTTGTGCTTGGTGATGCCAAAGCCATGAAAAGGAGTTAGAGATTTTCTTCTACCTCAAGCAGGCTGAAGGCTTCATGCAGCTGACATGTAATTGGGGAGCAATGACTTGGGTGTAGTCATGTGCTGTCAGAATATATTTACCTGACTAGAGTCTGCTCTGATAATGTGAGAGGTGTACGGTCTTCCTCTTGGAATTTAATCCCTGTACAAGTTCCCATCCCCAGTGAAGGCCCCGTGAGAGGGTTTGTCCTGTGGCTTTGCTCTATGAGATTTGCTCTGGTTTGATCTGTTACAGCCAACCACTTTCTGCAGAAGTGTTGTGGAAGTCTCCGATGAGCTCATCTCCAACATTGTTGTGCAGTGCCATCAAGGTGCATCCAGCTCCGAATCACTGAGCAGTGAGGAGGTAAGGGAGGGGAAAGCTCAGTTTTACTGCTTGGGGAGCAAAAATTCAGCTCATTCTCTTTAAAGGAGGTCAGGTGCTGCTGCAGCTGAGGTTTTGATCACAAGACCCAGCTGTCTCCTGTAACACTTCACTTGCCATCAGCTGAGAAGTTTGACCTTGCCTGATGGATGCCATGGGAGAGTGTGAATCTCTGCAGCAGTCTGGCACATCCACCAGCTCCAGCACTCCTTCTTCATTGACACAATGCCTGGAGAAAAGTGATTGACACGTCTTAGGCAGAAACAAATACCCCTGACTCTGGCTCTGTTACCAAAGCCAGCTCCCAGCTGAGCATAATCACAGTACAGCTGAAGAACATTTGCTCTACTGAGATTTGTATGCTGTTTTTGAGCTCTTATTTGGGTTTAAGGTGTGATTAAATGCCAACCCAACCTGTGAATTCCTTGAGCTCTTCACATCATGCTCATGTCCACTTTTTCCATGAACTGACACATGAACCTAGGTGCCTGCTGCGGAGCTCTGCAGAGGGTGTTGTCCTTGAGGATTATATACAGGGAGCCAGGATAGTTTCACAAGCAAGGTGCCAGAGGATATGGACAGCCTTTATTTTGGGGAAGTGCGAGTAACTGAATGAATAACTTGCAGCAAATGGGATTCTGTGTCACTTTTCCTTGCTTTGAATTGCCAACATGGCTTCCCATTTAGTTTTATTTTTACATCTTTGTTGTTCAGGCTCTATTCACAACCATGGAGTGAATGCACCACAGGAAGCCTTGCTTTGCAGAACAGAAAGGCTGCATGTGAAGTACTGAAATATGTAACATAGTCTGGGATGCTCAGTCTGTCCTCTGTGGGTTAAGCATAACTCTTGTTTAATAGGGCACTCAGTATAAACACTTGTTTTTACAAGCAGGCATCTTTCTGCAAGTCTTCTTTAACTATCACTTAAAATTCAGTCCTGCTGCCAATACTCCTGCTAGGGAATATATTTCCTGCAATGTTAATAAGAAATAAATGCCAAAGGGAATTATTGCACATGAAAAGGGAAGTATTTCTTTCTGCAAAGACCTGCAGCAATTGCACTGTAGCTCTTGCTCTAGAGCTGTAACTCAACCTGGCTGAGATGATGTGGTGTAGCTCCTGTAGGCTGGTGGCATTTGAATAGGAGAAGGAATTGTGACTGGCTGAGTCTGGGCTCATTTTACTTGGATAGAGAGCAACAAAAGAAGAGTACAGAGAGCTTTTAAAAGAGTAATTTGGGCTAAATGAGTCACAAAGGTGCCCTGTGTGACTGCAGCAGACTAACTCTGCTCTGCAGGCTCTGCTGGCCTGGCTGGAGAAGGTCAGGTAAGGTATGAAGGACAAAAGGTTTTGACTGGAGAGCCTGCAGATTTCCTTAGCAACATCAGTGCTTTGCAATAGTATCAGCAGAGATCTTGTTTTCAGAGGAGTGAATAACGATGTTTGGGAGTGATCACACAGTACATGGGGAAATGGAGGAGAGGGAGACTTCTGATAAGGTCTGATAAGAAACATCTTTCCTTTACAGTTTATGCACATGCCCGTAATGAACCCCAACAGGCGAGGCAGCAGCCCCAGAGAAGGTAAGCCATTCCTGCCATGCTGGACTAGCATGTGCTTGCCTTTTGGATCATCTGCTTGGACCACCTGAAGATCATCTATCTGATGGACAAGGAAAGCAGTTTGCTCAGGTCGTAGCCAGCTGCTTTTTCCATTGCAGAGGGATGTTTCATTGAGGAAGTGTGAAGCAGGCAATGCTGAGGCTTGTGTGGTCTGTGTACATGTTTTCTGGATGACCAGATTTGTGCTCTTGTAACTGTGCTGCATCCCCAGCAGTGTGAGCAGCACCTCAAAGGAGGTGATCCTGCCCCTTTGCTGTGCTCCCATAAGACCCCCCTTTCAGCACTGTGTGCAGTTCTGGTGTCCTCAGCATGAGAAGGATGGAGCAAGTCCAGAGGAGGCCACTAGGATGATCAGGGCCTGGAGCACCTCCTGTATGGAGACAGGCTGAGAACATTGGGGCTGTTCAGCCTGGAGAAGAGAAAGCTGTGTGGAGACCTCAGAGCAGCTTCCAGTGTTTGAAGGGGGATACGAGGATGCTGGAGAGGGACTCTGCATCAGGGATTGTCGCAATAGGACAGGGGGTGATGGGTTCAAACTGGAACAGGGAAAGTTCAGGTTAGAACTCAGGCAGAAGTTCTCCCCTGTGAGGGTGCTGAGGCACTGGCACAGGGTGCCCAGAGAAGCTGTGGCTGCCCCATCCCTGGCAGTGTTCAAGGCCAGGTTGGACACAGGGACTTGGAGCAACCTGCTCTAGTGGAAGGTGTCCCTGCCCATGGCAAGGGATGGAACTGGATGAGCTTTAAGGTCCCTTCTAGCCCAAACCTTTCTATGATTCTGTAATGAGTACTTCTGGGCATCCTTGAGATTGTTTTGTTGTTATGTGAAGTGCTGAATGAATGCATGTTTGAAAGTATGCAATGCTCATGTATGTCTCTGTATTCTTCTTTTCAAAGACATATTTGCTCCTGAAGCTTTCCCTTCAAGGGGAAGAGGCAGCAGCCGTGGAGACTGGCATAAACCCAGCTACTTCAGCTCTGACAAGATGGAATAATACCCTTTGGGTAAGTAAAATTCAAAGGGTAGCTTTTATGCAGTTTTGCAACAAGGTGGGCAAGTGACTCAGGATAAAGGACCTCTTTGAGAATGTGCTTCTTGGCAGTGAACATGTTAAAAGCTATGTAACTCCCAGCATTTATAGGACTTGCTTATGGAGAAATTCAGGGACACAAACAGCACTACAAGCACCATGGATGGGGTGCAACCTCCAGTGCCAGTGGACTGCTCTGGCTGTGTATTGGCAAAGAGTTGTTGGGTACCCCAGTCCTTCAGCAAGTCACCCACCACTTTTGTGCTGGTGCTCTGGCTTGTTGTACCTGTTTATACTGCAAGCTCGTTTGCAGGCCATGTCTTTGTGCTGAATCTAATGCAACAGGGCACTGAGGCTACACAGGTCAGCAGACAAAAAGCGAATGTGTAATATGGTATCTGGGAGAACCAAGATGAGGTTTACTCTGTTTGTTTGCACATGTTTGTTGCAGAGAAGCTGTGAAGGAGATGTTTGAGTTAATGGGAATGATATTAGATGGTGTTCATGCTTCATTGCAGCTGGCAAGGTCTATCCTACACAAACCAGCTTTGCTGTTCTACTTCTAAGGCTTTATGTGGGAGCAGCTGTAATTGCTGCTGATATTTCACCTGCTGTCTGATAGAGTTAATCTAAAGGGAAGAAAGAGCTTTAGGAACACAGAATGGAGGATGTTCTTTGGCATGCTAACCAGTTCTAAAGTAGCTGGAAAATGAAGACGAAATCACTTAGCACTATGTCTTTGTGATTAAAAGGCTTGCACACACGCTTGGGTACATCTCATTAGCAGGTCCCTGTCCCTGCGGAAAGTGCCAGAACTTAATGCTCCATGTGCATGGAGCTCAGTTCAGGCCTGCTGCATTGGCAACAAGACAGCCTTAGATGACTCACCGAAAACTAACATGTTACTCATAAGCACATCTGTGATATATCTGTATGTGCTGAAGGAGATGTAACCCCTACTCTCCTGAAATTTAGATCTGAAAGGAAAACCCAGTCATTCTGCTGAGGCAGGTCTTTATTTGTGAGAAGGATTTCATTAAACCATATGCTATTTTAGTTTATCTATGAGCCAGAAAAGGTGATAGGCTGTTGTAATCACTGCCTTTCCTCTCATAAGAACCTTTAGCTTTCCTAAGTGTATTTGAACTTCCTTGAGCATATTGCAGTGCCATTCTGGTGTGCACTCTGTGTCTTTCTGGGTACCTTTCATCCAAGGAGATGGTGTGAAAAGACTGAGGCTTACTGAAGAGTGGCATCTCTCAGTCTGGCTGAGTGAATTTGGGTTTTCTTCAACTGGTCTTCCAGAAGAATTGTGTGCAAGGGTATCCATGTGCTCTGAATGGTGAGATATCCTTGTCTTGGCATCTGGAAAGTGCCAGGTATCTTAAATGAATTCTGTGGCTCACAAGGGGAGCTGACCCCTTTAAGCAGTAATCACAAATGTTTTGTGTTCCTGTATCTAATGTCTAACAGATTTCTACACTAGAAACAAGCTGTCGAATCTCCTGGAAGGAGAATTTGAAGCAAATGGGGAGGGATTTATGGTTCTTGAAATCCTGTGCAGGAGTTGGCCTTGATGATTCCTATGGCTCCCTTCCAACTCAAGATATTCTGTGATTTTAATACTTTCTGCTTGCTTTTGAAAATGGGTTGTAAGTGTCATTTATAGAGCCGTGTTTTATATCAGTGTCCTAGGTTTTGGCCATCTCAGAGGCAGATACATCAGGAGATTAAGGGAGAATTTCAAACCCCCTCAAAACTCCCTTTTCCTGTTGTTTTTATTCATTTGACTTATTAGGTTTAAAGTCTGGAGAGAAGTCTTATTTCTCAGTTTCACTTGTATTTAGAATTAGAGCGTTTCATCCATGGCTTCAATTTGGAGCTGCACATATCCAGATGAGTTCATATTATTCCTGGCTTTTTCCCCTCTGTTTGGCACCTGTGGGATCATGGCTGGCATCCTTACAAGCCATGTTCTGATGGCTGTGTTTGGTGGGTAATGGAAAATACATGCTGTGTGTTGAGACGGCAGGAGCTCAGCTTATCTGAGAGTATTTTGGCAGAGGCTGAGGAAGCAGCAGTTTAATACTAGGTGACTTTCAGCTGTAATTCAAAGAACCTGTTGTTGAGAGGCAAAGCAAGACAAGTTCAATCGTCAATTAAGTAAGGAAATGTGAATATCCTGTGCCTGAGTCTATGCAAAAAGCGAGGCTAAAGTAGCTCACCAGTGCTTTGTGGCTCTTTATTTATTAGAATATTAATATTCAAGAGGAAAAAAAGATCAGTGCAGTGGTTATATAAAGAACTTTTCCAAGTCTGCAGCCTTCAGACCCTGCTGGTGCCTGCAGGAGTTAGCAAACTGCATAGGAAAGAACCACATCAGTGATTAACGAGCTTACTTCAGTGACAAATCCTAATCAGATTTGCTGGATTTACTTCCTAGTGCATCTCCGGAACTGTAAAATTCACATGTTGTGCTGTGGGCCAACAAGGAGCTCAGGCACGTCAGCGAGAGATAGCAGGAGAGCCAGCTGCTGCACAACATCTGGTCACCCTCACAGCCTTAGCCTTCAACAGGCATTAAGGTCATCAGTGAGCTTGGCCTGCCAGGTGTGTGTAGAGTTAGTTGGAGCTGTGTTGGTCACCACAGTGTGAGCAAATGGTAGGTTCCATTGGGTTGGAACCCGCTTGATGGTGTTTGTGGCTCTGAATTGCTGAAAAAGTGGCTCAAACTCACTAACACCTTGAACCCCAGAAAGCAAAGGAAAAGGGCCCCAACACTCTGCTCTTCCAAAATCAACTGCCTAAGGCAGGTTATGTTCCTCAGGGTGGAGTCTGACCTATGACTGCTGTAGGGAGTCTCGCCAGCAGTGCTTCATTTCCTTGAACAGGAAAACTGAGAAGAAAGCTCCTGCCTTTGCTTGTAATATGCATGGAGATTGTGAATGCTGATTCTTACTGTTGTTAATCACACAAGGAAAGTATAGTTAATGCCAAATTCTGTCTGCATCAAGCCAAGGGACTGTGACAATGGCTCTTTGGCTGAGTTCTCACCAGGCAGAGCCCACAGCCGGTGGGAATGTGGCAAGGGCAGTTGTTAGAAGCTGATTAGCAGCCTTGCAGAAGCAGAAGTGAATGGCCTGGCATCATTGAATAGTAGTGGTTTGTTTTCAGTGGAAGAATAATATCAGGGCTCTTGTCAAACCCAAGAAATCCAGGATCCAACCTTCAGAGTGAAATGGATGCTTGTTGGGGTGTCTTCTACAAAAACAATAACGGAGCAGGGTGCATCACCCTCCTGGGGTGTGGAAAGCAGGGCTTTTATCCTCTGTGTCCTCATTGAGAAGCTGCTTGATTTTAGTTCCAGTTTTGTATTCTCATGGCTTCATATGTTCTGCCTTTGTCTTTTCCTCTCCATTCACCCACTCCACTTTCTGCAGCTCTCAGAAATAATCTTATTGCTTTCTGGGGGAAAGAAGTGAAGCATCAGAGGGAAGGAAAATCCCAGCAGAATGGGATCTGTTGCACAGTGCCTGAGCTCCATATCCAATCGGTTTTAAGAGTGAAAGCTGGAGCAATTTATCACTTAGGCAACGTGGAGGAAATGACAAGCTGCCTTGGAGCCTGTCTGTGATAGCTGAGTCCTTGGTGTCATCTGGCTTCTATAGCAGAGAAGTCACCCTTCTTTCATCTTCTCAGAATGAAGGACTGAAGTTGAAACAGACCGAGGCAGGACCTTTCCTGATGCTCAGGTCAGATCATGGTGCTGGGTTGAAGCAGAGGTGTTACAGCAGAGAGGAGAGCTGCTGTGATAATCTCTTATCGCTATTCTGAATGGCAGTGATTTTTGCCTTGCTCTTTGTCCACCTCTTCTGGATCTGTTTTGAAGGATTAGACCGACTGAGGACTGTCTTCCAGGTTACTGCTTAATGTTGGATTTTGCAAGCAATAAAAATGAGCTTGTCAAAATATCACAAAGGTTGGGAAGGACCTCTGGAAGCCCAGCACTGGTTCAAACAGGGCCATGTTCATGAGGTTTGAATACCCCAGACTGGTTTGGGTTCGAAGGGACGATTCCCTTCTGAGAGGAACAGAGGGCCCAATATGCTGAGTTGACCCTCATCATAGGGAAGTGTGTAGTCTGCCTGGAGCCCGGATCAGGGATATCACCAGGACGCTCCCCAACCTGGTGCACCCGACAGACTACTACCCACTGCTGGTCTTCCAGACAGGTGAGGGGGAAGCTGCTTCCCGCAGTCTGAGGGGGATGAAGAAAGACTACAGCTCCTTGGGGCGGATGGTGAAAGAGTCTGGGGCTCAAGTGATCTTCTCCTCACTCCTTCCATCTTTCATTGATGATGTGGGACGGAATGGGAAAATTCAGTCCATAAACGATTGGCTTCGAGACTGGTGCTGCAGGCAGGGCTTTGGATTCTTTGATAACAGCTGGTTTTATAGGGCACCAGTCTGGACAATGACAAGTGGGAAAGGTTTATCTCACAGAGGCAAAAGGATGCTGGGGCACGAATTAGCAGGGCTCATTTGGAGAGCTTTAAACTAGATTCGAAGGGTATGGGGTTGTAGCTGGGCTTGCCCCAGTGGGGCAGCGCTCCAGAATTAATGAAGACTGGGAGGCCTCCTATAATCCTAGGGTGAAATCGGTGTGCTCAGCTCGCTCCCTGAAATGCCTGTACACCAATGCGCGCAGCATGGGAAATAAGCAGGAGGAGTTGGAAACCTGTGTTAAGTCAGGAGACTATGATCTGGTGGCAATTACAGAGACGTGGTGGGACAGCTCACATGACTGGAATATAGTCATGGAGGGCTATGTGCTTTTCAGGAAAGACAGGCCAGCCAGGAGGGGTGGTGGGGTTGCTCTTTATGTGCGGGAGCAACTACAATGCACCGAGTTCTGTCCAGGGACAGATGACGAGCGAGTTGAGAGTCTGTGGGTGAGAATTAAGGGGCAGGCTGGCAGGGGCGATATTGTTGTGGGTGTCTGTTACAGACCACCAGATCAGGGTGAGGAAGTTGACGAGGCCTTCTACAGGCAGCTGAGAGCAGCCTCACAGTCACAGGCTGTCGTCGTCGTGGGGGATTTTAACTTCCCTGATGTTTGCTGGAAGGACCACTCGGCAACCCAGCCGCAGTCCAGGAGGTTCCTCCAGTGTATGGATGATAACTTCCTCCTGCAAATGGTGGATGAGCCAACCAGGAGAGGAGCACTGCTGGATCTCATCCTCACTAACAAGGAGGGTCTGGTCGAAGCAGTAAGGGTTGAGGGCTGCCTTGGTTGCAGCGACCACGAGATGGTGGAGTTCAGGATCTTGTGCAGTAGGACTAGTAGAATAGCAAGTTGAATTGCAACCCTGGACTTTAGCAGGACAAATTTTGGCCTTTTCAAGCAATTGCTAGGGGAAATCCCATGGGCAAGGCTGCTTGAAGGTAAAGGGGCCCAAGATAGTTGGTTGGCATTCAAGGATTGCTTTTTCCGAGCTCAAGATCGGAGCATCCCGACACGTAGGAAGTCAAGGAAGAGGGCCAGGAGACCTGTGTGGCTAAATAGGGAATTGCTGGGTATGCTCAAGTGGAAGAGGAGAGTTTACAGGTCATGGAAGGAGGGGCTGGCCACTTGGGAGAATATAAGGCTGCTGCTAGAGAATGTAGGAAGGCAGCTAGGAGGACTAAGGCCTCCTTAGAATTAAATCTGGCAAGAGGGGTCAAGGACAGCAGAAAGAGCTTTTTCAAATACATGGCAGACAAAACTAACACCAGAGGCAATGTAGGCCCACTGATGAACGGGATGGGTGCCCTGGTGACAGAAGATACAGAGATGGCAGAGTTACTGAATGCCTTCTTTGTCTCTGTCTACTCTGCTGCAGGCAGTCCTGAAGAGCCCTGTACCCCTGAGACCTTAGATGAAGTCAGGTCAACGGAGCGGTTTGCCTTAGTCGATGAGGAATGGGTTAGAGACCAGTTGAGCAATCTGGACATCCATAAATCCATGGGTCCAGATGGGATGCACCTGCGGGTGCTGAGGGAACTGGCGGAAGTCATTGCTAGACCACTCTCCATCATCTTTACCGAGTCTTGGGAAACAGGAGAGGTGCCTGAGGACTGGAGGAAAGCAAATGTCACTCCAGTCTTCAAAAAGGGCAAGAAGGAGGACCCGGGTAACTATAGACCGGTCAGCCTCACCTCCATCCCTGGGAAAGTGATGGAACACCTTATCCTTGGTGCCATCTTAAGGCATATCAAGGATAAGAGGGTTATGAGGGGCAGTCAGCATGGCTTCACCAGGAGGAAATCATGTTTGACCAATCTCTTAGCCTTTTATGAGGAAATAACACGGTGGATGGATGATGGCAGAGCGGTGGATGTGGTCTACCTTGACTTCAGCAAAGCATTTGACACAGTCTCCCACAGCATCCTCACAGCTAAATTGAGGAAGTGTGGACTGGATGATCAGGTAGTGAGGTGGACTGCGAACTGGCTGAAGGAGAGAAGCCAGAGAGTTGTAGTCTATGGGGCTGAGTCTAGTTGGAGGCCTGTAACTAGTGGAGTGCCTCAAGGGTCAGTACTGGGACCGGTATTACTTAATATATTCATCAACGATTTAGATGAGGGAATTGAGTGTACTATCAGCAAGTTTGCTGATGACACTAAGCTGGGAGGAGTGGCTGACACGCCAGAAGGCTGTGCTGCCATCCAGCGAGACCTGGATAGGCTGGAGAGTTGGGCAGGGAGTAACTTGATGAAATATAACAAGGGAAAGTGTAGAGTCCTGCATCTGGGCAGGAACAACCCCAGGTTCCAGTATAGGTTGGGGAACGACCTGTTAGAGAGCAGTGTAGGGGAGAGGGACCCGGGGGTCCTAGTGGACGACAGGATGACCATGAGCCAACACTGTGCCCTTGTGGCTAAGAAGGCCAATGTCATCCTGGGGTGTATTAGAAGGGCGGTGGTTAGTAGGTCGAGAGAGGTCCTCCTTCCCCTCTACTCTGCCCTGGTGAGACCCCATCTGGAATATTGTGTCCAGTTCTGGGCCCCTCAGTTCAAGAAGGACAGGGAGCTGCTGGAGAGAGTCCAGCGCAGGGCAACAAAGATGATTAAGGGAGTGGAGCATCTCCCTTTTGAGGAAAGACTGAGGGAGCTGGGTCTCTATAGTTTGGAGAAGAGGAGACTGAGGGGTGACCTTATCAGTGTCTATAAATATATAAAGGGGGAGTGTCACGAGGATGGAGCCAGGCTCTACTCAGTAGCAAACAGTGATAGGACAAGGGGTAATGGGTACAAACTGGAACACAAGAAGTTCCACTTAAACTTGAGAAGAAACTTCTTCTCAGTGAGGGTGACGGAGCACTGGAACAGGCTGCCCAGGGAGGTTGTGGAGTCTCCTTCCCTGGAGACATTCAAAACTCGCCTGGACACATTCCTGTGTAACATTATCTAGGTGTTCCTGCTCCGGCAGGGGGATTGGACTAGATGATCTTTTGAGGTCCCTTCCAATCTCTAGCATACTGTGATACTGTGACCTCAAAGCTGATCCAGTTCCAACCCCTGCCATGGGCAGGGACACCTTCCACTAGAGCAGGTTGCTCCAAGCCCCTGTGTCCAACCTGGCCTTGAACACTGCCAGGGATGGGGCAGCCACAGCTTCTCTGGGCACCCTGTGCCAGCGCCTCAGCACCGTCACAGGGAAGAGCTTCTGCCTAAGAGCTCATCTCAATCTCCCCTGTTCTGGCAGGTTGAAGCCATTCACCTTGTCCTGTCCCTACAGGCCCTTGTCCAAAGCCCCTCTCCAGGTTCCCTGTAGCCCCTTTAGGCACTGGAGCTGCTCTAAGGTCTCCCCTTAAGGAGCCTTCTCTTCTCCAGGCTGAGCCAGCCCAGCTCTCTCAGCAAAAGATTTTTTCTTAAACTGAGCTGGAATTTCCCATATTCCCACTTGTTCCTATTTTTCTCATCTCTTTGTTCCCAGTGCCTAGTGTTGCAGCTGGTCCTGGTTCTTTGGCCTGCATCCCCCATCTGCAGGGCTGGGCACTACCCAGGTGCTCCTGGACAAGCTCCTCTCAGAGGGTTGCTGTATCTGTCATGTGTGGATGCTCCCTTCTGTCACAAATCTATCCCTAAAATGTTATTAACCAATGTGTCTTACTGAAGAATGTCAGGTTGCCATGGTGACAAAGTTGCTGAAGATACACTGCAGGCTACAGACTGCTGTGGAAGCAGTCATATGCTCCCTTGGAAAAACACATCCCAGATTTCTTCCCCATATTGTAGCTCTTAATTCAGATGCATATCTGAGAAATCAGCTTCCAGCCTCAGCCAGCTCTGCTTTGAGACTTTGCAGTATTATTGATCAGTGTCCTATACTTACGTCCCTGTTGTTATCTTTTCTATCAGTCTGGTTCTTTTTTGCCTTTACACCAATGAACAGCTGACATTTCATCTGTGCACATGTGGAGTGGTTTGTGGATGCACAATGACAGATTCCTCATGGTGTGATTCTGGTGCTAAACCAATCAATAAGCAGCTCAGTGAAGCTGGATGCACTTTTTTATCTGAGGCCATGGATGTTTGTTTATTTCTGTCAAGTACGAGAAAAATCCTGAGCTATGCCATTTCTCCCCCTCCCTTGTCTTAAAGTAGATCGGAGAATGAGAAGAATCAAGATTCAAAGATGGAGCATGGAAATAAAGAAGCTGATGCCATTTCCTTTCCTTTGCCATGACAGAACCATTCCATAATGAAATGGAAGTCTTTCCCTAAGCTCACTTTCTGCTGTGATGTCAAATGGCCAGTGGACGAGCTCGTGAGACGCTAAGTGCCCACACTTGTGAGTTGATAGCTGCCTTCTGATGCATTAGATCTCAGTGGGAGGACTCTCTCAGGCACCTAGACACAGTTACATGTCCGGTATGTGGTGCACCATCCTCTAATGATGCTATTAAAGGATCGTTATTCCATCTGTTTGTTCTGCGTTGCTCTCTGGTTGCTTGTAATCTTTAGTCAAACTAATAAACACTCCATTTCTTTTTCTCTGGGGTGCAGCAGCTATAGACAAGGTGTCTTCCTGCAAATCCAAGTTTTAGCCCACAAGTAATCAAGCTTTAATGGATACTTGACTCATGTGGAGAGCTGAGGGAATCTGTGACAGTGATTGTACTAATTGTCATGACAAGAGTGGTTAGAATTGCTCAAAGAATCAGTGTTGGAGATACCAGCAAAAGTGATGTTAGAGATTTATTGATTCAACAGAATTTGATGGCAAGGTTCACTCTACAACATGCAAAAGGAAACTATCAAAATTGGTGATGATTTATATAGAATTGGAGTAATGTGATGTGTACAGAAACTGGGGATATAAAGGGATAAGGGAGATCCTCCTGTTGAGTCACAAGGTTCAGCATGGACCCTTGCTTTCTGAACTCGTGACTGGATCCAGTCTTAGTCTCAAACTTGGTCAACAGTTTATGCCTAGGGTTAAGAGGTTATATGTGTGTCCAGCAGCAGTGCAGGTTTCATTCACAGTTTGAAGATGAATCACAAGATTTCTAACTTGACTTAAAGCTAATACACACACAGCTGCAATCCAATACGTAAACCAGTGCACACACACAAAGATATATATATATATGTACAAATGTATGCATGCAAAAATGTATATGTATATATAAAGAATCCTGTTAAAAATTTCCTTTGGGTGCAGTGAAAATGCATCAGCTTTCTCAGTAATCCTCAGTGGGCTCTTTCGTTATGGTGCAGGCTGGCGTTAGGGATCTGCACACCTAATTCACCTAGTGCAGATGTGACCCCACTGGACACACACAAGTCATCTGTAAATAGGCAACAGAAGCTGTTCCTACAGAAGCTGTTGTGTGCATAGTGAGGTACTGAAGAGTTGTTTTGTATGTAGCTGGTGTAACAGCAAAGGTTCACCTTTATGCTGGGTTGGTGCACAGGCACCTGTATCAGCAGGATTATAAAGCTTGAGCAGCCCTGTGGTGAAGGGGACCTTCTGACTGAGCTGCAGGCCCTCCTTCAAACTGCACACAGGAAGCTCTTGGTACAGCCAGCAGTTTGATTCCCTGTGTGTTACTTGACACTAAGATCACAATGAAATAGCTTTCCTCTTATGAAGCACCTTATGAAGAATGGCTTTCCACTGCACCTGGATGCAGTGCAAAGAAAACAGGTGAGGAGCTTGCAGTTCTGGGACCAAGTATGTTTTTCCCCCTGTCTTTCTCTATGTCTTTGCTTTCCTGTTTCCAGCTCTGTTTCTTTGCTACTGAATGGAAGAGGCCTCTGGGAGAGATGCCCATTGACTGAGTGCTGGATATCCAGCTAGGTGTTTTCTCTCATGCTCATGATGGCTTTGTGGCAAACTGGATCAAAATAAGAGGTGAATTTCCTAAGATAGAAACAGGCAAATTAGTTGGATGTCTGGTGGGAATACAACAGTGCCATTTAGTGCTGTAGAAATCTTCAAAACACTTGGATATAATAAAGCTGAGTTTGAAGATCTGCTCCCATCTCTGTTCCCTCCCCCCACCCAGCACACTGTCTTGGTTTGCATTTTGCTGCTGCACTCGCTAGTACCCAGCTCTCTTGCTCAGTAAGTGGTGGTCATGGGAGCTGCAGAATGGATCATCAGCTCTTTATCAGTTATGTAACTGTCCCTCCTTTCAGACTAAAGCAGCTCTCCCATCTGGTTTGACTCTCGGTTCATTTTCCCTGCTGACTGTACTGACTGCTGCAAGGTAACCCAATTTCTATCTCAAAAGTGTAAGAACATGTAGTCAGAGCCCTCGATGGTTAGCAGTAGGAAATAGAAGGAGGTGGAAGGTACTGTTAACATGTAGAGGTCCAGCAGGGGAAGGGCTGTTTTCCTTTCTCGTGGTGATTTTGCTTTGCCTCTGTCAACAGGAGTGGGAACATCAACCCTTCAGGTAATCTTTGCTGAGCATCTTCTTCCTAATAGCAGTGATTTCACACCTTTGTGCTGATTTTAGGTAGACCCATGACTCTTCATTTAAAAGCTGGTAGAAAGAACCAGCTTAGCTACTTTCTGAACCTCCTGAGCTCAAGTGATCATGCACCTCATATTCTCATGTAGATACGAGTATCTTCCTGTCCTAGGCAAAGTATGGGTGAGCAGAACTTTCTGGGCTGTTCCTCCAGGACCTGACTTTATCTCCTGGATGGAATGAGGTGGATTGACACATTAGCCAGCTTCAGCTGTGCTTGTGCTCTTCCCTATTTCATTCTTGCTTTTCCCAGTTCCCAACAGGCAGCATAAAAGCAGTTGTGTTTTGCTGGTGGAGGGTAGTGTCAGGCCTCTGCATCAGTGAAGTAGGAGGGGAGCATTCTGTACAAAATCCTTATCTTGTGGCTCTGTACATCAGGGAAAAGAGACAGAAGAGCCTATTGAGTTTGACAGCGGAGTAGAAAACTTGTCTTTGAGCTAAGGATGGGCTAGCTGACCCTGGAATGAAGAATAGAGCTCTTTCAGGTGTTGTATCTTTGGGGAAATAACCATCTGTAAGCAAACAAGAGTGGAGCAATGTTTTCCTTCAGGAAGCTACTTTCAGCATCATCAATTTATCTTCTCTGCCCTCTGCAGACAGAAGTTTGGTGGCAGGGATCTGTCCCCACAGTGATTTCCATCACTCACAGGATAAGCTGCCAGTACCTTGTCACTGGCAATGTGTGGACATTTAGATTATTCTACATTCACAATTGTTGTCTGAGCTAAAGCAACTTACTACTATTAAAGAATGAATGAAAACTGAGCTTGCATCTGACCTCCAGATATGACCCTTGTATAGGAAAGGTCTGATCTCTTAGCATTGCTAAAACAAGCTAAAACTTAGACGGCAGGACTTCTTTGCAGTCATGTCCCTTGGGAACAAGAGCAGGAGCTTGTCTGCAGGCATCATTGTAGCACATGCATTGGGTCTAACACCTTCTTTTGACAGAAACAATGAAAGCCCAGCCCTCTCCAGCTTGCTTGAGACACCTCTATGCTAATCATAGAATCATAGAATATAATCATATGTGAGCATCCAAAAAAAAACCCCATTTTTTTCCCCCAGCAAAAGGGATTACGAGTACTTTAAGCTCCTTGCTGCCAAGAAACAAATACCTTCACACCTAGAAGCTGATGTGGCATCTGCTGTGCAGATGCTTATCTGGCGCTAGGGAGTAATATTTTCTTTGCCTGCATTACTCAAGTCTTTTGTGGTCTCAAGTCTCTGTGCTGACTCAAGCACTTGTTGCTCCAACATAACAATGGTAATTGCTACGGATGTTCCCTTCCGACTCCCATGTCTGAGAGATTGGTCTGAAACATCACAGCGGTGGCAAGAGCAAATCTACCCTCACTGTGACTGCAACCTGGAATCCTACCGCAGTCGTGGTTCTGTTTGGATTCAGCCACATCCTCACAATTGAGACTCCCAGCCTTATGTGGACTCCAAAACTGCCTCCCTCAGAGGGAGAAAGCTTTATCATCAAGCTCTTCTTGCAGTCTTGCACCAAGAAACGTGTTGACTTGTCCATTGGCATGCTATGTTGTCCATGGCCACTCTTCCCAAGCTCTGAGTCCCTCAAAAACCAGGGTGTTACACTGGAGTTCATCAAGTAACGTACCACCTTTCTTTGTTGTACAAGGCACATCAGAATTCTCCATTTAGCAGAGAAAGGAAGGATGCTGCCAAGAGCAAGATGCAGAGCAAAGTACCCCTAGGAGGAGGCAGGATCTGTGTAAGCAGAGCACTAGTTTTGCTGCTGGATTTTCCTTGGAGAGTGAAGATCTATGCAGCAGCAGGGACAGAGAGAGCTTTCCCTGACCTCTTAGAGATACTACTTGCAGTGGAAGGAATGTGCAGAGTAGAAATTCTCCCCTCGTAGACTTTGAGGTTGTTCAGAAACTCTGAGAGAGCAAAAAAGAGAGCTATGTCTGAAGGGAGACAGCAAAACCACAAATTCTTAGACTGAGGCTTGCTGCGTACAGGGGCTTTGTGCAGATTGTTTGAGCTTTGCCACACCAGAAGGTAAAAATGTAGTCACCTTTCAATGCAGAGCAGTTGCAGGATGAGGAAGGAAGTGAAGAAGCATTGATTTGGACTTGTTCAATAACATAAGGAATTAGTAGGAGCATCTGCAGCTGCTGCTTAGACAGTGTCAGGGGACCTGTCCCTGCATAGTGAACATGTCCTGTGCAGACCTCCAGTACCTCAGTTTGTCCCTGTGGAAGGTGGGAAACTGCTGACTCTTAGCTGTCTTTTCAAAAGCAGTAAAACCTACACTCACGGCAGAATTGATCCTCTTCACATGTGTTTTCTCCCTCCTTTTTTCAAACGAAATCCCTCTTTATGCTGGCAGTCTTTGAGCAGGACTTCCCATAGTGTGGTGTGGATGAAAGACAACACCATGTGGTAATGTTGCAATAAAAACAGGCTCAGTTCCCTTCTTGCCCTTCAGTCAACACTTGGGGAAACTGTAGTATTTGGGCTCCAGGGTGCCACAGCATTTCATTTCCTAAACTCAGTCTTTGGCATCATGCCATACGTGCTCAGTGATAATTGCTGCTTGATGCTAGTATAGACTCATACTAGTGTCATATAGAATCCCAGCCTGGTCTGTGTGGAGACCTTAAAGCTCACCCAGTTCCAACCCCTGCCACAGGCAGGGACACCTTCCACTAGAGCAGGTTGCTCCAAGCCCCTGTTGTCCAATCTGGCCTTGAACGCTGCCAGGGATGGGGCAGCCACAGCTTCTCTGAGCACCCTGTGCCAGCGCCTCAGCACTCTCACAGGGAAGAGCTTCTGCCTAAGAGCTCATCTCAATCTCCCCTGTTCTGGCAGGTTAAAGCCATTCCCCTTGTCCTGTCCCTACAGGCCCTCTCCAGGCTTCCTTTAGGCACTGGAGCTGCTCTAAGGTCTCCCCTTAAGGAGCCTTCTCTTCAGGATGAGCAAATCCTTTGTGCCACCACAGGATGCGTGTGGTGTGTTGGCAGTCCCACAGCAATTCTGCTCATGTGGTGCTAGCTGGGGAAGGGGTAGAGGTACCAGCAACTAAGAAGGGCTCAGTGCTATGTGAAACTAGCCCTAAAAGTTTTTGAGAGAGCAGAGATCACCTCAAGTGAAAGTTGGATGGAGCCTAGCCCTTGTTAGAAAGGTTATTGCTCATCCTGAAGGAATGCGGAGATTTCCGGGTGTGCACAATACTGTCAGCAACATAACCTCAGGTGGGTGACAAACCAGACTAAACCCTAGATGATCTCTCAGAAATGAAAGATAGGTGTTAATCGCCAAACCCTTGTGCTGATTCATAGTGAGATGCTGGGATCAAGTCCTGAGCATTTTCCAGTCTTGATTCTCCCCTGGAACATGCAGATGTCAGGATGTCTGCATGTGCAAGTTCAACGCAGAGGCTTGGGAGGGTTTTAAGGAGGCACAGATGTGTAAAGGATGGAGAAGAGCCTTCGGGGCAGAATTAGTGCTAATCACTGCAGGGGCAGTTGCTGAACGTGGCTGGGCCCCTTCTGCTCCTGCTTCCCACTAGTGGTGATGCCCACTAGGTGTCAGAATTGAATAAACTCAAGGCTGGCACAGGGAGACAGCCCCAGTCGTCAAATGATGGGGATTATTTTGTTTTCCCTTCTGATTCCTGGCATGCTGTGTGATCAGTTGACCTTTGGGAAAGGTCATTTGTTTCAATGGTGAAGAGAGCAGTGGATGAGGACAAAAAACCCTGGCCAAGTTAGAGTGCTTGTTCTGCACTTGGGAACCCAGAGCTTAATTCTGCTCCAGGCACAAATCTGGGTTTGCTCTTTCCCGTGTGTCAGGAGGTCCTGTTTGATAAAATGGCTTTAAATAACACGTCCCAGCCATCCCTTGCCTTGCACTACAGGCTGTAAGGTGCCTTTGGTAAGAGGAAAGCGAGAGAAACACTGCTTGCAAAGAGAGTTTGATCTTATAGTAGAAGTTTTGTACCTTTTGCCCTCACCCATTATTCCCATCTCTTATTCAAGAGCTCCGCTGCTGGTGGACATTAGCACAGGCATCATGATGGCTCTAAAGATGAGGTGCCCTAAGAGCTCTTGCCCAGCCAGGAAGAAATGAGATGCTGTCACAGCTGCCAATGGGTTTTATCCTTTCACATCTTCTGCTGGCTTTTAAATCCTCTGTTTTTCCCTTTCTTCCCAGGTGCCTCAGCCCCACTGCCAGAAATGGCACCAGCACATCGGTGGGTGAGCATCTGCACGTGTGGCTGGTGGGGTTCCGCAGCCATGGGGTGGCCCTGGAGGGATGGCCCAGAGCATCTTGGCCAAGGTGAGCTGTGCCTGTGGCTGTCTTTCGGTGGGGAAAGGCCATTCTTTCTGTTGGTGGGAAGGGGAGGGGGGCAGCCATGAGAGGCAAGGGGAGATTGTGAGCAGAGATCGTGAGGGAAGAGGAGGGGCGGCCATGATGGGTGAGAGGAGATCGTGAGCGGAGATCGTGAGGGAAGGAGAGGGGCGGCCATGAGGGAAGATGATGAGGGGAGATGAGGGTAGCCATGAGGGATGAGCGGTGGCCATGAGGGGTGAGAGGAGACGATGAGGGGAGATCGTGAGGGAAGTGAAGGGGCAGCCATTAGGGAAGATGATGAGAGATGAGGGTAGCCATGAGGGGTGGCCATAAGGGGTAGGGGCTGTTGTGAGGGGAGATCATAAGGACAGAGGAGGGGTGGCCATGGTATGTGAAAAGTGGCCATCAGGGGAGATCTTCAGAGGAGACAAGGGGTGGCCATGAGGGGTAGGGGCGGCAGCTATGGAGTGTGGGGCCACTATGGGGATGAGATGAGGGGTGGCTGTGACTGGAGATCATGAGGGGCAGCCATGAGGGGAGATCAGTTTGCTCTCAGTGACGTGGGTTGGTGGTGGGCTTGGCAGTGCTGGGGTAATGGTTGGGCTCAATGATCTCAAAGGTCTTTCCAACCTGGTTGATTCTATGCCTCTGTATTTCTATCATGCTCTTGCTGGCTTATGGTCTCAGTCAGGGGTGGCTCAAAACATCTCTCAGGACAGGGAGTGCTATGTGTGTGCTTGTCCTGAGCTTACCTGGTCCTTCTCCCGGAATGGGATGTTCCTTTCCCGCTTACTTTGGGTTTTCTTCACACCATCTCATGTGTCACTTTCCTTGGTGAATCAGGAGCTCACCATCAGGGATCTCTGCAGCACCTGAGTCCAGTCCTTACTTTGTCACGGCTTCCCAACTGAGCTGTTGGGAAACAAACACTTTTCCTTCCATGAGGAAGCAGCAAGACAGAAGTCAGTCCTTTACTGAGAGGCTGAGATGCTGATAGGAGATGCTGATAGGAGAATGCTAATCCTGTTTAATCCCTCAAGCTTGGGGAGCCATCAGATTGGTCATGGAGTACCTGGGCTCATGACTCTCCCCATCTTCCCAATACTCTTTGTTTTGCAGATCGATGCTGAAGCCAGGATTATCTGCACATCTGCCTGATTGTCAACACGTGTGGTACTTGCTGTGAGGACCAGCAGTGGATCTCCCCTACAGCTTCCATCCAGGTAATGTTGGATGGCCCATAGTGCGCTTGGCAATCCTCCATGTGGTGAAGGCTTCTGAGAAGATGGGCATGGTGACACAATGCCTCCAAGGGCATTACTTGTTCTCTGTGACAAGCAGAGAGTGTGCAGAAAGCCAGTGCTAGAAAGGGAGGCTTAAAAAAATGGTTGGACTTGATGATCTTAAAGGTCTTTTCCAATCTAGTTAATGCTATGATAGGTCTTAACTCTTTCAAGGAAGTCGGGCTCCTGGAAGTGGTCTAGATGTTCACTGCAGATTAAGTCAGGGGGAGGTTAAGCTGGAAGAAACAGAGCCTAAGAAGGAAATGAAGATTTCTTGTTGGACTCTAGAGACCAATCTGTTTTAGGGCATTAGCTATCTGTGAGACTTGGAATTGAAGGAGGAGACCACCAGGAAAACCGCAGAGCCTGGCAGGATCCCAGGGATTACAGGCCATGATTAATGAGGACTTAAAAAGAATCTTATGTGCTTTTGGAGACAATCTCTTTCTGAGCAATGGGGAGGTGCTGCTGCTGGCTGAGCCCCTTGATCTGGAATGAATAATGGATTAAAAACTGACAGCCTTCCAAACTGAAGGCTGTTGATATAAATGGGGGGAAAAAAGCCCATAATCTCATCACAAAGGGAAGAATGCAGGCCAGAAACATTGAAACCTGGGAATTAGAGCCTTGTGTCCACATCAAGAATATAAATTGAAATTAGCTTCCAGGAACGGTGAATCCACCACTGCCCTGGGCAGCCTGTTCCACTAAAAGGATTCACAGGTCCTGATGGTGAATTTTCTGGAACAGGCAGTATCAAAAGATAGCCCAGGCCTCACAGCATCCTTTCTAGCAGAATGAATGTGACTTAGATGAAGTTATTGCTTTGAGAGACTGTCACAGGAACAGGAGCAGCATTTGAAACCTACCTCTTTCAAAGATTCGGAGCAACGCATTTGTGCTGCTGCAACGTATTCAGAACCAGAACACAACCTTTTGTCCAAAATCTTATGTGCCAAAGCTTGCAAATATACTTAATGAAGTGGGGGTGTCTGGAGGAAGACCAGACGTGAATCATAGTTTCATTGAATGGTTTGGGTTGGAAAGGACTTTAAGATCATCCAGTTCCAACCCCCTGACACAGGCAGGGACACCTTCCACTAGACCATGTCACCCAAGGCTCTGTCCAGCCTGGCCTTGAAATTTCCTGCCAGGAATGGGGCATTTAATGGTTGGGTGCTTATTGCTGTTTGACCATGGTTTAAAGAGTATCACACATGCCGTTATTTCGTGGAAAGAGGGTGGAACAAGAACCTGAAGCTGAAATGTTAGGCCTTGGTTTTCTGTCCAATTACATGACCGAATCCTTTTTAAAATGGCTATTCATTATGACTATTTGAATATATAATGAAATATTATATAATGAAATATATGATGGCTTGGCTTCACAAGCGAAGATTTGGGAAGGGCTTTAACCACGCTTGCTACAAGCACAATGACCAAGGGCAAGTAAGATATGCAAATCTGGTTGGAAAAAAGGCTGCTTAGACAATCAGGAAGTGTCCAACCAGGGCTGTCATCTCCTGAGCGATTTCGAGCTACCCATGTGCTGGTCCGCCCGCATGCAAGGTTGGATCTGCAGCCACCTATGCACCTTGTCACCTACCGACCCTCGCCTGTCCAAACAGACAAGTGAGAGTAAGCCCTTCCAGCCTGCGCAGTGGATTTTTTAGGTGAAGTGAAGCTTGTGCAGAACTGGCCCCACCCTTTAAACCTGAGGTTTGACTGCCACAGCATATAGCATATCATTAAATCACTGTTTTGTTACTATCTACTGTTGCACAACAAGCTGATGTTCTGACACTTCTGGATTTCTTGTCTCTCTCTGGCTGAAACAAGTCTGCAAGAAGTTGCCAATAATTGAATTTCCCTAAAAATCCTGTTTTTAGGAGAACTTACTATTTATTGAAACTGTTGTGTGGTCCCACTGTGAACAAAAGCACAGAGGCTCAGCATGGTGCTCATGCCTGTCATCCATTGACATTTGCAGTGTTGGCTCTGCTGGGGAAGAGCAACTTAGAGCAGAGGGCTGTATTTCCACAGGGATATGCTGGTAGGCTGGAAACTGCCACAGTTTGAATGTGAATGCTGCTGGAGGGACTTCCATCTGTTTTGAATTCATACCCATGCTCTGGTGATACTGAAGGGCTCTGGGCTTCAAAAGCCGATGCACCCAAAAGCCTGACTGGTAGGAGTGGAGCGTGATCTCTGCAATGTGCACCTCTGAGCAACCTGAGAATTTGCAAGACTCATGTCTGGGTTTTAGAACTATCTCTTGTGTCTGGGGTACTTGATGCTAGGGCTGTTCATTTAAGAATAAGGCATCTGTGACACCTGGCGTTAAGTGTTTTTCCATTTAACTCTGAGCACTCTTACGTCTAACATCTTTTATACAGCCCCAGTATGTGCGGTGGTGGAAGGATGTGGGCTTGTTTTACCTAGGAGCTGTCAGAGCCAAGGACTGATTTGGCACAAGGGGGTTTCTTGTCCTTGTACCTCCTCTTTCTTTCTAGAGAGAAGGAGAAACAGCAGAGACCTGTATTTGCATGGAATTGCTCCTTTTCAGTTTCCAACTAAAAGGAGGCATGAAGATGAAGGCTTTTTTTGCCCGTATGTGTGATTTGCCAGGATGGGAAGTTTATTCTTTAGCAGCCCATGACACATGGCAGAGCTCCGTAAAGGCTAAGCTGAAAGTCTTGTAAGCACTTTGTCTTATCCTTCTTCAGATGTCTTACCTCTTACCTGCTGTCCCTGTACTTCAGCGTATGTGGCTGCTGTGCTGCTGCTGTGCTAAAAATACACCTCCCAAGCCACTAATATGTTAATAAAATATTGCATCTGCTCATGATGGAGGTGGTAAATAATGTTCTGAGTGGCTGAGCCTAGCAGGGACCAAAATTCTTTGCCACTTTCCCTTGCACTAATCCCATTTAATGTAACCCCAAGACATGCTGTTGCATGAAGATACAGTGAACAAATGCTTTGCAATTGTTAGGGACCTGTAGGTGCTTGCTGGTGTGGAGTGCTGCCTAGATTGAAGTTACTTGCTCATTTTGAGTGCACTTTTAGAGTAGAATTAAACAAGTCAGCCACCATCTGGTTCCAAGACACTGAATGCAGAAAAAAAACCAATAAAAATCTGGCTCCCCTCTTTTCTCCCCCTTCCTTCTCCTCTTCACTGATCAGGGACAGCCAGTTCAAATGTGCAAGTAAGATGCAAGCTGCAAACATGAAAGGCAGGGAGACAAGGCCGCTCTGAAACTAGGTTAGAGATGAAACGAGACTGAAATTTGGCAGCTGGAGGCAAGGCTGGGTGGCCCTAGGGAAATTGCTCAAAATGATTGATGAAATAAATGATTAATGAAATGGTGTGATTAGCCTATCACGGGATTGCATTACTGTTTGGATCTCAAAGACACAAACTGAGAGGAGCCATGTGGGAGTGAATGATGTAGAGGAAAGACCGCAAGAGCATCTCCCAGAAGGCAAGTAGTTCCCTTACGTCAACTTCGTGTTGGCTTTACTGCGCACTGCAGGGTCTCCTCACTACTACCCTGTTCTGAGAGTTGACTCATCATTTGGTATTGGGATTTACCATCTGTACAGCTATTCCTTCTCTGTTTAGGCAGCTTGGAAAGACAATTTTTCATTTTACTTATTGGTATTTGCACTTAGCTTTGCTGTCACCCACTGAACCCCTGGGCAGAGCAGGTTTTGTGGTGTATTAGGAATATTGGATCTCCTGGGCTTCCAGTGGCTTTCTGTATAGAAGCAGTAGCAGCCTTGGAGGTTCAGATCTCATTCTGCTTTTCTCCTGGCAGATACTTCTTTCAGGCAAGTGGAATGTTGGTGTGAGTTGTACAAATCACAGCTAATCTGTCATGCTGATAGTTGTGTCAGTGTAGTCTAAATAGAAGAGAGATCTGTGTTTACACCCCCCACCAACTTCTTGGAGAGGGAAGAGTGGCTTGTGGGAACTCGTTGCATCTGTTGTTAGATTTATAGATGCAGACTTTGCAATGACATAACTATGCCCACAAAGTTGGGGGGTTTTGCAGTTAAAAACACAAATTCATCACTGTTGCTCAGGTCCAGATGTTTGCAGTGTAAATACTGCCAATCAAACTCCTGTTCATGAGGAGTTAGCTTGAAGAGCCAGTCTCTGGGCCCATCAGATGACTTCTTTATTTCCAGAAGCATAGAAACATGCATTGGGTTCCCATGGCCAGTGTGGTTATTTAATGCAGACTGGTGGGGATGGCTGGAGACTAAATGTGTATGTGCATGTACACACGTGAGATCCCACTTGCAGCACTGTGTGCAGTTTTGATCTCCACAGCATAAGAAGGACATGGAGATGTTGGAGCAAGTCCAGAGGAGGCCACGAGGATGACCAGGGCCTGGAGCACCTCGCGTATGGAGACAGGCTGAGAACTTTGGGGCTGTTCAGCCTGGAGAAGAAAAGCTGCGTGGAGACCTCAGAGCAGCTACATGCTGGTAAAAATAGGCTGCTTCTGATTCAGCCAGGCTAGTGTATCTGAAGCTGACTCAAGTCTGTGGTCCTCCCACTTCTTTCCTGGCAGCTACTACAGCACTAGCAGCTGCTCATGGGCCTTTGCTGTACGAGCTGTTTCTCCAGTCCAGGCAGCTGAGATCTTGTTCCAGAACAGAGAAATCTGGGCCTGATTTATCATCTGTGTTAAATGTCACATCATACCAAGTTAAGATGGATGGCTCATTGAACAAA
Source organism: Pezoporus wallicus (assembly GCF_028554395.1). Lineage (NCBI taxonomy): Eukaryota > Metazoa > Chordata > Aves > Psittaciformes > Psittacidae > Pezoporus > Pezoporus wallicus. The sequence continues at coordinate 723,632 of NW_026635397.1, read as the reverse complement.
ACCTCCAAGTCTCTGGAACTTGCCAGTACTTCAGCTGGGTATCTGGAAAAAGAACCTGTTTATCCTCCTCCTGGATTTGTTTTCCCTAATAAGCAATCAGCATAATAAGAGGTAACAGGGACAAGGGGAAGCAGAGTGCTATATACTTCTAACTATCGTGGCCAGGTAGTCAGGGGCTTGGGGAAGAAGTTCTCTCAGATTAGCTTGCAAAGCAGCAGACACATTTGCTCAGGAAGATGTGTTTTAAGAGAACAGTCTGTAATATATTGGATGTAGACCTCGCTTTCTATTTGGAAGGAGGTTTTTGGCTATGCCAGTCAGAACTGGCTGAGGTTCCTTTCCTGAAAGATTTGTGAACATGTTGAGTAACCACAGTGCCCTGATTTAAACCAGGCGTGTGTGATACAAGATGCACACTCCAAGCATCTCCTATTGCACAAAGGCTTCTAAAGCATATTAGATAGCAGGGAAAAAAGGATTTGTAATGAAGTCTTGATGGTGTCTGGATGAGACAGTGAGTGCTCAGTTTGACAGTAGTAGTACAGCTGAAATGATGGAGAGGAGGAGACCAGGAAGGCACTGCAGGCAAGAGGAACTGTGAGTTCTCATAGCTGGACTGCAGAAGAAGCTGCACTCCAAATGATGATGCAGTGTACCTCTGTGTCACAGGGCTCAAGATGCTTTCTGCCTGCCAAGAAATGAGGAGAAAGGACCTTTGTTACAGAATGGATGTTGAGCTCCTGTTCATGCAGATTTTCTTATCTGGAATTCGCCTGAGATCGCCTTTGTAAGCTAATCTGAGAGGAGAACTTCTTCCCCAAACCCCTGCCTGCCTGCCTGCCTCTGGTATTTAGAAGTATTTAGCACTCTATTTCCCCTTGTCCCTGTTATCTGTTCTTACACTGCATTATATCTAGGCTCATCTCAGTTGTTCTAAAACTCACAGTAAGCATCTTTATTTGGCCTATAGATGCAAATATGTAGATACCTTTCTTACTGTAAGGCAGATCCCTTAAACTCTTCTAGTTCCTAGTTTATTTCTAGAAACAGCAGATCCCTTAAACTCTTCTAGTGCCTAGTTTATTTCTAGAAACAGCAGGTGTCAGTCAGAAAAACACCGTGGATAGAGCCCATTTGTAGTCTTGGTTTCTGACCATTTTCCCACATTTAAACACAGCTCTTTCTGAAAGCTCTTTTAAACCCAGTCCTTCTGTTTTTGGAGACACTTTAGTTTCCTCTTGACCTCAAAACATCTGACTGAGCCAATATCAGATTCAATACTCTTCAGTTTTACTTGTTTGGGGTTTTATTGCCATGAGGAAACTTGACACTTCCACTTTGCACCAGCTGTGGAAGGAGATATCTTTGGGTTTCTGCAGGAAAATGCTCCCTGCTCTTATGTGAGGAGGGTGGTCACAGCTGCTGTGCACAGGCAGCTCCCCTGGGGACTTCTGCAGTTCAGAGAGTAAGGGCAGAGTGAGAAAAGGAGAGGTGAAGCCAGCAGCTGGAGGAATGTGGAGAACGAAAACAGACTAATACCCTTTAGCCACACCAGATGTAAATGTGAACACCACGCATCCAATTCAGAAGTGGAACCCAAGGAGCTAATGAGATGCTGGAATTAATGCAGCATGCAAGAAGGGCACTGATCAGAGCAGCTCACTGAGCAGGGATGGGAAGCAGCTGAGAGTTGAAGTGATCATTTTAGAAACAGCTCCCGTCTTATCTTCTGATCATGCTTGCAAAACCTTTGCTCAATTAGAGAGGCTTGAAGTATTTCTCCTATTTTGCATGTGTGTGTTCAGTGCTGTTCATGTTCTCTGGTTCTAAATTATTCAGGCTGAATGAAATAGTAGCTTGTTGAACAAGAAGTTCAACAACAAGAAGTTAGAGATTGAGATCTGTGCTTGCAAAGCAGGAGAGAGCTGGTGGCACTGTGGTAGCTCCTTAAAATTGCTTTAATCCTAACCCTGATACAAAAACAAGGGGTGAAAATGTGACAGTCCAAGCCTATCCACATCCTTTTCCCATTTGCTTCCCTGGAGCAATCAGTGCCCTTCCATAGCAGCAACAACTGCTGCTGCAGTGTTGCTACTCCTGCACATCCAGAAAGGGCTCCTGTTTCATTACCCTGATGACTTAAGTCATTACCTCATGACTTAAGCAGACACTAAAATTTGACCCGTGGCTCAGAAACTTGAGAAGTAAATGAGCCTCAATGTACGTGTTTGACTTTTTCTGCCTTCATCAGGATTAAAAGCTGAACATTCCCTGCGTGGAAGTGGAAATTTTGGTGATTGTTTGAGTCACAAGTGAAGAAAAACCCCTCTCCCTTCCCTTCATCCTTCCTGATCCACCAGTGACAGATTGTGATTGTAACAACGTGAACACTGGCATCTACTACTGCATTGCCTGCACGCTTTCTCCAATATTTAGTTTTTATCAGGCTGAGATGAGAAAGGGTTTGCTGTGCTCACAGGAGGGGCTGGGCTATGTGTAGGGTGTCTCTACCTTCTGCAAGAGGGGCTGACCTTGTTTCAATATGGATTGTGGCTTTGGATATGCTGTGGGAGCAATGTGTTTGGAAAACTGCCACTTACCACCTCAGTGAGAGTCAGTGGCAGGTGGCACCAAGCATCAGTTGCTGGTCTCCAACTGCACGATAACACGTTCTCTTATTTCCAGTCTTTTCACACCCAATGTGTGCAGCAGTGGATGGTCTTGGCTCTGAGCAGTATAGCCCTCAGAAGCTTCCTGCAGTGGTTACTATTTCTTAAAGTCTTCGTAGCATTAATAGTCATTTCAGTAGTGGTATGACTTGGACTTTTAGGGGTGGGTGATAGAGGCTACTGTAAATGGTGTGACTTGAATAAACAGCTGGGACAGAGATAGGCTCAATGCAAAAATAGTGCCAGAGCTATCAAGGTTGTCTGTCTTTAGCAACCTTCAGGATTTTTCTGCCCTGAGAGAAATGTTTATCTTGTAGAATGAATCAGTTTTGTCCTTGTAAAAGCAAGCAGACCCACAACATGGGAGTCATTGCTGTTTGCCTTCAGCCATATGCTGGTAACCCCAACAGAAGTGGCTGTCAAATGGAGCAAAACATTACTTGAAGCTACTAGTCCTTCTATACAATTCAATTATGTTGGGAAGTAGGGGAAAGTACCCCTAGCCAGGGTTTCCTATTCTGCAGGAGCCTGTAAAGTGCTGAGATCATATGGCGAGTGACCATGCATACATAAGCTTCTGGCACTGTTTAATTAACCTGATTTCCAGAAGTGTTTTTACCACCCAGTTATATACCAGCTAAAATTTAACTCTGCAAAACCAAGCTTGGTTCCCTTATATAAACCAAGAAGTGCTGCGACTTTTGAATGCAAACAGTAATGCTGTTGTGGCAATAGAGATGCTGACTCCCAGGGCCAAAGCCAGCACCACCCTTTGCTGACATTCCTGGCTCATGTCTGACTGTACTACCCATCATTACTCTGATCTGGAAATGGTGTGGAAGAGTGACTGTCAAATACCCTGTTACACTTCTAGTCCCAATTGCACTTCAGCTTTCTGAAAGCAAAGCACTTTGTGTCACATGTAAACTCTATTTTTGATTATGTGTCTGCATGCTGATTTTCCAGGAAGTCACAGAAAAGTGGGAATAAAAAACCTACCTTTAGGTTTTTACACTTCAAACTGGAGTGGGATTTCAAAACTCAGGGTCAGATTTGCTGCCTGTCGCTTTACCGCCAAGGTGATAAAATGCACTTGGACAGGGATTTCAAAACCTTTCTTTGGAGCAGTAATTGTGGGAAGTTGGATTCTGCAGGATCCAAGGCTGAGCAGCCTGCAAGGAGTCTTAAAATCACCTTTGATATGCTGGGGTTCCTTCTGTATGGAAGGTTGTAAAAGCTGCCCGAGACATCAGTTTTCCCAAGAGGAACTTGGCAAACAGGCAGGAGGGTGTATGCTCTTGTTACCTCATGTAGGCTGGAATAAATGCCAGTGGGAGTTGCATGCTTGAGGTACATGGTCAAGTACTTCTGAAGAGCATGAAACAAAGTCAGCTTATGGTCCAGAATGCTTCTTTCCTGAGTAGGAAAAGCACTTGCTGGGTACAAACCCCTGGACTCCATTCATAACTCCAGTCTCCCATGGTTTTCAGCTGGATCTTTGGACATCCTTGTTCTTTCCTTCATTTTATTCAATACCGAGACCTCTGCCACCTACAGTCATGTTCTAGTGTGGTATCTTGCAAATGGTGGGAAGATGTTTTGTGTGTCCTGTGGGTGTTTTGTCAGACAGGAATCAGGGGTTCGGTACAGTTTGCAGCAGGTTTCTGAGAGACATCCCTGAGACTCTTCATGTCCCTTCAAATCAATTTAGCACCAAACTCATATTGTCTCCTGAGCACTTAGGGGGATGAGACTAACCTGGCTACCTACCTGTGTACCTGGAGAGTGAGCCCTCTGTAATGCACATAGCTAGAGATGCTTTTCCATTTGCCAAATTATTAATGTTCTGACTTGCTACTCAAATTAGACCTTAATATTAAGTACACTACTTATTAATCGATAGCAGCAACCAATTGCATTTGAAGATGAGTATTTTGCTTACTAACATAATACTTTCCAGGACCTCTCAACTTGCACATCCGCTCAAACTTGCCCCTGGCTTGCTTCCTGCTTCCTTTCAAACTTGACAGCTATCAGTGGGTTTGTAGAGGCTTTTCATATGAATGTTTGTTGTCAGGCTGCTGACTTGGTTGCTCCTCTGAGCTAATACAACTGAGTGTTCCCAGAAGGTTTTACTGAGACCTGGCCTCACAGCTTACACCCTGTAGCTGTTGGGTGTTTCAAATATGCATTAACTATTGCCGTACCTCTGGACTGTTTATTTCTTATTCAGCTGACTGGTTTATGGTGAATCTTTTCTTTGTTCTCTCTTCTCTTTACTTGTGGAATTCTCTCTGGGAGAGTGCAAGTGGAGAGCATATTCTGCACATCAGTGCCTTGATACATGGGCTTGAACAAGTCAGATCTATCCTGGCTGGGCTTGAAGCTGTGGCAACAAATACACTGCTGTGGCAAGAAATTGAAAAGCACTAATTGAAAGCAGTGTAATTAGTAAAAACCATCCTGTGATGCTTTTCAGGATCTTTCCTATGTTTTAACAGCAATGCCAATGGGGTGTATGGTACCTTCTAGGAATAACTGCAAAAAAATCCTAGGTTGAAAAGAAGAGGCATAACCTTTGTAATCTTACCAAAATAGCAGTAGGGAGCATTGAGAGTTGCCTGTGAAGGAGGATCCAACACGTCAGATCCTTGTTTCACGTTAACAGCTCAGCTCTGGCCCTGTCTGCCTTTCTGTGCTGCTTTCTTGATTGTCCCACCTGGTGGTAATTCTGCTGAGGTTTCCTCCAGTGTGGAGAAGATGCCAAGTGGACAATTTTAGCTTAATTATTAATACACTAGGAAGAGGATTTTTAACTAATTACTTTCTTTTTAATTCAAGTTTCCCATCTCTACCAGTGATAGACCTTACACAGTAGAAACTGTAATGCAAACTTGGAGTTTGAGGCAAGCTTTTGAAATGCTAAGGACATCTGTTGTTAGTGCCATGGGCAGGCTCTGGAACAGACAGCACTGCTGACAGCAGACAGGAGAAGATCCGTCCGGACAGCGTTAATCACAGGCTTTGGCAGGCTGGGCATGTGAAACCAAGCACAGATGGCTGCCCATTCTGCAGTCGCTTCCTTCAAGTACAGAGTATTTGTAGCTTGGTGGTATTTTGTGAATCTGTCTCATTTTAGCACATTTTATATCCAGTGCTCTCACCACAGTTCTTTTTTATAGTGACATTGAGCTGCGTGAAGACCTCAGAGGAGCTTCCAGTATCTGAAGCGGGCTACAGGGATGCTGGAGAGGGACTCTTCATCAGGGACTGTAGTGATAGGACAAGGGGTGATGGGTTCAAACTGAAACGGGAAGTTCAGGTTAGATATAAGGCAGAAGTTCTCCCCTGTGAGGGTGCTGAGGCGCTGGCACAGGGTGCCCAGAGAAGCTGTGGCTGCCCCATCCCTGGCAGTGTTGAAGGCGAGGTTGGACACAGGGACTTGGAGCAACCTGCTCTAGTGGAAGGTGTTCCTGCCCCCGTGGCAGGGCTTGAAACTGGATGAGCTTTAAGGTCCCTTTTAACCCAAACCATTCTGTGATTCTATGATTCTATGAACTGTCAGCTCAAATTTGGTTCCCCACTGCTTTTCTCTCCCATGTTGGGTGTGATGTGTGTCCTAGTGGCTTGCATCTCATGACATTTACATGTCTTTTATTTGAAGTGTTTCCACTTAATGAGAGAAATAGATCTCTTTCAGCTTGAGTAATACTCTATGTCTCCTTTCATCCCAATCAAAATATCATTGGGAACTTGATTAGGAAGAAATGTAATGCAGAGCATCGATGAAAATATTCTTTCACAGCTTTGCACCTGGAAATGATCCTAGAAATATCATTGTTCATTGACAACTGATTAACAGAAACTCTTTCATAGTCATTAACATTCCTGTCTGAGGCCTCTCTAATAATGAGCTGTGTCAATGCTTTCATTAGGGTAACAAAGGAGGCAAGTTAAACCTCACTGTACATTTCCAGTGTCCCTGTCTAATAGAAATGTCACTGTGAAGGTCATCATCTCAGTAGCCTAATCTGAATCATGATGAATCTGAATCTGAAGTGGTGCCACCACATCAGCAAGACACTTAGAGCTTTCCTGCTGTTCTAAGGGGGTAATGAAGATCTCAGCCAGCTCATCCAAGACTCCTGACATCATTGTTACCCAGGTTAGATTTAATTCACTAACTCCAGTTGGGATAACACTGAATACCCTTTATTAGTTCTGAGATGGGAGGAATTTGTTTTAGCCCACCAGCTTCTCTTTGAATACAGATGAGTCACTTACTTGTCCTTTTGTTATAAGTGATTTGTACTGGGTGCAGGTGTCCTGGTGCCCCGATGCTGGCACGAGGGGTGCCTCTGGGTAAACGGTGTTTAAAGCAAGGGCAAACACCCCAGAGAGCAATAGGGAGTGGAGGGAGAAGCTGCTGATAGCAGCCTATGTGTAAGGCGTAATTTATTAGTGAAGCAACTTTGAACTGGATGGCAACTTGTTCAAATCAAATCACTCAAGGAGTTAGGGGTGTTTGCAAGTGCTGTACTTGTGCATTCCCAAAGCATCTAATGTAAAAATGCTGTTCTGTTGAGAGTGATCTTCATCACTACCAAAATGCTGAACTCCCTTTCTAAAGGTAGGTCTGTGTGTGCATGTGAAATTAAATTAATTAGTGAGGGTTTGCTTGCTGATTAAAATTAGTGTCTATAAATAACTTTAATGTTAAATGCTGCCTGTGTCCTGCAGAGTTGTCAGTTGTTGTTTTCTGTTAGTTCAGTGCTTAAACAGGAGCCTTAAGAGTGAGCGTAACATGATGTTTGAGTGGTGGGACTACATTACCATGCCAGGCAGCCTGCTGGGACCCTGGTGTGTGCTACATGCATGTAGCAGTTAAGGTACAATCAGGAAAGTTCATTCCAGTGCTCTGCATCCATGTTTTGCCAGATTATCATAGAATCACAGAACAGTTTGGGCTCAAAAGGACCGTAAAGCTCATTCCGTTCCAACTCCCTGCTATGGGGAGAGACACCTTCCATGAGAGCAGGTTGCTCCAAGCCCTGTCCAACCTGGCGTTGAATTTATGCCCTTCAGTATTTGTTGCTGTGGTTCCTCTGATAAGATTAAAGAACCTCAACGGTTTTCCCAACATTGTAATTGTTCTGGAACAGGTATGGGATAGCTATTGGAGAAGGAAGGATATGTGTTATTTTTGAGCATGGTATGTCTTCATGCAAAGCCATTGTTTTTGCAGGCAATTACACTGTGCTAGCAGAACAAATTTCAGTGAGCAGTTGATAAAATTCATAATTAATGAGCTTTGGCTACCACAATGCTGACTCTGTTCAAAATAAGCTCATGTTTCACACTTACTTTTCTAAATACTAATGAGTCTGCCATTACTTGAATCAAATGTCACTTAGACATATATAGCCTAAGGGAAAGTACATTCTTCAGCTGTTAAGTACCTGTTCCAGTCTGTTTTCAGGGATATGTTGATTTTGGCCTTCTGGGCACAAAGTAGTAAGAAGTGGAACTTTCTCCTCTATTCTATTTAAAATGCTTTTCTCTAGGGCAAGGCAAATCCATACCAGGTGAAAGCATGAAATGCGTGAAGATGCCGATGTGAGTTGGCTGCCTTCTTTGACATCAGTGTCTCCTTCCCATTGCTATCCTTTGTCCTGAAGGTCAGATCTATAGGCCTTTGCTGTGGTTTGTTGACAGACATCGCTTTCCCAGCTGGATAGCCATGCAGGTTGTGGGCTAGGAGAATTAGAAAGGCTTTGAGCTCCCCATGGAAAGGGTGAGAGTAGTGTTGAAGAATCTTCTCCATAAGAACCTCGAGGGAGATACCCACAAAAATACCAGGCTATTGGCTGAAAGAGAAAGCCAAGCAGCGCAGGAGACGGCACAGAGAAAGAAATGCAACTTTCCATGCTGGTTTAGCAGTAGAGAATATCACCTTTCCTCTTTCTGCTGTGTTTTGCCGATGAGTGCCTTGGTATTGAAGCCGAGCAAAAGTTTTCCCTGAGCTTCTGGGCTTTCTTTGTCATGTCTTGCTCAGTATCTTCTCCTGTTTGAGGTTGGCCAAATAATCAGGCTATAATGCAGAAAAGCTGATGAGCTTCAGACTATGGTAGCAATGAGTTCCATCTTGTTTTGTTGGTGAAAACAGGTGAGGAAGGGGCCAAATGGGGTGGTTGTCCTGCTTTTAAACAGTGCTACCTGGTCCTGCAAAGCGTGTGGGAGATATAGATACCTGTATAGGTATTCATGTACCTTGCCTGTTGCTGTGATATTGCCTCCTTCTCTCCAAAACAGCCTTGTTCTGTCCCCACAAATGGCATCTTGCAAAAGGCAACCTCAGAGTGGTGCAAAGCTCATGAACCCACAAAGAGTTCCGTGTTACTGCTTCACATGGAAATCTGTGGATTTCCCTTGTTTGGGTCTCTTCATAGGGCAAATCAAATGATATCTGAGCTTTGAAATTACACCAAGGGAGACTTGGGCTGCATGTTGGCAAAGCAGAGAGACCATTGGGAGGTTTCATCTTCCTGAGATCAGGCAAATATGTGCAAAGTTGGAAGGTGAGACTAATGGTAACTGAACCTTAGCCATGAAGGAGATTAACATAAAGTAAATTTTCATAGCACTTTTTCCCTCCTGTCTTCCACTCCAAGCTTAGGGATGAGCCCTGTCTACAGCTGCTTACTCCTCACCAGGCAAGAGGTATCTGCCAGTGAAGTTGCCTGCCCTGTTTCTCACTGTGCACAAACAGTGTCATTGTGGCTAGTGGGAGAAAAGGAGGCTGCGTTCACAAGGGGGGTGTTGAGACACTGGGGGAGGAAGAAAGAGATGCTTGTGATGCTAGCACCTGGTTTATTTGGCCAGGCTTTGGGTGTCCTGATTGTTCAGGCTGGCATCAAGAGACTAATTGCTTGCAGAAACCTGTGGAACATGACCTGAGTATCCAGGGCTGACTTAGAACTGGGAGAATAGTCCTGGAATGATCATAGGTGAGCCAGGAAAGCTTAGTTGGTGCAAATGAAGGAAACCTCAGCAGTCAGCTCAAGAAGGGTTAAGAATCATGGTCTGATGAGATGCGTGCATCTGTCAAGCCAAAGCAGGGGTTTTAATCTTCAAACCAGCCTTAGATTACCTCTGCCCTGGCAGAGATGCTCTCATTTGTTATTTTTCATCTAAATTAATGATGTGGTTGCCTAAAGCATGGTGAGAATGTATCACCAGGGACCTATCAGGGAGGGCAAAGTATTTTCCCTGCTTTCAGATCTTGGTGAACGTGTCTCATAGGAAATTAATAGATATCTAAGGAGGCTCAATTCTTCTAATAAAAACTACTTCACTCCTTCCCTACTGTATCTACTGCAAATGTCTGTCTTTGGCCTGCTGCTGGTCCTGGTGATAAGAGAAGCCAGCTATGCAATCTTATATAGCTGCATTAGGAGCCAAATAAGTTCAGGTGCTGTTGGAGCAAGTCCAGAGGAGGCCATGAGGATGATCAGGGGCTGGAGCACCTCCTGTATGGAGACAGGCTGAGAACATTGGGGCTGTTCAGCCTGGAGAAGAGAAGCTGTGTGGAGACCTCAGAGCAGCTTCTAGTGTCTGAAGCGGGCTAAAGGAATGATGTAACTTCCACTTACCAGTGAGGTGAGGTGATGCCAGGCCAGAGATCCACAAAAGCTGCCTTCCCATGGGTGGGAATGGGCTCTTCTAAGGTGGCATAAGAAAGAGACAGACTAGAACCAGCCTCTTGAAAAGCAGAAACCCAGTTGTGGGTGGGAGCAGAAGTGGGGAAGTATTGTGTGTTTGGGTCTCAGTGAGCTCTGGGACTAGTGAAAACACCTGCAGGTGAAACTCAAGAAGCAATAGCCCTATTCAGTTGGACTTGATGATCTTAAAGGTCTTTTCCAACCTAGCTGATTCTATGGTTCTATTCACTTGCTCTCTTTTCTCTTTTTAAACCCTTTTCACCTGCGTTTTTGGTTTGAAGAGCTTTACACAATCTTTGAGGTGGAGTGGAATGTTCAGTGTGGGTATAAGCACCTGGTGCCTCCCACAGCCTTTTCACATGTTGGCAAAGGGTTTCATATTCCTTTAGTATCCCAGTCCCTTTGTAGTCAAATGCAATTTGCAGGGCATGAAAGAAAACTATCTTCATACAGGATTCAAAGGGAAAAGACTGAATTTTGATCTGTTCAATATATGCAGATATTGAGTGGTCTATCAAGGGGTGTGAGAGAGAAATCGGACGCTCTGTCCCATTTGTTTTAGAGGCAGAGTTCGAGCACTCTGCTATAACATTCTAACCTACAAATGAATCCCAAGCAAGTGACTGTATGTAGGTCAAATCCACATGTGAACCTCCGCCAAACTTGTGCTTCATTCAGCTTTTTCATTATTATCTTTATTTTCTGGGGCCTCAAGGGAGGAAAAACCCCTTTGATTAAGGGGAAGGGCATTTTTTTCCAGTTTCTCTTTAACTTCTCACTGCATCATCTGTAAAGCAGAAAGCTTTGTTCTTTAAAAAGGTTTGGTTTATGTATGTTTTTCACTGAAGGTTGCTGAAATCCAGCCAATCCTATTGTGGCTGTAAAGGAGACATAAAACTTCATTACAGCTATTCCACAGAAAGCAGTTCAAGTGTCCAAGGCTTAGTGCTGTGGTTCTCTCTAGAAGTGCTGTGTGCTTCTTTGCTATCCCTGTGTGGCTGCCAGGTTCAGTTCACTGTTCCTGAGGCATTTCTTGTGGGATTGAAACCAATTTAAAGAGTGATGAATTAGAGGCTCTGCTTTTGAGTTAGTTCCTAAATCTTGATTTCGTGTTCATGAGCATCCCACTCTGTGGGTTACCATGAGGTTGGGTGTACTCTTTCTCATTTTGATTTATACAGACTGCAGAAGAATTTCCATCTAATATGCTGTTTGTAGCTGAAGATCTGAAGGGTGGTTGTTTTGGGGGTGTTTTGTTTATTCCTGAGATAGGCACTGTTAAAGTGTCATCTTTAGCTGATGCTTCTCTGGTGAGGTCCAGCCTCAGGGCACTGTTTGAGACCCTAAAATACTGGGCTGCAATTAGTGTTATGTTATCTCCAGGGAGGTTCCTTTTAACTGGGTTCCTGTGCCAGCAAATGGAGCTGTTGTGTGAAATAACGTAGTTTGGTTTAAGTATTTGCATCTGTTTCCCTGCTGAACTTCTTTCCTCTTTCTCTGTCACATGCAGTTGGTTTCTAGTCAGCCCTTGATGATGCTGGGCATGCTGCGAAAATAAGAGTTCTACCTGTATGTCTTGCTGCAACACACATTTTTCTGCATGGCCTTGGATGTGCTGCTTGTGCAACTGCAGGGCTTTGCGAGAGATGCGGTTGTGTAAACCTGTGTGTGGCTATAGAAGTCTCCAGCCTGTCCCTGCTACCATAGGAGAGATTTGGGAAGGTGCATTGTCTTTGGTGCACCCTGTCCTGGCCGTAGAAACAAAGAGGGTTTAACACGTCTGAAACACCTTTTCTCACCTATGGAGCCAGGCTGAGAGAGCTGGGCTGGTTCAGCCTGGAGAAGAGAAGGCTCCTTAGAGGGAGACCTTAGAGCAGCTCCAGTGCCTAAAGGGGCTACAGGAAACCTGGAGAGGGGCTTTGGAGAAGGGATGGAGAGATAGGACAAGGGGAATGGCTTTAACCTGCCAGAGGGGAGACTGAGATGAGCTCTTAGGCAGAAGTTCTTCCCTGTGAGGGTGCTGAGGCGCTGGCACAGGGTGCCCAGAGAAGCTGTGGCTGCCCCATCCCTGGCAGTGTTCAAGGCCAAGTTGGACACAAGAGCTTGGAGCAACCTGCTCTAGTGGAAGGTGTCCCTGCCTGTGGCAGGGGTTGGAACCAGCTGAGCTTTACGGTCCCTTCCGACACAAACCATACTGTGATTCTGTGAGAGTCAGGGAGCTTGGAGATGTTATGTGCAGGTCCCAGGAGGATGATGCCAAACTCTTCTCAGTGGTGCCCAATGACATATGGAAAAGAATCCTTTCAGCATGCAGCTCCCTTTGCAGAGGGGCAGGCATGTGCAGAAGGCTGTATTTTGACTGTATTCATAGAACATGTGTGCATGTCACTTGCAGGGTGTTACTCTAAGCATTATGTTAAAAATAGCTACTGTGTTAAACTTCTAATTCTTACTTTTTTGCTTGCGCTTCTGAATTCAGAGTCGTTTGTGACTTACAGTGTGAAACTTCCCTGCAGTTGAGAGCTAGTCTAGCTTTCTATGCCATTCTGCATCTTCCTTCTACAACCAGGTTCTGTGCTTCCAGGAGCTGCCTGTTAAGAACATGACAAGACTTGCTTTATTAAAAACCTGCCAGAGTAGGCACTGAACAGCCATGTCCTGGGTGGGATGCTGGGCCTAAAAGCAGAATTAGTCTGGAGTGAATGGCAGTGCTTTTGCCTATCTGTTCCTTTGGGTCAGGAGCAGCAGAAGTGACAAAATCCCCCAGGAGACATGGAAATAGCTGGAAATTTGTATTAGAAAAAAGGGTTTGCTGCAGCATTTGGATGTTTATGGCTGCTACTCTGTAAGGAAAAGAGATGAAGTGGAAGGAAGTACAGAAAGTAAAATGAAGGTGTTTGCTTGGTTTTGAAGCAATATAACTCCCTCCTTTCTCCTGCATTTTGTCCCACTACATCTCCTGGTCATTAGGAGCTTTCTGCCCCTGCTTTCCTTGCAGCAGAAACTTATTCCCATGGAAAAAATGAACCCCAAAAAGCAAATGCCTTGGAGCAACTTCATCACGTGCTTCTACACTGGACTAGCAGCAAGGTACTAATCTCTTTACCCTGGCAAGACTACGCACCAAGCTGCACATCCTTGGAATTAAGTGTGAGTAGCAACCGCATGGGCAACAAGCAAGCTGCCAGCACTTGGTCCACGGTTGTCCTCTGCAAGTAGCTTGGCATCTGCAGCAAGACCCCATGGTAGCAGCGTCTTCTGTGTCCCATTTCACCACTTAGCTGGGGCGAAGACTTCTGGATACAAGAGCTAAGCAGATGCTCTGGAGCTGTCACTGTGGCTATCATATCAATGTATGTGGAAGTTCTAGCATCATCTCTACCATGAAGTTATTAATGGAAATCATCATCCTCATTTAGTAGCTGCCATCACTTAGTAGATTAACCTTTATCAAGCAACTTTGCTATGTCAGCTGCACAGCAAAGTAATTACTTTTAATAGAATCTGCCCTTGATTTAAAGCCACTGGGGAAGCAATTAAATTTAACAAAGGCACAAGCCATGACTTAGAAATGAAGATGGATGGGTTTTGTTATCTTTTTCATAAATTGTATTGTGTACAAGTATTAGAAAATATTCAGTCATCTCATTTTGTGGGGTTTAAAAAGTGATATTAGACTCTTACTCTAAGGATTAATTGAATGTCATCAGTGCCAGCTCTGGGACTTGGCTCAGAAATAGAGCTTAGTATCATTTATACTCAAATGACAAATGATTTGCAGAGGGCTTTGAACTTGAGCTGCCACTGGCTTCTCAGATGTGTGACATTTGCATTTAGCATGAAGAGAATACTTAAGGATTTCTTGGATCACTTGATCTCTTCCCTAGGTCTATTTTATTTGGTAGCATCTTGTTTTAAAGTGAGCTGCACCACTGTACATCTATAGACTTTTTCAATTGACATTGTACTGCGTATATCACATGTACCTGTATGTCCTATGTACCTCTATGTATGCCAGCTTGCAAACAGTTCCTGAGCAACAGCTTCTGTATGCATTTCTGAGCAATGCTCCACATTCTACTGTGGAGTCCCCAGCCCCTGGTGCTGTCCCTTTGCTTGCTGCCTCTACGATGGCTGTCAGGAATGCTGACTCTGCACATGGTTACTGGAAATGCTTTGGCCAGATGAGTGGTGGGATGTGCTTAGGGAATGGGGACAAACAGTGGAGTGCAGCCCAGGCTTTCTCACAGCTGTCATCTGTGAAGAGAAATCCTCTTTGTTCTGCTTTGTGTGTCAGAGCAGCTACTCTTCACTTTGCAATACATCATATGACTCTATAACACCAAGCTTTGGCCTTTCCCTTCAGTACTGGGCACAAGGGAAGAGCTCTTGCACTTGGATGCAAGATCTGGAACATCCTCAGGGGTGGCTTCTGCTTTGGGAAGCAAACCAGACATCTCTAGAGAAAACTTGGGAGCCCAAGTACTCCCTGTGAGACTGCTGAGGTCATGAGCAGCCGGTCCTACAGCTCTGCAGCCATGCTGAAGGAAGCATGGGCACCCTTGCATGAACTGCAGAGCCTTTGGCAAGTGGTCATTGTAACTGCTGCTGAGGTACCAGTAGCCATAGTTGTCCTAGGAAAACAAGAGTGGGAAGGCTGAGCTCACACAGGGCAGGGGATGGAGGCAAGGTGATCCCTGCAGGGTGTGATGCAGGTGTGGTGGCCTCTCCAAGCTCCTCTGCCATGCCTGTACTCTGGAAAGACCTTGGTTTCATCTGGTAGCTGATTTTTAGTTACTGCAGCTAATGCAGCAAAGAAACATCCCTTGGGAATGGGGCAGCTCATTAAAGAAGAAATAGACTACATCCTGTGCTAGGCAGCTTTGATTACTCTTCCGGGAGCTCTGCATCACCTCTCCTCTGCTCCTGCTGGCAGACCTAAACCAGGAGTTTCATTAACTGCATTTTCCTCACTTCACACTGTGCCTCACCTGTGACATGAATTGTAGAATTATAGAATAGTTTGGGTTGGAAGGGACCTTCGTGCTGTTCCTTGCATTGGGTACAGGATAAGGCTATAGCATTTCTCCTAAGACTGGTAAGGGTATCCAGCTAGTTATGACTCTCCTGGAGGGAGAGAACAGTACTGACCTTTCTATTGCTTTGTTTTCCTCTGCCACAAAGCTGCTTGGATTTCCTGTGATTTAACGCCTGTCTTCAGTTTTGATCCAGTGGTTTTATTCTCCTTTAGAGAGATCGATTGCAGTGGGGTGGATGGTCTTGGACTGGTGGAGTCAGTTGTTCCGTGTGCAATAAAGAAAGGCATTTAAGGCTGCTTTTAACTGTCTTTTGAAGGAAAAGGTATATACATGTTTCTGAGCAGCTCTAGTGTGGCAGGGAGCAGCTGCCTCTGCACGTGCAAGGCCAATTAAGATTCAGTGCTGCTTCAAAGCCTTCCTTTAGTCTCAA
This sequence comes from Pezoporus wallicus, assembly GCF_028554395.1. Lineage (NCBI taxonomy): Eukaryota > Metazoa > Chordata > Aves > Psittaciformes > Psittacidae > Pezoporus > Pezoporus wallicus. The sequence continues at coordinate 707,773 of NW_026635397.1, read as the reverse complement.
ACCAGACTTCTAAAAAGCAGGAGGAAAAAAAGGCCCCACAACTGTATTACGAAGCATCTTCCAAATTAGAATTGCTTGTCCCTCTTGGAAGAATCTGAAACTGACTGTTTGCCTGCAGCCCTATAGAGAGCATCACTAATCCTGCTGCAAGTCTCTTCTCACTGAAGCCAACCTCAGAGACGGCTGCTGAGTGGCTTGGTTTGCTGCTGAACTTCAGTCCTGTGTTGGGTGAAATGGATTTTCTTCTTAGTACACTTTTACCTGGGGTACAGCTCAGGGTGAGCTTTACACCATAAGCTCTCCTAGGCTGAAGGCAAGCAAGCCAGCTCACTTTGTAGTGCAAAGCCAAAGTGCCCTCTGCAAGAAATAGGTAGGCAAGAGAGAAGTGGCTGCTGGAACACCAGGTGATTTTATATGACTTGATACTAAACATCATGTAGTTACACAGAGGAATGACCCAGCTGGGTGGATGTTTAGTATAGAAGGGGTTCGATTCCAGTTACAGCCCATCTGCAAGTTCCTGACACCCAGGAAGGGCTTAAACTCTTATGCTGGATATGGGGAAAAAAATGAGCTTTACCATGGACGTGTTAATATCTTTTGACTAGTGAGGGTAATACACTGACATAAGGATACTGTATCTTATGTATGCAGTAGAAATGAATCTGTTTTAATTAGAGAAACCCAACATGATTAAAATCACCATTTTGGAATCAGAGTAGCTTTTTATTTGATTTAGTTTAATTGGCTTCCAAAGTGGCTATTCTCAAAAGGATCTTCATACCCATGGTGTCTATGGAAGCATATACTCTGAACAAACCCTTCTCTGGATGTCCTTTGGACTTGCATGTGAACAGAGGAGTTATATTTACAGTAGCGTACATGTAAGTAAAGAGAGCTGCCCTTCAGGTTTCCTCTCACCTGAGGTGCTGTTAGAGGTAAACGCTGCAGTCCACAAAATCTAGCTCTTGCTGACTTCAATTGTAAAAGATAGGCACCCAGCTCTTGGGAACTGTTATAGTGCAGAGACCTTGGTAGGGGTGCATAAGGCCAGGAAACTGGTTTTGGTCAAGGGCTAAGTGATGAGCTATTATGTGCTAGTTATCAGTAGAGCATCTAAGCAAGGCAGTTTCCATCCTGAGGAGTGATTTGCCTTGTCTGTGCTGCTGTGGCTCTGTCTTCATGCCGCTTCTCATCCCAAGTTAACTTTGGTTTCCTCCCCCTCCTCTTCTTGTACCCTCAAAGCTTTAAATGGATCTATATTTAGAAGAGGCTGCACGCTGCCTGAAGAGTTTCTGATAGTAAATAATTATCTTGATAGGGATCCCTGATACATATCAGGATTCTTCTGCTTCTAATGCTCTACAGTTTGAAACCTGAACAAGGTTTGTGGATGGCAGACTGGTTTGGGTTGGAAGGGACCTTAAAGCTCATCATGGGCAGGGACACCTCCCAACTTCCTGTCTTACGTGGTCAGATGGCTACCAGAGCAACCCGGAGAACAGCTGCTTTGACTTATACCAGCTCCTTGTTTCTGGGGGTTATGCAGCTTCAGTCCAGGTTGAACAGAGCCTTGGGCGACATGGTTTAGTGTGAGCTGTTCCTGCCCATGGCAGGGGGTTAGAACGGGATGATCTTAAGGTCCCTTCCAGCCCAGCCCGTTCTATGATTCTATGGAGCATTGCAAGCTGAATCTTTGAAGAGCTCTTCAGTGGCCTCTTAGCTGTTTGCTTTGCAAAGCACTACTGAAATGCTGTTGTTAGGCTGACAGCAGGCACTTCTTGCAAATGAAGGGAAGACAAAGCTGATGCTTTAAAGATGTATATGGGAAGCTTTCCTGTGTTGTAATGTCTATCTGCTTTAGCATGCTATTACAGCTGGTGCTGCTTTTTCAGCACAGTGAGAGGCTGCAAAAACATAAATGTTCTCTGGTGTTTGCTTCAGTTTGCATCTGGAATAGGGAGACACCACGGTGGGTAGAATTAACAGCATCAGTTGTTGAATACTCCAGTGCTAACATTGCACAGATTATTGCATGTAAGTAGGTAGGATAAATATTAATTAAAATAGTAGTAGAAGAAGTGGAAATGAATCGCCTGCCTCTGAGGAGCTTTCTTGTTGAGACTCTTTTAATTCTTTCTAAATCTTGGTGCCTTGCTGTGCTTGCTAAACTTCTGTTTGTGCTAGGCTGCTGTATATCAAAGCAATTGCCCCATAAACCACCACAGCAGTGGGGATGGAGAGTAGTGAATTTCAGTGGGCAACTTTAACATGCATAAATTACAAAATGAAATGGTGAGCTTTTAAGATGCCTTGATGGAGAAATAAAGATACAGCCGAAAACCATCTTGGGAAGGGGGAAAGGTACAGAACTGTCAGGTGGTGATGTATAGATGAATTTGAATTACTCTATGCATAAAACTTTTACTCTATGAGTAAAACTAAAGCACTAAAAGAGAAGAAACTAGAACTCTCCTCATCCTTGTACCCTTCTTGCATTAGTGGCAAAAGGTGTTAGAGAATCTGTGTATTTACTTTGGCTGGATCTGAGATGCCATGATGCTGATGATGAACTGCAAGACTTAAGGATCTGTCTTCAGGGGTTGTAAAGTATTCCCAGGACAAGCAGGATAACAGGTTGGGAGGGACCTTAAAGCTCACCCAGTTCCACGCCCCTGCCATGGGCAGACACCTTCCACTAGAGCAGGTTGCTCCAAGCCCCGTCCAACCTGGCTTTGAGGTGTTTAAGTGAATCCACTTATTTTGCATCATGAAAAATTTATGTCACTATCTGGAACAAATATTTTCAGATGTGCTGTCCTCTGTCAATAGAGAAGTTCCATATTTCTATGTAATATTATAGCTCATTTGGATGAATAACTGCATCCCTGGATCTTCAAATGAACAAATGTGCTTAAGAGGCTAAAAACCACATAGCTGTGTAGAAAACTCACTTGCCAAGCCTTCTGTGAGATGACATCTTTGGCAATGCTGCTGAAAGTGAATTTAAATTGGTGTGGAAGAGATAAGAGCACTTTAAACCAGCTTAGAGATGAAAAATTATTGAGCTCATGGACAGCTTGCATAATGCAAACTGGGTAGTCAAGGGCATATATAGGAACTTCTTTCTGCAAGTTATTAAAGTAATATACCTCCTTCATGTCATGGGCTGTATATGTGAAGGGACAGTAAGTAGGTAGTCTTCTGGAGATGAATAATGAAGCACCAAACATGCAGCTGCATTTGCAGCATAATGAGAGAGAATTGAAGTGTCTTTTGACATATTCTCTTCATTCTCTTTCTTGACTCAAAAGTGAAGATTGTCAGGCCAGGAAGATATTTAAGTTGCAGTTTTGAAGATGGTAAGCCATCTAGTCCCATGCCCTGGACAACAGGAGGTGCAGAGCTCCTGTCACCAAGTAATACCTGCAGCAAGTCAAGACATGACTGCAGAGTGGTTGCTCTGGAGTGTAAAGGCTGTGGCTGGTTTAAAGTAAATTCCAGCATTTGCTGGTCTTGGGACAAACTCTGTCTTAAGATGAAGTGGATGGTTGGTCATGCCTGCTGCAAGTGCTTGAATGTGAGAGAGTATGTTTCTAAGTGTTCCTTTGTCATTCTTGGTGCTTCTCTAGTGCTTGTCTTCAATTACACCTTTACAGCTGTGGGACCCTTTTGGCCCAGCTACCAACACTTGGACTCAGTTCTCATGGGGATGCTCTTCTACAGTTGATTCTTTTGAGAACCTGTGGCAACCTGATTTTCACAAGTCGTCTGCAGGGCAGGGCTTACTCATCCTGGGAGATCCAGACTCATTGAAACATTAACCCATGTTTCTCTGCTGCAGTATATGACTTGGTGTATTTATTATGCTTAGATCGATGTTTATTGTTTCCTCTTGCATCCAGTGCTTTTCCTTTCTTATTAAAATGTTGGCTCTTTGAATTGATGTGTAGTAGTCTTTCATTCCTGCAGCTACTTCTGCTTGTGTTCACTTTTGCTTCTTTAAATTAGCTGGCAAGAATCTTCATATATAAAGTTGGAGTCTCTTCAGATCAGCATGATTTAGAGGTAAGACTATCTGTTCATCACTTGATGATTAGCATATTGGGTAGACTCTTTTTAAGCTAAAGCCACCAATTTTTCTAAGGCTCTTCCTACATGAATTTGAGCATCAAAGGATTTCTGACCACTATGGGATTATTTAACCATGGCAGTGTTATTTTGCTTGGATTGGTCTTAAGCTTCAGAAGCAAAGTAGCTTCACCAAGGCATCAGTTAGCTAGAAAGATGGTACTGTACATGACAAGCTCACAAGCTGAAGTCCATGAACATGATGGGCTTCCCTGATCTGTCACCCTGGCTCTAGTGAAAGGCTGGAAAACAGAAGAGGAGGCAGCTGCAGCAGTGTAAATCCTTTGCAGTTGTAAAGTTTCATGGGGCTTGTAGGAAATGCTTTACCGTGTAGAGCTCATGCCTGTATAGACACATTTTAAAGCAGATAGATTACACTCCGGGTAGTTCATGTGATAAATGTACAAGTCCTTCGTTCAGTGAATAGGTTTTGGGTGGGAAAAGACCTTAAAGCTCATCCAGTTCCAACCCCTGCCGTGGGCAGGGACGCCTTCCACTAGAGCAGGTTGCTCCAAGCCCCTATGTCCAACCTGGCCTTGAACACTGCCAGGGATGGGGCAGCCACAGCTTCCTTGGGCACCCTATGCCAGCACCTCAGCACCTTCACAGAGAAGAATTTAACAAAAGGGGCTGGAGAGTTTGTTTTCTCGTGGACTTTATTGAATGGGGGTACAAGAACTGGGAATGTTTGTATGTGGAGTACCAAGATTGGGACTGTGAGGCTGCAGTGCTGGAAGTGAGTTTGGTTCCTAAGAGAATGGCCCCAAAGCATGTAGAAAATCTTGCTTGTTCTTTGGAGGGTGCAAAAGAAATGGAATAGAGTGGCTGTTTCTAGGGATGTCAGCCATAAGGAGGGAAGGCAATTCCTGTGCCTGTTCCCAAATGCAGAGCAAATCATTAATCCCTGTATTATTCTTGGCATACCAGAAATAGCATCTCTATTGCAAGGATTCTTTAAGCTCTTGTGAAGTTTCCTGGATGTTGAATTGAGTACCCCTCCCTTCCCAATGACTATGATCTAGGAATGAAATAACTGATTTGCATCAAATCCCTCCTTAATTTTCCTTCTCTTCATGAAGATTACATGTTGCCCATCACTTCAACGGGCCTCTCAGCCCCAGGCTTTTCAGAACAGCAGTCTTGATTCATGGTATTTGTGGTTGTCTAGCTCTATTTTTGGAGGGGTTTTGTGGGGAAATATCCTCAGTTTGACTTTTGTTAACTTCTCACAACTATTTTCCCTTGAGTATGTTCACTCTGAAACTTCCCCCTTTGAACGCATAAGCCAGTGTTTCATTAGTTTGGCATTTGCTTTGTCTGTGCATTAAAAGATTAGTTTGATTGCTTGCACTGAAGCAAAGGCTGGCTTTCAGTTCAGCTTGCTTCCCCTATTTCTCTTCACAGACAAAGGGTTGTGTTGGCAGAGCTCTGCAGGGGGCAGCTTTAGAGACACTTGTGGTCAATTCTGAACAGCTTTTCTTAGATAAGACTTACAGTCTTGGGGAGAGGCTTTGGAAATGTCAGGATGAATCACTTGGGTTGCCCCCTGGAAAGAGTTTACTTTGTGTTTTGTAGAGAAGAGGTTAATGCCCCTTCTCCCATCAGCTCCAGAGCAGCCAGTACAGGGCAGGGTACCTCCTGGAGATAATGTCCTTCCAACCACCCGTGGCTCGTATGGATAGTGCCATCACAGGTCATCCCTTCCCTTCCCAAACAGGTTATGGGCACTGACTTCTTTTACACATTCTAATCATGCAGATTCCTCCCAGAAGGTTTCAGTGGTACCAACTAGGTCAAATTGATGCTCTGTAAATGAGCAATTCCCATTTCTCTTGTTTATTACCCAAGCTTCTCACATCGGTGTAGAGGCAATTACAGAATTTGTCTCATCAATTGATGACTTGATTGATGTTGTTCTTGACATCTTGGTTTCTTTGTGCTAAATAAATAGTTGTTGGTTGTCTATTCTCTTCCTCCTCCTTCCCCTCCCTACTTTCATTCCTTGCTTCCTGGTATTTAAAATCCTTCCTCCCTCATGCAGTTTGACTGGAGTAGCCCACAAACCCAGCCTGTCATCCACCACCCCATACCCACGTGCCTTTGTGCAGCAGCAGTTACCAGCAGGTTGTCTAGCCCTTCCTCCTGCTTTCTCCTGCTCAAATGAATGTGCAGGGCACTGTCATGAGATGTGGTACTTCATGCTGATTGCAGGATCTTAAACTGAGTGCTCTGAACAGATTCTAGTATACACTCATCATGGATTCATAGAATGGTTTGTGTTGGAAAGGGACATTTAAAGGTCATCTAGCCCAAACCCTGTGCAATGAACAGGGACATCTTCAACTTGACCAGTGCTGCAAGTGTTGCTTTTAAAACTCCCTCTGGAGAAATCCTCTTCTTCTAAATGCCGTGCAGGTGCTCCGAGCAGCCTTGATCTTAATGCACCACTGAATTCTGACCAGCAACTAGGGCAAGCATAGAAATAGGAGCTCTTGCTCCAGCCAGGGAATGCAGAACCTATTTGGAGGCTGCCTTACTTTGAATGCTGTGCAGGTCTAAGTGCAGAGATGAGTAACCTGCTGACTGATGCTTGAAGGATGTATTCAGCCCCTGCTGTGACTATGGTTCAGTGACGGGCAGGGAGATGCAGGTAGTTTGGTCTTGCAGCTGATTTCCAGTTCAGAATGACATCCTGGAGTATGGCCAGGGCTGTTCAGGGAAGGACATATCTGTGAGAGACGGAGGTGGAAGCATTTGTGAATCCAAGGTGGAAAAGCCCAGAAGAGCTGCACTAAATGGGTGGGTTTGTCATGATATTGCGTGGACTAGCTTCTTCACTGTAGGTATCAGATACACTTAGGGAGTCAAGAACATGGCTTTTTGCAATAAAGAGCATGATTTGCACTTCTGCAAAGCAATGAAGACACAGCAGCAGAAAGGCAATCCAACCCAAAAAGAGACAAGTTGCTGTTTTCTGCTCTGACTTTGACAGATGGTGCACATTAGCCCTAAGCTAATACAAGCCTTGTCAGCTGCTCTGGGTGTAAATTTCAGGCCTGTATTCCCAGTGAATAAATATAGACACCTCCTGAACTTATTTCTTCTGAGCTAGAAACACAGATTTGTAAGCTGTCCCTCTCCAGGTGACCCACCATCACCTTTCTCACCAGTGGGGAAGAGTAATCATCTGCAATTCCCATCCCAAGGCCCTTCTTTATGGCCTTGTGTCCATCGTGTGACTGGAGTCAACATCCTGCTCCATTGCTGCTTCCCTGGAGAGATCTCCCTGATCCTTTCCAAATCTTACTGCCAGTGCTATTATCCCAGCCTGAAAAGGCTGGATTTGGAGAACAACCAACTGATCAAATGTAACCCTTTCTGTATCTTTTAAAGTCTGTTTTTCCAGTTTGTGTCCTGGCAGACAATTGCTTAGAGACTTTCTGGTACAGGGATCTGGGGACATAAATTTCAGGCGAGCGCATTTACTTCCTCCAGGCCATGATAATAGAGAAATGATTCACATTTATAGCTTGGGGAAGAGACGTGCTCAGCATTGATCCCACAGCACTCCTGCTTTTCTCCTGTGCAGTCGTTGGGAAAACAAGGCTCCTTCCAAGTGCTGTTGGAGGACTGCAGCAGCTCATGCTGCCTCCAAGTCCTGCGAGAGTGCTGAGCCTGTGGAGGCTGATGAAGGTGAGTGCAGCACATTTCCTCTCCCTGGCTGAGTTCTGGTTTGCTGCTAGGAGAAAGTCACCTTTTTTCGAGCCTAGCAAATATTTGCTGAGCTGTGTTTCACATCTCAGGTAGCTGCTTTGCTTGCTCCACACCTTCCTCCTGTTGTGTGCATGTGTTTAATGGATATGCAGTTCATCAGACAGTGCCGGAGGAGCGGAGCAGAGCAGACCCCGTGGGGCTTCAGATGTGTTCCAGAAGTGCAGGGAGATGGGAAGAGCAGCAGGCAGGGCCTGTCAGGCACACAGGTAGTTGTGGAATGCCACCTTGCTTGTGCTCACTTCAGTGCTTAGCTGCAGGAGAGGATGGAGATGTTCCTCTCTAGGGATAGCCCAGGCCGCAGGACTGAAAAGGCTGTGGGTCTGTCCTGACTGCTGAAAACCAGTACCATCCACAGAGCTCTTCATAGCCAAAAGCCTGAATAAACAAGCTCAGGATAAATGTGCTACTAGTTTCAACCACACTTGCGTAAATCCTTTACTCTCTCCAGTTTTTCTCCATGCCTGCAAATCCACATAGAGAAGAGACAAGAAGCACCCCATACACATGAAACTGTTATAGCTGTAACCATGAAAACCCATCTATCAGAGCCCAAGTTCCATTAGCCCTTGGCTCGCAAGGCTTTTATTTACCTTGCCTGTGTTGTAGGTCTGCTCCCAGCAGAGATGAGGACACAAGATCCTGAAACTGGCTGTAGTGCTCATACCCTAACCGAGAGATCAAAAATAACTTGGTGGATTTGAAGAAGAGCCTGTGTTAAGCATCCTTAACATCCTTTTGTGGGTTTTTCTCTTTCTGTTTTTCCTTGCTGAGAATTGTTTCTGTTGAGACATTGAGACTAATGTTATAGCAGTGACCCTCAGGGACAGGAAATCAAGAATCCCACTGAAAAGCATTTCTAGGCCTAGTGCTTCAGTGTGTGTAGGTGAGTACATCAGTCCTAGGTGATGAGATACTTCTGATGTCTTGGACTCTGACTTTGCATGGTTAGGGAACTTGGACCTTGAACTCTCTAGCTCTTTTCTCACATGACAGGGATATTGTACAGTGTTTTGACAGCTGAATCAGCCTGGAAATAATGAGCTCAAAGCAATGTTCTCTCTCGTGTCCTCTTTCCATTTGGTGAACAAGATGTATCATTTAGCAACTGAGGCCCAGGCTGTTTGTTCAGGGCTGTTGTTTAATCAGGGAGTGTGTGAGTGGAGCTCTTCTCATGGGTTCTCTTCCCAGGTTTCTCATACCATTGGCAGCTGGATGTTATTTTCCTACTCAGCATCAGAGTAAAGGAGCACTCAAGCAAATGTGGCTCAGGTTTGACTGGTGTAAATGTCTGGATCCCAATATGCTTTCATTGTTTTATGTTGCCAGGGGTTTTATGTTTCTAGAGCTGAGGAAACATGCAGGTTTTCCTGCTCTGGTGAAATTGGAATTTTGCCGTCTTTACTTTGGTTACACATAGTAACAACTGAATAGTAACTACAACATAGTCGTTGTCCAGCAGTAATTTCCATCTGAATGGCTGCAATTTTGAACTCATTTATTCTGTTTATGGAAGTACAGAGCTATCTTGTGGAAATCACTGCAAGAGAGAGCAGTGGGTTTCAGTTACTTGGGTTACATTCATCCACACATGGGTTTGCCTCAAGTCAATAGCAAGAGATGACAAGAACTGGAATACAAAACCTTGTTGGCCATGAATGTATAGGATATGCCTGGGGAGTTAGAATAACAGTAGTAAAACACACAGGGTCTGTGATTGTTGAGGTCTTGATGGTGCCTCTGCCTGTCTTTTCTTCATAACCCCCATGACATAAGATATAAGCTGAGGATTATGAATTATTGCTGAGGTGAAGGGAAATGTGGCACAGGCAGTTTCACTCCAGTCTATGTGGCCTCATGGCATCTGTAAGAGGAATTAGGGTTAAAAACCAAGAGAGCAGCATCTGTGTGGTAGCAAGGGAGCCTTAGGCATGGAGCACCATGCATTGGGCTGGGATTTTAGATGTGTTCCTCATTCTGTGGACGCTGCTTCAGGCCTCAGCAAATGTCTATGCTTTTATTCAGCAAAGTAGTCTGTGAGGTGAGGAGGATGGAGACCTTCTCTGCCTTCTGAAGGATGGAGATGTGAGGTTGCTTATGGCTGAGGAAATCAAAGGTGCATTTATCCACCTTGGTCTTAGCTGTGGTCACACTACATGCAGATCACAGGGGAATGGGCATAGCAGGCCGTACCCTACAAAGGTGTATTTCCAGGAGGAAAAATGCATGAAGAGGAATGGAGTCTCGGGACACATGTGGCAAAGGATGTCACCCAGAGGCTGATGGCAAAAAGCCCATGATGTGTAAGCTCACAGTGCAAGGACCACACTGCTCAGAAGGCAGGGACAAGCCTCTGATGAGCCTCTCTGATATGATGACTGCAAAGTCAACTGAAACTTCTAAGCCCCAGTAGCAATTCCTCTCCCTTTGGCTATGCTGGCTATTATTAACATGGGGAGGAGATACTTATGCTCTTAGGTGTCTCTGTCCTCACACTGCTCACCCATGGCAGTAGAAGCCTTGCTGGTTCAACAGTCCACTGTCCTGAACTATCCTACTGAAGAGTTCTGAGTTACCTTGGGAGGGTTACCATTAAAATATCCCAGAGAAGCAGGAAAGGAAAGCAGGTCTCCCCTTCCTCCTTCAGCACATCTCATTTCTTTTTCATTCACTGTAATGTTTCAAAGGTGTTTTGTTCCTGAAGCACAGAGAACTTGTTCCTAAAGGGAATGTGCTTATGCTTTTGTGTTCTCCCAGGCTGTTTTGGTTAATGATAGAGAATAGATTCCCCAGTATCTCTGTCATTGCATTATCTGTAATAATGCAAAGGGCTCCTTATCTGCACTGTGCATGTAATTTCTAGTGTCACTCTCAAAGAAAATTACTGCAAATGCATATATATCTGGTGGCAAGCAGCAGTAGTATGGCTGTAACAGGGAAGAGCCAGGTTGTGATTTAACTCCAGCTGTTGTGCAGAGCAGTGTATCAGTGATAAATCAGCTTTGCTGCCAAGCTGCTTTTGGCTCTGCACATTACTGGTATCCTTTGTTCCTGCAGCCATTCATCAGCCAAGGCATGCAGCGTGTTCTTGGTATGAGCCTGCCCTCTGAGGGCAGCATGGGCACTACATGAGAGGGGTTTCAGGGAGGATGGAGGAGGGAACACTTGTGCTTTCCAAAGCAGCAAGCTATAGCCTAGAATCACAGCCTAGTTTGTGTTGGAAGGGATCTTAAAGCCCCTCCAGTTCCACTTCCCCTGCCACGGGCAGGGACACCTTCCACTAGAGCAGGTTGCTCCAAGCCCCTGTGTCCAGCCTGGCCTTGAACACTGCCAGGGATGTGCTCACACTGCCATGTCAGGGCTACTGCTCATGGTGTGGGTTATCCTCAGCCCAAATCTCCTGCCTTGCGTACCAGCTGTGTGGAAAGCTCATGGACCAAATGCCAGCAGATGGTGCTCAAGAACATGCAAGAACCAGGATGTGGGGAAAGCAATAAGCATGCTTGTCCTGTCTCTCCAGCAGCTCTTGTTGCTGGAGGAAACCTGGAAGGCTTTCCTTTCCCATGAGTTTCCATGGGACTCTGCAGAGGAGATAGACTCTATTGCAGTTCTTTCTTTGCTAACTTGCATTTAGGTCACGCTCTACTGGCCTTGCAATGACAGATTGGAATTGTCCTCTGTTTGGTTTTGGTATGTCCTCTGCATCCTTCCGGGTGCAGGAGCTCTCTTGCAGAGCCACAGGCATCCTGCTGCATGGCTCCTGGCAACTCCTCATGTGCCCTAAGAGCTATCACCTAGTGACAGAATCACTTGGAGCTTGCTTACTTTGGGTTGTTTCAGAGGTTTCTTTTGTTCGGCTTATTTAAGAGGGGTAAAAAATAAGCTGTGTTTACAGAAGTAGAAGTCACATTCGCCTTGCAATCAAAACAGTCTGCAGCAGGATTGCTTGCCTGTCAGCAGTCAGGATCTGCACCAGTGCTGGGCTGGTTCCTGTCCTTACAAGTCTTTGAAGTCAGAGCTCTGTCTTCCATCCTGCTGCAGACTTCTGCTCTGATAGTCACACACAAGACTGAAACTTGTAATAAAGAAGTGAAGCAACTACGGAAGCAGCAGAGCTGCTCTTTGGAGTAGCTCTGGTGTGACAGTATCTATGCACGTACTGCCTGAGAATGCCAGGATATTTGTGTGATCAATAATTTCCATGCAGTAGGTTTTGGGTTATGATCACTTATTTCCTAATAGCATCCCTGCAGGGAATGATTGCACAGCAGATACTCTTCAGGATTTTCTTGCGGGGAATATTAAGGCTTTTTTTCCTCCAAAGGCTCTTTGCCCATGACAGACACTGAAAGAGTGGGATGTACTGGTGGTTGCCCAATGCTGGGTCAGGGATCCAATTGAGTAGCAATGGCAACAAGTCTTTACTTGAGTCATTTAGAGGCATAATGACTGGAGCTTGTGTGCGCAGTGTGCTCTGAACACAACTGAAGCAGCTCCAGCTGGTCCCCAGCAGGGTTTCAGAATGATGCTGATGTAAGGTGATCCCTGCAACCACATGAGTTTCTGGGATAGATCTAGCATACTCTTACAAGTCCTTATGTTAATGTCATTTCTGTGGGAAAGAGGCTATTGGGATTTGGGTTTAATCTTTCTCTGACCAAGAAGCAGGCACCCACTTGTGTGTGAATGAATGGGTACATGCTAGATCTTAACTGTTGCCTCTGGAGCTTGCGAACTGTTGGTGGCAATTCCAGGTTCAAACTGGAGGCCAGCAGTGGGTAACCAGGCAGCTGGCCCTGCTGTCTGCTCACAGCCTGCTGCAACCAAGCTTTGTGCTGGAAGAGAAGGGAGGAAGTTCCTGTTTCAATCTGATGGGCTCTTTGCTGTGACTGGTGATAGTTTTATTGATGATTATGTCTATGATGGTGATGTTGCTGCCAGAGAGGAGACTGAGATGAGCTCTTAAGCAGAAGTTCTTCCCTGTGAGGGTGCTGAGGCACTGGCACAGGATGCCCACAGAAGCTGTGGCTGCCCCATCCCTGGCAGTGTTCAAGGCCAAGCTGGACACAGGGGCTTGGAGCAACCTGCTCTAGTGGAAGGTGTCCCTGCCCATGGCAGGGGTTGGAACTGGATGAGTTTTAAGGTCCCTTCCAACACAAACCAGTCTGGGATTCTGATTATTTGTTCAGTGTCAACTCTGGCACCTCACAGTGAAACCATGTCTCCAGATCTGTGGCTGACTTCTCCAGGTCAGCTTATCTGACCCCACGCACATGGCATGATTAAGTGACCGCCATAATGGCTGTTGGGGCATGTCTAGTTGTTTCACCATCAGGAGTGGATTTGCCCTCTTCATTGGCCATGAAGTCTGGATGGGTAATGGCAAACCCTTTGGGAGCCCCTTGAAGAGAGAATTACGCTTTCCTTGGCACCAGTGGGATAGGAGGGAGTTGTATGACTCACTGGGTGAATTCCAGAGGCTGAAGGTAATTCCCAATATCAAATCTGTCTTGCTTGGAAACCTTTGGTTCTCATGGAGTGTTTTTGCCTGTGAAGTGCTGAATGTGTCCTATCAACTTGAATGTACTTGGTGCCACAAATCAGCACTTGCTCAGCAAAGTTCACGAATGAACCTCTACTTGTGTGTTATTTTTGGGTGCAGAATAAGGAATCCATTCAAGTGAAGCTGATTTGCAAGGATAAAGTGAAGTGGGAGAGTAACAGTGACTCAGCTCAGCACTCCTCAAATGAATTCAGTGCTAACCTCCCATTAATGATTTAGCACAACCACTGCAAACACCATAAATCAGATGATGAAGACAATTCAGGTGTCCTGGTTGACATAATCTTCAGGCATGAAGTGTCACTTGTGCTTCTGAACAGTTATTAGTGGCAGGATGCGGCAGTGAGGGTGGCTGGTGGCTTGGCAAGTTGAATGCATGAAGACTGATGAGCTAGTGCATGGTTTTAATTCTGAAGAAGATACAGTAATATTCCCAGGATTCAGAGGGAACTTCCTGTGTTTCAGGAGGTCCTGCTGGCTGTATGTTGTCTAATGCAGCCCACAGTGGCACATCGCTGGCTCACTTTCAACCTGGTGTCTATCAAGTCCCTCGGATCTTTATCTGCAGAGCTGCTTTGTGGAACGTCAGCCCCAACAATGCCTTACAGGAAATGGTGTTAAAGGCCTTATTGAAGTCCAGGTAGACAATATTCACTACTCTACCCTCATCTATCAGGCCAGTAAGTTCATTGTAGAAGTTTCACATGCTGGTCAAGCTACCTTCCCTTTGGTGAAGCTGTGCTGCCTACTTTTGATGATTTTCTTGTCCTTATGTGCTTGGAAAGGGTTTCCAGGATTAGCTGCTCCATCCTTTCCAAGGTTTAAGGTGAAACTGTCTGACCTGTATTTCTCTAGGTTTTGCTTCTAGCCCTTCTTGAATATAGGAGTGACATTTTCTTTTCTCTAGCCCTTGGGCACTTCTCCAGTCACCATGATCCATCGATGGTAACAAGTGGCCCTGCCATGACATCTCCTAACTCCCTCAGCATTCATGAGTGCATCCCATCCAGGGCTCATGGACAAATGTATGTCTAGTTTGCTTTAGTATCCCTTTATCTGATCCTCTTCCATCAGAAGTACATCTTCCTTACTCCAACCTTTCCCCCAGGTCTCTGGAGACCCATACCAGACAAAGCTGGAATGACAAATCCTAGTATGGGTCCAGCGTGGCTGGTTTTGTTTCTGGCATGCATGGATGCCTCCAGCAACCTGGATACTTGTCTTCTACCAGGTGGCCTCAGGGAGGAATTCTGGGTTGCTGGCCTCAGCCTGGAGAATGGTATCTCTAGGAAAAGGTGGGGGGGGGGGGGGGGGAGGGAAAGGCAGACTGCTGCTGCTGGGGCAGGAGAGGGAATGACAGCTCCAGGGGATGGTCAGAAGTGCATGGTGATGCAGGGAGGAGGATAGCTGGGGTATTCAAAATGAATAATTCTGGCTGCTTTAAAGCAATTATCTGCTTTCAGTGAGCAGTCTTCCAAGGAAATATTATTGTAGACAAGCCATTAGGGAAGCAGATGAAATGCTCTGGGGCTCAAATAGTGACAGAGACCTGTCCTTCACTTGCTGGTCTCTGCTCCCCTCTCACGTCTCCTTTCACAGGGAAATCCATCTTTCCTATGCAGTTAGTCCTGAGGTGTCAGAAACTGGTATCTGTGTCTTTCGGGGAACTGGAAGTGCTGGGATACATCAGAGCTTCTCCCTGAAGCAGAGCTCCAAGGCTTGTTGATACAAACACACCTGGGTACCATCACATCCAAACTGAGCTGGGCAATCAGAGCTGCTGTGTAGTTTCCCTCTTGCAGATTCTTAACAGTCGCTGATACAAGGGATTCCCAGCAATGGAGTCCTAAAAGCTAATGCCAAGTAGCATTTGAATGCACTGCTGGGAGCTTATCTGCCTGGTCTGATGTGTGCTCTGCTGGTTCATGGATCTCATGGCTGGAATATGTTCCTTTTGGTAAGCAACGCCAAGGGAGAGTTGCCTCTGTTTTACATGAGCAGTCCTGATGGCCTCACCCCCATCCCAAATTTTGTCCTGACCTTAAAAAGGAACAGCATGTTGCCTCCTGAAGTATGATGAGTAGTGAGGATGGAGGAGCTTGTGTCTGCTGGCTCTTGGGAGGTGGATTTCACCTCCCATGCCTCAGAAGGGTTGCTACAGCATTAGGCAGCTGACTGGCTTTATTAAAATAGCTGTTTGAAGCTTTGATGTGCTTTGCCTATCCTTTCACTGAGCTTTGGACATCTGTTTCACTGCAGGGCCCAGCTGTGATCCACCATGGACTTTCAGGATTTGTTTTCTTTATATCCTGGCTCTAGCTGTGCTGACAAATCTGACTGTATTTGGCCTGTCTGGGTGACATGGTCTATTAGAATCAGGGTCACTGCTATTGCAGTGTCTCCAGCCTGTGTGTTGGGGTGATGGCAGCTGTGCCTGGCTGCTCCTCTGGTGACTCAGGTGGCAGAAGCAGCTCTCCAGATCTGGGGTCAAAGCCAGGAGCATCAGATACTGTGCATCAGCATGAATGATTCCCTGTGTACACATGCTTAGTGTAGACAGTATCCTGTCTGGGCAAAATGAGTCTGCTCATGTGGGACATTCTAAACAGAGCTGGTTGCCCACATTGTGCAGTGCCACTTCTGCCAAAAGAGTGTGCAAGGAGCTGGAAAACCTCAGGGTCTCACTTAGGGTCACAACAGACTATGGTGCACTTGGAGATGATTTGCATGCTGTTAAGCAGCCACAAAGGAGAGTCCAGGGGATGCTATCCAATCCCTCCACCCCCAGACACTTGTGTCTCATGCTGCTTGCTCTGTCTGATGGTACAGTCTTCCTTCTGCAGCCAAGAATCCCTATATGGACACATACAGGGGATGGACATGGGGCATGAAATTACATCAAAGTTACCTGTCATGTCTAAGCCATGGAAAGGTGTTGCCAAGCCAGGAGTGACTGGACTTTTACTTCAGGGTCCTTAAGCACAAAGCTATTTTATTTTGCTGAGAAACTCTTAAGCCAGCTCAAAGAAGCCAAGCTAAGCTCCTCAAGACGGGGTGGCAGAGCCTGTCAGGTCAATGTTCCTTCTTTTGATCAGTATTTCCCCTTTAATTTCTACTTTAATTCTTTTGAATCACTGGTTGGAGTGACATCTAAGTAGAAAAGGCACCAGGAGAGCCCAGTGGTTGTGTTTCTATGCATGGAACAGCTTGTTTAGCCCTTGCCCATGTGCTGGGTGAGACCATGAAGTGGTTGCTTTAATGGGTTTGGATGCTGGAGTGTCATGTTCCATGAGACCTCATGGGCCTTGCATTGCCTTTTGAAATACAGATGTGTAGCCATGTCCTGGAGCAGAGAGGGGGAGTGATGAGCTGCTGATCACCCCTGCTCTCCTCTCCTTGGGTGCTGACAGGCTTTTACTACTGTTACCTCCTTGTGGATGGCTCTTTCAAGATGCCTGTCCTTACCTGACAGAATAGGGGCCCTCTATGAACAAGTGCCCCACAAGGTAACACCAGTATCCTTCTGCCACTGGTCCCACTCTAATCCCTGCCCAGTGCTGCACTCAGCAGTGCTGCATGCAAGAGAGGAGAGTGAATACAGTCCTCTCTCCAGGTCATGTTGCATCTGTGGTGACTTAGGAAGGACTATGGTAAATGCTTCTGTGCTAGCTGTGTTTTATGAGTAAGTAGATTCCAAATAAGTCCTGACTGATCCCTTTCAGTCTGACAGAGATGAAGATGCAGCAAAATGCAAGGTTGGTTGGTAGCACCAAGTGCTCCTGGAGGGACAGGCAGAGCTGATGGCAACTTGTCAAAGTAAGAGAAGATGCTCTAGGGTCATGCAGAGTAATGTGGAAAGAAAACTGGGCAGACGTTGAAGCCCTGCTTTCTGGGAGGTGAGCTGCCTGCAGTGGCAGTGTCTGGGTGCTCTGGGCTGCATTGCAGATGAGTTGGAGAGGATTTAACCATGGCCATATTCACTGTGGTGGGTCACTTGGACCTTAGGAGATGCAACAGGAGTTTGCTCACCAATAGCTGAATGTTGTGATTTAGCAAGTCTGAACTGTCCTTTCCCCAGAAACCTCCAAATATGCAGTTTCTGTCCCCAGTCTTACACTTTTTAATGGGTTAGGAAGAAGCTTTTCATGTGTGCAGGCTGAGATGGGGCAGGGCAGAACCTCAGTTGCAGCAGATGACAAAAGCAAATCTAGCCAGGAGGCAGACTGAGGATGAGAGAGAGCAGCAGAAAGAGACCTGCAGCCCTGGGCAGATATCCCTAAATGATAGGTTAGCATTGGCAATTGCGAGTCACAAGATGTTATAGCTCTGTTTCCTCATAGTCTTTCCGTTGGGCTCAGTCAGTATCTCGAGCAAGGCTTCAGGGAGCAGGGATTTCTAGGAAAGAGCTATTTAGCACTCATGCAGCAATCTATTCAAGTGCTCCTGTGCCAGACTCTGGATAAAAAGAGGCAATTCCAGTGCCAAAACCCCCATGTTCTTGTGGGTTTTGCTTTTGTTTGACAGAAAAAGGCCACTGCTCTGAGAAAATGAGTCCCAGGCTTCTTGGAGCACTTCATCCTCTGTAGCTCAGCCTTTGAGTTAGCAGAGCTGGGGTGGGAGGAACCCATCTTGTTGCTTTGCTCATCTCCTTGGGTTTCTTTATGACTTCTCAATGTTTTATTTCACACTCCATGTTCCCCTCCTGAGCCTGGCAACCTGGAAGCTAGACTCTGAGGAGGCTTAGCCAACCAGTCAATTGATGCCATTCCCAGCCCATTTCAAACATCGCACCACACACTTTTACTACAGCCCTTATAAACTAGGTCTGAGCTTGCAGCAGCATGTGAAAAACATCTCATCTGTTGTATGGGGCATTATTTCCTTGGGCTTGGAGATGAGCCCATCTCTATGCATCTGACCAACATGAAGGCCAAGCTCCTGGGCTCCTTTGATGCATGTGCTTCTGCCTTATTCTGTGCCATGTCCTTGTTATCCAGGCTGAAATACTTATGGGACAACTTCTCCTAACAGAGACCCGAAATCTGGGTCAGTGCTTATGGACTGAAGTAGCACTTGTTTGATAAGCTTGTTCCCTGTAATGAGAAAATATCCTGGTGTGATGTGAAAGGTGCCTTTGAAGCCTCGAGAGATTCTGGAGAAAGGAAAAATAAGGGAGGGGGGAATTTAATCCTAAATTTAATTGGCATTAAAAACTGGCCTTTTGCGTATTGAAATCCTGCAGCAGTATGGTAGCTGTGCTGATTATTGCAGGAATGAGTGAGAACTCCTGGGTGTTCAACTTGCCATCAGCCATAGCACGTCTGTCAGTCCCCTCTAATTATACAGATCTGTAGCTTTCCATAGGGCTTGAGCATATTTCAGAGCAAAGGCACTCAAAGTTCATGACAATTTGGCCATAAGCTGACCTGGCCTTCTTTTACAGTGGAGTCATAAAATCCCAGACTGGTTTGTGTTGGAAGGGACCTCAAAGCTCATCCAGCTCCAACCACTGCCATGGGCAGGGACACCTTCCACTAGAGCAGGTTGCTCCAAGCCCCCGTGTCCAACCTGGCCTTGAGCATTGCCAGGGATGGGGCAGCCACAGCTTCTCTGGGCAACCTGTGCCAACACCTCAGCACCCTCACAGGGAAGAACTTCCTTACCTCCAACCTGAATTTCCCCTGTTTCAGTTTGAGCCCATCACCCCTTGTGCCGTCACTACAGTCTCTGATGAAGAGTCCCTCTCTGCATCTTTGTGGCCCCCTTCAGACACTGGAAGCTGCTCTGAGGTCTCTATGCCGCTTCTCTTCTCCAGGCTGAACAGTCCCAATGTTCTCAGCCTGTCTCCATACGGGAGGTGTTCCATCCCCTGCTCATCCTTGTGGCCTCCTCTGGACTTGCTCCAACAGCTCCATGTCCTTTTTATGCTGTG
Source organism: Pezoporus wallicus (assembly GCF_028554395.1). Lineage (NCBI taxonomy): Eukaryota > Metazoa > Chordata > Aves > Psittaciformes > Psittacidae > Pezoporus > Pezoporus wallicus. The sequence goes on along the minus strand of NW_026635397.1, from coordinate 688,376 downwards.
GACACCAGAACTGCACACAGTGCTGCAAGGGAGGGGTGGCTCGCGAGAGAAGTAGAAGCACCCTTGGTTGAACTAAATTTCTCCATGTTCTTGGGTCTTGGTGCACCCTCTGAGGTGAGGTGTGGAGGCAGCTTCTTTCCAAAGAAAACCTGACTGTTACTATACATGGGAAGTCAAGACTACAACCCCAGCTTTATGAACCCCTCCAGTACTCTGTCGTTGTTGCCCAAGGTCCAGCTTTGGCCAACAGTGGCTGTTGACTACTAAAGTCAATATCTTCCAGACTGAGCCAAAGAAATTTTTCCTTCCTCTTGAAGTCTGTCCCATTTTCATTTGTAAGCACAGGGATTTTATTGGAAGTTGCTCTGATCTTCCTGCAAAACCTCTACTATGATTACCTTAAATCCTTACCTTCACAAAGATGCAGTTAATCGGGATCCTTCTATTTCATATGCACGACTTGATTGAATATCTGTCCTTGAAGGAGCTGAAAAAGCAGTTGTCTCGTGCTGTCAGCAAGCAGAGGGCTGGCCTCATGCTAGACCTTAGCTAATCACACAGCCTAGGTGCATTGGATGCTGTGAAGGGCCTCTGCCTTACTCTCTGCATGTGCCCCAAATCTAAGACCCTGTATTGCTTTGTACTGACCTTAGGTCTGCTGGACCCTAAATCTAGAGTACACTGCACCATCCCTGAGATACCACCACTGCCCTGCTCTACAGCATCTCTTCTCATCCCCCACTGTAAAGTGCCCCACTTGTCCATCCACTGCTGCTGACTGACTCCCTGTAGGACTGAACTAAGCTATCTGCCTCCTGGGTATCCCTAACCAAGTGTAAATCCTTCTTCACTCCTGCTGTGAAAGCAGATCTCAACAGCAAGGGTCTTTCCTGTGCTTGCCCCAGTGCTACTGTCCAGCATGAAGCACTGGGGGACTTTATTGCATTTCTCCTGCAGCAGGTTCAAATAAAACAAGCTTTGTGTTTGTGTCTTAATTGCATTGAAGGCATGTTTCTGCCCATGCTGCAGTTAGGAGGCTAGCAAAGAGCAGGCACAATGAGAGCAAATGGGCCGAGTCCTCCCGCCCGGATCGCATTTAAGTGCAATAAACAACCAGAGGCTGTTAAATGCTGAACGCAGCAGAGAGCAACTTGCCAGCTTGGCTCCAAAGGAGGCCTCTTGCCTCCTGCAGGTCTGGAGAGTCAGCTGAGGGGACAGGGAAGTGTCACAGCAGTGCTCACAAACCTTAAGTGCTCACAGCAGTGGGACTGCTGTGCTTAACCATGGCTCTTGCTAATGAGACAGGCTTGTGCTTCCCCCAGCCTGGTCCTTTGCTCTGTGCCACATATGGGTGATGCTGTCTGAGATTAATGACAAGCTCTGAGCGGGAGGACTCGTGTCCTCACTGGAGTGATGCATGGTCTAATCAAGCCTGTTCCTTCTGAGAGTGACTCTGGCAAGCAAACTCCTACCCAAGTACCAGTAAATGTTTCTGTGAAGTTGGAGCAAAACCTGAACTGACTCTTGACTTTCTTTGACTTCCAAGTCACTCGGGGCATGCTGAGACCGCACAACCCTCCCATGGAGACTAACAGGGTCCTATTTTTCACTAAGAGTCATGTTTACTTTTGTGAGACACTTTGTCTTACTTAAAACTAATTCAACTAAAGTGATTTTTAAACCCAGTCAGACTTTCAATACAAGCTGCATTTTTTGGAAGGCTATAAGGCAGACCAGCCTTTCCACATAGACCAGAGCATGGTTTAGCCTTTTCCTTGTGGGTTTTGATCTCTTATTGGTGCTTCACTGGTATTAGCTATTTTTACTACTAGGTGTTTACTGGTGTAAACTTCTCAGGTAACATGCAGTGTAAGATGGTCAGATGTTACAGCAAATCACTGAAATCTCCACATTGATCTGTGAAGAATGCTGCTCGCTGTTGCATCCTGTATTTGTGACCTCTGGCAGGAATGAGTGATGATGGAATTAGGCCAATAGTGGGGGAAAAAAAGGAACAGAGATGGGGGGGGGAATGCACATTGAGTAAGGTAAGAAAGTGGTTCTTAGCTAACAGAAAGAGAGGAAGATATCTATGCTCTAAAGCACCTGCTTCTCCTCAGAAAGAGGAGCAAACCCACCCAGCACAAGTGCTGGCACCATACAGTGAGGTTGGAAAAGACCTTTAAGATCATCAAGTCCAACCCTTACCCCAGGATTGCTAAGTCCACCACTAACCCATGACATTAAACCACAGAGGGCTGGGGGACAAGAGCAACCTTCATGTTTTCAGGCCTGCTTCCAGCCAAAAGAGGTGATTTAAAAGAAGTCCTTGTGGCGGAGCAGTAAAGCTATTTAAGCATATGTCCTTAAGTGCATTTGCTTTCTGACCAGCCTGAGTGGCCACCACATCTTCAAGCAGGAGAACCTCGAAGGTAGCAAATTGCTTGGCTCATCCTGCTATCTTGCTGAAAGGTGAGGGGTCCTTTGTAATGGAAGTTCAAATTCCATGGGCCTGTATTCTGACTTGGCACCTTCCAGTGCTTTCTTTGTGCTGCCAGTGGCTTTGTGAATATCTTTTATTTCTTCTGCGCCATACAGTGCAGCCTGTTCAGTGATTGTATGGCTGCTCTGTATTGATACCTGCCAGCAACCATGTGTAATCCTTCCTCAACACCAAGCACGTCATCCAGGCCATTCCTGTTGACACTGGGGAATTGCTATGTGACAAGGGGACACATGGCTCCTGCTTGGAGATGTGGCAGGGCTCTCTGACCTGCTGCAGGGTACACAGCCTGAAATCCAGGCTTGTTATGGGAAACCACATGCGGGCTTCTCAGCCTCTGCATCTTCCTGCTTGGGAGCCCAGGGATACAATATGATGGAGGAAAGAGTATTTTGTGGCTGAGGAAATCTCCGGTGCTTCCTAATTCTTCCTGAGGAACCAGCCTTGCATTATGGATAGGGTGTGCTGCTGGAAACTGGAGGAGTAAGGCAGAGGTTGAGAAATCCCACTTGGCCCTTCACATTCTCTGTAAAATAGGGGTGCCCTGAGAGCTGCTCCTGTATTGAGCTATATATAGCAGCATCTGGGAACCCACAGGTAAGTGGGCTCTGGAGCTGTATCGCTTTCTGGGCAGCTCTCTTGTACTAAGGCATGTACAGGTGTAGCATGGATGGTCCTGTGAGTGTATGGTTAGTTACAGAGAGCTCAGACCTAGACAATTCTTTTTCTTCTTGAGATAGCAAGTGATCCCCTACCCCCACAAGCTGAAACAGTGGCTGGGAGGAAGCTTCTCAGGGACACATCAAAGCCAAAAGATCTTGTCTTGAAGAAAAGAGTGGGCTGTGTTTGGTGTGGGACTTCTAAGTACAACCACTTCAAATGCATCCATGTTCTTTGGTCCTTAAAAAAAGGCAGATTAGCATCTCATTGCCAGTTTCAAATGATGGACTTTGCACTGGGGACCAGACTGCCAGGCCACCCTTTGCTATTTATTGCCCCTAGCAATTTCCTTGGCCTTTAGGAAGCAAGACGTGGAAGCTGAACATTGTAATTACTCTGGAGGTTACCAAGGCATTTCTCCCCTCCAAAGAAAACTGTTATGAAGCTGGTGCAGTAACTAAAACTCTTGCAAAAGCCAGGCCAAACAGTACTTTTAGAGGAGTCCATATGCTTATACATGAAGGTCAGCCATGTATTTTGTGTTTCAAAGAGAGCCAGGCTGCAAGCAGGCTGCACAGAGGGGATGGAGCCCCTGTTCTCTGCTCCTCTGAGATACAAACCCGTGTGTTTCTCTCCACAGATCCACTGCAGATAAGGTCAGATGGGCTCTAGGTCTTGAGCTTGCAGTTATACTGGTGCCTGAGCCACTTCTCAGCACTCTGATGGCAGCTCCTGGAACATCTCTTGCCTCTGCTTGGTGCTGTGAGAAGCTCTGCTCCTTCACTTACAGTGGCTCTGTGAGGCCAGGAGGGCAGCCATAGCGTTGCAGTTGGAGCAGTGCACATCTGGGTGCTGAGGTGAGCATGTCTTGACTGAGGGTTCCACAGCTGGATCTGGTGTTGGAGGGCTCAGGTAGGCTGGCTTGGAGAACTTGCAGCCTTAACTGTTACAGGGGGCAAGTGGACTACAACCTAGTGATGGGGAAATCAGGATGGGCCATTGTCAGAAATACTCTTGCAAAGCCAACTCCTGCTTCTCTTGAATCAGTCCACTGCAGGGGCTCTTGCAGTGAGCTGGGTAGCCAGGAGGTGGGGAGCAAGGCTGCGCTCAGGTGATGTGATGGGCAAGAAGGAACCTGCATACTTATTTGTGAGATGTTTCTCTTAAGTTCCTTTCATGCACGTGCAGCTGAGTCCATCCACCTCTGTTCATCCATGTCTGCAGCCTTGTGTGTGTGGAATCAGGGGATGTTAACATTAGAAAGGACATTGCGTGCATGTGAGACCTTGTGCTAGAGTCAACTGAATCTTCTCCCTGTGGAAAATGCCTTTTTGAGCAAAGCAGAAAGTTTGGGAAGCTAAGTTTTCATTGATATCTATGTCCCATGTGTTGTCACCCCAGATACTGAAATAGTGTCTTAGTAACAGGGGAAAAGGAATATCCTCCTTCTTGCAAAACTTAATATAGTTCTCTCCCTTCTGAACATTGATGGGGAGGAGCAGAGTTTGCCTTAGCTCATAGCCATGTAGAGAAAGGATTTCTTTCATCCACCAGCAGGGTCTAGAGGAGCTGTGGCTGTGACACTATGTCAGTCTTAGTTCCACCCTCCTGCCATGTGCAGGGACACCTTCCACTAGAGCAGGTTGCTCCAAGCCCCTGTGTCCAACCTGGCCTTGAACACTGCCAGGGATGGGGCAGCCACAGCTTCTCTGGGCTGGGAGTTTAAATGGGAGTCTCATCTCCAGGGGAAGGAGGAACAGCGGTCACTGCTCAAGTAAGGTCAGACTCTGCTTTGTCTAGAGAGGCAAGGACTGAAAGACCAGAGCAGTTGAAGGGAACGTGAGCTGGGTCCAGCTGTCATTGTCCAGAGCAAGAAGGTGCCTTCATCCTCAGCCAAAGGCAGCTTTCTTCCCTGCCTGCGGGCCTCATGGTGTTGAAAGCTTCCCGATGCTGGTTGCAGAACATGAGGCACATCTGCTCTGCTTTCTTGGGCGGGTGCATCAAAGCAGGAGCTGTACTTGTGTGCACGTGGGATAAATCAGTGCATGCAATTAAGTGCCCAGTTATTCCTCCAGCAAAGGGCTCAGCTTTCTCCCTGCCTCCCTCTGCTGTGGTGGTGCTCTGCATGCGAACGCCATGGATGTGGAGGGGAAAGTGTGTTTCTCTAGGATGCCTTTCCTTTGCTGCCACAGAGCAGCAGCTTCTCACATGTGTTTGATGAGGGGATTCAGTCTGTCAGGCAGAGAACAAAGTTAACCTAAAAGGGGGCTTGGCAGGGAGGGAGACCACATTGCATTAAAAGTCAGCTGGAGAAAACTGTCCAGGATTAGACACGCATTTTGCATATCAGCTTATTGTGTTATTAAGCCTGCTTGAAGCCAAAGTGCAGGCAAACACCTCTCAGCCATGGAAGGGAGGGATGATGCTGTAAAATACCCAGAGCTGGAGTCTGCACCTCTGTTAACACCTCGAGCAACAATCAGAGTTACTTGGAGGCTGTGTCAGCTCTGGTACTTGACCCTCACTAGAAAGGTTAAGGGGGTTAGACTAGTTATCAACATTTAAGGGGGTTACACCAGATGACCTTTGAAGGTTCCTTCATACCCAAACTATCTTATGATTCTATGATTCAAGTTACCGGGTTGGAAGCAAGCATGCTTGAAATCTAGATGGGAAAATCTTTTAGCTGGACCTTGGGTTACAAGGCCAGCATCAGCAAGATGAAGTTGATGGGAATTGCTGGGAAGCCCTCCTGCATTCCTTCCATCCTGCCAGCCAAAGTAGCAGAGAAGATGAGGCCCTCAGTGCCATGGGTTAGTGGTGGACTTGGCAGTGCTGGGGTAAAGGTTGGACTTGATGAGCTAAATGTCTTTTCCAACCCAGTTGGTTCTATGATTCTAAGATCCTTCCACTCCCAGTGCCTGACACAGGAGGAACATGTCATAATAAACACCTGACAGGGAACCACCAGCCCTTTTACTGTATTAAAACCCTGTCTATTAACAGTACCTGCCACTTCACCTTCTGGCTATGCAGAGAAAGGGAAACTACAATAGAAGGTGAAGTCACTAAAGAATGATGTTAATACTGAGAGAAAAGGAAAATTACTCATTCACTGAAGCCTAAGGGCAAACTGAGTAACTTCTGCAGCTCAGATGGCTCTCTCTGATTGCTGTCTTTAAAAGAAATCTTCTGAACTCCCATTCTCCTTTTCAATCCAGTGTTTCTTATATGCTGATGGACTTATTTCCTGGAAATCTGTGAGCAAGTGCAGTCTTCCTGATGTTGTGTATCCAGGGCAATTGTGTCATGAAAGTGCTTTACCTGTACCTCCTGGAGTGGGGTAGGTGCCTTATCAGCAGCCTTGAATGAGGCTGGAGTAACAGGTGAAAATGCTGTTGTTCCAACCTGTCTGTGTCACTCCCAAGGAGCCATAGGTGTTATCTGTGACTCTCACTTCAGGTTTGGGTTTTTTGCTTTGTTATTAAAGCTCTCCTCCAAACCTTGAAGGTTTGCATAGGAGAGCAGGTGAGAGGTGTGATTCCCTGGCCCCACTGCCTTGTTCTTGAGCTGGACAACAAGTTGCGCTGGTGCTTCACACACAGACTGGCTTTGGGTAAAGAGCTGAGATGACTTGAACAGGTTTGAGATGCTGCAAGTATCTTAGGGAGTTTGGACATTCCAAGTAGCATTCTTTGTAATGGAGATGGATGGTGTTGTTTTCTCCTCGGTGTGAGGAAACGCATTTGGTTCAATGTAAGGAAAGGGTTAGGAGAGAGCTCTCTCAAGGTGACTTGAGCTTCTATAACTATAGAGCTCCCACCTGATTCTTCCATCAAAGCTCATTTGCTTGATGGCCAAGCCTGGCAGCAGATAGTCCCATAAATGTGCTGAAAAATGAAGGTTATTACATTAGAAGGTCTCAGCTACACCTCATTTTTGTGGAAGATTCCTATTCGGGGGGTGGGGAGAAAAGCAACTTGGGATCCCTTCCATTGTGCGGAGAAGAAAAGGTTGAGTGATCCCAGGGAAAAGAAGAGGCTTGTGGGAGCCCAGGAAAGAGCAGTCTGAAAAAACCCAAACATCTATTTTTTACTTTGGAAATAGGCTCCTTGGAAGAGTAATTGTGTATAATTATGTGTATGTGTGGTTATGTAGTGAGAGTCAGGGCTGGACTGGGAGTTTGGGCTGATGTATCACATCTACATGGTATCCTAATGACAGTTACTCTGAGCAGAACACTTGTACTATCCTGGTTATAGATTGGCAGGAGGCAAGAGAGAGCTAAATCATGGTGTCTGAAAGCTCATAGTGAAAAGCAATAGGTTACTGATGCAGAGAATAATACAGACTGTTTGGATTTGGGATACAGCTGATCCCTTGTGGTACAAGATGGCATCTTTAACTGTCACAGCAGCTATGTGGTCATGAAATACCTGCAGTATGAAGTTGCATGCTCTCAGCTTGTGTAAATCAGCATGGATTTCTCCAGGGCTGTGATGACTGATAACAGCTTAGGTCCTGGCTTATGGCTTGTGTGCTGGTTGTATGTGTACAAGAAAACATGTTCTGCATTAATGTAGGACCCCCTCTGCAGGGGTCTTGTGCTGCTGAACAACAGCCTGTGAGCTGTCTGGGTGAGGTGTGTTCCTCACCCAGCTCATAGGATGCTGTTGGCTGTGCCCCCTGCACAGTCCAATTGGTGTCTGCTACCATTTAGTCCTGGTCCCTCATCCTCCTCTGAGCTGCAGGCTGGAGAAGTTGAGCCAAGTGGGTTGCTCTTGTGACTGTGGTTAAGAAAATGTTAATTGAAGACCAGGAGGAAGTGGTGCCTCTTTATATTGACACCCCTTTTTTTCATTGCCTGCTTTCAGAAAACCCCAACCTTGCAGCCTGTGCTCTGTTCATCCCAGACTGGTTTGGGTTGAAGGGACCTTAAAGTTCATCCAGTTCCAGCCCCTTGACATGGGCAGGGACACCTTCCACTAGACCAGGTTGCTCCAAGCCCCATACAGCCTGGCCTTGAACACTGCCAGGGATGGGGTTGATTTGCCCAAGCCCCCTTCTGCCTCACCCCATTGCTGCCCACATTTCCCTCACCCTGTGGAGAAGTGACTACACAGTAAATCTATTAAGATATTAATGCTGATGACTGGAGCCCAGAGAGAGGTCATTTGTCTGCAGAGAGTTAAATCAATATATCGCTGAATCACTTTGCAAACTGAATTGTCCAGTTGCTGCACAGTCTTCACTGCTGGGCCAGCTCAAGCCTTGCTGATGCTAATGGAGCAGGCAGCACCAGTCTACAGCTGGCCATATCGGGGGGACACCACACCAAGAGGAGAAGCAAGGAGAGCCCCAGTGTCATGGTCTGTCCCAGAGCTGCATGACAGCCAATGCCCTTCTCCTCACCCTTCAGTGGAAAAGACAACCCTTCCCTCCCCAGTGGCTACCTACAGCCCCTCTGGGACCATTCAAGGGGTCCTCCCCATCTTGGCCCTATTGCTTTGTCCCCTGGGGCATGTTCTGACCCATGGGTGCTGCTGCATGTGTGTTCAGTTCTCAGCAGGGCTGAGCCTGGTGCAGGCTCCTCCTGGTACACGGTGTATTTCATTATCTTCAGGCTTTCAAGTTAACCTCTGGGCAGCCCCACAATGATGGGTCATCAGTTTTTTAGCCCACAGGTATTTCCAGACTCTTATCTCCTTTAATCATAACTTGGCTGAGCAAGCCCTACTGAGCTCTGTGAATCTCTCCACATAAATCAATCCCTCAAGACCCTGGCTGTGTGTTGTTAATCAGCTTTGAGCTTGCTTGGGTTTGTCAGCCTTTCTGGGAATGGCCTGCCATGAGCTCAATGAAATCCAGATGCAATTACCAGGGTCCTACAGAGAAGAAGGATTACTTCCTCACTGCACAGGCTGGGGTCTGTCTCTGCACAACTGCATTGGCCTTCTGTTTGCCTGCTGTATTGCTTCGCTGTGTGACAGATCCAGGCTAATCTATTAAGGAGTCATGCTTCATGTGGAGCAGAAGGAACATTCCAAGGTGGCTCAAAGGGAAGGAGGGCTCTAGCTTGTACACCTGAGCAGCAGAAGGCAGGCAGCAAGGGTGGCCCTGATGGACATTGCTGCTTGAATGTCTCATTGTGCATGATTTGGGGCTGCGTTTCTGCATCTGGTTCATGTGGATGCTGGGTATGGATCATAGGAAGGCAAAATGTTTGGATGAGTGCAGTGCAAGTGTATGCTTTTGGGTGAGGTGTAAGCAGGAGGAACCTGGAATAATGACTTGTGTCATGGTGATCTAGCAAGCCAAAGGTTGATGTTGTCAAAGACTGGACCAAGACCTAAGGTTGTCTGTAGGGAGCTGCCATGAACGCAAGGCAGACACAACCCTCCAAACAAGGGATGGGTGTAGGAATGTGCCTGTATGCTGCATATACTTCATTTTTTAGTGCTATTTGCAGTCCAGAGGAGCTGCAGAACCAACAGGAGCAGGACTCAGTGCTGCTCCTTGCTGGGGTAGCTGTCATGCTATCACCCTGTGAGCCCCCAGCACTGCTGTGTGTGCCGCAGACACCCTCAGCTCTGCTCCTTCTCTTGTGGCCTCTGTCAAGGTTTGACTTGTGGAGATGGTAGAAGAGAAGAATCAATCCTCCCTGGAAGGTGAGACAAGGAGGGAGCACCTGGGCACATAAATAACATCCAGGGATACCACAAAGGACAGGTCAGAGTGGCTGGCACAGGATAAACGAGGGACCTTGATGAGAGAAGGGCAAGGTGTGCTAGATACCTGCTGAGAAGGGCAGAGGGAATAAAAGAGTTTGACAGGAGCAAAGATACAGTTTTAAGGTAGCTTCTAAGGCATAAAAGGGGGAGCAGCCATGTTGCTTCCAGCATATTGAACCAGTGCTGCCTATACGTAGGCAGTGTGATCTGCTCTTGAGAGCCAGTCAGCACCCTGATACATCTGTTTCATAGGATCACAGAATGGTTAGTGTTGGAAGGGACCTTAAAGCTCATCCAGTTCCAACCCCTGCCATGGGCAGGGACACCTTCCACTAGATCAGGTTGCTCCAAGCCCCTGTGTCCAACCTGGCCGTGAACACTGCCAGGGATGGGGCAGCCACAGCTTCTCTGGGCACCCTGTGCCAGCGCCTCAGCACCCTCACAGGGAAGAGCTTCTGCCTAAGAGCTCATTTCCATCTCCCCTGTTCTGGCAGGTTAAAGCCATTCCTCCTTGTCCTGTCACCTCCTTCAGGTACTGAAAAGCTTCTCTAAGATGTCCCTGGAGCCTTCTCTTCTCCAGGCTGCACCAGCCCAGCTCTCTCAGCCTGGCTCCAGAGCAGAGCTGCTCCAGCCCTTGCAGCTTCTCCATGACCTCCTCTGGGTCCATAGTAAGTCTGTTATCTTGCTGGAACAGCACCTCTACTATGTCCTGTGTGTAACCAAACCCAATAACTCTCCGCTATGTGCTTGGGTGAGGATACCCAGGAAAAGGGTGAGTCTGCTGGAGACACACCAGCATCTCTAAAGCCTCTGCATCAGCAGGGATGCCTGAGAGAAGATGCAAAAAAAAGGAAGCAGGTAATGCAGCTATTGAGGTGAGGGAGGAATACATATTTTGAAGAAATGCAATAGTCCAAGGCAAAAGTCCTCATAAATGACTGTTTGGAGTGGTTATTAGGGAAGCAGATGGAGTGTAACAGCCTCTGTGACTCTGCTGTCAGCCATGGTTGAGCTTCACTGTGCATGTGAACTAGGAGCAAAAGCATTGGCACTCAGAAAATAGCTCTGTCCTGATGGATTTAAGCAGTGTGTTGAGTGTGAGGGAGCACACTGGTAGAGTGAAGCAGAGTTCCAGGTTACAGCAGCATGGTTGATCAGACATAACTTGTGTGTTGAACTCGGCTAAACCGGACTGCTGGCAACAGAGGACACAAGACCCCCAAACTATTCAGATGCTTCCCTCTCTCTTGGAGAAAGGCAACATAACTAAAGCTTCCTAATTCATTTCACTGACTCCCATGAACAATTTATCAGTGGTGCAAAGGGCTGTTAAAACTTCATCTCTGATCCAAGGCTTGTGGAAGTGAATATGAGCCTTTTTGTTCCCTTCAGCAGGCTGTGGGTCTGGCCATTGAGATTGAAGCATGAATTTAGCATCTGGAGCCGTGCACCTTCTCAGCATGCCAACTAGATTTTGCAATTATAACCACCCATGTCCCTCTGTCATGTTTCACCCAACTATGTATATTCAGGCTAAGCTCCTCCATTCCTGTTTCCTGACATAATCTCTCCCTCTTTCAAGAACCCCCACTGTTCCGGTGCATCAGGAGTTTCATTTCTCTGACTAGTGAGTTTGCTTTCATCTGCCCCTTGTAAGAAGCCTGACTGCCCATCTGAATTCTCTGCACTAAACCCATACCTGCAGCCCTGCTGCAGTCACTTTACAACTCAGTTCAGCCAAAACCCTCAAGGAATAGTTTGTTCAGGACAAGTTCAGCAGTTTTGTTATCCAGCTGCTGAAAATTCAAGTGACTCCTGCTCCTGAGGAAGCTGGGCCTACACAGGGAGGGTGGCAGAGTGGCATCCTGCCCCCTTCTGCTCATGAGCACACACTGGAGGTGAGCAATGGACAGGGCAAGGAACCTGCTGAGTGCTTCACAAGCTGTGGCTTCTTCACTGTCCCTGCCCGTAGCAGAGGTTTTAACTGGATGACCTTTAATGTCCCTTCCAACACAAACCAGGCTGGGATTCTGTGAATCCCTTCAAACTGGACCTGAAAATGTGAGTGGGGAAGGGTTGGGGGGGATATTGGTTTTAAAGAAAGACTACCTTATGTCACTGTGTTTCCAAGCACAAGGTAATCCTTTTCTTTGCTGGTCTTAGGAAGTCCCTGGGCTTCCTTCTGCTTTTGAATGAGCCTGATACCTAAATCTCAATGAGGAAGTCATTTGCCTGCTGCAGGAGGTCTCCCTTTGGAAGATGCTGTTCATAGGCATAAGCCAGCTGCCTCCTCACCTTCTAGGGCATCCCCTGCCTTCCCAGAGCTCAGAAGTGCTGCAGAGCTTTTTCCCTTGCAGGTATGGCCATGCTCTCAGACAGATGCTGTCAGCATGAATCTCTTTGCTGTCTCTTCTGATTAGGCAGTTCAGGACAGGAGCTGAATGCTTGCTCCTCCCACTTGCAGGAGCAGAGAACAGAGCTGAGCTAGCTCATAACTGCTTCCAGGGCTGCAGTTCCCTGAGATGGCCCTGCAGCCCTGGCCATACAGCTTGATGGGTGTCATCAAGCTGTAGCTTGTGAACAAGCAAGCCCACACCTACCATAGGGGTACCAGGGCAGCTCCAGACACCAAGACTCTTAAAGTTTTGCCTCTTGTAAAGCACCTAGAAAACCATCCAGCTTCAGGTTCTACAAGCGGGTGCAAATCTAATTCCTCAAAGTCATAACTGTGTATCCAGTATGGTCAATGGCCAAGGGTCAAAGATTCTATAATGGCTTTCACAGCTGTGAAATCCCAATGCAAGGCAAGCCAAAGTCAGGTCACTTATATAAATAGTTACCTAATGCTGTGTCTTCATGTATCTGCATCACAGGGAATTAACTAATATGCAGTAGGTCTTTACCAGGCAGGCTGGACCCATGCAGGTTGGTGGTTGATATCACCAGGGAAAAGCCTCTTTGTCAGAACCTCACATCGCCCTCATTGCCCAAACAAAGCCTGCGCTCAGGGGAACACAAACCCACCCTTTCCTGGGGTTACTTGTAGCTTCTTTCTTCAATTTCTTCTTTGTTTTTCATTCCTGAGCTGTAACACAGGCAAGAAAGGAACCCACACTTGGATCCCTGGAGGCAGGCAATCTATTGTCCTTAAAACAAAGGAACTTTTCCTCGGAAGTACCAGCAACAATGCAAAGTGCCCAAGAGCCTTTACTTCATCCTGGACCAGGCTTCCTGATGGTTTCCAGGATGCTTGTCTGGTCTGACAGCTCTGAAATGTAAGTTTCTAACTCTTACTGATTCCCCATAGTAGTGGTTACTGGAAGTGGGACCTCTGCTCATGTACTGTGTGATCTAGGAACAGAAACACAGGGGAAGTTCGGGTTAAATATAAGGAAGTTCTTCCCTGTGAGGGTGGGGAGGCACTGGCACAGGGTGCCCAGAGAGGTGATAAATGCTGCATCCCTGGCAGTGTCCAAGGCCAGGCTGGACAGAGCCTACGGTGACATGGTCTAATGGAAGGTGTTACTGCCCATGGCAGGGCATTGGAACTGGATGATCTTAAGGTCCTTTCCAACCCAAACCATTTTATGTTTCTGTGATTCAGTTCTCTCTCTGCTGTAGACATCAGCCCCTGCCTGTACCTCAGACTGACCCATGGGGAAAACATGCTTAGACATAACATGCAGTTGTCTCATCCATGCTGCACTGCCACCGGAGGAAGAGCTCAGACTCATAGCTGCTTGCCGCTTCTTGGCATGGTCCAGAGTCGGAACTGGAAATGGATGCAGATGCTACCGCTTCTGCTCACATTATCCCAACAATCCCAAATCGAAGAGAGCTTTTTGTTTTTCCTAGGAGGTACTGGCAATCCTCCAAGCACAGGGGGACCAGATGGAACAGCAACACAGCTAAAATTAGTGGGGAGAAGGGGAGGGAAGTATCTGTTAAGGAGCTGGCTTGAAACTGAGATCATGTAAAGCAGCTGTTGCTTTGAGAACCAGGGTTTTTGTTGATGCTAGAACAGGAGAGTGTGGGGCTGATGTAAAAAAACAGCCTTGGAGATGTGTTCAGACTGTGTTTTGAAAGGTTGGCGGGTCAAATCTAGAAGACAGTAAGAAGTGCATAGAGCGGTGTCTGTCAGTAGTGCACCAGCTCACTGCCTGGCCTCCTCGCAGATGCTCCTTTGGGCCTGGTTGTGGGGGCTTAGAGAGGCAGCACCTTCACCTCTGATGTCTTCAGGATTCTTAGTTCCTCTTGATGAGTCTTCCACAAGGTGTTACTGGAGCCTACTCTGCTGTGTATCAGTTCCCCGTGATGCAGATACAGGAAGACATAGCATTAGGTAACCATTTATATAAGTGATCTGACGTCGGTTTGCCTTGCACTGGGATTTCACAGCTGTGAAAGCCATTATAGAATCTTTGACCCATGGCCATCGACCACGCTGGATACACAGTTCTGGCTTTGAGGAATTCGATTTGCAACTGCTTGTAGAACCTGAAGCTGGATGGTTTTCTAGGATGCTGTACAAGAAAGTGTGAGAGGCAAAACTTTAATGGTTTCTTGTCACGTGAATAAATCACTGAGGTTCTAGTACCAAAAGTGCAGATTGAATTTCATGATAGCCACCTGAATTGATATTCCCTGATCTCTTCCACAGATCTGTTGGCAAGATCTAGCTCCTTGTTCCAAAAGCTGCTGTTAAATATAAAGGGACGTTTTATAGGGGGTTGGAACTGGCTGAGCTTTAAGGTACCTCCCAAACCAAACCAGTCTGGGGTTCTGGGATTCTATGACACAGTTACCTACTTCATTGCCCCAGATGAGTTGAGCAGCCCACAGTGGACATTGCCTTGCCCAGTCCATCTCATTGTCCCACTGAGATGAGCAGGGGGAGCTCTGCCTCACATTTTCTAGTCAGGTATTTGCTTCTGTGGATTGCTATGGAGATGGAGGTCAGCATGACAGGCATTGCACAAACAACATGAGACAGGCTGTGTCCTGGGGGACTTGATATAAACTCAGCACATGTGCTCTCTTGAAAGGCATCCTGGGCACAGAATTCCCATTAACACCATCAAATGGTGCTCCTGTTCAGTGCTTTGAAAACTGAGCTCTGAGGAGCTGTTTTGAGAGGGGGGAGGGAAAAAAAATCAGTGATAGAGCAGGATTGGAGTGTAGAGAGAGCTATTCCCTCAGTGAGGACAGGAACCCAAGTGCTGTGGGGTCGGTGGTATTTTCTGAATGAATTTGTGCCTCAGCCCCTTTTGCACACTAGAGTTTATTTTCCTCTCTCTAATGTGCTGGTGTGTTTTATGCAGGACTGTCTACATGGATATGAGGAACATGCAAGAAACTTCAGGTGCAAGGTGACTTCTTGTCTCAGTACTGGGGACCTGGGCTTC
Organism: Pezoporus wallicus; assembly: GCF_028554395.1. NCBI lineage: Eukaryota > Metazoa > Chordata > Aves > Psittaciformes > Psittacidae > Pezoporus > Pezoporus wallicus. The sequence goes on along the minus strand of NW_026635397.1, from coordinate 673,077 downwards.
GAGCAGACCTAAAGGATGTTGGGTGGACATAACAGCCCAGAAAATCCTCCATACAGTGAGTAAAGCTATAGCTCACAAGCACAACGTGCGCCTTATGTAATGGTGCTGTGATGGCCATTGGCACAGAAACGTGGATTTATGTGTAGGAATTTGGTCTCCTTGGTGACAAAACCAACCAATGGAAAACACACAGAAGAAAGAAGCTAAAACTGTCTACAGAGCTTTCTTTTCCCTGCTTTTCAGAAAACAGGGACACCTTCCACTAGAGCAGGTTGCTCCCAGCCCCTGTGTCCAGCCTGGCCTTGAACACTGCCAGGGATGGGGCAGCCACAGCTTCTCTGGGCAATCTCTGTGCCAGTGCCTCACAGGGAAGAACTTCTTCCTTATGTCTAACCTGAACTTGCCCTGTTTCAGTTTTAACCCATTAATTACCCTTTGTCCTGTAGCTACTGTCCCTGATGAAGAGTTTTTCTCTGCATCCTTATAGCCCCCTTCAGACACTGGGAGCTGCTCTGAAGTCTCTGCACAACTTCTCTTCTCCAGGCTGAACAGCCCCAGTGTTCTCAGCCTGTCTCCATAAGGGAGTTGCTCCAGCCCCTGCTCATCCTCGTGGCTTCCTCTGGACTTGCTCCAACATCTCCATGTCCTCCTTATATTGAGAATAGGATAGATAAGATAGCAGAAATCATCACCTTTCCAGCATGGTGCAACTCTCTAGGGTCAAGCCGGAGCTGGCTTTGGGCAGTTACAGCAGGGGGTGGATGGCCAAACTGTGGTTTAACTGAATGGTGTTGCTCCCTTACCAGCACAGACTTTCATGATTGGCAGTCTGGCATTTGCACACTGGTTGGGAGTATCTTGTAGTGAATGTTTGGGGCTCATGGTGCTGCTGGTTGGAGATAAAGGGTTTGAGAGCAAGGGGCAGTTTTCACTGCCTGCTAGGAGCAAGCACTCCAACAGTGGTGTGTTGTGGTTCTCCTTGGTTGTGATGCTCTTAGTTTAGAGTCAGGACTACTCTGCTCAGTGCTTTCTAGAGGCAGCCACCTCTTCAGACCATGGCTGGGCTGAAAGCCACCTCATGCCTGCAATGCAGCGCTGCATCCGGAGCAAGCTCTCCTGTGAAGCACACACCTTGACATGACAAATCAAAACACCTTTTGCTTCAGCTCAACAGGCTGGAAAGGAAGATTTTAGGCTTCTCAGGTGGAAAAGTTCCCACAGAAAATATCGGAGCCCTGTTTTCTTTCCCATTCCTGAATGTTGTGACCCTCTCTCCCCAAGCTATTCTAGTACTGCCCCAGGATCCTAATTAAGACTGAGCACAGCGGGTCTTGTCATTGTGCATACCCATGGGAAGAGTCCAGCCCTTCTCTAGCAAGCTTCTCATCTCCTTTGGTTTAGCAAATGCAGCCATTGAAACTTCTTTTATTTCAACAGTGCCACAATGAAGCCTTTCATCTCTACCTCATGTGTGTATTCCAGTGTCATGCCCTCTGCTTTCAAAGTCTTAGGTTTGCCTTTAATTGTGTTGAGAGCCTTTGTCTCTAAGCCTTTCAGAATGGATTTTCTTTCTCCTCTGCCAAAAGCAGCATTTTGTTTCTTTGCTGGCTTTTCTCCTAAAGCTGAAGTGACAGTTCCCTCTTCTCTGGGAGATTTACAAAGCTTATCTTTTAATTTTCAAGAGCCAAACAGCAACGGGGGGGAGTGGGAGGGGAATGAGACGTCACTGTGCCTTTTAAACACTGTCGCTAGGAGAAGGCTTAATGATGTAGGAATACATAAACTGCACACTCTTGGGGCTGCTTCAATTTAGTTGTGCTAAACTGCAGCTCTTGATGGAGCCCTGCCAAAGGATGGAGTTGGGGAGACAGGAGTTAGCACTTTCTCACAAGGCTGGAGGGCAGGGGGATGATGCCTGGGCAGAGCATTCACCCACCACAGGGCTGGACCCCTGAACCTGCGGCAGGTTCCCAGCTTCTGCTCAGTGCTGAGACCATCTCTCTTGTCTGAGGACCAGAAAGAGGGCACAGTCCTTGGCAGTGTTCAAGGCCAGGTTGGACAGGGCTTGGAGCAACCTGCTCTAGTGGAAGGTGTCCCTGCCTGTGACAGGGGGTTGGGACTGGATGAGCTTTAAGGTTCCTTCCAACACAAACCAGGCTGGGGTTCTATGATTCAATGATTTTTGGAGGGAGGAATTGAAAATGCTCAGTGCTGGCTGTAGATCCTGGTGCTGTTCCCAGCAGAGGCTGCTGGTTTGGGTTCTGGGCTGGGATTCAGTGTGTTCATTAGCAGTGTAAAACCATTCCAGGGTCAGGGCTGTGCTGTGCCTGAGGAGCTGCCCTTCAGCAGGGCACAGAACCTCAGTGTGCTTTGCCTACCAGGGATATCAGTGGCAAAAGGCTGTTGGGCAATTTGCTTCAACGGAAGAAAATAACCTGTGGTCAACTTGAGAGATGACTTGAGTCCATCTTTAAGGATTTTAAATGAGAAAGCTAAGATGGATCCCATGTTCCTTCTGCTCTAAACTCAGTGCTGTTTTATTGCATCTCATGGGTTGGAGGATTCAGCTCAGCATTGTGGAGGACAGTCCCATGAGTGCAATTAAGGCTCTGTGAGATGAGATGGAACGAGGTGCTCCTCTAAGCTGTAAACTCTTCTGCCTTTGTCTAAAGCAGTGCATGGCTGTTGTGCAGGAAGCACAGGTCTGGAGAGGAGTCGTCTTTCCACTGGACAATGCAATAAATGGATTAAATGCAGTTGGACTTGATGAGCTTAAAGGTCTTTTCCAACCTGGTTGATTCTATGACTCTGATTCAGTGTCCTTCCCTGCCTTGGCAGCAGCCCTTCAAGCCTGAGCCACCATGCACAGAATGTTTCAGTCTTAACCCTGCAGCATCTTGTAATGAAACTGCTTCATCTGAGGCTGTGACCGCTTCCAGAGCACTCTGTGGGGCTGTGTGAGCACAGCGAGTGCCACATTTAACAGGAGCACATTTATCTGGCACCACATGCCCAGCAATCATATGGGAGGTTGAGTCTTTGCAGCCACAATGTTCCCTGTCCCTCTCCCTGCTTCTCATTTAAGTACTGTTCCCTTTAGCTTCCTTCTGCACTGAAAAGGAAAGCACGAAGAAGTCTCGCAGCCAGAACATGGGTTGTGTGCTTTGTTCCTTCACTTGCTGGTCCTCAGCCCCAATGATAAAAGACTGGTGGAGCAGAGTCCCAGCTCCCTCTGGAGGGGATTAACCCTTGAGAGCACTGAACACAGGATCACAGAGGCTTCATGCCATGAGCTGATGGGCATGGCAGAAGGGAAGCAGCTGCCTTTCTACATGCAGCTTGTTTTAACATCATGCATAGCTGGGGAATGATTGCCTCTTCAGCAAGGCCTTCCATCCACTCCTGACTCCATCTAGGCTCTGATAGTGCTGTGAGCAGCATGATGTGAATCCTCAGGCAAACCCCTGAATGTTGTAACCTCATTTGGTAAATGATTGAAAATGGGCTTCCCAGAAGATGCCGTTCACTTGGATTACTAAATAAACGGGAGAGCAGCCTCCTGTCTAGCAGAGCTGGCAGCTTATGGAGGGATCCAAGTGAAGCCAACACCATCAGCTTGCTGTCAGGTTTCCAGCCTCTTGCTCCTCCTTTGGTGTATGTCTGGGAGCTCTGCTCTGTGCAGAGGGGAGCAGGAACCAGAGGGTCAGGCACCGCTGAGGGTGCTGCTTGGCCTTGGATGGGCACAATATGGACCAGACCCTGCAGGATATATTTGCTGCCCACTGTCCAGGAGACCACTGCAGGCACAAGGCAGAGCTCATGGAGAATGAATGACAGACTCACTTCCATATCCTCCAGCGAGAGGTTCTTCGTGTCAGGAGCAGAGGAGAGCTGTCTGCAGGCAGGAGAGGCAAGCGCCAGAGGCAAGGTAGGAGGTGGCTGTGGGTTGGAAGGGTTTTGACAGTGATGACAGACCAGATGAGGGTGCTAGCAAGCCACAGGATGCCCAATAATCCTTCCAGATCCTTAATAGCTTTATTTGAGTGGCTTCAAATCTTTATTCCACTTCTTCCCTTTCCAAGTAAGAAGAGTGGAGGAGCTATATGTCAAACCTCATGCTGGCTCTCTGGCTCTGTGTAGACACAGCAGTGTTGCTGCTGAGCTTGGTGTGTTCAAACTTACTGGGGTAGCAAACTACTCCCATGCCTCCAGGGTGTCTCATCCTCCTGACCAGTGCCTTGTGCAGTACAATATCCCCTCTGTCCTGAAAAGGCGTCAGTTTTTAATCACAAAATAGACATTGCAACAAAATTCCCCATATTACCCCCCTCTTTTTATCTTTTTGTCTTCATCAGGGCCTGTAGGGACAGGACAAGGGGGAATGGCTTTAACCTGCCAGAGGGGAAATTGAGATGAGTTCTTGGCTTGGAGCAACCTGCTGTAGTGGAAGGTGTCCCTGTCTGTGGCAGGGGATTGGAACTGGATGAGCTTTGAGGTCCCCTCAACCCAACCCATCCTGTGATTCTACAATTCTGTGCTGCTTTCATTTCAGGCAGAGGAAACTCATTTTGAAACCTCAAGAGCTGCTGTGAAATGGGATCGTCATCCTCCAGGGAGCTCTGGTGCCTCCATGCCTTAAGCAGTCGTGACTAACTCTCACACCAGCCTGGCACGTGAGTTAAGCAGTGACACTTGGGAATACCAGGAAGTTCACCAACATCCTCATTTAGCAGTGCAGGCTGGGTTTGCAACTCTGTGATGACTCCATGGCGGGTTTAGAGCTCAGGCATGTGAGTCTCAAATCAGACAGCAACGTCAAGCAAATAACACTCCCACTAAGGCTTGCTTTAGTTCTTCTCATCTTGCTATGCACGAGTACCTTTTACTTCTTTTTATTTTATTATTACTATTTTAGGTTTCCTTTTCCTCACACCCTGATTCATTTTGCATTTTTCTTCCATTCCCGTGCACACAAAGGGCAGCACAAGACCAGCCGATCTTTTAGTCTTCTCCAGTGGCTGTTCTAGACCCAGATATTGAGCCTATCTGAGAAAACTGGTAAGGATTGAAGGGCCTGGAGCACAAGTGTAATGGGGAATGGCTGAGGGGCCTGGGGGTTCAGTCTGGAGAAGAGAAGGCTCAGGGGGGACCTTATCACTCCCTACAACTGCCTGACGGGAGGATGGCTGGGCTCTGCTCCCAAGGAACAAGGGATGGAACAAGAGGAAATGGCCTCAGGCTGCACCAGGGGAAGTTTAGATGGAGCTGAGGAACAATTCCTTCCCCACAGGGTGCTCAGGCATTGGAACAGGCTGCCCAGGGCAGGGCTGGAGTCACCATCCCTGCAAGTGTTCACACACCGTGGAGATGAGGCCTCAGTGCCATGGGTTAGTGGTGGCCTTGGCAGTGCTGGGGAATGGTTGGACTGGATGAGCTTAAAGGGCTTTTCCAACCTGGTTGATTTGGTGATTCTGTGGTTCTCTCCACAATCAACTTTTCATTCTTTTAGTGGGCTCCAGTGGGCTTGAAGCACCCCCAGCCCTCCAGACCCCCTTTCTGACATGAGGAGGAGAAGCAAGCTTTCACCAAGAGTTAGGGCAGGCAGGCAGTGTGGTACATCCAAACCCAACACCCTCCCTCCTGCCAAGCAGCTGACCAGACAAAACGTTGCATGTGAAGCCAAGCAGCTTGTGCTCACTCAGGCTTCCAGCTTGTGGAACTATAAAAACCTCACAGAGAGTGAAAGGATCAAAACCCTTCAGCTGCTGTCATTCATATGCTCTTTGATATGCTTGGCTTCCCAGTGTATTTGCTCTCTGGGCTCCCAATGGAGACTGCAGACACCAAAGCAGCCTGACAGGCTGCTTCCCAGGTAGGGAACTAGGTAATTTCAGGGTAACTGAAATCTACCAGTCCCTTTCCCTTGCCTTTTCCTGCTTGGTAGCCATAGACAGCAGAGGAGAGCCTAGAGGAAGAGCAGTCAGTCTTCAGGCATGTTGCATGTGTGGGTTTTTGCAGGTGGACACAGGCTCAAATGGGAGCATAAGGAATGAGATGTCACTTTTGCGAGCAGGCATCCTGAAGGGCTGGTTTTTGCAGGAGGTGCATTTACTGAGCAGTTCAGCATCCCCTGGTGCTGGGAGCAGCACAGCCTGTTCAAAGAGGGAGGTGTGTGACCACTAGAAAGTGCCTGTTGTGCTGGGAATTGACATGTTGCCACGGGTTTGATGAAGCAGCATCAGGAGGTGAAGGAAAAAAGGAAGGGAATTGAGGGGGAGTTACCTTCTCTCCTGTTTCTTTTAAGAGGGGAAGGATTATTCTTCAGTTTTAATACTTATTGGCAGTCAGCTTGATAGAAAAGCAGCACCTTAGCAATACCCTGTAAGTTATTCTACTAGATAGGACTCTTTTTACCTTCTGTCTCCCTTTCTTTCACTTTTGCAGAGAAGCAAAGCTCCTTCTTAATTCTACCCTGGTGTTTTGTCACTGTGGGTACGGCCAATGTCAGCAAGGACTCTATAACTTCATCTGCCAACTGAGCTCTGGCCATCATCCAGGAACAGAGTGTGATGCTCCCTGTCCCAGGTTGAGGCCTAGCCTCATCTGCCAGTGCTGCCGTAGGCTTTTTACCCCAAAATGCAAGGTATGGAATCACCTTTTAGATAGGACCTGGAGAGCTAAAGCTGGGATCCACAGTCTTGTTTGAATGTCAGCCTGCGTCTCATCAAGGCAGATCAGAAAGCATCAGGCTGGCTTATGAGGGCAGCACCCCTCCCTTGCCATAATCCGTGCTCCTTATCCATGCATATGAATGCAAAGAGGAAATGTTATTTCTGTGGTGACGCATCCTTGAGAGAATCTAATCTGGATTTATTCAGGTCGTAAAACTGACTTAGCACTGTGGTACCTAGACAGCAGGATAAATACAACCTTCTATTTATAACACTGCCAATCTGGCACCACTCATAAGCACTAAAAATACAACTTTTTTACAAAGCAAGTGGAATTAATGGGTGCTGTTTTTGCATTGTCTCTGAGCCAGTCCCTGATCCTAGGGCATGGTGCCTGGCAGACATTCTGCACAACATGACTGAAATGCCACCTCTTTGGAGGGTCAGGTGCTGTGGTAGCAGCAACTCCTTTCTCTTCAGGTGCTCTGACTGTGTGTAACCCCTCCACAAGTCTGGGACAGGAGTTTTGAGTCCTGATAATCAAATGACACAAGCAAAGCCTAGGAAAAAGGCAATTTGCTCTGCTGGAGCTGCCTGGCACACGCCTCTGGTCCAACTGTGTGAAGCCCATCCTCCTCTCCAGCTAAGCTTGTATGAGCTTGCAGGAGCATTAAGAGGGTGAATGCTGCTGGAGGCAGTATGCGAACAGCTGAGCTGGTGCTAAAGCTGCTGCTCTTCTCTCCCCTCTCTGCCAGGTCCAGCCTGTGTTATCACCACGGGCACCAGGGCTTGGCTGCCAGCACTGGAGGGGATGCGTCAGACACAGAGGCAGAGCCTGGGCTGACCCAGCTGCACAGCAGAGCCAAAGAACCCCAGTCTCGTCAGGCTTGTGCAATCCACCATGTGGTAATCAAGGGCTGGCTGCCCTAGGACAGTGGATCTAGATTAACTTGTCAAGTGATCTGTTTAAGTTGCAGGTGAACCCACAGTGGATCTTCTTTCCTAGGACTGAAGTGAGCCTCACCTGCTAACTATAGTGAGTTTAATATCAAACATGTTTTTTTTTATATTAAATCTTAGTACTGTTTAACCCAGCCATATAGTTCCAGTAGGTATCATTTAGTTTTCCCCTGCTGCTCCTCCCAGCACAGCAGAAGGGTCCCATACCCTGTTCCCAACTTAGGTTCTAATGTTGAATAGCCTCCCGGCTGTCTTCTCTTTGCTAGGAAAGCAGAGACCTGGATTTTATCATTCACGCTGTTGTGTATCATAAGGCAGAATCCTGCTGTTGTGATTTAGGAACTGCTGGGCTTCCCCTCAAATGTTCTTTGGTTTTGCATTTCTTTTCAGAGCAGATCAGGCTCTCCTTTCCCGCAGTTTCCATCTACTCAGCTCTAAAAACATGGCTGGATCTAGCTGCTCTTCACATGGTTCTGTGTGGTTCTGGGAATGAGAAGCACTCGGTGGACTCTGGCAAGGTCCTGGCACACAGGACAATCCCCGAGCACCAGAATCTCACTGACTTGCGTTCAAAAGGAGTGTTTCTTGCTCCAAAAAGGGATGTCTTGTCATGTCATCATTTCTTCCCACAGGAAGCCTTTATGGCAGAGCTGGCATGGTTTGAGTTAAGGTGCAGGCATCAGGCATGGCACTGTGTGATGTGGAAGCAACAGACGTCAGTGTTCCCCAATATTCAGTCAAGTTTGTTGGCTTTTTGGTTAGGCTTTTTTCTACCTGTAACTTCCCTCAAGACTGAGGGAAAAATCGTTCCCAAATGGTACACAACAAGAGTACTGTTAAGCATCATGGGGTCCAAGACAGATGAGAAGTTGATGGCCCCAAATGCTGCTTTACAGAACAGCTTATCCAGGAGCCTGGGTCTTGGAGGGTACCAGCAGCAACATACCTGCCTGATGGCTCTTTGGAAGGTCACATAGAGCCAGTCCACTATAAATCTGAGATGTAGCAGGTTGAAAGGGATCTGAAAAACATTCCTAAGCTTTCCAGTGATTGTCACTGTGACACTGTGGCTTCTGCCCTAGGAGCTACCCTCACCTCAAGCCCTCAGTGTGTCCCATTAGCAGTGAGGTGCTGAGCCCTGGTTCAGCCCAAGGTCTAGGATCCTCAGGGACATCAGATAAATCTAAATATTGAGGGAGTTAATGCAGACAGAGGCGAGGTCAGGAATACATGAGGTGAGATGAAGGCAGCACTCTGCAGCCACCCAGGAATGGAGCTGCCTGCAGTAGTTCCAAGGGCAGGGACTGGGACAGTGCTTGCCAGGCAGGCAGGTGGCAGCTTGGTGGCAATTGCACAGTTGGGCAGTCTTGGAGAAGGAAGCCAGAAGGCCAAATAATTCCAGCACAGTAAGTGCAGTTAAGCACTGCCATATGGCTTCTTTTGCAGAGGAAGAAGCACACAGGGAGTGAGCCACCCCACTGCTTTTCCTTTAAAATGAACTTTCCAGTTCTTCTGCAAGTACTTGGAAAGACTTGATGGCCTGTGGGGGTCACACGGATTGGCAGGGTGATTCCAGAGAGCCCTGGAAAAGTGAGCCAGAGGGAATGCAGGCATTCCCCAAGGATATTAGCTACTACTTTGCTCTGCCCCAAATACATCTGGGAGGAGGCTGGTGTTAAGAGGGCAAGGCATTTCTAATGGTAGAGAACCTGAGGTGGGTCAAAGAAGAGGGAAGAAAACACTATCAAGAATATCTCATAAACCCCTGCCATACCAGATGTGGGGGGAGGAAGAAGTGCTGCTGCTGGCCAAAGAGTGTTTTGATCTGTTAGAAACTACTGCAACCAGAAAGACTATATTTGAACAGTTTTATTTCCTGCAAGGTTCTGGATACAAGCTGGGAGGAGAGCAGGCAGATACTTCCCAGCAAGAGCAGGAGAGAAAACAGGAGGAATTTCTGCTTCATTTAGTAAATCCATTGCTTTTGTCCCTGGCGTTGCCATTAGTCAGCCTGTCTTAATCCTTGCACTTTCCCTAACCTCTCTGGCATGGGGGAACCAATGCATGGGGCAGAAACCTGGCTTGCTGACAAGTTTGCTTGGGACCATCTCTGCAGATCGAGAAGGAAAGGCCTGAGTGAAAACAGGAGCCTGGATAACAGGGGAACACCAGCTTCCAAAGCAATCCATCCTCAGACTCCATTCCTTAGCAGAGAGGAGGACAGTGTTTGGGGGAAGCTGTTCTGGAGGAAAAGCATCCTTTGCTGAAGCAGGCTCAGGATGGGAGGTGCACCAGCAAGACAGCTGGTGGGTGGGAGGCGGATACGGAGCAGAGCACAGGTAACGCTTGTGTTTGCAGGCTGGCAATTCTGGGATTGAATAATGGAATTTGCTTATTTGGAGGAACTGACTTGGCTGGCAGAGGGAGATTTCTGCTCCCCATAGCAGGCCCCTTCCAGAAACAAACCCCAGCATTGCGAACAGGCCACAGCACTAGCTCATTGTCTGCTTTCAGTTAAAGTCTCAGCTCTGAAATCATGCAATTGCCTAAGAATCCCTGCTTTCTCTTTCAGAAAGGTCTGTGACCAGCCCTGCTGCCTCAAGAAGGATGTCTTAAAACCAGGAAACCGAGAAGAAGCAAACAGCTTACTGTGGACAATCAAAAACCAACCTCCAACAAGCCACCTGTCTTCTGGGAACATTCAGGATGCTGGAACCACAGCTGCTAGAGCTTTTGAAAGCTGTTACCATCTCACTTGCTGTGAGAGTTAACAGCTTGTCTCCAGTCCCTTTCCCCCTTCTCACACCAAAACCCCACCATTCACGATGGATCATGAGTGTTTTATGTGAGCATTGGTGCAGTCTGGCTTGGATTTGCTGGGGGACAGCCCTGCTGATGATGAGCTGGTGAAGACCAGCAGCAGCTCCTGGACAGCTTCCACCACAGCCTCTTCTCCTCTGCTAGCATGATTAGTGGGGTTGAGAATCTCATACAACCCCCCCTCATGGAGGACTGTATTAATTACCCACCTTATACAAGCCTTGCTAATAGCTTTTTATCCTGGCCTGGTATTGCCATGGCAGCACATCACTGCTTGATTCCTCATGATTGGCCTGCTCTGTGACTCGGGTTCTGGGCCACACAAATGCCCACCTCTCCAGCTTCTCATCCCCAAGATTCACTCAGGATGGGGCAGCCACAGCTTCTCTGGGCACCCTGTGCCAGCGCCTCAGCACCCTCACAGGGAAGAGCTTCTGCCTAAGAGCTCATCTCAGTCTCCCCTGTTCTGGCAGGTTAAAGCCATTCCCCTTGTCCTGTCCCTAAAGGTTCTTGTTCAAAGCCCCTCTCCAGGTTTCCTGTAGCCCCTTTAGGCACTGGAGATGCTCTCAGGTCTCCATTGAAGAAGCCTTCTCTTCTCCAGGCTGAACCAGCCCAGCTCTCTCATGCTTGCATGCAGTTTCCAAACACGTATCTCCTCTGCCACTGAGTCTGCCTTTTTCCTCTGATATCCCCATTTCAGAATATGTCTGGTGTGGAGCACCCTGTCCTGCAGCACAGGAGCAGGGGAAGCACAGCCTCTCATCACTGGCTGCTGGCAGAAAAGCAGAGATAACAGGGGCTCAGGCTGAGAGTGACAAGAACAGTGATTAATGCATGGGCAAAGGCTGTGTGAGATCCCAGCTTCAGGCCAGGAAGAAAGACTTGTAAGAAATTACTGGGTACTGTGATGGATGGGGAGAAAAAGGCAAAACCAAACGAACAACGTAGAGCAGGGTTCACACCAGGATTTGTGTTGCTAATTGCTTTTAAACTCTCACAGCATAATGGGCATGTACATTTGGCTCAGTTGAGAATCACTTATTCAAATACATACACACACAGGTTGAATACAAACCACGTCACTTGTGCCTATCCACACACAGTTTTGCTTCTGCCTTCAGGCTCGTGATGCCGATAGGGCACTGCTCAGCCCTGGCTGGATGTCCTTATTGTAGGTTAGTTCCACAGGCAATAGATGCTCTTCTCTTTAACCCTGTGCCTGGTCCCTGCTGCTGTTGCAGTTTGGTAGTGCCTTGGGCTTGCTGTAGGATGTCTCTTACACACCACCAACCACTTGAGCTGATTCCTCCTTGTCCTCAGCAGCCCTGGTCTCTTCGTGACAATGGTTTTCTTTGGCATCGTTCCTGGCTTTGCTGGTTCTCAAATCAAGCTGAGCTGCTGCAGAGACCACTGTGGTACTGCCAAAGGACTCATAGGCTTTCTGTGTCACTGGCCGAGTCATTAGCGGCTATAATTATTATAGGGGAGCACTTGAACTTCATGGGGAGGCCTAAGTGGATCTAAATCTGTGGGATTGGGAAGGTTTCTTCCTCTTTTAAACTGTTGTTAATGGCATTTGGTTAAAGAGGCAGGGGAAGCTGCATTGAATGGTTTGGTAGCTACAACAGAAAGTATCATGATGTCTGTGTGCTCACAGAAGGGAGGAGGAAGGGGTGTCAAGCCCATCTGGCACACAAGGCTCAGTCCTGCCAGTGGCATTCAGCCAAATTGAGGGCTTCTCCTCAGAGTCAAGTCTCTGTTATGGGGGATGGGGGGGGGGGGGGTAGGGGTTGGCTCTTGGCTTGGCTCTGTCCCCCATCACATCTCTGTGAGCTCTGCTCCTAAAAGCAGTGTCAGATTCTGGACTGACAGTCCCAGAGGGACTGCAGCAACTGTCCAAAGAACACCTACGGGAGTTCTTCCTCATAAGAAAAGAGACACTTCAGTGCAGTATTTCTCTGAGCTGCAAGTAGGATGCAGAGCCTCAGCTCTTGCCTACACAAGGTTGGGGTGGTTCAGTATCTCTCTGAGCTCCTTATCCCACTGGAACATGCATTTCATAGAGCTAAGTCCTCTGGTAAAGTGTTTTTCCTTGCCCTTTCTGTTCTTTGCTTAAGGAGAGCTTAGCTGCCATCTCTGGCTTGCAAAGAAGACAGAATCTAACCAAACCTTTCTTACTAAAATAGCAGGCAAGGTGCAGAGACCCACCCTGAGAGTGCTCCCTCCTGCCCCTGGGCCCTCTCTGCCTTTTGTCATGAAGTACCTGTGATGCAATTCCGACACGGCTCCTTTGGATGGGAACAGATTATGCCAAGCCAGAGGGTAGGCAGCACTGTCACTTGGTGTTGTAATTTGGGCATGCTCATGCCTGCGCTTTGCAGACATGCGATTAATATCGCATTAATATCACTGCTCTGCCCCAACTACTCTTTGCTGGTAGGAGCTGTTTGAAATCCATGCTGCCTTTCTTTATAGCACCTTCTGTAAACAGGATCCTTGCCTACTTCAATCACAGACCCAGCAAAACCTCGAAAAACTCCAACATGGGAAGACCGTGGCAACGGTTTCATTTTCTGCCTTGCTGGGTAGGAGGTAGCAGAGTCTCCCCTCCCAGACCACTTTGGGTGTCCCCAGGGTGACTTTGTTCCCCTTTCACTGGAAGGTTTCCACCTCCTGTTTTGTGCATGCTCTTCTCATCCTGCAGGTAGGATGTGGAAACTGAGGCAGAGGTGGGCACAGGGAGCAAGTGGCTACTCCATGTCACCATCCAGGCAGCAGCTCAGAGGAGTACCTTTCCATGAAGACATTTGGATTTAGGAGCTTTCCCTTCTCTGCTGGTGGCCAGGCATCCAAACACGTGCTTGAGTGGCTGTCTTGTGAGTAACTCTGTAGTGAGCAGTGCGATCATAAGAACAGATCTCACAGATGATCTTCTTCCATGGTGGAAATGTTCCACGTCTTTTTATCCTCATTTCCTGTCTGTTAGGCAGTTAGTTATCCCTCAGAGGACTTTCTCTAAGTCTCTTTTGGGAAGGAAACGTGGTGGATGCTGCCTGAATGTCCTTGACCATTTAGAAGAGAACAGTGGGTTCCATTTTCGTATCTTGTGAAGAAGTAGTGAAGAAAAGAGACTCTGTGGTTGGTTTTTTTCCCTGATAAGCTGCCAGTAACAGAGCTTTTCTCCCTGGATGTTCTTTACCACAATGCATGTGTAAGCAGCTGCCTTTGCAGAGGAAGCATGAAGAGGAGGCACTTATACTCCAGCCTGTCCATAGAAACTTAGATTCATAGGCTGGTTTGTGTTGGAAGGGGCATTAAAGCTCATCCAGTTCCAACCCCCTGCCACAGGCAGGGACACCATCCACTAGAGCAGGTTGCTCCAAGCCCCTGTGTCCAACCTGGCCTTGAACGCTGCCACAGATGGGGCAGCCACAGCTTCTCTGGGCACCCTGTGCCAGCGCCTCAGCACCCTCACAGGGAAGAGCTTCTGCCTTAGAAGGTACTCCAGCCCCTGCTCATTCTTGTGGCCTCCTCTGGACTTGCTCCAACAGCTCCAAGTGCTTCTTATGCTGAGGACACCAGAACTGCACACAGTGCTGCAAGTGGGATCTCACAAGAGCAGAGTAGAGGGGCAGGATCACCTCCCTGAGCTGCTGGTTACACTGCTGGGGATGCAGTCCTGTATACAAATGTCCATGCATGGGCACCTGTGCTTGCTCTGAAGCTCTTGTCCTATGGTGGGGCCATCGTGCTGCATCGCATCCCTCTGTTCTCCTGATCCTCAGCCTCTTGAATGGATGTTCTTGAGGAAGCATTTAAAAATGTAAATCCTTTCCGTTGCCATAGCAACCACTTTTCTGGAAATGAGGAGAAAAACACACATCCCTGGGAGGTCAGAGCCATGCTGTGAGGTGCTGGGGGTTTGCAGTGGGTGCTGGTAGCAGGAATGGAGGTGATAAATGCCTGCCCCAGGTTCCTTGCAGGTCTCAGTGCCTCCCAAGGGGAACAGCTCGGGCTTCATGTGCAAGTAACTCTGGTATCTGCTATCCCTCATGCTCCTGCCAGCTCAAGCTATGGCTCCATGTAAACCTAAGCTGCAACCAAAGGAGCTCTTCAGAGGAGCCAGCATGACTTGGGAGTTTCCCAACAGGCTCAGGGTGAGTGCAGGGCTGCCATGTGAGAACGTGGAGCACAGTGCCTGCACCTTCCCTGCTGTCACCTCCCCTTTGCCACAGGGACCAGGTTGCATGGTCCCCAGTTCTTCACTTGCAGCTGGGGACTCACACAGTGCTGGCAATGCTGTACTGGGGAGGAGACATGGCAAAGGTCTTGTTTACTGTTTCTATCATGGCAAAGGAACCTGTCCAACCTCCTCAAGCTGTAGGGGCAAGTGGGAACACAGGAAAGTGTTGGCAGCAAACCCATTGCAATCCTCCCCTGCTTCCAAACCCACAGCTGGTGGATGGGAGAGATCAGCCACGTTAATCCCAAGCACTGTGTGGATACTGGTTTCATGCAAATATATAGGGAATGTTGGGTTATCCTTTTGAAGAGGCAATGGAAGAGGGTTCTTCCAGAGAGCACAGCCACTGACTGTGCTCCCCAGCAGGCATAGTTTGGAGCTGCCAGACTGCATCATGCCTGCCCCTCTTGCGGCCTCATTCAGGGAGCCAAAGATGCTGAGCCTGTAGATTCCCTTCCATACTGGAAAGGATCAGGGAGGGAGCGTGTGTTTCAACACTTACAGAAGTCCATGCCAGCTGAGGTGGCTGCTTTGTAATACAGAATCTCTGCAGTCTCTTGTGTCCTGAACTCAAATGGCCCCTTTGGATCAAGCCCCAGGGAAAGCTGCCAAGGCTGGCAATGCACTATTGGAATTGCCCTCCTGGATCTTACTACTACCTGTAGTACACTGAGGGGTACAGGAAAACATCCTTGCCTGGGCATTGCTTTAGTGCTTGAATGATTTTGCTTCACTTTCAAAACCCTTATACAAAGCAGAGGAAGTTGCTTTGTCTCTGAGGCACCTGGAATAGTGACTTTGGGGATTCTATCCCCTTCATCCTGACTCTTCTGTATCATTTCCTGAGAAGACATGGTCTTTTCTTAGTGCAGGTTGGTGGAACTTCCTGTAAAGCTAAGGGCATCAAACCTTGACTTCTAATTCATTTGCCTTCTGACTCTCTTGTGACTCCACCAGCCATTTAATGCACCTAGATTTGCCTAGGGCAACTCCTTCCCTGTCTCCAGAAATTATTTCCAGTGTTGTCTGACACCAAGGCACAGATAGGAAGAGCTTGGAAGCAAACCAATTTATTGCACCTTCACAGAGTACTGAGTGTAACTGAGTCACAGCAGTAGGATGTGCATGTGCTGTTAGTCTGTGGGATGTGTGAGGCAGAAAGTGCTCTTGGTCCTTCATCTACATTGCCTCACATGGAGCTCAGCAGTTGTGTATGTCACAGAGAGTTCATGCACAGTGGTGTATGCATTTTTAAAGGGTCATCATCTCACTTTTGCCTCCAGTATGCTGAGTTAGCATCACTCTGGCTAGCAGCTCCTGCTGAGAGCTGTGAGTGATCAGAGAGGAGCAGTAACGCATGAGGAAGCACCCAGCAGTGACCCTTTTGACATATACAGATGCTGTTGAGGTGACAGTAGTGTGACAGCATCCATTTCCTTCTGGGAATTTCTCTCTTGGCAAGAACACAGAGGGTCTGGCATTTGCTTGCTCTGGTGTGAAACTTCCAGTCCTGCAATGCCCAGTCATGCTTCTATCCCTTCCCCCTTTCCAAGGGATGTCTGCAGTAGCCCTGTGTGCTCACATGGTTGGGGGCACAGCTCTGTGCTGTCAGTGGGAGGATGGTGTGAATTCTGAAGAGCTTAGCCATGTTCTGCATTATGTATTACTCTTACATACCTGCGGTTAAATACTTCTCTATTAGATGCCACTGTATTAGTCTTGGAGGGCTTGGGGTGAGCAATTCTGGCTCTGTGGAAGTCAGTGGTGTTGACTTCCAAGCAGTCAAGATCCTGCTTCTTTGCTCCCTGAAACACATGTCCTTGCAAGACAGGGCTGGTTTTCCTGGAAGCAGTTTTCCTGAGCAAACAGTTATTGCTCATCACTGCCCTCAGTAGCCTGAGCCAGATTTGCTTTGATTTTTAGCTGAGTTTTGGGCCTGTTCTATTTTGGACTAGGTGACATTGGCTCTGCCAGAGATGTTCTTTACACAAGCACGCATCACTGGGCATCTGTGCCAAAGGAATGGGACCCATTAATTCTTTTCCATTTATAGACCCGGCTTTTAAAAGCAAAGAGCTCATTAATGTAGAATTTTCTTCCCCAAATCTAGAAGTGTTGCTGACTCCTACACAGCCATGTCCACAGAGGTGTTTCCACCACCTCCACAACCTAAGCCATGGACAGATGTCCTGTTCAAAACATGTATCCAGCTCCTCTAACCTGCCAGCAGGACTCGTTAGATGGAAGGACTGATTTGGGTCAAGGTAACCTATGACAGTGTTCTGAGTGAGTGCTCATGTGAATAACGCAGCTGAATGTCTAAGTGATCCTGCAAGCTTGAACAGGTGAAGCTCAGATAACTTATCACCTCTAACTGATATGTGATTTCTTATTTCTAATGAAGTGAGCAAACCTGAGCCCTGCTCTAGAACTTCCAAGTGGATGGGAAACAGGAGGAAAGAGTCAATAGGATACATATAGGAGGAATGTATGGAGCACTTCTGCAGATGAGACAGTTGAGAGCATTGCCAAGGTGGAAGGGGACGTGGATGTCCCACAGGAAGGATGGACTGACCTTGGAGACTGTTAGAAGCAGCAGTGTGAGATCTAATGCAGGTGCTGTGTTTGGAGCTATTAATAAGACTTCTTCCATTCGCTACACTCTCATCCATGTGAATTACCAGATGAAGAGGAAATGGGGTAGTAACTAATTGCAGGATGACTATAGACACAGGCGGATGCTGCTAGTGCAAGCCTAAGAGATGTATTTAGCAGAGAGGGAAATACTGCTGCCTCCATATGAGGCTTTGATTAGACCTTGTCCAGCATGTTCCTTATATCTCAGAAAGGGGAAAGTGCCAGAAGTGGTGTAGAGGAGCAGGCAGTAGAGAGCCTGTCCTACAGTGGGATGCTAAACAGTGGGCTTGTGGAAATACAACACTGAGTGTGGGTATAGTTCTGCCCCCTGTATCTTATGGCTACAGTTTTGCCTCTCGTTTGCTCCCTTTGAAAAGGTCAGGACATGAGGACACTGTGCCATAAGACTGGAGAACATGGGCTGGGTATGAAGCAGGCATGGGCCGGAAATTCGGCAGTCTCTTTTCATCCTAGTGAGGACATCACTGATGCCATGAAAGTGATGTACCTGTGTACAGCTATTCCCACCCAGGAAAACTACAGTCCTAGTGTAAAGAAATACATAAAGCAGACTGTAGCCTGGCAAGAAAGAGAAGATTGCATCCTGATGGTTTCACTTTACCAGTGTGACATTTGTGCCTGCATGCGTGCACTTGTCTGCATGCACTTCTATCTCCTCTAACCATCTTAGCTGGCTCCATTTCCAGGCCCTTTAAACCTATAAGTTCTCTCTTAGCTGCCTTCCCAGCTTGCCGCACAGGAGCATCATTAAGGTTATCTAGGCAAGGAAATGATCCTACTTGATTTGTGGAGACTGTGATACTGCAGTAATTAGCCCATCTAAGTTAATGTGAATGCTCTGGGTGCCAGAAGTAAGCACCTTTGAGGTGTAATGCCCCACCATCACTGCACTGGTTGTATTGCTCTCTGTAGGAGGTTTAGGCTTGGGGCTGCTCAGCAGCAGTAGTCTTTGCCTTTGGGAGAGAGTGGATAGGAACAGGCTAAGAAGTGCACTCTCAGCAAGCTGCCTGCTTGGGAATGGTGTACTTACAGCTTCACAGGTCCCTCTGCCCTGTGGGGTTTCCTGAACCCAGCCAGGACATGCCCTGGCATAGGGCTCACTCTTGATGCCAAGCTCTGAGTGCAGGTGACTTTCTGTAGCAAAGCAATGAGCTCTTTGGACCTAGCAGAAGATAGTGAACACATCCTGGCTTTCCCGGGAGGCTGATCTGCCCTGGAAGAAGACATCTGAACTGCCTTACGCTTTGGCACATTTTCGGAGCTCATTGTGTTTAGGGCCTATACCTCCCTGCAGCAACCAAGGTTAATACTGGCAAGGAAAGGCATCCTTGATGTGTTTCTATAATCCCTATGGGCAGGCACTAGCTAATGAATTTGTAAAGAAAGGCTTTTCTTGGTAAACTAACCCACTGAGAGCTCACAAAGTGGAATTGTAGTTCCTGTTGCTTCTGAGCAGTTGGAGGGAGGACCTGTTCTTTGCAGCATGCATTTACCAGATAGTGTTCAGTTCAAAGGTGGTCACATAAATCTCTTTGTTCCACAAGGGTTGTTGACATAAAATATGCATTTACAGCACATGTTGGCAAATATTAGGCTTGACAGAAAGGAATTCACCCCTGTTATGTAGTGTTTATGTGCCTGTTCTTCAGAGTCATGGAGACTCTTTGACTTAAAACTGAATTGAGGTTTCAGGAACACACCAAAGCTGAGTTTCCTGTGCCAAATTGACGCTGCTTCTCTCCCATTTCCCCACCGAAAGGGAAGTGCCACAGCAGTGATGGATGCAAAGAAGCAGGCATGTGACTGTGACACATTTCTTGTGAGTCAACAGCAATCCTCTCTGGTTTCAAAGTGGACAAAGGAATGAGCACATGCCTCCTAAATAGTTGCTGGGAAAGCATGAAAAGAAGGCAGATCCAACTGAACGGGCAAGCTGAAGCTGACTGTGCTCCCAAGGAGGTTTTCAGGGACATTTTAGACCTGGGCAGGGGGACCTGCAAACTAGACAGCATGTGTGGGAGAGCAGGGATTAGGATGGGAAGTCTCAATCCCATGCAACCATATCCTGGGCTGCATCAAATGACGAGTGACCAGCAGGTGGTGATCCTGCCCCTTCACCCTGCTCTTGCAGCACTGTGCAGTTCTGGTGTCCATAAGAAGGACATGGAGCTGTTGGAGCAAGTCCAGAGGAGGCCATGAGGATGAGCAGGGGCTGGAGCACCTCCCGTATGGAGACAGGCTGAGAACATTGGGGCTGTTCAGCCTGGAGAAGAGAAGCTGCGTGGAGACCTCAGAGCAGTTTCCAGTGTTTGAAGGGTGCTACAAGGATACTGGGGCTCTTCATCAGGGACTGGAGTGACAGAACAAGGGATGATGGGTTCAAACTGAAACAGGGGAAGCTCAGACTGGAGACAAGGCAGAAGCTCTTCCCTCTGAGGGTGCTGAGGTGCTGTCACATATAAGATAAATGTTCATCCTGCAACCCTTGATGAGCTGCAAAGCTGGAAAAAGCTGTGGCAGGCACTTAGAACTCTCTGTTGCATTCACCCTTGGGATTGCTGTCTCCAGGTTTTGGCTTCCAGTATAGCTTGGATGTTCTTCTGAGCAGACCTTATGTCTCTGCTTTGAGTTTATCCAGCTGTTATCAACATATGTGCTTCCTTGGTGACTCATAGCCTGTTCCCTAACCACATCCCCTTCTCTCTTGTTGCCCCCACCCACCACAACTGAGTCACTTGGCCTCCTGTCACAAGCCTCTGCCTTCAGTCCTGCATGTAGACACTTCTAGCTTAGTATGACATAAGCTCCTCCTGATTTCCTTCTCCAAAGCAAGCTCTCAGGTAGGAGCTTGCTGGCTATTAACAGGCTGGCCCTGACCTGCCCACATTGAGTGCACCCTGCCTAGACCAGATTTCCCCAGACTCTTTTTCTCCCTGTGCATGTAGAGAGGATGCTTTAATGCTGCGTTGTCCTCTCTACCGCTCACCACTTCCCCAGAGGGACCAGTTCAGCCCAGTGGTAAGTGGAGGTTACTCAACACCCATGGCCAGCACTCCCCAGTCTTGTAGACAGATGTAAGACGTGACTGGTGGTGGTGGGAGCTGAGAAAACCTGGTGCTCAAAAGCCTTTCCCATTATCTGACCCTCCAGTAGCCTGCAGGAAGTGACTATGGTTTCATATATGTGTATATATGGTAGCTGTTACAAGCTTCACTTCCTAAGTGTCATGTGAAATGCAGCCACTGCCATCTCGATCTGAAGGGTTTGAGTCTGTGGCAGACACATCAGCCCAAGCTGGTGTTCAAGCAGGGTGTATATTGCGAGGTGTTTTCCTTAATGCTTTCTGTCTATGGGCAGTGGCTCCATCAATCCTGCTGAGCTTTTGATGGATGTTTTTTTGGTCAACAGACAAATATACAGGGGTTTATTTCCTGTCTTCCCTTTATTCCAAGGCTTGGTCATTTCTAACCTAAAGTAACTTACCCAGGACTGTAATGGTTATGAAGTGCCCAAATTCTTCCTGCACATGGAGAGGGAGAATCTGGGCACTTTCCCACACTCCTTGGCTTCTTTCCCAGTGTCAGCATTGTCAATTCAAGAGCATTTTCAGCTGCTGAAGCCGGGTATTGAAGCATGAGGGGAACACTGAACATCAAGGTTCCTATTTCCCTGCACCTGCTGATCAGAGAACTGCTGCTGGGCACCTTAAATGAGGGCTATCTCTGTCCCTCTCTACCCCATCAGATGAGATGTTGATGTAATGTTTCATCTTCCCAGAGTCTCTGTGAAGCAATGGGGTGTAACTTCCCAGGGTGGGATGGCCACGCTCCAGATAAAAACATGAACTTGCCTGTATAGTGATGTTGTACTGGTATAAAAGAGGGTGGATTTTCACGAGTGTTACTGCAGTGACTGCCCTTTATTTGAGGTTAGATGTGCTGGAAAAATCAACCCCCAGACCCTTTCTCTGGAAGAGGAACATGGTGTGGGTGCAGTTCTGGGCTGGGAAAAGCTGGATCAAACCCCAGACCATCTGCTTTAGTCATCCTGAATGAGCAGATGCAGCCACTGCTTATCCTGAGGTCAGACACAGTGGAGGTGGAAGATGGATATCTGGTTGGCCATGGATATCTGGTTGGCCATGCTGCTGAGGACTAAAATGTAATAATATCCCCACCCCCAAAATCTTTCAGACAAGCTTGGAAACCTTTG
Source organism: Pezoporus wallicus (assembly GCF_028554395.1). Lineage (NCBI taxonomy): Eukaryota > Metazoa > Chordata > Aves > Psittaciformes > Psittacidae > Pezoporus > Pezoporus wallicus. Next base: position 651,513 of record NW_026635397.1, on the reverse strand, counting down.
GATGTTTCTTGTACAAGCAGGATTGTTGGTTTTCCACTCATGAGGATGAGGTGGGCTGCCTACTGCCCTTGTCTCCTCCTTTGGGAAGGGTATAAATCTTCCCACAGGAGAGCTGTGGCAGGTCAGAGACCTGGACCCCAGTTGCCCATGCACCCCTTGCCAGGGTAGCGGGATGATTCACTGCACCTACACTGATTGCAACCAGCAGTCCCTTCCCCCTGTTTGGTGGCATCCCTGGGCAAGTAACATCTCCTGGGGGCATTTCTGTGGGGTATGTCCTGAATAAGCACCCCCAGCAGTGTACAGGCAGTGACACTGGCCAGGACACTTAGTGAGATGCCAGAACTGCTTTCTCCCCCTTCTCCCTTGGGGTTGGGAGCTCTTGCTGAGGCTTTGAGGAGCAGAATGGGATGCCGCAGCCCTGCCTTTCTTGCAGCATCAGGACTTTGTGCAGGAACAACTCCTGAGTAGCTTGCTGCATCCCAGACTCCACCCCTCCAGCACTCCTGTACAAAGCTCCCTTTCACCTTGGAGCATCCGGAAAACATAATACGGAGCAATTACTGGGGTGGGTGCAAGCTTGGGCCTGGGAGGTATGTGGTGAGGAGCCAATTGCTGTTAATGAGATGTTGCTGTTGGCTAGTCTGGGCTTCTGCTGCTGTGCAGGGATTGGTTTGCACCAGGGCAGTTTTGGGGCTGCTGGGAGCCATAGCCCAGGCATGCTTGAAAGCCAGAAAGGCTCAGACCAAATCTTCATGCTGAGCTGATCCCACTCACATTTCAGGCCAGGCTTACCCTGCATGTGTTCCCTGAGACAGAGGTGAGGCATCAATCCGCCCACGCTGCTCTCCTTTTTGGAGGGATGCGCTGATGCATCCCTGCCCTTACAAGCCGGTCCCTCATCCACAGCTCCTTTGGCTCTATCATTTCATAGAATCATAGAAGGAATCTCTCAGCTTTCTCAGCCTGTCTCCATAGAGGTGCATCTTCAAGGGGCATCTTCAAGGCCCTCCTCTGGACTTGCTCAAGCAGGTCCACCTCCCTGACCTGCTGCTCACGCTCCAGGGGTGCAGCCCAGCACATGGGGGTTCTGGGCTGAAGCGCACACACTGAAGCTGGGTCATGGGGAGCTTTTCCTCACCCAAGTCCTTCTTCTCAGGGCTGTTGCATCCCATCACCTGCAGCCTGTCATTGTGCTTAGACATGCCCTGAGCCACGAAGGAGCATCTGAGCACTAAGGACAGTTGGGAGAGGGAATTACTGTGCTCCAAAGTGATGCCCACGCCAGCTTTTCCTGCAGTGTATATGGGAGTGCATATGGGGGCTACTCCACTTCATCATCAGGGGAGGCATGACCACCACAGCACTCTCTTGCAGCAGATCCTTGTCTTGTCTTGGTCAAGATCTTTGCTTGGTTGCAAAATGAAAGGAGGGCAGGAACATCCCCCACATGGAAAGAGACCTGGAGCTTAGGTCTCTGCTCTGCCTTTGTGTGACACAGCAAGAGTGTCCAGGCTGCCAGGCACCAGCACTGCAGCCTGCTCAGGAAATGGTCCTTTTCTTAGGCAGCTCTACACAGTGTAATTAAATTACAGGCTTAAAGCCATCTCATTCCTCACTCATCTGGTGCCAAGTGCTTGTTCCAAGGGAGTGCCCTCCATTAAAGGGAAAACTGCCCGTGCAGCGCTCTGCATCAGCTCATCAAGAGAGTTCAGCCTGCCACAGAGTCACTCCTTGATTGCACTGCATTGCAGATAGGCTTCTGGAGTGCTGGGGTTTGTATATGGCCTCTGTCTTTCTCTGGTCCTCATCTGTGGGCCTTTCAGAAAGCTTTTGGGATGAATAATCCTCCTCTTGCTGCTCTTAGCTCTGTGTGCGTCTGCTGAGGGCCTGAGCATGTTACAGAGCCACAGAATCCCAACCTGTTTTGTATTGGAAGGGACCTTAAAGTTCACCCAGCTCCAACCCCTGCCATGGGCAGGGACACCTTCCACTAGAGCAGGTTGCTCCAAGCCCCTGTGTCCAACCTGGTCTTCAACACTGCCAGGGATGGGGCAGCCACAGCTTCTCTGGGCACCCTGTGCCAGTGCCTCAGCACCCTCACAGGGAAGAGCTTCTGTCTAAGAGCTCATCTCAGTCTCCCCTGTTCTGGCAGGTTAAAGCCATTCCCCTTGTCCTGTCCCTACAGGCCCTTGTCCAAAGCCCCTCTCCAGGTTTCCTGTAGCCCCTTTAGGCACTGGAGCTGCTCTGAGGTCTCCCCTTAAGGAGCCTTCTCTTCTCCAGGCTGAACCAGCCTGTCTCCAGCCCTCGCAGCATCTTTTTGGTGTTTCTCTGGACTTGTTTGAGCAGGGTCAGTTGGTGCAGAGCAGAAACTTCACAGTATGTTCCTATCCAGGGGTCTGAAGAGGACTGAGACCTCACTGTGCCAGATGTTCTACAAATACCATAAGGTCTGCAACAGATACAAAAGGAGGAGGAGAGTGCACAGGGATCTGAGTGTCTGGTGGAGCTGGGAACATGACTTTATAACCAGCCAACCTTAAAAAACTAGTGCACAGCAGTCAGCAAGAGAAAGCTGTGAGATGCAAAATGCAATTCCCTTGGGTTTGCTTTTGTTGTGTGTAGTTCCTGTTGACAGAGGATATAAATTTCCCATCCCAGGGCATACCCAGGCTTGTGCCTGGGGATTAGAGATTTGGGTGGTTTCTCAGCTTGCCTTCTGGGACTAGTTTTAGTTCTGTTGCTTCTCAGAGAAGCTGCCAAGGAGACCTGGCACTCGAGGAAAGGCTCCTCTCCTTGCACTGTGAGGTATCACCACACTTTGGGGAGCTGGGTAACCTGCACCTTGGTGAAGCAAGAGCCCTTCGGCATGGCCCATGTGCAGAAGAGTGTGCATTCTCCTCCAGAGTGGTGCCTGTCTTCTCCTGCTTTCTAAGCATCCTCACAGCAGTAAGTTAAAGCCTGCTCCTTTCACCAGGAGAACTGTAGGTGATCGGATCATGAAAGCACCTCCCGTGCTGCAAAGCATGGTCCTGGTGAGGGCTAATCCAACATGCCATTTGGCTGGGTCATTGGAGTAGCTAAGATTAGTTTCCCTTGCTCATTGTTCAGTGTGGAAGCCCACAAATGATCTTCTTGGTACTGCTGCTGCCACACAGTCCATGGCATGAGTTTAACCTCGGCTGTCTCCCCCATTCAATCACTGAGCTGCATAATCTTGGAGAAGTCAGTTTTTTCCCATCTTTTGCCTTCTTGGCTGCAGGCATAGCATGTCTTAGCTTTAATATCCTGCCTTTTCTCCTGAATAAGCTCTCAATCTCTCCTGCTTCTATGGAGTGAAATAAAAGCTGAGAAAATCCTGCCTGGAAAGAAGCAACTTCCCACAAACCAAGCTCATCCTTCGAGACAGTCAGCAGCTGGACACAGCCATGGCTGGACTGATCTTGAACAGGGGTTTGGACCCGTGGCATCCAGAGGTCCTTTCAAACTCAGCTCTTCTGGTTCTGTGACCTGCGTCTCCTACAGTGCCACACTGCTCCCCCTTCTCGCCCTTCCCCTGCTCTGCTGCTCCTCACCAATGACCCAATTCATAGAATCATAGAAGAAGTGAACCCGCTCATTCCAGTGTGGGAAAGGGCATCCCCTAACACTGCCAAGATCCCAATTTGCATGCAGAGAGCAAGAGGGAGCTTAAAGCTTCAGAGCTGGGACCAAATATTTACCCTGTGCATGGTATGTCCCAGGCAATTAAAGTAGCTGAGCCTAAAGCAGAATGGTGAGAGAAGCTGTTTGCTTTTCAAACTGGACCAGCAAGTGTGTATTGAATTACCTGTATGCCAGATGAGATATAGCCGTAAATCTCAGTAAGTACTCTGCAGTAATGCAGATGTGAAAGGGAGAGAAATCAAAGGAAACAAATGAGGAGGGGACAGTTGTGGAATTATAAAGAAAGGAGGCAAATCCTGGCTGATTGCTTGGTTTGAAGCCAAAGGTTTTTATAGGAAGGGCTTCAGCTCTGTGAGGAAATCAGCTGGAACAGGTCTGGCAGGATAGCTCTCCAAGTGAGAGCTCTTCTTGCAGAATACCAATGATTTGCATCCAAAAGAAAGTGGCTAGAAGCAGCTATTTCAGGAGCTCTCCCTGCATTAGGGCAGGAATTGGGATGCTGGAGGAAGCGGAATACAAAACACCACCTGCCTTGGAGAAGAGGATCCGAGAGGTTGGAGGGCAACATCTTCATGATGGCATGCCTTTGTGTTGGAATAGCTGGGGGTTGCTATTCATTTGTTGCTGTCCTTGCCTTTTTTGCCCTGTCTCTGATACAGGGTCAGATTGGTGTCTCCATATCCCAAACCCAGTCGGCTTTGTGGACCCTTGGACTTGAGGGAGGCTCTGGGAAGGGCTGGGAGCAATGAGAAACACCACTGTTAGCAGAGGAATGCCTGTTTTGCAAGCTGCCTTTGCTTGCTCTGAGCTTCTCCCAGCCGCATGGCCTTGTGCCGATGCTGCTTTACACTGGTACTGCTGGTGGCCAGAAGCAATTAACAGCAAATGGAGTGAGAACAAAAGCATGAATTCCAGCCTTGCAGGAGGATGCCCCCAGCCCTTCTCTTCCCCAGCCTGAAGGACTTTGTGCTGGATTTACCTGGGGCACTAGGACCAGCACCGAGAGATGCCACGCTGTGGAATGTACAGCATCAGTATCTCCTCCTGCAGCAGGCTGGGGGGGTACCAGCATTACAGCCCATGCCCTGGGTTTGCCAGCAGGTCCAGTCTTTGTTTTTAATCCTGGCTAGAGATTCCCCTGATTCATTAGAGCAGGAGCTGTGCTGGATGGTTTCTCTGAGGTGGCACCGTGCCAGGAGCAGCAGGTCCTGGCAAGGGTTGGGACAGTGCTACTCACCCAGCAAGGAGCCTCCCTTCAGGATGGCTCTGTGGCACCTTCCAACCACCCTTCCTCAGTGTTGGATGCCATATGTGCCTCTTCTGGGTGCAGGCTGGCGATGTGAGAAATCCAGCCTTGGGCATGCTGCTCCTGGAGAAGCGTGGGAGAAGGTTTTGTAGTGCCCTGAGGCACCTTTCCAGCTCCCCACGGTTGCCTTGTCAGTGAGAACATTGGGGCTGTTCAGCCTGGAGAAGAGAAGCTGTGTGGAGATGTCAGAGGAGCTTCCAGTGTCTGAAGGGGGCTACAAGGATGTAGAGGGGGACTCTTCATCCATGACTGTAGTGATAGGACAGGGGGTGGTAAGTTCAGACTGAAACGGGGGAAGTTCAGGTTAGATATAAGGAAGAAGTTCTTCTCTGTAAGGGTGCTGAGGCACTGGCACAGGGTGCCCAGAGAAGCTGTGGCTGCCCCATCCCTGGCAGTGTTCAAGGCCAGGTTGGACACAGGGGCTTGGAGCACCCTGCTCTAGTGGAAGGTGTCCCTGCCCATGGCAGGGGTTGGAACTGGATGAGCTCAAGGTCCCTTCCAACACAAACCATTATGTGATTCTCTGCTCATCCCCAGGCTCCAGTCCTGCTGTTGTACCAGAAGCACCATCATGGTCAGGGACCACATATGCTTTGTTGCATGGAAAGGTCAGCAAATGCAAACCACAGCTCTTTTCCCCTCATCTAAACGGGAAAGAAAGGCCACAGAATGCTGCTGCAGAGTTCCTGCTTTACAGGAATGCTGTCAGGATACATCCATTTGTGCCAGCAGAGGACTTGGACACAGCAGCCAGGAGTGCTTTCAGCAAACCAAGGTGATGCCCGGATCCACACTGGCTATCTGTTTCCTGCAGGGCAGGGTATCAGTCCCAGGCGCTGGAGAACAGCACCATATCAAGCCCTTTGGTTCTGGTTATCAGCTGGTTACAAGGGCTGCTGGCAGGAGGGAAATCTGTGATGTGAACTCTGCTCTGCTCTTCGTTTCTGGGTCACAGATGAGGCCATACAGAGTTGATTTTTGGAGTCTGGCTTAGAAGTGGCTGAAACCTGATGATGGGAGAGCCAGAGATCACGGCAGTCACTGCTCCTGCTCTGAAAGAACTGGGGGAAGGGGGAGCAGCAGAGGAGACATGCTCTTGATGCTTCTTCCCACTGTAATATCAGCCTTTTGCTCTGAATAGTGAGTGCTAGAAAAGGTGCTCTTCCTTTCCAAACCTTGCCCCTGCACCATTGAATGCTGCCCACCACGGAGCAAAGCTGAAGTAAAGCCTTCCACATGTCCCCACATCAACTGGTGCGGCCACATTCAGCTCTTGCTTTGGTGGCCCATGGGTGCAGACATGCTGGGCCATCAGCCAGGCTGCATCCTGGCTAACAAAACACCTTTGGGACTGGCAGCATCCAATATTTGGTTCTTGCCATGTGATTCTGACAAGCTTGGAAAATCACAGCAGTGACCATAGACATTGCTCCACCTTGCCTGGTCACCAGCTGCATTGGTCCATGGTGAGGAGCTGTGGGACCCACTGCCTGGAGATGTGCACATGCAGGGACACTCTCCTCTACCCATCACCCTCCTGACAAACAGGTCAGGCTCCTCCTCTACTACTTGTTTCTTCCTTGGGTAGGATTCTTTCCAGCCTTGAGGGCTCGGAAGTTGACAGTGCTGAATGCCTGAGTAAAAAGCAAGTTAGGAAAGCATCTTCTTAAGTGCTTTGTTGACCCATTTGCCCTGTTCCTGTCAAGCCTGAGGGAGCTGATATGCAACTGAAACCAATTGCATTTGGTTTTAGGTTCCTCCAGGGCTGCTCTAGGCAGGCATTTTCAGGAAAGCCAATCTGAATTGACTTCCAAATGAGAGTAATTAAACCAAATGAAGTCTTTGCAGGGAAGAGATGGAGGATGCACTCAGCTCAGGGTAACAGTTCCAGGGCAATGTGGAGATGAGATGATTCGTCACCCAAAACTTCTCCCTCCTTTCCGTCTGCCACAAGGCAGCAGCCTGTGTCTGGGATGTCCCTTGTCACCATAACATGATTTCAGTGGATGCTCCAGTTTGACTCCTACCTGTGCCTGCCCGGTCTCCATCCATCTCCTGGATGTGACAGAAGTGCTTTCAACACACTGCTTGCAGGGGAAGTCAGAGGAGCAGGAGTAGCCTGGAAGCATGGCTGCATTGGCTTCAAAGCCTCTGGCTTTGCTGGAGGACTTTCAGGAGTGGTTCTGCAGGATGGAAAGTGGATGCAGGTTGGAGGCAAAGCATTCTTCTTTCTCCTTCAGCTCTCTATTTTTAACCAGGCTCTGAAGCCCTCTCCCGAGTACTTGGATTGCTGTTTTCTTGGGTTTGCTTTGTGGTACTTTTACTGCTGCTATTTTTGGGGGGAATGTGATAAAAGGGAAGAGGAAGGAAAAGTTTCTTTTTCTGTTCTTTTTTTTTTTTCTCCTTCAAGCCAGAAATGAGAAAATGGAAACTAGAAAAAGAACAGGAAAATGCCCCCATTCTTTCAAAATAGCTCCAGAACAGCGCATTCCCACTTTCAATGCCAGGTTCTGTGCCTCAGTGAGAAGCAAAAGGTGAAGTGTCTATCTCCTGTAGGAATCCAGGGGCATTGTTCCTTTTCACACTGCCTTGGGCACTGACCTAGAGACACAGGGAGACTTCCCTTTGACTTTGGCAGCTCTGAAAGACCCGTTGTTGCTTAACAGCCATCCTTTATGCTGACACACACGGTCTGTGTGCATCTGTCGACAGGGGAGGGAGACATTATTGAAATGGGTAATAATGGAGATGAAAACAATCTGTGCTGGTCTCTGGGTAATAACCAGCTGATATTAAGCCTGGCTGATAACAGTTAATAATGAATGGGCATTAATTAAAGCTAAATTACAAGGGAAGGTGCAGGCCTGGCTCTCAATCCAATTAGAGCCCTGTAATTCATAACGGAGAGAATCTGTCCAGCCTGTGAATAAATGATCAAAGTCAACAGCAGGGCTGTGGAATAGTTTAGATGATGCCTTGATAGGGAAGAGGCCAGAGGAGGATTAACACATAACTGTGGCCTTAAAGTAGATTGGGTTTGCCATGCAGAGCTATACATGGTAGTGCATGTGTGAGAACCCAGATTCAGCTCTGGTGTGGCTCCAGAAGGTTTTGGGATCGGGGTATGGACCTGATGGGAGGAAGATATCCATTGTAGGCCCCTCACAGTGACAACACAAAGGAAAGAGCCCTAGGGAAGCTGGTCAGGTCTCTGGATGGTGGGTTAGACAACTGTTGGTGATATGCCATTAAAACACAACAAAGAGCAAGCAAGGAGCTGATGGCTGTGGTCAAACACCTCCACTGCATCTCAGAAGCAGAGTCATGCCCACACTGACATTGACTTTGCATTAAACAGGGCTGTCGGGGGAGGTGATTTCCACCTAGACTTGTCCTTCAGCTCCCAAGCTGTGAGCAGCTCCAGTCCAGCACAGAGCCAGGAGGAGCAGCCAAGCCAGCAAGTTTTGAGAGCCTGAGAATTGGATGCCAGCGAGGAAGGGTAGTGATAGGACAAGGGGTGATGGGTTCAAACTGAAACAGGGGAATTTCAGGGATTCTATGATTCTAATGATGATTGTAAATACATGTATTTCCCAGGGCTGAAGGGCAGCACTTTAGCCACCTGCTTTCCCAGGCCATGCCTGGGGCCAAGCTGGCTGCCAGCACCTCTCACAGTGCAGCCACCCCAGGGAGTTGTGCAGCTCAGCGTTGTGAAGGATGCTTCGTTGTGAAGCAGAGGGAGATGTCAACTTCTTGCTTCACTGCCAGGAGCAAAGCTGCGGCTGGTACAAGTTCAGACCTGACTGTGATGTGCCCTGTGTGCGAGGAGGGAGAGTCAGGGGAGACATCAATGGCATCAAAGTTGACAAGACCATTGACAAGGGAGCAGTGGCTCACTGGGAACTGAGGACTTGAGCCAAGAAGAAGCTGCAGGTGGAGCACAAAGTGCCACCAGTTCTGACAGCAGCAGCAGCACCAATGATGACTGAGGGCCATTGACCACTGAATGCTGGATGTATCTGACTGAACCAACAGCCTCAGGGTGTTTGCAGACTTGGGGACAAAAGACTCAGTTTTAAACCTCGTGGTTTAAAGAAGCTTTCTAAATAAGACATCTGCCAAAGGCCCCAAATCCAGCAACTCTGTGGAAGAATACACCATTTTGAAAGCTTGGGGTGTTTAAGGCACACTCAGATGTGTCCCACAAATGCTACATAGCATCAATGATACACTGAAAACGCTCTTCTGGTCCAAAGCAACTCCATATTTTCTCCCTTTTTCTCCTATGTCTTGACTGCAGAGCAGGTGATCTAGATGTGCTTTCCAGATGAAAGGGAATGTTCTTAACTCAGGAATAAATGTAAGGATATTTTTCGGCTTAATGTAATGAAAAGAATGCATTTTGGCTCAATACAACATCGCGCTACATGTGTCCACAGAGGCAATTCCGAAGGATGCTTAGACTTGCACCCTGTGTAATTACCCACCAGGTGTAGGCTGATCCTTGTGGCACCCATGTGCAGTGTAAGCAGGAGGTTGGCTTGCTGGGACCAGATGAGTGCCAGCTTGCACCAGCCCCAGTGGTGGGAGCCAGGGTAAAGCAGCTGGCAAAAGAGAAGCCATTTCCTTTGCAGAGCGTGGTCACAGCAGCCATTCCCTGACTGGGAGCAGTGTTCCCGAGGCAGTGCCTGCGTGTGCCTGCCTGTAGTTGTGTACGAAGGACACTCAGCACATACCAGGCTGGTGGGCAAGGCCACGCTGCCTTCTAGAAGCAGCAAGAGGGAACCTGACTCCCTGGTGCAGTCATGAGGAATGAGCCAAGCCCAGAAATATCTTTATTATCCTTTTCCAAACAAATCCCTGTTTGCAGAGGCTTGATCTTCCCGTGTTTCCAGGTGCCAGGGCTGGGTGTGCTGACAGAAAGAGCAGCTCAGGGGGCAATGCTCAGATGAGGCTGAGTTGTTCTGGAAAGAAACCAAAAGCTTTTACTTCTCAGTAGCTCCCCCAAAATGCTCCCAGTGGACTGGCACCTTCAGCACCCAGGCTTGGTGTGAACATGGATGTTATGCTGAAGGCACTGCTTAAAGAGCATGCCTCTGATTTCCTTCCAACTGAAGTATCAGGATTGAAAGACTTCAGCATGATTATGGGCTCCTGTTGTGTAGGAAATTGCCTTCTATCCATTTGAGTGTACCAGAAATGATTTCTTTCCCTTCCTGACCTCCAGAGAGTATTCTGGAAAAACAGTTCTTAAGATGCTATTGCAGCAGGGGTAAAAATAGCTGAACAGATGAGATGGTCTCTCTGACAGCACAAACACTTCCACGTGCCTATAGAGCAGAGAAAATGAAGCCTGTAGCAGGAAACAGAGGGAACCTGTATACAAAAGAAGGAAATTTGGGAAGAATGACTAATCTAAGAGAGGAAACTAGGTGCTGTGGCCTGCTGTGAGCAAGGCAAGTGTCTCAGAGCATCAGGGCATCAGGCTAATGTGCATGTTTGCAGTGCATGCTGATGGGTTCTAGTGGAGCAGGGCTGCTGGGCTGTCAGGGACAGAAGCTCTGAGGGCTCCATCTGAGTAATGGTGTGGGATGAAGTTTGAACACGCTTCTAACATGCCAACCTGGGAACTGCTTATCCCTGAGTGTCAGCACAGTGATTTATGAGGGGAGCCCAGTTCAAAGCTTCCAGTGCTGGAAGCTGTTGCTTTTGGGAGGAGTGATGACTGAAACGGAGCTTGCTGGCTCCTGTAGCTTCCTGTGGGTGCCTGTTGTGTGATGTGATTCTCTCATCACAAGAAATGCTTCTTGGAGACAACAAAGAGCCCACAAATAGGCTCCTGATCCATTTTATCCTTTCCATCCATCTCCCCTGTTGTCTCAGCAGAGCTGCCCTCCTTTCCCAAGGCACCCACCCTCAGGAATTCCTGGGGAGGGGACATGTGGGGCTTCAGCTTTGGCTTTAACTGTTCACTACCGAGATTACGCTGGGGGATGGTTTGACCTGTTGGTGAATGAGGGCTCATACTTTAGAGGTGACTTGGCTGCAGCACTCGCAGGGCTTTGGGGAAGTGAAAGAACAGATAAGAACATCAGAAACTGAAAAACAGCAGGAGAGACTTGGGAAAGCCATTGCTCCTACCTCGAGCAAAAGACTGAGCATCATTGCTGGAGGCATGGATGGGAGAAACTGAAAAAGGAGGCACAAAGCTTCCTGTCATCTGCAGGTTTGTCCTGCCAAGAGGTGAGCTCATCAGGTGGAACAAATTCATCAAAACCCACCCCTCCACAGCCTGTGCCTGACCTCTTGGAACTGCCTGGTTTGGGTTGGATGGGACCTTAGAGCTCATCCAGTTCCAACCCCTTGCCATGGGTCCCTCCACTAGAGCATGTTGCTCCAAGCCCTGTGACAGATTCAAAGACCTTGACCATGAGCAACCCTGGGATCTGTAGTGCAGAGCTGCTGATCCAGTGTGTGGGCTTGAATTAGGTCATAGCAGGCTCCATGTCTCCAGTTCAGTGATGGATGGACATGCCATAGCCCAGATTAGAGGTTATCTAGGCTATTTAGGTTGTTCTAGGCATCTGTGTTGTATCAGTATCCAGCCCTCTCTATGATCCTGGACAGTGAAGAACTGGTTTTATCCCCACAGCCTTCAAACTTTAACTTTTCACTGCTCCTTTTCTCCTCTTCATCACACACCACTTCTGCCCCAATGCATCTCACTTGATTTCACTGTATTCACTGAAAAGGGTGTAAGAGTTTCTTTTAGCCTGCTAAATTATCGCTAACCCAGAGCACAGCATCCAGAATGTTCTGTTTAACAGCTCACAAAGGCTGGCAGGCAGCCTGCTCTGTGGGAGTGGGCTTTGAACAGGGAGTTGGTGTTGTCCTTCCAGCCTCTGGCCCAGGGACTTGCAGTTGTTATCCTTACCCATAGGGTCCAGTCCTTGGGCTTGAATCCAGCCCAAGGGGAAAAGAGGGTACTCAGTATCAAGAAAGGAGATGGGCTTGTGATGCCAATTCCTCTTTCTTCTATTTTATCCATTCTTAACCCCATTTCTAAACACCTTTTAGGGAGTGTATTCAAGGCTGTGGATGGCAGACAGCCTGGGTACTTGCTACTGTTCAGTCTTTTTAGAGGGAGAAGCCCTTTGTGGGCAGCATCTTCAAAGGGAGATGTTATCTCTTGTCCAACAGATGGTCCTCTGCCCTCAGGAGATCTTTCCCAAGGGTCAGGGTGCCCACTGCATGGTCCCAGGCCAGGAAATGAGCATGAATACATGGTTTCGAGCAGAGGCCCAGAAGATGTCTGGGTCCATTAGGATTCCACCACTGTGATTGGACTCTTTGCTAGCTCATAAGGCATGATTCATGCCTGGGCCTTTCTTTGTGGCAGGGGTTTTTAGAAGAACTTTCTCTGATGCATAATGAGAGCTGAGTGAGTGATGGATCCTTCCCTCACTCAGGATATTTATAGCCCTTTGCTTTCTTCTACAGCAAGTCACCTATTTTCGCAAGGCTCGTGGGCGCCTCGTGTCACTGAGACTTCAGCTCCTCTGCCAAAGGAGCCCGGCCAAGGGCTCAGAGGTTCCCCAGCACTGGGATGGTGGATGGCTGGGGGCTTCTTAAGAAACCAAGCTAAAAGCCATGAGACTACACAGGTCACTGTTTCCCATCCGCTTCTCTACAGATAGGCAGGCTAATGTTTGTTTCTTGGTTTGCACTGGGCCTGGGTTCTCTTATCTTGCTGTAGAAGCTGAGATTATATTGGTATCATCTCTTCCAGGGTTCATCAGCTCTGACCGTACCAGGTGGGATGAGATCCAAAGCATCTGGTGTGGGTTTATTATAGCTCTTGTCCTTACACAGAATGGATGTGGACCAGCATGGATGGTCTCTGGGGGCTTATTCTGCTTTCTGGGTAAGCAAGCAGAGCTCCCTGACTACTCCTGTGTCCCAGAGCCACGTGTCTGGATACCCGCTTTCACCTGGAGGGCTCAAGAGAGGGGTGCAGGTCACTAGCGAAGTTGCCAAGATGTCCATCCAATCTCTAAGGCACTGTTTAGTAGTCTCACATACCTGGAGCCACAAGGAATGGATTCCAGAGCTGGATTCCGCAAGAAATGAATGCTTGCACAATGGAGGTTTGAGCCTAAGGGAAGCCTCCTGTATCAGAAGAAAATAAATAGAGGGTTTTAAAGACTTCATAGCCCTTTGTAACTTTCTCCAGGGAGAGTTATGTGTCTTCTGCTCCAGCAGTGAATGCAGGCTGCCATCTCCCATTATGGGAACAATAGAAAACAGACTCAAACTGAGGGCAAACCTCTATTCTGAGGGCTCTTTCCATCAGTACCAAACCCATAGCTTCTGGGGTTTTGTCTTCATGTATTTTCCTTTTGATTTGTTTTGTTTTAGCACAGGAAAACCACTTTCCCCACCATGGATGCTTTTTTCTTCCTTTCCCCCTCCATCACCCCATCCCCAGGCTGGTCTGTGGCACAGGTAAGCCTTCATACCCCCCTTCCCTGTGCTGGGGGGGGGCTGCCTGGTACCATCCTCCTGCAGCTCTGTGCACTTGTGCCCTCCTCCCCTTCCCACAGCCTGATTTATTGCCTTTATCTTTCCCTTTCACAGCTGCCCCTCACCGTGCCTGACCTCTGCTCCCTGCATACCTGGCATTCCTCTGGGGGGCCACCGCAAAGGCATTCCTCCCTCCCTGGGCCACTCAATATGAGACCAGTGGGGACCCTCAGCTATATCCATCCATGCTGGCACCCAGCCCTATGCTTTCTCTGCCCCAAGTTGGTAAAGGCCATGGGGTGATGTGTGTCTCCAGGGAGGATGCTCTGGCTTTGATGTACAGAAAGCAACAGTGGGGTCTGCCACTGCCCTGAGGATGTGCTGCTCCCCCCAGCCCAACTCAAAACCCCATCTGGCTCCTTCCTTGAAGCTGGGGAGATGTGGTGATGGGCCTCCCTAAGGGTGGCATGTGTGATAGGGTTAGAGAGAAGTCACCTCCTTGACACCGACATGGTAATACTTGGTTTTGTCTCATCAGTTGTTTTTCCCTTTCTAGCCACTGTGTAGGGCCTAAGCACATACAATGATGCTGAAAATGGGGATCACATCATATCACAGATTCCCAGCCTGGTTTGTATTGGAAGGGACCTTAAAGCTCATCCAGCTCCAACCCCTGGTGCTCAAAGCCCCTGTGTCCAACCTGGCCTTGAACACTGCCAGGGATGGGGCAGCCACAGCTTCTCTGGGCACCCTGTGCCAGCGCCTCAGCACCCTCACAGGGAAGAGCTTCTGTCTAAGAGCTCATCTCAATCTCCCCTGTTCTGGCAGGTTAAAGCCATTCCCCTTGTCCTGTCCCTACAGGCCCTTGTCCAAAGCCCCTCTCCAGGTTTCCTGAGGCCCCTTTAGGCACTGGAGATGCTCTCAGGTCTCCCTTGAAGAAGCCTTCTCTTCTCCAGGCTGAACCAGCCCAACTCTCTCAGCCTGGCTGCAGAGCAGAGCTGCTCCAGCCCTCACATCATCCTGTGAGCCAGTGGGGATTATCCCTCCCTGGTGTCTTGCTTTCCAGCTCTGTGAGCTGAGAGCAATCCCCAGGGATAGGTCAGCAAGGGCTCAGACTGAAGCTGGGCTAGAACTGAAGCAGCTATCCAGCTATCCCCACTGCCTTTACCCTGTCCCTGCTTCCCGTTCCCTCCAGCAATCCCAGGCCTGGCTGTGGATGAGCAAGTTGGGAAGCTCATCTCTTTGTTTTGTCTCTGGGAATCACTTTGCTGGGTGGTCACTGTGAGTTGGTTACGGTCTGTAGGCAGAGGCAAAGTGGGGTGGCAGAGCACCCACACTGCAATTGTAACCAGGGAGATGAATTGATGAGGAGCACAGGGACCCAAGGCTTTTGTTGTGTTGCATCTTAGCTTTGTCATCACACACTTTCACCCTACACAAAGCTTTAGGGCTAAACCTGTGTCTGATGTCTCTAATGCCAAGAACAAGCAGTCTGACTTTGTAGGTTGGTTGTGATGGGCCTTACAAGATCCTCTTCTAACATGAGTTCCCAAACAGCCTCCTGCACTCAGTGTTGTTTAAGGGCTCAGGCTCCTCTCTTCCCTTTGAAAGGATGAGAGCAGTGATGTGATTGTCTGATGCTGCAGTATTAACTTGGCCCTTTTGGACTTTCAAGGCTCTCTGTTCCATCCTCAAAACAGTGATTATAGTTACTTATTACACACACAGCCTTGTGGTGTATCTCTTTGCATTCAGAAGTGGAGTGCTTCAGCATAGGGACAAGAGCAAACTTTTGGGAAAGCAGGAGTTCATCTCCTGGTCCTGGTGGCTTGTTGTTTGACTCCTAGGTAGGTGGAAAACGCCAGCCTCATGGGGTTTACTTACTGCAGCCATCCTCTTGTGTTCTTCCCTTGCCTTACTCTGTTGAAATGACTGTTAAAAGGGACAGAACCACTTCCAGCAGGCAAGCAAGTTAAAGCCTCCCAGAAAGAGTTAAATGTGAGGGTAAAAGGGGCTCCTTTAAATCCTCGTAACAGTAAAAGCCATGAGTCAGGCTGTTGCAAAATCCTGAAACTGGCATAAAAGTCATGAGTTAATTTTGGGGGTTGTTCCTGTTTAATGCTCAGCACTGGCTGTTTTCCATCTGCTGCCTCAGCCAAGAGGTTGCAAGTTCCCCTCTTCTGACTTCGGGGCTCCTCAATGTGAAAAGTCCTCTCCCAGGTCATGGAGCTTTTGATAAACCATTAACTACCACAAAGCTCCCAATGGAATTACCAGGAGTGGCCACTGTGTGGATGAGCTGGAGCAACCTGGTCTAGTGGAAGGTGTCCTGCCTGTGGCAGGGGGCTGGATCTGGATGAGCTTTAAGGTCCCTTCCAACCCAAACCAGGCTGGGATTCTGTGATGCTATATGATCCACTCCACGCTGTGCAGCACTAGGCCTGGTGATACAAGAGCTCCTGAGAAGGACCCACTCTAAAGCTCTCAGGTTACTCAGTTTGATACATTTCTTTGTTTTCTTTTAATGCAGCTATTTTTCGGGGGGGGGGGGGGGGGGGGGGGGGGAAGGTATATGAGAATCATCAGACTGATTCAAACATGCCTCTATTTTGGATGCTGATGCACTAAACGTTATGATGGGGATGAAACACCTCTCAGCTCCCCCTGGCTGTCCTGCTGCTGGTGAGGGAGGTGCGAAGGGGTGTGATGGTGGATGATGATGGGGCAAGAGGCTTCTCAGTGATGGGAAGCAGTGTGTTTTCTACTCCTCTGGCACAGTTAGCTTCCAGCAGCAGGGAAACCAGCTGAAGGGCTGTGAACACACCTACCAGGGGCATTTGAGCAAAGCCAAGCAAGCTCTATTGGAATAAAGTCCCATGGTGACTAGACCAAGAAGCTTGACCAAGCCCTGATGCACCCTCTGTATCTTCCTCCTGTCCCGTCTCTTGGGAATGGCTGCCAAGTGGCTTTTGTATGTTTTGGTTGATGTGGTTTTTGCTGCTGTAACCATGGATTTTCTTGGGCTTACCCATACATATCTAAGTTCCTATTTCTTCTCCTCCTCCCACACTGTGCTAAGATGGTGCCTGATGACCAGCAAGGCCTGTGATCGATTTGGTTGCCTGGAGCCCACGTTGATTTGAGATTTCAACAGTTCTGGTTTGTAAAAGCCCATTTCTTTTTACCTCTTCCACAGTCAAGACTTGCTGCTTTTCCTCCAAGATGTTAGGCCTCGCCTGAGCACTCTAAAACTGAAGCTTTCACTTTTGATTTTCAGAACTTGCTGCATCCAGCCCAGCCAGGGCTCTGCAGGGATCCTGGGGTTTCATTCCCTCTCCTGCTGCCCATTTCTCCTGACGACTGAGCTGAAAGAGCAGGGAAGAGTCCCTATAGCCTTGAGAGACAGAGCTTGAGACATCCCGCTTGAGGTGCTGGAGATGATCTTCCCTGCCTTGATAGGACTCAAGGAGGTGAGAGCACCCTGAGGTGAGACCTTGGGCAATCAGGTGAACCTGGAAATCACAGACACACACCGGTTTGGGTTGGAAGGGACCTTAAAGCTTACCCAGTCCCAACCCTTGCCACCTTCCACTAGAACAGGTTGCATCCAACCTGGCCTTGAACACTCCACTAGTTTTAAATCATAACTGCACCATGAAACTTGATCAACGTAGCTTTGTAAAGCTCCCTCTCTGTCTTATTTCACTCAGTCAAGACATAACCCTTAGACCTTATTGCCATTAATGTGGGGTCTGGATAAAGTGGAGGTTTCAAGCAGGGACACAAAACCATCCTCATTCCCATCCTACCCCCAGCTCTAACAGCAGGAAGTGTTGAGGATGAGTAGGAGAGCAAACCCCCACATGGATTGGGTTGGTTTTCTGAGTGACCCCATCAACAGCAGAGAAGAACAAGAAGTTGGAGCTGTTTAGGAACTTCCCTGCATTATTTCCTGACTCCAACTTGAAGCTCCAGATATTCCTCCCACCAAAGAGGGCATCTTTTTAGTAGATTTACCTTTTTAGCTCTAACCACTGCTGGTCCCCCTCGCCTTTAGCTATGTTTCACCAGCAGGATTAGGCTTTGCATGATCTGCCCTTAGCAATGTCCTGGGAGCTCATATCATGCACCGGACCCTGTTTCCCCACTTCCAAACACCTTCTCCTTCCTTTTCAGTATGTCCCCCTGCTGCCAAAAGTAACTGAACTCTGGATCTTCAATTCTTTTTATGCCTTTGCCCTACTGAAGCACTGCAAAATGTTACTCGGAACTGAACCTTCCTCTCAAAACCGCACCACACAGCGTAAGCTCCTGCAGTCAGAAGTCTCCTGACATCTCCTCTATGTTCAATCTATTGATAGAAGCTATTCTGTCATGATACTTTTTTCACAAGCTATGTATTTGCTCTTGCTAGGGCTTCTCAAATCAAACTGACGTGTCAGGGCTCCTGGCTTATGCCAGCACAACAAGGTTTCTTGAGAGTAAATCACTGCATTTGCAAGGCTGGAGCTGGGAGCTGGATTTCTGCTTCTGGGGACCAGCCTGCAGAGAAAAGCTCATCCAGGCCATGCAAAGATGCAAAAGAATACAGATCTAGGGTGAATTTGGGGAGAAAAGTAGCAACTGCATCCACAGTGGGTTGCATTAAAGCTTGCAGAGGTGAAGGAAGGACCCAAAGTAAATGAGTCCACCTGGGATAATCAGGAATAGCTCTTCTGGCCAGAGCAAAGCCTGAAGAGCAGTGCTGAGGGGAATGAAAGACAAACTGCTTTTTCCTCATGCCCTCCCTCTTGTTATTATCTACACATAAATTATTCACATTCTTTGCAGGTCGAGTCTTGTCTTGACTGAAGGGGTTCAGATCATTAGAAACACAACAATTCTCTGCATAGTTCATGACAAAAGAAGCTCCAACAGGGCAGCAGGTTAGAAGCAGGGGGAAAAGGGACAGAATTCCTCCTGCTGCCACTTCTGCTCCGAAGAGCTTCCTGAGGTCTCTGGCCTCCCGATACCAGAGACTCCTGGATACTCAGCAAGAAAAAAGCCACAGCATGGAGAAGATGGAAGGACCTCTCAGATAGGCCAGAGAATCCATTGTGAGTAAGAGTGGGATGCGTTTGGGGAGTATCACCCCAGGGGGAGAGGTTAGAGACGCTGTGCACAGCCTCCCCTTGTGCCCTGCACAGCTTTCAAGGTAGATTTCATTCTGTCCATTTAAGAAATGAATGTGCCTTTAAAAGTTTCCAGTAAAGAGCAATCTCAGAGCAAACATGATCCAGCCCAGAACTGCTGTTTCAGCATTACCTGAATGCTCAAGGTCACTGCAGTTTGCTGCTTTTTCAGCGCCAGAGTGGCATTTTGCCATCAGCATTTCCATGAAATGGGTCATTTTTGATGAATTCTCAGGTTTGGATGGCAAGGGAGGAGGAGCACTGGATGGTTTCCAAGCAGTTCCATTACAGATGCCAGTGTTTTGCATGGGGCCTCTCTCACCCTGCTTTATCGATCACCAAGACATGACCTCAAAGGGTTGAGTCTGCCCAGTGATGGGGTCTGGATGAGCATCCCCATGCTTCCTCTGTGGGCATCTCCACTGTAGCTCCCCTAGTTCAAGAAGAAATACCCTCTTTAAGAGGGGCAGGCAGAGCCATGGCTCAGCTAATAGGAAAGGAGGTTTCTAGAAGCGATTGGAGTTGGTGGGCCCCACATCACACTTCAGTCCCACAAGCTGGCAGTGAACAAGTCAGTTCAGTGCTGGAATGAGGCTTCCACCTCATCCCAGGGCCATCAGGGTCGTGCTGGAAGGCGATGCAGGGAAGCAGCTCTCATAAGCTGCAGTGCAGGTCCTTCAGCTGATGAAGACAAGGCTCCTCCAGCTCCAGCTCATGCTGGAAGTCAGCCTTTCTCTTCCCTAACATATGCTTGGGATGCCTACTGGGACACATGGCTGCCTGCTGGGGCTGAAACTGTGGGGAGAATGTCCTGCTGACACAAGAGCTAATGAAATATTTGCACTATACTATCCCTGTGTGCTATTATATATGTATAAATGTGTATATATATAATGTATGTATAATGTAGATATGTATAAAAAGCAGGACACAAATTGGATATAAACATATGTGTGTGTGTGTGTGTGTGTGTATATATAAGCATACCAAGAATTTACTTGCAAGTAATTATGAATGAGGAACTTGCACACTGCCATGGTCTCAGCAGGCACAGCTCCCCCCTTCTCCCTCCCATCTTCCTGCATCACTGTCTGTTATCTAGCTAAAAATAAAGGAGTGTTGGGCACCCATGTGTCCCATGGGTGACCACACGATAAACATCAAGCCTTGGTGCTAGCAATCCATAAACGGGTGGGGAGCAGCAGCCAGCATCTCTCTGTGCAGTTGTTGCCTCAAGAGGTACCCAGGCTCCAGCCCTGCAGTGCAGCAAGGAGGTGGGGAATGAGGATGCTGCTCATGGACCCCAGTCCCTCTCCTCCCAGGCTTTCCCTCATCCAGAGCTAAGGCAGTTTTTAGCTTCAAGTGAGCCATTAGAGGCTCTCTCAGCCCAGAGCATCCTCAGAGGTTGTAAACCCTCCGGCCACAGTGATAAAAACCCAGCAGGGCTCTTCTTCCCAATCCAGCCCCTTTCCATGACCTCTCGATGGGATTACGGCCTCCTCATGCTCCAGTGCTCTCTTCAAACACATTGTCACACCAGGACTTACCCACCTGCAATCACGCTTCAGTGCCCATTCCCCCCCCAGCGGTTACCAGGGACGCGGAGCAGCCAGGCTGAACAGAAGTGCTGATGCTGAGGTTTTACAATGAGTTTGAGCCCCACCACCTCCTGCTTTGCTCTCATTCAATTGCACAGGGGGGTGGCCCAGGTTAGGGTCCCAGATGGGTTATTTATCCTGCAGCTAATGAGGGACAAATCACTGTGGGACTCTTTACATCACACTCTTATGATGGAAAGAGGAAGATGGGCAGCAGCTGGGAGAGGCTCAGCTTCAGTGCCACAAGCTGAAGGCAAAACTGGCAGGGGATTATCCTAAATCATCCCTATCCCATTCCCAATTGGAGATGCTCCAGGGCTGATGGAAACGTAGGTGGTGGGTTGGCTTTTTGAGGGAGATCTTTTTTCCCTTCTAAGCAATCAGGTGGTTTCTAAGGCTGGGTTGGGAAGAGCGTGGTCCACCCTGGGAGGATGTGGTGGGCAAGAAACCATTGCAAAGCTACAGCATTGCCATTTCCCCTCCGGGCTGTGGACGTTTTAAACAGGCAGCAGAAGCCAAAGTATGGGGAAATTGCCAAAGAGTTGAAAGGGCCCCCTTGTTAGTGTAAGCAGCAAGGGAGGGGGCTTTCCAAGAGCTATTTAAACATTAACCAGCACAACAATTGCCCTGTGTTCCTATTCCCAATTGCCACTATGATCTTTCACCTCTGCAGGGTCTTGAGCTGCCTCCAGCCCTGGCACAGTGCTAGGACAGTGACAGGAGCCTCCGTGCCACCTCCTCTGCCTGCAGGACTTCGTGACCACCCCTTTGGGTTGCCAAGAGGTGTGGGAGCAGGGGACTAAAATGGGTTATGAACATCCTTCTTGCAGCTGTAACTTGGATGTGGCTGGAGGGTTTCAGAGCCACAGCTCCTAAGATCAAGTCAGCATCGAGCTGGTGGATACTGAACCAAGGCACTGAGCTCTGATGCAGGACTTGCAGCCATCTCCACCCAGCCAAGCACCATTCAACCACTTTCCTCCTCATGTAAGGACAATCCTGCAAGTTTGGCATCTTTACTGTGGGGTTCTGAGTATCATAAAACCACCAGTTGGGTTTTTGTTAGCCTTCAAAGTAAGACTAATGCTGACAACCTTCTTTTACAGCCTGAGGGCATCTGAAGTGACGTGATGAGGGTTAGGTGGGAGCTGATGGCACTGAGACGCAGCTTTGTGTCCTGCTCTCTTTCCAGCAGCAAAGTACAGGTTTGAAAGCAATGCCAGGTGGGATCAGGAGCTTTGGGTGTACTTTGTCTCTCCAGACACCAACTTCTGGGAATACTGCAGGCCCAGCACTGAGGTATCACAAGAAACTGTCTGAGCTGACGGCAGCCCACTCCAGAGGCAGAATGTGGGTACCATTGGGCCGGAGTGATAAAGGACAATGAAGATGATGATAATGATGGTGATGACAATGATGATGATGAGTTGATGAAGAGCTGGGTGAAACGATCTGTACATTCCATTCCACAGTGCCTGACCCTCATGCTGCAGCATCTTTGCAAGCCATCAGATGTCCTTAGTCAAGGCTGTCATAGAGGGAGGATGAGGGTATCATAAGGACCATGGGATTATGTCTGGTCACCCATCAGCTGGGTGCAGCTCCAGCATGAACACTTGGGAGATTTAGAGGCTTCATAATTCACCTTCCACCAGTACTTTAATGTAATTGTTGGTTGTTTTGGTTTTTTTTGTAAGCTTTCCTCCTTTAAATCTCACTCAAAGATCTGAGGGAAGCAAACACAGGTTAAGCTGAAACAAACCAAATGGTTTATAGAGCAAATATTCCCAGGCTGGGCTCTCCATATTCCCATGTCATTGTAAACCATCCTCAATAAGACTGTGCTTGTGCTGAAGTGGATCAGTTGTACTCTATAGGCAAGTACTACCTTCTCTGTGCCTGGTGTCCTGCAGCCCTGACTCCCAGCAGTGGCTTTTTGCTGCTCAGACCCAAGGTATATGTGATCTGGGGTAATTAATGTTGAAGAAGCTCTAGGATGGAGCTGACTGAATGAAACAAAGCAAACAGGCTCAAAATTGGAATTGGGGTGGGGGGGTGGGGGTGTCTTTGTCTCTTTGTAATGGTTTATAGCCCATTTTAAAGACATGGTTATCCCCCCTACCCAAACTGTGCCCACACGTTCTGCTATGTGAAAGGTTGCGGGTCCTTCTTGCTGCTCCCAGCCCATGCTTGCAGAGATCTGATGCAGCTCATAGCTCCGGGGCAGCATCCTCAGGCACTCCATGTGCCACAAGGGTCCCCAGGCATCAGGAGACCACAGCTTCAGCACCACTTGCTGCTTCACTGCCCTGCCTGCTTGGGGAGATGGATCAGCAGCATCAATCATGGCCAATATGCTGCTCCTTGTGCAATGTTCTCATGACAACGGGCTTAAACACGCAAAAACCCCTGCTGACAACAGCACTCTCTGGCCAGGAGGAGCTGTGTGGCTCACAGGAGGATCTATGTCCTTACAGCTCGAGGCACAAGGAGCTTTGCTTGCAAGAAGATGTAACCCCTCCTGCAAGCCAGTGGCTTTGGCAGTGAAATAAACCCTGCTCACAGTGGTTTCAGTTGCACAGCTGCACACACAGAGTCACAGCCTCTCAAAATCTACAGCCCAAGCCCTAATGGCTGTTCCTCCTCCTCCATCCAGGGGCAGGGATGGTTTCCCCCATTACTCCCCAAACTAGGAGGAGGAAAGCGTACCCCAGCTCCATGTGGAATTCAGCAGGTCACCCTGTGTGCCCAAGGGACCCAAGTTTGTGCTCGCTGCAGTACAGGGACAGGACAATGGTGTGCAGGAACACCTTCCTGAAGTGGCTCCTGCCAGGTTGGATCAGTGAGGACAAGTCCTTCCATGCTATGGAGGGGGCAGGCACTGCAGCATCGGCTCCTGGGCTTCCAGATACATGGAACACAGGCCAGGAGAAGCACATGATGTCCTGCGTGCTACCTGGACAGTGAGGCTGGAGGCACAAAGGGAAGTGATGGTCAGAAGCATCCTCGCAAGCACCGTGCCACCTGTGTGGCAGAGGGACAGAAACCCATTGGTGACGCTCTGTGCAAGCCTGTGGGGATCTGCACCTCTCAGAGGCTCCCTGCATAGTCACAAGCCAGCTAAGCACTCAGCAACTCAGTCCTTGAATGCCACAGATCCAACTGAGCTCCAAAGGGTTTCTGGGCATGTATAGATAGGAGTTCAGTAACTGCATCACTGTGTAAGTCTTTAGGTTCATTTCTAGGTCCTGCAGCACTTTAGAACCCAGATGCTGCTAAGCAGGCCCATCCTCACTGTGCACACTGGAAACCTGGGAGGCAGAGAGAAGCTCAAGCAGGGCAAGTGCTCACAAGCCCCGCCAGATCCCGCTTTCACACATGGGGCTCATCACTTCCTCTTTGCTGCCTTGTCATCGCTTCAGCAAAGAAGTCATTTAACCAATGCAGGCTGTCCTCTCTGAGATGTCACCCTGGGTTTCCTGTGTCAGCAGCCACCCAGGAGCAGAGGCAGCCTCCAGCGCTGCAGCATCCTGTTCTCAAAGCCTGGTGCTTTCACCCCTGCAGACCTGGCTCTCTGCCACTGAGGCCATGCACGGAGCAAACACCAGCACTTCCTCACCTCTAAGTGCTGGGTGATCACCTCCTCCACATCCATTTACCATAGGAAGAGGGGAGGGAAGAAAACACCCACCCCAAAGAGTGCTCTCCCCTTTTGTGAAGTGACCTGCAAAGAGCTCAGATTGAATTAACTGCAATATTATCCATGTCCTAGAAGGCAGCCCCATGTCCAGTGATCCTGACCAGGTCACTTCTCCATCCCTCTGCCCATGGCTCCTCTCCCTGGGGAGGCAGGAGCAACCTTCTTCACCACACGCAATGAGAACCAACTGCAAACTGCATCATCGCCATTGAGAAATAAGGAGAACACATTTATTTTCTCTTTGTTGTTGTTTTTATCAGGCCCTTTCATTGTATAAATAATTTATTTCAGTTCACAGCATTATGTCTGCATCTTTTAAAAAACAAAAGAAGGAAAGACCAGGAGGAACAGAGACTGACGGACAATGGCAGGGGTAGGACACGGGATACCCAACACTGATGGGAACACTGCAGAGGTACCTGGGGACATGAGCGGTACCTCGTGAGAGCTGCTCAGTTAAACCCAATGAAGGTCATTCAAACTTTATGTCAAGACCCACAACCTTGCAAAGAACCCAGCCCATTACCACAGCCACAACCCAAGCGCTTTCCCTTCACCACTGCTCTGCTGAGGCACATCTTCCAGCCCACTGCCGGCGACGCATCTTCATACAGGGGGGACAACTGGGCACAGGGCTGGGAAATGTCACGGGAATACCACGGAAGCCATCGGGAAAAGTCTGTTTAATTATTGCAGAAAGCAGAGTCGGTGGGAACGGCACCGTTCCTTGGCTCAGCTGAACCCTCCAGCTCGCTGTGCTCTGCCATGTCCAAGGGGATGCTCTACCCAACACCGAGCTCCAGAGATACACGCCACCAACCTTCCCAGGCCAGCATTTGCTAATCCAAGCCCTACAAGGAAGCAAACCCCTGCACATGTGGCCTTTATAAACCTGATCGATTGCTCATGGGGAAAGCACAGCTTTACATTTTGCCTCTCCAAAACAAAAGATCGATGCATGTGGCTTCTGTGGCATCAAAAAGAAATGCGTGAAGTTCCTTTTTCCTCTCTCGACAACAAGTGCCAGCATTGGAGGTGAAGACAAAGCAAAGCAAAGCCAAGGCAGTGGGAACAGAGCCACCTGAATTGATGGGACCAGCCCACTCAGCACATAAGCTGGGACTCGTGTACCCCAACCGCCCCAAAAGCCGCTATTGGGAAGGTGCTGCACTCATTGCTGCAAAGGAGAGAATCAACTCCCTGAAACCTGAAGGGCATTTTCCTTTTGTCTGCTCTGTGCTTCCCCCTTGGCTGCTCTGGGAAAGGGGTTTTCAATCGTGAAAGCTGGTGTAAAATCACCAGGGAAGAACCCTGCCGCGCTGCATGGCTCTAAACTCAGGATACCAGGACCCTGAGGGCTGCCTGCTTCTGCGCTGGGGGCAGTGTGGAAAGCCAGGGAGGGGTGGGTCCCAGGCCAAAAAAACACACAGCAAATGGCTTTTGGGCCCCAGTCCCATACAGGTACCAAAATGTTCACCTGCAGAAGGCCTTTTCCAAGGCCAGGTTGGACAGAGCCTTGGGTGACACGGTCTAGTGTGAGGTGTCCCTGCTCATGGCAGGGGGTTGGAACTGGATGATCTTAAGGTCCACTCCAACCCAAACCATTCTATGACAGAGGAAGGCCTATCCTTGCCCCAGGCACCCAGCAGGCAGAGGCAGCAAGGGGCTTTCTGCTGTGAATCAGGTTTAAATCTTTATATATATATAAAAAACTAACACCCCCCCCCCCCATGTTACCCACCCCCATTCCCATGTCTCCTCACACTCTGCCATATTCCCGGCACTGCCGAGTCCCTTTCCAGCAGAGATTTTGCTAGCTCTAGCCATCCAAGCTGTCCATCCCACCCTGCCATGACCCCCCCCCCCCCTCAAACCTGCCCTTAGCGAGCTGTGCCCTGACCTCTCTCACAGCGAGACTAGTACCGCAAAGCTTGCTTTTGGCTTGGCTTTATTCCCTAACCCCTAGTTTTGATCACCCCAGCTGGAAGCAAATGAGCACCGTGGAGCTGAGCTCCAAAAGGACCCGCTCAGGGCTTTGCTTCAGAAGGTGACACTCTGAGTCTGAGATGGGGCACTCCTGGGAGACCCTCACGATGCTTCCAGCAGCATCATCCCAAATCCTTGCCTTTCTTATCTGCTTTTTCCAAGCAAACAGCTTAAAGCTCAGCACCGGTCAGCCAAGCACCCCTGGGCACTGCAGCCTTACAGGGCTGAAGGCTGCCTGTCCTTGCTCTGCACCCTGAAACACCAGCCTGTGGGGTGGGTGTGTGTCTCCTCACCCATCATCCCCCCCCATACCGACATTTTGTGCTGGTCCAGCCCCCCCTTCGGCTTCCAACACCCCTTCCCACCGACAAATGGAGGGATGCAGCGGGATGCAGCAGCATCTGGGCGCAGCCTAAAGCCCCCTCACCACTGACCTTGCCGAGCCCCGGCGCTGCTTTTACCCTCCCTTCCCCCCCCCCCCCAGCCCAGCCCCAAATGTACACGTTAAAGATCCAGAAGCACGCTGGGCTCCTCTCAAATGCACTTCAACAGGGTCCTGCCCTGTTCACACACACAACACACCCACCCCGGCACACAAAAGCTCGGTGGTCCCGAAGGATGGAGGGGGTCTCGCCCCAAAAACATGTTTCCGTCCGGATCCGGCCCTTGGGAGCACGGTGGTTCTCGGAAAGGGGCGGTAGGAAAGGGAAGAGATCCCGGCTCATCGCCCGCAGCCGGGATCTGGGCTTGGCTGGCAGGAGCGGCTTTGTTATCACCACTATTGTCTGTGCACTGGGAAAGGAGGGAAGAAAAATAAGCAGGAAAACAAAAAAAAAAAGAGGAAAACCAAAAATAATATGAACTATTAAACCCAAAAGAATCGCTTTGGTTCTCTCGCCCCCTCAGTTCCTTTGTCTGCTCCCCCAATCCCTCCCCGCGTCTGCGGGGCTTCTACCGCTTCTTCTTCTGCTTGAGGGACTTCCTCCGCTTCAGGATCATCTCGTAGAGCTTGTCCATGCCCTCCGTGAGCCCCTCGCCGATGATGGCGCAGGCGGGCTGGATGTGGTAGGTGGTGGAAGGGGTGAGCTCATGGAGCGCCAGCTGCTTCTCGATCTCGGCCACCGGCAGGGACTTGGGCAGGTCCTGCTTGTTGGCGATGACCAGCAGCGGGGTGCCCTGGTTCTCGGCGAACTTGGTCACCTTGTGCAGCTCCGTTTTGGCCTCCTCCAGCCGATCCACGTCCACTGAGTCCACCACGTAGATGATCCCATCGGTGCAGCGGCTGTAGGACTTCCAGAGCGGGCGCAGCTTCTCCTGACCACCCACATCCCAAAAGTGGCAGCTGATGCCTTTGGCCGTCCCGTTGCTGAGCCGGATCTTCTCCGTGTTGAAGCCGATGGTGGGCACGGTGTTGACGAACTCGTTGAACTTCAACCGGTAGAGCACCGTGGTCTTCCCCGCCGAGTCCAGGCCCAGCATCACGATGTGCAGGGACTGGAAGGCGGAGATGTTGGACGAGATGTTCCCCATGGCCACGGCTCACGCCGCGCCTTCACAGCCCCGCGCCCATCCCCGCGCCGCCGGCCCGCAGGGGCACGGCTCGGGGCGAGCTGGGACGGGCAGGGAGCGGGCAGCGCAGCTCCACGCGGCGGCGGCGGCACCGACCGGAGACTGGCGGCACCGCCCGGGAGGAGGGACCGCGCCGCCGCCTTCCGCCGCTGCCTTCCCCCGCCCTGCTCCTGCCCGCACCGCCCCTGCCTGCACCGCCCCTGCTCCTGCCCGCATCGCCCGGGGTCAGCCCCGACGTGAGACAAGGGGAGTTTCACCCTCCTGCGGTTAAAGCTCGGTTTCCATCGTCACCGGGCACGGAAATCCCAGCCTGGTTTGGGTTGGAAGGGACCTCAAAGCTCATCCAGTTCCACAGGCAGGGACACCTTCCACTAGAGCAGGGTGCTCCAAGCCCCTGTGTCCAACCTGGCCTTGAACACTGCCAGGGATGGGGCAGCCACAGCTTCTCTGGGCACCCTGTGCCAGCGCCTCGGCACCCTCACAGGGAACAGCTTCTACCCCTAAAAATAGCACCAAGCCAAGGCGTTATTCACTGCACGTGAGACACCTTCTGCTGCTCCATGTGTAATCCCGGACTAAGGAAACCCGGGAGGTTCAAAGTGGTTTAGGCACAGCTCACAGGGTCCAGCACAGCTCAGAGACCCAGCTGCTCCTTCCAGGCCAACATGGGGACAGGGGAGCCACCCCTGCTGCATGCTCTGGGGTGCCCCCCTCTTTGCTGCTACATTTATCCCTGGCATTGCTCCTGAGCCAGCAGCAGGGTTGTTCCTGCAGTACTACACATCCCCCTTTTACAGCATATGTAGAATAAATACCAACTCTATCTGACAGCTTAACTAGAAAGCCCCGGAGAAAAGCGCTCTGCAGAAGACAGATACTGCTTTTTAACTTAGGATGCTTTCACTACGCAATATGCAGCAAGGATTGTCAAACTGGAGTGGGATTATTTCTCATCTTCCTATTTCATCCCGAGGATGCGTGCTGCAGCTCTGCATGGCGATAAGAGTACCTGCTAACACACCCCATCACTGCAAACGCCTGCAACTCACTGTGATGGGCTCAGAGGCGCAGCTTCGATGGGAACCACCATGTGGTGACAGTGGGAAAGGTGCAGGGACATCTCACACTGTTCAGGGTTTGCTCTGGACCAGGCAAAGTAGTGAGCTTCCAAGAGCATGTGCAGGAAGCTCTGAGGCATCACCTCGCTCCAGGAGCTGGAGCATTAAAGGAATGCCAGAAATAGAAGAACAGGGTCACGTCTGTGAGCAGCGTCACGAGCAGATCCCACCTCTCCTGCCTGCACTGCTCCAGCAAAAGCTTTCCTTACCACTGCTATGAAGGATAATCCCAAGGCAAGTGCAAGCCAGGCTGAGGAATTCCTCCTCTCCCCTGCATCACTTCTAACCCTCTCCTTCCCTCTTCCTTCATCCCCACTGCTGAAGACAGCTTTGAGCCTCTAGTCCAAAGGCTTCCTTTTCTAAACATGACACCAACATTTCTTTCACCCTAAACAGCCAAAGCCCAAAGGAAGGATTTCCCTCCCGTGCAACCCTCCTTTATTCACCCCAGCACCGACTGCGAGTTAGGAATAAAGGCAAGGTTGGATAGAGAGGCTGATCAAACCGGAGGGATGCTCTAAAAAACGGCCTTATATTAGATGTTCCCAAGGGGATGGAGATAAACCAGGAGCGTTGCGGTGGTGATTTATGCTGCACTAATGCCAGCTCTCCATAAATAAGCTGTTAAGACCTCCGCTGAATATTAAGCACAGCAATAACAGCGTTAATCGCAGCGGAGTCTGCCAAGTCCATCCACTGGCAAATTCAGGGAAACCCGCCTTTTCCATAAGACCCCACCTTCTCCTCTATTTTCTCACCCGCTTTCCACCTCCCCAGGGTCAAGCAGGCAAGGTTAAAGCGGGCATTAGCATCTAAATGTGTGTCTGCATGTCCCTAACAAAGGGACCGCTCGCTGGTCCCCAACACTTCGCTCCAGCAGCAAGAAGACTGTTGCTGCCATAGTAACTGTTTTCAGACGTGGCAATTACTTCTTCCCAGCCCCCTTCCTATCCCATCTCCCTTCCCCCAGCTCATCCCGTGCTTCCAAGTATCTTTGGGTTATTTTGGGGGGATTTAACACAAAGCGCCGGGGCCCGCACACATCCCGGAGAGGCCAGAGGGATGCTTCCCATGCTTCCAGGGCCCTCTCATGGATTATCTCTAATAGTGGCTTCTGCTCTGCAGCCAATTACCCCCCTATCACCCAGGCTGAACCAAGCCCTGGAGCAGTAGCTTTTGCTGGCAAATCTGTTGACTCAGAGCAGGGGAAATGGTTTTGCAGAGAGCATCCCAGATCCTGGAGCATGGAGGATACTCTCCCTCCTCCCCTGCCCCTTCCTTCTTATTAGCATCACTCGGTTTAGTCTGCTCCCTTTTGTTTCTGCATCGAAAACGGAGACACCAGGCCAAACAAAGCTATAAGGCAGGGCTGTAATTAGGGCTGCCCCCGTTCTTGGGGATCGCTGAGGATCCTGTGACTAGTGCCTGGATGAGGGAACACCTCTGGTAGTCAGCATCCTTTTCTTGTGCCACTCTCCTTCCTGCCTTCATCCACTCTTCCCAAGGATCTTCCAGCCCACTCACTGGATAATGAGGCTGGCTAATGCAGGATCATTACGTGCTGAATAGCCTGTGAGTCCCGTAGGAGCCTTTTGGATATTTACTCTGAGGGGAAAAAAAAAGCTTCATGGGTTTAATGGGACTTCTTTTATCCTGTGGGCTGCAGGAGCAGGGTGATACAGCTTGGGTACCCCCAGTGAGAGGGTTAAAGAGGGAGAACAAAGGGGCACAGGGGAATAACAGACAGATGCTGAATATTTCACACCAGGATTATCCCTCTCAGACCTCCATTCACACTTCTGCCATGTTCCTTGGAGCTGAGCCCTCTATCCCTGCCCTCTGCTGCCCTTTGAGCATGAAGGCTCCTGGGACAAGGAGGTTCTGTGGCTCAGAGATATCTCCAGGGGCTTCATGGTGGACAGAGGATGGAAGGATGTATGGAGACCTTACTGCAGCCTTTCAGTACCTAAAGGGGCTACAAGAAACCTGGAGAGGGGCTTTGGACAAGGGACGAGCTTTAAGGTCCCTTCCAACACAAACCAGGACAAGGGGAATGGCTTTAACCTGCCAGAACAGGGTAGATTGAGATGAGCCCTTAAGCAGAAGCTCTTCCCTGTGAGGGTGCTGAGGCACTGGCACAGGGTGCCCAGAGAAGCTGTGGCTGCCCCATCCCTGGCAGTGTTCAAGGCCAGGTTGGACACAGGGGCTTGGAGCAACCTGCTCTAGTGGAAGGTGTCCCTGCTTGTGGAGGGGTTGGAACTGGAGGAGCTTTAAGGAGCCTTCCAACCCAAACCAGTCTGATTCTATGATTCCATTATTCCATAATTCTAGCCCTTCTTGCAGGAGGGGAGGAAAGCCCTGGGGAAGCCCCGTGAGGACCCCAGAAGAACACAGATGTTATTTGGAAACAGATACTCCCCCTCTGCTTTGTCTAGGACATATCCAGGGGTGACTGAGGCACCTCCAGGGTTGAGAGCAAGGGGGGATCAACCCTTTCCTTCCACCTGGATGATCCAGATACCAGACCCCCAACACCTTTGCACAATCAGTGCCTGGAGGGGAATAACCCCTGACTGCCCCGGCTTCCAGGTGGGTAAATAACTACATTGAACGGCTGCTTTTGTGCTCACAAGTATCGTGGGGCCAGAAGGGAGGAGACTGAAACCCGGCTGGTTTCATTGCCCCAGGATACTGCATTGGGTTTGGGTACAAACACAGCTCCCTTTGGTCCAGCCGAGGGGAAACTGGGGGGTAGAGAGGGAGAAGTACCTGCACCCACTTGGTTTCCCATGTTGTGTTATATACTGAACACTCCTGCAGACCAGGGGTAAGATCTGGCCCTGAAGGGCTCCTTTGGAGCTGTGTAACCCCATATGGTGGCAGCCTGGAAGCTCAAAGGCTAAAGCACCTCCACATCGAAGGAAGGATGCTGAAGCGGAGACGGTTAAGCACACACGTGTGATGTAGACCGTGGTTCAGGTTTGTCTGCAGACATGTGGTTGTACATCCCTCCCTCATTCCTGTCCTGGATAATGCTGGGCCTCAGCCCCTTCCCACCCTGGCAGAATTCCTGCCCAAGGCTGTACTGGCAATAATTCTTGGAGCCTAATGAGCTGCAAGCACAGCAGAGAGAGAGAACAGGCCTGGTGGAGATTTAGGGCTCATGAATCACCAAATGCTCTCCAGCAGCACAGCAGCAGCTCAGGGGACCTCCTGCACTGATTTGCAGCACACATCTCTGCTGAGCCCCCCAAGATGTCACTGCATGTGATTTCCTTCCTTCTTCCCTTCCGGAATTCCCTTCACTCTCCTCTTAAAGGAGCTGCTCCATTGCCAGAGGGGAAAACTCCTGCTCTGCACTTGTTTACAGCTACTTTAGTCATCAGGAGCCCTGTAGGAGGTCAGCTCTCAGCTCCCAACCCACATCTGACTAACCCACACCAGCCATCCCCTCCAGGCAGCCCCAGACTGCCTCTGTTTGCACATACCCAGCTTGGAAGGCTGAGGTGAGCCCAGGGCTGGGGACACTGTCCCCAAGGCTCTATGGGCAGCACAGGGGACAGGACCCCCTAGTTTCAAGGCAATCATCCCTGTTCCCTGCTAGCTTCCTTCTCATGAGAGGCAGAGGTGGAACTGCAGCACTGATACTTGTCTCCATCATGGCAAGAAGTGCCTGTAGGGCCTGGGGAGCTACCACTCTGCTCTGCACCTTCCAGGCACAGGGATGAAGGGACACTGATGTGGTTTCACACTGTGATGAGCATTACCTGCCTGCCAGTCCCAGAGGCAGTGTGATGCAGTGAAGCTGTGATTCATAGGATCATGGAATCCCAGCCTGGTCTAGGTTGGAAGGGACCTTAAAGCTCCTCCAGTTCCAATTCCCTGCCATGGGCAGGGACACCTCACAGTGCCTCCCTTCCATGAATCTCCATTGGGATGCTCTCCAGCTGGCCAGGCAGACAGCAGTGGTGGGCACTGATGTGACAGCCACAGTGCTGGCATCTCAGTATTCCTGCCACAGATGTCTCCTCCATCTGCAGTGCTGCAAAGGAGCACTATTTGATACCCTGTGGCACCAAAGCATCCTCTTGTACTGCTGGGCAGCAAAACCAGCCCAAAGGCACCAGGGCCAAAAGGACCTCCAGCGATGCTGGTGAATAGGGACAGATGCTGTTGGCCTCTGTATTGCTTTGCAGAAACCGAAGCAGAACACATCTGATTTAACCAGACGAGAAGACCGGCAAAGCCTGTTTTCTAGGGCCACCTGGTGATGGCGCAGAGATAAGCCTTGCTTTTGGATTTCAGGGGCCCGGAGAGAAGTCTTCCTACTTTCCCTTCCCCTCCTCCCTCCCCGTCTTGTGGCCACAACTGGGGCGTAAAGGAGCCAAGGTGTGAGCAGTAAGGAGCAGAGAAGGACCCTCAGAGGGGGGTGAGGTGTTCCCTGGGAGCCAGCGACCACATTGACAGCACCTGAAGCATCTGGTTAAGCTTTGTGAGCTCCTCCTTTCCCCACAGCAGCCCTGGCCACTGCTTACCCAGGCCAGGCTGTGGTTGCCCTGGGGCACTTGCATGTTTTGGCTGCCTCAAAGCTGTCCCATGCCCGTTGGTATGCACCGTGATGCTGAGGGGATGGGTTGTGCCATAGGTGCTCAGCACTGCTCTTTGCAGTGCTCTGGGGAAGCCAGGGATTTCCCAGCTTGTTGCACTGCTCCTGCATATTCTTCTGCAGTTAGGCAGCCAAGGGGAGGGAGGCACTGAACTTACTGCACCCAGCATGGGCCCCACCAGTGCTGGAGTGGGTGCTGTGATGCCACCAGTGCCCATCCCTGCTGCCAGTGCTGCAGGAGCCTGTTACTTGGAGCTCACTGCCTCAGAGATCAACCCAATCCAGGCTTTCAAGAAGGGGAACTGATGAACCACCCAACTGCATCCTTCTCATAAAGTGGACATTTTCATTCGAAGCACATGCTGGTCCTCAGACATAGAATCATATCAGAGACTGGTTTGGGTTGGAAGGGACCTTAAAGCTCATCCAGTTCCAACCCCTGCCACGGGCAGGGACACCTTCCACTAGAGCAGGTTGCTCCAAGCCCCTGTGTCCAACCTGGCCTTGAACACTGCCAGGGATGGGGCAGCCACAGCTTCTCTGGGCACCCTGTGCCAGCGACTCAGCACCCTCACAGGGAACAGCTTCGTCCATTGCATTTGTTATTTGTGCATTTATAGGCCAAGGCTTGGAAAGGCTGAGGCCAAAACAAGCCCCCAGCCCAACCCACCCCAGTGCCCTGCGCAGCGATACAGGTTTGTCTATGGCTGCTGCGCCTCATCCCTACCAGAGCTCCTCTCTTACGCTCTTCTGTCGCTAGGGGGCAGCAAGGGATCGCGGGACGGAGCCGGTGCCCGCAGAGCCCTCTGTCCCCGCTCCGCGGCCGTTCCCACCGCTGCTCGCTGGGACGTGCTTGGCCCGTCCAGTCCCAAAGCCCCCAACGCCATGAATTGTCCTGGCCCAGCCTGCGGTTATAGGGGGTCAGTCCTGGCTCACAGAACCCCAACCTGGTTTGGGTTGGAAGGGACCTTAAAGCTCATCCAGTTCCAACCCCTGCCACGGGCAGGGACACCTTCCACTAGAGCAGCTTGCTCCAAGCCCCTGTGTCCAGCCTGGCCTTGAACACTGCCAGGGATGGGGCAGCCACAGCTTCTCTGGGCACCCTGTGCCAGCGCCTCAGCACCCTCACAGGGAAGAGCTTCTGCCTAATACAGCTTTATTAATTATATCTTTATAAATGATCTGGATGATGGGGCAGGGGCTACCCTCTGCCAATGCACACATGACATCAAACTGGGATGAGTGGCTGACACACCAAGACCCCATCAAGCTGGAGCAGCATCCAGTTGGAGGTCTGCAGTCAGTGGTGTTTGCCAGGGATCAGTACTGAGTCTGATCTTATTCAGCTTATCAGTGACCTGGATGAAGGGCGGGAGTGCACCCTCATCGAGTCTGATGATGGTGGGAAGCTGGTAATGCACCTGAAGCTGTGCTGCCATTGAGCAGGACCTCCATAGGCTGGAGAATTGGGCAGAGAGAAGCCTAGTGAGGTTCAACAAGGGCAAATGCAGGGTCCTGCCCTGGGGAGGAAGGACCCCAAGTACCAGCACAGGTTGGGAGCTGACTTTCAGCTCAGAAGGGGGTATTGGTGGATGATAAACTGACCATGAACCACCAGTGTGCCCCTGAGCCAGGAAGGGCAAGAGTGTCCTGGGGATGCATCAGGAGGAAGGCAGCAGCAATCAAGGGAGGTGATGCTCCCCCTCTACTGAGCCTGGTGAGGCCACACCTGGAGCACTGTGTCCGGTGCTGGGCTCCCCAGTACAAGACAAGGAGCTGCTGAAGAGGGTCCAGTGTAGGCCATAGGGATGCTCAGGGGTCTGGAGCATCTCTCGCATGAGGAGAGATTGCAGGAGCTCGGCCTGGTTTATGAATCATGAAGGAAAGGTTTTGGTGACCTGAAGGAATGCTGTGGTACCCAAAGGGGCCAGCTCTGCTTCTCCAGGCTCCCCCCCTCAGCTGCAAACAGCAGAGGGCTCAGCAGGGATGCACACAAGTGACAGCTATTTTCTAATGGAGCTTTCACGGGTGACAAACCCCATTTTACGCATCCTGCCCTGCACTGCTCCACCTGACAGCGAGAGAAGTCCCTGCCTGGGTGGCCACAGCTCCTGGAAGCAGGATACGTCCATCACACTGATGTGCCTCACCTGGGAGGTGACTTCCCAGCCACGTTTCCATGGCACGCTGTGTGCTTTTAGCCTCTCTGTAACCACATACCTGTGGACATGTGCTGTCTGGAGAGCGGCTCTGCACACTCTTCTGCCTCTCATTGAAGGAAAGGGTTGATGACAGTGGTGACAGCCCCACCACAGCAGTCAAACTGGCTTAGGGCTGCAGCTAGTACCATAATGTGCCTACCAGGAACAATCAGTAGTGGTGGCCTCCCATAACTACCCCTACAATCATGCCTAAAAGATACCCCTTGTAATGTGCAACAGGTCAGGTTTGGCTAGGGCATGACTGGTGGTGTCTCTGAAGATACCTCCAACAGGATCCTTGTGCCACCGATGGCATGCAGCCCCAAGGGTGCCAGGCTTCACTCTGCTCTGGGCTCAGTGCACAAGAGATGGCACATCTATGCCCTAGGGGCAAGCCAGCAATGATGGGCAGCAAGAGGTCTGGTGCCAGCGAACAGGGAGCTGCCCTGCGATGTCTCATGGGGCAGTGTTTTTGGTGCCCAAGCCAGGCATGAAGAGGAAGAGGTTGGAGACGGGAGGCAGCGCCAACTGTGGCTCTGACGGTGCAGAGCCAATGGAAGTAGACCAGCCTGAAGAGCTGGAGCAGCTGGTGGATGTGGATCCACCTAAGGATCACAAAGAGCCCATGGAAGTAGAGTCACCAGAGACCAGGAAGAACCCATGGAGGTGGATCCACCCAAACACCAAGAAGAACCCATGGTGGTTTATTCCCTCCAAGACCAAGGAGAACCCACAGAGGTGGATGTACCTACCAAGAAGGACCCATGGAGGTGGATCCACCCATCAACCAAAAAGAGCCCATGGAGATGGACACCACTGACATGATGCTCATGGTTGGGAACCCATGGAGGAGGATCCACCCAAAGACCAAGAAGAATCCATAGAGGTGGACAACACTGCATATGTGACTAACAGTGGGCAGCTTATGGAAGTGTACTCCACCACTCATGTGGCTGATGGTGGGAAGCCCACGGATGTAGACACCACTGCTTCTGTGGCTAATGGTGGGGAATTCATGGAGGTCAACGCTTCTGCACATGTGGCTGATGTTGTGGAGCCCATGGAGGTGCATCCACCCAACAACCAAGAATTGCCCATGGAGGTGGACAACATTGCTCATGTTAATGATGGCAGGAAGCCCATGGAGGTCGGCACTACTGGCTGATGGTGTGAAGCCCATGGAGGTGGATCCACCTAATGACCAAGAATTGCTCATGGAGGTAGATTCATTGTTCATGTTAATGATGGTGGGAAGCCCATGGAGGTCAACGTCACAGCTGATGTGGCTGATGGTGTGGAGCCCATGGGGGTGCCTCAGGCCACCAGGATCTTGCAGGCTCAGGAGGGGGATGTCTCCAGAAAACCACAGGGGATGAGAAGACACTTGAAAGGTTCTTTTCCTTGCCCCCAGAAGAAAGGGAACTGTGTAACCCCCTCTGCTTGCGTGGCTCGCTCTGGCAAGCCCAGGTGAGGTGCAGATCCAATCCAAAGCATTCAATGAATTCCTTAAGCATGTGAGAAAGGAGCCCAGACTTCTCCTGAGTCAAATCCCATGGGAAGCTGACCAATCGCAAGGATGTGTGTTTGCAACTTTGCACCAATAAGGCTGAAGAAAGCAGGGGCTGTTTCCAGGCATTTGTCTTTCCAACAGCAAGGAAAGCAAACCATGAAATGGATATGCCTCTGAGGAAGAAAGGTGATGATTTACAATCATAGAATCATGGAATGGGTTTGGCTGGAAGGGAGCTGAAGATCATCTAGTTCCAGATGTGTAAGTGAACCATTGGTTCCCATGCTCCAGTTTTGTCATTGCTCCTGAGGAGAGGCCTTGGCCATACCAATGTAATCACAGACATGTAATTCCTCATGGATTCATGCTAATCTTCTTGCTATATTCAGCAGGTGGATGTTGGCCTGGAGCCCCCATATATGCATACACAGAGATGTACATAGGCCGTTCACATGGGACAGTTGGATTTCACAGGTGAATGCTGTTTTCCATCACTTTCTCTCCCTGCTCACCCCCACAACTTGCTCTAGTGGAAGGTGTCCCTGCCCATGGCAGGGGGTTGGAGCTGGATGAGCTTTAAGATCCCTTCCAACACAAACCATTCCATAAGTCTATGATGCTATGAATTCAGCCTTGCCCAGCACTGGTACTGCTTCATCTCCCACCACGGGGCTTGCTCCTTACCCTTGGTGTCCCACCAGATTACTTCCACTGTAGCACCCTTACTGTGGGGCTTTTGGAAGCAGGGTGTGAAGAGGCACCTGCAGCTCCATTCTGCTTATCAGAAACCGGTGGGAAGTCTGCCCATGGCCTGCAGCAGTCAGCAATGGAGGTTGTATTGCTGGAGGTCTCTGCAAAGACCTGGCCTAGAGGGTGGTTTCCAGCCACCCCTGCCTGCCTGGCTGAGAGTAGAGCTGCTGTATTTACTATGTGATGCCTGGCTTCTAGGCAGGCAGGCTTTAATGCATGCTAATGAACAAAACAAATGTTTTCCCCTCCAAGTATCACGTGTTTCCCCAGGCTTTCCTGCAGCTCAGCCAGGGAGATACCATCAAAGTGGTACCATGTAATGAACCTGTGACGGTGTCCAGCAGGATTTAGCAGCTGCTATGCAGCTATTGAGACTGAATGAGTATATTCCTTTGGTTTTATTAAGTGAAAACTTACTGTAAGCCGTTCTGGGAAAGAATGGGAGAGCTGGAATGCTAAAGCAGTGATTCATCCCATTCTAGGAGGTTTAGTTAAGAGAAAAAAAGAACCCAAACCCAAAACCTGAGGTTTCAGATACATCTGGAAAAAGGAACTGAAACCCCCATTCTGTGACCATAGCATTTCACCACACAATGCCTTTATGGCAGGACAAAATATCTCTGCTAGGTTTGGGCCATGCTGTTGGCCTCAGCGGTGTTAGGTGTGTGCAGCATGCAGTTTACTGGCATCAGCACAGGGTTCTATGGCCTTGTTCTGCAGGTCATGATTGGGCTCTTACATATACACTGAGCTCCAAACAGGGAGGGTTTTCTCCTTGGCACTGCATCCTGAGAGCCCACCAGCAGTTACCCTTGCTGCTGCTCTGGAGGAGATGGGCTAAATAAGAGTGCAGTCATGGCTGCTGATACAAAAGAATAAACGCTCCTGTTTGAAGACAATAAACATTCATCGATGCCACATTTCTTCCTAGATGTGATCATGTTGCTGAAGCACCCTGATTTCAAGAGGAAACTGTGACAGCTCCCTTTGTAACGGCCACAATAACTGAAAAGCCTCAAATGATGCAGCCCATCTCCTGCACAGCCAAAGCATCTAAGAGCGGAGAGGGAGGCTTTAATTACACAGCAGTTTCCATGACAACCTCCTACATCAAATGGACAGCACAAGAGCTCTCCACTCATCTTTTTGGTCTCCTTTTGCCTCTAGAACAACCAGGCCAGGATAAGAGCCCAGCTGCATTTCAGCATGGTTTGCACAGAGCAGGCAGCCTGATGCCTCCTCCCCACAACCCCAACAAAGGGCCCAAGGAGCCTGCTTCTTATTCCCATTGCAATTGCTGACCACCGGCCTTGATGACAAACCTTCCCAGGTGATGTTGGTGCAGCCAGGAGAGGCAATTTGGTCTCCCAGATCTCACCTTCATAGGTGCCACCACTGTGGTGACATCTCCTTGACACTTGACTTTATCCCATGCTGGAGGCTGAATCTCACCATTCAATGGAACCATTGCCATGAGGGTCTGAACCCTCTGGCCAGGAGAG
Source organism: Pezoporus wallicus (assembly GCF_028554395.1). Classification (NCBI taxonomy): domain Eukaryota; kingdom Metazoa; phylum Chordata; class Aves; order Psittaciformes; family Psittacidae; genus Pezoporus; species Pezoporus wallicus. The sequence continues at coordinate 612,307 of NW_026635397.1, read as the reverse complement.
GACCTTGGTCCTGCGAAAGCACTGGTGAGAAGCCAAAGCGCAGGGCTGATAAAGCCAGGCTAGGATAGCTGGCTGCATGTGTTTGAGCCCTGCTCTCACCAGTTGAGGGGAGTTCATGACTACAGGCAAGGTCAAAGGGGTGCTCATTTGCTTCATGACTTCAGGTGGGAGTACCAGAATACACTGATAATTCAGTCTTCCTTCATTCTGGCATGGGAAAAGCAGGCAGCAGGGCTGCAGTGGGCAGCTGGCAGCCTTCAGCGATGTCATCCAAAGAAATCACTGGTCCTAAGATGACATTAAGAGGGGAGGAGGAGGAAGACGTCAAGGTGGTGTCCAACTAAAGGCATTGTTCTCTTTGCTCCGGGGCCATGCGAATGACAAAACAGTAATATTTGCTTTTCCATTTCCTTTCAGCCCCATTGTTTAAGGGCTCGGTCGGAGACAACTTTCCAGCTCACCTCTGTTTACCCTGAGCACCAAGGGTGCTCGGCCCTTTGCTGAGCCTTTCCCTTCCTTCCATTGGCTCGGTGGGAAGGAAAGGCTTGCTAGTCCTTCCCAACATGAGCAGATTCCTTGTCCCCCTTGACAGCAGCTTGGGAACAGCTGGGCCTGCTGTACTGGGGAGCTGTGTGTTTTCTTTTGAAGGGCTCAGCACTACTTAAAAGGCAGGTCTGGCCCCCAGCACGCCTGCCAAGTCAAATGGTTGGCTTGCTGCGAATCTCAGCTTAAGTAGGAATAGATCCAACAACGGAGCAGGTCAAAAATCCCACTTGGCTCAGATGCCTGCTCCTTGGCTCAAGATTCCTGACAGCAAAGCCGTTTTTAGTAGTGGCTGTGTGAACCTTTAGTGCTCTCTTCAGAGAGCACGGCCTGTTCTGCTTTGCTCTGCAATGAGCTGATTCCCACCCAAAATGTCTTTTATTCCCACCCAAAATATCTTTTTATTAAAGATACAGAACCCCCAAAAAGACTCGAGGGGACCTTTTCAATGCATTAAGGATGTCAGCAAGAAGGTTTTGATTGCTTTTAAACCCTTCCAACCCTGGGCTTTGCAGATGGTTCTTGAAGAGGGTGTGGGATCTTCATGAGCAGTGCTTCCTCTTACCTGTGCTTTCTGCTTCTTAAATGCCAGCAAGCTGGTGGCTTTTACAGCCTTAGACAGTCCCTTTACTTGACTTTGCCTCCCAGTTTGTAAGAGCAACGGCATGGCCAAAATATAGCTGGACAAGACCCACATCTTGCTGACCACCCCCCCCCCCCTCCTTCCATGTACCTCTGCTGCTCCATGCTCCAAAACCCAAGGGTTTCCCCTACAGGGGAGGCACGGAAAGCAGGCAGGGCACTGTAGTGGTGCTGAGTGTTCTGCAGGAGCCTGGAGTTCCAAGCCTAGGCAATGGGGTCTGCCCTATTCCCAGTATAGACCTGGTTGCTTGGTGCCAGTGCAGCACTGAACTGGCCAGGCAGGACCACTTCTTGTGGCTCACACCCTGCCAGGAAGCATGCAGTGATATAAACACCACATCAGTGCTGTGGATTGATGGCTGGATAAACAGCAGGCCTGCCTGGAGGAGGCATGGCTCTCAGGCCTTGCCTTGGGGGAGGCTAGGGTGAGGTACACACAGCACTCTGCATCCTCTCCTTGGCTCTGCCCACCTCTGCAGGTCAAGAGCATCTTCAAGGGCATGAATTGTCATCTTGGCACCACTGGCATTAAGAGATCGCCTGTTGTCTCAGTGCAAGTGATGTCCCAGTGCACCCAGTGTGTCCCACTATCTCCCATTAGACTGAGGGAGGGCTCTAAGGTCTCCACACAGCTTCCCCTCTCCAGGCTGAACAGCCCCAGTGTCTCCATACAGGAGGTGCTCCAGCCCCTGATCATCCTCACAGCCTTCCTCCAGCTTTAAACCTCCTCAGGTAAGGTGCTCAGTAACCTGGTGAAGGAGTCTGGCAACTGGTTCCTTTTCAATGCGACTGCCTCTGCAGCGGTTACTGGGCACCACTGTCACCAGCAATCAGTGCCAGCTGCTCCCTCGTTGCCAGAGCAAGCCACCCTGCGTGCAAGCCGTCTGCGTGAAGGTGTCTGCTTGAACTCATGGTGGAACGAGGCAGGTGAGGGCGTTTTGCTGTGCGTGACATGGGTACAAATACCGAGTGCTCACCTCCACTGACCTCCTGGAGCAGAAAGGCTGGTGACTGGCAGCCTGGACTGCAACCATGCTGGGCTGGAACAGAAGGCTGCTGAAGTGAAGGAGAATCAAAGGCAGCTCTCCTGAAGCCAATGGGGGACTCAGAGCGAGTGCCTCAGCCCTGATTTACTGCAGGCATCTCGTGATACCTGTTATGCTTTGTTAAAACTGGCTCCTTGAGCAAAGTGGGAATTGCGGCTTTCCGAGCCTCACACGAAGAGGAAGAAAAGCAGAGAACCCTTAGACTTGGAACAGAAAGCAAATAAAACTGTAACACTTTGGCTGTGTGATAAATACAATGATCTTCAAGCTCCTCACATAATTCCAGTTGTCTGAGAGTGCTGACAGCTCAGAGCTTGCTGCCACGCTGTATGCATAAACCGGCCTTTTGGCTCTTTGAGGATACTGAAGATGTCCTGGTCAATATTTACAGGGTTTAATCTCCAGTGCTAATCAGAGCTGAGATTATGGAGTTTATTCAAATCAACCCTGCACTGATTGCTTGCTTTCTGCAGTTGCTGGTTTCTTCCCTGCTGTCCAGATGCCAGGGAAGCTGGGAGTTTATGGAGGTTAGATTTGCTGGAGTACTGCTATTCACTGTAGCAGTGTGAGAGGATTTGGCCTTCAGGGGCTGATGTTACTCCAAAATGAGATATCCCCCACACCTTGACATGAGTTAACAATGGGAATCTTGGACTGGGAATGGTTCTGTGGGATATGTTTTTCTTTGAAGCTGTGTTTGTGAGAAGAAGGAACCTTTATTGCGAAGAGAGGGCAGCACATGTGAGCTGTCCTGGCATCATTTCAGCCCATCTTCAAGGTTATGCATGGCTCCAGAAGCTTTTTCTGCACCCCCTGGAAGGGCTCCTTTGGCCCCACTCCTGCAGAGCTGGCCTGTGGCTGTCGCCATCCATGCATGGTACAAAGGAGAAGGAAAGTCATCACAGACCCCTGATCACTGCTCCTAAGGCTGCATTTCATACTGTGCAATGGCTATTCAGGGCAAGGTCTGCATCCCTGAGCTGCTAAGAAGCAACATTAAAAGGTCCGTGCTCTTCTCCAGTAAACCTGCTTGGCAGTGATGCAGGCATCCTATGATGCTCTTATCAGGACTTGACTTGGTAACGCAGCTCTAGAAGGAGCCTGGCTGTGTCAGTGAGGAATCCAGCTAAAGGAAAAGGTGCATTGGTACCTCCTCTTTGCTTTCCAAGCTGAAAATGAAGCCCAACCCGGGTGCTGTGCAGCAGAGGCGCCTCCGGTTTATGGAGTGGGTTGGTCAACAATGAGCTACAAAGTGTCAGGGTAGGCACTGATTTCAGTGCAAGCAGAGCTTTGCAAATGCTCCTTGAAGCCTCTCCCTGCTGCCAGAGCCTTTTCTACCCCTTGCACAGCCAAAGACTGCATGCTCAGAGCCGGGAAAGCCAAGGACAGAGCAGAGCAGTGAGGACAGAATAAATGAGGTGCTTGGAAATCAAAGCCTTTCTCAGCACTGCAGCTCCAGCAGTGCTGCCCCTGTCCTCTCGGGGGCTTTCTCATCTCTTTGCCTTATAATACCCACAAAGGTTGCAGCTTGTCCGGGCACATCTTTCAGTGCTGCTGCATTGAGCCTCTGAGCAGAGGTGAGAAGTCCTCTGCACATCCTCAAGGGAAGAGAAGCATCACGGCTTGCTGTTCAGCGTGACCTTCCACTCCATAAGCAGTAAGGGCAGTGCCACTGAATGGGCTTGTCTCTGCTTACTGCTGCTGGAGAGGGAAAACATCACCAGCATTGCCCTGAATTAGGCATACCAAGTTAAAAAACTATAGTTTGATGTCCTTCATGAAATACAACCCTAATTGCTGCTGTCATCTCTCCCCACCAGCATCAGACTGCCTTGTAGCAAATACCCACCCATCTTCTCAAGTCTGTCAGCCAGCGTTGACCTTGCTACGAAGCATGCTGGGTTCTGGTTTGTCAGCAGACAGGGTGAGAAGGGAAGTGTCGGGAATGAAGGTGGTGTGAAAAGCAGGGAGGGAAGGTGCCGCTGCGCACTGAGCAGATGGAGGGTGAAGTGGTGTCACAAGCCCCGTGGGCGCTGCTGTATTAGTGATGCTAATAAGCAGTGAGGAACGGGGAATGAGTTCTGTGGAGCTGATTGGGGTCAGATGGGGACACTGGAGGGCAGTGCTGTCCCCACTTTTCCCCTCAGTCATAGAATCCCACACTGGTTTGGGTTGGAAAGGACCTTAAGAGCATCCAGTTCCAACCCCTGCCATGCGACAGGTTGGCTGGGAGATGATAACTCTGGTAACATCTAATGCTGATGGAGGCAGTAGTCTGGAGGTCTTTCTCTTCACAGCATGGCTTAAACGCCTGTGACAGTGTAATTGGGCTCTGGGAAATGGGTTCCTTCCCAGCACCAGGTTGTGTTTTGGATCAGGGAACTCTTTCTCAGACTTGGGAGAACAGCCCAGAGAAACTGTGGCTGCCCCATCCCTGGCAGTGTTCAAGGCCAGGTTGGACACAGGGGCTTGGAGCAACCTGGTCCAGTGGAAGATGTCCCTACCCATAGGGCACAGCCAGTCTGGGATCTGCTGCACTGGTGGCACTGCAGAGGACTGGCACTGCTGGCATCCTTTCCTCATGGAGCTTCCAAGCACAGTGCTGCTGACACTCACCCTAATGGGTGCTGAGGGCCAGGAGCTCAGGCGGCAGCAATGAGTTTAATGAGTTCCCACTACTTTAACTGCCAGCCCCAGTCCTTGCCATCCCTTTCCATGGCTGCTCCTCTGTTCAGCATGCTGCAGAGGACATGCAAGGAGAGCCAGCCTCAAACGGTTAGTGTTGCTGTCCTCATTCTCCTTGTCCAGCCCCTCTTTCTTATCTCCACAGCAGAGGATAGATTTCCCTAATGAGCCCACACTGGCCTCATGTTGCCTGATCTGATAGCAGTCACTCAGCATCCCTGCAGTCTTGCTGCTCTTTGCTGAAGTCAGCTTTCTGCTCCTGCTGCCAGGCTGGGAGAGTGCTGGTGTTTACTCACCCCTTAATCTCTGCTGCAGCCTGAGGAGCTCCCAGGATGCGCAGGTAAGGCCGTGTGCCTCATGGGCTCATGCCAGTGATAGGGTATAGAGTTAGTAAGGCAATGGAGCCCTACCCATCTCAAGTGGGTCCGCAGGGGTTAAATCTGGCATCCTGGTGGCTCTCGGCACATCTGGGCTTATGCTGGGTGAGACACTGATGGCAAAAAGAGGGACCAAAGGTCTCTGAGAGCAGGCTGGGGATGCTAGCAAAGGGCTGTGTGACATGATGCCCTCTGTGATGACAGACAGCTGAAGTATTTGGGGGGTCAGGCTGAGCGGGAACAGGGCTGGATGCAGCAGCCTGTGGCTCCATGCCCTGCACCCAGGCCCATAGGTTTCCTTACTGGCCTTTCTGAAAAACAGGGTTTGGAGACTCAGAGACCTGCCTTGGATGTAGAAGAACCTGGTGGCACCAGCAGAGATGCCATCCAATCAACACTGCTTCTCTCTGCCTCCCATCAGCCATCAGCTTGCACTGAGCATCTTTCCACTCTCCTTACAAGAGGCATCTTCCTCCAATGCAGTGGGAGAAATTCAGACCCTAAATAAGGCTGGTATCTGCAGAATTGAAAGGGGAGGATTGGGAATAGCATGCCATGGGGTCTTCATGAATGCTGTAGAACAAGAAGTGGCTGATATGTGCTGTATCCGCTTGCACGCACCTGCACTGGCACACAAAGGGATGAGGCTGCTGCTCTGTGAGTGTAAGGCAGGCACATTTTAGCCTGTAAACCAGCAATGACCTCCAGCACATTGCCAGTATTGATGTTCCTCACCTCAACTCCAGGCACAGCTTGGTCTGTATCCATTGTCATTCCCCTCTGTGGCCTGTGCTGCCACTGAGCATGGTGGGGAATTCAGCCAGCACTTGGCCTGGGTTTCCTATGGGATACATGGATCAGAGAGCGTGTCTAGGCCTCCTGCCATCCGAGCTTATAGATTACCCATGGATATTGATGTGACTCCTCATGGCATCTCCCATTTCCTGTATGAGGGAGCACCTGTTTCCATCCCGGTTTCTGGCAGGCATTGCTTTATCCTGCCTTGCTGCACAGGACTCAGTGCCACACAGATGCTAATGGGCACCATGGGAAGCTGCAAACACACTTCTTGACTGGCAAACCCCAGTCCTTTGCTATAGGAGAAGCTGCTCTAGACAAGACTAATTGGAGAAGGTTTCTTGAACTTGGATCATGACAACAGTGCATTGGCTTTTACGCTGCTTCTGCCATCACAAAGCACTTTGCAAAGGAAATCAGTGCATTTCCCACTGATGAATGCAGGAGAGTGACTGCTCCAAGAGCCATGGGAGAAGTAAGACATCATGATCTTGCATCTGCTGTGCCCCCAAACTCCTGTCACAGCTTGGTGAGCACTTATGCTTCTCCCTTTCAGCCTTGAACCTCCCTTGGGTCTGTGTCTGTGCAATGTCCACTGCCTCCTTGAGCCCACAAAGGCCGGACACCTGCATGTTGTCTATAACATAAACCTAATAAATAGAAATAAATCTAACTAAAATATGTCCTTTGGGGGTATTTTTGCCCCAGGAATGACTCTTTGAGGGTTCAATAGTTTAAGCTGACATGTATTAATTTCCTTAGTGAGGAGGAGTTGATGATAATCGTGCATTGCCAGGTGATGTTTGAAACAGGATCTGTGCTGTCACTGTAACTGAAGCCTTGGCTGGCTGAATAGGTCTTGCAATACAAATATTTGCCTGTGGATAGATGCCTTATTATTAATTTAAAGTCTGACATAAATCCTGAGCTCAGAAATGCAGATTTAAGCTGCACGGACAAAAATAGATGTGGCCCCTTGCATGGGGACCCATTCTGATTGCGATTCCATAATTGGATCATGCTGCAATGGATACCTTAAATTTAGTTACAAAAGGCTAACAAGGAAAAAATGCTAACCATTTATCACAGCCCTAGTGCTATATTTAAAGCTGTCAGCGTTTCCAGGATATAAAGTGATCATAAATCCCCGTGATTTGTAACTGGCCATAGGAATCTGCCTTCCTGCTGACATTAACATCCGAGTTCTCCACGCTCTAAGCCCTTGATTTGGCACCGTAATTAAGCCTTCACCTCCTTTTCAGTTTAGGAATAGCCCTGCTGCTGTTACAGGCTTAAATATAGGCATAGGCTTAAACACACTGTTCAATCAAGGTCCAAGCACTTCATGTATTTCCTTCAGCAATCAACACCTTGCTGTTGGTTTGCAGTTAAAGGTACCCAAAATGCTGCTCTCACATTGCATTTACATGGCCCTGGTTTGAGGCTGAGCTTGAGGCAGATCTTTAGCTGTCGGATGAGAAGTGCAGTAGGTAAAACACAGTTCTTCAGGAGCTTTTCCTATGGGTGGCTTGCGCAGGATCCTTTAGAAAAGACAGACAATAATCCATCAATTGTAAATCCCCCGAGGCCACTGGCATCATCAGCCCAGCCCCAGGCCTCCAAAACAAGCTATAGAAACCCTTGGAATTGGGCAGGCATGGAATGACTTTCCTAAGGAAGTTTCTTCCAGGTCCTCACTAGTTCATGCCCTGAAGCTAGGGAGTTTACCTGATTGCAACAACTCATTTAGAGCTTCATCTTACAACCTCTAGTAACGTGGCTCTCACCAGTTTGCTAAGTGGGTAAAAGCAGTAGAATGCACCTTAATTTAAGTTCAAATGCACCTGCCTGTTGAAATTCCAAATCAGCCTTGATTCCCACAAGTGTCCCCTTTTCTTGGGTCACACCAAAGCCAGGTTTTTTGCATCACAGCACAGGAACCAAGAGCCGATGCAGGATCTCCATCCCTGCTTATCAGAGACAGGAGCAAAGCTCTGGTGTCTCCTGAGAAGTTCCATTGTTTGTTAGTAAGTAATATCTTTCCCTTTGCTGGCTGTGCCCTCAGGTGAAGGGGATATTTTAGCTGCTCAAGAGCCGTACAATGGAAAGGCATTTGCTTGAGTTATGATACAGATAATCCTGCAGGAGCCTGGCATTTGGAAAACTGGCCAAGAAATAAGGCAAGGAGCAATTCCTCTGACTGTGGCTCTGCTTTCCTTTGTGTTTTCATTTCCTACCTTCATTCCTCCATCCCCTAAAGCAGTGTCAAGCCTTTGGAATGTACTCAGGAGCACAGTGAAGAACAATACCCCCAAAAATGCAATAAAAAAAGGAATTGCTTCTAAACCTCCTTTGCCGAGCATGTGAATCCTTCAGGAAACTCATACATGCCACAGCTCAGCAAATCCCTTAGGAATGTGAGCTGTCCTAGGAGTAAAGAGCGTGTGGGAAGCCTGCTAAGATATGTGTTGGGGAAGTGGGGCCTCAAACAAACAGATGATGCTCCCATCGGGGTCCTACACCACCCTGCATGACCCATTCTTCAAAGGCTGCCTTTCTCAGCCCCCGCCATGCTGTTTGCACTGCATGGGCCTCAGGCTGGATCACCACCTGCTTGGTGGGCTTGAGCAAAAGCTCTTTGTTTGTGTTCTTCAAAGGCAGGACAGCCTATGGAAGCTGAGTTTCTCCCTGGAGGTCCAGCCATGCTGCAGCCTGTGCCTAAACAGATGCTGGTGTCTCAGTGTTATTGCATTGCACAAGGAGGTGCAGAAGGCTGGGTTGTCCATAGGAGCCCTACTCTGGCTGCAGATGAGATTTGCTTGATCTCAGAGGGGATGCAAAGACTCCCCTGGTGTTGAGGGAATGGCTGTACCTGCTCTAGCACCTTAGGAAGCACTGCATCACCCAGAAACTATGCACCCTGGTGCTCATATGCATCCTGCACTGGGACTGCAGCCAGATCAAGTGCTTTATTCCAGGAACAGCAGCTCCAGCATCCAGAGCCTGAGGGAGGTATGTGAAGGGTGGACAACAAAAAGCCCAGGACAGAGAAAATGCAGTCATCTTAAATGACTTCCATCTGTCTCCCCATCACCAGAGGGATGGGGTTGGTGAAACCTCCAGGGTAGCTGAGGCTCATTGGGATGCCAGGACAACACAGGGCAAATGCCATCGTCCTCCTCCCTGGCCCTACTGCTGACCGTGCTTTGGGTGCCTGCCCAGGGTACTCTCAGTCACTTGCAGTGTTTCACTGGCTTTCTGTGCAGTAACATTTACACCTCCCAGCAGAGGTTGTCAGGAAGGGCTCCGTGTCTGCATTCACGCCAAGGCAGAAACCCTCCTGCAGTGATGACTAAGCAGCAGGAAAGAGCACGGTCAAAAATAGCCCAGGCTCAGCCCTGCTCTCACTGAAGCTGGGGAGAGCGTCACCTTGCCCATGCTTTTATCCACATTTCCTTTCTGCCACCAGGCATCTCAGAGAGGTTTCGGAAGAGCGCCTTGCCTCTTCCAAGCAAACAGAGGATCTGGAGCTCACAGGGTTTATGGATGAGAGGAGACACAGACTATCTCCCCCAGCAGATAACTCAGATGATGCACTCTCTCCACACAAATCTTGTACACCCCATTCCCACTTCAAGACCCATTTGATGTTGTGCTGCCCAAGTGGGCTTCCCATCCAGCGCTCACTGCTGGAGGAAGCACACTGTTCCCAGCATTACTTGGGCAGTGATTGCTGGGGGTCTTGGAGGGACCCAGAGAGCTCCAATAGGTACTGCATGGTCTTCCACTTGCATGTATTGGCAGCCCACCTTCAAGAGGCTAATCATGTGCTTGAAGTGGCTTTGAGGGATTTACTTTTCCTTAGGAATTCATTTCCACGGGAAAGGTTTCAGCAATTCTATTTCCCAAAAGCATGGCTGGGTTTGAGGGGAGGAAAATCCTTGCCAATGGCAAGGATTAAGGCTTGCCAATGTGGGAGTTTGCTTCTATGCTCACAGGGGGTAATTCCAAAGGGATAGGAAGGATCAAGAGGCACATCAGTGTGTAAGCAGTGAAAATCATGGGCAGAGGGAGTGGTCTGCCCGCTGATGGACAACTCCCCGGTGCTGCATGTGTGTTTGCTGCTGTTTTCTAAGAGCAGTGGGGAGCAGGGGAGCCAGGCACAGTTTAATTCCTCCCCTGCAGAAGCTGGTAGGTTTGCACTTGGAACCTTTCTTTTCAATGGAAAGCTGGGGTCTGAGCTAAACTGAGCTGAACCTGAAAGTGTCTGTGAGGTTTTTGTGTAGCAACCAGCACAAGTACTGATGGAGAGGAAACGGAGCCAACCCAGCAGCTTGCCAGTGCCCTGGAGCAAGAAATGTTCTCGTTCTTCAGCCCAAACCTAAAATCCATCAGCAGCAAAATGAATGATAGCATTTAACAGGAACTACAGCCTTGTTTTGCTGCTTTCCTTACAGGCCTAAAGCTCCCACAGACCACATCTCCCATGCTGTGTCTTGACCATGCCATTCTACTGAAGTCACCATGCTGCTGTTGTTTGTTCTACAAGTAGGTGCAATATTGCCACCCAGGAAAGGTGCCTGGTGTCTGGAGGAGAGCAGGGCTGTGGCATGCTGCAGTGGGAGCTACGGAACTACCCTTCTCAGGCTTTGGAGCCCTGATGCAGGGGAGAGGGAGGTGGACTCGCTGGCAGCATCCCTGCTATACCTACCCCTAGGTCCTGCTTCCACCAGCCAGGCCATGCTAGGACAGAAACCAGTATCAAAGCAGACTTCAAAAAGCTCATGTCTGGGGTAAGCGTGAAAAAAGAAAGACAGAAAGGCCTCCATGCTGCCCTTCACTTGGAGCTGGTGGCCTCATGGCATCCTGCACATCAGTATTCAAGGGGCTGTTGCATCTGCCTCAAGTGTGCAGTTGAGATTGAGAGCTCTTAGGCAGAAGTTCTTCCCTGTGAGGGTGCTGAGGCGCTGGCACAGGGTGCCCAGAGAAGCTGTGGCTGCCCCACCCCTGGCAGTGTTCAAGGCCAGGTTGGACACAGGGGCTTGGAGCAACCTGCTCTAGTGGAAGGTGTCCCTGTCTGTGGCAGGGGTTGGAACTGGATGAGCTTTAAGGTCCCTTCCACCCCAAACCAGGCTGGGAGTCCATGATTCTATGACAGACACTCCACAGTGAAATCAATTTCCTCTGATGTCTCTCTTGCAGAAAAGCCCCAAAGCAAAAGCTTCCCTTCCTCTTCACTCCTGACTTGCTGGCTCCTTTGGAAACCTCAGGCTGGCAGCATGACTTACACAAGGTGCCAGCAGCAAATGGAGGCACAGATTGCTTTTGATGTTTCAGTCAAGTTTATGTTTCTAATCATTGTTATTTGGCCAGAGTAAAGAAGACTCAGTCAAGCAGATATCCCAACAGCAGGGTTAATAGTGCTGAAACATCAAGTGTGTTGTGAATGGCAAACATGAATGAAGTCATGATGTGGAGATCGCGAGTACCACGCACAGATTTGAACAGGGAAGGTTTAGTGGCTGCAGTATCCAGTCATGTCACTGAAAGCAGCACTGGACATGTGCACACAGACATGAAACCCTGCCATGAGTTAGCCCTGGGCTCAGCCCAGGCAGGGGACCACGCTCAGCATGGATAGCCATTGCCTTTGGTCAGCAAGGCCAGCATGCTGGCTTCCCACATGCCACAGGGTGCTCATGCCTTGTGCTGAGGGAACTGTACAATGCAGGTAAGTGCTAGGGTCTGATTTTATCCCACAAACCACCCATCTCCTGCAGAATCACACTGGAGCAACCTGCAGTGAGCAGAGGAGGTGCAAGCCAAGTGGCTGAGACCTGAGGAGTTATGAAACCTTCTCCTAAAAGGACCTTTCCACCGTAAAAATAGCACTCAGGATCTTCCTTCAAAGTGAGTTTTCTTGGTGCTGCTTGGGCTATCTCCACGTGGCTCCATGGAGCCATAGAGACTTCAGAGCTGAGCTTTGAAGTTGTCCACCCTCCTCCCATGTGCCTGCTCTCCCTTTGACCTTCCTTCCACATCAATAGTTCCTCAGAAAATATCAAAGGTGTCAGACAATGGCTGGGTCCCCGTTCCCATTGAAGGCACTGGGAACTCTGCCATGGTCTGGAGGAGAACGTGATTAGAGCAGCAGGGCCCTATAACACACCTCTTGTCCTAGGAGCATTAGACCACTGACAATAAGCTCAGGAGATCCTTCCCCATCCAACCCACAGGTCCTACACCATCCTAGCCTACAGGTCCTACACCTTTTGAGCCAGTGGCTGGAAACGTGGCTCTCCATCTGAGTGCCAATTGCACTGCTGGAGCTCAGGCTCCATCAGAAGAAATTTGCGGTGGGGTTTCAGGTCACAAACTTCTCTACAGGCCACACAGTTTAACATTAGAGATGATGAAACCAAAATAAATGGAGGAAGCTGGATATGGGAACATAATCAAAGGCATTGAGCCTTTTAAGATAGCATTTGTCCTAATATTTACAGAGTCCTTCCAAAGTCAAGAGACTTCTTCTGGACTTCAGAGGCTTGGTGCTGCTCTGTTCTTGTTTATGGCCCTGGTGCCAAAGCAAATCGAGGGGCTGATAAACACTGCACCCTGCCACGCTCTGTCAATGGACGTCTTCCTTGGAATGAAGTGCCTGAACAACATGAAAGGGGGTTCATTCTGCTTTATGTTCTCATTTGTCTCCCGAACAGTTATTTTCAGACTTATACAGGAACACAAGCTCAGCAGGACACGGGGTTTTTCCTGCTTTTCCATCAAGCTACGGTGCCATGTGCAGAGTGTCTCCCTTTGGCATGGCATCGTCCTCATGTGTTCATCTTGTAATTGTGTGGGAATTCACTCGTCCAAATTCAGAGCAAGGAACATCTCCCCTCAGGAAAAAGGACTTATTTAAAGGGAGCTTTCACTGTACCCACTTGATGTTCAGTCTTGGTGGGTGTCTGGGCCCTAATTGGAGCAGGGAATTGTGGACTGGGAGCTGGGAGTTAGCATGGTTTACAAAGGAGCTTCACTCCATGGTTGCAATCTTCTGGGTTACTGTCACATCAGTGCAGGGATTAGTGGCTGCAACCCCGCTGGTTGGCTATAATGGAATAGAATCGAATGGAATCGAATGGAATAGAAGCCCTCTAATTGTGAATTAATTAGAGCTAATTGCTCGCCAGGAAGGAACTCAGACCTTCCTAGCTGGTGGTGGAAAGCAGCAGTAGTGGAATGCTCCTCGATGAGGGAGGAGCCTTCCCAAGGCAGGAGGGAAAGAGGAGGCAGTGGGAGCTGGGATATATGATGGGAATGGAAGATGGATTTGCACCCAGCAGATGCCTGGCATTGAATTGCACAAAGCAATGCAGCAGGAGTGGAGCTGGGCTGCTGGGTGGTGACTTTGGAAGAGAAAGGGAACATCCCCAGCAGAACCAAGAGCCTGAAAGCAAGCACCAGGCTAAGGATAAAAGTGTGGGGTCGGGGGTTTGGCTCTTGTGGGTTTGTTGTTGCAGGGAGGAATGCGAGCAATTTCTTGGCACTCTTTCTCCCCAGGATATTAGCATTATAAAGGGAGTCACTGGGAAGCAATAGTTCAAGCTGTTGTTGGCTCAGTTCACCATCTCCAGTGCTCTTGGGTCTGCTGTGTCCTGTTCCAGTTAGTATAATCTCAGCATCATTTGGTTGCTCTGCAGGATAGCATCCCCATTTAGCACAGCACAACCTCCTGCTCTGGGTTTCTCTGCAGGAGGCCTGCAACCTGAGGCTGCAGGAAGGGGTCTCTTGACAAGGACAAAACAACAGATTGATGCTTTCTTTCCTTTCCTGATGTGTATGAAAGGATCCCAAATGGGTCTTTGTGTCTCTTCTGGCTCTAGTTCACATTAGGTGTTTAAGCCTAATGAGCCTGTGACCACATCCAGGGCACTCAAGGATGGTCAGAGAATCTAAACCCCAAGAGGAGGTGTTTTTAGGGCACAAATGTGGATGGAGCTCAGAGGGATGGATATATCCCCCTATAAAAAGTATGGATTTTCTATAGGATGACTGACTACCGGATGATGTGCCTCTGTTTATAGCAAGCTGTAAAACTTTACTGCTTGTCAAGCAACGTTAGTACCTGAGTCCTCCTGGGAAAAGGGGTTTGACAGCACATTCACCTGGCACAGATTGATGCCCTCAGTCATTCTGAGCATCTTGAAAAAGACTCATCCCTCCCATTGCAGTCATACAAGTAACGGATACTCTGGGAAATCACAGTGCAGTCAAAACACAAGTGGGAGAAAGGTTGTCCATGATCTCCCCCACTTTGGGGACATCACTTCCAGTCCAGATTAGGTTAAATGGAACCAAAAGGTTTCCAGATTGTGCAGCTGTAAAGTGGCCAAGAATGAATGAGTTGTCATGATCCTAGGTCCCCACTGCGGTTTCTTTTGCATTGAACAAATGAATGTACCCCATTTCAGGAACCATCAGGAGACAAAGGGGTGTTTATGAACTCCATATTGACCTTTAGGCAGTGGGAAAGGTGTTTTGTCCTCAGTAGGAAGGACCCTGCAGTAGCAAAATGGAAGCTAGCAGTCCCTGTCATGCTGTGTGGACTCCTGCAATGAAGGCAGAGCTGGAACAGCTGTGTCCCTATCCAAACATCAGCCAATGGGAGAAGTGTTTTAAAGCAGTGAACTAATTGCTTAAAAACTAACACATGGGGCTTGCATGTACTGCTAAGGCACGAGCATGGTGAACTTTGCTTATAAAGAGCCTGAACTTCCCCTCTTTCAGTTTGAACCCATCACCTCTTGTCCTGTTGCTACAGTCCCTGTCAAAGAGTCCCTCTCCTGCATCCTTGTAGCCCCCTTCAGACACTGGAAGCTGCTCTGAGGTCTCCACGCAGCTTCTCTTCCCCAGCCACATTTGCTTGGGCCTCCATAAGCCACATCAGCTTATGGAGCTGCTTATCAGAGCAAGGCTGATAAGCAGCCCCTGTTTTGTGCTGGGCTGGCCAACATCTCTGGACCACATCCCCACACTGCACAGCTCCTGCTCCAGCAAGGCAAGTGCTGTGTCAGAGCGTGTAACCACAGCTTCTCCCCTTCGAGCCATCAAGTTTTGCAGCCACATTGCCCTGGAGGTTAAGAGAAACACCCCTGGTTTTCTTGATAGCTTCTTTCCTGGCCACAGGTGATGCTTAACCTGCTTTCAACCTAACTTGGTGGAGAAGGAGCACTTGACTGCATCCTTTGCACTGAGATGCCTTTAATCCTGTGGAGCTGCCATTCCTGTTCTTTGCTTGTTACTTGGCTGGAGCCCTGCTTCCCTTCGGCATGTTCCCTGGCTTTGCTTCCAGTCCTACATGGGGGAAAGAAGCTGCAGAGCTATTGCATGAGTTGTCCAAGCCCTGGAGGTACCATTGCAGCAGGTAGGCGAGAGGCCACATATGAAGCTGAGAGAGCTTCCTATGATGCTGCTGGGACAGGAGATACCATGTCCTTACTCAGCATCAGGAGCAGCCCAGAAATGGGAAGCTGCACAAGAATTCGGGTCTTTCCTCAAGGTGTCACATAATAAATGTCCTGAGACACCTCTTTGCAGGATCCCCCTACTTCCTGGAGGCAGGAGAAAGCAGTGTGGCTGCTTTCAACAGGTCACCTCTCCTTGTCTGCATGCTCAGATGTCCCAGCCATCCATCACAAGGTGGGAGAAGAGGCAGAGCAGCACCCGAGGATGCTCAAGGCTCCTGGAAGGGCCAGGATGGTGGGCCTCGAAGGAATGGGGCTTATTCTGGGTCAGGTATAAGTGGATCTAATTTGGACCATACCAGCCACATGCTATGGTCCAAGTTAGAATAAATAGGTCCCCCCCCGGTAAATACCAGGGAGTAAATACCAGGGGAAGAGGCTGTGAGTGGGATTTGCTCCTCTAAGAGGCTTTGGAAAAGCTTGTTCAGTGTTTGAGCCCTTATTCCATCATGGGGACTGTGCTCTCTCCTGCCTAAGGGATCAGTTTGGGGTGTCCAAAGAGACAGAACAGAACCATGCCACCTTTTTGACTGGAAAAGGTCTTCTGAAAGATGAAGAGAGTGCAGGTGATGCGCTGGAGCTTTCCAGACATCAGATACAGAGAGCGTGATCTCAACCTCAGCATGCAGCAGCTTGGCCAGGCCACCTTGATGGAGACTTGCACTGCACAGCCATTGCTGTCAGCATTCTCTTCTGTGAAGAGGGCTGGCTACAGCTTTACTGGGAATCCTAAGCATTGCTGGTTTCTCAAGGTGCCTAAAACCATGGCAAGTTCCTTCTCTGCAGGCCACACTTCCAAAGAAACAGGGACAAACATATGGAGTTGAATGCCCTCAGTAAATGATACACCAGGCTTGGCTAACAAAGAGCTGCAGTCTTACGGATAGTGACGTGAATGTTAATGGTAGATTAGTTAGAAGGTCCAGTGAAGCATGACACTAATCAGGAAAGGTGATTGTATCTATGCTTTAAAGTATGTGATTGCCCCTGAATCACCCGCCTTTGCTGCTCAACAGTGGCTGGTGCAGCAGACCCTGCAGCGAGAGGAAGGTCAAGCATTGCTAAAGGGATGTTCTGAGCCTGACAGCTCTGATCACTGTCCCTTGAGACCATTTTGCAAAGCCCTGGGGCTAATGAACATGCCACTCAAGCAAGATATAGTGTGTTGGGATGTAAAGTATGGAGCTGAATTGCTTTTTCAGGCCTGAGTGAAGGTGAAGAGTCTCTCTGGTATGGGCACCTGAAAACCCATTGTGATGAACGGGACATCTTATTCTCTCCTGTCCAAGGAGGGTCACAGCCCCTTTCTGGGGCTGAGCAAATCAACTGGGAGACATGGATCATGGATCTCTTCTCCTCGTGGTCCAGCTTGTCCCAGATTTGTTGGATTCAATGGCTGCTGCCTGGAAAGTGACCTGTGACCCCCAGGAGCAAAAGTCCTGTTCTCTGTTGTTGGGTTTGGTGGGGAGAGGGATAGGTTAATATGCTTTAAAGGAAGCATGCATATAAATACATATATATTTATATATATAATTACATATAAAAATAGATATAAAGCACAAGGTTTAAAATAGATGATGGATTTATGTCAAATGATATTTATACATCAACTAACAGTTTATCTATGTTGTAATAAGCATATCCTAAAAGCCCACGGGCTCTCACTGTACTCATTACAGAATGGACCAGGCCTAAGCTTTCCTTTCCTAGTTCCCTTGTTCCATGTACTGATTGTTTGTAACTCAGACCTGACTGTTTCTATGCAGTCTGAAGCAAATAAAGAAAATTGCAGGGAAGTGAAACATGTCATTAATGTCCAGGCAAACTGTCAAGCTTCTGCCTCTGAGAATGATTTACTGGAATCTAATGAAGTCTATATGGGTGACTTATGGACAGCAAAGCTGGGAGCAGTCGTTGATGCTGAAAAAGAGAGGAAGATTAAAGTATTCCTGTAACCATTGTCCTCTGGGATTTATGCTTTTCTGAAGCTTTATGATGCTTGGACATAACTCCTGATAGAAGACTTTTACTTTCCAAATGGTGTTTTCACCCCAAATGAATATTGCATTGGAAAAATGCCTGCAATAACCCTATCCTGTCTCAGCTGCTACAGCACCCACTACCACAGCACTCAGTTTTCCATCTGAGGCAGGCAGGGAGGGAAACAGGCTTTTCACATCGCATCACCTGAAAACCTGGGATGTGCAAGAAGAGCCATCTGCAGGGAACAGCATGGCTTAGCTTAGGTTTTGATTTCTTTTAAGTGTACAATGAATGTACATGACACCTCCTCCCTGCCCAGCTGTGGCTTGCATGAAGCATGAAGATGAAGCCGATAAGTGCTAAACAGTTTGCCATATAAATGTTTACCTGCCACCTCCTGCCTCTTCCCCATCCCCAGGGAGAAAAAGAAGGGATTTGGACACAAATCAAAAGGGTTGGTGGAGCTGGATCTAACTAGGATCCAGTGGATCAACTAGGACAGAAGGTCCTTGAGCTTGGGTTAACCTTATGCATCAAGGGAGATGGAGAAACACATCTGGACCTGCTCAGGGACAACATGTTGGGCTCCAGCAATGCCTACCTGTTGGTGAGGCCTGAAAGCTGTGTGTTGTGTTGTGCTGTGCTGTGTTGTGTTGTATTTCCCAAGGCTGTGAGCTGAATTCCTCATGGCTACCCCCAAAAAACATTAGCCTCCATCAGTGGTGATGGAGCCTGATTTGGGAGGACCCTTACCAGCTCCTTCCATCAGGATGAAAGCCTTCAATCAGCCTCCTTCCACACTGCCTGCACGGCTGCTGCCAGCCTCTGTCCTCTATGGAAGGAGCTTTTCCCATCAGAAAAATGGTCCCCTTTTCTCTTTCATGGGGTCAGAAATCACAACAGAAAGCCTTGAGGATTATGGAGGGGCTGCTGCTCCCCGCTCCTGCAGCATCCAGCTCACACCACCCAAGAGTAAGACACAGACTTGTAGTGCTGTAGCGATCAAAGCAAGCCCGTGCTTTCCTGTTTGTCTGAGCTCCTGACGAGTACAAGAGCTGCTGTGACTAGATAGGAGTAGTGAACGTGCTCCTGGGGAGGTGCAAGCCTTTTGAACTGAGAACAGCACGGCATGAAAAGCACATCTGTGTTTGCCCAGCCCTCCCACCTCCTGCAGCTCCTCCGGGGTGGGAAAACCTCCCTTGAACCAAAAGCTTTGCTCTAACAGGGACGGGGAGCTGTTGGAGCGAGTCCAGAGGAGGCCATGGAGATGCTGCGAGGGCTGGAGCAGCTCTGCTCTGGAGTCAGGCTGAGAGAGCTGGGCTGGTTCAGCCTGGACAAGAGAAGGCTCCTTAAGGGGAGACCTTAGAGCAGCTCCAGTGCCTAAAGGGGATACAGAAAACCTGGAGAGGGGCTTTGGCCAAGGGCCTGTAGGGACAGGACAAGGGGAATGGCTTTAACCTGCCAGAACAGGGGAGATTGAGATGAGCTCTTAGGCAGAAGCTCTTCCCTATGAGGGTGCTGAGGTGCTGGCACAGGGTGCCCAGAGAAGCTGTGGCTGCCCCATCCCTGGCAGTGTTCAAGGCCAGGTTGGACACAGGGGCTTGGTGCAACCTGCTCTAGTGGAAGGTGTCCCTGCCTGTGGCAGGGGTTGGAACTGGATGAGCTTTAAGGTACCTTCCAACCCAAACCAGTCTGGGACTCCATGACTCTAAGAGAGGAGCTGAGGAGTCACACATGGATGTTCAGAGCTCTGTGTCAGCATCACTTTGATTCTTCTTAAAGCCCAGGAAGAAACCACTCCTAGAAAAGAAGCTGTTCTGTTGGGTTCAGCTCAGTTTGTAGGGGGTGCTTGGGGTACGGCTGCCTCAGGTTAGTTCATGGTTTTAAGGTTGTGTTCCTCTGCCAGCTGAAGCCCTGGAGGAGATAAAGCCAGCATCATACAGCCTGATGCAGCTACACCCTGACTCTCTGTCCTCCTGTCTCTCGCTCCTCAGGGTGATGTGGCCTAAACCATCCCTTGCTAACTGAAGGAATGCTTTTGGATACTGGTTACTCCATTTCCAGGCTTTTCACTACTGGTTTACATTTGCGCCCCCCCCCCCCCCAGCCAGAGCCAAATCTGGCCCTGCCAACCCCAGGGAGCTTCAGCCACCAGTGAGTTTGGCCCAAGATGTTCCTATCTCTCATAGCTGTCAAAACCAATTTCCTCTGATCAGCCTGAATTGAAATCCCAGCGGAGTCAGTTCATCTACTGCTGGATGCTGGATGTAACAGCAAATAAACATCAGAGGAAGGGGAGCCTGGCTGGAGATGAGAAATCTCAGCCTGTGATTGAGAAGTCATGAACCTTTCTTATCTTATCTCTTTGGGTTTCATAGCAAGAAGCCTGATGTGGCAGCAGCTTGTCCCTGAGACTCTGCTGGGTGGCAGACGGATGGATGGATGGATGGATGGATGGATGGATGGATGGATGGATGGATGGATGGATGGATGGGGATGCGGCATGGGGACTGTGGTGTGGGATGGGGCAGCCCTACAGCCACAGGACTGTTTGGCAGGACTCGTGTCTCTCCCAGATCAAAGACAGGATCTTGGCATCCCCAGGGCTGCTGCTGGCACAGCAGTGTGTTTCCTCATGCCTTGCGTTGGGGATGAGTTGAAGGATAAGGCAGGGAGGGAATGTGCCCACATTAAAGCCATGATGGATTTAACACAGCAGATATTTCATCTGCTGCCAACGTGCAAGCAAATGCCTGTGGGAAAACAACAGCCCTGGCCAAGGTCCTTCCAACACAGCCCTTGCGTCTATACCCATGCTGAATGCTGTTTTGGGGTGCAGCAGTGCCATACACAGAAGCTTTGTTCTCTCCACCTCCTGCTCATGTTGTCCTTAGCTGCTGAGTGAGCTAACCCATGGGATGAGCCCATTCCACCAAGCTGCCATAGGAAATCAGTGGCAGAACCGGGACCGGCCACCCACCCATTGACTCCCATCCCTGCTGTGCCTTGCTGGTAGCTGGCATAGCAGCAGCAGTGGGGAGGAAATGGCAGGGCTTAAGTGATTTAGCTTGAATAATGAGTAAAATCCACTTATATGGGCTAATTGATAGGGAATGATTCTTTAATTAGACGTTATAGAACTGCCCCTAACTTCCACGGAGGAAGAGGACCAATGTGTGGAGGAGCTAAAGGGTATTTCCTGTGGCTGCCATTGATTTTCCTTCAGAGCTGCTCTTGCCAATTAACTTTTTATGACATAAATTTGTTTGTCTTCAAATACCCGGTTAGAAGCATTTTCCAATACATTATTTAAGGCCTAAAAATAACTCGTGAATGCTGAGGCTGTGCTTTGTGAAAGCTCAGAGCAGCTTGAGCAGTTTGCCTTCTCACTCAATTATTGATTGCACTTTCCACTGCATTGGAGACGTTCCTACATGCACAGGGGGAAACCCTGCCTTGTTTACTTGCTCCTGCCATCACTCACAGTCCCTAAATGCTCCTCCAGCAATGGGTTTGGGATGTTTATCACAGCAGAGGATTTATTCCATCACGGAGCTGCCAGCTCCAGGTATTTCCCACTGCAAGCACTAAGGATGTATTTCTATTAAAAGAGAGAAGTGCCAGTGATGGGACAGGATGTTTCTATCACCACCAGACAGGTGAGCACTGCACATTTGCTGGCTGGATAAGCACAGAAGAGCAATCAAAGCCGAGCTTCTTCATCCAGCTCTGAAGGATGTTTTTTTCTCGCATCAGGGACTTCTATGTGTTTCTCGAGGTGGGCCTTCTGCTGTTTAATAAAGTATGAGCACCTCATGGAATTCTTCCCTCACCACGACATTTACAAGTTATTTCTTCTCAGCACTGATGTTATTGGATATGAAGTTTTACCAGGACATGTTTATCCTTTGACTTGCCAATGCTTGTGTCAGATTTGATTGCAATTAGTAGCCTGCCAGTGAGCGTGGTGGCTTGGACCTCGTCTGAAAGCATCAGGACAGAGGGGTGGTGGAAGCTTAGAGGGGTTGGGTGGAAATGAGTTGTGAGAGCCAGGGGAGTTGTAACGGGGGAGGAACTGTATAAACTTCCCCTTTGGAAGACTGCAGATAGTGGAACTCTGCATCCCAGGGAAGCTGCTCTGACTGATGCATTTTGAGCAGCCCCAGCATCACCCACAATGGGTCTGAGAGTTGTCAAAGGCAAAGGTAACACAGGACCTGTTTCAGAAGCATTACACAGGGGAATTTGCTTTGCATCCCTGCTCTTTTCCACGTGGTGAACTGGAGCCACAGAAATTAAAAGCACTGCAAAGAAACCAACATTTTGACCCAGAGCTCTGCTTCTCCCACTTGCCAATGATCCTGGCTCTGGCACAGACCACAGCACGAATGGACCACATGAGCCCCAAGGCTTTCCCACCCAATGGCCACCAGGAGAGATGCCCAGTTACTCCATCCCTGTGTGTTCAAGGCTGGGTTGGGTGGGGCTTAGAGCAATCTGCTCTAGTGGAAAGCGTTGAAGGGGGTTGGAACCGGATGAGCCTTAAGGTCCCTTCGAACCCAAACCAGGCTGGGATTCTATGATGACCAGCTCAATCAATGTCACCTCCATCTGCTTTAATAACCCCCAGCACCATTTTTTCTGCTTTTGAAATGGGAATAATTCTGTTCACACCGGTAGTGATCTCTGTGGTGGATGCTAAGCGGGGGGAAGCTCAGCTTTTGGGCTGATTGCCACCGTTATGACTGTGAAGGGTACCATTTCTTAACACCCGTGCAAATAATTCCATGGCATTGAGAACTAAATGAGAGCCCAGCACTTGCCAGCTGGAAAAGAACTGGGTATTTCTTCACTGTAGAAATAATAATGGACTTATAAAGGAGGGAGTGCAAAAAGAACGTGGGCCCGAGCGCTTTCCGTTCTCCTTTATATGCTTAGAGCAAAGGGATTCAGGCTCGGCACATGCATTTATTAAACAAACCCATTTCTTGTGACTTCGTTTCTTTGCAGGGCAGCCAAGCAAACTGTTCAATACACCGTGACCTTGGGACATAATGAAGCATTGAAAAGCAAATCCGGCGGCACAGAAGGAAGTGTGTTTTACCATGCAAGAGGAGGTATTGTGGTCCAAGCCAGAAACAGCCAAGCAGTTATCTCTGATGCCTTCAATCTCAGCCAGACAGGGGTATTTTATAAAACTCCCTTTGTTAAGAGAGCCACAAATGGTGCCATGTGTGGACAGCTCTGTGCAAGGGTACCTGGCAGTGTGACATTTAACATCATTATATACCGATATGACTGGCTCGTGCTGCTCTTTGCCCTTGTCAGGGTGTAATAACCCCTAGGACCCATGTCCCCGGTAGCACTGACCATTGCAAAATGACATCTGTCCCAGCCACCCTCTCGTTGTCCTTGGGGCTGCTCCAAGGAAGGGGACAGAGGATGCCTTGTGCAAGTAGAACAGGGTTTGCACGTGGTTCTGGATGTTAAACCCAGCCAGGATGCTGGGAGCTAACACAGGAGGTCCAAGCTGGCCCATTGCACATCAGCATCATCCCATTGTCTACCCTTTCCTGGCCACAGATATCCCCAGTTTTGTCTCAGAGGCAGGTCTGGGTAGTTGGGGTGAGAGACCTGTGAAAGCAGCAGAGGCACCAAGAGGGGGATGATGGGGGAAAGGGATGATGGGGTTGCCCAGGAGCTCCTGGGGAGAAAGGACTCAGATGAGGGTATCAGCAGGGATGATTCTTGATGTAATAGAGAGTAGCCAGCATCAAGGAAAAGAGAGGGCCTGCAAGTCTGCAAACTCCCTTCCCATTAGCTCGGCACTTTCTTCCCTAGGGATGATAAACCAGGCTCATCTCGGTGGTTGGTTTTAGATAGAGCTGTCATTGAGCCTTGGCATTTTTTGCAGCTTCCGTCATCCTGTTGCCAGGAGAATCTCCCCTGTGAACAAAAGCGGTTTTATTTTGTGCACTCGGACTCAAGGAGGAGAAGAAACTCTCTATGGGAAACCACAGCATTAACTCCTGGCTCGCGGGTCTCACCGTGCCATCAGCTGGGGTGGGAGGTATGGACAGGAAATTGCTTGGCTTCTAGTGAAAGGGAAGAGTGCTGCTTACAGGAAACTGGTTCGTTAAAAGAAAGGATTTGGGTTAAAGAAAGGATTTCGGTTCCAGTGGGGTATTTTGCCACATGGAGCTGTCTTCCAGGAGGAGGGAGGCTGAGGACGCATCTGGTGCAAAGCTCCAGGCAGCAGACTCCACCACGCATCTGTCCACACAGGGCAGAGTGAGCAGCACCATCTGATGCACGTGGCAAGGATGAGGGATGTGATGGGAGCAGGGGGGAAGGATGCTGTAGGTTTTCACCCAAGGACTGCAGAAGGTGCAGCACTGGTCCCCGGGGCCTCTCTTATCTCTCATCTCCGCCTCTTTGCTTCCCTTTGTTCATTCATTCCAGGCAGGCAAAGAAAGGTAAAGCCACTCCGGAAGCCCTGTCATTTGCTTTGCACACTTCCTCCTCAGGCTGCAAAAGCTAATCCCTGTTATAGTAGTAAGCAATTGTTACCTGCCTGTGTGTCTACCATCACCTTGCAAACACCTTGAGTACACAAGAGCTGAGCGGTTTCCACGGTGGCCATGGGTGACTTGCAGTCCCCTCACCCCACAACTTTCCTTCCCCTTTGGCACCAACACAGCTCCGCATTCATGAAGGGATGAGGTGCTCACCTGCTGCAGGGCAATGGTTACCTCATCAGCGTGCCTGGGGGTTGCTGTGCTGTGTGTCTTGAAGCAAAGCAAAAGCAAAGGCCAGGATTGCGAATGTACCATAGGAAATCACTGCTTTTGCCTTCAGCCATTGCAGTGGATGGAGATCTTGTGTAATGTTCACAGCATGTGGCCAAGGAAGGAATGGAAATAAAGCCCTCCAGGCTCCAGCAACAAAACCCACTTGGGTAAATGCATGTTGGAAGTGGAGCTGGGTGTTGGAGGAGTCGATCTGCCCTGCTAGCATTGCAGCCCAGAGTCAGCCAGTTTGGAAAATGAAGCAGAAAAAGGCATTGGGGGAGCCTGGCAGAAGGAAGATGAGGCTTCGTTTGCCAGTCCCAGTGCTCCGAGACTTCTTTATTAGAACCTTTTTGTGGGTAATTGGTTTTGCAGCAAGAAAATTACACATCCAAAATAAACCTTGCCTATATCGTTCCTTTACTTTATCCCAGCCATAACATCAGAGTACCCTGACCAAGCAGAGTTCAAACACCTTTAAGTGCCACCCGTGTCAGTGATCCTCCAGAGCCTGCCTTGCTCCTTGCCAAAGAATGCAAGTAAATAGATCTGCTGCTCCCAGGGAAGGCAGCTAGGACAGCTAGCTGGATAGCTAGGGCTATTCCATAGGCGAAAATCTATCTTGGTATGGCACAAACTAAGAGGGATGTTAAAATCTGCCAGCTATCAGCTACCCCTGTATCTATCCCTATCCTTATCCCTTGTCATTAACCATCACAGCTGTAATTAAATCACAGCAAGGGAAGATTGGCCTGCAAAGAGCTCACCCCAGGGATTTTGCTGGCCTCGCTGTCCTAATGAAGCATTATTAAACGTAGCTTGGCAGCCAAGCACTCTCTTCCCAAGCTCCGGAATTCAATCCATAGCATGATACAGGCCAAGGGATTTGCTGGGCTCCTACCAGCATTGGAGGATCATGGAAAAAGCGCTCCCTCCAGCGCATAGCATCAGGCTGCAACAAACCCAGGCTGCAGCGGGACCTCAGGCACTTCCACCGTTGGACAGGCTTTTATTAGGTCCCAGTTTGGAAGTGGATTTTACTGGGGTTAGATCTGGGAGTCCTCCCATTTGCAGTGGCCCTGACCAAGGTTTCAGGAGCTCAGTGTTAGTGGTTGAGCTGCCGCTACCCCTGCATGAGCATCCTTGTTGGAAGGGACCTTAAAGCTCATCCAGTGCCAACCCCTTGCCGCGGGCAGGGACACCTTCCAGTAGAGCAGGTTGCTCCAAGCCCCTGTGTCCAACCTGGCCTTGAACACTGCCAGGGATGGGGCAGCCACAGCTTCTCTGGGCACCCTGTGTCAGCGCCTCAGCACCCTCACAGAGAAGAACTTCTGCCTAAGAGCTCATCTCCATCTCCCCTGTTCTGGCAGGTTAAAGCCATTCCCCTTGTCCTGTCCCTACAGGCCCTTGTCCAAAGCCCCTCTCCAGGTTTCCTGGAGGTCTTTAGGCACTGGAGCTGCTCTAAAGTCTCCCCTTAAGGTTCCTTCTCTTTTCCAGGCTGGACAAGCCCAGCTCTCTCAGCCTGGCTCCGTAAGAGAAGTGCTGCTCTTATCTGCCATTTCAAAGGCAGCATCAGAGCAAAGATGAGCTCTTCTCTTTCCAAAAGAGCCACATACACTCATCTGAGTCACGGGTCTGTCATCCTGGACCGGCTCTTCTCCTAAGCACTATTTAGGCAAACGGAAACAATTACCATTCACTTTTGTGTAAGTGCTCTAGAAACACCATAGGTGAAGAGGGAAAGTCTTGAACTGAACTTTAACACGGAATTCCTGCAAGATGAATTTCCAGCCCTGTTATAAAAGCCTGAGCTTGTTAAGGGCATCCTGTCCGGGTCTAATTGCTCACCGGTATCGCTTCCTGGCAGGGGAAGCAGGAGTGGCACACATCCAGAGGTGGGAGAGCTCTGCCACTGTGCCCACATGCCTGGCTTTGTCCTGGCTCGCTGCGGTCACAGTGGGAGCAGAGGGGATGTGGAGCAGCAGGCATGGATGCAGGAGCCCTGAGGCATCAGCTTGAAGTATGCTGGGGGAGAATCTTCTTCTGTACCCATAGATTTTGTTCCCTGCCATAGACAACACCCACCCTACAGCCCCTTATTGCTCTGAGCTGCTTCTTGGCATTGCAGTTGGAACTGGATGAGTTTTAAGGTCCCTTCCAACACAAACCAGTCTGGAGTTCTGTGGTTCTATGATTTTCAACTTTACAGTATCAGAAAGATATGAAATCAGACAAAGGATGTACGAGAGAAATAAATCAGCACCTCCAATAATGTCATTAACCAGAGTTTTGCACACATGTGTAGAAGCAGAGGGACAGGAGCAACCTGGTCAGGGTGCCCCAGGCTTGGTGCCAAGGTGCAGATGGGAGCACCCCAGCATCAGTGGGTGCCACCTGAACCATTTCCACCAGCAAAGCAAGATAGCAATGCCCTGTGGCAATGACAGAACCAGGTTATCCGCTGCAGGGAGCTTTGCTTTGATGAACCCCAACTCTCCCAAAACAATGCCAACAGGAATGAGCTCCCAAGGGTGCTCTGAAGTGGTTGCAGGGCTCCTTTTTTTTGTGTTAACCTATACAAAGCTCGTCTGGATGCGGTAAGAGAGCCTCAGCTCATAGGCAAGCTTGGCTGCATGAGGACTTGTGACCACTCCACTGCAGCCATAGTGAACACCCTGTCTCCTTCTGCAGCACTGGAAGTCTGGGTGCAGGAGGAGCCAACACCAGGAAGAGGAAATTTAATCACCGTATCCCGAT
The DNA here is from genome assembly GCF_028554395.1 of Pezoporus wallicus. Lineage (NCBI taxonomy): Eukaryota > Metazoa > Chordata > Aves > Psittaciformes > Psittacidae > Pezoporus > Pezoporus wallicus. The sequence goes on along the minus strand of NW_026635397.1, from coordinate 585,164 downwards.
TAGATCCAGGAAAAAACAAGGAGGGAGGGGAGGGAAGAGCAGTGTCTCGCATAGCCCAAATCCTGCTGTGCACAAGACCCAGTGCTTGGTGCTCAGCTGTTTCTCCCGGGGGAGTTCCAACACTCTGATGGTGTCTGTCCACATTGTGTCCATCCCCACACAGTTGTGTTTGCTGCTCCTGGCATCCCTGCAGGCATGACCAGGCAGAGCAGCCACAGACAGCACAGGAATGGGATGCCCAGTGGTGACCTGGTTGGATTCCTAATTAGTTTTGGGGGGTTTAACGAGCACAAAGCCTTTTATTTTGGCTTTGGCTGCTGCGGGGTCTGAGCTGTTGCGAGCTTTGAAGCCGCCTTCTTGAGCTGTGTGGTTAACTGAAGGCACCGGGTTGTGCAACTTGCTGCTTTATTGAGGATAACAATTTGGGGTTAGCATTTTAGGAATTACTCATATTCTCCAAGGGGTTTGCTGGTTTCAACACATCCCTGTTAACCCTGCTGCTGCACCCATTACGTGCAGAGCTGTAGGGACATGAGGATGGCCACTCGGCTGATCCAAAGGGATGGGGAGACCAAAACACCCCATCCTGCAAACAACTCCTGCAGTGCCGATTTCATGGTGGCTTCCTACAAAGGTGGCAAAGCAGTTTCAGCACGGAGTTTATGTTATGGTGAATAAATGTCCTCATGGCTTTGCCTGCCTGCTGCCAGGGGAAGCGGATTAATGGTGGGCTGTTTAGGATGTGTACAAGCTCTTCCCTTAATATATAAAAGAGGGGCTTTGGACAAGGGATGTAGGGACAAGGGGAATGGCTTTAACCTGCTGGAGTGATTCTGTGGCTGCCCCATCCCTGGCAGTGTTCGAGGCCAGGCTGGATGGAGCTTGGAGCACCCTGCTCTAGTGGAAGGTGTCCCTGTCCGTGGCAGGGGTTGGAACTGGATGAGCTTTAGGCTCCCTTCCAACACAAACAATTCCATGATTCCATGATTTCCCTCTCGCAGCCATTCCCACTACTCCACTACAGGATCACTGGTGTATGCGTGTGCGTTCCGCTCCCGTCCCTCAGCACAGGGTCTCCTGTGTCACGCGAGCACCAAATTCTTAGCACCACCGACGACTCCTCCACCTCTCCCCCCTTCCCCGCCCCAAAACCCTCGCCAGCACCGCGCGCCCTCCCGCCCCTTTGGGCGGGGCCACGCCTCCTCCCCCTGACGTCACCGCGGACGCGGGGCGGGGCGGGGTACGGCGGGGAAGCGCTGAGCCCGGAGCAGAGTGGAGCGGCGTCCCGGGTGCTGGCTCTCCGGTCCCAGGTAAGCCCCGCGCTGCCGGGGTGCGGGAGCTGCCGGAGGCAGGGCCTCGCTGGTACCTGCGGTTCCGTTGCCGCCCCGCCGCCGCAGGGGGAAAGTTTGCGGCGGTGGCGCCGGGAGCGGCCGGAGCCGTGTCCCTCACCCCGCCACCGCGGTCTTCCCGGGGCCGGCATCCGGGACTGCGGGAGCGCAACGCCCCGGCCCCGCCGGGTAAGCGCGCAACGCTTGTGCGTGTGTAAGGGCTGCGTGTGCAACGCCTCGTAAGCGAGTGTTGCGGTGCGCGTAGAAGCGCGCACACGGCTGCGAGCGGGAGCCAGGCTGGAGCAGGGAGTCATCGCCGCAACTAACTTCTGCTCCGCTGCTTTCGGGGGGTCCTGCCCGCGGCCCCAGCACCCCGCCTCTAGTCCCGCTGGTGTTTGCCAGGAGGGGATGAAGAGGATGGGGGCCAGGTTCCGGGGCTGGCATCCCCGCAGCCGGTGGGGAACCCCGGGTGGACGTGACCGGGCGTACTCCGGGGACAAAGCACAGGCGTTTCCTGCTGTGTCCAGCCTGGAAACTCGTGGGGATGTCTTGCAGCGGAGGCTGGCCTGGCTTTACTTTCCTTTCTTATCGCGTCTGGGACGTTCCCTGGGAGCTTGAGGCTTTTTTAACGGCGTTGCGCTGGCCGTGCATGGCATCTCTTTGCCAGCAGGGTCTGGCCGGTGTTGTGGGGTCGCTGACCTTTTTGCTGGCTTCCTGGTGTGTTTGTGTTGTTTTGCAAAGGAAGGGATGCTGTCCAAGGCTTGGTTTGTGGCTGTTGCAAGCAGCGGTGCTTGCAGGACCGTGTTCAAGCAGGAGAGGTGGACTCGAACAGAAGGAGTGTTATGGGGAGGTGTGAATCTGTGGGGAGATGGACCCTTGGGCTCTGGGACTTGGGTACCCATTTGGGGTTTGGGGGGGTCCCTGGTTTTAAAGCTATTCAGGAGTAAACACCTCAGTACTTACACTCATACCAACTTCAGTACAAAGGGGGATGGTGGTGACTGAGGTGCTGTTCTGTAGGTAAAGCTCACAAGGGTCTGTCCAACCTGGTCTTGAGCACTGCCAGGGATGGGGCAGCCACAGCTTCTCTGGGCACTCTGTGCCAGCGCCTCAGCGCCCTCACAGGGAAGAACTTCTTCCTTATATCTAACTTGCATCTCCCCTGTTTAAATTTAGACCCATTACTCCTTGTACTTGCATGCAAATGCCTAGTGCAGCATCCGTGCTCTGGCAGGGAGATGCCGAGGAAGCTTGTGTAATGCCCATCACTGTCCCCCCCAGCCTGTCCCTCCTGACTAAAGCTACCTGAGATTTGTAATGATTAAGTTTTGGCTGTTAATGAACAGAGCAGGTGTTCGAGTAGAAGTTGAAAGGGGACGTGTGTTATGTTGATGTCTATGTCTGGATAGTAAAACATCCCCCTCCAGTCTGGAAGAAGGGCTCATCCTTTATTTCCTAGTGCCTGACTGCAGTAGCAGGATGCTTAGATTTGCTTAAAACCAGCCAGCCAAATACCTGATACTGGGAATAATGTTGTCCTGGGATGTCTCCCATTGTGGCTTTTCCTCCCATGCGGGCAGCATCATTACCAGACCCTGCACAGCTGCCCATGTACAACGCCTCTGGTAGCATCTTTTATCTCTTTCCCCCCTCTCTTCTCTCACCCTTTCCACTGGTTAGACATTTGTCCAATGTTGCTGTGCTCTCCCTACAGCAAGCTTTAACCCCCTTTAACCAAGCGGATGCAGTTCCCCATCCCATGGATGCCCAGCCTTTGCTGAGCACGTGTCCTCCAGGATGGGGATTTTGCTGGCACAGATGCCAGCTTTCCATATACACTTCCAAAAGAACTCTGCTCGGGTGGTGGAAGAGACTGTGCTGTCAAAAATAGCCGTGTTGTTCCTTTTAATCAAGTAAAGCCTGAGCAGTGGTGCTGTGGAGAGCGATTGCAGCCCTTGCTTGTCTCTGTGCTTGACATCCTAATTATGTTTTCATTTGAGTGAGAAGAAAACTATTTATGAAGCCAAATATTTATGCCAGCCTGGTGGGGATTGTTCAGGAGAGCCTGTGTCTATAGGGAGGAGGTTTTTTAGACACTGAGGAAGGCATTGAAATCCAGCAAGGAGCTTTTGGTCGCAGTAGCCTGGCTGAGCTCCCAGCTGGAGAGGTCAGGATGTGAAGGGTGATTTGCATCCTCCTTCGTCTCCTTGCTCTCAAGAGGTCTGAAAGTTGCATCACCTCCTGCTTTGGTGGCTGGAAGAGAAACACATGCAAATAACCTCACCTTGGAGTGTCTCAGCCTCAGGTTTGGCTCCTGCCTTTCCTCTCTTTTCCAGGATTCACTCTGAAAACACCTGAGCTTTGCAGCCTGCTCCTTGGGGAGGGGAAGGAGGTGGGATGGGTTTCCAGCAGGTTTGCTGTCCTTACAAAGGCTAGGCTTTGTGTTGGCAGGGGTGGTTACGATGCTGCTGGACCAAGGGTATTCCAGCAGCCAGCAGCATCACAGAGGGATGTCCATGGTGGTGTAGGGCTTCCCCAGGCAGAGAGCTGAGTGCCTCTTGCACATTGGCTGTGTATGGCAACTCTCAGAGGGGTTTTGTAGCCAAATGTTGGCTTCCCCAGTGACCAGTAGATGAGCCAGGTCTGAAAGAGGGGGGATCAACCTGCTGGGGCTTGTTAACTAGAATATATGTATTGCAGTATATGCAGGTGCTCTTAAATTGCTTGGCTGGGACCTCCTGAAGGGAGGCAAATGTCAGGTTTCATAGGTGGCTTTGGTAGCATGTGTCGCTGTGGGTGCTGAATTGAGAGCTTGCTCCTTGTGGGAATCCCAGAATCCCAGACTGATTTGGGTTAAAGGGACCTTAAAGCTCATCCAGTGCCAACCCCTGCCATGGGCAGGGACACCTTCCACTAGAGCAGCTTCCTCCAGGCCCCGTCCAACCTGGCCTTGAACACTGCCATCCCTGGGGATGTGAACAATTTCAGCTCTCTCAGTTTGGCTCCATATCTCTCCATAATACCCCAGGTCTATTGCCAGGCTGTTTGGTAGTGGGGTACCCTGCCTTCTGAGCAATGCCCCACTGTGATATGGCAGCACTGTCAGCACCAGCGCAGACCCATCCAGGCTGCTCCCTAAAGTGAGACTTCACCTTAAAAAGCACAAAAGGAGTCCCCCATCATTTCACATAGGACGTGAGTTCCTTCAGAGCTCCTTGGCCCTGTGCTTGCGAGCAGGGAACAAGCCCTGCATTAACCCTGGTGAGGAGCCAGCACTGGGCACAGGGCTGTCATTGTGTGAGGGCATTGTCACAAGCACTGTGCCAGCCTTGGCTGGGGCAGGGAGCGCGTGGACCTCTCAGTGCTGGCCAAGGACGTGACTTGGAAGCAAACCCCATGGAGGCAGTGGGAGAGATGCTCCTCATGGAGGTAATGGGTCCGATTCCTCCACTTAAAGCCTCTGAAGGGTGGTTTTGGTGCAAGAACCCCCTTGCTTCTCAGTTATGAAGCTGTGGCGTATATTAAGCACCTTGAGCTTGCTTTGTGGCTATAAATAATGTTTGTTTCCTTAAAAACATAAAAGGGGAAAGCACTTGCAGGACCTGTAACTTGGGCTGGTGGGAGCAGGCCCTCCAATATGCATGTCCAGACAAGCCTCTTCCCTTCCAGCACAGAGCCTTGGCTTTCTAAATGAGGCAGAGAGACTTGCTCCCAGCAGGTCAGATGGTCACATCTGGTTATGGCTTAATGCTAAAGTGATGTCCCCGTTTCAGCGCCGCTGTAACCATCCACAGACCACAGTGAGGGGGAGCTTTTGGGGTTGCTTGTGGCATCTGTCCCTTCCACAGTCCTCATTGCAGCCTGGGGTCCTTCATTTCTCTGGTGATCCTTGGAAACAAGTGATTTCAGTGGACATCTGCTCCATAGAGCTTGTAAAGAAAAGCATGGTAATATGCCAAGGGCCATGGAGATGCTGTGAGGGCTGGAGCAGCTCCGCTCTGGAGACAGGCTGAGAGAGCTGGGATTGGAACCGTATGAGCTTTAAGGTCCCTTCCTACCCAAACCAGTCTGGGATTCTCTGATGAGGTGCACTGACAGCTCACACAAGGGGTAAGTGAAGGAGCGCGTGAAATCCCTTTGCTGCTCGGGCAGTTTGCAGCTCCAGCCACAGCCACGTTCCCGCTGTGCATCTTGGTGTTTCCAGGGTGAAGTTTGTAACGGGTCAAAGAGCTGACTGTAAAACTTCCAGCTCCTTCCTCCTGTCCTTGGATTCACACTTTTCCCCTTTACTGGCAAAGTTGGCGTTGTGGGTGTGTTGCATGTCTTTTTGAAGCAAACTTGTGCCCCACAAGCAGCATCTCCTGTCTTTAATCCAGTTTTCTTGTGGGAACCTAGCACTATCTATGGGCTGGGCAGTCTATTGCTCCACTGTTACCAACCCCCTGGCCTGTGCCCCCCTTCCCATATGCTGCAGTTCTATTTTTAAGCTGCTGATTGCATTTGGAGCAGTGCAAGGGTTTATTTTCGGTGCCTAGAGGTTGTCATTCCCAGCTGCTCTGTCAACGGGCTGCGGGGAGCTTAATGTTCGTTACTGATAGAAGGAAACAAATTGCAAGTCCTAAGGCTAAATGTTCGTGCCTGCTCTTACGTGAATAGATGCTCCAGCTCTGCCTGGATGAGATGTTGCTTCAGACCCATCAGCAGGAAGGGGCTGTACGTTGCATCCCATCGCCTTTGCACTGGCTGACACATACCATCTGCGTGCGCAGGTGATGGATGGGAGAGCAACTTTGTGCCCTCAGACTTCTATGTATTAACATACAAAGGCAGGAGGTGGCTCAGCCATTTATTGCTTTAAGCTCTCCGGTGTTTCTTCATCATCTGAATGCGTGTGCACAGATTGGAGGGATGGTGATGCGTGTCTGCTTAAATGATGGGGGAAGCTTCAATAATAATAATGATGATGATAATAACAATGCTAATGATGTGAAAGCCTTTCCTTCTCACAGTTTTGTGCAGGCCCTGCAGCAGAGTTGCTTCCTCTGCCTCCTCTCTTGCCCCTTGGGAGGCTTGCCCTGGGGAGCATCCCTTCATTTTCAAGAGGAGAGACGACTGCCATGAAGCAAAACCAGATGTTTTCTAACTCTAGCAAACACCCTTTTGACACACCAAAGGAACGTGCTGTGGTATGTAGCTGTTAGACTGGGTTGTTCATCCCATGCTGCAAGCAAGCCTTGTGCAAAGGTATTGCTTCCCTCTCCCTGACTTGTTCTCCAGGGGGAAATCCAGGAGCTGCCCTTCTCCCTTCATGCCTGCTTTATGTTGTCTTTTAGTAGGAAGGTGTTTGCATGGTGTGTGGCCTTGTTTGAATGACACCGGCTGTTTCCTTGGGAGCAGAAAAGGCCTTTTTGGACTTGAACAATGGTGCAAGGCAGGAGATGGGTTTCCATTAGCTCAGTGAGGGCTTTGCAGGGTTCACTGCCCGTTGTGGTGGTTCTTCTTGGTGGTGGTCCACAGCAGGTCCTGCTCAGGGCTGATGGTGTTACACCAGGGAATACAAGACATCTTTCTTTGAGTTTAGAGGGGGATGAATTGGGAGTAAGTCCATGGGAGGGTTGGGTTGGACTTGTTGGCTGCAGCTTGGTGTTGGTACAGGTGTGGCTGAGGCCAGAGCTGGTGGGAGCATCCATTGGTTTGCTTGGGAAATGCTTGAGTTATCCATCTAGAAGACACCTACACCAGGTAAAGAGTGGAGGCAGAGGGGGTGGAACTAGGTGATGTTAAGGTCCTTTCCAACCCAACCCATTTTATGATTTGAATAACCAACATGATGGTCACACGGGGGCTTGAGACCAAAACCTCGCTGGTTTGAGTTCCTCTGGGGGTAAAAACACTGCTTGAGCTCAGGTCTTATCACTGTGGGAGATGTTAAAGCTTTAACTCCTGTGTTATTCCCCACTGCTTTACCCCAGGCTCCATTCACATCCATTCCCAGTGCAGCTGGGGCGGGATGCTGCATTCCCAGTTAGAATTAAACAAAGAGAAACTCCTTTAGTTGTAAGTGCTGCAGCTTCTGGACAATGGCAGCGAGCTGAAGGCAGGGAACAAAACAACACTTCCCTGGCCAGAAAAAGCCTCTCACCTCTGTGGCATTTCCTTGCTTTCTTCCCCCCCCTTCACCAGCCTCCCTCGCCAGCCGCTTGCATCCTGGCTGCAGCATTGTAAACCTGCCATCAGATTAGCTGGGCTGGGGTGGGGTTGCTCTCTGTCAGTGTAAGAAGTGTTTCCCAGCCTTGAGAATTGCTCTTCTCTCCCCTCCTAAGCAGTGTACCTCCCATTTCAAACCCCTCTTTACCTCCTTGCTTGCAAAACCCATTGTTAGCATCATTTTCCTTTCGGTGCATGCGGCCATGCCTTTGGGTGTAGGTTGGGCTGTTAAAAGTCCATAAGGAAGCACAGGGAATAGTTCCCAATGCACATGGCCTGGGAGCAACCAGTGCTTGCAATTCATAGGGTTTGGAGGTAGGAAAAACAAGAGGAGATGGGTGGGTGCGTCCTGCAGGAAAGGCAAAGGAGGTGCGTATGTGGGGTATACCACAAAAAGGAGGGAGGAGGGCTGCATCCCTGTGTAAAAGGAGGAGGAGATGGGGTGAGTGCATCCGTTAGCTTGTCTTCCTGAGCTCCTTACCTATGGGTGCTGGTGGCTGCACATCTGTTGTACAAGTGGTACACACATAGGCTTTCCTCCCATGTTTGCTCAGATAGAGGAGGACAAGGAGGTTGTTCGGGGGAAAGGGAGTGGAAGCACAGGGTCCCCAACAACAGGCTGAGTTGCTTTTGGGGTGTTTCCTTGTTGTTTTGTTGTTGTTGTAATACCAGCTTCCCAGGCTGTGTGTCCTCTCCAGCTCCTCCTTGCTGGGGAGCCAAACAGCAGCAGCCACAATGCAAGCCTTTTTGGCCTCCACAAGCATTCTGTTTGGTTATCTCTGGGCTTGGGCCATGGACAAAGTATTTACTGTCCCTGGGAAATGGTGATTACCTTGTCAGCAGAACTGATAGCTCATGCTGCTGGCTCTGGCCTTGACCAGGTTATCATCCTAAGAGTAACAGGCAATGCTGCTGCCCCATCTGCCTTGCACCAGACCAGGGGAAAGATGCTCTGGGATTGGGACAGTTGGGTAGTGGGTCTCCTTCCCATGCATCCGTCATCTACAGCCTTGCGTAAGCCCACATGGAGCCCTGCTCATCCTGGAAGTGAAAAACAGAGGAAGGTCTGGGGTTTTCAGGTTTGGTTTGGTTGGTTCTCACTGGGAAGCTGCTTGGAGTTGGCAAACGCTGCCATCAGTGAGTGCTTCCAAGTGATTTTCCCCATCCTCTCCTGAGGTGTGGCTTGGGCCTCCCTGGAGAGAGCTGGAGCTGCTTTGGAGTGGCGCGCCTGGAAGTTAATTGCTGCTGAGAACTTGCTTTAATTAACTCCATTACCAGATGGTCCATCTGGCCTCCTGCAGCGCCTGCTGACACCGCATGAAACCAGAGCCCAGCCTGGCAATGGGGGGCACACGCTGACTGCTTCAGGTCCCCAGGGGATGTGCTGTGGTCCCCAGCGCATCCTTGCTCTTGGGCTTGCAGGGAGTGGGAGATGAGAGCTCCCCATGCCCTGGCTTCAGTGTGCGTTGAGCCCAGTGTGCTGGGCTGCATCCCCAGAGTGTGAGCAGCAATACTCCACTCCCATCTCCACCACCGATGCCCATCCCTGGCAGCGTTCAAGGCCAGGTTGGACACAGGGGCTTGGAGCAACCTGCTCTAGTGGAAGGTGTCCCTGCCACCTTGGAACTGGAGGAGCTTTAAGGTCCCTTCCAACACAAACCAATCTAGGATTCTGTGACTTCTAGCACCTTATCCTGCAGCTCCACCAGAGCACTTGGTGCTTCTTCAGCTCCTGCTCTGCCTATTAATAGGAACTGTTCAAATATTCTCCAGATCCAGGATGCAGAACATGACCAGGCATGGAAACGTTAAGCTAAAACCCCTTTAGCCCAGCACGCTGGTTGAGCAGAGGAATGCAGGGTCCTGCAGCAGGGTTGACCTTTCCATCCCAATCCCATGGGAAACCCTGGCACAGGCAGGCAGAGGTGCATCCTTTAGGTCATGGAGAGGGATGCGTGCCCTGCAGCGTTTGTGTCCTAGCTGGGGGTAAACTGAGGCACGGTACATAGGTGTTGCCTGGGTTTGTGCAGCAGCCTTGCCTCAAAAAATAGTCTCTAAAATCCCTGCAGAAGTGCGTTTGGGGATGTGTGGGAATAAATCCCTGTGTCCAGATTGCCCTGCGGTCAGGCAGGATAAAAGGAGTAAAAATACTTGCAGTTTGGCCTGATTTTGAAGGGATTGTGACCAGGAAGTGGTGATGCCAGTGCTGTATCAGATGGTCCCCTTCCCTGGAGGGGAAACGGGAGGTGTTTTGCTTTGGGAACGGGCTTGTGGCTTAAGGCTGCTTTGAGGCAATTGTGATTGCGAAAGCAGGGCAGAGGGTAGTTCCCTCTGGGGAGCCCCACTGCTTGTCCTGCTGGGATGGATGTTTGTGTGCAGAGCATGTTCCTTTGAGCTGAGCATCCATTGCTGGGTGCTGGGGGATCCCAGCTCATCCCAAGCAGTGCAAAGGCAGAGGAGGCTGAGCATCAGCCTGATTTCCTTCCCCTTCTGTGGGTGAGATATGTGGGAATTGTTGGGGCCCAGAGGTCTGAGCCTAACCCTTGCAATCCCTACGTAGTGCTGCAAACATTTCTTCCTCCCTTTGGAGTGTAAACCCCTCATCCCTCTTCCTGTACAGAAAAATGTGAGTAATGTTAGAGAAATTTGGGATGAGGCCCAGCAAGCGATGGGATATCCGGCTGAGCTGGTCTCTGGAATTGAAAGTTCCCAAATGAAGAACGTAGCAGAAGAAACAGCAGATTTTGTGGAATTCTGATTTAATTTCTCTCATTTGTTTTCTCTCTCTGGAAAATTCAGGCTACAAAACTTGGGAATGGCTTTTCTTTGTTGCCTCAGTGTATTTGTTTCATGCTGAAGTGCTAATGTGTTGTTGTCCTTAATTCAGTGTAAAAGGGGAGCCCTGGGAGGCTAAAATGCTGGTGGATGTTGCCCTTAGCATTAAGGGGTGGCCATGGCTGCCTTACTTTTGATTTTCTTTCCTCCTTCTGTACAGTGCCAAGAAAGTTTCTCTTTCCTTCCTGTTGATCTAGCACGTAAGTTGTTCTTCTAAATATAAACCCATCCTCGTGCGTCAGCTGAGGCTGGGATTTCACTTCTTCCATGTGTCACTTCAGGTTTTAACTTAAAAAGGAGTTAAAAACCAGGTCCGTCTCTATTGGTTTGATATTTAGGCTCTCTTTTTCCCAGCAAGAGCATGTCTAATTCTGGCCTGACCCTGGCCTTTGGTAGTAGAGTTCTGCCAGGTGCCTATGGGCATCAGCTCAGAGCATCCCTCAGCTCCTGGATAGCATTTGCTGCCTCCTCTGCTTCTCCTTGCAGGGCTGCCCTATTGTTGGCACCAGGATCTGCTGCACTCACGGGCACGAGTGGCACTGAGATGTGGAAAAGTTGATCCCAGAGGGAGGAAAACTTGGGTTGTTGGTGGGAAAGATGCTGAAAAAGGAGGTATTGTTGAGGCGAGTCAGTGGAGATGGCCATGGGTGGTGCCCTGGCATGTTGGCTGTACCTGGGATTGTCTTCTCTAGCCAAGAGCATGCTTCTTGTAGATCCCAACCTGTGCTTTAGATATGAAACCAAAATGAACATACATCACTGTGGTTATCAAAGCAGCCTTGAGGCAGAGCACGTGGTGGGATTGAAGCTGCTTTCCATAGAAATCAATAAATAGAGCAGGTTCTTAGCTGCATAGAGCCAATGTTCAGCTATCCCTGAATACGTGAGGCTTTTTAACCCAATTGTAGGCCTTGCATTCTAAGATAAGTCATTGTTCTAGAGGCAGTGGACAAGCTTTGAGATTTTTGTGTCCCCTGCATAGGTATTGGCAAGGTCTTGGTCTTTTTTCCTCTAATATGGGTGCTGTTCTGGCCTAAGACAGCCCTGTACGAAGGCTGATAATGCTTCACCTTTAATTCAGGCTGCAGTAATCCCCAATTCAGTGGTGTGGCCTTGGAAATCTCCGCAGGAATGGATGAAGCACCCATCTCCTTCCAGCCTTGCCTGAGACTGACTTCTTGGGGCCAGCACAGAGGGAATAACTTGTTTTTTGGAAGCATTGCATCTACGGTGGCTTGGAATTGCCCATGTTTAGGGAATGCTCATATGAAGACCCGTCACCATGGTTGGATGCACACATGGGAGGGTGTTGTCTGCTTGCAAGCAGTGCAACGCAGAAACTAGGTAGAAAGTGACTCCACTCAGCCATGAAAGCTCTGCTTTAAGCAGGGAGAAGTCTCCTGTTACTTTAAGATGACTTTGAGGTGTCATTTTAATTGTGCCCATCAACTTTGACTGCAAAAGACCGTGTCTGAAATTGAACCCTGCTGCATCTGGCAATGGGAGCAAGTTTGAGCAAAGGTGAGATTTTTGCCCAATTTAGGTAAATGACACTTTTTGCACCCAAAAATTTTCCTAGAAGGGACACACTATTCCCCAAAATTGCTTTCTCTTTTTGTTGAGGATTATGTGCCAGCACAGAGAAGGAGAAAGCCTTTGACGTGGAGGCTGCAGGGAGTGAACTTGAGCTCTCATTTCATACCACATGAATTCCGAGAATATCCATCCAGACAAGGGCCTCATGTATTTTAACTGATGTAAAGCTAAGTTCAAAGTGTGTAGCTTTGTTTGCAGATAAACCCTTCCAATAAACACTTGGGGTCTGAAAATGATGAAATGTGGCTTCTTATCAGCCATCTGACCTGTGATGATGGAATCGAGCAGCTTTTAACCTGGGGAGACCGAAACAACAACCTCTGAAGTCAGACGGGGTGGGTGGTGTTGTTTTGGGTTTTTCCCTTCATGGCACTGTTGATGGTGTGGAAAGTGCTTGGAGCCATCGCTTGGATTCTATCTGGCATCCCTCACCCCTGGGTTGTGCTCTCCTCGAGTTAATGTGCAGGTTGCAGGAAGCCTGTGTGCGGTTTGAAGGGCTGTAATTCCAGGGGTAACTCATTAAACCAGCAGGCATTGGTGATTGCTGCTGTGTTGCATCAACAGTGGCCTGTCTGGGGTGAGCTCAAACACCCTCCTGGCTGGCAGAGGTGTGGGGGCTGGCACCTGGGAAGCTCAATTCCCATCTGGAGACAAGCTCTAATCTCAGTTAAGGCAAAGTCTTTGCTGCTGGACTTGTGGAGAAGGCTCCTTAAGGGGAGACCTTAGAGCAGCTCCAGTGCCTAAAGGGGCTACAGGAAACCTGGAGAGGGGCTTTGGACAAGGGCTTGTAGGGACAGGACAAGGGGAATGGCTTTAACCTGCCAGAACAGGGGAGATTGAGATGAGCTCTTAGGCAGAAGCTCTTCCCTGTGAGGGTGCTGAGGCGCTGGCACAGGGTGCCCAGAGAAGCTGTGGCTGCCCCATCCCTGGCACCCTGTGCCAGCGTCTCAGCACCCTCACAGGGAAGAACTTCTGCCTCACCTCCAACCTGAACTTCCCCTGTTTCAGTTTGAACCCATCACCCCTTGTCCTATCGCTACAGTCCCTGATGAAGAGTCCCTCTCCAGCATCCTTGTAGCCCACTTCATTACACTGGAAGCTGCTCTGAGGTCTCCAAGTGGCTTCTCTTGACCTATCCATCAGTCCCATAGCCCCATCACAGGAGGCCACCAAATTGGTCAGACAGACTTTGCCTTAGTGAAGCCATGCTGGCTGTCACCAGCCACCTTGTTGTTTTCCTTGTGCCTTAGCATGCTTTCCAGGAGAATCTGCTCCAAGATCCTGCTAGGCACAGGGGTGAGACTGACTGGTCTGTAGTTCCCTGCGTCTTCCATATTCCCCTTCTTGAAAAAGGGGGTTGTATTTCCCTTTTCCAGTTGTTGGGAACTTCACCTGACTGCTGTGGACAAATACGACACTTACGGACAATATGATGGACATCCTGCCTGCAGCATCTGCATCTCTAGTGCAGCTCTCTCTTTTTAACTGATGAGCAGGTCATGAGGACCAAGCGTGACCAGTGTTTCAGCCTTTGACACTCTTTGCATGACTAAGTGGTGGTCAGTATGGAGAAGATGCATCTTGGTGGAGTGCTTGGGCAGGGAGAGCTGCCTGGAGTTGTGTGTGTGTTGGTCTAGGGATGAGTTGGAGCTAGCTCATCTCTGGAGCTTTCTGTTGTTTTCTCTGCATGTCACCGCATCAGTTATGGTGCGAGGCAGCAGCGTCGGTGACTTTCCTATGCCTGCCCTTCTCTGGTCACACTGGTGGGACTGGTTTTCCAACATTGCAGCCAGGAGCAAGAAGAGTTCGTGGCTCTGTGCACTGCACCATCAGTCCCTCTGAGAACAGCTACTTCTTTCCATCAGACAAAGATGGAATGAGTGGAAGGTGATGGAGGCAGGGTTCTGAAGCACTGATGCAGTTAAAGCTCAGTCATCATCTCCACTTGGGTGAAGCACAGCTTTTCTGGGACTGGTTGCTTCAGCTTTTGACAGCTCTTGAAGTCCAAATTAGCATCTATATGATCTAAGGAAAGAGGCACTGCCAGGACTGTGGCCCTGAGGGTAGCAGGATAATGAGTTCCTCCAGGGGGTTTCTCAATGAAAGCCTTGTACCATGCTTCCAGTTTTCATTGCCCTGCTTAATTTGATGTCTTGAGATGGGGAGGAGGGGTTTGGGTGGCCCCTCTTAAGTGCATCAGGTGTTAATGAGATGGTTCTTGCAGCATCTCTGGAGGCAGGAAACCATTTCCCCTCCTTTCCTTTTCCATGGTTGCCCTTAGTCTGCTCTTTGTGGATCTTGACCTGAGATCTTATGCTTGACCACGGCACCTCTTCCATCACAGCACTGCATGGGGAGCAGTGTGTGTGCTTGTTCCTTGGTGATGTCGCTACATAGGGGCCACACCAGTGTTCATCCCTTTCCTCCATCAGCTGAGGGCATCCCAGGGCAGTGCTGGCAACAGCCAAAGAGCTTGTTCCAGTGTGTCTGCATGATCTGTTCTGGAGCAGATATCTGTACCAGGGTGGAGACCTGCATTTGAGTGAACCCACAGCTTACAAAAGAAGAGATTTTCCTCCTTTTCCAAGGCAGAGGATGGTGAGTGTGAGCCACAGTGGGATGTGTGTTGTCAGACAAGACCATTTCTTCTGCACAACACTTCTGGGACATGAAATACTGCAGGATGGATGGGAGGTCCTGATATTTCTGCAAGCCCCTTCTTGTTTCCTAGAGAAGGGACTGAAAACTGACCTGTCTTCTGTTCTGGTGCATCACCAGCTCCAAGGCCCCTCCCGCGATGTGCGTGAATTCACGCTAACCCATTCTTTCTGGTACAAAGAACTTGTGCTTTCTGTTGTCTTAATAGAATCAACCAGGTTGGAAAAGCCTTTTAAGCTCATCCAGTCCAACCACTCCCCAGCACTGCCAAGGCCACCACTAACCCATGGCACTGAGGCCTCGGACGGTGACTCCAGCCCTGCCCTGGGCAGCCTGTTCCAATGCCTGAGCACCCTCTGGGGAAGGAATTGTTCCTCAGATCCATCTAAATCTCCCCTGGTGCAGCTTGAGGCCATTTCTTCTTGTCCCATCACTGTTAAGGAGCAGTTTACTTTTGGTTGGGGGTTCGGAGTTCTTTGAGGGGTGGGGGGGGTGGTTTTTGTGTGTTAAGATGAAAGCATTGGCTTGGGAAACCCAAGTGGTGAAGTAGGAGAGAGGAGGAAACGAGGAGATAAGCGACTGACAAGGTCAGGAATCACTGAGGTGTGAGGCACTGCTGGCATCAGATGTGCAAAAAACCGTGGGGTTGCACCAGTCGAGGCTGGGTCTGTGCTGATGGTGCCAATGTAGAGGATGGTGCTTTTCACATGTGCTGGAAGATCTGTTAATACAAGCATGGGAAAAGCAAGCAAATCTTTACATTGGCAGCTCATTTGCTGCTGGTCAAAGCATGTTGAGCAACTTCAGCCCAATGGTCAAGGTAGTGTTGGAGCACGGTCATGGGGAAGCTCTTGAAGGTGAAGAATCTACAGGGCAAAGCCAAGTTCCTAAATGAGATTGCTGAAATTTGGCCCAAAAAGGCTTCTTTAGGAGGCCATTGCCCATTGCAGTGAGAGCATCTGGTTGGTGGTGGCGCTCCCAGGCACATGTTCTGGATCTCCTTCAGGGCTGGGGTGTGCCCTGCATTTCCAGGGGTCCCTTCTGTGCCTGCTTCCGTGGTCTGGAGTTACTGATGGTTTTGTGAGTGTGATAAAAGCTTGTGACTTTCAGTCAATTCATTGTGTGGGATGAATGAGCTCTGTGGGTAGCACTGTGGCTCTGGGAAATGAACTTGCAGCTACAAGAAACTGGATTCACTTGTGTTTAAGCAGAAATGACTGTTTTTACAAGAAACACCCAAACCCACTTCTGTGTTTGTAGAAAAGCTGGAGGAGCTTGACTTTGGAGGAGGAAAAGGCACATTAAAAGCCATAAGCAACAAGTGCCTGGAGTTGGTCTTAGCTTTGGCAGGGGAAGATGATGATGAGGGATGTATTTGGAGCTCTTCTCTTCCCAGCCTGTGTCCAAGGGTAGCTGGAGGATTGCCTCTGCACTTGTTACCACTTGGTGCTTAGGACTTGAGGGGCTTACTCTGCATCACCCAGGGCGAGCAGGCACACAGGGATGTAGCTAGTGTGAGGATGACCCGTTTGTGTCATGGTGGCTCCTGCTCCTGATGCTTCCCTTGAACGTTTGCGTGCTGAGGTGGGATGGACCCTGCAGCTCCAGGCATGGCTGGGAGGTGTGGGATGAGCAGAAATGTCCATCAGTGCTCCCCACCTTCCTTTGCTGTGTACTGCCCTAGCTTTGTCTGCACATTGGAAGGACCTGGCTCCATCTCCAGCCTTGACGGTGCTTGGTACCGCTCAGAGCTCCTAAGCCTCCAGGGTGTTATCAGCCCAAATTCTTGGCAGTCGGGGGTTTTCCATCACTGAGGCTCTTGGGAGGGGTTCTTTCCCACCTAAGTTGGGCTGCAGCCAGTTCTTACTGGAGAAGACCTGCCCTTGGCCAGCAGCAGATGCTGGGCTATGGCTTTGATTTATAGCTCGGTATCCAGGCAGTACCATGATCCCATCAGTACCAGCTTGGCACGATGGATGGATTGGGAGCATTAGAGAAGATGGGGCTCTGCTGCTGGCACCACCCTTGGCTCTCAGGGGGGCTCCCCATGGTCTGTGGTAGAGATTTGGCATCCTCGCTGCTCCCCAGCTTGCTCCCTCCCAACAGCATCTCTGTCCCTTGTGAAGTACCCAGCCTCTCTGCAAGAGGAGCATGGCTAGGCCTGTGTGCCTCATCTGTCCCTTCCTAAAAGCCTTATTCATAGCCCCAGCTAATGCAGGGTTAAATCCATGCTTGGCAAGTCCCTGCTGATGACAGCTCTGCTGTTCCCCTGGTGGGTGACTCACAGGATGGGCATCCTCGTGATGTCCCTGGGGAGCAGACACCAAGCAGATGGGGAGGGGAGGTGAAGCAGCCCCTGTGTCACCCCACAGAGGAGCAACACACGTCCAGAGAGAATCCCTGCTGCCATCATGCCAAGGGCAGCACCATCCCTGCTGCTCCCGTGCCCTGGGAAGCTGGTGAAGGTTTGCAGGGTGCCAGCCAGTAGCTATGGGAATGGGCTCATTGGAGCTTCCCTAAAGCTTTGCCCATCCTTCCACAAAGCCTATTTTAGGATCTTGGAAAGAATAGTGACTTAGCTGGCACCAAGGGGTGTAACCGCGATGGAGCCCTGCATCCATACTGCCTGTTGGTGGGGGAAGCATGCAGCAGGTCCTCCTGGCTTGCATGTTTGTATTTTGCCTACAAGAAACCTGGAGGGGGGCTGTTTTTTTTTTCTAGCCTATATTTAATCCTAGTCAGTATTCCAAGTGCTTTCAGAGGAGTTTGCAAACTATTGTCTTAGTGGTTGCAGAAGTGATTTTTTTTAAGCAAATCTTCCCCTGTCCACACTTGTTTCCCCCCCCATCCTGCTTCCAAGTGTCCCTGTTTCTTCTCCCATAGCCTCAGCTTAAAGTCTGGCTGCTTATCTGTCCTGCCTCTGCATTCAGAAACATCTTGGTTCTGCCAGCTCCAAAACACAGCTTCCACCCCACATCCAGCCATGCACCCCCATCCTTTCATATGTGAGAGCATTGCTCCATCCCAAGCAGACTGAGATGCAGCCAAGCTCCTGCTTTTGGGAAAGGAAATACCTTTTCATACTGGCTCATTTTGATGTATGTTCTTGTTGCTTTTGGAGAGGTGTGGGTAGAGGGGGATATTTCTCAGCTGTTTCTCCACAGAACCACATCTGTCAGGCCCTTAGCGTAAAGATTCCCATAGAATTCTACAAGTAGAGGAAGGGGATGCATCTCTGCAAATGCCAGGCACTGTGGGGCTTGTGGGTTTGTCAGTGCACAGCTGCAGTGATTGATGGCAACATTAGTTGATGCTGGATTATGAGGCAGGTCTTTATATTCATGGCTTGCACTGTGATTGACAGGAGAAATCACCTACCTATGGCTGGTTTCTGCCTTGCCTCGTGCAGTGCTTACCAAGCAGAGGTCACCTTTGGGCTGTTGAGGTGTTTCTGGGATTTTATCACAGGATTGTGATAAAACCAGGGTTGTTTTTATCACGAGCATTGCTAAAATGGGTGAAAACTTGGCCACTTGAGCTATTTCTGCAGTGATGATGCTGGACTCTTCATGCCTGTGTAGCTGTGGTGGGTTTGAACCCTGCAGCTAAGGGTTGGAGGGACCTTCCAGAGCCCATATCATGTCTGCAGGGTCTCTTTAGGGGGAGTCGGGAAGTGTTGAGTAAGTGCTTAGTAAGCATTTAGTAAGTATTTAGTAGCATTTCCAGGCCTTCATCTGCCACCTCAACAACTTGCAGTTCCAATCAGTGCTTTGCACTGATGAGGAGCAAGACCCTGCCTGTGGTGGTGGTGCTTTGCAAAGGGGTGAGCTGGCTGGAGGGTGAACCATGCTAGCTAAGAGAGCATCTTTCCTCCTTTCCATTTTCCCCACTGCCTGTTCATTGCTTTTCCTTGCTGCTGCTGGCAGCTCCAAGCCCCCCTGTCTTACCTGCTCTGATAAGACTTGTCTCAAAGCCTGGTTTCTGTGTATTTAATGCCTGCCAAGCCCTCTCACCTCCCAGCAGGACCTGAAATAATGCTCTTCTCAAAGGGAAAAGCATTTCCACACAACTTCTCCCTTCCCTTTTCTGGCTGGAGCTCGGTGCATCCCTTCCAGCTACCCACATTCCCAGCATACCAGTGCCAGGGGATGGTTTGGGAGGCATTTCAAGCAGGCTGGAGTATCTCCTGCTCAGGCTTTCCCCTGCGGATTTCCTCTTGCAGCATTCCAGAAAAGGGCACCAAATCCTCCAGGGCTTCTGTGCTGGAGGAGAGAGCCCCACTAGGTTAGAAACAGCCGAAGCAAGCGGTGCTTGTCTTCCTCTTCCCATCAGCTCCGTATTCCTACCTAAGGAATGTAAGTTTAGGGGCGATTTTCTGCTTGATTTAACTTTAGAGATGAGGGATTTAAGGGGGGGGGGGGGGGGGGGGGCAGAAAGGAAAAACAGCGTTGGGAGTGACACCAGCTGAGGTATTACCAGTGCTTGCATCAGCCACGGTGTTGGCAGTCCAAGTGCTGTGTGTTCTGTGGCAGTGGGAGATGGTTCAGGCTCGGCTCAGCTCTGGGATGCTGATGCAGCATTCCCCAGGGATGCTGGAAGTGCTTTTGGAAGCATTTCTAGAGGAAAAAGGAGATAAACCCCCCTCTATTTGTGTTTTTTCCTCAAGTAAAGCAGGGCAGTTGGTGCAAGAAGGGATGTTTTTCTGCCTGGTCCATGCCTGGTTGGCTAGGATGCAGGAAAAGCCGGTCCCCATCCCAGGATATTCCAGTGTTGCAATGGGAGAGAGTGATGACCTGATTGAACATGCAAAAATCCAGGTCCTGTGGGCCTTCCACACTCGCTAACCTCTGCCCTGGGCTCCCACAGCATCTGAGTGCCTGATGGCTTTATAAATATGTATTAGAGCAATGTAACGTGTAAGTGCCCTGAAAGCTCTTGTGGAGAGAAAGACCAATTTATGAGCCTTGGGGCAACATAACCCCAAATAACTCTTACAGGTGTGAGGGCTGCTTTGTACAAGATTGTAGCCAGCAGTAGTGTTGTGCAAGACCAGGCTGTCCTTGCTCTCCAAAGCCTGTAGTGATTTGTAGGCGATGCCGTGCTTACTTACTATGAGCACCCAGGTTATCTTTATGGAGAACATGAGGATGTGAGAGCTGGGAGAAGACTCTTTAAGGGGAGACCTTAGAGCAGCTCCAGTGCCTAAAGGGGCTACAGGAAACCTGGAGAGGGGCTTTGGACAAGGGGAATGGCTTTAACCTGCCAGAACAGGGGAGATTGAGATGAGCTCTCAGGCAGGAGCTCTTCCCTGTGAGGGTGCTGAGGCGCTGGCGCAGGGTGCCCAGAGAAGCTGTGGCTGCCCCATCCCTGGCAGTGTTCAAGGCCAGGTTGGACACAGGGGCTTGGAGCAGCCTGCTCTAGTGGAAGGTGTCCCTGCCCATGGCAGGGGCTGGAACTAGGTGAGCTTTGAGGTCCCTTCAACACGACCCAGTCCCGGATGTGCCGTACGGGACTCACAGGGTGGGTCCGGAGCCTTTGCTAACGCGCTGCGCTCTGTTCCTCTCCCCAGGCTGGTAGCTCGCGGTGACGCCGCGTCCCTGCAGCCGGCTCTGCCCGCGTACGGGCCATGGCTCCCTAGTGCCCCCGGCCCGGCAGCGATGGCGGCGCAGCGCATCCGAGCGGCCAACGCGGGCGCGTTGCCGCGGTGCAAGTCGGAGGGGACGCTCATCGACCTCGGCGAGGGGCTGGCCGAAACCAGCCTCTGCGATGTCAAAGGTGGGTCGGGGTCCCACGGGATGGGTGCGATGATGCCCTCTCTCCCCTATGGTCCAGGACAGAGGTGATGGGGAAGAGCATCAAGTGCTGCTGCATCCATGGGGGCGAGGATGGGCTGGGACCCAACACTAAAAGGTCCATCAGCTCGGAGAAGTGACAGCAACAAGGTGTTTGTTTTCCTCTCCACTGGAGCTGGGAGCTTGCAGGTTGCTTGAATAATCTTTCTTTCTTCCTTTTTTCTGCTGTTTCTCCACCTGTATTTTACCTTACCCAGCAGAAAAGCTGTGTTCAGGGAAGAAGGGAATTACTGCTCCCCTGGCAGAAATGCATCACATGAAATAAATCCAGGTGGAAGTTAGCGTGCGCCGAGGGCCTTTAAAAGGAAACATGCACAGAAGTGATCGCTTTTGCGGGTGTAGCAAGAAGAAAGCGAACATCAAACACACTGTAAATGAAATTGTTTTGAATGCAAAAATAGGAATTACTCATATTCTCCAAGGGGTTTCCTGGCTTCAACACATCCCTGTTAACCCTGCTGCTGGTGTGCAGAGCTGTAGGGACATGGGGATGGCCACTTGTCTGATCCAGAGGGATGGGGAGACCAAAATGCCCCATCCTGCAGACAGCTCTGGCTGCAGTGCTGAGTTCATGGTGGCTTCCTACCAAGGTGGCAAAACAGTTTCAGCACGGAGTTTATGTTATGGTGAATAAATGTCCTCATGGCTTTGCCTGCCTGCTGCCAGGGGAAGCGGGTTAATGGTGGGCTGTTTAGGATGTGTACAAACTCTTCCCTTAATATATAAAAGAGGGGCTTTGGACAAGG
Organism: Pezoporus wallicus; assembly: GCF_028554395.1. Lineage (NCBI taxonomy): Eukaryota > Metazoa > Chordata > Aves > Psittaciformes > Psittacidae > Pezoporus > Pezoporus wallicus. The sequence continues at coordinate 563,942 of NW_026635397.1, read as the reverse complement.
GATGCAGGGGCAGGACAAGGAGAATGGCTTTAACCTGCCAGAGTGATTCTGTGATTTAAGGGGTGCTGCCATTCTAGCTTTTGCCTCTAGGAGTTTAGATCCCAGCATGCCAGGTGAAATGGAGAGCTGGTAGGAAGCAACTCCTACTCCTTCAAAACTCCCTCCAACACATGTAGTGCATCATCCATCAACGGTTCAGCAGGGCAGCAGGATGCTGGTGCCTCGTACAGGAGCCACTGCATGGGGCCTTGAATTGAGGGGAGGTTTGTTGCTAAGGCAGATGACTGCATCAGGAGCATAACAAGTTGCTGCTTCTCCTGTTTTGGCTCCCACTGCTCTTCCCAGCTGCATTAGTGCCTTTAGATCATGAACCCTTTAGGAAGAGGAACATGGACGTATCAGAAGCACCAGAGGGAGAAGGAGGTTTGAGAGGTTGTAAAACTACCTTATTTCACCCCTTGAAACAGAGGGGATTCTGACCTGAAATAAATGATTACAAGTAAGATGTGATTCTTGTGCATTGCTTACAATGCTGTTTTCTCCTTGGCTTTGCAGTGCCTTCTCCTAGTGCCTTGCTGATCGACAATCCCACATGCTTTGGAAACGCGAAGGAAGTGATAGCAATCAAAGATTACTGCCCAACTAATTTCACCACTTTAAAGTTCTCCAAGGGGGACCACCTTTATGTCTTAGACACATCAGGAGGGGAGTGGTGGTATGCTCACAACACCACCGAAATGGGTTACATCCCTTCCTCCTACGTCCAGCCTGTAAACTACCGCAACTCTTCCTTAACAGACAGCGGGATGATAGACAATCTACTGGAGAGCCCTGATGAGGGGGTCAAGGAGTTAGACCTGCTTGGAGAGTGGACTGATGTGAGAAGGAACTCTGGAAAACCCTATAGTAACAACCCGTTCTTGAATGGTGTCCAGACAAACCCGTTTCTGAATGGGAATCTGCAGACAGTGCCCAGCTCGGACAGAGAATCCAACTCCAACGTCACTGTTGACTTGCTGCTCTTTGACACGGGGACCCCTGCTTCAGCTGCTTCCAGTTTGGCTGCTAATAGCAGCCTGGGTAACATCTTTGATGAGTTTCCCTCTACAACCAGGCTGGATCTGGAGCAGCCTGTGAAAAGGGATAATCCCTTCTTCAGGAGTAAGCGCTCCTATAGCTTGTCCGAACTGTCCGTTCTTCAGGCCAAGTCGGATGCTCCAGCATCATCAGGGTTCTTCAGCGGTCTGAAGTCTCCCACCCCTGAGCAGTTCCAGAGCCGGGAGGACTTTAGGACAGCGTGGTTGAACCACAGGAAGCTGGCTCGGTCTTGCCATGACTTGGATTTGCTTGGTCAGAATCCTGGCTGGGGTCAGACGCAACCGGTGGAGACCAACATTGTCTGCAAGCTGGATAGCTCTGGTGGGGCTGTTCAGCTTCCAGACACCAACATCAGCATCCGTGTGCCTGAAGGCCACGTGTGCCCTGGGGAAACGCAGCAGATCTCCATGAAGGCAATGCTGGATCCACCGCTGGAGCTGAACAGTGACAAATGCAGCACCATCAGCCCGGTCCTGCAGATCAAACTGAGCAACATGGAGGTGAAAACCTTCATCATCCTGGAGATGAAAGTGTCAGCAGAGGTCAAGAACGACATCATGAGCAAGAGCTTGGTAGGACTGCAGTGCCTGCGGAGTGACATGAAAGAGGGGCCATACACACCGATGCAGCTGAGCTACTCCTATGGGGACACAATCCAGGTGCAGCTGGAGAACCTGGAGCCTTGCATGTACATCGCAGCCGTAGCCCAGGGGCAGAACATCCTTTACCCTTACACCGTTTGGGATTACATCAGCAAGAAGATCACGGTTGGTGTCTATGGCCCAAAACACATTCACCCCTCCTTCAAAACTGTCGTGGCCATGTTTGGGCACGAGTGTGCACCTAAGACTCTCCTGGTGAATGAGGTCACAAGACAGTCCCACAGCCCAGCTCCTGTTGCCCTCCAGCTCTGGGGGAAGCATCAGTTTGCTCTGTCCCGGCCTCAGGACCTCAAGCTCTGCATGTTCTCCAACATGACCAACTACGAGGTGAAAGCTAGCGAGCAAGCCAAGATCGTGCGGGGCTTCCAGATGAAGCTGGGCAAGGTCAGCCGCCTCATCTTCCCCATTGCATCCCTTGATCCCAACGAGCTCTCGGACTTCACACTAAGGATACAGGTCAAGGATGACAAGGATGCCATTTTGACCCAGTTCTGCGTCCAGACCCCGCAGCCACCTCCAAAAAGTGCCATCAAACCAATGGGGCAGAGGCGGTTCCTCAAGAAGAGTGAGGTTGGGAAGATCATCCTTTCACCTCTGGCTGCCACCACCAAGTATCCGGTTTTTCAGGACCGGCCAGTGTTGAGCCTGAAGTACGGCAAGCTGCTGAAGACGGTGGTAAGGCAAAGCAAGAACCACTATTTGCTGGAGTACAAGAAAGGAGATGTCATAGCCCTCCTCAGTGAGGAGAAGATCAGGTTGAAAGGGCAGCTGTGGACCAAAGAATGGTACATTGGCTACTACCAGGGGAAAATAGGTCTTGTACACACCAAAAACGTGCTCGTGGTTGGGAAGGTCAAGCCCAGCTACTTCTCTGGGCCAGATCTGACCACCAGCCTATTGCTTGAGCAGATCCTGAGGCCGTGCAAGTTCCTGACCTACATCTATGCCTCTGTGAGGACTCTGCTCATGGAGAACCTCAGTAGCTGGAGGTCTTTTGCCGATGCGCTGGGGTACTTGAACTTGCCGCTCACCTTCTTCTGCCGAGCGGAGCTGGACAGCGAGCCGGAGCGAGTGGCCTCTGTGTTGGAGAAGCTGAAGGAAGACTGCAACAACAGCGAGAACAAGGAGAGGAAGTCTTTCCAGAAGGAGCTGATGACGGTGAGTCTGGGGTCTGATGAGGGGGTCTCAATTCCCTGCTGGGGGACATGGACGTTGCCTCAGTCTATAGGAAATCAAGTCCATCTCTAAGGTCTTCCACAGCCAGGTGGAAGTTCAACCCTGTCGCTGTGCGTGTTGGTGGGCTGCTGCTTTAATGGCAGTAGATGGGGCTTGTGCTGGTGAAATGCCATGGGGGGACATGTTGTCTGAGGGCAGGCAACAGGCTCGCTTTGGAAGGAAGCTTATCTGAAGCCCCTCAAGATCAAGGTGATTTTTGGTCCCATGTCTGCTTGACTGATCCCCTTCAATGATGGATGCTTGTAGGAGTCACTCAGGAGCTGGTGGTTTCCTCAGTCCCTGTCTCAAAGTGTGCATCAGTAAAGGCAATACTAGTGGAAAAGCTGTCTTCACTTGGGATCTGAATTTAACAGGCAATTTAGGTGATCTTATGTTTGGAAGTCAGCTTGGTTTTGGGCAACTAAAGTAGTAACTTGTGGATGATCTATTAGTTGACATACATTCTCATAAACCATACTGAGTAATTGAATGTAATGAGTAAAGTCATCAAAACTGAAGCCATTTGTGAACTGACAAAGGAGCTGTGTCACTTGATGAGCATTTGGTTCCAAGGTGTATGCCTGGCTCTAGTGGCCAGCTGCGAGAGAGCAGGAGGTTTAGAGTTGAAATCCTTCCCAGAAAGGGTTGTCAAGCACTCCCCCATCTCTTTTTGGGTGGCAGCTAAACCCAAGGTACCTCTGAGCTGGGATGCTTTATATCCAGCTGTGGCTCATGTTTGCAGACTGGAATGCATGGCTCACTTCTGTCCTGAAAAGCATTTGGGGAAATGCTGCCTCTGAGTATTTCTAGGATGCATTAGGAAATCTCTTACAAGAAATCATCTTCATGATCTTTTCTAGCATTTTAGAGAAAGTGAGCCAAAGAAAATACAGGATAAAATGGTCTGGAAAAGATTTGCAGCTCTCCTCTAAAAAGGCTGTCCTGTAGAAGCAGGATAACTGAGTTATAGGGAATCGTGTGGTTTAAGATGGCAATTGATTAAGGAATAGCAACGGCTTCACTTGGCGACAGTGGGTGCAGGCAGCAGCAGTAAAATGAAGTTGTGAGAAGGCAGCCTGGGTAAGGAGGACTGGGCCCCTCACTACAAGAGAGACACTGAGGTGCTGGAGCAGGGCCAGAGAAGGGCAACGGAGCTGGTGCAGGGCCTGGAGCACAAGTGTGATGGGGAACGGCTGAGGGACCTGGGGGGTTCAGTCTGGAGAAGAGAAGGCTCAGGGGGACCTTATCGCTCCCTACAACTGCCTGACAGGAGGATGGAGCCAGGAGGGGCTGGGCTCTGCTCCCAAGGAACAAGGGATGGGACAAGAGGAAACGGCCTCAAGCTGCACCAGGGGAGGTTTAGATGGAGCTGAGGAACAATTCCTTCCCCACAGGGTGCTCAGGCATTGGAACAGGCTGCCCAGGGCAGGGCTGGAGTCACCGTCCCTGCAAGTGTTCACACACCATGGAGATGAGGCCTCAGTGCCATGGGTTAGTGGTGGCCTTGGCAGTTCTGAGGGACGGTTGGACTGGATGAGCTTAAAGGGCTTTTCACCTGGTTGATTCCATGATTCTATTTCATTTCCCAAAATTCCCTTAAATATAATGGGGAAATCTGAGGCTGGAGTGTGAGGTGTATATACCCCTGTATATAGGTGAGAGTATATAGCCCATCAATAGTCATGGAAGTATTTTCCAGCAAGTTCCCCATGCCTGGGTACCACTCTGTGGCCCGTGGGACTTTCAGGTGCCAGGTCATGCCACCACTGCTGCTTCTGTTGAGGGTTCCTAGGGCCATCATATGTGGTTGTCTGTCTCCTTTCTGGGGCCATCCAAGAGAGGAGAATACCCACTGAGGTAGTCAAGGCTGGTGTCTGACCCCATGATTTCCCTAAGGGAGGGTTTGCTCCTTTAATCATTAGCCTGAGTGAACAATGAGATGAAATCTGTGCTCCTCTTGCTGGATGCTCTCAAAAGCTTTATGCTGTTTGCCTTACCTGTAAGCATTCCTTTTAATCTATTCCCTTTGTCTCCAGGGCTCCCAGACTGTCTGTAGGTCATGGAAAATCTGTGTCAGACCTCAGTGGGGAGAATAAGGAGAAGATAAAGCTCTTTGGGTACTCAGAGAGCAGCTTCTTCAAGGGGAGGGCTGTAAGCTGCAGGAAAACATCCTGCTCCCCGAGGGATGCCGGGAGTGCAGAGCTCTAGAGCAGGATTTATTTCCCTTGTTTGAATGGAGGCTAATCCTGAGTGTTGGCTTTGTTTGCTCTTCTTTGTGGGTCTGAGCCTGTCCATCAAGGGTGAGCTCCCTTTCTGGTGGAAGATGCTGCTGCTTCTAAACCCCATTGGTGCTGTCAAATTCTCCTTAACTTGGGGAGAAACGCAAGGTATTTTATTGTGTTTAAATCCGATTTGATTTGTAACAAAGGGACTTGCTTTCCGATGGCTGCTGGCAAGAACTGGTTGCACTAAGATCTCATCTGACCATTGCTTGTCTCATCTCAAAGGGACTGTGAAGGGTGAAGCAGTCAGAGGAGGCTTATCTCCTTTGAGTGTTGAGTACACAGAACTGCAGTGGCAGAGCCATGCACCAGCTGCCAAGCATGGAAAAGCCTGATGATGGTGACTAGTTAATAAGTGACCTGCTTTTAATCATTACTGGTTTTAATCAAGCACCAGCAGTGCTTTGTGGAGGTAACTGGGGGAATGTTGCTCAGATGTTAGCCTGGGCACTGATGCAAGAAGAAGCTGGGCCACCAGTACCTGACCATGCAGTGACTGCACTACCTGGTCCTTCAGATGGACCTGTGATGAGACAGAACAATTCTCTCTTTCTCTGCGTGTTTGTATAGAACCACTCATTTATCATCACTTTCCATCAGATGCTGCTGTTGGGAAAAATATGGGTCTTCTGGGAATGGTGTTGGGCATGTCAGCAGGGAGCTGTAGAAATCAGGAGTTTTTCTTCTTCAGGCTACTTTTAAAGGTCATAGAGAAGATGATGTCGGGATCTTTTTCTCCCCGTTGTTTTCTGTCATTTGCTCTGCATGCTGCTTGCCTTGTACTGAAAGATAATGCTTGTCCCTGGTGTGTGCAGGTCCCAGAGAGCTGCAGGTGACCTTAAGCAGGGTGTCCATTGCTTGAACCTTGTGTTGGCACAGCAGAGCATGCCGGACCAAGGTTACTTATGTTGGACCCCTCTTACTCCTCAGTCCTAAAGCAATCAGCTGGCTAATGGTAGTCCTTGTGCTGGATTTGAGTCCTGAGGGAGACTGACTCCTGCCCTTCTTCTGACTTCATGGGAACAAATCCCCATCACACGTATAGATCCTGGATGCTGCTTCCCTAAGGAGCCACGCTGCACCGTGCTGAAGACCCGAAAGAATTGGTGTTTAAGATCATGTATAGTGCAGTATTTTGCACTTGACTGGTGATTTTAAGGGTGCTTCAGCCAAAAGAAGGGAGTGAAAGAGATGTTTAATGCCTAAAGTAAGGGTTATTTTGGGGGGTGCTTGCACACAGCCAACTCCTGTATCCCAGAGAGAATGATGGAGATGGAAGCCTGTGCATGACCATCCTCTCCCCAGTGGGACTCACCAGCTGCTAGGGGTTATAGAGCCTTTCTCCCTATGTCTGGTGAGGTTCCAGGTGAGAGCTGTGTTGTGGTGCCAGCCTAGGCACGGCACCTGCTGATGTGGGAGTGGACCATGAAGGTTGTAGTGATGGGCACAGGCAGGAGCTGGCCATGTATCTATAGGCAGTGTATGGAGTTTCCTTTACCTACTAGCCTGGCTTGCTTTCTTCCAGGTGCTGGTTTCCATTATTAGAGGATGGGAAATGGGATTCTGCATTTCAGAGCTGGGATGCAAATCCAGCCTCCCTTGGATGCCTTTTAAGTAGAGGCACTTCTATGCTGCTTTGAACTGGGATTTGAATATCAAACCACCTGCTTTACTTACCTGTCCGGTGGAGCTGGCTTGGAGCCCTTCTGAGGTTAATAAATGCTTTGGAGGGTGTTGGTGAGGCACAGCCCAGGTCACACCTCCGCAGGGAGCATGGCTGGGCACCAAGGGGTGGGAATGGGGTGGCTGTAGCCCTGTTACTTCCAGTCAGGGCTTGCAGGAGAGCCCCATGGCTGCCCACATTCCATGGGGTTCTATGACAGGGGGAGTAAGTTCTACCCAGGCTAAAAAGGCTGTGTTGCTGTTACCACTACCCTTTGGCTCAGACCTTAGTGGCTTTGTCTCCTCCTTGCACCCCATCCCCACGTGTCTTTGGTGCTCTTCCCATCTCGCATCACCTCTGCCCATTCTCCTGAATGTTTTCCCCAGCCCATAATGTGCATGCTGAGCCTCCCCAGCTCAAATAACGGGACAAAGCACAGGAAGGAGGTGGTTGTGGGCATCAGTAGGTTTCAGAGTTAACACTCACACTGCAGGGTGGGGAACGACCATCTCCTCCAGAACTGCTGCTTTGGGTAATTAGTGTCCCCAGCTGCTTTGCTTGGTGCTGTTCTCTTGTTTATATTGAGCAGCAGAAGAAACAAGAGAATCTGTGTCCTGTAGCTTTATCCTTAACCCCAGTGGTGCACTTGGCTCTTGGTGGTGGGCTCTTCTGATGCCTCAGACCTGCTCAGCCTCTGGCAAGAGGTGGGAGTCGTCCATCCACCTGGAAAGGCAGTTTTGAGGATGCTAAATCTTGCCCTTCCTTAGGATCATCTGGATCCTCTGCCTGCAGAGGAGAGGGTGATGGATCCATGGTTTGGGTGGTGAGGAAGCGCTGCTGCATAGGAAGTTCTGGCACACAGGTGTGAGATCTAAATGCTGCTTAATGCCCTTAAAGAACGATGCTCTTTGAAATGCATTTTCCTTGCTTGCTTAACAAGAGGGTTTGTTACTTCAGCTCACACAGGAAACCAGTGTAAGCACTTTGGAGGAGCAAACAAGCGCTGGGCTGCAGCTGTAATTAGAATGGAGCCCAACTTTAAGCTGGAAGCAGATAAGGGAAAAATCAACGTGCATTTGCCTTGCAAATTGCTGGAGTGCTTTCAGATGTTCCCATCTTCCACCAAATATCCCTGTGAGGATTTAACCCTTCTGCCCCAGAGCCAGACCTGCTGGGGTTTGCCCATAGCTCCATGGTGAAGGTATGAGTGGTGTTCCCAACAGGAACCAGCGTGGTTCCTTGGTGCTAGGCATCCCTTGCGGGGCTGTCCCCTGCATCCCTGAGCTGTGCTTTGCCCTTATGGAAGGGACACGTTGGAACACTGATGGGTGTGTTCACCCATCCTGAGTACACTGGTCCCATGACTCCAGATCTGGCTGTAGGAAAACAAGGAGGTATTCAGCAAATGAGCACCCAGGGCATGGTTTGGGATCTCTCTGCTTGATTGCCTTTAAAAAGGGGGATGCCATTTCCTTAATCCAAAACGCCTTTCTGTAGCCACTTGAGGCTCGGGCTGGGATTTGCTCTGCTGAGGCTGTTGTGGTCCACAGGCTCTGGCAAAGGATGGGGGAGCCCTGGTGAGTGGGCTATTGATTGTGTTGGTCAGATCTTGTCCTCTGGGAATTGCTACTTAAACCTTTCCTTTCCTGGGCTGCGTTTTGTGGTTTCTCCCATTTCACTTGGAGCAGATCTCCTGATGTTAATGGTTAACTCCTGTCCTCGAGATAGGAGCTCTTACCCTCAAGATAAGGCTGCTTTGTCATTTCTTTCCCCAGCTAAGACATTGCCAGCTGGAAAACCAGGGCTGCTGCTGTTCCTCTTCCCCCACTTTTTCCAAACCATGCAGAAAAATCTCAGCTTTTAGGTCCATAAATGATGGAGAAGGAGGAAGATTCTGAACTGGCATGGGGAGGCAGAGGAGCAGTGAGAAGAGCAAGAACATCCCAAGCCAAGCCATGGTCCTGTACTGCTCTTAACTGGCCCTTTGCCTGGGTCTCACCCCAGCTCATCTCCTCCCAAGGCTGATCATAGTGTAGAATCCCAGACTGGTTTGGGTTGGAAGGGATCTTAAAGCTCATCCAGTTCCAACCCCCTGTGATACCTTCCACTAGACCGGGTTGCTCCAAGCCCCAGTTTCCTCAGCCTGGACCTTTGTCCAGGTCCCATCCCGAAGTGTTCTGGTTGGCTCCTACCCACTGATGATGCTCTTCTGTGCTTGGGGAGGGAAGCTGCATGGACTGTGCTGGATTAATTACATTGATTAAAGGCATCTGTTCCTCTTAGCCCCTGGGATGCTTTAAACGGCTTATGGTGGCGCCTGAACATCTGGAGGGGTTGCCTAGAAAATGAGGCTGGGGTATGGTGCTCCATTCCATAAATGGGATTACCCTTCTGAGGAGCCTGGTGGCCTCATTTCACCAGCTGCTGCTCCAAAGGGGGTGGGAGGCTTTAGAGTGGCTTCTCAATGGACTTCTTCCCTGCGTGGTTCCTTTCCTATTCCCGCTTTCCTTGACTCTCTCAGTTGGTTCTCACCCCTGTCCTTCAGGCCCTGCTGAAGATGGACTGCCAGGGGCTGGTGGTGCGGCTCATCCAGGACTTTGTGCTGCTCACCACAGCTGTAGAGGTGGCCCAGCGCTGGAGGGAGCTGGCCGAGAAGCTCACCAAGGTCTCCAAGCAGCAGATGGATGCCTACGAGGCCCCGCACCGGGACAAGACAGGAACAGTGGACAGCGAGGTGAGAGCAGTGGAGCTTGGTCTCCATCCTTGGGTTGCAGGTACCTTCAGAGCGTGTTCTACTGGAGCACCTTTGGGGGATAAGAGGGATTTGGGGATGGTGGAGAAGTTTTTGGGTATTCCTAGGAATGTGCTTGTTCTGGGATGGGAGTGCATAGGGTATGCATTGGATGATGCTTTCCAGCCTGCCTCTGCTCTGATCTACTCCCTCTCTGCCCTATGTCCCTGGAAGTGCTCACAAACCATGTGGACAAGGCTGTCAGTGACATAGGTTAGTGGTGGCCATGGCTGGACTTGATGATCTTAAAGGTCTTTTCCAACGCGGTTGAGTCTCTGGTTCTCTGACCACAGGCCATGTGGAAGCCAGCGTACGACTTCCTTCTCACCTGGAGCAGCCAGATGGGCGACAGCTATCGCGACGTGATCCAGGAGCTGCACACCGGGCTGGACAAGATGAAGAACCCCATCACCAAGCGCTGGAAGCACCTCACTGGCACCCTGATCCTCGTCAACTCCTTGGACATGCTGCGAGCAGCTGCCTTCAGCCCACAGGACCATGAGGACTTTGCCATCTAGGTCCTGCAGCGCTGGTTTTGTCTGTATCTCCTTTGCTGGGGTGTTTATCCTGTGCTTTCCCCCCCTTCTTTTTTTAAGCAGTTGACTAAAAAGAGATGGAGGTTGTTGCTCTTCTTGGGCTTTAAGAGGCCAAAGTTTCTAAGTTCTCCACCAGGATTGGGAATCAGCAGGAAACATCCCTCCTTGATGGGAAGGCATCCAGCAGGGAACAGTTTTTCCTATGGCATTGCTACCACTTCTTTCTTACTAAAGAACTTCCAAGGGGGGGAGGGACATGAGAGAGATCCCATTTTTTAGGCATTTACAAATAAAAGTCTACTTTTTGTAACAAGCAGGAAAGGTTGGAACCAGTTTTGGGGGTGTGTGTGTGTGTGCTGTGTCTGGCTTTTACACTGTAGAAACCCCTTTTAAAGTGTTTTGGAGCTGAATGTGAGGCATGTAAATGTGTCTTTTGAAGAGACAGCACAGTCAATGCCCATGGGCAGGCTGCCAGGCAGTAAAGCACGATTGGAGCTCAGGATGTCCTCAGCCCAACAGCATCTTTCACCAAAAAGGGTTTATTTCAACAGAGAATGTTTAAATGCTCACACACCATGTAGATGAGGCCCTCAGTGCCATGGGTTAGTGGTGGCCTTGGCAGTGCTGGGGAATGGTTGGACTGGATGAGCTTAAAGGGCTTTTCCAACCTGGTTGATCTGTGATTCTCTGATTTCAGGTTTTGTTTTCAATTTCATTGATTTCTGTTTGATTTGCATGTCTGCAAATCCATGTTTTCTTACGGCAGGGGTTGGAACTGAATGATCTTAAAGTCCTTTCCAACCCAAACCAGTCTGGGATTCAGGGATGCTCTGGCCATGTTCCTCTTTGCTCCTACCTGGTCTGGGAAAGAAGGGCATCAGTCTCTGATTTAGGCTGACTGACTCCCTCTTAGCACTTCAACTTCCAAGGAAGGATTTGGCTGCTTTTTCCCCTTGGGCCAATGAAAGGAGCCAACTCAGTCAGCACCAGTCCCCTTGCAAGTGCATTCACACCACTTCCTCCTCTGCTTCAGCCAGCACAACGGAACAATCATCTCACAGCAGCTCAGCATTAATGACTGAAGATGATGTGTTAGAAGGGGAGAGGGAAGGAAAGTCACCTCTGGGTTATCAGTGTCTGTACAGAAGAGCTGGTTTATCCATGAGGTTTGCTTTGACCTCACCAGCGCTCGGTGTCTGCACATCAAGCTCAGTTTGCAATGAAAACCAGCGTCTGATTAAAAGCCCTGGAGCTCTGTGGGCATCTATTTCCATCCCTAGAAATCCCCACTGAAAAGCAATTGCTTTGCTTCCTTTCCAGCTCTTAATTAAATGCTTGTCTTGGATTAGCTGCTGTCAGGACACCCCTGTCTTGCAACAGGAGGAGCTGATCACGAGTGCTTAGAGGAGAGGAGGTGGCTCAAGGGCTGCTCATAGGTTTGCCTCTTAGGGCAGGTTTCTTTGTCACCAAAGTCTAACCAAAGTTTCCTTGTCTGCTGGACCTTTTTGCACCTTAATAACCAAAAGCCACCTTCTTCAGGCCTGATCGCTTGGAAAACATGGGCTTGAATGACTGTAAATGGATGGAGGTGGTGTTTATCCTATCATGCTTTCCCAGGGTGACCCTCTCAAGCCTCCTGTTGGAAGTCTTTTGTTCTCATAACAGGCTTTACCCAAAGCATCCCCTGGGGCTCGCCTCTTAATCCACTGGTGAAATCCAGGGACTTCCAAGCTACAGGTGACACATTTAGTCTTCTTCATTATAATGTGGGGGGGAAGGCAGGCTATAAAGGCATGTTTTTTCCAAAGGCTTTGTGAAGAGAACTCTGGCCAAAACCCAGGCAAGCTTCACTCACTGAGCAGTCAAGGGGTGGCTGATGGCTTGATTTGGGGTGGAAGGACCCTGATGTCCTACGTGGAAAGGAAGGAGCCTCAGGCTGGGGAGATGAATGTGTTGGTTTTGATACTGCTTACCAGACTCGCTCGATGCTGAGTTGTGGTTTCCCCTTCTTTCCCCACCCCTTACAATCACTGGACCCTTTCTCTACATGAAATCATTTTGCATCCACCCTAAGCAGTTCAGACCACCCATTTGTGGCCAAAACTCGATGGGACACGCCCACCATCTACTTGAGCAGCCTCAGGAAGGTGCCAAACCCCAGTTCCTGCCCTGCTGTGATTACCCCCCACTGAATGGTAATTAAAGCTTCCAGCAGATGGTTTGCAAAGCCTGGTCCCTCGCTGGGAGGATGCTTGGTAACAGATGTAGCTTGCTTGGCTCTGCCCTAGCCAAGAGGGAAATGTCACCCCCAGCATCAGGCTGGGAGCATATCAGGGAGGAAATCTGCTCCATTTGCTCAGGCAGGCTATTGAAGCCAGGTCATGCCATAGGATAAGCTGGCCAGTGTGTGGCTGGCAGGGATTAAGGATTTGCTGATGACTGAGCAGCCTGTTCTGATGACTTGCTTTTATCATCCTAAGCAATCAGATCTGGTGTATGAAACCTTTTGCCCTTCCTTAATGGGAAGAGAATTGATGCTGGGAGCACTTGCTAGTACCTGTCAAGCAACGTGCAACAGCAGCTTATAGGGAGAGCCCTGACATCCACCATAGGCAGGGAGTTTGCTCTGGGACAGATGAGCTCAGAGACATCCTTGCCTCTCCCAGGAGTACCAGCATCCTCAGGCAGTGAGGAAACAATAGGTGATGGAGATTTGATGGTGATGGATTTTTACTTAAACAGGGGAAGTTCAGGTTTGATATAAGGAAGAAGTTCTTCTATGTGAGGTTGGTGAGGTGCTGGCACATTTTTCTCGGGTAGCCTGTCCTACATGGTTTGGTTCACTTTGGCCATGGGTTTTCCCCAAGTTTCATCACCTCACCTACAAATAACTTCTAACCCACCTCCGCAGATGAATTAATTGTGGCTGCTAAAAGGACCTGGCTTGCTCTTGCCTGGGAACTGGAGCTTGACCAAGTGCAGTGTGTCATGGGATGGGACATCTCTGGTGCCAAGCACCACTGGGATGCTGCATGGGGATCTGCAGGGGTATAGCTCCAGAGGAGGATGCAGAAGTGATGGCAGCATGTCGTGGTTTAAACCCTAGCCAGACAGCTTGTTCACTCACTCCCAGTGAGTGGTGCCGGGCTGGAAGCAATCGAGGCCCCCCCCCAGCCCCCCCCCCCCCCCCCCCCCGGGCTCTCCCCTTCCCTGCTCCTGGAGGGATGGGGAGGAGGATCGAAAGAGTGCAACTCCCACGGGTTGAGGCAAGAACTGTCCAGCAACCAATGTACAACACAAATCACCACCGCTACCACCAACGACAGCAATGATAAGAGAAAATAACAAGGGAAGAGAATGCGATACCACCCACCGGGAAATGAGTCCAACCCAAAAGCCCGTGTCCTTCCGGCTAACTCCCAGTTACATCCTGGGCATGACGTGCTGTGGTATGGAATACCTCTTGGTCAGTTTGGGTCAGGTGTCCTGTCTCTGCTTCCTCCCAGCTTCCCCTCCTCCCTGGCAGAGCATGAGGCTCACAAAGTCCTTGGCCAAACCAAAACATCATTGTTAGCAGCTCTGTTCCTAGGCCATAAGTCAAAACACAGCACTGCACCAGCTACCAAAAAGGAGAAAAATGACTGCTACTGCTGAACCCAGGACACAGCATCCCCCCTGCACTGTTCCCACCCTTTCAGGGAGGAGGGCAGAGCTCTGGACCATCACAGGCATGGTGCCTGCAATCCTGAAGCAATTTGGTGGATGCACATGGGTTTGGGGTGGGGGGTTTTGAGTTTGGGATGTTTTCTTGGTGGTGATGATGGGGGCATTGTTTCTTCTTGTTTTGCTGTTAAATGGGGCTGGTGCTGCCCTTGGCAGGTCGCATCCCCTTGCCTCTACTCCATGTTTACTCGCCTTGAGCTTTCAGTGCTTTCCAACAGTGGGAAGCAAGGCTGAAAGGGGGTTTGGGAACTCCCATGCAGCCCCCCCATGACAACTGGAGTCCTGGCTGCTGTTGCTGCAGCAGGTATTTACTTCTTAAATCAAGTGAAGTCATTGCAGTGTGAGCATGAAAATGGGAGCAAGCAGGGCAAGGCAGCACTGGGATCCGTGTGCTGGTGGCTGCACCAGGCACCCTGCACAGTGGAGGTGGATGGGGTGCTCACTGGGAGGTCACTGCTGTTTCTTGTTCTTTGACCATCAGTTTGTGCCTCCTTTCTGCAAGGGCAGAGAAGGGATTTTGGCTCCTGTCTGTTGGCAGGTGTTTCAAAGCAGAAATTTAAGGGTTTGCTGGCAAAGCTCAGGTTGCGGTGCCTGGACACTGGAGTGAGGTGGAGCCTGTGCAGCACGGGGAGAGGAGCAGGGGTCATCCCTGCCTCAGTTTCCCCTTTTGGAAAGTCACCTGGTCTCAGCTCTGCTCCAGAGATGATTGCCCCACACTCTCTGGCTCCTCACTCACTCTGAAATCCATCCCTGAGCAGCGGGATGGATTTCACGGGGCAGCCAAATCACTAGAACTTTCCCCAGCCCACTGCCTCTGCCTTGGTAGGGAAGGATGTTCTTGCTCCTTCCCGTCAGTGATAGCATTAATGATACTGGACTGCCCTCTGCTGGGCACAGCTGAAACGACACAAACGGGACTGTTGGCCAGTCCTGGCCTTGCACATTCCCAAGATCCCTTTCTCTCCATCTCATTTTAACAAGGGAGAAGAAGGAGCAGGACAAAAGAGGCGAGGCTAAGGAGACCGAAGGGAAAAGGAGAACACCTGGTTTCTGCTGCTGTTTTGCTTTAGTTGAGTTCAAGTTCTTTCTAGAAGACATGGGATGGATATTTTTAGTCTTCCTCCCTTTCTTTTAGCTCCTACACAAGAGGTTTTTTAATTCAACCATAACAAAGCCAATTAAGATTAATTCTTTCTAACTCTGTTCATCTGATCTGAAATCAAGGGGGTTTTCTCTTGTCCGTGCAGAGAAAGTCACTGGATGGACCATGGGGACATCCAGACATGTCACTGCAGGAACTGTGTGGAGCTGCAAAAGCTGCATCTTAAAAGCAGGTCAGCAGCTCTCAGGCACAGTGGAGGCTCTCTGTGTGACCCAAAGAAGGGTTTCCTTTTGTTTACCGGGGCAGGAGGAGGGGAGGCAAAGGCAGAAGATGAAAGCTCCTGGACAGGTTGCATTGGCATGGGTGCCCCCAGGAATCAGGCGCTGCAATGGGGACAGGCTGAGGAGAAGACAGACTGTCTTCTTGAGCTTCACAGCTCCCACTGAAGTACCTGCTTTTTCAAACAGCAATAGAAAAGAACAGCAGCAGGTACATAGCAGGATGCCTGTGCCATGATATGCTAGGCTGTTCCAGTCTGTTTTGAGCCCTCAGTATTAACTTTAAGGTCTTTTCTGACTTTTTAGCAATGTGAACTGTATCAGCTTCAAGAGGTAACCTCTCAGTGAGGACTGAATCACCAAGTAGTGATGCCGAGAACTGGCTTTTGTACATTGAGGTAGCTTCCACACTGCGAGGCTTCTCCAGCTCGCTCCCCATGATTGAACAAGCTTTCCCTTCCCCAGCCCTGCATCTCTCAAGTTAGAAAACACAAGAGCCATTATTGTTAGTACTGGGGATTTATTTATAAGGCTGGGCTTTGGGTCTCCACCTGAACAAAATTTACAACAAGTAAATCAGTTGGGTTTTATGAACAAGGATGCTTACAAAGCTCTAACAGGTAAACTTCAGATACAGCACTCTGCCTCATTGGGAACTTGGGTGAAACACCAGTGTCTTTACAATGACTTCCCTGCCAAAATGTTAATTTTGTTTAGGGGACTGTAAGCACACACAAAACCCATGTAAGATGTGCATCTAGCTAGCTTATGTGACACGTACTGTCAGTGTATTAACACTTGCCTCTTCTTTAACAACAGCTATACAAAGGTTTCAAAGTGCTTGATAAACCTGATAGCCTTAAAGTAGAGCAAATTGATCTCCTAAAGCCCTTGAAGCAAAATCTCATGAAATCCCTATATATATATGTGTATATATATACATATATATGTGTGTGTGTCTCCATTGCAATAGAGGTAAAAAAAAGGAAGTCAACGTGAATCCTCTGTACACCAAGATGTGGAAGCCAGGAGCCTTGGACTTAACACTAGTATCTTCCCAAGTGACTGAAGCGCTCCTATACAAAGTAATTTTAATAACCAATTCTTAATTAAAGGCAACAATTATATCAGTGAAACAACCCCTCCCATGGTGCTAGTTTAAAGGAACTACTATTTCTTGACTGAAAGTCAGCAATCAGTGAAATTTGGGATGGTCTCTGATCATGTGGTCTGGAGCAGAGGTTTATCTCCTACCATTGCTTTCACCTGCTAGTGGGACT
The DNA here is from genome assembly GCF_028554395.1 of Pezoporus wallicus. Classification (NCBI taxonomy): domain Eukaryota; kingdom Metazoa; phylum Chordata; class Aves; order Psittaciformes; family Psittacidae; genus Pezoporus; species Pezoporus wallicus. The sequence continues at coordinate 547,312 of NW_026635397.1, read as the reverse complement.
TGGATTTGGTTGGCTTTCTTGTTCTTCCCTTCTTACAGCAGCACCTGCGGCAGCAGAACAGGCAGCACTTCAGAGAAATGAAGAGGGAGAGGAGGACCACGACAATGAGGAAGGCGATGACGTCCAGAGAGTGATACTGGATCCAGTTCAGGTCGTGAGCAGCAGGTCGGAGGTGTGGGGCTCCTTTGTGTCTCATTACAAACTCCACCCAGTGCACAGCCAGGTCCATGGGGTGGATGGGCCTGTCGAGGTGAAGGTCTGAGAGACGCTTGATGTTCTCTTTGTACCTGTCAAGAGAAGATGTTCAATGCTTTCAGTGACTTGTTCTTCTGAGACTGTGGCCCCAGAGGAAAAGGATGCGGTGTTATTTGGCTTATAGCTCACTGGGAATTTCTGTGGTGGTGTTTCTCCACCACCCCACGAGAAGGGTAATAGCAAAGTTATGGGCCCAGAGAAGTGCTGTTTTCAATGGCAAAAACAGAGGGGAAGGTTTTAGGAAAGAAGAAAAAGAAAAAGCTTAGTTTGAGCTGTCATCAGAATCTCTGGGGTGAAGGTATCTGGTTGAAATGTGACTGAGTGTAGAAAAACCATCCAGTTTTTCAAGCTCAAGATGCATTATTATTACTGTTGTTACCATTGCTCTAAGAATACTGCTTAGGAAGCAATGACAATAAGGTGCCATTTCTCAGAAACATGATGGGGAAGAGGATGCCAAATACCAAGAAGCCCTCAGAGAAGCAGGGAAGAGGAGGATATGTCATAGAATCATAGAATGGTTAGGGTTGGAAAGGACTTTAAGATCTATTTCCAAACCTCTGCCTATGGCAGGAGGGTCTTGAAGCACCCCTTCACCGTGATGCCTTAAAAAATCTTGGGCATGCTAACTGCAATACAGTGGTGTCTAGAGTAGTTCCCTGTACTGCCTCAGCATACTCTTGCATGTTCCTCCAGCTCTGTGCTGGAATTGTCCAGCTTTGCCAAGCCAGGCAGCAGCTCACTGTGCTCATACAAGCACTGGGAGGGGATATGACTGAGAAAGCCTTTCTGTAAATGAGGTCTGTTTAATAAACCCTGAAGCTGGAAGACAGCGCTTCCTGATGCAGCACAGCCTCTGAACTACACTGAGGCACCTCCAGTTGCCTCTCTTTGGGATATCTTCATCCATAGAGCATTAGCCAGGCAGCTGAGCCTTTCAGCCTTTTCAGGCTCCCCACTAACCCATGACACCACCAATCTGGGGAACAAAACCAGTGCCACATCTCCCTTCACCAATTGCCTTTTCTGCCATGTTGTATCAAAGCCCTCTACATCACTGCCTGGTCAATTTGGCTTTGTGCTCATCTTTTGTCAACTTGATTTCTTCCATTGCATATATACCCCGTCTTCTCTGATACGTGAATCCTCTCATATCAGCTGGTTCTTGTCACCTAATGCTTGTATTCCTGAGCAGCGAGAAGGAGAGTGCTGTTACAGGGACAGGATGAGGTTAACCCGGGGCCAGCATCAGCCTCTTAGTGATGTAACTTTGATATAAGAAGGCATATAAGAGCAGCTTAACATTCTGTTAAGCAGGAAGCTAGCATGGTGGTGTTAGATAAGAGTAGAACGGCTGTGTTTCTATTACTGACTTTTTATCATTAATAACTGCATGCAGGGCAGTGGTTATGTCCTGTGTAGTCATTTCAAGTATATTCAGTGTCAGTCCTGCCCCCCGTGACTCTATTCGCTTGGCGTTGTCCATCTGGTCTCCAAATAAAGGCATCAGCAGCATCGGCACTGCGTTGCATATGCCCTCGTAAATGCCATGGGAGCCTCCGTGGGTAATAAAGGCACGAGTCTTAGGGTGAGCTGTGGAGGAAAGAAAGACTTGCTTAGCTCTTTGATTTAGGCAGTCACAGTAACACATCCCTAGAGAAAAACTGCCACAGAAAATAGCACTGGTAGGTGTCAGTCAAGAACTTCATGTTGTCCTTATGACTGGAGGCTAGGCAGAGATAAAGACCTCCATTTTTGACAATAAGGGAGTCAAGTGTTGGGACAACTTTCCAAACAGAGTTGTTTCGTAAGTCAGTGGTTTTGAAGGTGCAATCAGATACCTTTCTAAGAGATAAGCTCTCTTTCAAACAGCAAAGTCTGTTAAGGAAGCCCTGTGACCCACAGTGATGCAGGGAGTCAGCATAAATGATGCCAATGTTGCCTTACAGCAGCAGTATGGGATTGAAAGCAACATGCTGGTATCACTCAAGGTATCTCATACCTACCTAGAAGGTCGTTCTGGGGCAGCCATTTGACGAGCTTTATGTTCTTGGGCATGTCGGGGGGCACCTTTCCTGTGTATCGCCACAAAACCTTGCAAGAGAAGTAACCAACATATCAGTTCTCAGCAAGTGGCCTCTTGCTGCTCCTCAGTAGGTTTTCTGGCATCAGGGAGCAGGAGAAAGAAGAGAGGAGCAAGCCCACTGAAAGCTGAAGGTAATCATGTACTGTGTTTGAAAACCATGTTGGATTGCTGTGCTGCAAGGGGAAGAGGGAAACCATACCGTCTGAGGGACTGTTCCCAAGGCATCAGCAATTTCTTTGGCTTTCTTCATAGGGATCTCGGAGACCATGGAGCCCAGGGAGAAGACAATAATGCCATGTTCTCCAGAGGCATTCACAATAGCTTCAAATTCCTGCCAACACAAATCACATCCTTAGTCAAAGTCCTTTTCATGTCATATGTCGTAGGTTCTGTCACGTTCCCACAAAACTGTCAGGAAAGGCAAGAAAATAAGCGGTCAACACAACAAAATGCTGATCAGGAAAATTAGTTATCTGTATTCTCTATCTTTGTATATCTATGTATATCCATAACCTGTTTAAGCTGAGTGGAGACCTCAGAGCAGCGTCCAGTATCTGAAGGGGGCTACAAAGGTGCAGAGAGGGACTCTTCATCAGGGACTGTAGCGAAGGGATAAGGGGTGATGGGTTCAGACTGAAACAGGGGAAGTTCAGGTTGGAGATAAGGCAGAAGTTCTTCTCTGTGAGGGTGCTGAGGCGCTGGCACAGGGTGCCCAGAGAAGCTGTGGCTGCCCCATCCCTGGCAGTAATCAAGGCCAAGTGGGACACAGGGGCTTGGAGCAACCTGCTCTGGTGGAAGGTGTCCCTGTCTGTGGCAGGGGTTGGAGCTGGATGAGCTTTAAGGTCCCTTCCAACCCAAACCAGGCTGGGATTCTGTGATTCTATATGAAAATGAGTCCCAGGGACAAAAAAAGTGGGCATATGTGGCTGAACAAAGTTAAGGAGGTGCCTGAGTGTTGGCAGAATTGAAGCCTGAACCAAGATTCGGGAGGGAAGTGAGAAAAGAGTGACTTTAAACCAGTCCTGTCGCAAAGTCTGCTTGCTCCAAGACATCAGTGTCTGTGCTTCAAAAAAAGATGCTGGAGCAATTAAGGAGATGAAGTCATCATCAGACTTTTCCTGGCAACCACCCCCCAGGTGACTACATCGTGCTTTATTTTCCTATTCATTGCAATCACATGCTCTGGATTTAGAGCTGATATTCTTCTTTTCACACCATGCAGCTGCAAGAATGAAGACTGGTTTTAAAGGTGTTCTAATAGCAGATAATTGTAACTTCTACTATTTGGATTTACTGGGTCTGCTTTGAGTAATGGCAATATTGAACCACTGCCAGGTTTTAATCTGTTTTGGTCAGTTGGTTTAACTAATAGGACTAGATCTGTCACTTGAATCCAAGAACAGAGGGATTCTAATGAAGCATAAAACCAGCCAAAGGCTGGAGCAAAAATCCTGTGCCATTGAGAACTATCTGGTAAAGCCAGGAAGGAAAGACAAAACCAGAGGGAATTGTTGCAGGCCTCAGAGTTAAATGAATGGACCAAAATGAACTGATGTTCCTGTAAATCTGTTGGAATTTCACCTTTGGGATCTAAGGGGATAACTGAGGTTGACTCCCTTAGTTTATGAGTGCCCTGGCCCTTCACTTGAGACTGTGTTCCAGACAGAAGGAGCCATCAAAAGTTTGGTGATAGTTGCACCCTCAAGAGCAGACCTGATGCTCTCCTAAGGGCAAAGAAGATGAATTGTAACTCTCATTTCAGGGCTTAGTTCTCTCTTTCTTACTAGATTTCTCTGAAGAGATGCTCTCCATCTGCACTAAGGCATCGTAGATGGGAACTTAATGATTAGGAACTCTGGCCTTGGCTCTGTATAAACTCCCAGACATCTGGGAACTGCAGAATCCTCCCCACACTACAAATGTGCTTTTCATACCAATTCTTTGGGCAGTGGGTGACTTGTTTCCTGCAGTTCTGGATGCAGTGGAACACAAAGAGCTATTCCAAGGCCTATTTATATTCTGTGGGACCAGTCGCATCAGTGTTCCTCCGTTCTTTGAGTGCTTTTGTGTGCCAAGGTCGGACTTCCTGCTCTGAAGTGCCACTAATTTTAGGGAATGTTTTGCAGCCCTGCTTTGGGAATAGAAAATCACCTAAAATAACCTTATTTTAGTAGTCTTTTTAACTAGGATCTGCTCCTCTTGGTGGGTGCCACACACCACATCTCTAAAATACCTGAGAAAATAAGAGAAAGCATTAAGAATGAGGAGAATTTCTTAGTGGAAAGTGGCAAATATGCCATATATTTAGGAATTTTGGCATAGTTCAAGCAAAATACAATTGCAGTCCAGCTCTGGGACAGAGTATTTGACACAGAAGAAGCAGATCTCTAGCTGGGTGCTGGGGATTCCACTTGCTGCCTGAATTTCCTGCAGAAATCCACCAGGATGTGGCTTGCTGCGTTGCCCCACCTAGCACGAAGTCTTGTGAACTGGTACACAAATGAAAGCCACTGGAAATAGGCAGCTTCCTTTGGGGAAGGAATTGTTCCTAATCTCCATCTAACTTCCCTTGGCACACCTTAAGGCGGTTTCCTCTTGTTCTGTCACTTGTTCCTTGGCAGAAGAGACCGCCCTCCCCCCCCCCCCCCAACCTTCTTTCAGGTATAGAGGACGCTAGTGCACAACGGATGGCGTTTTGCTTTCCTAGCACCTCCCGCCCCATTCTTTCTGCCGAGAGCTCCATCTCCTGGTGAGAACGAGCAGTGCAGTCAGAGCTAAACTAAAGGGGTAAAAAAGCGAACTAACCTGGGATAATGCTTTTTTCTGAGTGCAGCTTATGCCCCCGATCAAGACCATATTAGGCATTAAGGGTCTGGGATACTCAAACACAAAGTCATATTTCATGAGCCAAATAGATGCATGGCTTAAGAGCTCAAGCAGTGTTGCCTCTTGGTGGAGGAATTCTTTGATCACACTATTGTATGGTGCATAAAGGAAACTGCAAAGCAGGGAACTGCTCAGGCTAGCAAGGAGGTTGCCCACACGCTGGAGAAACCTCATGTGGTCCGTGTAGCGAGTGAAGAACCTCGGAATGTAGGAAGGAGGATGTGGACAGAGGGTAGCGTGGAAGTCTAGGCTGCATGGCAGACCCCGCACAAGGTACACAGAAGGGAGGGAGAGATGTTCAGCCACTATTTGTCCACATGGAAAAAAAGGATCCATAAACACAGCATCAAATTTGCTTTCTCCAAGGGATTCAATCAGCTCTTTGTTACTCAGGAGACGTTTGCAGGAATCCAAGAAAAGAGATGAGATATTTGCCAAATTGGAGAATTTTGCTGAGAAGGGTTGAGGTATGAAGCTCCTATAGCCCAGCTTTTTAAACTCTGCCTCCACAAACTCCTTGGTGTAAGACACAGGGTATGTTGTCATGGTATAATACCCCGACAAACCTATCCGCAAGTTTATCTCTGGCGCAAGCACCACGATCTCATGTCCCCTGTGTTGGAGCTGCTCCACAACCGGGCGCATGCTGAGCCAGTGGCTGCCATCGATGGGTATAACCAAGAGCTTTCCACCTTCAGCAAAGGTCCACAGGAGCAGGAAAAGCACAAGCCAGGAGGCAAGAGAATGAAATCCTACATTTGAAGAAGCCATTTCCCTTGTGCTGTCAGCAAAGTTTTAAAGAGCTGCCAAACTATTGCAGGGGACAAGGATTGTATCAGGGGGTACTTTGAACTTTAATCTTAACTGAGGGGGTTAATTTTTAATGGGCTGGCTGTATTTAGGCAGAAATTAGGATAATTTTTAACTGGGAGTAAAGATTGGGTTTATCATCTTCGTGAAGGCTTTAAGTGGGCACGGAATGCTTGAATTAACAGGAGAGGGTTCAAATGCGAGAGGGGGCATGTGGCACTGAAAGGCTGCACAAAAGTCATGAATGGGAGGTAACACCTGAGCCAGCAGTCAGTGTTTTACTAACACCCAGTTAATGATCAGCTCCCTGCCTTGAGTCTGCTCAGCTGACTGGACACAAAACTCAGAATAAAAGCCTGACCTTTGGAATACTTTGTGCTCCCCAAGGCTAACCAAGAATCAATGACTGTCAGAGATTTGATATAGAGTGAGTTGATAAGGTTTATCTTCAGATTTCTTTTTATATTATAGCAGTTATCAAAGTGAAAGCCCACACTCTACAGAAGTACATCTGATGGTGCAAGCTTAGCAATAACTTCTGCTGTTGCAACACCACTGTGGTCTGGAAAACAGAACAAACCATTGATATCTGCACTACTTGCAGAGCCACTTGGGAGACTTAAAACAGGGAGGGACGGTGGGTACTTAGAATCCCAAGGGCTTCTTTTTCCAAGCATTCTCTTATATGTTCCCTTGTATTGCTTCTTATACAAATTCAGAGGCAAAAGAGCTCCCTCTAATGTCTTTGCATATCCCTGGTTTTAAGGTATTCAAGCACATTATCAGGCTCTACAGCACAGTACAAGTGCCTGGGTATATCCACAGAGTTAAATCCACATTTCCATGTTTTGGCCAATCAAATCTCCTGCAATTAATCAGTATTCAACTGTTAGGGATATTAAATTATCTGATCTAGAATTATTTTGCTATTTATCTAGCTATAGCATACATTCCATGAGGGTAGATTGAGAAGAGATGTTAAGAAGAAGTTCTTCCCTGTTAGGATGGTAAGGCCCTGGCACAGGTTGCCCAGAGAAGCTATGATTATAGTGATATGCTTACAATAAGCTAAGCCATACCTAGGCAGCTACATAGCTTAGTCAACTTCACCTAAGCTCTCCTGAAGAGAAACCCTACAGCTGCTTGTAGTGCAAGTCTGGTGATCGTCTACAAGAGCCTGAGATTCCTGCTCCCAAATCATGCCATCCTGCTAGTCGATCACATATTGGCTCAAGCACAAATACTACTATAGGAAGCATATCTTAAATAATTGCTAATAAATGCTATATTTAGAATCAATATATGCTAAATGTCATGTATCACTGTGAACCACGACAAACCTCTGATAGTGGCTGCTTCTGCTTACAGTTGATGCCTCCAACATAGACCATGTTTGGCATTATTGGACGTGGATACTCAAAAACAAAGTCGTATCTCATCAGATAAACGGATGCTTGGCTAAATAGTTGTAGCATTGTTACTTCTCTGTGAAGAAACTCAGAAGCTAAGTTCTTGTAGTTCAAGTAAAACAGGTTGCAGAACACGTGCTCTGAAGCCCCAACCAGGAAGTTCTTCACACGCTCTGCAAATGTCATGTTATCTGAGCTGTACGTGAAAATCTTTGGCACATAAGAAGAAGGACTTGGACACTGGGTGGCTTTGTAGTCTAAATTGCATGGAAGACCACGCATGAAGTACACTGAAGGCAGAGAGAGATATTCAGCAACAATTGGCCCACAGGGCAACACAGGATCCATCATAATGGCATCAAATTTGCTGTCCTGGAGGTACTTCATGAGTTCTTCATCATATAAGAGATGCCGACAAGAAGAAGTGTACATGTTAGTCAGTTCTGATAAATTGCTGAATAATGTGATTTTGTCTAGAAGGGAAGGGTTGGTAAAACTCATTTCACCAAGGGAATTGTAGAATTCATCCACAAACTCCTGCGTGTAAGGCACGGAGTATGTTTTGATGGTAAAAGATTGTGAGCTTTTAAGGAGCAAAGCAGCATCAGGAACCACCGCAACAACTTCATGCCCCCTCTCCCAGAGTTTTTCCAGAACCACACGCATGCTCAGCCAGTGACTTCCATCCTGAGGCATAACCAAGAGCTTCCCACCTTCTGCCAAACTCCAGAGAGAAAGAAAAAGAACAAGCCCCTTGTAGATCTGGTACCTCCACATCACCGTCCTGGGACTATCAGCAGGAAAAAGAATGAACTGTTCCTTCTTACTTCCAAGCAGCATACAAAAGCGAGAAAGAGTTGTACCTTATTTATGCTTGATGGTCTTTAGTCTTTCCCTCTACAAAATGTTTACTATGACAGCTTGTTGACGTTCAAAGATCGTGTTTCAGACAGTGATAAAAAGCAGCGATAAGAGTGCTATCAAGGGATGTAAAGGAAAATGCATTTTCCTTGCATTGAAATTATCTTACATGATTCAGAACAATTAGCAGGACCTTTGATTAGTTGTTTGTGAAGGGATATTGCTGCGTCAGGGTTATTTTGAGTCACTGTACTTGACAGCCCTGTGCCAGATTCAAGTCAGGAATCTACTTTTATGGCCACCGAGCATGTTGCAATATTGACATGAAAGACCTAAACTTTCTCTTGTACCTCAGAAAGGTGCCTGGAGTTCACACAAGATGCTCTCCATAGTAAGCAGGAGCTGGCACGAGCAGCAGTGGTGTCACCAAAGTCACATATTAACCAAAGACAGTGATGCAGCGGAATATGCAGTTCCTGCTCAAGAGAGGCCATAAGAGTTTGTAGGTGAGTGGCTTGAGGCCAAACGTCTCTTTGAAAGTAACGATGCAGCAGAATATGTGGTCCTTGCTCAAGAGGGGCTACAAGAGTTCATAGGTGAGAGGTCAACAGGCCTAACAGTGTTGAAAGGTCTCAGTAACGGTTTCTTTTCAGGAGTATAAAGCTTGGCTGTGGTATGAGCCAAGGGAAACCCACACCTGTGTTCTGCGCTTACCAGAAGAAAGGGAGAACAGAGTTTCTGAGCTGCTCCTGCTTGTGCTATGATAAGATTTTTAAGGCAAAAAAATCCAACCCACCATGTTGGAAGTCTTGTTCTTTATAACAGCCACAGCCTATATAGCTACTTGATGAGGTGTAACAATGATGCTGGAGCCCAACTTTTCCAGGTAGCAGTAAATAGCATAATCAGGACCACAAAGAGCAGTTTGGGAGATTGGGACTGAACACTGAGAAGAAGGTTTTTGCCTCTGAAAGTTTTGAAGGTTTGCTTGTGATCAGCTGAGGCTGATCTGATGTGGAAGATTATCCTACTCCAAAGACTTGTTTAGATATCCAAATCAGATGGATTTGAATGGGATTTAAGCTCATAATTATTCTTGAGAACCTGGATTGAAGCTGCAGCTAACAGTGCAGTGGAATCTAATGGGTAACCAGAGTACGTGCCTCTAAATAAATCTATGTCCTTAGAAAGGGAGAACATGGAAAAACACATGAAAACTTTCAAGCTAAACCTAGAAAAGCAATTTTTGCTGAAAAGAAGTACCTGACTGAGCAGATCTCATCTGCCATTAAGGCATATTTCATGGAAAGGGAAAAGGTGAATGCTGGAAGTTTGCAAAGGCACAATGAGATACAAGAATGATAACTGAACAAGAGCAATGGCTGGAGAAGAGATACTGCTTTATACCCTCCTACCAAGCACAGCTGATTGGAGAGAGCTCTGAATGATTTCTTCAAGCTGTGCAGGAGCCTGGAAGAGCTGTCTCGGAGCAGGTAGGAGTGATGGGATATCTGGTTCGTGAAATCATTACTTTTGCCAAAGGTACCTGGGGGTGATAAGCACATTCTAAGGCTAATACTGTTATTAAAAAGTTCACATTGATAGCATGCCCTACATGTGGCACTGTGATTCTCACAAGCCAGCAGGAAGGACTGTAACATCTAAGGAAACTGCATTAAGAGGAAGGAGTTTCAGACATTAGTACAGTCCTGTTCTGCAGCCTGTTTAAGCAAAACCTTTACCTCTAGCTGGCAGTGAGGCGACATTAAAAGACCAAAAACTAAAGGAGGTGGACAGAAGGTATTCTTGTGTGCCACAGAGTTAGCTGAAGTGCCTATGTGTGCATTTTCATGTCTCAGAGAGAAAAAGATCTCACATAACAAGATGATGCTGGAGATGGGCTGAGACACCTGGACTTGCTTAGCCTGGAGAAGAGAAGGCTCCTTAAGGGGAGACCTTAGAGCAGCTCCAGTGCCTAAAGGGGCTACAGGAAGCCTGGAGAGGGGCTTTGGACAAGGGCTTGTCGGGACAGGACAAGGGGAGTGGCTTTAACCTACCAGAACAGGGGAGATTGAGATGAGCTCTTAAGCAGGAGTTCTTCCCTGTGAGAGTGCCAAGGAGCTGGCACAGGGTGCCCAGAGAAGCTGTGGCTGCCCCATCCCTGGCAGTGTTCAAGGCCAGGTTGGACACAGAGGCTTGGAGCAAGCTGCTCTAGTGGAAGGTGTCCCTGCCTGTGGCGGGGGTTGGAACTGGGTGAGCTTTAAATTCCCTTCCAGTCCAAACCACTCTAGGATTCTATCACTACAAACGCCCCAAGGTGGCAGTATGCACCCAGAGATATACCCAGAGTTGCAGTCAGGCTGTCAGCTCTCCTCTTTGATATTAGTGGCTTTCACATAGTCTGTAAGTTCTTCTAACATTTCAGCCAGATGCGCATTATTTGTGTAACGCTATTATAAAATGATATAAACCACACTGAAAGGTAAAACCAAACCAACAACCCCCTTAAGGGTGAGAGTTGCATCACTACAATTTGAGCAATACACAAAAGCTCTTTCACGTGAATGTGAGTCCAGAGACTGAAGTCCACAGTTCAGCCTGTTCCAAAGGCAAGAAAAAGAGATATCTATCAGGAGAAAGTAAAGCTAAGTGCAGAGTTGAGTGCCAAGACTGTATGCTGGAAGTGGTACAGCAAGTACTCCAAGTTAGGGGACTCCATGATAACCTCTTTGGTAAATCTCTAAATCCTGGCAGTCAGAATGTATTAACCACCTCCTGTTAACCACCCAAATCCTTTTTAAATCCATAGGGTTTGTCTACAATGGAATTAATCTGTTGGTGCTGAGAGGCAGATTTTTTGGAGGTGGATGGTGTGAAGAAGTACTTGCTTTTGTTAGCTTTAAGCTAGCTGCCACCACATTTCAGTGTTAGTCATAGGTGAAGTATTGGAAGAAACCACATATTAGGTCCCCTTTCAGCTTCATTAGACTTTGCAGGATTTTATAGACCTCTGTCAGGGATCCTGTCATAGCTCTTCTCATAGATTTAGCTATCAGGTTTACTCCATCTCTTCTTTTCTAGACTGAGTGCCCAGTTCGAATCCTCTTAAGAAGGCTTTATTTTTACTGCAGGAGAGTCAGCTTTGTCTGAAAAATCAGCCCTATTTCACTGTTCTACATAGTCAGTATCTGGAAAACTTACTTAAGAGGAATAGTTCTTTCTGAAGCTGGAGAAATGGGCCAACAGCAGCTGCATGAGGTCAGCAAAGGCTAAAGCAAACTTCTGCTGCTAGGATGAGATAACCCCATGGCACAGGACAGGCTGCACTCCAGCTGTATAGACAGCAGCCCTGCAGGAAATGACCCAGAGTCTTTATGGATAGCGTTAATGTGAGTGATATTGAGTTTGTGCTCTCACAGCCTCAGAGGCAATAGCATCCTGGGCTATACAACTAAGAGTACAGCCAGAAGACTGAAAGAGATGAGCCTTCTGTTCAGTACTTGAGAGACATGTGAAGACGTGTTTTGGGTTTTCCAATACAAAGACAGACATTAATGTAGTGAAGCAAGTTCAGCAAAAGCCAGAAAGATGGTTAGAGTCTGGGGTCTGTGGTGTACAAAAAGGGGCTGAGAAAGATGGGGTTAAGATTGGGAAGAGAAAGATAACAGATCTTATTGCTGTCTTCAACTCCCTTAGCAGGAGGACATGAAGAAGACAAAGCTGCACTCTTCCAGGAGATTGACAGTGACAGGACAAGAAGCAACAGGCACAAGCTGCAGCATGGAAAATTTTAATTGAATACAATAGGATAAGAATAATAAATAGGATATAATGAATTGTTTTCACTATAAGGGTCATAGGAGATACTCAAAACCTGACAAGACATAGAATGGAACAACCTGAACTAACTGGACATGGTTTGGCTAGGAGGTGTGCAGTGGGGCCTGCAAAGGACCTTCCAAATGAATGTTTTATGAATCTGTGACAATTCAAATCACAGAAAATCCTCTTTAAATGAAAAAAAATGACAGGATTGTAGAGGAAAGCAGCGTGACAAGCTGGAACACAGAATGAGCAAAGGTCTTCTCAAATGAAAGTCTGCCTTGCACATCAACAGCCTGGAGTGAAGAGGCTACAAAGCAACTTGGTCTAATGTCAAAGCTGGCTTAGAGCAGAGGCACGGGACCAGTGGGGAGTTTTCCAGATCTAATTCCATATACACTTTCTCCATCTTTATGCTGGGATATTCAGATGCCTTCACTGAAATCAGTACTGGCACCTCTTCACAAAGACCCTACTATCACCCACAGAAAGAAACCATTTGAACAAAACCTGTGTGTTTCAGAGTCTGTCAAAGCCTGCAAGGATAACAAGAAAAAACAGAGTATAACCCACCTGAGTTAGCTTCTTGTGAGCACAAGTTACTCCACTAACCATAATCATGTTGGGCATCAATGGTTGCGGATAGTGTAAAACAAAGTCTAGCTTCATGAGCCACACGGAAGCCTGGCGCAAGAGATCATTCACAGTGACATCTCGCTCAAGGACCTCAGAAGCCAGTTTTGCATATGGTTGGAAGACAAAATCACAGAGAAAATAATTCGGGAAGTCAAAGATTAGATTCTTCACCCGTTGGAGGAAGTTCATGTGGTCTGTAAGTCCTGTGAACATCCTGGGGACATAAGAAAGGGGACTGGGACATTGGGTGGCTCCATATTCTAAACCACATGGCATTTGCTGCAAGAGAAACACTGAAGGAAGTGAGAGACGCTCTGCTACTATCTGCCCACAGGGTAGTATAGGGTTTGTAAGGACAGCATCAAACTCACTCTCCTCAAGATAGCTGATAAGCTCTTTGTTGTACAGTAACTGTTTACAGCTGGCCATCAACATGGCAGAGGTTTCTTTTGTCCGTTGGTACATCCTAATAAATCTTTCCAGGAATGATCCTTCTTCAAATATATCCTGCAAAAAGCCTTGGAAGCTTCCATCCATCTCTTCCTGTGTGAAAGGGACTGGGTATGTTTTCATAACAATACCCTTAGAGGGCTTTATGTGTAAACTGATTTCAGGTGCAACGACGAGTATTTCATGTCCCTTCTGCCTGAGACCGTCCAACACTTCCCGCATGCCAAGCCAATGACTCCCATCCACTGGCACCACCAGCAGCTTCCCACCATCAGCCAAACTGAACATGGATAGGAGCAGAACTAGCATCACCATGACTTGTGTAAGAGCCAGACCCATTTCTCCAGGTATGTGGTGAGTGCAGCCCAAAAAGCAAACCGCTTGCAGCACTGAAGCAACAGCATCAGCTCCAAGCTTTTAAGCAATCTGTGCTCCAGCCTAACTTTTGATCCTTAAGGTATTTGCTGTGTGGTAAATGTATAATCACTGGCTTAATGCAAGGCTGCATAATAAGCACTTTGCTCCAGCACAGTCCACGTGCTGGTGGTGTTGGGTGTATATACCAGACAACTCTCAGTGCACAGTTTTCACAGTAAACAGCACAGTGGGGGAAATCAGAAGCTGGTTTTGTGTATGGTTGAAAGACAAAATCACAGAGAAAACAATTTAGGATGTCCAGGATTAGTTTCTTTGCACACTGCAGAAAGTCCATGCAGCCTGCATGGTCTGTAAATACTCTGAGGGTGTAAGAAGGGGGATTGGGACACTTGAGTGGTTTCAAAATCTAGACAACATGGCATTACCCATTAAAAAAAAAACAAAACCCAAAACCACAGAAGGAACTGAAAGATGTTCCACTAACATCTGCCTACAGGGTCTGTAAAGGCAACATCAAACTTACTCTTCTCAAGATACCTGACTGAGCACAACAGAAGCAAAACCAGCATTGCTGTGACTTGCAGTTGAGCACTAAGCACCAGGATGTCTCTGCAGAAACAGAGTGAGTGCTGCCCAGAGATAATATTCCCAGCTCTATGTTTTTAAGCAATCTGTGCTGGGCTTAATCTGGGCAATCTTCAGACTCATTTGTTGTGTGGTAAATGTATAATCATGGATAAGTAACAGATAGTTAATTTGCCACACGAGTTTTCAGTATAAGAAAATTCCTCCTCTCCTGCCTGTCTAAATCATTTACTATATATGAAAGATCAGAAAGATATGGATACTTCATATGGGAAAAGGTTTGGTTTCTTTATCAGTTTTATATCTTGACACTGTAATGAGAATGGAAAACTGGCTCTCAGAGTTCTTTTCCCTGAGAGGTCTCTTTGGGCTTGGAAGAAGGACAAGGGAATGTTTTTTGCCAGCTATATTTAAATCTGGATTAGCAACTCCGAAAAACCATTCTGGATCAGCCTGAGAAGAGTAAACCCCAGGGCCAGGAAAGCAAACAACATTAATGCATGGAATGCGTGAAATGATAATACACGCAAATCAGCCCTTATTATGACAATTCCTGCACAGAAGTCATTTTGACGATAGGATAACTTAGTATGGAGGTTGATAGTATACACCAGAATTATTTTAAGGCCATTTTACACTACTGCAGCTCTAAGTACACCCTTTGTAAGGAAACTTCTCAGAAGGCAGCATAAGCTATTGCAGATGCAGAGCTGGCCAGCAGCTATGAAAACCTCCAACAGTTATGCAGAAAATCCATGTGGTGAAAGGATAAGCCTTAGCTTGACAGAGCAACTAGCACATCCCCTGCTGACTGGTGCATTATGACACTGTTTCAGAGAGGGACTCTTCATCAGGGACTGTAGCAATAGACAAGCAATGATGGGCTTAAGCTGAAACGGGAAGTCCAGGTTAAGCATAAGGCAGAAGCTCTTCCCTGTGAGGGTGCTGAGGCGCTGGCACAGGGTGCCCAGAGAAGCTGTGGCTGCCCCATCCCTGGCAGTGTTCAAGACCAGGTTGGACACAGGGGCTTGGAGCATCCTGCTGTAGTGGAAAGTGCCCCTGCCCATGGCAGGGGGTTGGAACTAGATGAGCTTTAAAGTCTTTTCCAACCCAAGCCACTCTGGGATACTATGATTCTAAATTATGAAAGGCTGGTTCACTAACCAAAAGGATTGTTTCTAAACATCAGTTGTGACACTAAACCAAAGAGTTTGAGTTCACAATACTGCTCTGTCAGGGTTTAACAACCTGGCAAACACCAGCAGGTGACAGTAAGACAGGGATCACATCCACTGGTGTGTGCGTGCATCACTTGCAAGAGTGCAGTGATGTACTACTTCCATGTAGCCCAAAGGAAACAAGTGTATAAGCAAAAACACTTGGATCCTGCTATGCTACAGATAAGTAGCTGCAGGAGTGGGAGAGAATTCAAATCAACCCAGTTTTTCACCTATTTTCTTTGTCTTTACGGTGTAACTTATGGCTCATATAAATCCCACAAACTCATACACACACACAGCCTTTGCAAACGGCATTCTCCCTTCAAAGAATATCAAGGAAATCACTGACCTGAGATAATGGCTTTTTCTTTCCACAGTTAATACCTCCAATAAAAACTATGTTGGGCATCACTGGCATGGGATACTCAAAAACAAAATCCATTCTTTTAAGCCAAATGGATCCATGGCTTAAGAGCTCCTTCATTGTTACTCGTCTGTGAAGAAAAGCTGAGGCCAGAAGTTCAAATGGTAGATAGGCAGAATTGCAAAGAAAGGATTCTGATGCCTTGAGAAGTAAGTTTTCCACACGCTGGATAAATGTCATGTGGTCTGAGTTGTCTGTAAATGTTCTTGGGACATAGGAAGGGGGATCTGGACACTGAGTAGCCTGCACATCAAAGCTGCAGGGGAGTCCCCTTAGAAAGAAAATGGATGGTATAGAGAGATGCAGAGCCAGTATTTGTCCACAAGGTACAACAGGATCCGTGAGAACAGCGTCAAATTTGCTCTCTTCCAGATACTGCATCAGATCCTTGTTGTTCAGTAAACTGCTACAGGAGGAGACGTAGAACTCGGAGATGACTTGAGCCTTTTCATAAAGAGCAGTAATTCTCTGAAGAAAAGCTCTTCTCTCAAAAAGATCCTTTGCAAATGCACGCATCCTTGCTCCCAGTTCTGCCCTAGTTGAAGGCACTGGGTATGTTTTCAGAGTGTAATACTCAGATGCCTTCACATTCAAGGTTACTTCTGGTGCGACAGTGACAATGTGGTGCTGTTTCTGGCTGAGCACTGCCAGCAGCAAGCGCATGCTGAGCCAGTGACTCCCATCCATGGGCACCACCAACAGCTTCCCAGCACTGGCCAAGCAAAACAGAGACAGGAAACCCAAAACCCCCGCAGTCACTAAGGAGCTGTATTCACTTATGTGAGCCATGTTCCTAGAAATCCAAAGTGTGCTCAACAGCACTGACCTAACAGATTTTAAGTAGACCAACAGCCCCTTGACAAATTCCCACATTCCCCCTTAATGATCCAGCTTTTCCAGCAAAACCAGTCACCATTCAAGGCACTGATGAATCATTTAGGGAACCCGATAACTGAACTTGGGTTGGGCAGAACTGGGCTTTGTCTGGGGGAATGGGTCCTTTCAGATTGGTTCCCTGTGCTTGTTGATGTGAGACTGATAATAAAATCAGACTTTGAAAGAAGAAATCCCAATTCTTTGAATTGTGCTAGCACTTGGAAGTAACTGGGCTTGCTGAAAGCAGCTATTAAAATGCTTTCTGCTTTCCTTCTTTTCACAGGATCATTAGGATTGGAAGGCACCTCTGGAGATCATCTAGTTGAAGCCCCTGCCAAGGAACACATCCAGGCAGGATTTGGATGTCTCCAGAGACAACTGTTCTGAAATGCTTGTGAGTTTATGTTTCACATTATAAGACAATGCCACTATACAGCATGTTATCTCTGTAAATCCTAAAGGAGACACTCTGATTTACATATAGCTCAGCAGTGGGGCCAGGTACAACACCAGGCAGCACTTTATAGCAGTAAAGTAACACTGTGGCAGAGGCTTGCATCAGCAAAGGAAAGCCACCGAATCCATGCTGTCATCCATGACATTACTTTGTTATCATCCTGACTCATCTCTGGATCATTCATTATCTTCTTCCAGGAGCAATAGGAAGGAAAAGCCACTCTGTTCCCCTTGTACCTCATTAAATACAGGACAGATTGGACAGAATTAGCCAGGAACAGCCCTCTTGTTCCAGGCCAAGAACTGATTTTAAATGGCAAGAGTTGCTGATACTACTTCAGATGAGAAGCTAAAAGTAAGATCCCATGTCTGAGTAGTTAACAAGTACTTGTGATAAACTTGTCGAGCCACAGGATTTTCCTTCTGCCCTGTGATGTTACTGTGTGATTCAGAGGCACAGTCAGAAGACAAGAAGAAACCGGGACTGAAGAACCAATACTTCTGCAATAATTATTGTTCCTGGACTATGGTCTTTAGTTCCTGAGCAAGACGAGAGTGAGAGTGAGTTTTGTCTTTAGAGGAGAGGCTGATTTGAAGCTGGAGCTGCTACATGCCCTTGCCTGAGGGCAGGATTCTGCCTTCCCAGAGCTTCCGCCCGGGTTTGTCCCTGAGGAGCCATTAAGCAGCTCTGATGGAGAGAACAGATAGAAAAAAGCACTGCCCTGATGAAAGTGGCCATGTGGGGGGTTGATGGCAAGATGTGCCAGGCTTGTGAAATGCAAATCTGTTCTTTGCTCATTCCTCTTCACAAAGGCCTGTGAATTTGTGGGAAGAGTAAGGGTGGTGTTAGGCAGGAGGAATCCATTCCCCAAGACTCAGGGAAGGCTGGCAAGTGAAAGGAGTCCCAGGGAAGAAAAGAGGAGAGACTGTCTATTTTTAAGTAACAATCACAAAGGATAAAACTTTATCCTTTCAAGGAAACAATGTGATTTATTGCTGAAACTGCTGGGTGACACTAACTTCAGAGTCCTCCTTTGCTGAGGAGAGCTGTCTCCTCCTATATCTCCTTTCCCACTTAATCTCTGGCTTCACATGAGCCAAGCACAAGCAAAAATAGGCATCACATGCAGCAAGAGTCTAACACACACCATGAGCACCACCAAGCTAACATACATCACATGTGTACATTTAAATGCCTAAGCAACCACCCAGCAACATTTCCCTATCCAAACTGGGCATCTCCTAAAAATGCAGTTGAGAATTCAGCTGTCTAGGTTTTGTGACGGAATCTGTTAGAACAACCTTCACCACAACATATTAGCCTTTGACTTCAGCTAATGTACCTGACTTCAGCTGGAATTAAACACAACATAGCATGTGATTCCCTTGCTGAACAAAATCTCCATGCTGAGCAGACCTAAGGAAAGGAGGTGGAATCCTATTCTGCTCTCCTGGTCTGTTTTTTGTGTAGATTTGCTATAAAGAAAGTGTTGCTCTAAATTATGTCTTTAGGTAAGAAACATTCTTATCAAACACATCATTAACCCTCACTCAGATCATGCAGGTGAATGACTGCCACATCTTTTCCCTTGTTACCAGCCAGTTACTGACCTGAGATAATGGTTTCTTCTGGCCACAGTTTATGCCTCCAATGAAAATCATATTGGGCATTATAGGCATAGGATAGTCAAAGACAAAGTCAAGTCTTTTCAGCCAAATGGACCCATGACTTAAAAGCTGCGTAATTGTCATTGGCTTTTGGAGGAAGTCTGAGGCCAGGGTTTCGAATCCTGAGAAGGCCATACTGCAGGTGAAAGGCTCTGAAAGGGTTATCAGGAAGTTCTTCACTCTCTGAGAGAACGTCATGTGGTCTGTATTGACGGAGAATATGCGTGGGACATAGGATGGTGGGTCCGGTGCCTGAGCAGCGTGAATGTCTATAGCACATGGGATGCCCCGCAAGAAGAAAACAGTAGGGATAGAAAATTTCAAGGCAATTATCTGTCCACAGGGTGTCAGAGGATCTGTAAAGACAACATCAAATTTACTTTCTTCAATGTATTTCATCATCTCTTTGTTGTACAGTAAGGAACTGCAGGAAGCTTGAAACATGGCAGAGCTCTGTTTGAAGTTATTCCAAGTATTCATAAACCTGGTCAGGAAAGAGTTGTCACTAAAAACATTTGCAGTAAGGGAGTGCAAAAGTTCTTGCATCTCTTCCGTTTTGAAAGGTACAGGATAACTTTTCATTTCATATATCCCCGAGGAATCAATCAGCATTTTGCTCTCTGGTGCAATAACAACTATTTCATGCCCTTTCTTGTTCAGCTCAGCCAGCACTTCCTTCATACTGAGCCAGTGGCTGCCCTCCATAGGGATTACCAGCAGCTTCCCAGCAGTGGCAGAACTCAGGCAGCACAAGAAGACAAGCAGCACTGCCACCAGCATGTTGCAGGTTGGATGGATAGGAACCCACACATTAGAGAGCCCAGCGGGGGTTCACAAGCTTTTGTAGCTGTGCTCCACCCTTGCAAACACCCCACCTGGCACTCTTATCATACCTCTGCCCTTTCAACTTGCCTCTGCATTTCAGGTGCTCGCAAGTTCACATGCAATGAAGCCACGATCAGTGAGTAATGATTGTAAAAGATGAGGTGATGTTTGCACTTCAAAATGTACAAGCACAAGAAAGGCGTCCCTTATTGTACACTTGGCTCAGGCAAGCTGAAACAACAGCTCTATTCCTCAGCCTTCTCTTCTCACAGTGCCTTATGACACTTCTTACCTTTAGCAACCCAGAAATTTTTGCTAACATGTACTGACAACATGCTCTCAGGTGCATGGGGATCCATGAAAGAAATGCATACAGAGTGGATGCCCAGAAACCCTGCTGACCCTATATGGTAGTAGTGGGTGTACAAAAAGCACACTAAAATGACTCTTTTCCCTCTAGTAATCAAGTTCTCCAATCTCTTCTGTTCTGAAAGAAAGAGATGGCTGACACTGAAGGCTGAAGCCTCACAGAGTTGTCAACAAGTGTAGTAATTTGGTATTTTTTAAGTATTTTGTTTTCTAATGAAGGTTTTACAGTGAAACATAACTTGCAGGAAAGATAAATAAAGATGAGAAAGCAATGTTAAAGTACCTTAGTTCTATGTTTTGCCTTTTTTCTTTTTAATAAGCCAAACCAGTTGGTACAACTGAAGAAAATGACTTCTGTTTTTCATTGATGCAAACATGTATTGTTTGGATGCTAAGTAGCCAACAGAACACCTTCCCCCATCTGTACGTATCCCTCCCACCTAACTTCTTATCCTATCAGATATAAAACTAAGTTGCAAAACAACAGTTCACCGTTGTACCTCAGATAACATGAACTCACAACGTGTTTCTAATTCATGAACTCATGAGTTCATGGCCAGTGTCAGTTCAGTTCATGACTGAGACAGTCCACGAACTTTGTGGGTCCAGGTCCTTCTCCAGTTGTAAACTGCTGGGGTTTTATGTTGGTGATAATCTCTCACCATAAAAGTTTATGAGTTTTATATCCAGTTATAAGTCTTATCCAGGTGCCTTTGGGATACAATTTGTGCCTCCAGGACATTTACGGCTCTTCATCACTTTCTTTCACATGCAGTTTCTGCAAACTTATTTTCAAGTCTGGTTGGAAAGTTTTGACCTTACTGAGAACCTGCCCCCCCAAAGAGCAGCCAGATCCATCCCCTGCACTGTCACCACATCAATCATTTACAACATAGATTTAACTTAATGGAAGTTTTCAAACAGCTCAGGAGAAGGTCATGCACAGAAACAGACCTCTTGCTCATAACCTCTGAAAAGCTCTCAAATGAACACTAGAAGAAGATGCTTTCAAGCTAGATTAACAGATGAAGATAGACAGTCATGTATGTTTCATGTAGGGCGCTTACAGACATCTGCGTGGGTCTTTAATATCTGATCAGCAACCATAGAGTCACAGAATCAGAGTATGGTTTGTGGTGGAAGGGACCTCAAAGCTCATCCAGTTCCAACCCCCTAGCACAGGCAGGGACGCCTTTCACTAGAGCAGGATGGTCCAAGCCCTGTCCAACCTGGCCTTGCACACCTGCCCACTCCTAACTCCATGTCCTTTTGAAAGACACCTTGCGAGCAACTGCTACTCCTTGTCCTTCATTTGAACAGCTAGGGTGAACTAAGTAGCACCAGAGACTGTCCTGGTAAGAGGGTTGGCTCTGACACTTCAAACAGCACTAAACATACTTATCTGGACAAAAGGGGAGGGTGTTAGGGCTTTCTTCCACACTACTCTCTTTTAGGGATACTCACAATTTGCAATACTTGAATATCCCTTTCCTGCTTTTGAGCTGCTATAGGATATGCTGTATTTGATTTGGAGACCTGGTTCGTACCCAAAAACCCAATGGGAATTTACAGAAGACATCCATACCCAGGAAAGCTTACAACCTAATTAAATAACCAATAAAAGTATGGAGGGATACAACTTGGGGGTTAGATACTGACCCCTTGACGTAGGTGTAAATGAATCAATCTGGGTGACAGAAAAAGAACTAGCTACAAGATGAAAAGCTAAAATCTTAAGTCCTATAATCTTCGATGTGGGTGAAAGGAGAATGACTATATGGAAGTATGAATGGACAGCTCATGAGAGAGCTGGGAAAGGAGGACACCATGTGGCAGACAGAGAGCAGACAGTGCTTACAGGTGTTCCTCAGGCTACTCTTTCAGAGCAATACAGCTATGTCTTCTGAGACTGGCTTTGGTCGCAAGGACAGCTCTTCCAGAGATGCTTATGGCATAAGAAACTGAGATGAAATGGAAGCTAACAAATCTGGCTTCTGTTGGGGAGGAAAATTTGCATCTCACCACAATTGGGGTGAGCTTCAGTTCAACAAGAGAGCTTATTATTTGCATTAAAGTTAGATGTCACTTAAATTCTCACATCTGATAAGGCTTATGTTTGCCAGGATATGATATCACTTGAATGCTGGATATTAGGAAATAACCTTTCTGCATTATGTAGGATTTCTCATTAGTTTTCTACCTTTAAATACCAAGTGGTTGCCAGTTAGGTTTTGATGTAAGGTTGCTTAAACACTTCTGTTCTTGCCTTTTGAATAGAAACAAGATAAATACCTGAGAGAGATTTTTCTTCTGATCACAGTTTATTCCTCCGATAAAAACCATGTTGGGCATCACTGGTCTCGGGAACTCAAACACAAAGTCGTATCTCATCAGCCAAACAGATCCACGGCTTAGAAGTTCTGCAGTTGACACTTTGTTCTGGAAAACCTCAGCTGAAAGTTCTTCAAACTGAGCAAAGAAAGGCTTACAGTAAAAGAACTCCAGCATACGGACTAGCACGTTCTTTACCCGTTGAGTAAATGTCATGTTATCTGAATTATTGAGGAGTAACCTGGGAACGTAGGAAAGAGGGCTTGGACACTGGGTGGCATCAGAATCCATACCACAAGGAAATCCACGCAGAAAGTAGACAGAAGGAATTGAAAGATGCTCAGCAATTAAGGGTCCGCACATCTGAGTTGGATCCGTCAAAACTACCTCAAATTTGCTCTCTCTCAGATACTGCATCATGTCTTTGTTGAGCAAGAGGCTCTTACAGTTGCTGAAAAAATACTTGGATATTTCTAAGATGCTTTGATACATTGTAATAATCATATTCAAAAAAGATTGTTCAATAAAATGGGCATCAACGGAAGATTTGAACACCATAGCTAAATGGTCCTCTGCATAAGGCATTGGATATACTTTCACTGTGTAATTCTGAGGCTCCTTTGGCTTCAGATGCAAACTTGTTGATGGAACAACCACAACAACTTCATGTCCATTTTGATGGAGTTTTGCCGCTACTGGGCGCATGCTGAGCCAGTGACTTCCATCCTGAGGTATCACCAGTATCTTTCCACCTTCAGCAAAGGTTAAAGATGAAATCAGAAGAAGAAATATCCCAGTATGTTGGTAGAAACACTGGAATGGAAGAGCCATTTTGGTGGAAGGAAACCAGAGAGCTCTGCTCTAGAGGTATCCAATGCAGTCTTCTATATGAAGGTCCTTGCAAGGGAATTTATTGATGGTAGGGATAAATATTTAACTTCCTAATATTGCTGTGGTAAGCCTTCAGTGATGCAACTGCTCATATAACAGGGAAGGTGAGCACACTGTTCTTAGAAAAAAAGATGCCCTCCTTTCTACTCTGTTAATTTTTAAGCTTGGAAGTATGGCAGGACATCGCCTCCTTCATGGAACTAAGATGAGGAATGTTATCTTGTAGGAAGAGTAGTGGTTAATACCATTGTCTTGGTAAGGACCCAGTGAGCAAATAAGCCTGGTTTTGATTTCAAAAAGCAACCTTTAAAATATACAGAGTAGAATAAATGGAAATTGCAACACCATTTCTTTTATGGCCTGGCCTAGCCTAACTGAGAATACCTAACCACTATGTAGAAGGCTGATGTTATATTCCCACCCCCTGGAAGTAGTCAAACCTGCATGTCTTACTCATATATCACAGCTACCAAGGTAGGCTTACAAGTGTTTGCTGTTCATTACGCAGGAGCAGAAGGCACCTGAACCACTTCTAGTATTGAAGAATGTTGTGTGTGCAGATGAGCACCAGAGCAGTTTATTACATGAGGTCTCAGAGAGGGACAGCTATGTGCCAGCTTGGAGGAAAGGCTTCCTCCCTGGACACTGAAGGACATAAACAAGATTGAAGCTTGAGTGACCCAAGACTGCACATTCATTTTGCTGTTAAAAGTATCCTTTGTGATAAACCTTGTGTGGGTTATTCCAGGTGTCTGTTTGAGATGGCAAGGAGTGTTGCAGCTATGCATCAGCTCTCCACTGTCATGCAAGCAGCTCTGAGGAATTGAGACTATAAGCCATAACCATGTTGAAGGGTTTAAGTGCAGGTGTGCTTACTCTTCCCCCTGTGATTGCTCCAGCTGGAAGAGTCTCTCAAACTGCTTATCTCTGAGTTGGACTTGATGGTGAAGTGTGGATATCTTTTAACCTGAGCAGCAAACAGTGAGTGGCACTAAGGTAAGAGGAATGTTATATGAGCAAACTGTTTGTTGAGGCAGCCTGTAAGGGTTATTGTCATGTACTGGATTTGTTCTTTTGTTGTTAGATTGCTCACCACCTTAAGCTCTGGTTCTTGCAAGCAGGAACAAGTAGAATCATAAAATCATAAAAAATGCAAGAGCACATGGATGATGTGATTTGACTCCCCAGGTTTCTAGATGATGAATTGGACATGGAGGAATCCTTGTGTAAATTGAACGCAGTCCTTTTTTGTGATGCTACCCAATGTCACTCAAATGCAGGCTGGTGAACCTGCCTCTTTTATGTAGCTATGGAGATAAACTGACATTTGCCGGCACAGGATAAAGTAGTATGTATATGTTGTTTGACTAGCAGGACTTCAGAGGAAAAACAACCCATAAGAGCAATGAACTGCAAGCTGGAAAGTAAGTATTTGCAGTAGGCAGCTAAGCAAATCACAGAACACAGATCCAAATTCCAGGGCAGCCGCTTCCTAAGCCATAAGTAGAAGTCATATGAAAATGACAGTATGAGAGCCTGAAATGAGTGACTGCATCCTAACAGAAAGTGATATTTAAGGCTGCCCAGGTAACTGTAATTGGAATATTTCCCAACTTTTGACAAGGCACCGTGTTTGGCATCTGTAGATATAATACTCTCATTTCTGTGCATAGACTTCTGTCACATATTTGTATGTTTAGACTCCCCTTAGAGAAGGCATTTTCATTTAAACAGAAGACAAACTTCCTACAGGAAGGGAAAGCAAGGCAGTAGTTTCATTTGATACAAGAGACTTTGTGGCAAAAAGAACCGTGTTTTACAGCTTTCTTCAGTTTCTCCTCTGGAAAATATGTTTGGCACAGGGACGTGGGCAAGAGGCAAGTGAAGGGGACAGTGAGATGAAGTGTTTGGTTAGAGCAGCTGTTTCAGGTTGATCCATCCTGTGCACTGAAGATGTACAATGTATGATGGTTAAACTTTCATTTTCAAAACTTGGACTGGTTTTACTTGTCTGATGGTGTGAATTTGGCCATTGCAATATAAGACAGACGAGCAGCATTGTTAGCTTTAAACGTGCTCAACATCCTTAACAGAAGCGTCACAAACGGATGCTGATGTGGTTGATATCAGGCTGCTCTGAACTGCCACTACATTCATCAAAAACTTGAATATTGCCGCCCCCTGCCAAATGACCCTCGTATTTGGTTCATGAGCAGAGCAAAGTTCTGGCTGTAGAACATGGCCTGTTTTCTTAATCCTTGTGTTGGACGAACAAACTAGAGGGTTTTATTCAATGACACCTCCCCTTTACTTGAGTAACTACTTATTTAAATCCAGGGTTGTTTTAAGGTTTAAAGTTTATCAGTTGTTTAAATAAGTAATGGGTGTTTTAGGTTAAAGAAATCAACCAAACAAGCCAGGAACAACTTTGAAATGTTGCTATAGGTGACATTTCCGAACTTTGCTTTGATCAAATCACATGGACTTTGTTTTATGAGCTGTCAGAAAGCAACTATGAATTCACTTTGGATAAGGATGAGATATTCATCAAGGTGTCTCAGGGCTCATAGTCCAAGTTCATTTGCAATGTTCCCCTAAGGAGGGACTGCTTTCTATGCCAGCCTTCAGCTACTTCTGGAGTCATTAGAGGATGACACTGGCACAGGACCTCTGCTCAGCCAAGATATTCTGTCTGATATCCTCCATGCCCTGTATGAAGCCTCCAGCCACACTTGGCAACTGGATTTCGGTGTCTGTTAATGAATACGTAATTGCTACTGTGCAAAGTGGAAATACAAGAGGAAATACAGCCTGATCCACCCGCTGTGGTTACCTCAGTCAGTGAGCTCCCGCTGGCTCATGTGGTGGCATGTTCTCCCACCCCCTGTGAGACTGCAGGCTATGGACCATACTTATGACTCAATAGGGTCAGACACCTTGGGATTGAATTCCCAGCTCTATGCTGGATAAAACACATATGCCCAGTTCTGCAAAAGCATCAGCTCCTCAGCACCCTGCTGCCTTTCAGCTCTACAGTAGGTATTCCATGTCAGATGCAGCATAAAGGAGCCCTCCTTCTGCTGTATCTAACATGGAATAAGCTCCTCATGTGACAAAAGACACCTCATTTTGAATCTCCAGTTCTCTCTCCCTTTCCCAGCCATGCTGTCTTTTGGGGGGGGCGGGGGAAGGGAGGTTGTCTGTTGAACAATGGGCTACCAGGTTTTGAAGAACTATCTCCTGTTATCACAGGATTAGATTTCTGAACAGTAAGGACCAACCCAAGGCTTGCCACTGTCTAGGAAGAAGTTGGTTTTGTTCTCCCGTATGACTCACTTCACATTTGTTTGCACTGTGTTATTGCCTTGTTGCTGGGCACTGTTCCAAGTGAAATAGGAGGAATTTCTCTGCTGTCTGTAGAAAATATAGGTAGGAAAGGGCAGGGTGAAGATAAGGGGAACACACAAGGTTTGTCCAGGTTTGGAAAATGTGATTTCCACCAAATGACATGTGTTAGTATGAAATGCCAGCTATACAAGAAGGACAGGAATGCTCTGCCCATGTAGCAAGCTTACAAACTGTTTGCAGCTCAGAGACCTTCAAGACGTAGAGATTTCTGTCATGCAACCAGCAAGAATTTGCCTCTTAGATCACAAACTACAAAGTGCCACTTTTGAGCCTAAGGTGAGAGAATGCCTTCTAATATTGCTCTAATATTCCAATTTATAATATTATTCTTCATTTGACTTGCTCTTTACTGATTGCAGTGGGCTCTGCACAGGTCTGTTGAAGAGTATAAAAGAAATCTGATAGTAGACAAAGCCCTTGAGCTCAAATATACTGTACTGCAACTGTGCAATGATACTGTGTGATGCCTGTTCAGAAGGGAGTATGTTCTGCTTTGTCCCTGGAAAGAAATGTCGAATGCTACGTATTGGTTTAGAGACTATAAAGTAAGTATTAAAAGAGATTTTGTCAAAAGAGATTTAAATTTCTCTATTAGCTTTACAAACCCTGCAGAACAATTCTGATAAGAGCAAAAGTCAAGGAAGAGGTATGAAAATTTCTTTGAGTTTTGCATGCAAGTGTCTTTCACCTTTTCACTATTTGAGATTAATTTTTCCCATTTCAACACATTTATGTTTCAGTGTGATCTACAAACAGACATAACTCAACATAGACAGACAGTTTGGAAAAAATATGCCATAAAACCACAACCAAAGCAAATTAACTGACTTTGCTGAGCCTAGAATGAAAACCAAAATCCAGTTCCCAGATCATGGTCATTAGGTTTACAGTCAGGTGAAAGAAATATAAGTCAGACTCCATGAAAATGAAATCAAAACCTGGTTAATGAATAATATACAGTAGATGAATGCTAGATGAAGCCCATTTTTTGTTGGACTTCTCAGAAAATCCCTATTAATTCACAGAAGTTATCTGCCTCCATCAAGGTAATTTGATTTCAGACTGCGGAAAACAACTGCAAAATCCTGGTTGTTTTAAATCATTATACATAAATAAATAATATGAAAGAAAATAAAATACATCAAACCCCCTGAAGTTCCAGAAAGGACATCATCACATTTCATTGCAAACGTATGATTTGGAGGTATAAAACCCATACCTTAGGCAGTGGTTTCCTCTGGGCGCAGTTTATGCCTCCAATAAAGACCATATTGGGCATCACAGGTCTGACGTACTCAAATACAAAGTCAAATCTCAGAAGCCAAATGGAAGCAGAGTCCACGAAGTCTATGCGGGATACATCTCTCTGAAGAACTTCAGAAGCAAACTTTAGTGCTATTTCATAGAAACCGTTACAGTACGCAGGCTCCAGGAGGTAAATCAGTGCATTTTCCACTCTCTGAAAGAAAGTCATTTGGTCAGAGTTGAAGGTAAATAGCCTGGGTATGTAGGACAGAGGACTTGGGCACCGCGGAGCATCATAGTGTAAGTTGCAAGGAAATCCTCTCATAAAGAACACATATGGAAGAGAAAAATATTGAGCCACCAGTGGTCCGCACATAAAGATGGGGTCTGTTAGGATAGCATCAAATCTGCTTTGATTCACGTACTGAAGGAGCTCCTTGTTGCTGAATAGGTTCCTGCACTGAGTAAACATCAGATGGAAAATACGTACTGAGATGTTGTATATTGCTAGGGTGTTCAGTGGGAAAGGCAGGTCCTTCAGGTGAGTGGAAACGTACTCAAAGAAGAGATTATCCAAGTCTTCTAGTGTGTAAGACACCGGGAATGCTTTCACTGTGTAGGTCTGTGCCACTCTCATACGCCAGCTTACTTCTGGTATAAGCACCACCACTTCATGTCCTCTCTCGCTGAGCTTTTCAACCAGTGGCTGCATGCTAAGCCAGTGACTTCCATCCATGGGCAATACCAGGAGTTTCCCTCCATCTGAGAGGCCAGGAAGGAGGAGGATGAAAATCCAGGCAGAACAAAGCCTCAAAGTCATGTTCCTGTGGTCAGAATAAGGACTGGGAAAGTCTCCTCCTTCAGGCTGCAGCTTGAAGATGCTTTTGAAGGAAGCTGATGGGTTTATATGCTGAGTTGGGCTGATTTGTCATAGTCTGCTAGTTAATGATTTACTGCTTTGGATTATGGGCTGTTCGTCTTCTTTTCCTTTCTCATTACTTGTGAAGCCAAGTGCAGTGACTCTTTAATGTGCTGAGTCATTGAAGCTTTTATGTTCAAGGGAGAACTAGCTCCTCAGCACGCTAGTAAGATTTCCTACAGGTC
Organism: Pezoporus wallicus; assembly: GCF_028554395.1. Classification (NCBI taxonomy): domain Eukaryota; kingdom Metazoa; phylum Chordata; class Aves; order Psittaciformes; family Psittacidae; genus Pezoporus; species Pezoporus wallicus. The sequence goes on along the minus strand of NW_026635397.1, from coordinate 518,317 downwards.
TCTTTATCATTGATGCAACCTGTCTTATGTCTTGGCCAAGTCTAAGGGAGGCAGGTTGGGTGCAAACAGCTCCACCACCACAGTAACAAATGTAAACAGCCTCAAGATATTTCCTAGATCAAGCAAGTTTGAGCTAGCAGGAATCTCCAGAGTCTACAAGGACACAAAGAAGGGACAATGAATGAGGACTCAGAGCGTTAATGCAGTTCTGACACAGCCTATGAGATGGCTCGCAGGCAGCTGAAATCTCATCAATTGCCAATACATCAAGTAGAGGCCAGATATAAGACATGTACTAACTGTGTCTTAATGACTACTACTCCCAGTACGGCTTGAACTCTTCAATAGAGACTTGGGAGTGAGCCCAGCTGTTGGATCTGACTTAGCCGAGGAGCAGCTTCAGCACAAGTGTGGGTTCATGAGAGCCATCAGCTTCTCAGTAGAGAAACTACAGGAAAAGTATCAGAGAGCAGATTTCTGTCAGGATAACTTTCCAGAAAACCCAATGTATGAGCTTCAGAGTAGGGGGAGAAGCTCTGAGGTAAAAATGAAACAAATGCCCTCAGAATCTTTGATGCTATTATAAACTGTACGGAAAAAATGACAAATAACTAAATCGTGTTCTTTCCAGGTTTATAGAAAATGCATTTTCAAATGAACATTGGGAAAATGAGCAGTTAGCAACCAATCTTTTCCACAAAAAAAGTTAATCTATATATTTTATAATGGCCACTACCCATTTGCTGCAAAGGGGTAAGCAGAGAGCTGTCAGGGACACATCCTGCCTTCCCCTCCCTTCTCCAGCAGGATACATTTGCCATCCAAACCTTGCACTGCACTTATGATAGCGAGTGCAAAGGCAAGCCCAGGTTGGGTGAAGTTAATCAGTACCTTAGAGGTGTTTCTGAGTGCTTGAGGAATTGCCAGCGGCTCCCTGAGTTGGCTTGGTTATCTGGCAAGGGCTTCTTGATGAGTTAAACTGTGCTGGTTTCAAGGGAGCACGAAATAACAGTTGCAGGTAACCAGTGCAAGAGGACAGGAGGAACTTTGAAGTTGGATAAGAAGCCGCAGAGCTGGGTGATGCCACGGAACAAATGAGCAGCCCCAATGGAGTGGGGTGTTGCAGAATGACTCTAAGAGCAGGACCATGGAGTTCTGAAGGACTGTGCAAGCAAGGCAGGGGTGGCCCCCACAGGTAGCTGGAGACCGGACCTGGAAGGAGAATGTGGAGGAAGCTGTGGGGGGCTAACCAATACTGTTGTGCCAAGAAGGAGTGGCTGAATACCACTCCTATATATGTGTGAACTGTGTCACAAATAAAGTAGAAGTTGCTTATCACCCACATTGGGTTGGCCTGTCTGCTTCTCCTCGCCGCTTACAGTGAGGCTGTGCTGGAAGGCTGCAGCAGGATCGAGGGATGCTCTGCCAGCACAACTGCTGCCTGTGGCTGTGTGGCCCTGCTGGCATGATCAGGGAATCATAGTCTCATAAAAGGGTCTGGGTTGGAAGGGACATTAAAGATCATCCAGTTCTAGTCTCCTGGGGTGTTGGGTGAAGAAGCTCCCCATGAGCCAGCTTCAATGTGCACGTGGGCCCAGAACCCCGCCGTGTGCTGGGCTGCACCCCCAGACCATCAGCAGCAGCTCAGGGAGGGGATCCTGCCCCTCTGTTGTATGAAGGGGAGAACCCCTGCTGCAGCCCTGATCCAGCTCTGGGGCAACAGCACAAGAGAGACGTGGAGCTATTGGCGCAAGGCCAGAGGAGGCCATGGAGATGCTGCGGAGGCCATGACAGCGGGCTGGGGTTGTTACACAGCACCTTCTGCCCTGTGCCCTAGGAATACAGGGACCCAGCAAACATCAGGCAGTTGCTGAGGTCCCAGGCCCAGCAATGATGGGCAGCAAGAGGTCTGGTGCCAGCGAACAGGGAGCTGCCCTGCGATGTCTCATGGGGCAGTGTTTTTGGTGCCCAAGCCAGGCATGAAGAGGAAGAGGTTGGAGACGGGAGGCAGTGCCAACTGTGGCTCTGACGGTGCAGAGCCAATGGAAGTAGACCAGCCTGAAGAGCTGGAGCAGCTGGTGGATGTGGATCCATCTAAATATCAGGAAGAGCCCACGGAGATTGATTGATTCCATCACCATCAGGAAGAAACAAAAGACCCAAGGTAACATCAAGAAAGGCCCATGGTGGCTATTCTCCACAACACCGAGGAGAAGCCATCGAGGTGGATCCACCGAAAGATGAGGAAGAGCCCGTGGAAGTCAATTCCCCCACCATCAGGAAGAAATGAAAGACCCAATGTAACACCAAGAAGGGCCCATGGTGGCTGTTCTCCGCAACATCCAGGAGAAGCCATCAAGGTGGATCCACCAAAAGATGAGGTAGAGCCCATGGAAATCGATTCCCCCACCATGAAGAGGAAACGACAGACTAAAGTTAACGCCAAGGAGGGCCCATGGTGGCTATTCTCCACAATACCAAGGAGAAGCCATTGAGGTGGATCCACCTCCCAGAGGAAAAGAGCACATGGAGCTGCATCCACTGGCAGCCAGAGGACACATGGAGGTGGATACACCCAATGGCCACAAAGAACCCATGGAGCTGGATCTACCTGCAGCCAAAGAACACCGGAGAGGCTGGTTTGCTACCATTATGCCCTGCCTGGCAGCTCCATTCTAGGCACCATAAAAGGCCTCCCGACCATAACACCCAACACTTTATTGCCTGACTTGGGAAGCTACATTAGGCTGACAAAGAAGAATAAAGATGTTTTTCTCTGTTGTTATTTCACTGAGCCATTGAATCCCAGATGTATACAGTGCAGCTTCAGATGTGTTCTTTGTGTATGGGTGTGTTTATTAACCACCTCAGATGTGTATCAAGGAAGTCAAACAGGGGTCAGTTTAATGGAGACTCTGGTGACTGAACCTACTGATAATGCAAACAGAACCCTCAAACACCACAGCCTGTGCCTGTCCAGAGCACCCCTTGGGAACAACACAAACCCTGACAGGTAACAAACACCTTCCTCTTCATGAGCACAAGGGCTGCTGGGTGCCAGGAGCGTTAAACCTATTGAGTCACCATGAGCACAGGGAAATCATGGAGCTGTTGAAGTGAGTCTGGAGGAAGCCCCAGAGATGCTGCCAGGGTTGGAGCAGCTCTGCTCTGGAGCCAGGCTGAGAGAGCTGGGCTGCTTCTGCCTGGACAAGAGAAGGCTCCTTAAGCGGGAGACCTGGAGAGGGGCTTTGGACAAGGACCTGTAGGGACAGGACAAAGAGGAATATCTTTAAGGCCCCTTCCAACCCAAACCACTCTGTAATTCTGTGATTGATCTATACCTCTGGCTTTGTTTCCCAGCAGGGCTGGTGATGGTTGGGTAGGTTTTGGTGTAGCTGGGTTGGTCCCATCTGTAGCAGCCCTATCACAGCACTGCAGCAGGAGCGGCCCCGCTCCAGGCTCTGGCCGCCGAGACAGCGCAAGCCGCAGGGTCTCCATGGCAACCTGCTCCCCTCCACCCCTCGCGGTGACTGCTGCGAGAAACTACAACTCCCAGCATGCCCTCGGGGCGGCCCCTCTGCCGGCGGGGCTACACTACGACTCCCAGCAGGCTTTGCGCCTAGGGGCCACGTTGCCGGACGCTCTTAACTTCACGTCGGTGCCCGTGCTCGGTGGTTCTTTGGCGTTCGGTGCAGGAGGAACTCTCAGTCTGTGGAACGGGAGCGGCGGCTCGGACCAGGTATGTGTAGCCCCGGAGCCGCGCCCGTCCCGGAGTGCTTTGCGCGGCGCCACAACAAAGATGGTGGCGGCCGCGGCGGTGTGAGAGGGTCTGGTTCTAGTGCTGGCGCTGAGCGGTGAGTCTGTCCTGGCCGCGGAGAAGGGGCTGTGCCTGGGAGCTCCAGCGCTGCGGGCCATAGGCGCAGGGCACCGGCTCTCGGCCTGTCGTTGGGACCGGTGACACCGCGAAAGAATACTGGGCCCATCTCCTAAGGGTGTTGGAGAGCATCTGGGAGGTCGAGAGAGGAGGGGAAAGCCGCGTGCGTTCAGCCTGCAGGCAGGAAGGCGAAAGGGAGACCGTGCTTCCTGAAAGGAGGATGTAGTAAGGTGGGGCTGGCTCTTCTCCCAGGGAACAAGGGACAGGACAATCGGAAACGGCCCCAAGCTGCACCAGGGGAGGTTTAGATGGAGCTGAGGAACAATTCCTTCCCCACAGGGTGCTCAGGCATTGGAACAGGCTGCTCAGGGCAGGGCTGGAGTCACCGTCCCTGCAAGTGCTCACACACCATGGAGACGAGGCCTCAGTGCCATGGGTTAGTGGTGGCCTTGGCAGTGCTGGGGAACGGTTGGACTGGATGAGCTTAAAGGGCTTTTCCAACTTGGTTGAGTCTGTGATTTACTGCTGTGAGGAGAGCATAGGTGCAGCCTGATTCTGGTAGGGCATGCACTGGGGTAAGATGAGAGGTGCCAGGCCCAAGCTGCAACACAGAAGTGTCCCATCAGAGGTAATAAATATAAAGCAGGGACTTAGGGATCTCCTTATGTTGAGTTATCCTAACTTTGGGAAGGGCAAGGCCCTATTAAACAATGTGGTGTAAATTATCCTAGCTTTGTGAGCATGTTGAAGCAGAGACATAATCCAGAGATTGGTTCTAATTTATGTATTATTTTTAAGGGAAGGAAGCTGTTGGCAATGCTTTGAAGATTCAGGAATAAGGAGTGAGGGAGGATTTGGCACTGTCCTGCTGAAGTGGTTCTCTGGAGCGGTGGGTGGGTAGGTGGGTACAGCAGACTGTCAGTTTATTGCTGTCTCCTAGATACGTGCCTCTTTATAGTGAACAAGCCTATTGGGAAGAAGCTGTTGTGCATTCCAGTGGGGAAAAATGGGAAGGGTTATAATCTGTGGATGGTTAAATGACACCTGCCACTAGACCAGGTTACTCCAAGTCCCATCCATCCTGGCCTTAAGGAACTTCTTAATGTTCATTAAGAAGTATCTCCAGCCATGTTGTTATGTTTTGTGGGGCTTATAAGAGGACATCTACTGTAGGAAGTACTGAAGAAGTGTTCTAGAACAAGCGGAGTGAATCCTGCCATGCTTCTTCATAGTCAGCTGCTCTGAGCATACTATTTTGCCTAAAAAACTTCTACTTGGGAAGGATTAAATGTGCTTAATGTAATGCTATTTTATACAAAGAGTTTTAGGATGTCCTGTGTTCATCTGTAACAGTCATTTTCCTCCTTCTTAGTAGCTGGTGCAATGCTGTGTTTTCAGCTTCAGCCTGAGAACAACACTGATAACACACCAGTGTTTTTAGTTGTTGCTAAGTTTTGCTTACTCTGATGAGGGACTTTTCAGCCTCGTGCTCTGCAGTGAGGAGGGGCACGGGAAGCCAGGAGGAAGCAGAGCCAGGACTCCTGACCCAAACTAGCCAAAGGCTATTCCATACCACAGCACATCATGCCCAGGATAGAAACTGGGTGCACTTACCGGGAAGGGCTAGATCACTGCTTGGGTCAGAGGAGGTAGATGAGGATAATGGAAGATGGGGCAAGTTCAGTTGTAGGAATGAAAATGTCTTGGGAAGAAATGTCTGAGTGGAATATGGTAAAGGTCTGTAAAATTGCCCATGGAGTGAGGGTTAACAGGGGAATGACTGTTCACTGCTTCAAGATAACTCACTGCTAATGCAAGAGCTACAACCATATGAAGTTATGGGGTGCTCAAGTACAAACCAAAACGGAACTGGCTTTGGGAGTCCTGGTACATGTTAAGAGTTTTCAAAACTTCCAAAAGTGAGTGGAAAAACTTCCATAATAATTAGTGACATTGAATTTCTGGCTCAATCGTCTGGAAGCAAAGATAATATTTTCATAGAAATAATCAAAAATACAGTGCTGTTTTTCCACTTACCTTATGGCCAATAGTAGGGACATATTATTTGTGCACATAGATTTGTTGAGAGAGTGATTGAGTGTTCAACAGTTTGAGAGGCTTTACACACCTTTCCCACAGGGAACAGGGCAACTTGAACACTAGTTAATGCTGGATGTTTAGAAAGACCTGTTTGTTTTGCTGTCTATGATTTTACTGATCCAGATTGAAATGTGATCTATTTGCTTCTGGTTAAAAGGCTGTTCAGGCCTCTGCTAACATAAATGCTTTGAATTCACCCTGTTTTTGTTAAATTAGTGCATGCTTTTATATCTGACATTAATTTTTAGAATGAATAGAATGAGATGAAACACGTTCTTCAGTCAGGGCTGAGAGGTTCATCTTGGAGGATTAGAGATGGGTGCATTCAGTTGTCTTTTTTTATAGTAAACACATTGTTTCATATTTTTAAAGGACTCTTTTGCCTTCACAATGTTTGGGGATTTATTTGAAGAGGATTTTTCCTTTATTTCCAACAATCATTGTGGGAAAGGGAAGAAATCAAAGCCCAGAGATTTCGAGCCTCCAGCTCCCAGGGATTTCACCAACCTAAGTGGTATCAAAAACCAGGGTGGGACCTGCTACCTCAATTCCCTTCTGCAGACCCTGCTTTTCACACCTGAATTTCGAGGTAATGTGTCCAAACTGGTCTTAAAATAAGGTTGGAATTGATATTTTACAGTGGCTTGCATTTGTTAATGGTGAAGAAACACTGCAAACACAGAAAGGTTATTGTTATCTTTAAAGTGTTGTTCCTTTTTCTTAATGCAGCCCCTGATTCATGAGAAGATGCTTTGCCATTAAACAACTTCATGCTTAATTCTGCTTGATTGTTGTAGCTTGAACCAGTTGCAAAGTTGAATGATGTCCAGAAATGTTAAATGTTTCAGTTGCCAAAAATATATGGCAGTTAAAACACAATAAATTTCTAAAGAGGGGATATTGTCTTCTTTCTAAATAGGCATTTTTCTTTCCAATTGCAGAAGCACTCTTCTCTCTAGGACCTGAAGAACTTGGGACTCTGGATGATAGCAGTAAGCCAGATGCAAAGGTATTTAACTTTTTATTCTCATTAGCCACAGCTGAATGTTGATTCGTAGAATCACTGAGTGGTTTGGGTTGAAGGGAACTTAAAGATTGCCCAGTTCCAAACCCCTGCCACAGGCAGGGACACCTTTCCCTAGAGGAGGTTGCTCCAAGCCTGTGTCCAACCTGGCCTTGAACACTGCCAGGGATGGGGCAACCACAGCTTCTCTGGGCACCCTGTGCCAGCGCTTCAGCACCCTCACAGGGAAGAGCTTCTGTCTAAGAGCTCATCTCAGTCTCCCCTGTTCTGGCAGGTTAAAGCCATTCCCCTTGTCCTGTCCCTACAGGCCCTTGTCCAAAGCCCCTCTCCAGGTTTCCTGTAGCCCCTTTAGGCACTGGAGCTGCTCTAAGGTCTCTCCTTAAGGAGCCTTCTCTTCTCCAGGCTGACCCAGCCTAGCTCTCTCAGCCTGGCTCCGTAGGAGATACTTGTCACCAATTTAAATAAAAATCTAACTAAATAATGTGTGCAGCCCAGATGCCTGCACTCAGCCTCTCTGAAGGTTTAACAGCTTGCCTGTGCACAAGGTGGAACAGGACTGGAATTTAATCCCTGTTTCAAAAGTGCTTCCTAAAGCTGATTACAAATTTTCATTCCTTAATTCTCAATTTAAACTGATGCAACTGGTTGCTTGGAAAACGTATTTCTTTGCAAATCCAAGATAACTATAGGGAGCTGATCAATGTAACATCAGCTTGTGATGTGAACTGTTCTCCTTCCCATCTTGTATGGTGTATGTGTCCCACCCAACCCCTTACTGACCAAGGAGTAGCATATATTAAATCTGTATGTCATGATGCCTTGCAGCTCTGTTGTTGGGGTTTACTATTATGGCAAATAGCAGAGAAAGTTGTCCTTTTTTTGCTATAGTGATGAATTAATTTAATCCTTGCAGATCTGCAAAACCCATCTTCCATGGCTGTATTTGGCCGAGTATGGTGAAGCCTAGATTTTTGGGAGCAAGCTCTGATGTTTTGTTCTGAATTGAGTAACCTGTGTTCTAAAAGCAATAGACAGTGATGGTTTAGTACATGTTTTGTATGAAATGATTTTTCTCTTTATTGAAATAAAGGGTTTGAGGACCTTTTCTCATCTCTTGGTTATATTTTGGGGTTTGTTTCTAGGTTCGAATAATACCATTACAACTTCAGCGGTTATTTGCTCAGCTTTTGCTATTGGACCAGCAGGCTGCATCTACAACAGACCTTACAGAGAGCTTTGGCTGGAACAGTCATGAGGTACAATCACAGTCAGTGACACCAGCACTGAGAACTTCTCCTGAATGAAGATTTATTTTCTTTTCTAAGTCTAATATTTAAGAAATATCTTAAAATACTTCAGGTTGTGGAGATAGCATTGAATTGTATATACATGAACAGTATTGTACATGGGTGGGAACTGGATTGAGGGCAGCCCTGAGGAGAAGGACTTGGGGGTGTTGGGTGAGGAGAAGCGCACCATGACCTGGCTTCAGTGTGCGCTTGAGCCCAGAACTCCCCCGTGTGCTGGGCCGCATGCCCAGAGCGTGAGCAGCAGCTCAGGAAAGGGGATCCTATCCCTCTCCTGTGCTCTGGGGAGACCCCCCCTCTTCAGTCCTGATCCAGCTCTGGGGCAACAGCACAAGAGAGACGTGGAGTTGTTGGAGCGAGTCCAGAGGAGGCCATGGAGATGCTGCGAGGGCTGGAGCAGCTCTGCTCTGGAGCCAGGCTGAGAGAGCTTTGCTGGTTCAGCCTGGAGAAGAGAAGGCTCCTTAAGGGGAGACCTTAGAGCAGCTCCAGTGCCTAAAGGGGCTGCAGGAAACCTGGAGAGGGGCTTTGGACAAGGCCCTGTAGGGACAGGACAAGGGGAATGGCTTTAACCTGCCAGAACAGGGGAGATTGAGATGAACTCTTAGGCAGAAGCTCTTCCCTGTGAGGGTGCTGAGGCGCTGGCACAGGGTGCCCAGAGAAGCTGTGGTTGCCCCATCCCTGGCAGTGTTCAAGGCCAGGTTGGACACAGGGGCTTGGAGCAACCTGCTCCAGTGGAAGGTGTCCCTGCCCATGGCAGGGGTTTGGAACTGGATGAGCTTTAAGATCCCTCCCGACACAAACCATTCTGCGATGTACATACCAGTTTACAGCAAGCAACAAAAGAAATTTGGTGTTAGATACAATTTCAGTATCTTTTCCTTTGTGTTTTTTTTTCAGGTTATTATTCAACAGTAATTAGGGGCCTTGTCCTCAAATACTTGATATTCTTCTCTGAATTGAACTTTGTAACTCATCTTAGGGTTTAGTCTCAATCCACCCAAGTGAAAGTGTCCTGTGTGGGTTGTAGTTTATATTCTTGTAGCAACTCGAGCATATCTAAATTAAGAGTAACAATAACAAAGGTAGCAATTTACTACTCAAGGAAGTAAATGCATTGGTAGTCATTGTGGCAGCTGTCTTTGTCACACTTAACATACTTAAGCAATAAGGAAAGCAGATGACACTGTTGAAGTTTGTTTCTGTTTCATCCTGCAGGAGATGAGGCAGCATGATGTGCAGGAATTGAATCGGATCCTCTTCAGTGCTTTGGAAACATCCCTTGTGGGGACTTCAGGTCATGACCTTATTAACCGACTGTACCATGGGACTGTTGTCAACCAGATTGTATGTAAAGAATGCAAGAACATCAGTGAGAGACAGGTAAAGCCACACAATGCTCCAGGAGTGGTGTTCAGTCCCTTGAAGATCCTTTCAAAGTTCTTGGGGTTTTAAACTCCAAAAATCAGGACATCTTTCTTGAGTGTCACTGGTGGCCTTGTTGAACCTGGGTACTGTGTATTGGTTAGGGCACTGCACACTTGAACACATGACTATTATGCATGACTTTAAGTCTTGGCTGGCATTCTCTAAACCTCCTACATCAATCTGACTTAGAGGTGACAAAACAAGTGGTGTTGCATCTTCTGAGTTTGCAAGCATTGCCTTTAGTAGATGTAGTTAGCAGAGAGCTGAACAGTGAGGTAACAACAGTAACACATTTCTTTATAGTCTTTTGTGCTTCCTATAATTTTAAAAAGGTGTGTTTTACCTTCTTTTTCTCTTGTACTTCTGCATAGGAAGATTTCTTAGACCTAACTGTGGCAGTAAAAGGTGTTGCTGGCTTGGAAGAGGCCCTGTGGAACGCATATGTAGAAGAAGAGCACTTTGAGAATGAGAACTTGTATCGATGTGGAGCCTGTGATAAACTTGTTGAAGCTTCCAAGGTAATGCACTGGTGATTCTCAATGTTCAGTTTGCTAGCAGGAATTCTGTTTCCATTGCTGTGTCTGGCTTTGGGCATTGCTTTGACTATTTCAGAGCTAAAAGATCCACTAGATCGTAAAGAAAAACGTAAAACAGATCCATATAATGAAAACCAGGGAAATTCTCCCATTTGGGCTCTTCATGAGAGAGGAAACTAATGAACAACTGTTGCTGTGCACAGTGAAATGGGATCTGTTGATTCAGCTATTGCCATGTTCCCCTGACACTGAACAAGTTCTTCCAGTGATAAAGTAACATTTTGGTAGGTGTTTTCAGTATCATCTATAGTGCTAGAGCCTTCAGGTGGATAAGAATGTCTTCATGCAAGGAACCTTCCAGCTCTTCTAATGTGTAAGACGCTGTGTATGTTTTCACCATGTAAGCCTGTGCCACTCTCATCTACCAGCTTACTTCTGGTATAAGCACCGCCACTTCATGTCCTCTCTCGCTCAGCTTTTCAACCACTGGCCACATGCTAAACCAGTGACTTCCATCCATGGGCAGTACCAGGAGTTTCCCTCTATCTGAGAGGTCAGGAAGGAGGAGGATGAAAATCCAGGCAGAGCAAAGCCTCAAAGTCATGTTCCTGTGGTCAGAATAAGGACTGGGAAAGTCTTCTCCTTCAGGCTGCAGCTTGAAGGAAGCCGATGGGTTTATATGCTGAGTGGTCTGCTTTGTGATTCACTGTCTTTCCCTTCTAGTGAATGATTTACTGCTTTCATCTGTCCTCAGCTATGGGTGAGATCTGTTGGTTTTGGGTTGTGTTTTCCTCATTACTTGTAAAGCCAAATACAGTGACCCCCTTTTCCTGTGCTGAATCATCAAAGTTTTGTGCTCAATGGAGAACTGTTGACCTTAAGCCTGTGGTGTTCACTGAGAGTGGTCTCCAGGAGCTCAGGGACATCCACACTGGAATACTCGTCTCTGCCTAATTCCCTGCCTTCACCCCTGGTAACCCTGGGAAAGCTTCAGATGCTTGACACTTGCTGACATTGGTATTCTCCAGAGGAGTTGTATTTGTGACACTTAGTGCTTGTGAAATGGTGGCCTGGCTGCTAACACTGGTAACTGTCTGTATGTCAGTGCAGCCTGCAGCATCCTCGTGCTGACAGCTTGGCCTCTTTGTTGCTTTACAACAGTTCGGACTGGTTTCCCCAACACAATCATTAAATTAAAGACTTCTTATGTGACTTGTCGTCTGTCCCCTTGGCCAGGGAAGGGCAACCTAATGAAAGATTTATGGGACTTCTAGGTCTTTGAATTGCACTTACCCAGAAAAAGTGGTATTTGGTTTTCTTCTGTGCTAGTTTTTCATGTCATGTCCTTTTTTCCTATTATTCCCACTATTTTTTGTGAAGGGAAAGCAAGCATAGGCTGTTAGTGCACTCTGCCTTCGATATACTTTGCCCTCTTCACAACAAGAAAGCTCTTTGCTCTACTGCTGGGATTCTTCTGCAGCAGGATGAGTGTAATCCAGACCTTGGAGCCCTCTGGATACGGGAGCGGGTTCAAAGGCAAGCTGAGGCCAGGCAAGTTAATCAGTGACTCATGGCTTGGTTGCAAGGGCTCTGTTGAGTTAAACTTTGCTAGCGTCAAAGGAGCACAGGGTAAATTGCTTACTTCTTACATGTGCTCGTGCAGTGGGAGCTCCGAACTTGGGTAGGAAGCCACATAGCTGGGGGATGCCGAGGTGTGGATGGACAAGGTCAATGGAGAGGAGCTGTGCTGAAAGGCTGGATAAGGGAGGAGGGATGTTGTGTCAGCACGAGTGCTGCCTGTGGCTCTGCTGGTGCAGTGCATGTGATCATCGTAGGCTCTAGTGATAAGAGGGTACTCTGGCAGGAGGTGAGCTGCCAACTGGGTCATTCCAGGGTTGTTGGCAGCATTAGGAAGCCCAACAGTGTGCCCACCTGCCCACAGCTAGCCTGTTTCAAAGGCAAGATGACCCATACCAACCCACTCCATTCATCCCTCCCTGCAGTACTCTGTGGGTCTGCATGTTATTCTTCCCCCTTTTTTTGTCTTGGCCTCTAGAGATACGAGTTTAAGAATCTCATGTTCCAGAATTGATCAAATATCCATGTTACAGTCTGATTTTTCACCCTGACTTTGGGAGAACTTGCAAAATCCTTTGTTGCCAGTAAGCTCTGCAATGTAGTCTTCACAAGTGATGCAAATAGAATACCTAATTCAAGGGATTTCTAATGCATATGTGTATTCCTGGGAGGCTATCTGTTATGTCTCTGCAAATGGAGAGTTGGTTGGAGACATTGGAAGGGCTCAGAAGTGTGTTCACTGAATCCACACATTCAGAGGTGATACAAGATGGTTGGTTTCATTTCACACCAAGGTTCCTTATGTACTCATGCCTGAAGTTATTTGATCTTGGTTGATGTTTTCCATATTAAAAGGGATTATGTTGGCTTTCCTTCCTTGAAGGTCCTCTTCTGTATAAATGAACTTTTAAATCTTGCTTGGTTGCTCTGTGCCTGGCTGTAGGGATGTTGTGGGTCCAGGTTGGCCCTGAGCACTGCCAGGGATGGGGCAGCCACAGCTTCTGTGGGCACCCTGTGCCAGTGCCTCGGCACCCTCACAGGGAAGAGCTTCTGCCTAAGAGCTCATCTCAGTCTCCCCTGTTCTGGCAGGTTAAAGCCATTCCCCCTTGTCCTATCCCTACAGGCCCTTGTCAAAAGCCCTTCACAGAGAAGAGCTTCTTCCTAAGATCTAATGCAAACCTTCCCCTGCCAGTTGGTGACAGGGGCTGGGAAGATGCTATTTACTCCAACGTCACAAGCTCAGGGTTTTGAGGCAATTGCTTCTTAGGGAAGATCCAAGAAAATCCTCACACCAAAAACCTGTAGGTTACGGAAATGGAGTTATTGAGTAGAATTTCAGCAACATCCTCCTTCATTTTCTGTAGCAGGATAAAGGGTAGGAGTGGTGATGACCATTTGAGGAAGTTGTAAGGTTTAACAGAGGGGAAAGATGTGCATTGCTTTTAGGATGTGTAGTTGGGAGGGAAATTGGAATAGGGAATTGAGAAGACATTTTAAAACTGAATACACTGCCTTCTTGTAATGAAGCTTTGTTAAAGAATAGCTGGGCGCAGCAAGGTGGAAACCCTCCTTTGTTCTGACTGTGCTGACAGTGTGTTTAAATTGCTTTCCAGTCTGCTAAGCTGCGCAAGCTGCCACCCTTCCTCACCATCTCTCTCCTGAGATTTAACTTTGACTTTGAGAAGTGTGAGCGATACAAGGAGACGAGCTGCTACACATTCCCCAGCCAGATAAACCTGAGGCCTTTCTGTGAACAGGTTTGTACTGTTACGCTTGTTGGAGTTTCTATGTACTCAGCTGGGAACTAATATCTCAAGGTCAAGTTCTGTTTTAGTTGGCATTTTGTCAGGGAAGGGTATTCAAGAAGCTTTGTGGGCTTCTTCTCTGTCCCTTATTCTAAATCTTTGGAATTCCGGTTTGTTTTCAAAAGGCCATTTTCTGACTGAGTGGGAAGTACCTTGTATTTATGTGAGGGGAAAGGGTGTAATCATTACTTGGAGCTTAATTTGACATTCCCTTGAAAGGAAGTTTATCACCTGGAAATGAAATCCAATTGGTTTTTGTATTGGCATTGCCTGATAACATCATGGAGAAATTTAGCTATGTTTTAATACGGTTTATGTGCTTGGAGTTATCTGATTTTTCTGAAGGATCTGTCTTTGCATCATATCTCTGTATTTTGATTATAAATAGAGCTTTAAAATATATAAAGTATATACTTCATGAAGGCACTAGTATTGAAAAAGACATTTTCTTACTGAGATGTTGCAGTACAAGCTTGCAAACTTCTGTGTTTGCATTTGAGGAAGGTCTTTCCCCTCCATGTGCTTTGTGTATATAAATGTGTTGCTTGTTTTTCTCTAGTCTTTGCAGCAAAATAAGCCTGGTTTAGAGCAAAGAGGTTGAGGTATTCCCTTATTTACAGCAATATGTCATTGTTTTAGACCTTGAATTTCCAATGTTGTTCAGAATCATGCTTAGAAGGTTGCTTAAGGAGCCTGTGTCCTGGTCCATGGTTTGTGTCAGTCCAGACATGTGTTTCTCAGTGCTGAAAAGCTGTTTTAATCTGCACATGCAAACGCACCTTGAGAAGTTCCTGAAGCGATGCTGATGGTGTAAAAGTGGCCTTGTGTGAAAGACTTACTGATGTGTTATTGTTACTGTTATTGTTTTTCTTTTTAAAGACTGAAATGGATGACTCAGAGTACATGTATGAGCTCTTCTCTGTTATTATACACAAAGGTGGCTGCTATGGAGGACACTATCATGTTTATGTCAGAGATGTGGATGAACTAGGAAACTGGCAGTTACAAGTAAGTCCTAAAGGCTTTTTTTTACCTTGCTTGATAGGTCTCATTATTCAGAAAAGCATTAAGAGGTAATGGATGAAGTGTACATCCAAATAATTAACATTTGAGTCAGGCGTTTGGTCTCTTCCCTCATGGAGAAGGCTCGTTTTGCACAGTATACAATGTCTGTCAAGATTTTGTCGCAAACTATAGCTTTCTGATTTGCTGAACTGTCTCGCATAGAAGTCATGGAATTGCAAAGTGATTTGAGTTGGAAAGGAGCTTAAGATCATCCAGTTCCAACCCCCTGCCATGGACAGGGACACCTTCCACTAGAGCAGGTTGCTCCAAGCCTCTGTGTCCAACCTGGCCTTGAACACTGCCAGGGATGGGGCAGGCACAGCTTCTCTGGGCACCCTGTGCCAGCGCCTCAGCACCCTCACAGGGAAGAACTTCTGCCTTATCTCCAACCTGAACTCTCCCAGTTTCAGTCTGAACACATCACCCCTTGTCCTATCACTCCAGTCCCTGATGAAGAGTCCCTCTCCAGCATCTTTGTAGTCCCCAGACACTAAGGACACCAGAATTGCACACAGTGCTGCAAGGCAGGGGTCTCGGGCTCAGTTTTTCCTTCCCACATGAATCCTATCTTTACTCAAGACCAGCACATTTATTGTGGTGGATGACTCCAGATGCCTGTCTGTAAATATCACAAATGCTCTTTTTTTTTTTTGTTTAAGAGAATAAAAATAGATTCTGAAAGCCACAATTCAGTCCATAGCAGGTGGCAGAGGCAGCTTATCACAACTGCTTCCTACTCTGAAATTATGTCTGCTAACTTTAACAGACTATAATGAACCCCCAGTCCTTGCATGTGAAACAATGCTATTTGCGAGTCTTCTTTTTCTTTTACAGGAAGAAGAGGATAAGGTGATTGAAGATAAGGCTTTAAGAGATACTGAAAATGCCAAAGAAATAGAAAATCCATTGGCAGTCTTAAAAGGGATTTTGTCAGAGGTATGGTATGTAAAGAGTTTATTCCTTTGATTTTGATATTGGGGAACCTAGGAGGTGGTGGTAGTGTTTGCACAAGTGGGCAGGTTTAAGTGTACAGAACTCTTCAGAACATTGTAAAGCATATAAAACTTGTAACTTAACCTGCTTTAATGCTAGCAAGTGGTTCTTCATGCACTAAAGGGTCCTTTTTGAGTATTTAAGTATTTACTGAAGCTGTTGCAAGAGGTGATGTGACCTTGGCTTGTTAACAAACAGGACTGAGTGAAGCACTTCAGAACTGGATACTTGTGTGTGTCCCTTGGCTTTTGTAGCCTTTGTTATCCTCATTTACAATTTTGTTTTTTGTAGGAAGAAGCTAAACAAATTCCTGTGGATCAATTGGGGCAGAAATTATTGGAGAAGAAAGGGGTGTCCTGGAATAAGAAGTACCGAAAGCAGTATGGACCATTACGAAAGGTAATGTGCATGTATTTGAGTTTCTTTTGTACTCTTTAACATCACTTTCCATTTCTATTCCTATTTGAATAGTAGTAGGATGATAATTCTGGTCCTTGGACTAGCAAGGTAGAAGATCTCAAAAAGAGGTCACTCTGCTCTGCTCTTGTGAGACCCCACTTGGAGCACAGCCTGCAGTTCTGGTGTCCTCAGCATAAGAAGGACATGGAGCTGTTGGAGCAAGTCCAGAGGAGGGCCACGAGGATGATCAGGGGCTGGAGCAGCTTCTGTATGGAGCCAGGCTGAGAACATTGGGGCTGTTCAGTCTGGAGAAGAGAAGCTGTGTGGAGAACTCAGAGCAGCTTCCAGTGTCTGAAGGGAGATACAAGGGTGCTGGGGAGGGACTCTTCATCAGGAACCGGAGTGATAGGACAAGGGGTGATGGGTTCAAAGTGAAACAGGGAAGTTCAGGTTGGAGATAAGGCTCTTCCCTGCGAGGGTGGTGAGGCGCTGGCACAGGGTGCCCAGAGAAGCTGTGGCTGCCCCATCCCTGGCAGTGTTCAAGGCCAGGTTGGACACAGGGGCTTGGAGCAACCTGCTCTAGTGGATGGTGTCCCTGCCCACCGCAGGGGGTTGGAACTGGATGAGCTTTAAGGTCCCTCCCAACCCAAACCAGTCTGGGCTTGTATGAAATGCATGTGGAAGCATCATAAACCCAAGTTTGAAGTGGTGGAGTTTGTGTGTCAATTTGAGGATGAATCAGGTGAAGTAGATAATTCAGGTTGCTTATATTGAAAAATGGGTTTCTTTTTCATCTTGCTTTTGCTTTTGTTTTAGTATCTGCAGAATCATCTTCAGATTTTTCAGTTCAGCCCTGATGAAAACAAGGTTGGTCTGAAGGAAAAACACAAGCTCGCGGTTAAGTCAGATTTTCAAGGCGGAGATCTCCAAAGCCCTCTTCAGAAGAATGATGTCCAGTGGGACTCAAAGAAAATCCCTGCAAGGCTAAAGGACAGTTCTGCTGGTTGTCATTGGTTTGACCTGAATGATTCCAAAGTTCAGCCCATCAAGGAAAAGGATATTGAGAAACAATTTGAGGGGAAAGAGAGTGCCTACATGCTGTTCTATCGCAAATCTCAGTTACAAAGGCCACCTGAAGGTACGCAAAGCTCATCTTGATGTTCTAAGGGCTAACTTCATTGGCACTTTGTTTTCGGGAGGGCAAAGGCTGTTGGGCATATCGGTGCTTTGCAAGAACTGAAGGTAGAGATTTCCTTCTGGTAATCATTTGAAGAAAGGGTTAACTGAAGAACACAAGGTTACCTCCAAGGAGGTGGTGGCCAATTAGTTGGCTGTAGCTGACTTTAGGCCAGGTTGGACGGGGGTTCGAGCAGCCTGCTCTAGTGGAAGATGTCACTGCGTGTGGCAGGGGGTTGGAACTGGAGGAGCTCTAAGGTCCCTTCCAACCCAAACCAGGGTGGGATTCTAACATCTCTTTCTAGACCAAATATAATATGTTGCTAACAGTGTTGATATATTTGTTTCCCTTAAGGAAAAATTGCTGGGATGAAGTTAAATCATCTTGCAGTTTAATTTCCTCTGTTAGGAAAGGATGCAACATTATGGCTCTGAATTTTCAATGGTTACCATTGAAATATCATTGTAATATCTCATCTTGATCACTTGTTTGCCAAAACACGTGTTGAGCTGCTGCGGTCAAACTAACCTATTGTATTTTTTGCAGCACGAGGAAATCCAAGGTACAAAATACCCACGCACCTTCTGAATGAAATGAATGCTGCTAATACTGAGCTGCAAAAAAAGAGGTATATTTATGTAGCTGTACCAGTCTCTTGAACAACTTTGTTAATCTGCAGATCTCCAAAGGGACTTAAATTGAATGAAACTCAAAGTAGAGCCAGATGCAAGAGGGTTTGAGATGAGGTCTTAGGTTCAAAGTGAAACAGGGGAAGTTCAGGTTGGAGATAAGGCTCTTCCCTGTGAGGGTGCCGAGGCGCTGGCACAGGGTGCCCACAGAAGCTGTGGCTGCCCCATCCCTGGCAGTGTTGAAGGCCAGGTTGGACACAGGGGCTTGGAGCAGCCTGCTCTAGTGGAAGGTGTCCCTGCCCATGGCAGGGGGTTGGAACTGGATGAGCTTTAAGGTCCCTTCCAACCCAAACCAGGCTGGGATTCTATAAGGATATAGGTATAAAGAGGAAGGCATGTCTGTGCTTGTGCTGAATCAGTGTCACTGCACTTGTTCTTTCTCTGCCTTTGGACAGAGTACTGATCAGCAACACAGTCTGAAAACCCCTATAACCTCCACATCCCTAAAGATCAAGTTTGTCATAATGTTTAGAAATGTTGACTAAGTTGTAGAACTACCCAGAGCATACTCTTAAGAGCACTTATGTGGAGGATGTCTCTGTATTACACATCATCTTTGAACACCTCTTTGCATACCTCTTGAAGAAGCACAGAATGTGGCAGTCAGTTTAGCCATGAGGGTAACAGTTCAGGCCACAGAAGCATCTCTGAGATAAGACAGCCATTTGTTGGGGTTAAATTCCCCGCCTTACTCTTGTGTTCCTCTTCTCAAGAGCGGAATGTGATTCAGCCAACAACGGCATTGATTTGCACCTCCACTTGAGCTCATGTTATACATTTCACAATGGGGCTTTGCACCCTGCTCTTACTTGGAAAGAGAGTGTTGTGGATTTGACTATCGATAGAAGGAAAACACTAGGAGACCTTCGGCAATCAATATTCCAGGTATTTGCTGTATTAAATGAACTCGGATCCTTAGTTTTCACTTGGGCCACAAGGAGATTTCGAGATGTATTTGTGCTGCAATTTTTATCTCATTGAGAAGTTTTCAACAGTAAAGGTAGTTAGAGGGGGACTAAAAGCCCAATTTATAACATGCTTTTTCAGAGAGATTTACATCAAAGCTAACTCGGTGTCAGGAACCGCTGTTTGCTTTCCTTGTACCTCCCATTCTCATTAGTGTCCACTCGAAGCTACTTTTGTCTCTCTGGTGACAGGCCTGAAAGGCCGAGTCCGAAGCGCTTGAGTGTTTCCTGCATTCCTGGCCTGGTTGAGATAAATCTCTGTAACTTGTTACTCATCACCCAGTGAGCTTGGTAGCCAGGCTGCAGCAGTGCTTAGTGGAGTTGTAATGCTGAGTGCTGTGAGTTATTGCTTGCTGGCAGTTTATTTCTTTGACTCCTTTTATTCTTCCTAATTAGATATTGGAATCTTGGGAAGGAGACATGATCCTCAGTATTGCCAAGCCTTTACCAGCAGGACTACATCTTTACCAGATACTTGATGGTAAGACAAGGCTCCTATGTTATTTACATGCTGTATTTCTGCAGATATTGAGCATTTCACATGTAAACCAGTTTGGAGATGTGTATTACTGGACATTGAGTCTTCACACTCAAACTTAGGTGCAAATCCACTGCAGTTAAATTATTTAGGATACTCTTGTTAGTGAAATGAAGGGATTTGAGACTTGCTTGTATGTAATCTTGGTTGTGAAATACAACGTGACTGCAGATCTTATCCAAGTTAAACATACTTGCTGACAAAAATAGCAATTACGTGTTTTAATCTTGATTTGCTTATGAATGTTTGCTTTCATACTATTTACCTAGTAGGTAACATAAAAGAGAGGAGCCAGGGTGACACAAAAGAAAAGCATAGGTTAGACTTAAGCTGAAGTTGGAATTCTGTAAAGGAAGAGGCTTACATAAAGAGTACATTGAGTAATTAGGCTTTTAAAATGCATGAGTTTTGTCTCTGCTTTTACACTGTTGTGCAATTCCGAGGGTTTCTCTTCAAAAGCCATTTTAAGATTTTGTAGTCTTTGTGGTGTGTTTCAGAGAATGAGGGTTCTACCAGCACATAACCAACTTCCCATGATGGTGACTGCAAAATAGAGAGGCACTCATAGCTGCTGTCAGTATTCCTCCATGTGCTAGTGTGGTTCTTTAAATGACAATCTAAATCTGACTTACTGTAGGAAGGTAAAGGAAACTGCAGCAGGAGCATTAATATTTCAAAGAATGGGCTTGGAATGTACAGTGTGCAAATCCGTATTAAATCCAACCTTTTCATTTTAGGTCCATTGATTCACTGTTCAGTCTTATGTAGGTAACTCCGACCAAGCAGCTTTGCCAAGTGCTCACTTGGGCCTCACTTTGCAAAGGAAATGGAATTCAAACCTTTGTGCTGTGGCCCCATTTATTTGGTGAGAGTGCTGTAGGGGTGTGTACCTGCTTGTGGGGCCCTTGCTGCATGGGTGAACCCTAACTTACCCACCCTAAATTCTGACCACACAAGCTTTTGTACTGATACACTTGAGCCAGAGTACAATGTGCCAGTATATTTGAGTTCACCAGCTGACCCTGTTTGTCTGTTTTGTGGGGGGCAAGAACCTGACGATTTCCTTGTTTTTAGGAGATGAACTGACACTGGATGGCATTGGGCTGGCTGATGGAGCAGATGTCTTTGTGTGGAATGGAAAAGAGGTAAAAGAGCCAAACACCTTCTCTGCTTGTCTGGTCTGAAGAGATTAAGATGTAGATACCCACTGCCAGTTACATCAGAGGATGTTCTGGAAACATCTGGTGCCTCTTGGATGGAGATGGGTTGATAGTAATGCAATAACAAAAACTTATGCCCTGTAGTGAATTCTTTACTATGGAGATGGTGAGGCCCAGGTTGCCCAGAGAAGCTGTGGCTTTCTCATCCCTGGCAGTGTTCAAGGTCAGGTTGGACACAGGGGCTTGGAGCAACCTGCTCTAGTGGAAGGTGTCCCTGCCTGTGGCCAGGGGTTGGAACCAGATGAGCTTTAAGGTCGCTTCCAACCCAAACCAGGCTGGGATTGTATGATTTCAAATATGAGACCTGTCAGTGATTACTTCTATATATGATCTCCCTGAAATGCTACACTACTTCTTTAGTGTTACAAATTCCTTTTAATGGTAAGGCTTCTGCTTGACTTTCACATGCTTGTAGTACAGCATTTTATCCTATCTCTGTAATGGAAACAAATGTTAGACCTAATAAAATACTAAATATTAGATCTAGATTATGCTTTGCTGAGATAGGTTGGATCAGATGATTCTTGAGGTCCCTTCCAGCCATTCTATATTTCTAAAGTCCCTTCCAGCCATTCTATATTTCTAAAGTTCTGTGATACTTTCAAAGGACTTCTGTTGTAGAAGTATGCATTTTCTTTCTGATCTGTCAAAAAATCCTAACACAAACCAGCCCCAAACCAAAAGAAAACATCTAGTAAGAGCCATTCTTGTCCTGGTTGTACTTATGGTATGCTCTTCACTATTCCAGCTTCCTGCATGATTCAATTGTCTTCAGCAAGGAACTGTATTCTTTGCCTAGGTTGAGTATCGGAAAGGCCAGATTTTGAAGTCTAACTCTCTTGATCTGCCTCAGTCACAGTTTTGGGTAGTTCTTTAATAACCTGAAGGGCTGAATTCCTCTCTTTTTAATCTGATAGAGACCAAGTATTTTTATATGCAGACTTGGAACAGCTAAGGAACAGACCTTAGCATTATGCTTTCTCTTCCCAATACCTCTGAGTTACTCCAGTTGTTTGTTCAGTAGGCATTTGGTCAAAGGTGGTTTGTTTCTAATGAGGAGAGAAGGTCCATTTTTTCCTCTCAATAGTAGTTATGTATTGCTGTCCAGTCTCTTCTGTATTGTACTGATCCGCACAGCATGAATCTTGCTTTCCTTTCTTCAGGTTGGTGGCACAAAGGTGATGACAGGCCCTGATCATGAGCCCGTGGTCCTAAATGTTCTTCGTTTAGCAGAGTACAACGAGGGAGGGAAGGGTCAGCACTTCACAGAGTCGCAGCACATCTTTTCTTGCAGCACAGAACTGGGTGAGCTGTACAGAGCCTTAGCACCAGCTGGAGGAATCATTCTAAAGAACCTCTCGGGACCAGAGAAAGAAGCTAAAAACTGGGAAGTTCTTCTGGAAGAAGATATGAACAAAACAGTCAGAAGTGTTGGTCTGACGGATGGATGCTCAGTACTCATCTTAGACAGCCATGATCAGAGGTAACCATTTGAATTACAAGTATAATTAAGGAAAACAGCAATTTTGGCAAAATCTGTTTAGTTCAAATTATGCCAGCCATGTATGTATTCTTTTACTTGTCACTTTGAGCTGTTTAGTTCAAGATAATGTAATCTTCAGTTTTGGAGATCAGGTACTTACCAACTTTTAACTGTTTCTTTGCTCTTGAAGTGCAGATTCAGTCATATCCTTTACATTTTTAAAGGGGCAAACTTGGTGAGAACACCAAGTGTTGTGTGTTGGCACATCTTGGCATAACCTGAATTCCTGAGATTTGAATTGGGTGGTTCTCCAAGGGACTTGGTGAGATGAGAGAACAGAGCAATATCAGAAGCATCTTTGCTGAATCTCTTGAGTTGAATCTAAAGATGCTCAGGCAGATTTCTGGTCTCATTTCACTTCCCAGTGTATAATCCGTAGGTTAATTTCCATCTTCAGAGATGTGTATGTGCTTGCTACATAAATTCTGACCTTCTAGTTGGAACGGTACTGAAAAATGGAGATTAAATCAAGGAGTGAGAGATCGACCCCTCAGCTTGTGGAGTTGGGATACAGAGGATCCAAGGCCGGCTCTACACCAATTGTCTTTCACCATCTTTGTCCTACTCATTACTTACAGCTTCGTGAATGTGTCAAGCGGCAATTTGACAGCTTTTACATACGACATCAGCTGGCTCCAAGTGAAAAACTTCTGCAGAACAGGAGATGAAGAGAAACACATTAAAATCACTGCCACTATAGAAACGGTAAGGAGGCACATTTGGTCAGGGATGTAACACAGGCTGTTTCCCAGGAAAACTTGGCCAGTGCATGTGGGCCAGTTGAGGAGGAGTGGATTTAACCTCAGGGCTGAAATGTTTCTGTGATGAAAATCATAAAATCAACCAGGTTGGAAAAGACCTTTAAGCTCATCCAGTCCAACTGTTGCCCAGCACTGCCAAGGCCACCAAAAACCCATGGCACTGAGGGCCTCGTCTCCAGTCTCCACTGTGTGTGAACACTTACAGGGACGGTGACTCCAGCCCTGCCCTGGGCAGCCTGTTCCAATGCCTGAGCACCCTGTGGGGAAGAAATTGTTCCTCAGCTCCATCTAAACCTGCCCTGGTGCAGCTTGGGGCCGTTTCCTCTTGTCCCATTCCTTGTGCCTTGGGAACAGAGCCCAGCCCCTCCTGGCTCCATCCTCCTGTCAGGCAGTTGTAGGGAGCGATAAGGTCCCCCCTGAGCCTTCTCTTCTCCAGACTGAACCCCCCAGGTCCCTCAGCCGTTCCCCATCACACTTGTGCTCCAGGCCCTGCACGAGCTCCATTGCCCTTCTCTGGCCCTGCCCCAGCACCTCAGTGTCTCTCTTGTAGCCCAGAACTGAACACAGGATTTGAGGTGCAATATTGTGCAACTTAGATTTGCAGTTATTGGGATACTTTGCACGTTCTATAATGGGACTGTAATGCAGGTAACTTAAACCAGTGCTGCTACATCACTGGGCTTTAGTGAGAAACAACATTCTTTTTAGTCTATCCCATTAGTGTATATTTGGTGAGGCTATGTCAGTACAGCAAAAAAAGATACTAGAAGAGGAAGATACAGATTGAGAGCAGCCCTGAGGGAAAGGGCTTGGGGGTGTTGGGTGAGGAGAAGCTCCCCATGACTCAGCATCAGTGTGCACTTGAGCCCAGAACCCCACCGTGTGCTGGGCTGCACTCCCAGAGCATGAGCAGCAGCTCAGGGAGGGGATTCTGCCCCTCTGCTGCACTTTGGGGAGACCTTAGAGCAGCTCCAGTGCCTCAAGCGGCTACAGGAAAGCTGGAGAGGGGCTTTGGACAAGGGCCTGTAGGGACAGGACAAGGGGAATGGCTTTAAGCTGCAGAGTGTGTTTATAATGTTAGGAATAAGAATATATCCAGGCCTAATTTCATTTGAAGGCTGCGTTTTGTAGGCAGATGTGAACAGCGGGTGCGTTACTGGCATTGTGCATTAGGGGTGCTAATGCTGCTTTCTTTTAGGTGATGGCAGATATAAAAATGAAAGCTATACGGGAGCTTCAGCTCGAGGAGGAGCTGGGTAAGTGCTTTTACATGTGATAATGTTAGAAAATCTATTTCTGTGAAGATGTTTTGGGTTTGATTTTGATAAAAGAGGGTGTAAAGGTCTTAATTCATCTAATGCTGAATCAAATTCTTATTTTTCTTAGCTTATTAAAAATCAATGGGTGCAAGACTTGATTAAATACATTTTATGAAGCTCTTGTTTTTCAGAAGCTGTTGGATTAGGAATAATCGTGTATCTTACTACAGTATTGCACTGAGTATTGATGACTTTTTAACCTTATTCCTTTCTTTAAGACAATCCAGTTTTCTTTCTTGAAAGTTGGTTTTGATGCCTTTACCTTTGGGAGCACTGGGTCAGTTTGTATTGAACTGCTTGTGGCTGACAGAAGGAAACCTTCACTGAAAGCATCCCAACAAAGAGTGTTCAGGGAGTCTTTAGGAATCTCTCTCCAATTGGACTTTCGATGTCATCCCTTGAGAGGGAGGCCTCAAACATAACCCTCTTAATCCTAATATGTTGTCTGTCTAAAGTTCTAAGCTGTATTTCTTCCTTATTGAATTGCTTACTAGATCTCTCTCTTTCCTGCCCTTTTTTGTTCCAGCAAATGCCAGCTGCCTGAGACCTGTCAGTGGAAATGGGAAACTTCTGTCTCCAGGTAAGTTTAATTATGGTTCTGTAAAAAGTTCAATTGCGAAACTTAAAGCTTCCCTTTGTCCTTTCCTGGGAGAAGCACACACACGCACAGAACTCCACTGAGCTCCAGGCTTAACTGAAGTGACTGTGTTTGAGTTTGTGGGTTTGTTTGGTGGTTGGTTTTTTTTTTTTTTCCCTAGTTTTACTGTTTATTAACAGTACCAATACAGTGCTAGAGGTGAAACTTAAATAGGATCATAGAATCCCAGACGGGTGTGGGTTGGAAGGGACCTTAAAGCTCATCCAGTTCCAAGGCAGGGATGCCTTCCACTAGAGCAGGTTGCTCCAAGCCCCTGTGTCCAACCTGGCCTTGAACACCACCAGGGATGGGGCAGCCACAGCTTCTGTGGGCACCCTGTGCCAGCACCTCAGCACCCTCACAGGGAAGAGCTTCTGCCTGAGCTTCTCCCCTGTTCTAGCAGGTTAAAGCCATTCCCCTTGTCCTGTCCCTACACGCCCTTGTCTAAAGCCCCTCTCCAGGTCTCTTGTAGCCTTTTTTAGCACTGGGAGCTGCTCTAAAGTCTCCCGGAGCCTTCTCTTCTTTTTCATGCATCCCTAATGAGTAAAACTGACGGGCATTCCTGCTTTTGTTCATTGACCATTGGCCATATGCTTCAAGGCTGTGGGAATTAAGTCCTCTGTTCCATAGCTTAAACTGGAGTCTCTATGTGATCCGTTTTAAATCATATTTAATACATTTACATAGCAACTTCCTAGACATTCCAGGGGCATAGTGGATCTGCTTTGTGCTTGCTGGGAAACATTTGCTATGTCTTTGATATTTTGCATTAGTAAAACATGGCCAGGAAGCCAAAGAGAGTTTAATTCCCTTCCACTCAGTGCTTGTCAGCCAGCACCTGGAGAATTGTGTCTGTTCTGAGGGTTCCTCAGCATGAGAAAGAAGCTCTTACACACACACTAGAGCCCATCTAGAGCAGAGCACCCAGTATGGTTTGGGTAGCTGGAACATAGGAAAGAGGACGAAAGCTGGGTTCTTCCAGCTGAAGAGGAAGAGGCTTGGGTGGAGGAAGTATAATTGTTGTCTTTAGCTCCTTAACATGGACATAGAGGGAAGGCAGAGCCATATTCATCTCAGAGGAGTACATGAAAAGGATGAAAGGCAGCAGACACAAGTTTCAATGAGGGGAAATTCCAGCTGGTATGGAGGAAGGGAGGAGGGAATTCACAGTGGGAGGCGTCAAACAGGAGATAGGGACCCCAGAGAGGCTGGTAGCTATGCATCCCTGGAGCTGTTCAGTTTGACTGGGAAAAGCCCAGAGTCAATTGATGTGACTTCAGAGCAGGGGTTTGGACCACACAACCTGCAAAGATCCATCCCAACCTAAATGATTCTGTCAGTCCATATGCAAGGAGTGGTGGGGAGGAACCTTTACACTGACGTTGCTTTGATCTCGTCAGTGGAGGCTTACAGATGTGTCAACACTGCAAGTGAAGCTCTCTAAATGACACTGAATATTTTTATCTTAAAGAGCAGCATGATAGAACAGGTATTTTCAGGAAGCAGCAGCAGATGATGATGATGTTCTCTGTGTTTTTGTTCTTCTTGAAGTGCCTGAGGATTATACTGTCAAAGAAGCAGAACTGAAAATGGGAAGCTTGCTTGGGCTGTGTCATGGGAAAGCTCCAACTTCCACTCAGGTATGGTAGTGGTGTGACTGAAAAGAGTTTTGTGCTGGTTTTATGCTTTGCTTAGAGTTCCCAATGTGTCTTGTACTCCTCTTTTTATTCTCCTGATGGTTGAAAATGACATGGAAATAAATGCTCAGTGGCACTAAGTATTGCACATTTCAGCATGAGGGCTCACACCACTTAGTTGCAGAAGGCCAAGAGCATATATGTGACCAGTTTATAGCTCATGTGGGTAATGGTAAATCACTTCTCATTCATCTCTTTGTGGTTGTCCAACTCTTGTGCTCTGCTGTGCATATAAAGAGCATAAAGGAAGAAAAGGGGGGTATTGCTCTTGATTATCTACAAGTTGTAAGTATGGAGGAGAAAAAGTAGATGTACATTTCTAAAGATCAGAGTGTATTTTCAGCAGGCATGCAGATAGTTAATGAAGATCTAAGGATGGCCATAACTCAATTGCCTATGCTTCACTATTTGTACTTCTTATGTTGTTTGCTTTAGCCCAAGGGAGTTTCGGTGCTGTTTGACTGATGGCAAGAGTGCAATAGCTGGTCTATGTGTGCAGTAGGGAGTGTTACTTCACACTAATTCCATACTTCAGTATGTATTCTAATAGCTTATACTTGCCTTTTCAGCTCTTCTTGTACTTTGTTGTTGGGAGTGACCACACTGCAAGCCCTGAGATGGAAATAGTTGTGGAAGAGACTACTTCTGTCAAAGAGGTAAGTCTTGCTGCTCTGAAAAGCTTTTCTCACACCTGGCCCAGGTCTGCTTCTCCTGGAGCGCTTTGCTTCATCTTCTGCATTACTTCAGGTCACGAAGAGACACTGAGGCAAAGGAAGTGTTTCAATACCAAAAGGCCTTGATCTTTCTCCAAGTAGCAAAGAGACATCTTTGCTTTTCCCAAGCATGAGCTCAGCCCAGCTGCTCCATGCGTGGCAGCCACTCCTGTTATACACAGCAGTCCTCAGAATGATAACACACACATGGCACAGCCTGGCACAGTTCTCCTGTAGCTTATCAAACTCTTGAGTCCACAGAACTGGGATTAAAGTAGGCAGGAGGACCTGTGCACACAGTGAAGGAAGCAGTTCTCAGTACTACTAATGCAGGGTTCTGGCACAGAGAGCTAATGTCGCTGAGTAGTGGGTGGGAAGTGTTGAGCTTGAATAATTGCTTTTGAAAGGTGAATCTTCAAATTCTGGGACAGAGGTTGTTCAAGTAAAGCAACAAAAAGCACAGATTTGGGATGCTTTCCTTTAAGAAAGCTTATAACAGCCGACTCATCTGCACAGCATTCCAGTGCCAGAAGGGCCTGCAGGAAACCTGGAGAGGGGCTTTGGACGAGGGTCTGTAGGGACAGGACAAGGGGAATGGCTTTAACCTGCCAGAGGGGAGACTGAGATGAGCTCTTAGGCAGAAGCTCTTCCCTGTGAGGGTGCTGAGGCACTGGCACAGGGTGCCCAGAGAAGCTGTGGCTGCCCCATCCCTGGCAGTGTTCAAGGCCAGGTTGGACACAGGGGCTTGGAGCAACCTGCTCTAGTGGAAGGTGTCCCTGCCTGTGGCAGGGGTTGGAACTGGATGAGCTTTAAGGTCCCTTCAACAAAAATCAGGGATTCTGTGATTGTGTGATAGTAAATTCTTGCCTGAATCCAATCCTTGCAGGGTTTCATGTGTAGCTCAAGTACAGCATGTGTAATTGCATAGGTTTTAGGACTGGACCAAAAATAAGTTGCTCAGTCTTTGTTAGAGTATTCCAGTATAGATTTGCTGAGAACTGTATTTCCCAAGCTATGAATTAAGCCAAGTCTCACTATGTGTTTCTTTTTTCAGTGTCTAAATTTAATGCTGGAAAAGTCTGGATTATCAGGTCAGTTGTGTTACTGTTTAATGATTTTTTTAAAAGGAATTCCCAGATTTGTAAGACAGCTTTTGCTATCTTGAAACTTGGATCATTCAAACAAACTTACAACTTGGACGTGTCCTTGTAATGTGAGGAGGGGAGAGAACTATCGCTCTCAGTCTTGCTCTGATAAAAGCTGTGCAATTGCTCTTGAAAAGCAGTTCCAAGCTCTCTATTTAATCACAGTGTGGCAAAATCTATGCTTCCAAGACTGTTGGCTTGGGAGCAGTTGGAGGTGTTTGGCTGCTTTGATAAGTTCTCTTCTGTAGTGGGAACCACTGCATGAGATTAACTGTAAAAAAGCAACTTTTGGTCGCTTTGCAAACCCAGGTTACTCAAAGTCAGATCAGTTGGGCCATTATTTGGGAATCTGAGTGGTGGCAGTTACTTGTGGGAAGATTGAGGTGAGCTCTTAGGCAGAAGCTCTTCCCTGTGAGGGTGCTGAGGCGCTGGCACAGGGTGCCCAGAGAAGCTGTGGCTGCCCCGTCCCTGGCAGTGTTCAAGGCCAGGTTGGACACAGGGGCTTGGAGTGACCTGCTCTAGTGTAAGTTGTCTCTGCTGGTGACAGGGGGTTGGAACTGGATGATCTTAAGGTCCTTCCCAACCCAAACCAGTCTCTGATTGTTACTAAGCTTCTATATGAGGATTATGGAGGAGATAGAGCACGAAAATGAAATCTGAATTTTATGTCTGAACATCTCTTTCCATTGATGTTAAGAGGGAGGAAGGAGAGAAGAAACTTGGAGTGGCATTGCATTCCAGCTTCCATGCTGAATGCTCACTGAATACTGAATATGTGTTGCAGTGGACTGATGGCTCCAAAAGCTATCAGAATTCACCTAAAACACATTTCAATCAGAATACACATTGAGTAGCCCAGCTGATAATGAAACATTGTGCTCTTGTGTATATGTACATATGAGTTGAAAAAGTTAAAGAGGCCTTGAAATAAACTTCACCTTTTTCATTGCCTGCCATGGAGGGTTCCTGCCAAGAAACAGTGCTTCTGCATTTAGTGCTTTATTTTTTGTGACCAGTTTTGAGCAGTTTATTTGTTCTTTCTGTCTCTGGTGTGTTTTACATATAGGTGCTAAATGTAAAGTATTGTACTTTCTGGACTGCACCACCTCTATTTCTCCTGGCAGAAAATTGGAGAGGGGGAGTTGGATTTTACATATAGTGTAGTTAGCATTTTAACAAGTCTGTCATCGATTCAGGTGATGAATTGGCATGAGAATTCCTTCACTTCCCTCTTCAAACAGGGAAACTTGAGTAGGTGAGAAAGAGACATTACTGCAAATAAGAGAAGACCATTTCCAAAGAGCAAAATGTTTCTAGGGCCTGGGGAAGGACATGAAGGAGTACTTCAGTCAGTTTGTTAGTTGTGGTTGAAATACAAAAGATCACAAGAACCTTTTACCACTGATGGAGAGGTCTGTAATGGTTTAGCTTGAGCCCCCATTCTTGGCTAATGTGTTTCCCATCTGTATGGTTTTGGTAGGTGACAACTGGCACTTGAGGAGGATTGACTGGTGCTATGAAGCAGGGGAAGCATTGAGTCAGGAGGTAAGAACATCTTTTTGACTTGAATCATGCTGTGGTTGGCTTGCTCCCACTTTTCTTTAGAGACTTTCTCTGAAGAGAGCTGCAGCACCATGAAGCCATGGTGGGTCTTTGTGTGCTACAGCAGCACACACACTGTTGGATTCTCACAGCCCTTGTGAAGACACTGTTGGGGTACCTATGGTGCAAATGGAAACCTTAGGCACCTGCCCCTTAGGATTAAGCTGTATGCAGAGAGCCTTTCCTAAAGGCGTACTATGCATTAAAGGGTTGTGTGCTAAGAAGCATGAGGTGTCAGCTGGTGAGATGTGGAGGTGCAAAGGAAGCACACAACTCAGCAGGATGCTGTGGAGGGGCTCCTGCAGAGCAGACTCCTATAGGTGCAGCATTCTGTGCTGCTGCAAAGCTGCCTCTGAGTGATGAATGTTAAATCAATATTCATGCTCTTTGGCAGACCTTTGGCATGCATGGCTTAAAAACCCACCAACATCTGCTTTAGGAAACAAAACCCAAGAATATGGAGACTTACAGCTCTGTTGTGCTTTCTCTTCCTACAGAATGCCACGTTGAAGGAACTGAATGTTTGCAGAGGAGATACTTTGGTTATAACTGAAGGAAAGCTTCCACCAAAGGTAAAACCAGAGAGATTGTGTTCTTTAGGCAGTTGGCAGTGGTTGGAGACTGGAATATGACACTTCCTTCTCTTTTGTCCTCTTGCATGTCTTTAAAATATTTCAGTTGAAGAATTCTGGTTGGCAATAATGAAGAATGATTGTAGTTTTAAATCTCTCCTACATCAATTTCTACAAGATTCTGAGTCTCTATTTAGTCTTCTTTCAATTGCTGTAGTAAAAGCTTTGCCCATTGCGGCAGCTTTGCCTAGAAGATCTGTTAAGGTTGACAGGTCTTAGTGCCATGGTTTAGTGGTGATTTGGCAGTCCTGGGGTAATGGTTGGACTTTTAAGGTCTTTTCCAACCCAGTTGATTCTGTGCTTTCTGGCATGCCCAGTTCTTGTGAAAGCACACGTCTTAGACTGCTGCCTCCTCCCAGAATGACAAACCTTAAGTGTTTGCCTTCAGATTTGGCCTGAGGATGTTGTTTGAAACCACAGGGCCCTGCTGGGAGACTCAGTGATGATAACACAAGTGAAAGGATTCCTTGCTAACAAACTTAAAGCAATATCAGGATAGTTCGTGGTGAGACACAGGAACAGGCTGCCCAGAGAAGTCATGGATTCCCCATTGCTGGAAGTTTTCAAGACCAGGTTGGGCTAGTTGAGCTAGTAGGGGAGCTCTGGCATGGTGTAGACATTCCAGGGGAGCCATGCTGGAGGTGGATCCACCTCCAGGGGCTCTCTGCCATCAGCCACAGGACCAGTGGTGTCTTCCTCCATGGGCTCCTAACTATCAGCCACTGGTGTCCACCTGCGTGGTCTCTTCTTGGTAGTTAGATTGATCTATTTCCATGAGTTCTTCTTGGTCTTGGGGGATCTACATCCACATGCTCTCCACCATCAGCTGCGTGAGAATTGGTGTCCACCTCTATGGGCTCTTTTCAGTGTTTGGGTGGATCCAATACCATGGATTCTTCTTAGTCATTGGGTGTATCCATCTCCATGGGCTCCATACCATTAGCCACACAACCAGTGCTGTCTCGTATCTGATACCTCTTCCTTTTTGTGAGTAGTTCCTGCAGCCATCTCTCATTTCTCCACCTCAGAAGAGGGTTTAGATGAATCCAGCTTCCTCTGGTAAGGTCATATCTGTGTCCAAAGCTCCAGAGAAAAGCATCACTCAGTTGGATCTGTAATGTGACAGCAGAGCCACGATGGGGCTGTGGGGCTGCAGGAGGATAGTGTTTGCACTCATGTCCTTCTACAGGGAGAAAGTGAGAGTTGGTTACAACAGCTCAGAAGTGAACAAGTCTTCTTGTTCTTCCTGAGATGGAGGTGGAAATTTCCCTTGTCTGCACATGAGCTCCCTGGTGGTACTTTCTGTTCACTTTCCAGGGCTTCCTGAAGATACCCATCTGGTGGTTCAAGTCTTCAAGTCCTAAGAAGCACAGAGAGCCTGCACCAGACCAAGTGAATGGGCTGACTTGCCAGATGGATGCTTTGCAGGTGTCTCCTGCAGGAGGTGAGCTTAATCTGCAAGTTTATGGTGAGAGGAGCTACCTAGGAGGCAGCTACAGTTTTCACAAGCCCACCAATGCTGGATGGTGGGGTTCTGATGTTCCTCAGCTGCACTAAGTCAAGGGTAATTTTGAAGCAGGGGATCTTGTCACAAGTAAAGTGGCTTTTCCATACCTGAATGCAGTGGCAGTACTGTAAAGTATCTACTCCATGAGCACAGAGGTAATTGGCTTTAAATGCCAGACTCCTGATATCATATTTAATTCATTTCAGGCTGTATTGCTTTTTGAGAAGCTGCAGAAGGAGTGATGAGTACATTTTACACAGCATTAAAGATGTTACATAGGGTATTCGAACCTGCTTTTCATAGAATCCCATAAACTGGTTTGAGTTGAAGGGAGCTTAAAACTCATCCAGTTCCAACCCCTTGCCATCAGCAGGGACACCTTTCACTAGAGCAGGTTGCTTCAAGCCCCATCCTTATGTCTAATGTACATCTCCCCGTCTTTTGAAATCCAAACCAAAAAGCAGCCAGCGCAGGAATATTGTGGGAGGGTTGGGAAAGAAGAAATTTGATTGGGGACAACATTGAAAAATGGGAAACCAATTTTCTATGGGAAAAATCATATCCTTGCTTTGCTGGTGAGTTGTACTGCAGAGCAAGACCCTGCTCCTTTGAGAAGGTCTCTTTGCATTTGTCTCCTTTTCTGTCTTTCTCAGTTTGATTTTTACCACTAATGATTTCAGTAGCACGGGTAAGAGCAGCTGGAAGTTTCCTTGCACCATGCTCTACATTTCAGAGTCATAACCAATGAATTGATGCTATTTACAAATGGAATTGGCCCTGGGTTTCATATTTGAACTATAGGATCAGTTGAAACTCTTCCTGTCTGGCAACTAAAAACCATGTATTTATCAACTGTGTATTAGGTTTTTCTAACTGATCTCCAAAACCAAATGAGGTCAGGTACCTTTTGTAAATGAAATCTCATTTCAAAGTGACTCATGTCATAGGATTCTAAACACAGTCATGTTGATTCTTCTGTTGTTTATTTCTTCCTCTCTTTCCCGTCTAAAGATTCACCAGAACACATCCACACAGACATGGATCTTTGCTATGCTGGCAGTGTAGAAATAGCAGGAGAAGCTTCTTTGGAAGATCTGAAGATGCAGGTTAGATGTTCTCCTGTCTTGGAAACTTCCAGCAACACCAGGATTAATTGAGCTCTATTAATACCTATTTCTATTTCCTTTTCCTTTGTCTCCAGTATGTTCTGATATGGCATTTGCTTATATGCCATGTTCAGTGGTAAGTACCAAGAGGCAATTGGAGCATGTAGCTCAGACACTTCCTTAGTGCATCCCCTGCAGTTGCCATTCTACCTCTCATGTGTCCTGACCTCAGAAGCCTTGTTGCACTTCATCTGGAGCTTGGCTTGAGCCCTACCTTTATTTCACAGAGTAAAAATCCCTCAGGAGAAGCACACACGTACAAGCACTTCCTAAAAAGCCACTTTTCATTCCATGTTTTTCCTGTTAGTAGTTTGTTGCACCTTTGTTTTTGTGGTTTGTATATTGGATCTAATGATGAAAGAATTGCCTTAGATGCACAAAAGGTTGCGTTTGTCATTCAGGAAGGCCAGAAACTAAGGTGCCTTTTTATGCCTTTTTTTAACCATAAGAGTATAATTTTGATACCTCAACCAAAAAAACAAATCCCAAACCCATGGAAGACACAAACCAATCTTATCATAAAGCTCTTTATTGTCTAGTCAGTTGGTTGTTCTAGTTAAACTACATGGGGAAGGATATCTCGCCTGATTCTGGTCCATAGCAACACTCACTCAACTTGGGTTTCAGTCTCTGCCAAACTACAGCTATGAAAAACTGACCATTTACTTGCATCTTGTGAACAAGGAGGATTGTCTTGGCATGAAACAAGCATTGTGTCCTTGATAGGGGCTTTGAGGAGCTTGCCCAGTGCTTGGCTGGAGACTGGGGCAATGATTCCATCAGCCTCATTTCCCCATTGTGCACATTTGGGTTCAAAAAAGGAATTCGATCCATTTTTGTAGTGTAAGTTCAATTGGGAAGTGTTGGGAGGGAGTGAAGTCCAACTTGCTTTGAGGTTGAAAAGCCAATATGTCAGTTGTAGCCACTACCTGTAGCCACAAGCAATAGCTGGGGTAGAATAAATATGAATACTTTGATCTTGGTAGCTTCAGTATTGAGTTGAGAAACTATAGAAGTGTTTCTTTTTCAGGCTCTGACCTTACCATGCTGCCAGGAGCAGGTTGTCCCCCTGCCCTCATTCCTCAGAGCATGGACAGTGGACAGTAAGCGCCCAGGCAAGCTTTTACGAAGCAACAAGCAGCAACTGAAGTAGGTTTCATGCTGAAGGCACAAGCAGCAGTGGGACAGGCTGGCTGTTGGCTGGGTTGTGGGGTGGTGGATTGCTGGAGAAAGAAATGGGCTCAGTCAGACAGAAGCAGAAGGCTCATTTCTGGTTAATTCTGTATTGTGCCAAGCACATTATTTAACTCAAGAGCTGTGGAAGGGGACAGTGTGAGTATGTGATCATAGAATCCCAGACTGGTTTGTGTTAGGAAAGACCTTAAGGTCATCCAGTTCCAATCCATGCCATGGGCAGGGACGCCTTCCACTGGACCAGGTTGCTCCAAGCCCCGTACAGCCTGGCCTTGAACACTAGCAGGGATGGAGCATTCAGCACTTCTTATTCTGCTGAGCTTGATTTTAGGTGATTTTAAATGGCACCTTTGTCCATTTCTGGGGTTTTCAGTTTTGTTCTGATCACCTCTTGCTTTGGGTTTCCAGATAAGTACAGATCTACTTGGCTAAATCAGTGATTTATATCGTCTTTGTTTTGCTTTCAGTGACTATAGGCTGGGTGCCAGAGTGGAAATCTGCATAGAACCTTTGCAAAAAGAAGAGAATTTGGGGTAAGATCTTCATCTACTTCTTTCTTACAGCACTGCATTTGAGATGAGACTTAACTGAGCAGCTTTGCTCTTAAATGCTGTCAGCATTGCAGCTCTCAGGCTGGGAGAAGACTTTGGAGCTTGTTTTCTGCTTTCCATAAAGAGAAAAGGAAGGCAGAAGGAAGTGAAAACTGGGAATTTTGGTTTCTGAAGGCATGACTTACTGGAATGATCTGTTTCCCCTTTCTGATGACAGCCCACATGAACTGCTGCTTCGAGTCCAGATGGGAGTACCAGGAGAGAGGGACTACTATGACTCCACAGATTTGGTGTGGGATATCTCCAAGGAATGCACAGCCTGGGCACTGAGGCAGAGAGTGGCTGCTCACTATTGTCTTCCTATAGAGAAAATTGAAATAGCCAAGTACTTCCCTGAAAGATTTGAGTGGCTGCCAATATCCAGCTGGGTAAGACCTTGGAATGGCAGAATCCAGCAGT
Source organism: Pezoporus wallicus (assembly GCF_028554395.1). NCBI lineage: Eukaryota > Metazoa > Chordata > Aves > Psittaciformes > Psittacidae > Pezoporus > Pezoporus wallicus. The sequence goes on along the minus strand of NW_026635397.1, from coordinate 482,696 downwards.
GGTATGGGTGGGAGAAGTATGTGTTGGCTTGTGCTGCAGTTCTTGAGCTAACGTGTTAAAGCAGATTTCTGATGTAGGAATCTTCTGCTTTGATTTTCTTCAGACACAGAAAATCTCCAAGAGGAAAAGGAAGAAAAAGCTAGAGAGTTTACAGGCAGCACCGTACCACCTGAAGGATGGAGATGTCATTGGGGTGAAGGTAAATGAACTTGGCTTTCATTGTTTCACAAGGATTAGGTGCAAGTACTACTGCCATTGCTGTATCGTAACCTCTTCCTGAGTTTCATGCATCCTGCTACATCTCCATGGAAGTACTGGGATGCGAGTATGGACAAAACACTGTGTAGGTAGGAAAACTGTTGCTACTGGTGCTTTTTTGTCTTTTTCTCCTGTTCTTTAGCAACCTGATGAAAGTTTCATGCTTTTCCCTCTTAGATCTGGGTACTGGCATTAGAAGGCAGTACTCTAGAGGCTCTGGTGCAGCTCCCAGTGCAGGCAGTCACTTTCTAATCTACTCTTAAATCCTGTCCAAAAGAAACTGGATCTTTCTTTTTGCCCTCATTTTATTCACTATTGGGTTTTTTGTCAGCTCTGAGTAAAACCCAAGAACCCTTTAAAAATCATCTTGTAAATTGCAACCCGTTACCTTATCCAAAGAATTTTTACAGATCTGTTTAATTCTGTCCAAAAGAACTATGCAGTGGGATATAGTCTCTGAATAAGGCAAATTCACTGTTAAATGCAAAAACAGAGGAGTCAACAAACTGTTTTGCCTTGTTGTGTTTTTCCACTTAACTTAACTTGGAAGTGAATGGCTGTCACAGTTGTTAGGAGAAATGCTCTGAATACTCCCTCTGTAACTGAGCAACAGGTGGGAGATAGTTTTAAGCTTCAAACTTTTCATCTACCAAATCTTTTTCCACACCAGAACCTTCTCCTTGATGACACAAAGGACTTTAGCACACTGAGAGATGACATTGGGAAAGAGAAACAAAGGCAGCTTACATTAGAAAAGAAGAAAAGGTATTGAGTCCTGACATTTCTTCTTCATTAGAAACATCAATACTGTTCTTTGCTGCTTTTCAGCCTAGCTTCATACTTACATAAATTTTTAGGACAATGCTAGCTGGGTGCTCTTAGAGCATGCAATTCCACTGTTCCTCAAGGAAGTGGTGTTCAGGTAATTGAAACTCCTGGCTTTAAGTGCTGTGGTCCTACCCCTAGCCTTAGTTTGTTCTCCTGCAACACACTGAAATGTTTGATCATGCCCTTGGAGATGAAATATGAACTCCTTGGCTGCCTTGGCCCTGCAAGGGTGAGCTTGAAATGTCATTCTTACAGCTCCATGGAAATCATATTCTAGTCCAGGCTCATGCTGCTGTTGGAGCTAAGTAAGTCTTCACACTAATAGAATTCCAGACTGGCTTGGGTTGCAAAGGACCTTAAAGCTCATCCAGTCCCAACCCCCCCCATGGGCAGGGACACCTTCCACTAGAGCAGGTTGCTCCAAGCCCCTGTGTCCAACCTGGCTTTGAGCACTGCCAGGGCTGGGGCAGCCACAGCTTCTCTGGGCACCCTGTGCCAGCAGTGCCTCAGCACCCTCACAGGGAAGAACTTCTGCTTAAGAGCTCATCTCAGTCTCCCCTCTGGCAGGTTAAAGCCACTCCCTTGTCCTGTCCCTATAGTCCCTGATGAAAAGTGGAATAATACTCTACCAATAATGGGTATCTTGTTTTATCTCTCATTTCACTAGCCAGCAAGCTGAGCGCTTGCAGCACCTGGCTTTCTCTGAGGAAAAGCTCAACATGAAACACCGTAAACCAGAAGTGGCTCTTTCTATCAATGTGGGTGTTTTCAGATAGCAGCTGGAGATGATTTGCTCACCAGACCGTAGTACCCATGTACTTGACTGGGATGGAGTAACCTCGCCAGGAGCAGCCAGAGGCTGTGCTCCGAAGTGTCTTGAAGAATCACGGAGACAAAGTGGATTCAGGATAACACTGATTTTCTTCTAGTCTCTCCTGGGGAAGTTCTTTAGCATCCCTTTATTGATGTGGTACTTATTCTCAGGCTAGTTAAATGCACTTTATCCATGAGAAAATGGGTTAATATATTATAGAACCTTTTGGTAACTCTTTTGTAATCACCATTGTTTTTTTTTTAGTCAGAAGCTGATATCTTGTACCATCACTGCTGAGTTTGCTGAGGTTCTTAATGGAGTCAGAATCATCTCCTTTTACAGTTTTCCTTTGTTTTTTCCCATTTCTGGTCACTGAAGTTACTGGTGATACCAGGATTTGCTTTTATCTCTTAACCTGAGCCTGAAGTAGCTGAGTCAGGAATGAAGAAAATGTGGGAATCTCTGGGCAAAGGGTACAAAATTGGCTCAAAGAAGAGCAAGTTCAGAATCTGCAACCTGTAAGCCATGGAGTTTCTTTGTGGTATGGAACAGCAGTGTGCTGAGACTGAATTTTAAAGTTGCAGGGCTTTTTTGTTGACCATAAGCTTCGTTAACAAAGTATGGAAAAAAACGGTGGATCTGATGTTTGGTTTTATGTTGTTTTTTTTGTACTCTGGACAAAAGCTTAGTTTAGTTTCAATCTTCTTGAGAGGACTTTCTCTCATTTCTTCTATTTCCAATAGCTCTGATTTGTTCATATGGTGAATGTGAGGAAATGGAAATGTTACTGCTGGTGTCACAAAGCTGACTGACAGCCTCTGTAACAGGGGATGTACGTGGCTGATCACCCGCTGAATGCAGGATCAAAGGTTCTTAAGCATCAAGTAAAATGGTTATGGAATGCTTGTGAGATTGGATCTCAAGCTTGGGATGCCTGTAATTACCTGATGTGCTTGAGGCTGAGAATCAGGGTTTAGTAGAAGCTGATGTTTTGGTATCACTGTCAACACTCTTCTAGTGTTTACAACACTTGTGCAGTGGGAGAAGGGGACAGTTTAGTTTCCCCACTGCTTCAGCTCTAGGTTGGCTTTACTTGACTCTGCAACCCTAGTTCTTTGGGTGGATTTCCTGACTGAAGTGAGGACAGCAGTTGCTTTCCCCATCTTACTGTGCATCACCTTCCCTCTCACCAAGTGCTCTTGAGTCAGGCTTTACAGAAAGGTAAGCAAGAAAGATTTGTGTTTGCAGGTTGTCCCATTGCATTGCGCTTGCTTTGCTGCCACTTGAGTTCCTTGCTGGACTGCTGTGCTGAGCTCAACCTTCCCCACTACTTTTGAGTAACTCCAGTCTCTTGGAAGCACAACCTCTGGAGCGGTTTAAGTCGGGATTACAGGTGCTGAGGTTGGGATTTTAGTATGTGCCTTTGTTCAAGTGTAATGTAGCAGCTCCTGCACTGAACCAGTCTTGGGTTATTTCTAATGTTGGCTCAAAATGCATTGTCTTTTCTTTTTCTTTCCTTAAAATGATTGTGGGATGTTCCACAATGAGAAAGTTCCTTAAAAATGGGGGTGGGGAGAGGGAATACCTTTGTAAAGTGGAGTCGTTGTGATTCCACGGTTGATCATGGTTATATTCCAAAGCCTGGAAAAGCTTTCATCTCTATTTTTCAAGTGTTCTGCACAAAATAAAAAGCCATTTCTATATGTCTATTTGGTTTGTCTCTGTATGTCTCAGTGACACATGGTTCGAGAGTGGGGTGAATTGATTTCTAACCTAGGATGGGGCACAACCTTCACTGAGCTTTAATGTTTAAATCTATTCCCATGACATCATATGATCTCCGTGCAAGAAGTTTCCCCAAGTAGATTGGGGTTGTTCTGTGCCAAGACCTGGGTTCAGCTGGAGATTTGGGATTTTGGTGCAGATGAAATGGACTTTTAAGTATTAGTTTCAGAAAGTGCTCTAGCATTTACTTACTATGATTTCAACTCCTTGTTTGTGCACATGACATTAAATCTGGTCTGTCTTTCAAAGGAACTGCCCTAAATCAACCAGTGGAGCATGGCTCGGCATAGAGTGAGAAGCATGGATTGCTAAAGAATGGTTGTTGGTCTATAGTATGTGCTCCTGGTGCAGCACTTGTAAAAGAGCAAGTGTTCCACTCTGGGAATCCTACTATGGGAGAATTCTATGTTCTCTTTTCCTTGTAACTCATCCCAGTTTGCAGGAGGAGAAGGAGATGTGACAAAGCATCCACTGCTCACTTCAGTCCTCCCTCTGTGGTCATGGAGCAGAGCTGATGTATTCTGAAGGGCGTTGGGTGTACAAACACAAAGAGGGAAGAGGCATGTGGGGATGGAAGGAACTGGGAAGGAAAGAGCCAGGGGCTCTGCTTTGGGAATTTGTGCTGAACTTGCCTTGTAATTAAGGAATAAAATACTCAGCCCTTGTCATTCCTGAATCATAGAGACACAGATAGGAGTTGGAAGGCAGCTTAAAGCTCTTCCAGTTACACCCCCCTGCCACAGGCAGGGACACCTTCCACTGGAGGAGGTTGCTCCAAGCCCCTGTGTCCAACCTGGCCTTGAACACTGCCAGGGATGGGGCAGCCACAGCTTCTCTGGGCACCCTGTGCCAGTGCCTCAGCACCCTCACAGGGAAGAGCTCATCTCAACCTCACCTCTGGGAGGTTAAAGCCATTCCCCTTATCACCTGGGGATTGCTCCCCAGTGCCCTTCTGCCATCCCGTGGGCACAGACACTGCCTGTCCCTGCCCTGGTGTGCCCTGGGCTCCTCAGGCCATGCCTGGGGGTCCCTGGAGGGGAGAGCAGGAAAGCTGTTCCTGAACTGTCAGAGCTCTTCTGTGGCACCTTCCCCCTCAAGCACTGCCTGTTGGCAAGTGCTGTATGAGCCATAGGGCATGGAGAGGGGCATCTCCCATGGCAGTGTGAGGGGCTGTGGGGCTGCAGCAGGATGGAGGCGAAGGCCTCACTCCTGTTGCTAGGGCCGCTCTGTGCCTAGCAACGCCTGCCGTTGCTCTGCGCTTGCGCAGAGAGGCGCCCCGCGCCGCGGGGGAGGCCGGGAATGCTCGGGACCGGCCGCGGCGGTGGCGGCGCCGTCCCGCCGCCGCTATGAACGAGGCCGTGGTGCGGCTCACGCAGGAGTCCTTGGGCCGGGTGATCCGCAAGCCGCCGCTCACCGACCGGCTGCTCAGTAAGCCGCCCTTCCGCTACCTGCACGACGTGATCACCGAGGTGGGCCGCGCACCGGCCTGAGGGCCCGCCGCGCGGTTGCTAGGCAACACCGTGCCTGCCTGCACGGAGGCCGCCCCCTGGCGGGCCGGGGTTGGGCGGGGATACGGGAGGAAGAGGGGTCCCACAGGAGCTCGGGGCTGTGGGGGACCCCTCAGGGGCCATGGGCGCTTTAGGGGGGACCCCATAGGCCGTGGGAGCTCCAATGCCTGCAAGGGTGGACTCGGCACTTCCCCGGTGCTCTGGGACCTGTGTGGGACTATGCTTGGAGTAGGGAGTAAGTGTTGGGTGGGTTAGGCTAGTGAGTATGTATATATAAATATATGTATCTCTGTGTTATATGGAGGACGTGAAGTCAACAAGGGAGTAATGCAGAGCTGCTTTTCAAATGCATGTGCTGGTGTTTGTTTTGTGAGCTTCTTGCGTTCGTCAACTACCAAGGTTAGAGATGGACTTAAACGGGAAGGGAGGCCTGAGCCGTAAGCAAGGATTAAATCTTGTTGCAGAGGCACAGCAGAGCTCTGAACCTGCTCTAGTTCTGTCTCTAAAAGCAAGTAAAGCCAATGTATTTCCTATTGCCACACAAGCTCTTAACAGACTCATTCTCTTCTTTTTTGAAGGTAATTAGAGTGACAGGCTTTATGAAAGGACTTTACACGGATTTTGAGTTGAAATCAGATAACGTTAAGGTGGGTATGAAACTGCCTCATTTATTTAAGGTTAATGTTGGTATCCTTTGAAACTTGCCATTTTCGGCTTTCCTGTCTTCAGCATCAAGGGCTTGTCTATAGTTTGTGAAGACACTGGAGAAGGTGTTCTTGCCTGTTGGTTATATTATGCAGTGCATGGATGGGCACCTAGAGATGGATGTGATGCAGACAAGCTGTCGTGTGTAAAGAACTCTTTCTGGACAGTTTCAAAGCAGGGAGGGTTAATCTAGGACCAGATCTAGGTTTCCCAAATGCTATGGATGAAAAGAATCATTATGTAGCAAGATTGCCTTGAAGTAGTGAGGTGTTGATGGGAAGTCCCAAGCACCAGAAATCCATCAAACCCTTTCTAGAGTCTTGTGGTCTCTCAATGGAATATATGTCTTTATATTTATTGCTCTATGCGCCTGTGTATACACATACAGATAGATATATGGTGTATACATATAGGCAGTAAATATTCTTGCTTAACCTCTTACTACTTGCCAAGGCATTTGTCTGGTGCATGTATTCCACAATCGGTTTGTTACGATATATAAATAGCTAATTCCTGAAAGAGGATGTTAATGTTATTCCTGAAAACTGCACTTTTTTTTAAGCACAAGAGTGAATTTAGTCTCTGCTGCTCTTCTACTGTCTGCCTCTATGCTGAGTTGATGCTGAGTTTTCCAGCTATTGACTTGCTTTGAACCTTTGTTCACTTACTCATGGCACATATCGCAGTGTTTGTATGTTGCTAATTAGGTAGCTGCATCCCTTGGTGATTGTTTAACATAGCAACTCAAAGTATGAGGTCTGTGGGCCCAGCTTGTCATCCATGCAGCCAATTGCAGGGATGGTTTATGCACTTCTTAGAGCTAATTGTCAGTCTGAGATGTGTGTTTATTTCTGAGACTGTTCTTATTGTTGGTACTTACTCAGCAGATTGTTGTTTTGTTGGTACTGTCCCTATTGAAGCTTGTCGTGGGTTTTATGATGAAGAGCAGCTCAGTACTTTGTGGATGGAGAAAGCAAATTTCTTAGCAATTGCTGAGTAGGTCTTTGCTTGTATTTACTTCCCGTGATAGCTGTGAAGTTGCACCAATCTTGAGTATCTATCTGAGAGTTTTCTTACACAGTCCATGAAATGATGCTTTTCAAGAGTTCAGGCAGAGGAGAACCAACTACTGTAGTATGGGGGAAAACACCTCTGGGTTGTGTTCCTCTCTTAAAACACTGGTCAGGAGAAAGACTTTGCTCCCATAGGCTGCTTCCTTGTGTCAGTTAGAGACCAAAACTGCCCACAGAGAGCCAGAGCCTGAAAGCAGCAGCCAGAGTCCATGATTTGAGTAGCCGTATGTATTTTTATGTGAGGTTGAGCTGCTTTATGTAACACCAGGGAATGATGCTCTGGGGTGTGAACATCTGGCAGGAGATGCACAGACTTGGAATGGGCAGGATACTTTCAGAAAGCAAGATCAGGCTTGTACCCATCGTGACATACTCCAAAGTGCTGTAGCCCACACACAATTTGCTTGTGGGCTGGGAAGAACGGGCAGGTCCTCTTTGTAAGTTGTCTGTGTTGTTGCAGATCACAGGGTATGGAGAAGGAATTTAGAAAAGACTAAAGCGCATGGTTCAGCCTCTGTGGCTGCTAGGGCTGGTTCATGCTTTCAACATCCCATTATGTGCTACACAGCAACACATGCATGCAGCAACCATCTTTGTTTCTAGTTTCAACTCCCTCTTTCACCTGGACATAGCAGTGGGGTCCTGAAGTACCCTCTGCTTCTTCTGTGCTTTAGTGTCTCCACTGTTGGGGATAACATGTTCTGCTTGGGTTGCTGGCCTCCTCCTCCTGCATAGAAACATGCAGGAGGCAGGCTGACAGCATCCCATGAGCCAAATCTAGGCTGGAGAGCATGCACATGGACTTCAGTGAGTTCTAGTTTGCTTTAGGGATGTATAGTCATGACAGTTAATTGGAGGGAGATGTAAAGAGAATTTAAAGCATGAGGATTCCTTAATGTTTGGTTTAGGGTATTGGCCTGTCTCCTTCCCTAAATTAATAGACTGCATATGTCCTTGGGAGGGCGGGTGACTATTTTAACAGAGGAGGTTGCAGCATTTCCTCCCTTCCCTTTCTAATGTTTGAAGGAAGGGAGCACTTGTGAGGGTGATGTGTCCCTGAGGTTAATGCTGACAATCTGAAAATCCCAGCTATGTGGCAGTTGTTTGTTTTAATCCATTTGGAAGAGTCACAAGACGGGAAGTACCCTGCCTCTGGAGACTGTCTTCCCATGCCTTTAACTATCGTGCATGTGCTTTCAGCAGAACCCAACTCTTCTTTACAGAGAGTGGCTCTGGGACCTCAGATACCACGAGTGGCTTTAGTAAGCTCCAGATGACACTTTCAGCCTGGAGAAGCTGTGTGGAGATGTCAGGGCAGCTTCCAGCGTCTGAAGGAGGTTACAAGTATGCAGGGACTCTTCATCAGGGACTGAAGTGATAGGACAAGGGGTGATGGGTTCAGACTGAGACAGGGCGAGTTCAGGTTGGATCTTAGGTAGAAGATCTTACCCTGTGAGGGTGCTGAGGCGCTGGCACAGGGTGCCCAGAGAAGCTGTGGCTGCCCCATCCCTGGCAGTGTTCAAGGCCAGGTTGGACACAGGGGCTTGGAGCAACCTGCTCTAGTGGAAGGGGTCCCTGCCTGTGGCATGGGGTTTGGAACTGGGTGGGCTTTAAGTTCCCTTCCAACCCAAACCAGTCAGTGATTCTATGATTCTGTGACACTTATTACGTGTCACAGAAGTAGATGGTGCTACCTGATGGCTTGTAGAACATGTTGGCCTTCCTCAGCTGAGGTGTCTGTATTGGTATGTCTGTCAAATTTGACCCAGTTTGTTGTGGATCTGTGTACCTGATATACTCAGACAGGAAGTGTGGTGCAAGGTCAGGTGTTTTACTGAGTAATTACAATTGTTCCTTTTTTGAATGAACTGCAGTGGCAGTGGCTGCTTTACAGGTATCAGTTTGAATGAGGTAGTTAGTAGGCATCTGTTCAAAAGCACATAAACCCCCCTGTACAGAGTTGTTCTTATATGGGATTACTTTTTAACAGGTTAGTACAATACTTCCTTTATCTCCACTCATGAGTGTAAGGGATGAGTGAGTAACTGCTGGACTGTGCTGGTAAATATTCCTTGATTTTCATTATGTTTTATTACAAAACCCTTTTTTCTTTTCCCTGTGATGAGTATTCTACAGCTGCAGAGACTTTCCAGCCTGATTTCATCTTTGGGGCCAGGAACCCTCCCATACAGTTTTACTTGGTGGGGGTGTGTTTATTTTACTTCTGATTTTGCCTGATCACTAGAAGACATCATCTCTACTGAAGAGCGCTTGGGGGAAGTTGTTTGTAAAGTGTAATCATCAAACTAAAACACATCTGGTCATTGTGGAGATAAAAGGATGTGCCTGTGTCCCTTTCCCACTGCCTTTTGTATGTTTTCTTTACTCGCTATTAAGTCCGGTTTGTAAAGTATGTGTACAAGCATCTGAGTCCCTCAGTTTAGACTCTTATAAGTCCTGTAACTTTGGGCTTTCTGTAGGGAAAAATACTCAGGGCAAGAGCTGTCCTTCTGAGCAATATAGGCTGTAACAGTCCTCTTAAAACTCTTCAGTGATTCTTTTACAACCAGTTCTTAATCTGTATCTTTTTTAACATGTAGTGCTTGAAACTAGGTTGCCAGCGGTCTTAGAGCAGTCTTCAAATGCACTGGAGCTGAATGATGAACGCGTCAGGAAGAGAAAGTTATACTTCCAATTTGGATATTCCTATTCAATGTTCAGCCATTATCAATGCTGTCATCTGTTAATCAGAAATAAATAACTAACTATAAATCAAGGGAAGGCCTCTTTCCTGACCTTACAAACCAAGTAGTGCTCCTGTTGCATGGGTGTAAACTTAAACAGGGGAAGTTCAGGTTGGGTCTAAGGAAGAAGCTCCTCCCTGTGAGGGTGCTGAGGCGCTGGCAGAGGGTGCCCAGAGAAGCTGTTGCTGCCCCATCCCTGGCAGTGTTCAAGGCCAGGTTGGACACAGGGGCTTGGAGCAACCTGCTCTAGTGGAGGGGGTCCCTGCCTGTGGCAGGGGGTTGGAGCTGGATGAACTTTAAGGTCCCTTCCAACCCAAATCAGGCAGTGATTCTATGATTCTATGAACTCTTCCTCCCACCTAAGATTTTTTAGTCTTTAGGTGATGCATGGAAATATTTTGGAGTCTCAGTATTCTTTCTGAATTTCTCCCTTACCAGGATAAAGATGCCAAAATCAGCTTCCTTCAGAAGGCAATTGATGCTGTTGTGATGGTTACAGGAGAGCCACTGTCAGTGAAACCAGCGCGTGTTGTGGCTGGGCATGAACCTGAGAAAACCAATGAATTTCTTCAGGCAATTGGGAAGTGTTGCTTAAATAAGGTATGATCTCACTGGGTTTATGTTACACATGTAGTGTTATCTTCTCAGAGGTTATTTGTAACAGAGTTTATTGACACTTATCTGCTAGTGGATAACCTGCTCTAGTGGAAGGTGTGCCTGACCGTGGCAGGGGTTTGGAACCGGATGAGCTTGAAGGTCCCTTCCAACCCAAACCATTCCATGATTCGATGATATCATTACACAAAATAAATGGTGGGTTAATACTTATAACAACAGATAGGTAGGATATGATCTTAGCAGAGCCTGAGCCAGGTACCCACACAAACACAGTCTGGATATTGTAGTGCTTTTAATGGTGTATACATTTTTCCATTTTTCAACTGATTCCTTGATCATTTAATAACATTTATTAGCTTTGAAGAATAATACAAAGAGTCAGACATATTAATTCTATGACTAGATGCTGCCACCTTTGACTTTAGCTTCTTTAAAATTGTAGTCAAATCTCTGATTCATGTAATGAAAGTGATTTTCTATGTGCTGTATCTTTTTGATTGATCGGTTGGGTTGGTTTGAAGATGGGAATGCAGCAGAAGAGAATTGCTTGAAATGAGGAAGGCTGAAATTCATTAACATATGCAGAGAGACTGGATGAGTTTGAAAATGTCTTTGATGGAACGGTTTTGTAGACTGGTGTGATAAGAATCAATATCCAGGGGATGAAACCTAAGTTCCATGTGCATTGTGGCAAAGACTTCCTTCAAGTCTTTAGCTTAAGACTCTTAGTGCTGAGCTGGGAGTTAGTTCAGGTGCAGAAGTGAGTGTCCAAATATGAAACCCCACCAAAATTCAGAGGTTTGCATTTACAAACCAGAGGAGAATCAGGAGTCGACCCCCAGGGTAAGATCAGGTTTAGTTTTCTTCAGGAAGGAGAATGCCCAGGCAGTGGGATGATGATTTTTTCCCACTTTTTTGGTTAATGCAGTCAAAGTCTTTGCCACTTGGGCACGAAACCTTGTCTTTCTGTCTGAATGATGTGATTAATAGTAGCTTGTCTTCTTAATACATGATCTAGATGCTTTTTAACCACTGTAACTGCAGCTTATTGAAAGTGATTCTTAATGTAGCTTTGTTTTCTTTAGTGACTGTTGCTGCTTGAACAAGTATGAGATGAAAGTGGAGTGACCCAAGAGTGGATGTAGATAGAACATAGTGTGGTTTTAAGAATGATTAAGCAATGCAGCAGTCATGGTTTAAGGATTTGACAGTCATTTACTTTCCCGTTTTGAAAACTACTTCAGTTCTTGCAATGAGGATGCCTATTGTGTTAAAATACCTAAAAATCACAACGTATTTAGGTAGCTCTGGTTTATACAATCACATTATTACAAGACTTACAAAGAGGTGTTTGACAGAAGAGCATTATTTCTGCTCTTTTGGAAACAATCTGTCACAGGTCTAAGATGAGCTTTCTTTATAAAAAGCAACACAAAAGCAAAGGAGAAACCACCCCAAACCACCCCCAAGTCATGTTGATTACAGAGTTAGGGAGAAAGGAGATATTTAATGAGATTATTTACTCATATATACTCCATCCCTGGCAGTGTTCAGGGCCAGGCTGGACAAAGCCTTGGGTGAAATGGTCTAGTGTGAGGCATCCCTGCCTATGACCTTAGATGATCTGAAGGTCCTTCCCAACCCAAACCAGTCTGGGATTCTCTGGGATTCTATGATTTGAATGATGATTTTTTATTCCTTGCAGCTGTCCAGTGATGCTGCTGTTAAAAGGATCTTAGCTGGAGAAAAAGCTGATGCTAAAGAGAAACCTCCCACCTCTAAGTCTCGAGAGAAAGAAAGCAGAGAATCCAAATCAGAGGTGCGAAAGAGCCATAGAGATAAAGAGGTAGGATTTGGCAAGTGTTGTGGGGGACAGTGGCTGCCATTGTTTGTGTCTTGTTGGGTTTTTAGTTTGTGGTTTTTGTGTAAAGTAACTGTGTGATAGAGTTGCCATATGTATGAATTAATGTGCAGTTTTCCTTTCTTTTTAGAGTAGAGGAGGTTCTGAAATTAAAGACAGAAGCTCAAGTGGAGGCAGAAGAGCCAAAGGAGACTTGAAAGAGAGTGAAGGAAGGGAAAAGGAAAGCAATAAGCATAAGGATAATGAAGACAGACACAAAGACCATGAAAGAGACACGTTTAAGGAAGGAGAAAAACAAGAAAGGGAAAGAAGCAGAACAACCAAGAAAGGAAGAGAAACAGAAAAACACAGGAGCAGAGGAGACATAGAACAAGAAGATGAACTCAAGCATGATAAAGGACAGGAAAGAGAGAAAAAATATGAAGGAGCAAGAGAAAAGGACACACTGAAAGGAAGAGACAAAGATAAGGCTAGGGACAGAGAACGGGAGAAAGACAGAGAGAGAGGGAAAGATCGGGAAAGGGATAGAAAAAGGGACAGAGAAAAAGATGTAGAGCGCTTAAGAGAACATGGAAATGATAAAGCAGAGAAAAAGGTAATTGAAATCTGATTTCAGAGAGGAACATTTTGCACGCTGTGCTAGAGGCTGAATGTTTGTTCTGCTGACCTGGCATGTACTTTATTGAAGAGAAATTACTGTCATGAGATGAAAGTTTCAGTGTGGATTTCATCTGGTCAGAGTGTGACTGAGGTCATGGGTAACTTCATGTATCTCTCCTGATATGTCTCGCCTCCAGCCATCAGCCTCATCTGACTTTGCTTTTTGAACCTCTGAGAAGCAGTTTCTATTCTGAGCTCTGCATGACTGAATTCTTCTGATCACATTAGGTTATGTTTGGCAGAGAGTGGTGGTAGCAACTATTGCTATGTACTTATATCCTCACATGTCTTCCCTTCAATGTATATTGCTCTTGCAGCTTTTAGGGAAGGTGAGGATGAAGAGATTTCCTTTGGGCCGTAAGTAGTCTCACTTTGAGCTTACTTCCTCTGGAGCAGGACAGGATGGAGTTGCATATCTGTATTACTTTTCTGGCTTTCTAAATTAAGCTGCTGGCTTCCAGCCATCTAAATTCTTGCAAGGGTTTTCTGTTTGCACTGGACTCTGCATATCATCATATCATGCATATCTCTGGACTCTGCTACATCTCTGAAAAGGAATACATCCACCACTTCCCCATACTTCAGGCCTTCTCAGTGTAAAGTCCTAGATGGCCTGGAGCTATCTCTTCATTGCCTTTTGTTTTGTTCTTTCTTCTTCTGTCTTTCTCCTCTAAATACTCTCGATTCTCCTTTTCTGGTGTGTTACATGCTGGTTCATTCCTGGTATTACTCAGAGAACAAGGTTGTTTGAGAGAGCTGTGCTTTTTCAGCCTGGAGGAGAGAAGGCTTCAGGGAGAGTTTAGAGCTCCCAGTGCCTAAAGGGGCTACAAGAAACATGGAGAGGGCCTGTAGGGCAGGACAAGGGGAATGGCTTTAACCTGCCAGAGAGAGACGATTGAGATGAACTGGCGCAGAGTGCCTAGAGAAGCTGTGGCTGCCCCATCCCTGGCAGTGTTCAAGGCCAGGCTCTACACAGGGGCTTGGAGCAACCTGCTCTAGTGGAAGGTGTCCCTGCCTGTAGCAGGGTTTGGAACTGGAGGAGCTTTAATGTCCCTTCCAACTCAAACCAGTCTGGGATTCTGTGCAGGCAAGCAAGGTAAAGAGGGCAGGTAGATGGATAAGATACCTCGATGCACGTTGTAATCTGCTCAGTTCTACTCTATGCTCATTTCCCTTTTCACTTTATCCAGGTAAGCAGCTAGCTCCTCAGCATGCTGGATCTAAACCAGTTGCTTTCTTTTCAGTCTGCAGATGCTGAGGAATCCACACATAGAAAACCACAGAGGCCAACTGAAGACGGCACGTGCCAACTTGAGGTTAGTAGTGGGTAACATCTGGGAAGCTGAATATTAGAAGTGTTGCATTTTAGTATGGTTTGGGACTCTGCTTCAAAGGAAAGTAGGGTTGAAAGGTACATGGGAACTTTTAGGGCTGTAAAATAGATGCTTGTCTGTTTATTTGGGTAGGGTTTTATGCTTTCTTTGTTCATTCAAAGCTTTCTGTTTATTCCACTGAATCTTCCCTGGAAAGCTGTCATATTATTTGGGAGGTTTTTTGAACTTTAATAGAAATGAGTCTTTTGGAAAGCAAGTGAGTCCAGTGTTGCATCTGAGCATGTGTTTTGCAGCTGGATGATGGCAGGACAGAAGAGCAACTCAGTGATTGCCTCTGAACAGTAGCTGTTGCTCGTGATACCATTGCATCTGCATCTGCTGCTTCTTCCTGACCTGAGGCACTTTGAGGAGTTACAGAACCATATGGCTAAATGTTTAAAGAGTGAGACTCCAGTAAACTAACTTGAAGCAGCTCAGGCTAGGCTAAAACAGGCAGGATTCCAAGTCTAGCAGGAGTCTCTGTTGAGAGTCTATGGGCCACTGACATCATTGTGTCTTCTGCATGAGATGACAAATTTATTGCTATTATTTGACTGAAATCCAAGGCAACTTCTGAAATTCTTGGCACTTGGAGTGAGAGCTTATAAAATACTTTTTAGCCTGAAGCAAATGTTCCTGGCCAAGTTCAACTTCCTGCAAACTGGGTCTGTAATGGAAATACTGAGCCTCATCCCAAACTCTCGTCGTGATCTTGGGCACCACAATAATACACTGGGGCAGTAAAGTTTCATTTCCCCTCTTAAGTGCTTTTGGGAGTGATTCCAAGGCATGTGGGTTTATTACCTTAGATATAGATGACCTGCTATCCTCTACTTGCTTGTGTAACAGTAAATGCTGCTTAGTTTTTAGGTGATGAAAACACACACTTTAGACCAGTGGGTGACAAATGGTCATCATCTGAAGACTGTGGAAGAGAGAAGTGAAATGAAAATGCCCCCAGTGAATTTTTAGAGCTAGAGATCTAAGATAGCTGCACCAAGTGATTTAGAGGCAATTCCAGCATGCAATAAGTGGAAGGTGCATCTAATGGACTGGAGTTGATCTTCCTGTCCTTACAGTAGTTTCACAGTGGGGTAATGCCTTTATTTCCAGGGATTTACTCTGATTTAAACTACTGGAACTCCATTTAAGAAACATGGCAGTGAACCAAGTGTATTAAAAAGTGAAAAATTTTATGTCTTTATGCACATGAGAAGTATTGACTTGTGTTTTGCAGCCTCTGCTGCATAATTAATTACACTTCAACATCTGTCTTTAGCTTTTTGTAAGTAGAATACAAGTGAAACCATTTGAAGGTGCTGAGGCACTGGCACAGGGTGCCCAGAGGAGCTGTGGCTGCCCCATCCCTGGCAATGTTCAAGGCCAGGTTGGACACGGGCTTGGAGCAACCTGATCTAATGGAAGGTGTCCCTGCCTGTGGCAGGGGATTGGAAGTGGATGAGCTTTAAGGTCCCTTACAAACTAAATCATTCTATGATTCTATATTAGGAGTCTTAATAACTTTCCATCTCTGTTCATGTAAGTCTTACATTTTCTTACTGCTGATAATCAGAAGCCAGCTTTAAGATGATACTGAAATATTGACATTGATTTCAATGTATTTTTCTGGTACTGCAGAAACTGTGTATGCTACCCACCATGTCGTAGTCTCACATGAATATCTATAATTATCTGGAAGTAAAAGCGAGCAAGTCTAAGTCTGAATTGAGACATTTGGCTGCCACGTGGCAATCAGAAGACTATTTGCTGCTTCTAGGCTAGCTGTTGTCTGCCACACTGTGGTCAGCTTGGGTTGTGTTCTGTGAGCTCTCAGTCCACGTCAGGTAAAAGTCATGTTTAAAACAAACACTTCATAGCATGACTTATTAACTTTCTCAATAATAAAGAGACCTTTAGCTTTTGACAAAAGATGACCGGGATCATAGAGTTTCTGAGCTGTTTAGATGAAAGTGGCTGCAGAACAGGTATGTCATTTACCCCTAAGGCCAAACATGTTGGAAAGGTCTCTTCCATTTTACAGATGGCAGTTGAGCCTCTTGGCTAAAGCCTTTTGTAATATCCTGTCACTTTTGGCCACTTCCAGAATGACTTTATTTTTGCCCTACAAACTGTATTGCTCTGGAACCGGTCATTTGAATCAGCCTCGAAGTCATATCTAATGAACTTCTGTTTCTGTTGGAACTCGACTGGATAATGAAACAAGTACTGAGTGAAAACCAGACAGAAGCAGGAGAGAGAGCCATTGCACAGAAATCTGCTGGCCGTGACTCAGTTTTGTTCTAGTGCTGTGAATGACCCTCTCTTTTTGGTGTCAGTTGTTTCTAGCTGGCCCCTACTGTAGAAATCCATCCTTCAAACTTAGAGTTTAAAAAGCAGGATCTTTCCAATAGTGCTTTTTGGGTTGGAAAGATTTGAATTAGCAGCAGCTGCCACCAAGAGAACACCATCTTGTGAGGAAGAGACAGTTGATGGCTATTTTTCCAATCACCACAGCAGTTAGATTGACTTGAGCAAGTAGAGCTCTTTCCTTGTTGCTGTTGCACATGAATAAATTCTGCCTGTTCAGAATGATGTCCAGTTTAGGAGTAAATACTGGAAATACAGAGAGTTTGAAGGAAGGAGCAAAGAAGGTCCTTGAGGGATACAAAACTGATAGTAAAAGCAGAGTAAAAAGTCTCCTCAGCTCCTGTCCCTGAGCTGCTGCTCACATGCTGGGGGTGCAGCCCAGCACACGGGGGGAGTTCTGGGCCCAAACACACACTGAAGTTGGGTCATGGGGAGCTTCTCCTCACCCAACACCCCCAAGTCCATGTCCTCAGGGCTGCTGTCAATACTGAGAGTGAGCAGTAATGAGTTATCCCCCTTCCTTTCTTGAGTGGGGAGTGTTTTTTCTGCCTTTGTACATGGAGTGCATGTGGCTGGAAGAAGTGTAACAGACATGTACAGAATTGTTTGTGAGAGCAGTATAAAATCACTGATAGAAACTGTTCATTGCATCTTTTCATGGATGTAGAGGTTGGTTGTTGCATGGAAAGGAGGAAGAGTTAATGTCTTCTCAAAGCATACTGCTCTTCTTGACCTGCTGCAACATTAGAAATCATGGTTTGCTCATGTCTCAAAATGAAAGTCAACCTTTTTAGAGGTTAAGAGTGAGGGAAAAACAGCAGATTGGAGGCTTTACAGCAGGCTCCTGTATCCTCTCCAAATAGGAATGTAATTACTTGATTGAGGATGTGTGCATACATCCACCTAGGATTCCACTCCAGTATATGATTTCCAGGATGGTGTGAGATGAAGTGTAAGATTTCTTACTCTCCACTGACTGCTTTTCAAAGTCTTGGAGCCTATGAATTTGTAAGAAAAAAGAATGACCTCTTTTATCGCCCTTTGGAAAGACTCAACCCATAAATATGGCAGGATTTATGTTTTTGTGTGCTACCATAGTGATCAGGTTTTAGCTTGTACTTTGCCCCTGTTGCCAGCGTGCACATGTGGCTCTACATTAATGTTCAGCACTGTTTGTAGTCACTACCTGACATAAATAAATGACTAAATCCACTCCTGCAGAAGCTTCATCACCTATTCTCAACTCCTTCCCCACCTGTGCTAATAATTACATCACCCAAAGAGCTGCTGAAGCTTGAATGTGACAGATGTGGCCTGCAGGCCCATAGAGCCGCATGCTGCTGGGATGTAAGCTTTACTTCTGCTTGCGTAGTGTTGTGATTGTGAAAGCTGGTAGTAATTAAGATGAAGTACGATTAAGATTAACGACTTCAGTATTAGCTTGATGTTTTGGACTTCTGTTTTGCTTTGCAATGTACCACTAGTTCCTCAAGAGTGAAACAAAAATAGTGGTAGCTCTGGTGTGGGTTAAGTAATGATTTTAAAAGCCAGTTAAGACAGTGTAAGTGAAAACTAGTTTCTGTCAAAGCAGGACCATGGCCGTGCAGCTAGATTTTGCTGAAGTGTGGGATGTAGGGCTTGCTTTTGCCTGATTGACTGCCTGGAATTTTGAGCATGGAGGTAAAGGAGATGTAGTTTCTAAAGGACCTGAACTAACTGTTGAAGCTGACTCTTGCATAGGCTGCTCACTTGTCTATAAAGCACCTCCAAAGAGTTCGCCTTCTCCACATTTCCCATTATCCTATATGCAAGATAGTATGGAAGACAAATGTAATTTATCATTTCTCTTTTACAGAAGTGGAACATAGAACCATAGAATGGCTTTGGTTGGAAAGGACCTTAAAGCTCATCCAGCTCCAGCCCCCTAACACGAGGCAGGGGCACCTTCCACTAGAGCAGGTTACTCCAAGCCCTGTCCAGCCTGGCCTTGATCATTTATGTAGAAATGGAAGAATTTGCAGTTCTCATTTCTGCTACGGACATTATCAGCAGGGCTGGAAATAAATCTTGGATGCAAACTGCTTGGCCTATCAATTCACACGAACTACAAAAAGCAGATAAGGAGGAAATCCCATGAGGTGCTAAACCTCATGGGATTTTGAATAGGGTGCAGGGTGTGTTCTGGGGATAGAAAGTGCAGAAACAGAATGATGGCATTTTATAAATCACTTGTACTTTGTTGTGTACAGAGGTGTTTGCTTCCACTGTAGCAATGAATGTTGCTAATGAAATCAGGGAGTTAGGCAAAAGGACAGGAAAGGCTGGTTCAGCCTGGAGAAGAGAAGGCTCCTTAAGGGGAGACCTTAGAGCAGCTCCAGTGCCTAAAGGGGCTACAAGAAACCTGGAGAGGGGCTTTGGACAAGGGCCTGAAGGGACAGGACAAGGGGAATGGCTTTAAGGTGCCAGAGGGGAGACTGAGATGAGCTCTTAGGCAGAAGTTCTTCCCTGTGAGGGTGCTGAGGCGCTGGCACAGGGTGCCCAGAGAAGCTGTGGCTGCCCTATCCCTGGCAGTGTTCAAGGTCAGGTTGGACACAGGGGCTTGGAGCAACCTGCTCTAGTGGAAGGTGTCCCTGCCTGTGGCAGGGGCTTGGAACTGGGTGAGCTTTAAGGTCCCTTCCAACACAAACCAGTCTGGGATTCTATGGAAGTTATTAGAAGCATGAATGGCTTGCTGAAAGTTACTGGTTTGTTAGTATATGCAGTACACATAAACAGAAGTCTGCCTCTTCTGCTAGCCAGGATTGGTGTAAGGAGGTGGACTCCTTCCTAGCCTGATCTCGTATCCAGGACTTTTGTTGGGCTGGCAGGAGTCCTCCTTTACACCTTATACCTTCCCTGCAGGCATTTGGGCCCCAGCTGTGTTTCAGGTAGGGTGAGTAGTAAATCTGCATCACAGCCTGCCTGTAGTAATGGACCTGCCCCTCTGCCTGCATTTGCTGTGATGATGTTTTGAGCCTTTTTGTAGGGCAAGCGCTCTAGCTACCTTTAGCCTCTGGTGCTACCTGTGCATGGGCTCAGTTCTTCCTTTGCACACAAAGGGCATTGCAGTCCAGGTGGCCTTGTCTCTTGGAACTGGTTTTGATCTCATCTCACAAGAGGCAGTGACTTAAGCACATCTTTTTTTTTCACCCTCCAGGCAAGTGGACTTGCTGATTTAACTTGCTCCTTTCCATGGCTGCCTGACTATTGACATGTGTAACATGCAGAAAGTATTGTCAGTCAGGTGTTCTTCATTTCAGGCATAGAAATCATAGAATGGTTCAGGTTGGAATGGACCTTAAAGATCCATCTGGTTTAACCTTCCTGCTATGCAAAGAAAACAGAATAATCCTTGTGTGTGCTTGCTTGCTTTCATTTCCTGGCCTCTGAATCATTTTCGAGTAAGGTCAGAGGCCTCAGAAGTGGCCTGAATGTTGATCCAGTTTGATGTTTTCCACTTTGGAACTCTTCTCCTTCTTGCTGCACTGGTTACACTTTCAGATCATCTACTGCTTCTCTGCTGGGCTTTCCTGCAAGCCCCATTTCTTCTTTTGTCCAGGGAAGTTACCACTTGAGTAGAGGACTATGCAGGTCTGATGGCACAGGTTTTTAGTCTTTTCTTCTATTCTGAAATGGAATTTCTCAAAGAGGAGCTGTGTATCTGATGTAGCTGAATCATACAAGTGACTGTAAGCATCTTACTTGTTTTGTAGCTCACTGGTAGCTAAGCATTCTATCCCGAGATGAGCAATGGTGTCACAGATGCTCTACAGATTTCACAAGATTGCTCTGCCTTGGATACTCTTAGTATTACATTTGGGAATTGTCTTTACAATAATGAAATCTAATCATATTGGTTTATGTAAAAGGAAATAGCATGTATCCAGGAAAACACCTGCAGACTGAGGAAAATAGACTGGAAGTAATCTTATATAGGTCAGTTTCATGAGTAGTTTCTATGTATGATACATATAGATAAAAAAGCAACACATGTAAGTGGATTTATGTTAAAAAAAGATCTCTTTATGGATAATTATATAAATTTGTGGGCTTTTATTTTTTAAAGAATGAAAATTCTTCAGGAATCTCAAGGCAGCCTTCAACAAAAGGAGCAAGGCAACACGCCAGACCCAGAGGAGAAGGTAACTAGAGGGAGGATATTATCTCTATTAAATATGCTGGAGGTTTATTGAATAGGAATAGCAGAAATACTCAACTATCCATGTTTTTTATTTTCAGTTCTTGTTTTATACTCCCATTCTGCATTTATGAAGCCAACAGGCAACTTTTTCTGCATGGGTTTGATAGAGAGTGGTGCTGGGTTCCCTTTGCTCACATTCCTCATGCACGATTGCAGATATAAATTCAGCCTGCTGTTGATATTCCTTGTGTTGTCTCAAAGCGCCCTTTTTTCAGTTGGTCTTTTAGTTTCACAAGAGCTCTTTCTTTGCTTAAGAATCTAGCAAATTTAGACAAATTTGCCTTGCAAAACTTGGGCTTGTTTTGGTTTTCCTATCACTGGGGATTAGTGGACAGTATGTCCCAAGTTAATACAATTATTGTAAGTTACCTTTACATAAAGTCATGTGGAAAGGTTTGTTCAATGTATAGAGCAGAGCAGCGTTCAGCACAATATTTTTGTTTCAGTAAGACTTAAGGTATGTTTTAAAGGTATTTTAGTAAGGTGAAAGAGGTTTGTGAGGCAAAATATGCTTTCCTATAGGGATGAATCATACAGCCATGAACCCTGAATTTGTAGCTTTATCACTTACAAGGGCTGGGGCAGCTCTGCTCTGGAGCCAGCCTGAGAGAGCTGGGCTGGTTCAGCCTGGAGAAGAGAAGGCTCCTTAAGGGGAGACCTTAGAGCAGCTCCAATGCCTAAAGGGGCTACAGGAAACCTGGAGAGGGGCTTTGGACAAGGGCCTGTAGGGACAGGACAAGGGGAATGGCTTTAACGTGCCAGAGGGGAGACTGAGATGAGCTCTTAGGCAGAAGTTCTTCCCTGTGAGGGTGCTGAGGCGCTGGCACAGGGTGCCCAGAGAAGCTGTGGCTGCCCTATCCCTGGCAGTGTTCAAGGTCAGGTTGGACACAGGGGCTTGGAGCAACCTGCTCTAGTAGAAGGTGTCCCTGCCCATCGAGGCTTTAAGGTTCCTTCCAGCATAAACCAGGCTGAGATCATATGATTCTATGTATCAGTTTAACATCCCTGTTCAGAAGATACAATAACACCTGTGAATTGATGTCTCATTCTGTCTAAAGCCTGATACTGTTTAGACTAATGAAGCATGAAGATCTTCATACACTTAAATCGGGCAATGTCAATGTTATTTATGTATGTATAGAGATGTATGTATATTAATGTACGTATAGAGATCGTGTGTTGCCATGTTTCTTACCAAGCACCCACATTTTCTTTGGGTTTCTGTTTTAGCAGATTTCCATGTGTCTGAGACAAAATACTAAAAGAGGTGGGAAATGGAATAGACGTTTAGGCACCTAAAATGCCTTGGCAAAGGGCTGGCATTTTGGATATGGATGGCTGTTGACATAGAAGCTTAATTCAAGTTGGTGCTTGAACATTGAAGATTTTACATTGCATCTCATGTACTTGTGTGCTGTGAGGTTTTAATAATATTCCAGCTGAAAAATTCCATCTGGATTCTATTAAATATAGTCTGATTTTACTGCTTAGTGATCCTTGCTGATCCTGTAACTTATTTCCCAGGGTTTGAATATTTTTTTTGATAGCCTGAACTAGACATGTCTGTATAGGTTTGTCCCTTCTTTCAAATCAGGATCCAGCTTTTAGGATCAATGTAATATGGTCAATGGTTAATGCTGTGTTTTGGCTTTAAGGTAAATGTTATAAAAGCATTCTTTTTTGATGAAGCAGCAAGTCAGTGCACTCAAATTTCACTTTACTGAAGTGATGAATACTTTGGGGCATCAGTTGTTTTGTTCTAATGCAACATAGCTGCAGTAGGTAAGTAGTGCTCATAGATGCTTTCTTACATTATTTACTTACATAGTAAGTAATCCAGAGGGGAGTAAAAACCTGGAGCTGTGCTGATGCCTGTTGCCCACTGGTCTCTGTAGTTAGTGGTGATAATCAGTGCTGTGTTGTCCACTGTTAACAGAGATAAACAAATGCACAGCAGGAGAAGCCAAAGGTTTCGTGTCATCACTAAATAACAATTGTAATAAACCAAACTGAAATGGTGAATGGAGGATTAATTAAGCAAAAGCAGGTATATTTGCTGTCCTGGTAACTAAACTAAGTCACACCAGCATTTGCTCACCTCTGTTATGAATAAATTCCTCATGGTATTGGAGCAAATGTGCGTTGGTTTGGTTTATAGTTAATATTACATTTATTACTACTCAGGCAGTGGCTGCTTTTTATAGTTGCAATGTGCCTTGCAGCAAAACTTGTGCTCTTAACTGAGATCTGAACAGGTTTCCTTTAAGGCACTGAATTACTTTCTCAATGGAAATCACAGAATCCCAGAGTGCTTTGGGTTGGGAGGGACCTTAAAGCTGATCCTGTTCCAACTGTGTCCAACCTCGCTTTGAACACTGCCAGGGATGGGGCAGCCACAGCTTCTCTGGGCAGAGCTTCTCTTTGGGTTTTCTGCTAAGCTCTCCTGGGTAACCTGTGCAGGATGATGCTGAATGTTTAAATGCTAGTTTCAGTTTGATTAAATGGCAACTTCTCCTGGCCTTAGTCTGCACAGGTAAATGAAAGTGCTGGTTGTTCTCCCTCTGCTGTGTGCTCATCTCCTGCAGTAGTAGAACTCAGCATTTTTGCTGCAATGGACTGTGTATCGTTGTGGCTATTTCCCATGGCATGGGTGGAGGAGCAGATCCTCTGCTATTCAGCTGTATGCGCTGAAAGCTTCAGCTTTATGCTGCATGCAGTAATTTCGTGGCTGGTTTTGCTAGTGTGGGATGTTTCCACTGAGCATTAGGCACTGAATGTATTACTCCAAGTGAAGGGAGGTTGTGTGTGTGTGTGTATTGTTCATGATAAGCCTAAAGCTAAATATTCTGCCCATATTATACAGACCTTGCAAACTGTATGAGTAGTTTAATTTGACCATGTGTAATCAATGCACAGGCGTATTTTCAGGAATGATGTACAAATGTAACTGGGGGAATGAATTGAAGATCATTGGTAGATTAAATGATCTTACGTCTTTTTGCAAGAATAAGCCACTTTTAGGTAGCAACAGAAGAGGACTGTGTTTGTGGACAAGGCTCTTCTATGGCATTACCAGCAAGGTGTGGAGTTCAGCTATGAGAAATCAGCTTTTCTTGCTTGAAGTTTCTTAATGGCTTTAGTCTGAGAAGTGTTTAAAGTCTTTGAAACAAACCCAAGTACACTGTGCATTCCAAACAGTATACAAACAACAGGGTGTGTTTTAGCAATTAATTCATTAGTCATTAGTTTATTAGGTAAATATTGTATTCTTTCACCAGCTCTCAGGCTAATGAATAGTATGTGTGAACAGTTTCTGAATTGAAGAAGTTGCCATTAGTTTGCAGGAGCATGAGGAGTTCAACCAGCAGTCATGTAAAAAGGCTTTGTGAACTTGGTATGTTATTTATTACACTCAAGATGGTTTATTAAAGCAGGATAGCCCTTAAAGAAATAGCACCGGGAATTTAGCATGGCTTTGTCTTTTCACCTTCTAATTGTATCTTTGGTTTCATTTGGCTATAAACTGTTTTGTTCCAGAAGCTGTGGAAATGAAGGGCGTGGCAGATAGGATTTCAGAGGACAGTGTTGCTAAACTGCAAGAGCAAGCTGAACCAGGACTTGAAGAGAAAGGTAGGAGACTAAAAACTTGACTGCCTTGGACAGTCTAACTGGAGCGCTTGGGATTGAACTTGAATCCATGCAGCTAAATGAGTTAAGGAGAGCGATTTATGCTTAATTCAACTGCTCCCTTGTGTTTTAATCACATCTTGTGATAAATTCCTCCTTGAAAATTGTACTTTCCCTGATAAAACAGTTACTTTTAGTTTCTCTTTCCTTACTCCTCTGCACCTTTTCAGAGCTCAGTGCTTGCAGTACCCCAAGGGCAGTGCATGGCTGCTGCATGTGAAGCCTTTGGTGACTTGTTCTGTGTAAGAACTGACTCACTGCATGTTGCCTTTTTGTACAAGTATTTGGGAGCTGCACTTAGTGTTTGCATTTGACAGGACTTTAGAGGAAAATTCTGTCTCTGCATTCTTATTTCTCCATTTTTTTCCAAGTTCTATATAGCTCCCAAGACATATGTTGCTAATGAGGTATTTGTATCTAGCTGCAGAGTACATGGAGCCATAGAAGCAAAATGTAGGAGGAAGAACTGAGATTTAAGCAAAAAAGCTGCATTCTTGTGTTCTTCAGGTCCAGATGCTTGACTTCACTGGGGGAGTTGATGCCATGGATGTGGAAGGTCAGAGGCTGTTTCCCAGTCCACCTGTGGCTTTCAGAGCCTCAGAGCTGTGTCAGACCTTGGCCAAGACATTTGTGTGACCTTGCACAAGTGGGAGAACTTCCATTCTTCCTTTTAATCCTTTGGACCTGTCTTGTCTAATGGAATGTATCTGTTATGGAATATAACTTTATATTCCTCTCTTTATAATTTGAATGAGGAATATCCACAGGTTCAGTATTGATTTGGATTGGCTTCTCAGGTGGCATAAGAACCAAGTATTGACTGGTCTTTGTTTTCAGCTTTATTCAGTCAGACAGTGTAACACAGTAGTGCATTGATGAAACTTTATTTCCTGTAAGTTCTTCTAGAGGTGAAACTGTCACTCACATTTCATACCTTTCACAAGATGGAATGGGAAATAAGTCTGACAGTCATTGCAGATAGGTAAAAGTTGGGTGCTATTTGGAGTAATCAGAAGACAGTGGAGTAATCAGAAGGCAGTGATGAACTGCCCCTTTAATGGACTTGATGATCTTAAATGATCATTTTGAGCACTGAGGCTCTGAACCTTTCCATGATGGTTTTTTGTTTTGTTGGGGCTTTTTTTCTCCTCACAAATGAGGATGTGTCAGCACACCAGTTATTCTCCCTTGGTATCCTCCATTAGGAATCCTCACTGGATTCATGGCAGCCTCTTAAATAAGAAGTGAATGTTTAAAGCTTTCTGGCAGAAGAGTGCTTTGGCCTGCCTCAGCTCTTTGCTCATAACCCCTGAAGTTATTTATGTTCCACTTTCTTTAGACATAGATACACTCAGTATAGCAAGAAGGGAGGAACAGCTGGATTTCAGGTCACTATAAAAGTGTATACCTGCATGAGGCTTGCAGGACTCCTTGCAGCTGTTGATCTTCTGTCGCCTGAGTAGCTGTTATGTTAGTGTGATGCATGTTGGGATGTCGTGAGAGCAAGTAATCAGCTGACTATAGAATCATAGAGTCTCAGACTGGTTTGGGGACCTTAAGCTCCCTGAAGGGACCTTAAAGCTCATCCAGTTCCAACCCCCTGCCATGGGCAGGGACACCTTCCACTAGAGCAGGTTGCTCCAAGCCCCTGTGTCCAACCTGGCCTTGAACACTGCCAGGGATGGGGCAGCCACAGCTTCTCTGGGCACCCTGTGCCAGCGCCTCAGCACCCTCACAGGGAAAAAAACTTCTTCCTTAGATCTAACCTGAACTTCCCTTGTTTCAGTTTGATCCCATCACCCCTTGTCCTGTCGCTACAGTCCCTGATGAAGAGCCCCTCTCCAGCATCCTTGTAGCCCCCTTCAGACACTGGAAGCTGCTGTGAGGTCTCCACGCAGCTTCTCTTCTCCAGGCTAAGCAGCCCCAATGTTCTCAGCCTGTCTCCATACAGGAGCTTCTCCAGCCCCTGATCATCTTCATGGCCTCCTTTATTTATGATAGCTGTTTCTTTGAAAACAATATAAATTTATTTGACCAAGAGAATCAGCATAGAACTCTTGGTGTTGAACGGGATGGCCAGATGGATGTCAGCCAGTCCAACCCCCTGCTCAAATCAGGGTCAATGTTACCATGAAACTGTGGAAGAATTGAGACGATGCCACTTCCACAGACGAGGGAATTTCACAGTATTAAGAAAGAAATAAAGAAACAAGGCATTTTAAAATGGAGGTTTTTCTTCAGTGTCCCTTTTGAATTGCACGCACTCCAAGATGTGGAAAACCTGGAAGTTCACAAGATACAGAACTTTATATAAGCGTAGAGGCCTTTTCTGTGCTGGATTTCATGGTCAAGTGTAGTGCTGATAGGATTCAAACTGCTGTCGTGAGACAAGTTAGATTTGCCTAAGCCAACGTTTTATGTTTGTTTTGTTTAATAGAAGAAGTGGAGGATGTGGCTCCTGAGAAGCCTGCAGAAAATGGTGAAGTACCTCTTGACCTTCCACCTCAGCCCATCCAAAGGTATGCTTCTATCCTTGAATCAAAGTCTGATGTGCCTGGAGGCACAGTCAGTCAGTCCAATTGGAAGCAGCAAGGAAACTTGGAGGAGGATGTTTCTACAAGTGGTACAAAATAATAAGTGTTATCCCATGTATGGTTTCCCTTTATTCACTTTCATTTCCTTCTATAAGGAAAACTTTAACATTATGGATTTAGAAAATAAATCTGAAACACTTCACGAATTGCCTCGATGTGCTTATTAAAATATGAAAGATGTGTGGAGAGTCTAATGAGAAGAATACAGCATTACATACCTGTGTTTCATAAGTACAGTGTTATGGATAAGGTGAACTTGCCTTTTAAATCCTAATTTACTTTTCCTTTGCTCAGCAAAGGCTTTTTTAATTATATCAGGGTCTTCAAGAAACCTGGAGAGGGGCTTTGGACAAGGGCCTGTAGGGACAGGACAAGGGGAATGGCCTTAAGGTGCCAGAGGGGAGACTGAGATGAGCTCTTAGGCAGAAGCTCTTCCCTGTGAGGGTGCTGAGGCACTGGCACAGGATGCCCACAGAAGCTGTGGCTGCCCCATCCCTGGCAGTGTTCAAGGCCAGGTTGGACACAGGGGCTTGGAGCAACCTGCTCTAGTGGAAGGTGTCCCTGCCCGTGGCAGGGGTTGGAACTGGATGAGCTTTAAGGTCCTTTCTGAGCCTTGGTCTTACACAAATCATAGGGGGTTTTGTTTTAGACGCATTTTCTAGATTTTCCTAGACTCTAATAGGATAGCAAATGTTGTGCTATTGGGTTGTATATTAGAGATGTTTTCAGTGGGTTTATGCATTGGGTAGTTTACTCAGCTCTTATGTGTCTGTTTCTTTGGATGGACATACCAGGCTTCCTTTTATACTATAAATGAAACAGCCTCTTTGCTATTTCAGGCGAATTCCCCGTCCTGGCAGTGCAAGACCAGCACCACCCAGAGTGAAACGTCCAGAAAGCGCTGAGCTCTTACCTCCAGAAAGGTAAGGAATAGGGAATGTGGGTACAGATGTTTTTAGCTCTTGTGCCACAGTTTTCTCAGATCTTCTATGTCTCACCTGCTGATGAACAGCTTTAGGATGGGTCATGGAATCCTCGAGCGGTTTGGGGTGGAAGGAACCTTAAAGCTCATTGAGTTCCAAGCCCCTGCTGTGGGCAGGGCCACCTTCCACTAGACCAAGATCACCTCTGATCATTGTTTCAGACTGGAAAATTCAAGTCCACTTTATTTGTTTGATTGTTCTGCAAATCCAATGCATTATCTACAAGTTATGGTTATTTGTCACATTTGGAAGTTCAAAACCATAACTGTTTTGCCTTTGGAAACCCAGAAACAGACAACCTTGGAATGTTCACCTACTCTGCCGCTGCAGAAGATCTGTAAAATATGCAATGAATATTTATCTTCAAAAAAGGCTGAAACTGCCACTTGCAACTGTGGTCAAAATGGCTTACTTGATCTCTGATAAGTCACTGAAGTAGTGTGTTTAGAAGGAAAATATATTTCCTTCCATGAGTGGAGGATGGCTACCTTGGGCAGTGCTGCTTTATTTTATGGGAAGAAAGGAGGGTACTGCTGTCTCTTCTATTCTGGATAGATCTTACTAGGCTTTTGGGGCAGATTTTAATAGGTTTTCATTTTCATTGTGTCTCCTACAGGAGTGGTAGTGGTAAAACAGTCTCAAACGTCATCATAGACCAGCAGATTTCTGATGATGATGATGACCAGTTTGTGGTGGAGACAGCACTGCCACTGCCCGAAGTGCCACATATGGAAATGGTCTGTTCATGTTACACGTTATAGAACCTTTTTCCATCCTTTTTTGTAACTTACTTGTTTAAGTAGCTTCTAGCTGAATATTCTGGTAGAGTTGTGTATTAGACCAATGCCAACTTTGTCCAACTAAAGCTGTCTTCCTGCATGTGTAGGAGCCAGAAGTGGAGCTGGTTGAGGATCAAAAGCATGGTATGTTTGCTTTTACATATTTATATATAGATATGTATAATAAACCCATGAGTTTCAAACAAACGCTGAACACTTAGAATGCTGAATAAAGCAGCAAAATACCTCCTGAGGGTAGGAGCTTGCAAGAAAAAAAACAGAAATTCAGTCAAATCAAGCCCAGTCTTGTTTCCTTGTGCAGCTGGATTTACAAGTGATGTTCAGCACAGAGTTTCTATACAACTCTCATGTCAGCAGGTTTAAACATTCTGCATCAAACTCAGAAATGAATGTTTCTTACAGTGTCAGGTACAGCTTGTCAGCTGTAAGGAGATGGCATTGGCTGCTCAAGACAAGCTGTAGAAAAGCTTTTAGAAGACTTCTTAACGTTTATGCTTACTTGGGACTTCAGATCTCTGATTCAGGGGCTTCTATTATGGTTACACTGGATGTAATTGGGGCAAATACACTTATTTGCATCCAAAATCTCCTTGCAAAGGAATAGCTATAAACTTTTATTTTGCGGTTCTTGAATTCTTCCAAAAGGGGGTTGCAGAGGAAAAGCCTTCGTGTTCATACAGCTCAAGGAGTTGGTTCTGGACCAAGAGTTATTCAGTAAATGATACTGATGGTACAGTTCAATTTAGAGGACATTGGAGAAAATAGACCGATTGAGAAATACCTTGGAGCTCAGGAATTAAAATACGTCATGGAATGCTGTTCTTGTTGCTGGAAATTAACATTAACAAAAAGGTTTAAGCAATTGGGTTCTATTTGATTGTCTGAATGTTTCAAACAACACTTTAGTGCCAACCAGTGCTAAGAAATGTACTGTTTTTTCCACAGGTGGGCTTGTAAAAAGACTCCTGGAAACAAAGAAGGATTATGAAGCATCACAGATATCCTCAAAGACGACAGAGAGGGTAAGATGGTAATGGCCTTTATAGAATTGTCAGTATTAAATACTGTGATTGTGACCTTTTTCTCTGCCTCAGATGTGTTTTTTTCCCATTTATGATCAAGCTTTCCTCCTTGATGCTTTTAGTTCTCCATCAGTCTGTCAGATGTCACCTCCTCTATGTAGTGCTCTCTCTTTCTCACCTTTAATTTCTGCAGGTTGGAGGTTTGGTTTTTATTCCAGGATCTCAGGACAGTTTCTCGAGGGAGAATTTAGGCTATTCTTTTGTTTCCTACAACAAAATCTGCTCATTTCAGCCTAGATGGAGTAGGACACACTGTGCATTTGTGCAGCTGCAATATTACCGTTTCAATCTTACTTGTCCTCTAGGCAGTATCCTATAGCTCAGCAATCACTATCATTGAGGTGTTTTTAATAAAAGGCATCTCTGGTGCAATTAACCATATAAAGTAGTATTATTTCACCAAATGTTGCCCTACTATACCCCAGCATTCAGGTCTATGAATGTGGTTTGATTATGATAGTGATATGATAATCTTATGATAGATTACAATATGAAGTGATTTGATGTGAGTTGTTCCACAGTCAGTAGCTGGAAAAGGGAAGGGAGTTTATGGTTTTGTTGGTTATTCTTGTTGTTTTGATCACTTAGAAAGGGTCTAGCAGTGGTCACAAACCAAAAGCAAAAGGTTGAGCCCCCTCATTTAAATGTCTTCCTGTTCCAAGTGGAGAGCTCTTGGTTTTTCAACCCTGTAAAACTCATGTTACAAGAAGCAGCTGAAGGCCAAGCATTGAGATGGAGTTCTCTGATCCATTGGCCCTTTGAAAAGTTTCTCTATCACTAAACTAGTTTGATGTGCTAGTGAGGAGGCACTGAGGAATGCACTGCAGGGTTCTGCTCTAAAATGAGATAAGTACATAGTGTGTTGGAAAGGTGAGTGCTTTTCATGAAATCTTAAACGTTCAATTCCAATCACATCAGCTCATTTTGTTAATGTTAATTCAGTATTGTAGATTTTTCCTACCTGTGTTTGTTTCAGGAATGATCTGTAGTTTGGCATGCTGGTTTTGGAGGCTCAGACCTCAAGATACCAGCTTTTCACAGAGCATCAAGCCCTTTCAAATACCCATGACAACTTGACTGCCTCTTCTGGCTTTCTGAACTGTAGTAGTTTGGCATTGAGTAATGATATTCTAATAGGTGATGAGCCAAGTGTAGAGCAGTAAGAAACTGTCCCTGAGGACTAAAACCATGGTAGACAGCAGACTGTGTTGAAAACCTGGTCTTACATAGTACTTCCATGACTTTCTGATCACCTCTACAGTCTGCAGCGAACGTGACACAAGTGTTAACTTTTAGGATTGGAATTTTGGGAGGGTAAAATCAACAATTCTCTGAAATGGAGATACTCCTGTTTGCTTTCCTGGCCAGCAGTAATGGGGTATGCTTCCATACAGACCAGCCTTTTCATTTCTTCCCCACCAAGTTGAAGAATCTGTATCAGCACCAGTGTGGCAGCAGGACCAGGGCAGTGATTGTTGCTCTGTGCTGGGCACTGGTGAGGCCACACCTTGAATCCTGTGTTCAGCTCTGGGCCCCTCGCTACAAGAGAGACACTGAGGTGCTGGAGCAGGGCCAGAGAAGGGCAACGGAACTAGTGCAGGGCCTGGAGCACAAGTGTGATGGGGAGCAGCTGAGGGACCTGGGGGGTTCAGTCTGGAGAAGAGAAGGCTCAGGGGGGGATCTTATCGCTCCCTACAACTGCCTGACAGGAGGATGGAGCCAGGAGGCGCTGGGCTCTGCTCCCAAGGAACAAGGGATGGGACAAGAGGAAATGGCCTCAAGCTGCACCAGGGCAGGTTTAGATGGGGCTGAGGAACAATTCCTTCCCCACAGGGTGCTCAGGCATTGGAACAGGCTGCCCAGGGCCGGGCTGGAGTCACCGTCCCTGCAAGTGTTCACACACCATGTAGACGAGGCCTCAGTGCCATGGGTTAGTGATGGCCTTGGCAGTGCTGGGCAACGGTTGGACTGGATGAGCTTAAAAGTCTTTTCCAGCCTAATTGATCCTATGATTCTAAGTTGGGATGGCAGATCAGACTCTTCGTGGGTTATCTTCCTCTCTAAAGTTTGTGACTGAGATCCAAGTCTGCTTGCCTGGAAGACAGTTCCTTTCATGTATTGCAGGGGCTGAAGTTGATGAAGAAAAGCAATCCTCCTTAAAATAGGAAAACACCTTTAATTTCCTGCTTATAATCAATCCATTAGGGATAGTTACAGCTTTATCCAACTTTGTGACTCTCAATCCAATCCATTTATTGCAGATGTGCAGCTTGTAGTGTCTTTGTACTGATCATGAAACACCATTGCCTATTTCTAATGAGTATGTCTAATGTGACACTTTGCCTGCCTGGACAAGTTCTTTCTATAACTCATCGAAGCAGGGGAGGTCTCAAAGTTGATACTGCTATTTGTGCAGTAGCTCTGAAGTTCATGATGTTGAGCTGGCACTCGCAAGAACAAGTTGTTCCTGCTTTTATCACTAGGTGGTGCTGTTGAATCATCAGTCCCCGGGCTAAGTTTGGGGATAGCAGTAGGAGTTGATCTACTTACGTCTTCTGCCAGTGCATAATCGTGGTGTAGGATGTGCCGTTTGCTGTTGCGGCCTGTCAGCTGGACATGAAAAGGGACAACAGGAGTGGGTTACAAAATCAAATCACATGGATTTCATCCTCAGGAAGCTTCCTGTGTTGTTTGTGCTGCATTTTCTGGGTTATATTCTGAATAACTCAAACAATTCCCTTTTAACCCCTTAGATTGTCTGGTTTTAAATGCATATGGACAATTGTGGCCTCCTACAATAACCATTCAGGCCCATTGCCTGCGTTCAGTCTGTAAAGCATTCATTCAGTCCTTGTTTGTCTTTTGTTGCATCTTTTGAAGCCCTGGTCTGTGTTAGCTGAGCTAATGGTGGAAAATAAACGTGCTGACTTCCTAGTCCATCACATGAGGACTTGCATACAATGCTGAGCTCCTGGAATATCATCTGATCTCACATCCAAGCAGCTGGCTGCTACTGCAGGAGGTTTCTTTGTTGCTACTGCTTTCAAATGATGTTGTTGAAGTTGTTGAGATCCAGAGAGAAGTGTAGTTTTCCTCAAAACAGAGGGGAAAATCAAAGCTAAAAATGATTAAAAGTGCACAGGATTGGTGACTGGTACAGGACAGATGTAGTTCAAGGAAAGATGAGCTGGAGACTTTACTGAATCCTGGGAGTTTATTTTAGAGGACAAACACTGTGATGTGAGAGACAGTAAAAGTAAAATCATAGAATCACAGCCTGGTTTGTGTTGGAAGGGACCTTAAAGCTCATCCAGTTCCAAGCCCCTGCCACAGGCATGGACCTCTTCCACTAGAGCAGGTTGCTCCAAGCCCTGTCCAACCTGGCCTTCAACAATGACAGGGATGGAGCAGCCACAGCTTCTCTGGGCACCCTGTGCCAGTGCCTCAGCATCCTCACAGGGAAGAACTTCTGCCTAAGAGCTCATCTCAGTCTCCCCTCTGGCACCTTAAAGCCATTCCCCTTGTCCTGTCCCGACAGGCCCTTGTCCAAAGCCCCTCTCCAGGTTTCTTGTAGCCCCTTCAGGCACTGGAGCTGCTCTAAGGTCTCCCCTTAAGGAGCCTTCTCTTCTCCAGGCTGACCCAGCCCAGCTCTCTCAGCCTGGCTCCAGAGCAGAGCTGCTCCAGCCCTCGCAGCATATCCGTGGCCTCCTCTGGACTCGCTCCAACAGCTCCATGTCTCTCTTGTGCTGTTGCCCCAAGAGCTGGATCAGGACTGCAGGGGGAGGGTCTCCTCAGAGCACATCAGAGGGAGGAGAATCCCCTTCCTGAGCTGCTGCTCATGCTCTGGGGGTGCAGCCCAGCACACAGGGGGTTACTGGGCTCAAGCGCACACTGAAGCCAGGTCATGGGGAGCTTCTCCTCACCCAACACCCCCAAGTCCTTCTCCTCAGGGCTGCTCTGTATTTCCAACATGGCATTGCCTCTGGGAATGTTTCACAGAGCAGATATGCAGAGGGTAGCAGGCAGGGGTCTGTCACGCTCGTGTTATCCTAGCACCTTGAGCATGTCTCATCTTTGAGGGATATTCCTAACATCACAAGGAAGGCAGTGACAAGGGTTTTTTTGTTGCAGTACTACAGAGCAACAGTTTTGGGAGGAATTGTTCTCTGGAATCTCTCTGGATAAAGGCAACAGAAGTAATTAGAAAGAAGGAAGAGTTTCAAGTGATTTGTTCCTGCCAAGTGGTCTATGCAGGCAAGTGGAACCACGTCCTGTTATGGCATTGGGACTGCAAGAATGGGTCCGTGAACTCTGTGCAGTGTGATGTGTTCAAATGGCCATAGGGTTTGTGCCAGGTCTCACTCTGTAATCTGCTGGGAAGTAGAATCAGTCTGGGATTTGACCATTTCTCCCCAGCCTGTCAGCTCTTCTACTTAGTTTGTTTTCCATCAAACTCTCCAGAAGAAATATCTTCGCCATCAGTATGCAACTGAATTCCAACACGTCGTATGCACTGGAAAGGGAACTAGGAGTGTACTTCTGTAGTTTGGAGTAAGGTAACCAGAAATCCAGTGTAAAGCTGAAAGAACTGCTTGCTTTGGGAAATGGGGTCTGATGAAATGATGGGTGATCCTCGTGTCTGTCAGGAAGAATGTTCATCCTCCTTCATTTGGTTCAACTGTTCGATAACTACAAAATAATGACATCTTTTCCCAGTTACATTCATTAGGCTTCAAAGCCTCATTCTTCTGACAGTTGGGAAAACGAAGGGGGAAAAAAGATATCCTGGAATTGCCAGCTAATACTTTCTTAAGTGCAATATTCAGCAAAACCCGTGATCAATGGATCTACTATCATTATTAATCAAGTAGATTAATCTGAGGTAGATGATCTTAGGGTCCTTTCCAACCCTGACCATTCCCTGAGTATATGACTCTTATGAAGTAGATTAATAACAATAACTAAACTCATAACAATTAACCTGGCATCTTATTAATCAACTAGAAATTAAGTGACATTGGTGAATTAATACTTAATCCACAGAGGACACCCGTGGATTCTTGGGGCTGTTTCACACATTGAACTGCTGATGTGCAGTTGAGGAGCACTGCTGAGGAGCATTTCTTTGTGTTAAAAGCATTCCTCTGCAGCCTTTTTATGGGCTGCATTTCCCCAGCATGCATTTGCTTTTTAAGAAGGTTTAATAAAGCAAAAGGAAGCGCAAAGGCAAGAAGCCTGAGACTTTCATCATCGGGGTTTTGCATGTGCAGGAACTTAAAATAATATACACAATTTTCAGGTCAAACAAAGGGGTCATTCTGGAAATACACAAGATTCTGGTGCCTTGATTAGCTGTGTTGAGCCTCACAAATTCCTAAAAAGACTTCCTAAATGTATTTGTTTAGAATCTAGCCCTCTAATGTTAAACAGAGAATGAAACAGATGTTACATTTTGTATTCCACTTCATTTATTTCATGTGTGGAAAATGTAGGCAGGTTATTAAATAGCTGAAGCAAGCGGGATCACAGAATTCCCATCTTTGCACTCCCAAATACAGTTCACGGGCTTCAGCAAAGCAGCAGCTTTGAGGTTTCTGTGAGGAACAAGTGATATTAAATAGCTTAGCACCTGGATAATATTAACTTTAATTACAAATATGATAAATTAGGTATGTACTTCTAAGCTTAGAACAAATACAATCACTGCTGATTCTGTTTGTTTAAAGTTCTTCAGGTCATTGATTTTTACATGAATCCATCAGCTGCACGACATTGTCCTCTCAGCCAATGCAGTTAGTAACGTGTCATATTAACCAGATGTATTCCTGTGCCATGGTATCCCAGCCTGGTTTGGGTTGGAAGGGACTTTAAAGTTCATCCAGTTCCAGGTCCCTGCCACGGGCAGGGACACCTTCCACTAGAGCAGCTTGCTCCAAGCCCCAATGTCCAACCTGGCCTTGAACATTGCCAGGGATGGGGTATTATTGTTTAATACTTAAAATGTCCACCAACTCCCATTAAACCCCTGTGATCCGGAAGCAAGCTGTGAACACAGGAATGGGATTTTTGTCACTCTTGGGATATTCCTGGTGTCGTGGCTCCTTTGCTGTGGCCTTTGTACCCAAAAGGTTCTGTCCTGTGTGTACAGTATAAATACATCATGAGACAGCAGATGGGTATGTTGAACTGAAAGGTTCTATAAACTGCAGTCAGACAGTGATTTCCATTCCTTGGAGAGGATACAGCAGCAGTGTGGTGTAGGATACATTACAGGTGACTGTCATATTTTTCAAGCAGCTTAGCAGTGATTGTGACTTGTGTGAAAGCTGTTGTTTAACACAAGGAACAGATCTGTTGCTTTCTGAAGGGGAAAGAAGTTGCTTTTTCAAGAGAAAGGAGGTTGTGGAAGTAGAAGCAATGTGAGCAGAAAGCCAGGCAGGTCTGGCACCCATTGGTACTGAATTAATACTATCTACTATTGTTGTCTCTTGGCATGTGTGTGGTCAGACCTGTAGGATTCTGCTTAGTGTGCTGAAAACCCCACCAAATACATGAGGTTTTATGAACTGACTTCTCCCCAACACTTACTGCATGTGAAGTAAAGCAGACTCGCTCTGGGGGCTGAGGTGGGGTGTTTATGTCCGTGTGAAAAGCCCAGCTCTTTTTGGAGGTATCATATGTGAACTGGGGAGAATGTTGTCCCTAAAAACCCAAGAAAAACAAGCCCTCTTTAAGGAGCTCTCCTTTTATTTGCTTTTGGTGCCTTCGAACTCGGCAGCAGGTCAGATGAACTCTGGTAAATGTAATGGTAAAGAACATTGTGTCTCCAGTTCCTTGGCCTGTTACTGAACTCGGTACCTGGCATAAGCAGAAAAGCATCCTGTTCATTTGCAATGATTTAACATTTACTGGTTTCCCTGTGTTTCTGTGAAAGAGTTTCTTATGGTGATCCCTGGTGGATAGTTACAATCTGCTTAAAATGCAGACTCTGTAAAAACCAGGCAAAGAAAACACCCTTTATGATCAAAAAATAGTTTCTACAATAAAAACCACCCCACCTTGTTGGTTTTACATTGAACGGATCAAAATGACTTGTCCAAAATGAAGTTTCTGTGCTGTCCTGTAGAAGGAGGTAGGGGGGAAATGGTACAGCTCCATAAAACTGTGATTACTTGGGTCTGTTTTCATAGTGGGATATAACAGAATACTTAAAAGGGGCTGTAGAAACTCACAAGTGCTTCATGGATGGTTGTTCTAATGTGATTCATCTAGAAACGCTGTTAATTACAAAATGGAAGCAAAGGAGGAGCTCTATCAAAGTAAGCAAATACTGCTTCAAACAAAGATAGCTTTCAAACAGTAAGGATTAAAAATCATCTTTTATAACTCTTTTAGCTTAGTAGATGGCAGGCATTTCAGATGCCCTCAAAAGCCCAGCTATCAGACATGATATTTCTATGCTGTCATGCATGTTTCTATGATGTCTGTCTTGTGAATAATCCATGTTTAGGAGCTGTGCACACTGCAGTAGTTACACCAATTGCTTTAGGCAGGGTGAATTCAACCCAAGTAAATGCTGGTGGTTTCTGGAGCCCTGTTGATGATTTCCACTTTAGTGATGAAGAAGAAAATTCCTGCTTTTTCCTTGCTTAGGTCCCTGCCTCTGAGTCCACGTCGTGTTCTGTTCACATTGAGGTAATGGGAAAGGCAGACTTTTTCCCAAGAATCCAAAATAAACATTTATCTTGGTGCCTTATGAAAAACACAGAGGAAAGGAAGCGTGTTGGGCCTACAGAAGTGATGGAGTCTTTTATATAGGGATAATTTATTGATTCTTGGGCTTTTGTGAAAGGAGGGTTCAGTGAGGTGTATGGCCTCATTAAATAGGCTGGAACAATTCTGATTCTGGCTTTTTTTCCTTAAGACTGAATATATCCTGTTACATGTTTGTGCAAAAGGAGCAAAGGTGGCATTCAGGACTCTTACCACCCACGTTGCCTGTTGTAATAAACCATCTGCCATGAAGTCTTAATGATTTGCCAGAGTGTCCCATGTAGACACTGGAAGTGTGAAACTGAAAGCACATAGTATGCCCCCTGCCTCCCCTGTTAGGTGCTTGTAACCATCAATAGCTGGCAGTGCTTGAGTGCTTCACCGGGGTAATTCTTTCTCCTGAGCTCAGGATCTTGGCATCTTGGGAGTGCAAGTGTTAGTGACTTGATGGCGAGGGACAGCAACATGGCAGTTGAGTTACTATACCCTCCAGCTACAAGGCAATTTCTCATGGGAGCTTGATATTTAAGTACTTCCTCTTTAGAAAGATAGAGATACACTAAAAACTTCTTGCATGTTCTTACTTTGCTACCATATAGTATGTGTTTGAAAGGGTTTTTAACAAGGCTTTGCTTCCTTGGGTGACATGGTCTAGTGTGAGGTGTCCCTGTCCATGGCAGGG
The DNA here is from genome assembly GCF_028554395.1 of Pezoporus wallicus. Classification (NCBI taxonomy): domain Eukaryota; kingdom Metazoa; phylum Chordata; class Aves; order Psittaciformes; family Psittacidae; genus Pezoporus; species Pezoporus wallicus. Next base: position 444,261 of record NW_026635397.1, on the reverse strand, counting down.
GCTTGGAATGGGGTGATCTTAATGTCCTTTCCAACCCAAACCATGTTATGATGATGATTCTCTGATGCCGATGATATACCTGTTTAAGTCTGAATAGTATTTAATGGATTTGTAGTGGCAGTGTTTCAGTACTCAAAATGACTTTGGATGGGATAATATTTTGTCCTGTTTATGTCAGGTTTGAAGAATTGAACTACACAAAGGGACGCAAATGATTTTTTAATATTTACTAATATATTTCAAGGGCATCCTCCTTATTCATAGCAAATATTCCATGGTGGTTTATTATTACCCTTATTACAAGGGGTGATGGGTTTAAACTGAAACAGGGGAAGTTTGGGTTAGATATAAGGCAGAAGTTCTTCCCTGCGAGGGTGCTGAGGCGCTGGCACAGGGTGCCCAGTGAAGCTGTGGCTGCCCCATCCCTGGCAGTGTTCAAGGCCAGGTTGGACACAGGGGCTTGGAGCAACCTGCTCTAGTGGAAGGTGTCCCTGCCTGTGGCAGGGGGTTGGAGCTGGTTGAGTTTTAAGGTCCCTTCCAGCACAAACCAGTCTGGGATTCTATGGATCTGTTTATACATCTTCAGTAGCTGCAGCAAGGCAGGGGGACAAAAGAATATTTCCAGAGACAAACTCATCCACCTGAGGTGTGTGCTGAGACCTGGTAAACGGCTGGTTGCAGGACGCTGTGATCTGTGCCTTCAGGGGCACCTGGGCAAAACCCCTCTTCTCTGCAAAATCAACAGGGAGGAAAGCTGGATAATGCTGATGTGAACACCACTGGCCAAGAGAGGAGACCTGGGGAGAAGATTCGCTCCACTCTATGTATCTGTGCTCAGAACAGGGCTGCTTATCTGTTGTCGAGGGATGAAATGGGTCCTGAAACAGCACTTTCATCTTTGCCTTGTAAAGGATGATAAACACATGAATGACTCCAGAAAGTATCTGAATACCATGTTTTATGTCATGGAGTATAATGAAACACCTGCTTCTGTGACAGAGGTATGGATAGAATGAGAAGGAATTAAGAGGAGTGTTATTTTTAACAGTTTAGCCAGCACTCAGGAATTGACTTAGGAAGTGAAGGTCACAAGTTCAGCAGCATTTGTCACTTCAACCTGGTTCCTAATTAAACAACTTTTAACATTATAAAGTTGCAGTATACTCACAAGTGCCACAGTTTTCATGCACTGTGTGTGTGGTAAAACACAGGCATCAGATGGGAGTAAATCTCAGCCTTCCAATCTTTAGAAGTATTTTTCTTTATATATATATAAGAAAAAAAATATATATATATGAGTTCATCAGTGAGCCAAGGGCTGCTGAAATATGTTTGGCGATAATCCCTGTTGCCTCCAAACACAGCTGAACAAACAGCCCACAGCTCACACAGGGAGACAGGCCAATTGGGTAGGAGGGCAGGAGGGGACAGCGTGGTGGATTCGGTGTCCCAGCATGAGGAGAAGCACACTGCCACCTCTGTGTGGATATAGCCACTAGGAACTGGGCTCAGGAACTGGTTGGTCCTGTGGGTGGGGTGGTAGAGAAAGACCTCTATAGTTTTCCAGCATATATTAAATGACTAAAATGATTTTAAATAAACTTAAAGCTTTGTGTGTCTTAAAAACTCCCTCAGTTTGGGAATTTGACCCGTAGGGTTATTGGAAAGAAAGAAAAATTAGGTTGTTTTTTCTTGATGGGAGATCAAAATCCAGCAGTCTGTTCTTTAAAGGCATTTGTTGCTTTCAGGGAGGGCTTTCCTGGAATCAGATTATTACAGCGTGTTAGTAATGTGGCATCACTTTGCTCTTTTTATGGCATTCTTTTGCTCTTCGTGACTTTGCCACTTTAAGAGACTCTTTCTCTGTATTTAATGTGTAGTAAGCTGGAAGCTTCAGGAGATTGACCACAGAGACTCTGCTGGCTGCACATGAGGAAAGCGTGCACAAGACCAGATTATTTCTGAGTAGTGGAGTTCGGTGAGGCCACATCTGCAACCTGAGTGATTTTACAACCACTGTTAGCAGAAGCACAAGGCATGGAATAACCACCATCTATTATAGCTGTGCAGCATGAAGTGCTATTCTTATGACCAGCATTAGGAGCTGGAAATCCAGATACAGAAGTTGAGCAAGAGAAGCATCTTGAAGGGACTGACTTGGAAAACTTGAAGGAGGTTGTGCCCTTCAGCATCAGCTGTAGCTCCCAAGGAGCAGCAAAACACTGTGGCAACCAGGTCCAATGAACACTGATGGTGCAGTAGGCTAAAACATGATCTGGAGTGACGTGGTAACAGGTTAGACAGAGCCTTGGGTGATATGGTCTAGTGTGAGGAGTCCCTGCCCATGGCAGAGAGTTGGAACTATATGATCCTAAGGTCCTTTCCAACCCAAACCAGTCTGGGATTCTATGATAAACCATGGCTGAATGCAAAGAAGGTTTCCCCTCCTACACCCATTGCCTTGGGAAAGATCATGCTGAGAATGAGAACATCAATGAGATCATTGAATGGGATCAAATACTAATTTTACTTCGATGAACTTGTGGTCTGAAAAGCAGTTTTTCTATTGCTGATGCTCTTGCATACTTCTGTAGCAGTGCTCTGCAGTGGTGACTTGGATATTTCATGCTTTCTGCTCCTCTCTTTTGCTTTGTTTCTCCTTAGTTTTCTTTAGTTTTGATGCTTTTCTCCTTCATCCTTTCCTTTAGGAGAAGCCCTTTGTGTCAGAAGCAGCCAGGAAAAGAGAGAGAGACTTGGTAGCCAAAGAAATTGAGAAGTTTCAGGTCTCTATTCAGACTCTGTGCAGGAGTGCTCTGACACTTGGCAGGATCATGGATTACATCCAGGAAGATATGGATGCCATGAAGAACGAGTTGCAGATGTGGCGGCAGGAGAACAGGCAGCACGCAGAAACTCTACAGAAGGAGCAGAGGTGAGTGTGGGCAGGGAAAGGTTCATTTATCTCTTGAGACAGATTTCTGGGGTTGGGAAGAGTTTAACTCATTTTTAAAAGCAGATTTGTCATCAGTCATTTCTGTGGATTGGACTTGAAGCGTTCAGGTCTTTTCAGCTCAATTTATCATGATGGACATGGCAGCAGAGATGCAAATGTGTGATAGGAGAGGGCTTGATTTGTTTGCTGCTTCTCACAAATAAAGGAGCAGTGAGGGAAGAGCAAAGTAGATTTGGAATGGGACTAAGAGTGGATTCCTAAATCACAACCTGCTGTCTCTGTGCCATTGAATTCAGGGTGTTCTGCAGTGGTGTTAATAACAGTTGTCATCTGTGCAAGGTTGAAAGGACAGCACTGGAAAGCTAGGAGAGTGAAGGGGATGTGCACGATAGAAACAAGGAGGTCAAGCCTCAAACCAGTTTCTTTGGCCTTACTTTGTCTCACCAACATGTCTTTATGTTCCTTGAAACCAGAATATTCTCTCCAGCTGTGTGTCCTCTGATCTTGAACATGAACTAGGTAGTGATGATCTTGGATTCACAAGCATCCTAGATTTGCTGTTCCCTGAATCAGTGTGCTTCACTCATGCATGAATGGGTGGCATTCTTAGCTAAGTCCTATCTTGGTAGGTAGCAATGTATTAAATGTTGGAATTTACAGCAGCTGGCTTAGTCCACTGCCTGGGGTGGGAACTAAGGCCTTCCTTCACGTATAAAGTATAATGATGTTAATTCCTTGCACTTCCATAGCACCTTCTATCCCAAACCTTTGACAGGCTTTAAAACCCTGGTTGGGTTCTGAATGCAGCACTGCTGCAAAGAGGAAGGGAACAGTGTTTGGCTTTATTTTATAGCTGGAGAAACTGAGTCATTGACTCACCTTTGCACCGCACCTAGTGATGTGTCCTATGGATCCTTATCAGACCAGTGGAGTGCTAAGGCATGTCCACTCCTTCAGGAAAGAATGAGCATCAGATGTGAAGAAGACAATGCTTTCCATGTACAGTGCAGTTTGGATGCTTGTCTTTTTCTTTGTTCCTGTGAAAGATAATTGACAAATCCCATTGGAGAATAGTGCAGTTTCTAGCAGTGCTTTTTGTGGTTTATGCTAATGTGGTGGAAAAAAGGGGAAAGCTAAATGATTTTGGGATGTGGACTTTATCTGGGGCTCAAAGTGACTGGGTAGTTCAGAATGAGAGCAGACCAGTTTGGTCTGTCATTTTTCTGCCTGTTCAGCATTCTTGGAAGATGAGCAAAGCATTATAGAAGTGGGCACATTGGTTGTAAAGCCAAAGAGCCCCATTCACTTAAAATGTATCAGTGTCCTTGTTTATTAGCATAGGATTTATTACATTTCCTGTTAGTGTGGAATTACCTGCCCTTGTCAGCAGCTAGTGATGGGTTGGTTTTCATATAGAATCATAGAATCACAGAGTGATTTGGGTTGGAAAGGACCTTAAAGCTTATCCAGTTCCAACCTCTGCCACAGGGAGGGACACCTTCCACTAGAGCAGATTTCTCCAAGCCCTGTCCAACCTGGCCTTGAACACGGCCAGGGATGGGGCAGCCACAGCTTCTCTGCCTAGAGTGGGATGCAATAATGGCAAAGAGCCTTAGCAGAAGAGCTGGATTAGCCAAGAAATGGCTGTTTAGTGTTCAGTTGCAGGTGATCTCTCTTGAACAGTCTTCTCTGGGTTGTTAGTTTTGCCTTTGTGCTTCTTACTCTGAAAGTTATTTCAGAAGGTGTGGGCACAACTTAAATCCTTTGCAGACTTTCAGGTACTGTATGTGCTTTCTTGGAAGCTTAAGTAACTAGAGTTAACACGTTTTCACTCACATTATGCTCTTTGTGTCTCTTTCAGCATCACAGACAGCGCTGTTGAACCATTAAAAGCTGATCTGGCTGAACTGGACCAGTTGATTAAAGACCAGCAAGACAAGATATGTGCTGTAAAAGCTAATATTATGAAGAATGAAGAGAAAATCCGGAGGATGGTTCTTAACATAAACCTGTCTTCCAAAAGGTGAAGAACTGGAATTGACTGACATTGCTACCAAATAAAAACCAAATAGCAGAAAAAATGAAGATATCTGTTGTTGAGATATAAAATGTTTAGGGACCCAAAGCCTAAAACTTGTATAAAAGCCCATTATTGCATTGATCTTTAGAAGTTGATATTACTTGGGATAGAATGATATTCATTTGAATGCTCAAGTTGTAGAGCTATTAAAATAACTTGTTTGTTTAAATGTGAACTGCTGTTACTCACCAGGTCCTCACAGCCCTTTTTCCCCTCCCTGGCCTGTTGAGCACAGTTTCTGAGCCACTTCTCTTTCCATCTCCTTTTCATTGCCACTGAGGTTCCTGTTGAACGCGCTGTCATGATACTAATTTTGCCCCCTTAAAAAGTCATGAAATCATAACCTCATAGAATACCAGGTTGGAAGGGACCTCAAGGATCATCTGGTCCAACCTTCTCTTTATAGTTTGAATGTATATATTTGATCAGAAGTTGGAAACAACCAGTCTCCTGCAGGTCAGAAGGTTCCTGGATCCTGTTTGTTATAAAGAGGGAAGATTATCTACAAACCAAAGATCAAGAAGTAAAGCCTTGTGTAACCTACACTTCTTTGCATCATTACAGAAATGGTGTCATGTGTTCAGAGCCATTGGGAATCTTACTGGGAACAACTGAAAATGCAATCCATGCATCACTGTGTAAGGGAGCAGAAGTATTTTATCTGCACAGGTGTTAATTCCATTTTTATTGCATCTGTTCATTTGGAAAGGATTAATTTAAGTGCCTCTTTCCTCCCAGATGCATGTTTCTGTAACATTTTGTATGTGAATAATTCCACTAATTTATTTTACTCAACTGCAGGTGTCTGCTGTTTTCCTAATGACCTTTGGAGTGCTGTGCATGTTACAGTCCAGCTTTACTCCTAAAGCATATTAGCATAGACACAACTATATGATGCTGTGCTGAGCGCAGAAGGCTTTAGTCCAACGCAAGGCTCTTCTCAAGGTGTTTAGTGTATGAGCACATCTCCTCCTCCCCTGTTGTTTGGATTGTGTATCCAAAAGTGGCCCTTTTTGGTTTTCCTTCTTTGATTGGCATATCTGTGGGGTTTTCTTTTACTTTCTTCATTGCTTTTTCTGGGATCTGGAGCTATGAAGAACCAACCAAACAGACCATCACCAAGGAGGGTGAGTATTCGCTATGTTAAATACAGCCATTTTAAAGGACAGGATGCTTTGCTGCATGGGGTTTTGGGGTGGGATTGGAAATAAAGCAGGGGGTTTACGAAGGAATAGGAGACATTTTCTGATCTGTTCTTGACAGTTCATAGAATCACAGAATCCCAGACTGGTTTGAGTTGGAAGGGACCTTAAAGCTCATTCAGTTCCAACCCTCTGCCACAGGCAGGGACACCTTCCACTAGAGCAGGTTGCTCCAAACCCATCCAACCAACATGACAGGTTGCTCTTTGCACTTTTATTGTCACTTGAATTGTATTATTTCACTGTCTGAACTTAAATGGTGAAGCAATATTGTGGGTAGGCTCCAGAGAGGCAGGACTCCTGTGAGCCAGCCCTCAGTTGTCACCCTCTCCTACCATGCATTGCTTTGCACCCCAGGTTGGAGCCTGTCCACTCCATCATGAAAGAAATGGGGTTTAGGATGTCCACCAGAATCCCCAAGCCCAGGACTGATGGTGAAAGCCTGTGTGGTCAATATATAACTTCAGAGCAGTCTGAACACTCACTTCCTTTGCCTTTTACTTTCATCAAACAATATGGGATTTGATGGGATTGCTCAGCCCCCTGCTTAGGGTGTGTTAGACACCAAGAGCCCCTGGTCCCTCAGTGCTAGGAGCCACCCTTTGAAAGGACAGAGAGATTTGCTACCAGTCCCCCAGCCTTTGTCACCCATCCCATGTCCCTTCTGCATCCACAGCCAGGACCAGCATGGTGCTGCTGGACCACAGGGCTGGCAGGAAGGCAGTTAGAGGGACCAGTTCCAGGGATGTTAAGTGACTTCAGTTCTGCCTTGGGTTAAGCAGTATTTAAATGATGAATTCTCCTTTCCCTCAGCTACTCCATTTCATGAAGTTCCTTTCACCAGACCCTCCTCTCGTCATCTTCTCATTGCTGATGCATGCTGTGTAGTGACATGGCCCATGTATTCATCTGTCCTTGCGTTAGAAGTGAGCATGTCTGAGTTGGGGTGGAAAGCTTAGGGCTCATATCAATCTGCGGCTTGGAGGCACTCATTTGCTTCCTGGGAGATCTTAGGGATGCCTCGCATCTCTATGCACCCGATTTCTTATGCTTTCTGCATCTAATAACTCTTTAAACAAAAAAACAGTTAGTGTCAGGGTTTAACAAGACATCTGACATCTGCTACAGTCGTAGCTGGTGCTCTATCCAGGATTGCTTTGGTTTCCAGTATGGTGGAACAAAGGTAGTGCCTTGGAGCTTAGGCTTGCTTTCATTTTAAAGGTTGAGGATGCAACACCGAAAGACCGCCAAATAACCAACAGTGGTTCCTGAAGGAGGAAAGAAAATCAGTAGAGAAGAATGTCTTCAGGCACTGAGTCTTGCACACGATGCTTTGTCCATGCCTTGGGCTTGTGTTTCAGCTCGTGGGTGGTTCATCAGCAAGGGGAATGTTGCTGGTGTGGTGGTTTGGGGTTTAGAACCCTTACATTGTCTGGCCTCCTGGTTCTAATGGGGCCTGACAGGTCTGGGAAGCAGGACTTGGATTTCACGTGCCTGACATTCCTCTCTGTGCAGGCTGGGAGGTGGTCGCTGGCCCCTGTGGGTCAGGACTGAGAACATTGGGGCTGTTCAGCCTGGAGAAGAGAAGCTGCGTGGAGACCTCAGAGCAGTCTCTTGCCTATTGGGTTACCTACCATGAGTGCCTATTGGAATGTGAAGGGGAAAATATCAATTGCTTTCAAATACTTTTGAATTCCATGGTTTTGTCCATTGCCAGTGCTATGTGATGTAGGGGATGCTGTGCACTGAAAGCTCATGGGAACTGGGCTCTCAGAAACAGGGGTGTTCTAGCACTGGGACCTGTGTATCTTAAATGGTTGGAGCCTTTCTCAGCTGAATGTGCACTCTTTCCCTCTCCCCAGAGTCTGAATGAATGCACACGTTGATGTGACTCAGTCTAGTACCTATGATGGACTCAGGAGCTGCCAACTATAGAGTGATCTTCAGGTGGAGATCGCACCCCAGGCATGTCCTGCAGTGCCCTGGTAGCTGCCTGCAGCACCAAGGCCTCTTCCAAAATGCTTCCTACCATGTTTGGTGTGAAAAAGTACTAAGAAAGAACATTTCCGTTTTCCAGGGTGGAATTTAATTAGGAGGAATTAAAAGGTGTAGTTTATAGTTTAATTTAATGTGATGAAACAAGGCTCAGCTCCCTCCCCCTCCTGCCCAAATCCCAACCTGAGATGATGGCCTCCAATTGCAGCTGACAGCCATGGGAAGGGAAATGCTTACCAAGAAGAAAAGGGAGAGAAATTCCACTCCAGATTTATGACTTGTGAAGCAGAGGTTGCCTGGGTTTAGCCTCATTTTATGTCACGCTGGGTCCCACAGACTTGACTTTGTTGTGTGCCCAGGAATGGGCTGAAAACTGATGGTTTTGGCTGCTTTTGCATGTCACTTGTGTGTTCAGGTGCTATTTTGGGCTGTGGAGGCTCTTGGTTATATGGATGTGGTGAAGTGTGTGTTCAGACCCTGTGCTTGTCCCGGTGAGGTGGGGGCTTCCCAGGCATCTTTTTGGCTAGTGACAGGGATTGGGATCATCAGATTGAAAGGAATGAGAGGGGTCTGGCCCCAGGGACACTGGCATCGAAGACAGTAAGCATTGAATTCTTTTAACTTCCTTAATAGAATGTGGATGAGAACAAGTTTGGAAAGCAGAGTTATTTATTAACTAATACTATTGGGAATAGATTTCTATTTCTGTGTATTTCATATCCCAAAGTTCAAAGAGGTTAATGAAAATGCTCAGACTGTGGTTCAAATAGAAGGAATTAACTGATGATATGACTTGGCCATTATAATATTGGTGCCACGGTTTAGTAGTGGCCTTGGGATAGTGGTTGGACTTGATGATCTTAAAGGTCTTTTCCAATCCAGTTGATTCCATGATTCCCCCCTTCCTCCCAGAAGGATGCTGGAGAGGCAAAGACCAACAAGTCTACCCTGGGGACCCATGTGCCTGTCTTTCCTGCAAGGTCTGTTAAAGGTTAGTAGCATATTCATGTCTGTATTATAATACAACCCAAAACCTGAGGCAAAGAGAAGGAATTTCCTGTTACTGTGAAGAACAGCAGATAGATAGTCTGCATGGCCAGGGTATACCAGGACCTGTCTTCTCTGTCTCCTGCCAAACCATGTTTAGGGAGGTCTTGTGCTGCAATGCTGTGGAAAGGAGCAGCCCTTGCTTTCCATTCCAGCTGCTTTTGTTTGGACAGGTAAGTATGGATGTGAATTCCTCCCTTCTGAAAAGGCCAGAAGAGCCTGTTCCAGGTGACAGGGATACAAACTGAAAGGGCTTCTGTGGATTTAATGGGAAAGGCATATTTTAACAGCTGTTTTTGTTCCAGAAGACTGACTTGGCCTACAAGGAAATGGATGGGAAGCAGTACAGGCAAGAGGCATGGATGAGCTGCACAGCATCTCATAATTCCTGGGCAGCAGCCTAGCCACAGGGCCTGTTTTCTGTCTTACAGCTTTCCATGGGATAAGGTTGGTGGCAAGTGGTGCTTAGTTTCTTCTCTGCTTTCAGGTTTCTCTGCTTTTTGGAACAGCATCTACTGATGCTGGAGACCAAGTGTCGGCCAGGGATACTCAGAGTATTGCAGATCTGCCTGGGAAGGAGAAGCTGCTTGGATAAGGAGCAGTTGCTCTGAGCAGGAGGTTCCAACCTGCTCTGGCTTTAACCTCCAGAGAGAGAAAGGAAGTTTTTGTGGCCAATTCAAATAATCCTGGTGGTACTTCCAGTGCACGTTCCACAGCTGGAAACTGGAGTCAACCTGAGGCAAGTCCTTGGGTCAGTAGCACTGCGTGGAGCATATGGAAAGGTGGGTAAGAACAAGAAAGACACTGATTGTGAATGAGCAACCAGAGCACAGAGATGCTGGGCTCTGTCTCATCACAACCACTGCACATTGCTTTTGTTCACTGGAGAGATGGTAATGGGAAGAGAAAGAGTCCAAGATGCTCCTCTCCACAGTTCCCAAGTTACTCCATTGATCATCTCTGGTGGGTTGACTCTGGCCAGCTTCCCACAAAAACCAATTCATCAGTCCCCTCCTCAGCCAGAGAGGGGAGAGAATGTAATGGGCTGCAGGGGGATATCTGCTCCACATGGACCTCCATGGACTGCAGGGGGATTGTGCATTGTCTCTGCAGAGATTTGGGAGAAGGGTGGGCCAGGAGAGGAAAAAATGTGTCCCTTTTACCCAGTTAAGATCTGGAATTCCTTTGCAGCTAATGTGCAGCTCATGTGTCTCCCAACATGACTCTTGCTGTATTATATTTAGCTGTAAAACCCAACTGTGCTTGGATTTCCCTCTGCAGCTCTTGGAGGAGGGATTTTATCCCTGCCCTCTGTTGAGCATCCTTTCCAGATCTCACCCTGTTGTGCTCATCTCTTGCAGGCCATTCTTCTCACTGAGAGTTACACTTGGAGCAGGGAAGGAGAACAGGACTGCAAGGCCAGATAGGATTGTTTAGGTTGGACAAAGATGCTTAGCCCTTCCTGGGCTGTGTAGCTTGATGTAGCAGGTAGGTTTATTTATTCTCATCACACTAAGACTTTTATTCATGCTTCTTGGGCAGCTCAGCTGAGGAGCACTTTGAGTTTTGGAGCCAGGAGGAATTCATGCTGTTGGTAGATAGCCCTGTGCCCACTGGGTAGCCTGGGAGGAAGGAAAGGCGTTCTCCTCCAGTTTTAATGTTCTCTGGCTCTCAGCTTTTCATTCCTGGCCACACAAGTGTCAAAAAAGAGCTGTTTTGATGTTTAACTGCATTAGAGGGCTGTAACCTCAGGGCCCACGTTAACAGTATCCTTTTGCAGCCAAAGTGGAGGGTGAGAGACCAGGGTGTCTCACAGCTACATACTGTTCTATTGTGCTGTGGTTTAGATCTGCTGGTGGGAGCAACCAGAAGCTGTGTGTGAATGGGTGTTAAACGTGTTTCTGCGTTCAAATGTCACTTTCTCAAGTATCATGTGCTGTATTTGCATGGGGCTTGTGGGCTCTCAGTGTGCAACCACAAAAAGCAGCTGGAGCACAGGACCTCCTGAAGGCATCCATCCAGATGCTTCTAGTGCTTTGGGTGACATAGTCCAGTGTGAGGTGTCCCTGCCCGTGGCAGGGAGTTGGAACTGGATGAGCTTTAAGGTCCCTTTAACCCAAACCAGTCTGGACTCTCTGATGTACTTGCAGGCTTGACTGAAAGTCCATTTTGGTAGAAAAGCTTCCACTGGTGCCAGCAGAGGCTGGGTCACAGCTTGACAATGGGCTTTTGTGATGGAGAACCCACCTTCATACCACCATTGCACTGCAAGGTAATGGAGCTGCATCAGCCATGTACCACCTGCTGCCTGACAGCAAGGGGAGGAGAAGCACCTCACTTGCAAGTCTCTGGGGTGGACCAGGGGTTTCAGCCCATGGCTGGGCTCCAGTTGTCTTCCTGGAGTGTTTGTGGCAGCTCCTGTGCATCCTTTGAGCTCCACAACAAGAAGCATGGTCAGGGATTACTGTGAACATGGGAAGTTTCTCACCTCAGGCCGAGCCCAGGAATGTGGGATGGATTTGGACCAACTTCTAGTTTTCTTTTAGAATTTTATTTAAAAATAAAAATAGAGCCTTGGGCAAGAGCCAGAAAAATCTGATCCCAAAAGGTGGATGTGTTGTGGAGTGGGGAGCATGTGAAAACAGCTGCTTAAACTGAAACCATTTCACAGATTGAAGTACAGAAACTCCCCAAAACCTGTTCTAAAACCTGGAGTGAACTCTTCTTGAAAGGCAGAGGTAGGAGAAGAGGCCATCAGCAAGTCACCTGAACCACTCCCAAAGCCACAGGCAGCTGCAGGACCCGGAGAGAAGCCAAGCCAAATGAGAAGAGGTTTTTGGACCGTGTAAGGACTCTACAGCAGCACGTTGTGCAGTGGAGGAAGGGCTGGTGTGAGGTGAGAGCCAAAACTGCACTGCCCTATGCCATGAAAACCAGTGGACGGGCTGCTGAAGGTGGGAATGGGGTCCTGGGGAGAAGGAGGTCTGCAGCTGGGAGGCTTTACAGCCACTATTGGTGTCATTACAGCTGAACAGGGGCTAATTACAGCAAGGCTTTGATGCACAAGGTGCTGCATTGATCTCATCCTGGGCAGCACAGAAAAGGGGGAGCAGTGCTCTTGAGCTGCCTGGATGGTTTCCAATAAGCACAATGTGTGGCTGTCATTGTCCTCTTTGTGATGGACTGTACTCTGCTGGAGCCCAAGGCCTCAAAACCACATCTTGTAGGTGGATTAAGTTAAAATAAGGAAGAAATTAGATTTTCTTGCTCAATGATCTGTGATGTGTACATTTTTAGTGGATGAATGTGCCTACACGTGTCTGTGCTCTAAAGGATGCTTGACTCCATTTGCTATACTATATATAGAATATAGCCTGCCTATACTATAGGTAGGCTATTTTCTTTACAGGTTAATACTGCTTTCCTATGCACTCAGGAGATCAAAAGGGGCTGCCTTATGGGATGCTTTAAGGAGATGCCTTATGTTCAGCCCCATCCCCCTGAGGTCCTCCCAGAGGACCCCTGAGGACAGCAGTGGGGGGCAGTGGTGCTTCAGCTTGATGCCTCCTTCCCAGCTTCATACTTAATGGGCACTGGTGAGCATTTAGGCTCTGCAGGTCACTAGGAATGAGCTGATTTCTGTCGTGTTACTACAAGGTGTGATTATGAAGTGTTAGGATATACGGGCTGCAGAGTTTTACAGCTGGGTCTTAAAGGGCTCATAACAAGAGCAGAAGGGGGGGGGGGGGGGGGCTTAAAATGGAAGCCAGGAGCACAGTCAAGTTAAGGAGTACAATGGCAATGCTAATTCCAATCCCTTGGAAAAAAGGGGGAAGGAAATGACCTAACTCCCAGTGCTGTCAAGGGAAAGGCAAGCCAGAGGCTGGAGAGGCTCCCTTGGGTGCTGGGAGATAAAGCCTTAACATCTCCTTTCTCCCTTACCTCAGAGCAGGTGAGTGTCCTTGCTTTGTCAGGAGGGCCAGGAGGGCCATACACGCCATGGAGAATTTAGTAGAATCCCAGCCTGGTTTGTGTTGGAAGGCACCTTAAAGCTCATCCAGTTCCAATCCTCTGCCACAGGCAGGGACACCTTCCACTAGAGCAGGTTATCTCCAGCTGTCTCCTTCCCTGCTCTACAGGGATCTACTGGAGACAAGGTTTCTTACAGGGCCAGGTCTTTCTCCTTCTGTGTTATTGGCCTCCAGCACCTTGCTGTTTCCTAAGTGTCTCTGGCAGTGTGAAATGCCACACCATGTTTTGTGGCATCAAAAGACTCACTTCCCAGAGGTAAAGAGTGGATCTTACAGACTCAGTTGTGGTAGTGCTAATGCACTGTCTTGGTGAGCAAGGAAAATACTCTGTCATTACAATAAGTACCTAAGTAGGATGGGGTTTTATAGCTGGCGAAGCTGATCCACCCTCCAAGTTCTCTGCATTCGATTTTCTTTTTTCCCTATGTTTAAAATGTATCAACTCCTTTCCTCTGTGCTCTGGAAGGCTTTTCAACATGGTGAAACCACACAGCAGCAAATCCACAGCTGAGTAAGTCCACAGAGAACTGATCTCGCCTACTTGTAAGAACCCATGCTACATTTGCTTCTGATTCAACGGTGGAGAGGAAAAGGAAGGAAGAGGACATTTTGGCGAAGGACCTGGCAGCACAGCATGGAAGGTGAGGCTGATCTGAAAGCAGTGCTCAATTAGCCCAAGGCAACTGGGACCAAATGCAGCATCTTGAAGTTACTGTCATCTCTTAGGTAGCTAAAGGACTATCCTTTCTTAGGATCAGAAACTTCCAGCTATGTGGGCTTGCCTTCCAAAACTATGCACATATCCAGACTCTTTCCAGCTGGGCGCACTCTTCTGGAGCTGAGATTCTGGAAAGGACAAGCAGCTCTTCCCTTGTTTTACCTGAACATATCTGTATGCTGCCTGCTCCTGTCCCACATCCTAATGCATCTCCTTTGCTGCAGCACTGGGATGTGGGTGCCCACTACAGCCCTTGTTTTAAGCCTCCTAGAAGAAAACTTGTATGTGAAGGTTGGAGAGGGTCATGCTTGTTCTGTGCTTTCTAACAATCTCTCACTGGCAAGGGGCCACCCTGGAGTGTCCAATTCCTTGTCATTACCTAGAGAAAAGCTGGTTTTGCCTTCCTTTGGCTTTCTTAGAAGCTGGGCATGAGGAAGGTGCTCTCCTCTCCAAGGTGACATGGTGCAAATCCTCACACTAGCACCCAGTGGATGTAGGACAGAGAAAGGCTTTCCAATGCCACATCATAGTGCTGGTGCATCACAGAATCGTTTCACCAGGGTGCTGGAGTATGTCTGCTCTTCCAGGATGAGGAGGCATAAGGCAAAATCAGAGCAGGATGAGCAGAGTGCTACTGAGTAAGTTATTAGGGAAGAAAAAGCTGGTTTCCAGGTTCCAGAATTTGGGAGCCCACAGCTTTTCCATCACCTTGGGTTAGAAAGGGTGACAAAGTGGCCATGGGCTGGAGTTTCCAGCTATCTTTGTTGATTCCAAGGGGAAAGATGTATATGCTGAAGCCTGACCAAAGCCCCTCCTGGAGGATCCATTTCCTGGGAACTCTCACTTTGATGGCTGTGAAATCCATAACATTTTTCTTCTTGTATCTGGGAAACTGCAGTTGAGCTCCTGTGGGGCTGGTCTTTGCTTAAATAAATTACAGTAAAAATAACTCCCAAATGCAACACCAACATGGGCACGTAAATCAAAGTCTGGCGTGCCCATTAAGGTAAAGTGTCTCCTTCTGCAGGAGCTGTCTGTGGAAGTGCCATCCTGAAAGTGAAATCCAACTGAGAGGGAGGAGGTAAGGTCCCATCAAGATAGGACTCACAAATCCATCAGCAGCTTCACTTCAGAAGAGATACAAGGCTTTAACAGGGCTGTCAGCAGCATTCTTCAGGTCACACTGCTGCATAAAAGAGAGTGTTAGAACCTGGGACTTAAACTAAACAGATTTCCTATAGGAAACACACACAAAATTACATTGCTTCTAAAGTTACTTTTATAGACATTTTCCCTGAGAAATATTTCTCCCTGGAAAAATAAATTCACAGGATGTAATTAAAACAGTTCTATGTGTACACTGGACTGGCCCCCTTTAAGTGCTTCACCAAATGCACCACTAAATAAAGGAATGAAAGCCAGCTTTGTTTAACTCTATTAATAACAATATGTATTAATTATAAAATGAGACATTGTCCTGCCTGGTTTATGGTTATGAAAATAGCTTTTAATAAGGCTGAGACTGGAGTGCTCAGCTTTGCAGTTGTCTGCACTGTTAATAGGGCTTTCAAAATCTCCCCTAATCTACTTCTTTTACTTGTCAAATCCTGGCTTGATAAAGGCAATGGGGATCAGATTCCACACCCCATGGATTCTGGCAATAACCAGGTGCTGATGACTGTAATCTTTTCTGCTTTTCTTGCCATTTAGCTTTGGTTAAACAAAAAGGGGCAACTGCATTGTATTAGTTTAACTTCCATGCTTTGGGGAACAAAGCCTGAAGAGATTTGTACTGATCTATCACTGCATTAAATGCTCCCAAATCTGCTTGGATAATTAGGGATAATGATTCCCTCCATACCTGCATGGCCCAGTCCAGCCACATGTGGGAAAGAAAGGCAGTCTGTTCATGAGGCCCTCAGTGCCATGGGTTAGTGGTGGCCTTGGCAGTGCTGGGGAATGGTTGGACTTGATGAGCTTAAAGGTCTTTCCCAACCTGGTTGATTCTATGGTTCTATGATTCTCTTTATAGCCCACCTAAAACACTCTTGAGAGGCTATTGTGTCTTTCTTTTCCATTTGTCACACCAGGACTGTGTAATGGGATGCTCCTCACCTGAGGAAGGGATGCTGGTGTTACTAAACATGGGCTGAGGTAGCCTGATGCCCTAGAGATGCTTCTTCTGTGGTGGCATCTTGTGATGCTGCCTGTCAGCCCCTAGGAGATTCAGTGCAGAGGGTCATGGCTCTGCCATTTCAGGGAGTGATTTGGAAGATCAAGGGAAGTGTTTGCTGGGCTCTAGTGGAGGAACATCCTTGCCTGCCCTTTTTCCCTGTATCCTCTCTACACAGGCCATCTCTCACACTGGAGTTCATTATACCCAGTTGTGTACCTTTTGGGTTTAGTTTGGTTAGTTCATGTGACCTTTTATTCTTTCTCAGAAGCTAAAACCAAAAATTACACCTTTATACCAGCGTCAACATAGCTATAGAATGGGTTTGATTGCTATGTTGCTGTCCTGGTCTCAGAGCAGCTTCCAATATCTGAAGGGGCCTACAAGGCTGCAGAGAGGGACTCTTCATCAGGGACTGTAGTGATAGGACAAGGGGTGATGGGTTCAAACTGAAACGGGAAGTTCAGGTTGGATCTAAGGCAGAAGCTCTTCCCTGTGAGGGTGCTGAGGCACTGGCACAGGGTGCTCAGAGAAGCTGTGGCTGCCCCATCCCTGGCAGTGTTCAAGGTCAGGTTGGGCACAGGGGCTTGGAGCAACCTGCTCTAGTGGAAGGTGTCCCTGCCCACGGCAGGGGGTTGGAACTGGATGAGCTTTAAGGTCCCTTTAACACAACCCAGTCTAGGATTCTGTGATTCTATGTCCTATGAATATATGTATTCTATTCTGTGATTTTCATGTCCTTCAGGCACAACTGGCCAGGTTTTGTGTCTCTCTCTGCAGCACACAAGGTGATGGTTATAATGCATCTCCAGCCCGGGACTTCTTTATTGAGTGGAGAGGTACAAGCTCAGGCTCATTTGTTAACAGAAACGTTGCATCGCTGATAGGAGAAAGATTCTTTTAAGAGGTATGATCAGAATAGTCCACGTTACTTCTTTAATGGAAGCTGACTTTTGGTAACCAAAATGTTTTAAAGAGCCTCTTTGGAGCCACTTCCAACCTACACAAAAGCAGCAGAGTAAAAATGAGCAGGAGTTGGTTTGAAATACCATGAAGGAAACAGAACCCCTTGGCTGGGAGTGAGGGGAGGTGGTTAAACGTGTCAAGAGTTCATTTTCATTCCTTAATTAGCTCTAAATCCTTGTGCCCTTCCCCAGCGAGTGGAAGGCAGGCGGGGAGCGCTGCCCTGTGCCGCAGCAGAGTGTGGACAACAACCGGGAACATGTTTTATGTTCACACCCCACCTCGGAGGTAGGCCAGCATCCAGAGCATGCCGTAAACCAGGCAGGAATGCCACTGCCTGGGAACATGCTCATAATTCTTTGTGCCTGTCTTTCCAAACCACAACATGTTCCCTTTCCCCTCCTGATAATACTTTGTAGTTTTTCTCTTTTTAATGCTGAGTTTGGAGTAAGGGGGGGTTAGTGCTTGCTTTGCTTAGTTTCCTTAAATCCCCCCTCACCAGAACAGCCAGGGGGCTTCTTTTCCCCTTTTATTCTCTTAGGGCTCAATTCAATAAATATACATCCGGCTCCTTCGCAGTCCTAGGCTGGCTTAATGAAACTGTGCGAGGCACTTCCAAGAGAAGGATGTTTATTTTTCTCTGCTGATTCAGTTAGGCTGGTCCAGCTCTTGTGTGCCCAGAGAGCTGCTCTATAAAGAGACCCTTGTGATTGCAGCGGGGATGCTGTGTCAGGCAGTAAGTGCCTGCACTCACTCAACACTGGGATTCGCTTGCTGCAGGGAAGGGGGTGCGGGCGGACGGCTGGATTTGCTATACATAATGCATGGGGAGAAAAAAGCCTGCTAAGAGCACAGTGTTAAGGTGGGAAAGTCAAGCACTTGCAAGGCAGATAGAGCTAGAGCTGTCTGGAGAGCAGGCTTAATTCATCTGTTTATGGGAGCACATTATGAAACACGCTCCCATTTTTGCATAGTCCTGTGCTTGTTTCTTAGGTAATAGCATTTTCTACCTTTTGCCAGAACTTGCCACCTTCAAAGAGTACTTTTTCCATAGATAATCCAACACCACAAAGATCCCAATGCCTGTTCCTAGCTGGAAGCAGCAGTGAAGTCAGGCAGCTCCAAAAAGAAGGTGGAGATGTAGATACTGCCATGGAGGACCTGGTGAGCCTTTTATCACTGGAACACAAGAGGTTCCACTTAAACGTGAGAAGAAACTTCTTCTCAGTGAGGGTGATGGAACACTGGAACAGGCTGCCCAGGGAGGTTGTGGAGTCTCCTTCCCTGGAGACGTTCAAAACCTGCCTGGACACATTCCTGTGTAACATTATCTAGGTGTTCCTGCTCCGGCAGGGGGATTGGACTAGATGATCTTTTGAGGTCCCTTCCAATCTCTAGCATACTGTGATACTGTGATGCTGTAATGCAGGCTTATGAGCTGCTTGGTCAGTGCTGGTGAGACCAAGTTTGATGGCAGCAGCCCTATTGCAAGACACTGGGAGTCCCTTAGGCCTGCCTCAAATGCCTTGATGGGTTGGACTACATGGATTTCAAAGGTCCATCCAACCCAAACCATTTAACTTCTCTATGTGTCAGGAGGCAAACGCTGCTTTGGGACATTCTGCCTCTTTGCAATGAAGTAGGAAAACCTGGCAGTGGCAGTGGGGATGGACTCATGCAGAAAAGCCAGATGCATTCAGATGCCAGTAGTTCAGGGTGATTGCTGTCCTCTTTGGGCCTTGCATTGAATGTTCACAGAATAAACCATGTTCTTTGCCTGAGGGACCTTCAGCCAAAGCCACAAGGCAGAGGAAGTGTCTCTCTGACAATGCCAGCATTGTCAGCAATAAGCAGTGGGAAATCAGGAGTCAGGTCCCTCCTGACCCTTAGTTCCTGATGTGCAACTGATTTTGCAAAGCACCAGATTCAAACAACCCATGGATTTAGTTCTTTCATTTTTGCCTTCCCATTCACAATCTCAGTTTTCTACCCAGTGAGGAAGCCCACAGTGTATTTCTGAATGAAAACTGAGTGCCTTTCACAGCATCTTTGGCTCTGCTTCCCATGACAGGGGATTAGGAAATCTCCATCTTCCCACTGAAAGGAGGGAAGGCAATGGCTCAGGGACCATCAGAGACCTGCCAAAAATCACAAAGTGAGGGGCAGGGGTGGGAACCCAGTTCCTATGAGTGGTAATCTGCTACCTTCCTACTTGTCTTGCCCTCAGCTGCTTTGGGACGAGCCATTCTTGCTGCTTTGAGTTAGATTTGCTTCCTACTTTGCTACTTATGGCAATGTTTAATGGTTGTAATAAACCAGAAGGCATTCCTTTCAAATTAGGTTGCTCTGCAAAACCCAACCAAGTGTTTCCATTACTACAGCTGCTTATCCCTTCAGCTGAGGACAGAGGCAGTATGCTGCAGGCTGGAAAGGGTGTCCATCCATCTACAGGCTGCTGTCAGCTCTTGGGTAAGCTGGTGTTAGTTCTCTGGTGGGTACATGTCCATGGACGGGAGATTCTGGTCTAGAAAGAGAGGATGAAACTCATTAACTATAACTTTAAACAAAGATCCTGATCCTGTCTGTTGTTGATCAAGAGTTTGAGAACAGGAAAGGGTTACAAATGATACTTGCCTCCTCTGCATTAAGGATCAACCCCAGGGCTGTAGCAGACCTCTCCTTTGCTAGACACAGAGTTTACAGCCTTGCTGTAGTTTATATGAAAGCATTGGAGTGACCTTGCATTTGACATCTTTGCCTAGGAGCTTACACTCCAGTGTTGTCAGCAATGGTGCTAGGAAAGTAAAGGACAAACATTCCTGTATTTTCCAGCAATTTGTGTTATGGTCTTTCTTTCCCTCTAATTGGAGATTAATCTCAGTCCTGCCAGAGCTAGCATCTTCTCCAAGCCTAACTGAAATACCTATTACACAAATAGTACAAGTAGTTGGTTTGGTTTATTGAAGGAAACGTATGAAACTTGGTTGGACTTGATGATCTTAAAGGCCTTTTCCAATCCGGTTGTTCCTATGCTTCTAAACAGGGAAGGTTCTCCATTGTCAGGTTAACATAGGGATGCATCTGCTTGGCAAAAGGAATCAAAGCTGTAGGTATGAAAGGCGAGGGCAAAACCACCAGAGGCTGGGCATCAGGCACTGGATGGAGCTGGGTTTCCCATCCCACATCACTTCTGCTTATTACTTTAAACACTAATCCATGCTTCTCACTGCTGATAGCAATCCCCCTGCCCATTTCCATGTTATTATACTTTCCATAACTGATTTTCCTTGGATTATTTAACAGCCGAGATGCTGCTTCTAACATTTTCTTTGCTTGCCTAACGCTCTAAAGGGGGGCTTTAGCTATTTGCTTTGCTCTCCAGAAAAGTGTCTTTGGCATTTTTCATTGAGACTAAATGCAAAGAGAGGCTACATACCTGAGGGTGAAACCTGCCCCATCCCATTGCTTGGTGGACCCAGGCTGCCTCTGTCTCTGCAGCAGTAGAGACATCCCCAGCACCAGGCAAGGGAGGAAAACTCCAATGGAGACTTTATCACTCTTTTTCAGCAGAAATGGCCATCTGGAGCCTTCCTCTGATGGGCAGATGTGGGAACATCAAAGGAGAAGCAGGCACCTCCTTTACCTCAGTCACCAAATGGAACACCTCCTTGCAGGCAGGTTAGAAAACAACATAAAATCTGCTGAGGACAAGTTTCCTTTGACAGCAAAGAGCTGCCCAGAAATGAGTCAAACAGGAACGGTTCAGACCTCCCCCACTCTCACCAGGGGATTTGCAGACAAAAGGGATTTATTTATTTATGGTTTTTTTTTTTTTTGCTATTTTTTCTTTTCAGAAAATACTCAGATTTTGATGGGAAAATACAACTGGGAACTTTTTTCCCCCCTTTGTTTTTGCCTTTTGAACAACTTTTGTTGCCACTTGTGTGGAATTGTCAGAAATACCTTGAGGAAAAGCAAATGCAGGAAAAAAGAGAAGAGCTGTAACAGCTTGGGAGGAGAAGAGTTTATTTCATAGATCATAGAATCACAGGATAGTTTGGGTTGGAAAGGCCCTTAAACCTCATCCAGTTCCAACCCCCTGCTACAGGCAGGGATACCTTCCACTAGAGCAGCTTGCTCCAAGCCCCATCCAACCTGGCCTTGAACACTGCCAGGGATGGGGCATCCAAATACTTGTAAGCATGTTTGCTCCATGAGCTGGGGGCCTGCGGCCAAGGTATGTGCTGCCACCCTCTTTCAGCCTAACCCACACCTCTCTGAGTACAACCAGGATGAAATGCAACCTTTTATGGAGCAAGTTTTCCTTAAGGGTGTCATTGCATGGTGAAGCCAGTGTAATCTTCCCTCTGGGACCACCTTGGGGCTGGCATGCTCCATGCAGGTGAGATGTTCCTGACCTACCATCACCCACATCCAGGCTATTGAATTTATCTGTGTTTATTGTGGTGGCTCTTTACACTGGTTTAACCCTCTTTCCTCACTTGCAGGACTGACTGTGCTGCTCAGCTGGGAGCAGCAGGTGTACTGGTCATCTGTCTCATTTTGTGCCATGCTGAAGCTGAGAGGTGGGTGGGATTTTCTAGTCTCTGCCTTTCTATGGCTTTACATTATAACCTCCACTCTGTGTCCTACATGTTCTCATGGTCAGGATTGACGAAGCAAAGTCCTGGATAGCAGATGGAAGGTCAAAATACAGCTGATGCATCAGTCCTGCCTCTTGCAGCATAATTAACTTACTGGACTCCAAGCAACCTATCTTTCATCATCTTTGTGATTACAGCCCCAGTCCTAATGACAGTCCCAGATGCTGGAATTAAGTTCTCCTCCCATCCCCTTGTTGAAGTACATCTTCATGTCCACGTTAGGAACTATACAAATTCCAGAGAAAAACGTTGCGTTGTGCTAAAAATGGGAGGACAGGAATTCCACCCCCTCTCTCCTTACCCCACAGATGCATTTATCACCAGGGCAACTCAGCTTCAGAGTTCACTAAAAATTCAAGCTGTTGGCTTAGTTCCAGAAGGGAGAAGTTTTATAGACTGAGCTAAGCGTGAATTACAGTTCTGGTTACAGCATTCCTTCTTTTATACCTGCTTTCTTTCTTTCTTTTCTTCTTTCCTTCTTCTGGAGCAAGTCCAGAGGAGGCCACGAGGATGATCAGGGGCTGGAGCACCTCCTGTATAGAGCCAGGCTGAGAACATTGGGGCTGTTCAGCCTGGAGAAAAGAAACTGTGTGGAGACCTCAGAGCAGCTTCCAGTGTCTGAAGGGGGCTACGAGGATGCAGAGAGGGACTCTCCATCAGGGACTGCAGCAATAGGATAAGGGGTGATGGGTTCAAACTGAAAGAGGGAAAGTTCAGGTTGGATCTGAGGAAGAAGCTCTTCCCTGTGAGGGTGCTGAAGCACTGGCACAGGGTGCCCAGAGAAGCTGTGGCTGCCCCATCCCTGGCAGTGTTCAAGGCCAGGTTGGGCACAGGGGCTTGGAGCAACCTGCTCTAGTGGAAGGTGTCCCTGCCTGTGGCAGAGGTTTGGAACTGGATGAGCTTTAAGGTCCCTTTCAACCCAAACCATTCTATGATGTGTGTGCTCGAGAGGCAGTGGGAAATCTTCTTGAATGTGGATGGTGTTTGAGGGAGCTGCCCATGGCTGAGGGCTCAGAAGGAGGTTTTTGCTTTTATTTACTTATTTTCTTTTACTTGTTTCTTTTTCATTGCTTCAGCATTAGGAGCTGCAGAAATGGCCTGGCCTAACAAGTGAGTCAGTGTGTGTTGGCTGTATTGGATTACTGGCTATATTTAGATACTAGAAGCTTCTCCTTAAGAGAGTCACAGGCCCCAGTTGCTGGGTGGATTGGTTTTCCAACAGGCTGGAATCACTGCAGCAAGCCGAAAGGCCACCCACAGATAATGAACCATGGAGGGAAGAGGGGCCAAGCTCGGTCACCTGCCTGGCTGCTTCTCCCCCCTGGTGGTGGGCGTGGCCAGGGGCAGGTTACTAGAGGTGATGTGCTCCAAGAGCCAGCAGATCCCGATCCCTCTGGAGTTCTGCTGTCTTGTGCAAGAGGAGGATGTACCTGATGTACCTCAATCAAACAACTGCTTTTTGCAGTCTTTTGAAGCAGTCCCTGGAGTTGAGCACTGTTCCAGGTACAGGAAGCATAGGCTGACTATTCCCAGGATTATTGGATAATTCAGGCTGAAAGGAATTCAGACTCAGGAGGCCATCTAGTCCAGTGTCCTGATGGGGCAAGGAACAGCAGCCAGGGCTGCCCGCAGCCTATGTCCTCAGCTGGTAAGAGAGGTGTCTGGTAGGAGCAGTCAGGTATGCTGGACATGTATTTCCTATATCTTGGCTGAATGTGAACCTGTTTGCAAATTGCACTCAGAGTGATACAGATTTCCATCATAGTCTCTTTCTCCATGGGATTTCTCTTAAACATCTATTGATTTCCAGTGCTGGCCATCTCCAAGGCTGAGAGAGTCACTCCCTTGCTACCATCCCTGTACAAGAACTCATTAGGTCAATTTAGGATGGGTAGGTTTTCATATGTATTTAAGGAAAACAAACATGCACACAAAAAAAGGGGATAAACTTCAGCTAGGAAGGATAATGGGATATGGTATGTAAAAACCTTCTGCCTTTCATTGCAGCATGTCTGTAAGTACAGAAATACATAACAATTTGTGGAGAAGAGAGACTGTGGTTAAATGGAGGCATTTGCTGCAAGAACTGAATGAACCTCAAATCGTGAGTGATCCAGACACTGGTGTTCCAGTTTCATCTGGCCTGTTTACCCTCACTTTGTTCCTCTCTGCTTTGTCCATGGGGACAAATACCATATTACAAGTAAACACGCTACATCCTCTGCTGCCCTTCCTTGCCTGTCTGCACTTTCCCCATGGGAGAAGAGAGAAGAGCCAGTTCTGCATGACACAGTGAGTAAACAAATCTATTTTAAAGACAGATTGTGCTAAGCAGGAGTGGCCTCTCCCTAAGAGCTTTGAAAACTGGCATTGCATTCCTGCTGGGAAAGCAGTAAAGTACAAAGGTTTCTGTCCCTTGCACTAACTATCCCCTTGTGCACACAGGCATTATGGCTTTTGGTCTGGGGCCATGTGTATGAAAGCCCATGGACTAACATGCCTTTTTCCTCTGGATGAGACCAGCAATCCAACACCACACTTTGCAGCTGGAGGAGCTCATTAAATCTAGTCCCATTAAATCTGTGGGGGCTGCAGACGACGCAACAGCTAAGAAAGCTGTTCTGGTCTGTCTTGTGCTATATTCAGGCACAGCAACGGGGAACTGAGATGTATGTGGCTGCTCCCCTGCTCATGAGCAGACACAGAGGGTCAGTAGCTAGATGCAGTTGTACATTGGAAACCAAGAAGGGAACACAGAGGAGCACAATGTGGTGGGTCTCTTCTGCTGGGATGCCTGCAAACCCAGCGAAGGCATCTCCCAAAGAGTGGCCAGTCCTGAGCCCATACCAATCCTAGAAAGCCTTTCATAAACACAGGGAAGCCAAGCTGAGGGCTGGAGTTCCACCTGTCCCCACTGTCTAGTTCCCAGATCTGGTCCCTTTGACTCAAGGAGAACCAAAGGCACAGGGTGCCCAGAGAAGCTGTGGCTGCCCCATCCCTGGCAGTGTTGAAGGCCAGGTTGGACGCAGGGGCTTGGAGCACCCTGCTCTAGTGGAAGTTGTCCCTGCCCATGGCAGGGGTTGGAGCTGGATGAGCTTTAAGGTCCCTTCCAACCCAAACCATTTTGTGATTCCATGACATAACCCCCCCCCCCCCCCCGCAGCTTTTAGTTGCGGCAAGCCTTGTGTATCTGCTTTCAAACACTTGCTCTATCCCTCCTGCAGGTGCTGCGGGCTCCCCCACGCTGTGTGCACAGCACTGTGTACTGTCAGCCCTATTTTACCCATGGCTGGAAGAAGCAGCAGCCCCTCCATCAGCGGCCGAGCTCCGCCCGACTCCCGTTTCTAGGAGCCCCCCGGGCGCTGCCGGCAGAGCCGGGCCGGGCCGCGCCGCCTCCCTGCCGCTGAGGTACAGCGGCCGGGCTGCTCTGAAGGAGGAACGGCTCCTCCGGTGCTCGCTGCAGCCGCGGAAAACCACCTTAACGCGGAGGCAGGAAGCCGCGGGGCCGGCAGGCACCAATCAGGCCGGCCCGGGGAGGGCGGGCGGTGGCGGGAGGGGGGGGACCGGAGGGAGGGCGGGCCCAGCTGAGCCGGCGGCGCTGGGGGCAGATGGCGGAGGGCGGGGATCCGCCCGCTGCCTCAGGCGGGCAGGCAGGTAACGTGGGGAATAGGGGCTCCTCCCGGGGGATGGGACCCCCAGCTCGTCGCCCCGGGGAAGGGCTCAGCCTGTCTTCCCCCCCCTCCCCGGTCTCTCTCCAGCGCAGGTCGTAACCTGAAGGAGTGGCTGCGGGAGCAGTTCTGCGACCACCCCATCGAGCACTGCGAGGACACGCGGCTGCACGATGCGGCCTACGTGGGGGACCTGCCCACCCTCAAGAGCTTGCTGCAGGAGGAGAGCTTCCAAAGGTGAGGGAGGTGTCCTGCGCATAGAAACACATGGGCTGGGCTGGAAGGGACCTTAAAGCTCATCCAGCTCCAACCCCTGCCACGGGCAGGGACACCTTCCACTAGAGCAGGGTGCTCCAACCTGGCTTTGAAAACTGCCAGGGATGGGTGTTAGGATGGGAGTGTGCGTTGCTTGCCCCCCACAGTCATCCCTCTGTGGTCTCCAAGGAGGTAAATCTTGAGCTGCTTTGTGAGTGTGCATGTCTTCTGATTCCTTTCAGATCAGAGGAATGTCATACCATGAGAAATGGGGGCTTGTGTATGATGGAAGAAACATGCAAAAGGGATTAAAATCGAATATAAAACCGAAACACCCAATGTTATAAAATCTGCCCAATGCAAAGTCTGCAACCATGGGGATAGTTAATGAATTTTCCTGCACCACAGAGAAAAAAAGCTGGTTTGAGTGCAGAATGTCTCCCAGCCTCAAAAAAAGTGGCCTTTCAGCAGAAGTGAGAATGAGGCAGCCCCACTTTTCTGCCCCTGGGCAGATGGGGTGTTTAATACCACAGACTAGGTTGGGTTGAGGGGGAGTTTAAAACTCATCCAGCCCCCTACCACAGGCAGGGACACCTTCCACTGTCTTGCTCCAAGCCCCTGTGTCCAACCTGGCCTTCAACACTGCCAGGGATGGGGCAGCCACAGCTTCTCTGGGCACCCTGTGCCGGCGCCTCAGCACCCTCATAGGAAAGAATTTGTGCCTAAGAGCTCACCTCAGTCTCCCGTCTGGCAGGTTAAAGCCATTCCCCTTGTCCTGTCCCTACAGGCCCTTGTCCAAAGCCTCTCCAGGTTTCTTGCCAGCCCAGATTTCCTGTGGACCCCTGATTTGAGATTTTTGCCTTATTTTGTCCCATATCACATAAAAACCCTGTGGCAGCAGGGACAGGTTGACGTTCCTTGCAGGAAAAGCAATATTGGGTGGGAGGAGGAGGGCTGGAGGCTGCAGCACCATCACACAGCTGATGGAGTGAGCGGAGAAGTGGCTTCTTTGAGGGTATGTGTGGGGTGGTCATCCCCACACCTCCAAAGTTAAAGGGGAGCACTTTTATCATAAGACTTGAAAGATGAGGCGTTGACATGGTTAAAAAAGCCCCAGCTGTGGGATTGCTCTCCTGGCAAACTCTGTAAGCACACTGTACAGAAACTGCTTTGTTTTGTACCCGTTACGTGGGCTCATGGAGTGAGCCAGAAGAGCACATCCACTGCTGTGCTGGCTAAAGAGCATTTTCACCAGCCTATATTGGCCTTAAAGAAATCCCTTCCTTTCTGTTCAAAGGGTACTGGCAGTGATTTGCAGAGAATTTTGGAGTGAGGGCTAGATGCTTATGAGACTTTTAGGGCTAACCTGAGATCTGCATGATCATAAAGGCTAATGCAGGTTATTTCAGAGGGATCTAAGCAGCTGCCAGCCAGATCCATCTCTTCCAATAACCTGGAAAAGGCTCTTATGCCAATACACCCACCCAGAGAGGATGCTAATGGCCTCCTGTTCAGACGGGGATTGCTGCACCTCTCCACTTTGCTGCTTGCTGGCAGGGCTAGGTTTCCCTGGATTTGTGTTTGTCATGCCGTGGTGCCTGGCTGCGTGTGGATGTTGCTGGCAGTGTGACATGTATGTATGCCTGCATTTCCATGCGCTGTTTCTTTCCTTCCTATATCCTCTTGCTGTTTCCCTGCTGCTTTAATGACTTTGTGTCCCCTTTGGAGCAGCTTGAATTAAATGGTTATGATCCCCAGCTTGGTTGCTGCTGATATGGGACATTTCCCTGTAAAAAGGGACTATCTTACTTGTTTATTGATAATTTTCACTGTGTTTTGATGCAGGGTTTGCCCTCACTGTGCATATGTGCAGCTGAGCTGCCATAAATCCTGTCTCCCAGGCACTATGGTGTAGCCTTCTGTTATCAGCAGGAGCTTTTCAGGACTGCTCTGAAGTGCCCAAAATGGGCAGGAAAAGCTTCATGGGAGCAGTTTGGGTTCTCCCAGATCCTCCTTGGGGGCTGGAGGAGGTGGGGTGCTGGTAGGCAGCAGGAGGCCTCCTCTGATGGAATGCTGTCCCCCTCCAATGCAGCCGGATCAACGAGAAGTCGGTGTGGTGTTGTGGCTGGCTGCCCTGCACGCCCCTGCGCATCGCTGCCACTGCCGGCCATGGGCCCTGCGTGGACTTCCTCCTTCGCAAAGGGGCTGAGATCGACCTGGTGGATGTGAAGGGGCAGACAGCCCTCTACGTAGCTGTGGTCAACGGGCACCTTGAGTGTGCCAAGATCCTCCTGGAAGCTGGGGCTGACCCCAATGGCAGCAGACACCACCGCAGCACCCCTGTCTACCACGCGGCACGTGTGGGCCGGGCAGACATCCTTCAGGAGCTGATCAGGTGAGAGCTCAGGTACATGCTGGAGGTGGGTGACTCTACCTCCCTCCTCTTTCGTTGGGAACTTTTTCCCCCATGGGGCTCATCCATTCCCTCCTTGCATGCCCAGTGTCTCCGCAGGCCTAGTGAAGCTCACTAAGTGACAGCCAGGGTGAGAGGATGGAGAGGTACCCAAAAGGACATCCTTGTATTCCCCATTGATTGGCCCTGGCAACAGGTCTGTGCCCTGCTCTGTGGCTCCCACGTCTGTTCTCCTAGGACGAAGCCCAAGAGAGGAATTTCTGTTTCTGAGCCCACCATCCACTATTCAGTCAGATCCAAACTGTTCAAAGTATCTTCCTCCCAACTCATATCTTGACTGCCAGCTCCATGTCATGAGTGAGGTGGATCTCCCAGTGAACAAAAAGTGTTTGGAAACAAATCTCTCTTTTGCTTAGCTCTGCTGCTCTGACCATTTTCAGCCCTTAGGAGGTGTTTGTCACTGGCACTAGCTATTGCTGCCTGCGTGGTGTTTGCCCATCATTATGATGCCCTCTGTGGCATCTGATTCAGTCTCCCCTTGCTAGACATCTGATGCACAGCTTCATTGATGGGATGGCACCTCTGAGGCAGAAAGGGATGGCCATCACTATAAGGTGATGAACAGTAACCTTAGATTTGGGTGGTGAGTGACTGGTGACCATCCATCCCTCAGGAAACTTTCTCTGTAGCACCAGCAGTGCTCAAGATGTAGCAGCAGGCTGTGTGAACTTGACTTTTCTTCCTCTGTGGTGTGCTGTGATACTTCCTTTCTTCTAAATTGGAAGTTTTTTGTATAAGGGACTAAATGGGCTGTTGACACCAAATACTAAGGGAGCATCAGGGGAAAATACAGGTTGTAGAAAGAAATAATAGAAGAAAGAGTGTTTGGATTCCCACAGAAATGCTGTCCAAGAAACCCCTTCAGTGACCACAGAGGCTAGAAAATAGCAACCAAAAGGGTTTGAATAGCAACATTTCAAATTACTTGGGGATTTTCTCCTCTCCTTTTTGCTTGTGGGGAAGTTAATTTTCCTACAAGTGCAGCTTTAAGGAAGCTGCAAGTAGAAAGAAGGGGAGATGGTCCCCCCTCCTCTTTCCTTTCTCAAGCTGAGAGAAGGATGTCCCCATTGCCATGTGCTTGTCAGTACAGGCTTCAGCTCCCATGCTGCATTCCCAAGAATCTGCCCTGAGATATCTGCTAAGGCAGAGTGAAATGTAGCAAATGGTGTTTCAGCAGCACAAGGGAGAGCTGATGCATTGATTTATGTGTCTACTCCTAGGGATACCTTGCCAGCAATATTAAAAGCAAGAGTTTGGAACACTTTCAGGCTTAAAAATGAACTGGAGTTTGTCCAATGTGTTTTTATTAGACAATGTCTCTCCCAAAGCTGCTAAGCTAATACCAAATTGTCAGATTGCCCACAATTTCAAATATCTTGGAGGATGGATTTCACAGATCTCTTCAGATTTGCTTACTTTCAAATGCAGTCTGTTGTTGCAGAGCTCACTTGGAGAATTGTAAGATGTTGCTCTCAAAGGCTTTGGCAGAGGGGATGCAATGAGGAAGACACTTTTACTGGGATAGAAGGAAGTATTTCAGCATATTCAACTCCAGAAACCCTCCTAAGTCCTAAAGAGAAAGCCCAACCCAGCCAGGCTTGCTGCAAGTGTCTAAACATCACCTAGTTCATCTCTTTGTTAATCATATGGTAGCACAATCAGGATTCCTGGATACTCCTATAATTGCTGAACCAGCTACCCAAGCAAGAGGTGAAACTGTATCCATGAATAGTAAATACACTCGTAGCTGTGGGATGGTGATCTGCTTTTTAACATGGCTGGTGGAAGTATTTATGGTTAGATTGCCAAGGTATAGAGATTACCTTTTTAACAGCTTGTGATGTGATCATGCCGTGAGGTTGGACTGTTGCAATGTACTTGCAGTATGATTGAGGGCTGACCTCATTATGAAGGATTAAGGGTGAGAGGGCCCTTTTGCCACACTAAAACAGTGAAAAAGAGACCTGACAGATGGCCCTGCTGCCTCAGGTGCATGTTGAGCTTTGTATTTTGCTTTGGCTTGAGGGTTTCCACTGGGAATTTTGATGACAATAGTGGGAAAAAAACCTCAAAGGGATATCTGCTATCTGGTCAGGATCATGGCCATAGGAAGCAGTGGCCCTACCAGTCTCCTGAGATCTCAGCCAAGATGTTCATGCTTGGGAGATCTTGCTTGTTGGGGTGAAAATGCACTGCATGTCCTTTGCAGCTCTTAGACAAGTTTCCTTAGGCATTGTTCTGAGTGTGCCTCATTTAAATGAGACTGTTCCCATCCTCGGAATTGAAGCATTTGGTTAAGTGTTTGCTGGATGGGGACCAGCCCCTCCTTAGGCTGTGCTTGCCTTGAGTCAGGATTTGTGCCCAGGTGGTTTCCTTATTTGCTTTATTAACTGCAGAAAGGACTATAATGCTACCTAGGAAGACAGAAAAGTCTAGTTTTGGGTGGGGGACTGGTGAGTGAAGGAGGTTTTTATCCCTCTGTGGGGAGAAGGGACAGGGCTTTGCCTGATCTTGGTGCTGCAATTAAAACCAGCTACTCCTGAGGGGATTGTGTGTCTTCCACCTCCTTCCCATCCAAGCTGCATATGAAGTAGGTGGACATAGTGTCCCCATTGCTTGGGTGTTACCCAGCCTGGGGAAAAGAAATGCTTATTTCTGCTGTCTCTTCTTTCTGCAGCATTGCCATTTTCCAAATTGCTTTGCCAGAGAGCAGCACTTGGCCTTTTCTGCTCCCATTTATTTGGCCGCATTCTTCACTTCCTACAAAAAACAAAATGAAAAGAACCAAAGCCATTAAGCCTTCTTTTCTGCTTGTTCACAACTTGGTGCCATCTGTACTTACTGAAAAGAAGTATGCTATGGGCACTGCTTCTGTTTCGTGATGATACTCATGGCCATTGAGCGGGGCTTTATCCTGCTCACATGGCATTTTGCAAGCCCAAGCCCATGGCAAAGACACAGGATGTGAGTTTCTCTGTGGGGTAGGACATGGCAAAAAGCTTGGGAGGTTTGGTGCTGCAGCTCCTGGGGGTCCCCCCTGCAACTCCTTGAGTGAGCTGTAATCTCTTGTGTGGTATCCAGTACAATGTATAGCCTGTGAATGGAGCTGTGCAGGATGGATGCAGACAGGGGAGGGCCTGATGCCATTATTTTGTGTTCTTCCAGTTTTCTGAGCTGAATACTAGGGAAAAGGCCACTTTTTGACTCCCTGAAGGGATTTCTGATGGTATTCCAAATGCCCTAGTTCCTTTGGGAGCGGGATTGTGACATACATGTGTTGCTGTTGAGCACAGATTTCTGTTTCCATTTCCGTGCTATTTGTGACAGTCAGATCGATTGTCTGTATTGCTTTTTGGCCTGTTTTAGCCTGGTGGGGAAATTATTTCACTCCATCTCTTCAACTGGGTAATTTGGAAGCATCCTTGCTCCCCAGCCAGCTCACTAGCATCCAGCATTACGTGGTGCTGGCTTAGGGCTGAGCCATCCCTTGTGCCAAGGGTGTGTTTGGCCAGTCCTTCAGGAGGGCAGGGAAAGATGTTCACAGCTGCTCCTCCTCCCTCTGAAGCCTCGGCTGTTATGGGCAGAGAAACAGCTTTGCTTCTTGAAGATCAGACCATGCTGGATACAGCATCACCACTCAGAAGCCCCACCAGGCCCATCTGAGGGTAGGTATGGATGGTACTTGGGTGGTGGGCTCCAGAGGTACCAAAGACAGGCAGGGTGCTCACTCTTTGGCCTCACCTTTTGCCATTTTGGGCTGCAGTTGTGGTGCTGTTGGCCTTGTTTCCAAACCTCTGCTCTCTTCTTCTTTTCCAACCAGGTATGGTGCAGATGTGGATGTGAATCACCACCTCCCTTCACACGGCCCCAGCCTGTCCCTGCGGCCCCTCACCACGCTGGTGGTCTGCCCACTCTACATCAGTGCTGCCTACCACAACCTCCAGTGCTTCCGGCTGCTGCTCCAGGCTGGAGCCAACCCAGATTTTAACTGCTGTGGGCCCATCAACATCCAAGGCTTCTCCCGGGGCTCCCCAGTGTGTGTGATGGACGCTGTCCTGCGGCATGGCTGTGAAGCGGCGTTCGTCCACCTTTTGATTGACTTTGGAGCCAATCTGGACCTGGTGAAAGTGGAGGCCTTGGGAGTCGAATCCACAGGAAGGGTTAAAGTCAACCCTGAGGCTCTGCGGGTGTTTAAAGAAGCAAGGGGTAAGTAGCTTTGATTTACTGAAGTCTGGTTCTGTCTCGCTCTGGATTCAGGAGAGTTCTTTGGAGAGTTTATTTGGGAGTTAGGAGCTGTTCAGGTGGTAGCATCCTCTTTTGGGTCTGTTCGGCAAAAAGGTGGTGTAAACAGATTATACCTAACTTAAAAGATAACTGGACTTTAACAAGCTGTTAAGCAAAGTGTGGATGGCTTCACCACCTCTGGTACAGCTCCCCTAGAGCTGTTGCTGGCCAGGCAGGCATCAAGCAGGACAGGACTATGGGGCTGGCCTCTGTGGCTCCCTGGCATGGATCCTTGTTGTTGCTGAGCTGATGCTCTCCCAGCATTGATGACTCAACCCAGTGGCTTCCCCATGAGCCTCCAGCCAGCTGGTTTTCTCCTGTTGCATTTGGTACATTCATGTGGTGGTTTCCTCTCTCTTGAGTCCTTCAGCTACCAACAGTGCCTCTTGCAGCAGTTTGTAACTTTATCTTTCTCCCAGCTCCTTTTTCCATTGCCTAACCATGTCCTCAGCAAGGTTTAGGCAGCATGGACCTGTCAGAGCTGGGCTTTGGATCTGTAGACCACAGGCAGGTTATGGCATATCCAACAACATCCAGTTCTCCAAAGCCATGCAGATGTACCCTCACTGTTCTTGGATAACCCTGTGCTCTGCATGGGGAGGGACCCAAGAGGTGTATCTGGACAGGCTGCTTGCGCAGTGAAGCCACAAATGGTGGTAGCAAGTGGCAGGATGGTGGTGGAAAAAGGTGTGAAAAAGCTGGGGTTTGGAATTTCACATCCTCTGGGAAGCAAATGGGTTACAAAAGAAGTAAACCAGAGTCTCAGACCTGATCATGCCTAAGTTTACCTGCTGTTTCTTTCTTCTTATGACAAAAGCAACACCAGTAGAGTGTGCGTCCTTGTTCCAGCAAGGGCAGCACCTCATAAAACTACCAGGCTCAGCTGGTGAAGGCCAGGACTTTGCACCAGCTTGGAAGTGGAGTTTCCCTCCTGAACTCAGCAGGAATTTTCCAAGGGATTCAGGCTGTGGGATACACCCCCCAGCTCCAAGTTATTCAGCTTTGCACGTGCCTGGTTTTTCAGATTGCTTGGACTTTTGCTGGGAAGAGGCACACATGAGCTGCAGCACATGGTTTCCATTAAGCCTGGGTTTAGGAGGCAAGTGGGACTCCTCAGGTAGAGCATGCAGGATAATGTAGTGGTGCCTTGGAGGTCCTGAATCAACATGGACACCACCAATGTGGATGTCTCTGTGCTGGAAGAGCTCTCTGTGAACTGAAAAGAAGCCATCAAAAGAATGTTGGTGGAAGGCCTAAGCTGGCCATCAATGCTGTTGTTTCCCAAGGGGGTGATTTAGAGCAGAAATAAAGTCCATGTCATCTTAAAACAATCTGAATAGCATAAAGCCTCCCACAGCCTCCCTTGGTGTGGATTTGGCAGTGATCTCTTGAACCCTCTCGTGCAGGGACTGGCTCCATGGTCACAACCCCGTGCAGCCTTCAGCATGCCCTTCCACACTGCGTGTGTGGGGGCTCATTGCTCCATGGCTTTGGCCTCCTCATGGGGGGAATCTGTGCATGCTCTGCTCACAGCACTACCTTCATGTTGCTGTGTAGTATGGAAGGGGTAAATGACTCCTCAGCTGTCAGCCAGAGCTCAGCAGAGTTTACACACTGTTAGCCCTTTCTCTGAGCCTCAATAGTTGTTCTCTTTCTTCCTTGCAGGCTGTACCCGGAGCCTCTTGTCTCTCTGCCGCATAGCTGTACGAAGAATACTTGGCAAATCCCGGCTGGATCTGATCCATAGCCTTCCAGTCCCAGACCCCATTAAACAATTTCTACTTCATGAACACAGTTAAAGGGCAACTGGCTGCTTTCTGGGACAGTTTGATTCAGTAAATGAGTGCGCTGATAAAGCCAGATGCCAATCCTAACCCTTCCCTCACAGTGAAACACTGTGGTGCTCATGGAGTGCACATAATTCCCTGCCCCTGTGATTTTCCCCTCAACATTTAGGGTGCAGTGATTTTGTGTGTCTGTTCTTAAGCTACTGATTATCTCACTGGTGATCTCTTGTTTGCAACTGGTTGGGCACTAAGGCCGGTAAGCATCTGTGGCTGTTACATGAGCAAATACAATACATCCTATAGCGGTTAGCATATGTCTGTTTGTTATGACTCTACCTCTGTTCTTGATCTCTGTTACACACACCTTGTGTCTCAGCATGGGGAAGTGTCTTTCCTCTTCCTATAGTGTACAGGGGAGTTTCTCCTCACCATAGTGAAGGTTTTATAAGAGCACTGTTCTCTTTCTGCCATCAGTACGTGACCTTTCATCTTCTGTATGAAGTTTGTGGTTGCTGCTGTAAAACCTGGTGTATTTTCTTCTGTCCTCATGGTGTGAAGCCCATCGTTTCCTGTCCAGTGCTGGGTGTTACTTGGAAAATTGTATCTGCGTGCTGCAAGGTGGCTCTGCTGCAAGGTGGCTCTCTTCGTGTAGAGGCTTCATCACACAAATGGGAGAGTAGCAGAATATGTAATCCTATCCTGTCTGAGTCACTTCTACAGAGCACCAGAGCTGCTGTGGCAGCTTGGCTCTCCCTCCAGCACTGTAATGGATAAGGCAGGGGTTGGCTGGTCTCAGCCTGGGACTGTGTCAAGTCTTGTGACTGCTGCCATATCACGAATGATCAGACGTGAAGAGAAGAGGAAAAGATAGTTTCACCTCTGGGAACTCATAGCTCCACAGCCTGATGTGGGGATGTGATTCCTGCTGCAGTATTGGTGGGGCAAAGACTATGACAGCATGTGAACCTGGGAGATTGCTAGACTGCTTTTTGGAAGAACAATGCCTAAACTCATCTTCTGCTCCCTGTAAAATGGGTTTGAATATTTGAGATTGACCAAGAGCAGCAGTGGAGGGAGGAGGTGCTGAATTAAATGGTTCTATTGCTGTTCTGGATTGTAGTTGATGCAATACCCGTGAATGTATCTGTGTTATTAGGAAGAAAAAGACACCAAAATGATCACTAGACTGCCTGCTTGCAATACTGCTGTGGTGATGTTACTGAAGCCCCAGTAAAGTAGCTGGTAATGCACATCACATAGAAATAGAAGAGCCTGCTTACTTTTTACTGTATACCTACCTATACCTGACTCCTACCATGTCAGTAGGACCAGAGAAAACCTTCCGAGATCCACTTCACAGGTTTTTCTGTTTTGATACTGCTCCTACCAGCATTATGGAAAAGGGAAAAGACTTTTTGTCTTTTCTTGAAGAGTTAGGAGTTTATGTGCTTCTAAATGCAGCCTTGCACCCAGCAGCCTGGGCTTCTTTGATTTCTGTTGCTGTTTGCCTTCATGTCACAAGTTCACAGGATAGGCTCACTCTTCAGTGACTTGATAACCTTTTGTAGGGATCTCAGGGTCATCCAGTTCCTTGTATAGGAGACATTGTCAAAATAGCAAATTTAGAAGGACAGAAATGATGGTACCTCAGGATCTGGGGTAAATGCTCAGGTGATAATTGGTGTTTGCTTTTACTTTACTGATTCAAGTGCTTCCTAGTTGATTTTTTTTGGGTAATATTTTCTTTGCCAGATGTTTTTCCAGAAGTGATCTTAAAGATGATGGGGATTTATTTCATGTATGGTATTAGTGCATAGGGACCTGTTGTTGAGAGCTGAGTTAAGCATGGGATGGCAGGGACAGTAAGAGCCCCACTGGGAATGGAATTTGGTCTGATCACTTTTCTCCTTGACCTGCTGCATTAAGAGGGAAATGGGGTTGTTGAAGCTACCTTGCATTTTGATTTCAAATGCCGTTGGCTGACACTAGAGGAGCAAATCCTCAAGACTTGCCCCATAGATCTTGATACTAGTTAGAAAATGTGCTTTTTCTTTTCCAGAGGTATAAATGAATGCAAACTTGGTTCAGTTTCCTGCCCTCCCACTATGGGATGCATTAAGGATAGAGTTTAATAAGCAGTGATGGACTTGCTGGTATGTTTTACTACCCGCTGAAGAGCACGTGCCTTTTGAAGCTGCTTTCAGAGGAGGAGGAAGGGCAAGCCCCTGCTTGTTTCCTGTTACTCCAGTTCCATGGCCAGGCCTGGAAGATCCTTAAATTGCTTGACTCCCTGATTTTGGTGTAAGGTGGCAAAATCTGCACTGCTGGGAACAGGCTAAAGTGTGATGGTTACATTCAGTGCTTAGATGCTAAAGCAAATGGTACTTTTACATCCCTCCTCAGGTGAGATCTAATGGCAAAGCTGTGTAGCTGTAGGCATGCTCTCAAGGTGAGAAGGCAGCAGTTTTGCACTGTTTCCTTTTCAGGCTTGCAGATGGTTTAGGTTTTCACCATGCTGGAGGCCAGGGCAGCCCATGAGCATGTTGCCTGGGAGTTGTGCGCTTGCTTTATAGAAGTGTTAACATGCCTGAGAGATGCAAACAGGTTGTAAAGGCTCTTGTCACCTTGCTGGAAGAACCATAATGTTTTGCAGGAGCACGGGCCGACCGTACTTTCCAGCTCCAGTGTATTAGAGGCAGAAATGGAGGTAGG
Source organism: Pezoporus wallicus (assembly GCF_028554395.1). Lineage (NCBI taxonomy): Eukaryota > Metazoa > Chordata > Aves > Psittaciformes > Psittacidae > Pezoporus > Pezoporus wallicus. The sequence goes on along the minus strand of NW_026635397.1, from coordinate 407,256 downwards.
TTGTCTTGAGAAAGTGCCATTCAACTGCTGCCTTGGTTTGATCCTTTTTCCCCCTTGATTTTTGACTTAGTTTTGTACCCATTAGTGTCTTTTGGGTGAAGGTGGCAGGATGGGGAGAGCTGGCTCCACCTGAATGAGATACACTGTGAATGATAGAAGGTGGTCCAGGGAAACTGAGAGAATTTAGTTAGCTCAATGCCTGATACAGCTTAAAGCCAAGGCTCTGCACATGAGTTGTTACAGTTTTAATTCTAGATGCTTCAGCATTTGGTTTGCTGACTGTTGTGCTCTTGCCTGATGCTGTCCTGCAGTGTGCTTATGGATAGCCTGCCATTGCACCCTGACCAGTTTAGCAACAGTGCTCCCTTCCAGAACGCTAACTCCATGTGAGTGAAACTGTGAAGAGCATCCTCTCCCCATGCACAGAGTCAATGCTTGGTACTGCCAGAATTCCTCTGTAGGTCCTACTGGTGAAGTCAAGCCATGATGGGGGGAGAATACTTTGGCCTCTGGGTAGTTCTTTTGACCTCAAGCTTGAAAGGACTGTATGGATTTTCAAGTCCATCTGATGTGGAGCCCAAAGGCTTCCCCTGACCATGGATATCTCTGATCCACAGGTCAAAAGATGGTTCTCCCAACCCACTAGCAGACAAGCTTAAAGTTCATAAATCCCTTGGACATTTGCAGAGTCAAAGCTTTGAAGCGCAGGAGGCATTTTGGTTGGACCCATCCACCTGAGGAACTGTGCTTCCTGCATGGGTCTCTGTGTTAAACTTGGATGGTCTTTCAGTCTTGAGGACCTGAAGGGAGTCCAGCTCAAGGGGACAGCTCATACTATTAAGCCGTAAGTGCAAAGACAACTGTTAGAGTGAGTCCCTGTGGATGTTGGTTGCTGAAGTTCCATAAACCCAGCTTTGCCTGAGTGAAGTGCTTTAATGCACAGACTTAGATCTGGAATTTTCATTGTAGGGAGATAATACTGAATCTCAAAATAGATCCATGCTATTTATAGACCTGCGTATCCTGTCCTGTAGGGCCAAAACCTACATGCTCTGGCTGTCGCTGTACTTTTAAACTGAAGAAACAAGTCTTCCAATATGAAATCTGAGTTACATGTGCATATTGTATGTCTTTGTACTGTATAAACAGTATTTATTTTTGCCTTAACTTGGACTTCACTGTTTCCTCCTATGTAGCAAAGTGTTCTCTTTTGTAAAGGTGTTCTTTTCCGTGTTCTCACATAACATGAGTAACAAATGAGTATCCTGAAGCCATGGGTGGGAAATTAAACTGTTTAATTGTGTGTACATCCCCTATACTGAAGAATGCCTGCTGTGTTTGTGTGTAAGATACAAAGCATTGTGTGTAAGCTTGGGTGGGATGGGAATGACAAGATTTGGCAAATGCTCATAGAACCAAACCAGATCTGGACTGAGCAAAGCAGATCCAAAGCAGTCTTTTTGTATGGAGGCTTTCTTCTTGTCTTTGTTGCTATGGAGGATTTCCGGAGCATGAGATGCTGGTAACTGATACCCAGATATAATGTTGCTGCTCCAAGCCCTGTCCCACCTGGCCTTGAACACTGCCAGGGATGGGACAGTCACAGCTTTCCTGGGCACCCTGTGTCAGTGCACCAGCATCCTCACAGAGGGTCAAGTAAGGCAGTTTTAACACCCAAACTGGCCTTTGAGGTACAGCACCTTTTTAGTCCTATGTGTCCCGCTGAGGAAATCGGCCCAGGACAGAACAGAGGTGACAGGGTCCCACTTCAAGAAGTGCTAATCAGTGCTCTGGTTTTGCCCAGGGAAAAATGTAGAGCAGCAAGGTCACATCTAAAAGTAGATAGGTGGTGTCTATAATGGGCCTGGATCCATGGGTAGCTGGATAAAGATGTACCAATGCAGGAGCGTGGCTCTTTGCCTTGGGGAGGAGGAGTCCAGCTCTACGCAGCAAAGAGCATGCACGGGAGTTGCAAAACCCTGAATCGTGCCTTGGAGGCTCTCACTGCTCCTCTGCATGTCCTGTGACCACTGGAGGGGGCCGGAGAACCGTGCTGCCTGCATCAGGCAGGGGCAGGCAGGGGCTGGGCAGTGGGTTGCTGCACCATTGCTAACTCCTGCCTTGCTTCCCCTGGACCGTTTTCAGCAGGATTCTTATAACAGCTTTGTTTTTCCCCTGGAGTTGTCATTGGAAAACTCTCCAAGCTCAAGCATTTCTGATGGCTGCTCTTACCTATGGGTCAGCAGATGTGCAGGCTCCATCTGCAGCACCCAATTTGTGTCCTTAAGCATGGGTGGTAGAGAATTGCAGGTACCTGAGGATGAAGTCCCTGTAGCTGTTTCCAGTCCAAGGCTGGATTCCTGCTATTTTTAGGCTTCCTGCTCTTTTCGCTTGAGAAATGTTTGTCTGAGTTGGTGCCAGTATTTCCTGTAAAGGCAAAAAGAGAGCTTCTCCTAAGCTGGAAGAAAACCATCAAATCGGTTGAAATTAGGGTGATTACAAACAAAGCAAAACAAGCAAAGCATCTCCAGCCTTGATATTCCTTGAGCTTGGAAGCATCTCCCTCCTGCCTCCATCTCCCCTTGGGCTTGCGCAGTAGCCACGCCAAGTTGGTACCTTGCTGGCTAGTGGGTCAGCAATAGCATCTCTGTGCCGCAGCTTAGAAAGAGCAAAGGGATTGACTGTCAGTTGGGAGAGATCTGTGTGTCTGAGCTGCAGACCTCGGGAAGATAAACAGGGAGTTGTTTAAAGGGCTGCTAGACTCCAGCCGTGATTTTGCATGCTGTTAGCTTGTCCTCTTCTTGCTTATTTCTCTTGGGGTAGAAAGCCTGGGGTTTCTGGTCACTTCTCACTGAGCTTCCTGTATGGCTGAGGGGGGAAAGAGCTTATAGGTGAGCCTGCCCATTGTTTACATAATGGCATTGGTACATTTTCCTTCTTACTCGCACTCATTAATCTTATCTTAACATCTAATGTGGAGTTCCCTTCCCTGCAGCAGCAAGGAAGAGGAGAGGCTTTGGCTTGCACTGTCTGATGCTCAACTATGTGCCCTGGGCTATGAGAACCGACCAAGGCTGCAGTAAATCTCAGGCAGTCTCAAAGCATTTCCTCTTGCATGCTTTGCTTCCACTCCCCCAGCCGCGAATGAGGAAGCCCCTGCTTGTTTAACTTCATTTTGGTTCTCCGTCAGCTCCTTCAGGCTTCTCTTCCCTCCCAGATGACCTCTCTGTCCCCTGCAACCTGGAAGGAAAAGAAGAGGTCCATGTGTTGTGCCTGAGACAGGGCAGTACACACAGGGTCCCACACCAGCCCTTCGCAGGGAAAAGGAGGTTGCAGACCTCCAGAGCGCAGTTGCACTGCAGAGCTCACTAAGCCAGCTCCAGGTACACTCATTTCCTGCTGCTTTCAGCATATCCCACCCCCTCCAAACCTATTTGTACTGTTCTGTTTTACACTTTTTTCACTCTTCTTCTTTTTTTGTGTTGTTTATGCTTCAGAGGCAAATGGAATCTGGTTTTGTTTACTGGAAAGTATGCTTTATTTTCCCAGCATTGAGCATCTGGTGTTTGTAAAATGCATGATGAGTCCTTCCAACAGAAAATGGGCCAGCCAGAGTGTGCCTGACCAAGAGCTCACGTGGGCCATGACCTTTCTCCTTGAAAGGTACTAAAAAGTCCAAGAAAGTGCCAGCACAGTGATGAACATCATAGAATCAGTGAATGGTTTGTGTTGGAAGGGACCTTAAAGCTCATCCAGTTCCAACCCCTGACACGGGCAGGGACACCTTCCATTAGAGCAGGTTGCTCCAAGCCCCTGTGTCCAGCCTGGCCTTGAACACTGCCACGGATGGGGCAGCCACAGCTTCTCTGGGTAAAATCTACACGAAAAATACTGGAAGTTCACATTTTCCATCAAATGTATGTTCAGTGAAGTCTGTGAGGTACCACAAGTAAAATTGGCCTAAAAGCTTCACATGTGAAGGAACAGTGGTGGGTAGTGTGTACCTGTGAGCCCCAGCACCAACCATCCCCAAATACTTCCATAGGATGCTTTTGTCATTAGGAAGACAGAGAGAAAAATAAAGCCAAGATGGGTTAGGTGCAGCAGGACAACCGTGGTGGTTGATTCATGTCTTCAGCCATTCCCTAGAAGGTAGCAGGATGATGCACGATCTGTACACAGTCCCTTCCCCATGGCACAGACTTTCTCTAGCTTTTCCAAACATACCAGGGTGAGGTGAGTTTCTGTCATGGCATCTTGCCACAACCATCTGAAAGCTGCTCAGGGAATTCTGGGAGCTGGTTCCCAGCCATGATTCTCTTGGCCAACTCTGCACTTGCCTTTAATTCTAATAATTTGGTGACATCCATTTATTTAACATTTTGCAAAGCAGGGTCTGCCTTTCCTCCGAGCAAATGGGAGTTGAAGGATGGGAAAATGCCTTCATAAATTGGAAGTTAAATGAAGGAATTGCTTTAAAAGCACTGAGGGCTGTTAGCTCCATGGTGTGGTATCCCTTACAGCATCATGAGCTGTGATGCTGGTTCAAGGCACGGAAGATTCAGGAGGCACAGGGAGTGGGGTGATGGCTTTTATGGCTGTTGCTGGTTTTGTGTGGGTATTTCTGGCCTTTCTGAGCCTGCTTTTGTTTGCAGTTGGAATGTCATGATAGAATCATCCCTTACTTCATTTCCCACAAAACACAGTTTTTACCAGCAAGTCTTAATTTGGGAAAACTTCAGGAGTTTGGGCATTTCGTATCAGTATGTAAGCAGCTTCTGGAAATTTTCTCTTACATTTATTCATATCCACATTATTCTATGACATTATATGCAGTAGATGCAGTATTTGATTTGATTTTTTGATTTGTTTCTTCAAATGACTAATGGTAGCTGCAGCTTGGTCTCAGATGGAACCTACATCACATTAATGTTTAAATCATTATTTTCTTTCAAATGAGAGCTCTTTCACTTTGCTTCCCCTTCATCTTAGGATGACCTTAAAGGCTGGGTGCTGTAGTAGATCCCAAGCATGTTTTCAGAGCTTTCTTGCACACCACCAAGACTCACAGGTAGATGCTCTGAAGAGCAGTCCAGGGCATGTTAGCTTGGTGCCATCCTGCACAGATGACTGATGAAGCCTTGGTGATGTGCTGGTGGCATCTCTAAGCAGCATTTTATTGCTGAGTAGGCCAAAGCTTGTGGGGAATGGAAAGCCCAGCTCAGTCTCGAGATGCTGCAATCTTTAAACCTTTGTGGCTGTCTAACAGTGATTTTCCTCACATCTCAACACTAGCACTTGGATGTGTACCTCCAGATACATCTTGTTGAGCTGGAAAGGAATTTTGCTTCTGTATTATAAGATTTTCTTGTTGTTTAAAGGTGTTCAAGTCCTTACCTTCCTCAAAGCAACCCATAAAGCCTCCTATAAATACTACTTAGGAAAGCAGTAGTTTCCAATTACCCTAGCTCCACTACTGAGATCAGTCCCTATAATTACCAGCCTCCAGTAGTACAAACTTTCTTAAAGCCAAAGCATCAAAGCAGAAGTTCTTCTTTGCCTTACTTGGTGGCTGCCACCAGCCTGGAGGTGGCAGCTTGGACTTGATGGACTTGGCAGTGTTAGATTTATGGCCTTCATGACACAATACGATGGTGTCCTGTCCAAATCGTTCATCATTTAGAGCTATAACCTAAAGGCCAGCTGTGAAATCTTGAAGTTGAGAATCAGTTTTAACTCAGTAGCCTGAGACAGTGTCTGGTCCCTCGTGCTGGGAGTTGTTCTTGCTGGGTGTTCAGTGAACTTTGGGATTAGTCCATAAGCTTTCAGTGTAGTGATAACCCTACATATTTAATGCATTGTAGACTATAAGTGATGCCAAAATGTCAGCAAAGCCCGTTGTGCCAATGCAAACAATGCTAGGAAGTTTTACTGTTCCCGTTGCTGGTGCATGAACTTTATTCTTCACTTTCTGTGTGTGTCTGCACATCAAGAGAGGCCAAAGGGTGCAGGTAAATACGAATCTCATAATGCTATGCCATCAAAAGAAAAAGTAGGACAGTTAAAAGTTATTTGTGCATTTAGACTTGCATAGCACTGAAAGGAGCTCTGTGCTGGTGTGAACTGCTGCAGGTTTGTGTTTGCTTCCTAGCAGAGAGCATTTAAAATGCTGCAGAACCATGGTGAGTATACATCACTTCACTCCAAACTGGCACAGATTGGCTGGGCAGCCTTGGCTGGATGTACTTTCACGTGGGATCCTCTTAAGGATCCAGTAGGAATTTGGACAGCACTACCCTGCTGTTTGAAAGAAAGGACTTAGTTGGTGGTACATTCATTGCCAAGGTCAGTGAAGCTGGTAACTGGGCAGGCAGACAGGACATCAATGGATGTCCGCTGTAAATTTGGCTCTGCTGATGTTCCTTTTCTCTGGTATGAAAAATGATTCACCCAGCTTTGAAGTACCCAGTCTTGTTAAGCATGGGTCAGATGTTTAAACATAACTAAGGCTATTATATGGGCTAATTAAGTCAAGGCATCTGGCATGCATATCATCCTGCAGATAGGTTTCCATGGAAAACAGTTTATATGCCGTGAATGTCATTAGAAGATTAGATTACGTATCAGATGGATCTTGTATTCTTCCAGAGACCACCATTCTTTAAAATGAGGTTTAGGCTACTAGATGGAGCTGGCTAAACAGCCCTGGCTGCTCAAGTCCCTGTTTGGCCTCTGAGCAGTTGGCATTTCAAGTCTGCAGCCCCGCTCCTCCCTGTAGCATCTGCTGCTTGCAAGAAGATAATCCTGAGGTTCCTTAGGATCAGACTGGTTTGGGTTGGAAGGAACCTTAAAGCTCACCCAGTTCCAACCTCCTGCCATGGGCAGAGACACCTTCCACCAGAGCAGGTTGCTCCAAGCCCCTGTGTCCAACCTGGCCTTGAACACTGCCAGGGATGGGGCAGCCACAGCTTCTCTGGGCACCCTGTGCCAGCGCCTCAGCACCCTCACAGGGAAGAGCTTCTGCCTAAGAGCTCATCTCAATCTCCCCTGTTCTGGCAGGTTAAAGCCATTCCCCTTGTCCTGTCTCTACAGGCTCTTGTTCAAAGCCTCTCTCCAGATTTCTTCTAGGTCCCTTTAAGGTATTGAAAGGCCATGATAAGGTGCATCAGTGCATTGGAATTTTGTCTTTGAAGTGTCTAAAGCTGCCTATTTTCCTTCTCTATAGCCAACAACAAGAAAGTGGATAGAGCAGCAAGCTCTCTGGCTTAACGTGGCTCAGGCATGTGCAGTGCTTAGGTCCCATGAGCCTGGGAGCCTCCAGACCTGTTTTCTCAGTGACTCAGGTTTTTCCCTTCACGTCACTTACCCCCCCACCCTGTCTCTGCCCAGACTTCCCCAGATCCAAGCTGGATGGCTGTGGGCAAGTGCCATGTCTGCTGTGTGTGATTCACCACTGGCAGGAATGTGTGATGCGGGGACGCAGGAAGTCCACGAGCAGCGATTCATTTCCCAAAGCACTGATGTTGGTTCATCCCCACTGGGGGAAGGGAGAAAGAACTTTTTTTTTACCAAACTACCCCAAAACGTTGAAGTCCCGATGTGTTTCAGCCATTACTCACCCTATCTTCAAACAGAAGTATCCCCTGTAAGGATGGGTCGGAGCCTCCCTTCGTGCACGTTGGCATGGTGCAGGGGAGAAGCAAAACCAATTTGTACCAGAAGATCTTAATTACTTCAGGAATTTAAAAGCCCAGTGGAAAACTGGGCTTGGGCAAGTCATTTCATTTCAGTGTCTGAGCCAGCACTGCGCCTTTCACTCTTGTTTCTTGCTCCCCTATTCACCTTCAGATTTGATAAAGGGCTGGGAAGCATGGGCCCTTCAAGTTCACAGTGGCCTGGATGATGCTGTCTGTAGTGGGAGCACAGCAAGGCCCCCTGCAACACTATGCCATGGGACAGAGACCTATCAATCTGGGGAGTTTTGGGTCTCCTGACAGATAGGAAGCACACGGCATTTGCTTTTTGGTTGTCTTGTGGCCTGTGGGACTTTTGCTGGGCTGCAATTCAGCAGGAGCTGCTCTCCTCCTGGTGCTGCCAAGATCCAGGAGTTAATTCTTATTCCATGAGAAGGCCGGAGCTTGCATCCAGCCAGTTCCCTGGGGTGCAGAGAAAGAAACTCTGAGAAATAAACACAGACACAAACAAATACCAGACTTGGCACATGGCTTTGCAGGCAATGGGAATATCTCTTAGATTGCTGCCGAGGTAATTGGGCTGCAAGGAAGCTTCCCTGCTCTGCCCTTTGGCTCCCAGGGAGGGGCCCCTTGCCAAAATGCTTTGTGCTCCCCTGAGCCATGCCTGGGCTGGAGCTTGTGCTTCTGCCCAGTCCATCCCTCCCCAGACTGCGCACTTGCTGCATTCCTCATCTAACCTATTCCCAGGGATGTGTGCTGACCCTCCTCCACAGTAAACCCACCCTCTTCTCACGCTTTTATTCCAGTTCTTGGAGAAAGCTTCCCTAAATCCCTTACATCATCTTACACCTACTGAGCTTGGTCTTTCCACAGGATCTTTCCCATAGCTGTATTGCAGGTACCACTGTGTGGGACAATGGCTTCTTCTCCTTATCCTTGGTTTGCACCTTTGCGTTGTTCCACACCTTTCTTGAAATGCAAACCCCAATCCCAGATCTTACCTGCACTCCGCAGCCTGGATGCTTTCTCCCACAATGACATTACTCTGCAAGGTAAGCATGGCAACATTTTCAAGGCTTTCAGAAATCAGAGGAATATGGAAGAACTCCCCCCCACTTCTCCTTTCGTTTTGATTCCTGAACCTTTGCAACTACTTTGCAACTCTCCCATCTCCTCCATAAGAAGGGAGAGGAGAGGGACTTTGTTCCTCACCCCCAAACTGCAGCATTTCAGGAGGTGAAACTCAGCATCCTTGGCATGTGGCGGGTTGGGTGGTCTGATAACACTCCTGTAGATGAAAGCAGAAGCAGCGCTCAGTGTGGGCAGCTGGATTTCAGTGTGATTGATAGTGAGTTTGTTCTGATTTTATTCTATGTCTCACATGAAACGAGCCAGGCTAACACTTCTCTGTAATTCTGTGATTTCCTTTGGGTTTGGTAGCGATGAAGCTTGTTTCAAAACCCAAATTCAAGTCTAAATGGAAGCCCATAACTGCATGGGGGTAAGAAAATGGACTTTTAAGTGGGAGTAAAAAGGATTTAACTACACAGAGTCTAATAAGTACTCAGTTTGGGAAACAAATGACTGGTTTGCAGCTTAGGCTGGACGTGCCTTTAAAAAACATCATTCACCAGTTTATTTCTCATGGACCCTTCTTCAGGCAGGGACAGTTTTCCTCAGGACCACCTCTATGTCCTAGAAGCTGGACCATGCTTCATGCCAAGTGAGGAGAGTTGCACCCTATGGTTTTTGAATTACAAATGGGAAATCCATCCTGGTTTGAAATAAACAGCGCTGGCCATTAGACAGTGTGTTTGGTTACTGTTTGGTTACAACTGCATAAGGAACAGCTCTAGTGGAAAAAAAAGAAGCAGCAGTAACAGTCAATCGTCACTTCTTTTTTTTTTTCCCCCTGCCTGGAAAACTTGAGAGTTTTATGGCCTATGAAGCACAAATTAGAATTGCAGGCAACAGATAAAGCTGCACTATAAATCCAGCTAATGCCAGTGCTGTCAGAATGCCCCTTTGGCAGTTACAGCCTGAACGGAATCTTCCTGACCAGCCAGGATGGGTCTGGAACCCTTCAGAAAGATGGAGCATCCCTGGTGCAACAGCCACCCCAGCAGGAAACTCTGTCCCATGTGTAGGGACAAATGAAGCCACTGCTGCTCCTGCAGTCAGCAGCTGTTGTCCCTGTAAGTCTTGAAGGGCTCCTGCAGCATTTCTCCCAACATCCATTTTCTCCAGGGAACCCCAAACCTGTCATGAGTTAGGCTTGTAAGTCTCCTCCTGTTGCTCCAGATGTGACCTCTGTCATGTCTGCCAGTGCTGCTGTCTTGGGTAACACAAAGGAGCTCTATGCATGATGCTCCCATGTTTAGGAAGTAACTCAAAAGGTCTCATTGCCTTGGATGTTTCAGTGCCCACCCATGGTATTTGTTCACAGCTTGGGTGGCTTCAGTACTTCAGTGTCTTAGGTGTCGGGAGTGTATGTCCCTAAATCACTGATGGACATTGGAAAACCTGTTACCTCCTAAACCAACATGACTGCTGTCTAAGCTGGTGCATTTGGTGGTTGCAGATGCTTGATGTGGGGAGTGCTGTTGACTTGTCTTTCCTGCTTGAGCACAGAATGTTTACCAACAGGAAGTGTTGGTTTTATCCTTGCCAGTAAGGAAAAGCTCACAACCTTTTTATCCATGCAGTTGTTCTTGATGGCCAGAGGAGATGTGCAGAGCAGTGTGGCACCTTTTCTCAGCTGGGGAGTCTGCAGAATGGTTTTCCTTGGATATTCACAGACAAGGCTGCCAGGGGGTAGCATTAAGGGAAGCTTGAGTCCTTGCATCCTGCTTTGAACTTTTCAAGACACAAGTTTTGTTGCTCACAAACATACTTGGGCTTCCTGAGATCTCTTTCAGATTGAAGGCAGAACTTCAAAGCTGTAGAGAGCCGTTTCAGAGCACCCCAGAATCATTCTTATATGTAGGTATTAAAGAAAATGAGAAAGAAATGTGCTTTTTTCTTTGCTCTCCATGCCAGCAACAGGGGTGGAGGCTTACAGGGCAATGAATTTCATAATCCTCCAGCTCCACACAAGGCCCATAGTGATAAGACTGTGGTTGACTAATGCAGAGGGCAAGCACTGAATGTCAGTTCTACACATAGCTTCCTTTTCTTTCCCATTAAGCATCACCATTAGCAACAAACAACTGAGTAAGCACATTTAAATAGTGGAGTTTTTCTGTCCCTTCAACCATGCCTAATTACAAACTAATCACCAAAGTGCTTTCGCGCAGCAAATGTTTCCAGGTTTTGTTTTCTCTTTAAAGAATCCTGGATTCCAGCAGTTGTGTGTGTCCCCCCCTTCCCCAAATCCCTGCTTTTCTTTCTTGGATGCAGTTTCAGCTGGTCACATTTACTGCTGCCTGGCACAGCATGAGCAGAAAGCATGTGAGCTTCTTTAATGCATTTCATCTTTAGAGCGAACCTTTTCCCTGCCTGTGCTAATAGCCTGAGCACGCAACTTCTCCGAACATACGTGGCCCCAGACTACACCCTGCTGCACGAGTGGCAACATCTGCTGGCAACACAAGTTTATTCTCCCCATTAAAACGCAGGCAAGACTTAACCAGGCCCTGAAAAGGCAGAAAAATCCTTTAATTGAGCTAATTGCGTGTGGTTGGAACCATGTTGAAGCTCAGTTCCAAGTTCAGCATATGACATTATAAATTCTCTCCATTTGCTCTTTGCTACTACGTGGGTACCAGAGCTTCTAGTGGTCAGCACCAAGTATGTCCTATCCACTGGCTTTTCTTGAGGCAACGTGCCTGGAGCCTTGGTTATTCTGTTATTGGTACTGGAACAGGCTGCCCAGATGCAAGAGCTTTCCTTTTGCTTTCAACACGCCTTGTGTTGGACCCCAGGTGTCCAAATGAAGGTTTTCCCTTGGTTTACTATTGAAAAACTCAGTGTTGCCTTAGCATGTCATCAGGGAGGGGTGTGCCTGAAGGCAAGCTGTGATATTCCCTTGGGTTTATTGTGCTGAGTTGTGTAATCCTGTGGGAAAAGCCACTAAGGCAGATTCTTTGGGAAGCTTTTGTCTGGGTCCCCTTCAGCTACCTTCTGTAATAGCGTCCCTTGTTTCCCCCTGTTCTGAAGTACTCTCCTGTTGGGAATAACACATCACTTTGCTCCTTTGGTACTTTTTTCACATGGCAAGTGTCTTATTCCATTCGGAAAAGTGGCTCAAGGTTCAGAAGGGAAGATGGTGAGTTCTGGTGTTGGTGAGAAGGATGTACATTGGGAGTGTTGCGCAGCCGCTGCGAGAGCTGTCTCCTCGAGGCTGAAGAAAGGTTTATTTTATGTCCTAAATAAGGTTATTTAGGAACTAGTGCTGATTAAGATTATCTAGTTTTGAACTAGATGCTCTTAAGGTCCTTTCCAGCCCTAACCACTCCATGAGTTGATTGATTGAAGTGTAGAGGTGGTGTGGGAGACTGTTATGTTTATACTGAGGTTTATTTCTACTTGCTTGGCTGCCCAGCTGTGGATTTTCCCATTGCTTGATAGAGTACATGGAGGAATTTGGCTGTAGTTGACTTGAAATGAGTATCACATTTGCTTGCAGGAATCTCTTTTTCCCCCTTCTTCCTTCATGTGGGTCCTTTCTCTCTTAGAGTGGGGTTTCTAGCCAGCTGCATCCTAAGGTTTACTGAGGTGGGACTTAGAACTTCCCTTTCTGTCTCTCTGTTGCACTCTCTTTTGTCCATACAAGGACCCTCAGTGATGTCCTCCCTGCTCCATGCTCCTGACCCAAGTTATATGGCACTGAGGTCATGGTGAATGCAGACATCCATGCAAACGTTCCTCATGCAGTGAACTGTCATTGTCCTGAGGGAGCCTTGTGGGGTTTGGATGGAGCCTGAGCACCATCCAAAGTACATCAAGGGCCTGAGGGTATGAGGAACCTCATCATCACATTGTAAGGCATAGGGAGACCAAATTAGACATCCTTCATTTCAGCTAAGCCTGCTGTTTCTTAGGTGTTATTTCTTTGCTAACTTTCTCTCCCAAAGAGAAAAGGAAGGAATGTGGAATATTTGTCAAGCTCAGGAGAACCTATTCCTTCTTCCAGCCTTTTATTATCTTCTCTTGTTCTGGTAGGCACGCCCCTTCTTGTTCTTTCATTGCTGGGACCTCCAGACTTCTCTTGATTCCTGGAGCCACAGAGGTAAATCCTTGGCTGGTCCAAAATGGAGGGGAGACTTGTTCAGACCAGGAGATCCCTTCTGCTCTATCCCACTGAAGCAGGCTGCCAGATTCCAGCTTTCCAGGGAGATAAACTGGGTTTTTAGCTTTCTGAGTTTCTGGGGATCGCCGTGTGCCCTATCAGGGGCATGTTATGGGGGACCTTCTGTTTCATGGAAGAGGACGAGAAAGCATTTATGGTACAAAGCATACACAGGGATGTATTTCAAGGTGCTTCCCATAAGTCAAAACTCCTGCTTCTCCGAGTTTGTATTTTCCATGGCTTTAGAGCAGTACTAGGACAGTGTTATGATAAGGTGCTCCTGAAAGAGAGGAAGATTGAATTAAATGGCTATTGGTGTTGAAGCCTTGCAGCCAGCACGGGAATGAGTCCAGTGACTGGAAGGAAATATGAATAATTAGAAGATGATGATGAAGATGACCAAAATCAGAAACATATTCTAGAATAGTGGACTAAAAGAGTGCAAAAAAGATGCCAAACCTAACAAGTGAAGTAAAGCTCTTAAGGCAGGGCAATATGCTAAGGGAAATTCAAACAGCAAGAGGAGTTTCAGACAGGACCTCACTGTGGGTGACACTGTGACCTCCTGAGTTTGGCTCTTTTCTGAACTCAGAAGGTAACACTGGTCTGCAGGGGTATTTAATGATGTTTGGAGTCCTCCAGCACGTCCCGTTTTGCTGCATCAGTTCCTGCCAATAAAATAAGCAACAGTGAATGAATGCGGCTGAGATTTGGGCCCATCAGCTAAGTGGGCCCATCTCCTAAGTGGATGGGGATTTTCACAGTAGCTCATAAAAAGGTGATGCCTGGACTTTGCTCTTCTCTGAACAGTGGGTTAAATACTAACAACACCTAATCAAAAAACCCAGGCAATCAGAAGCTAGTAGGAGAGCTGGGAAGAGATGAAGATACATGCCAGTGTCAGATATTTCTCATGCAGTGGCAGTCCCCAGTCCTGTATGCAAGAGATCATAGAATCATAGAATGATTTGGGTTAGAAAGGACTTTAAAGCTCATCCAGTTCCAACCCGGTGCCACCTTCCACTCACTTCTTCGTTATCTCCAACCTGAACTTCCCCTGTTTCAGTTTAAACCCGTCACTCATCGCTACAGTCCCTGATGAAGAGGTGATGGGTGAGGTGACAAACCCTTCAGTCATGTGGCATGATGACTTGCCTCTGTCCTGCTTTTGCTAGCCTGGGGTAGGCTGGGGTGATCTGGTTGCCTTTTTCAGCTGCAGAAAGCATAGACTGCTGGGACAGGCATTAAATACAGCTGCATCACTGATGTCTGCTTTAAAGAAGTAAAATAGACTGTATTGATTAACGCTGGTGCCCCAGCCAGCTGCAGCGCTGCATTCCCTGCTTCCTGTTTTGCTTCCTTCTGGTGCATTTCTTGTTCCTCAGCTGTGCTCTCTGTAATATCTTGCTCTAGGAGGGAAGGCAGCGCCCTGACCACACACAGGCTTGGGGCTGCCCTGGTGATGCCCCAGGAGCATCCTAGGCAGCGAGGAACCAGCATCGCTTGAGCCCACCAACGGCTCTGAGCAGCTGGGGTCAGCAGCAGTCAGCTGTGCAAACATGCACACGTGTGCTGGGATGGTGGAGGGAGACCCAACAGAACCCAACAGGATCGCTCCTTGGCTCCAGAGGCAGCTCAGTGGCTCTCTGAACCTGCCCTTCTCTTTTCATCTTCGCCCTACCTTCCTCTGCTGCTGTGCTTCGCCCCCCTGGTTTGTTTTCTTCCTCTTCTTTCCCTAGGTGGTTCTGGGCTCTGATCGAGCACCACCTCAGGAATACTCCTTTGGCCTTTCAAAGGCATCCAAGAGCATGTCCTTCCTCCAGAATTAACTCACAGGTTTGTCCTGTTCTCCTGTTCCCCATCTGAATGCTTCAGCCCACCCCAGGGGACCACGCTAGGAGGGAGAGGCAGTAGGCAAACACCTCTTTTCTTGTGTTTTGTATGCTTTCAGGTATGTTTTCTCACTTTTCCCTACAGGAATTGTGTCTTACTTCAAGGCCCCCCTCGTTTGCTGGTGTAATTCCATTTCCCAGCTAAAAAGCATCTCCCTCAAAAAGATAAAATGGAAGCTAGCAGCTCTTTCTTGTTTCAGTCAGACATGTTGGAACATTCATGCTCCACATCCATTCATCCTGTCTTATACATTTGTTTCTAGTTTAATTCTATTCAAAATAAGACTCAGTGTGGACATCTGTCTTATTATCCAACAGTAGGTTAAAAACAATAAACTCTGCTGGCTCTGTGGGAGGGATGCAGATAGATGGCAGCTGGATGCCGGAAGTGGACTTCCAGAAGCTTTCATCTATGAGCAAGGTAACGAGACTCAGTGCAGAGAAAGCCTGTCTCATGCCCTTGCACGTGCCAGAGTGGTGGAGAAGCTGGACACAAGGTGCCTGTCGCCAAGATCTTTACCATAGATGTGCTCAGGCAGAGACCAGGCTGGACCCCTGCCTGGGTTCTGATGTGGGCCATCCCTTTGCCTTGTCTGGGGCTGCTGGTGGACCCTGCTCTGCACCACATGCTGTTAGTGTGGGACACACTTGCACCAGAGTCCCCCTTGGTTCCCAACTCATCCCCCTGCATGGGGCAGACCCCTTCCTGTAGCTTGCCGACAGTGTGGTGGTAGGCAGGAGGTGCTTTAACAGATTATTAAATGTGGCTTAATTCTGATGTGGATGGCTTTAATGTGATTTTGACAACAGAAAATCAGATGTTTTTCAAACTTCACATTGGAAGACATTGACATCATTTGTTTCTTTTTTCCTACAGTCAATCAGCATAAAAATCATATATTCCTGAACTCTTCCCTCCCTTGGGTTTGACAAATGGCTGTGTCTGTTTGGGAGGCTGATTATGTTCCTTGGGACAACCAAGACCAATGACTTCTCCAAAGCTTCTCTAGGCATTGGCTGGAAAGAGCAATTTAGCGTGGAATAAGTAATGAATTGGTTCCTCTTCATTTTCTTAATTGAACACATGAGTTCAACTTTATAATGGGAACCCTTCACCCTTTGGGACAGGTTTTGTGTGTGCTAAGCTCCCCTTAACACTGTGAAGTATGTGCACTGGATGGGGATGGAAGGAGGAGAGGACAACTTAACATGGGGATATAATCAGGGACTGATGCACTGGTGAAGCTGAGTGGTTTCTTACCCTCCTCTATTTCTCTCTTCTTTCATCCATCATTTATGTCTGCTACATCTGTTCCCCTTTACACCGTGCCAGAACTATAACAGAAGGAAAGGGCATGGAAGAAATCCCTCAGTGAAGTTTCCTTTTGGAGAGAAAATGGGACTTTATCAAAGAATGAACAGAGCCAGCTGGTGCTGGTAGCGCAGCTCCCTCTGGGTGAGTTTCCCATTTCCTCATGCCATTTTCTTCCTGGGCTGCACATGGCCTTTCCCAAAGTGTGAAGGTTTTTGCCACCAAGGTTAATGTGCTCTTCTCATCTTGGGTGCTGTTTCTAAAGCTCTGCAGTGTACATTCTACATTCAGAAATGCAATATCCATTTCAATTTCAAGCACTCCAAAGTGCTTGTGGGGTCTGGACACAAATGCTCTGCACTTTGCAAGAGATGCTGCTATGTCCTGGACTCCAGCTGGGTGCTGGGCTTTTGCAGAGGTGAGGAAAGTATTGCTCAGTTATAAATACGTGGTTTTAGGGATATTATTCCCGAGTATAAAGTAGAACCAGGTTCTGGAGGCAGAGGATAAAGATTTGGCTGGGAACCTCTGAGCTGGAGGACCAATAAGTTGGGAATTGCACTGAAGTGGTTGATCTGTCTCGGGCCAGCAAATGCTGAGCCAGCGCCTGCTGTTAAGTGGAAGTTATTTTCTGCATCCACCAGAGTCCTATAAAACCATTTCCTCTGGGACCTACAGGGACAGCCAGAGCTGCTTTTGGTTTCTTTCCCCCAACAATATCAATATGTGAGTGCTAAGGGAAGGAGGACGTGTTATGTGACAGATTTAGGGGTAGCCTTGGGGCTCTGTTGCCTCTCTCCAAGTAGTTTTGCCAGAGTGCTGGAGTCGCCTCCTATTCATCTGGAGAGAAGGCTGGTTTGGTGCTTAACAGGCAGAGTTGTGCTTATGAAGCCTGGGTCCTACACACACCTCTGCTGCAGGCTCTTTGTGTCAGTGCGAGGAGCCCATGTAGCCCTGCCAGGAAAGGGGAAAGGGCTGTTTTAAGATCTTAAGGTCCTTTCCACCCCAAGCCAGTCTATGAATCTATGATCTCTGTAGCTGCACTGCCCTTTGAATCAGCTCAGTTTATGTGTGTGATCAGGGGAACAGACCTTGCAAAGATAGCATAGACCAAGCTTCCTTCAAGGATTTCTGTGGATGCCTTGTATCCCCCTGTGCATCCCCTTCCTCATGTCATCCCTTCCTCCTTACGCTTGCTTCTTAGAAACCTTCATCTGCCTTCTGAAGCATAACTGTACTTAACATCTTTTGGTTCCTTTGGACTTCCCAATCCTATCTTAAAGCATATTCAAGCCTGGAAGGTGCAAGCATAAGGGTTGTGCTCAAAAAGTGCCACCATCTTCCATCTACAAAAGCTGAAGGAGAGAAAACCAACGTTCTCCCTGGCTCTGCCCCACCACCTAAGTGCTAAAGCAGACCCCATGAGGTGAAGCACTGGGAGGTGTAAGTGGAAGAAGCTCTGGCAGGAGATCTTGTTCTCCGGTTGTGCCTGGGGGCTTTTCCCCTTTGACAGAGCCCCTGGAAGGCCAGCAGGGAAATGATTCCAATTCCAGGCTTTCCAACTTCCATGCTCATTTAACCCAAACCATTCTCTACTCTTGGAGAGGGAAGCAGGGATGAGGTTTGCAGATTCGTAGTGGGGGGAGGAACTGAAAATGATATCAGCAGTTTTACAGCCATTCCTTTTCTTGGCAGGACAGGAGGGGGAATGTCTGCCTGCCTCTAGGACAGAAGGTGGAGGAATGCAAATGCTGAAGCAGTTTTCAGTTTGCCCTGATTGTCTTTCCTCCCCCAGCAGCTTTATTAAGGTTCATAAATTCATCCTCAGAGCACATATTCCCCCCATGCCTTTTAACCCTCTATGGCCTGGGAGTTCCCTCATCCTGAGAGATTGCTGGCTGTCCGGGAAAAGCCGCCCTAGTAAGCTAGTAAGGAGCCCAGAGGCAGTACTGCGTGGCTGTGGTCATCAAACCCTTCCCACTGGAGAGTGCTATCCCATACACCGGTAGTAAGGCTCATCCAGGGACACCTTCCACTAGAGCAGGTTGCTCCAAGCCCCTGTGTCCAACCTGGCCTTGAACACTGCCAGGGATGGGGCAGCAACAGCTTCTCTGGGCACCCTGTGCCAGCGCCTCAGCACCCTCACAGGGAAGAGCTTCTGCCTAAGAGCTCATCTCAGTCTCCCCTGTTCTGGCAGGTTAAAGCCATTCCCCTTGTCCTGTCCCTACAGGCCCTTGTCCAAAGCCCCTCTCCAGGTTTCCTGTAGCCACTTTAGCTACAGTCCTTCCAATAGGAAGACTGTTAGAAGGTTATAAGGTTTCCCTGGCAATTGTCTTGGATAGATTTGCTTGTTTTCCCCAGCAGGCAGGCAATAGGAGCTGATGATTTGTAAAGCATTGAAAACATACCTGGGAAAAAAACTGCTCCCAGTTCAGCTGTTTCAAAGGGACAGAGGAGTAATTTCTACATGGAGAAAGCAGAAGCCTTGGGTGAGTGATTGCTTGCTGTTTGCTGTGAGGGAGGACTGAGGCAGGGAAGCACAGTGGTAAAGCTATGTTGCTTTGGAACAAAATATTTACATTTTATTCCACATTTCCCATAAGGCATTAGCACTTTTCCAAATGTGATCATAGGAGAAGCAAATGCTCAGTGGTCTGCGGATCTAGTGTTTGCTTAAGTGCCATGACATATGTGCGTATGTGTACACACACACACATATGAGATATTTTAGTTCTACTATTTAAATGAAGGGTGGGATACCCTTCAGCACTGCATTTCTCAGCATATGTGTTCTTATACTCACTACTTCTTTGTTTCTGCCAATGCCTAAATTGGGAATACTAAACAGCCACAAATATGCAGCTAGCGGAGATGCAGGAATTCATTTGGAGGGAAGGAATTTTGATCTCAACTTGATATGTTTACAAGGGAAAGAGTCAGTGTATTTGCAGGAGAGGAGATTTCTGTTGTGGTATCTGTAATGCGTATCATGGTCTTGTTTTCCCAAGTGCCCTGGGGGCAAAACTGAAGCTGTTCAACAGAAAACAGCGAGGCGTTGCAGTGCCACATCAGGGCTATACATATATGTGTATGTGCACGTATGTGTGGATAGGAAACACCTGCTTGCGCGTTGTTGACGCTGGGTTTAGTCGCTTTGCACTGCTGTGGCGACCCCAAAACATCCAGGGGAAGGTAGGTGGTGGGTGCCTGGGAGGATGGAGCATCCCCCTGTGCGGTCCCTTGCCCTCCAGGCGAAGGAGAGCTCCTGCAGGGATGTGGAGGTGGCCAAGGAGGGCTCTGATGTGCAGCCCCTCGGCACGTGTGAAGCGTGCCTGTCGTCACCCTGAGCGGTGCCACAATGAGCAATGAGGTGATGGTGGCTGGGAGCAAGGGAGGGCTGGAGGATAACAGGCAGCTGGGTGGGTGCTGGGGAGCAGAGGAAAGGGGAATTCAACACAAACTCAAGTGTTTTACCTTCTAAATCACCTTAGTGCTCTGCAGCCAAAATCTGCTCTGGCTTGGGTTTCACAGAGCCGTAGGGTGGGAAAGGACCTTAAAGCTCATCCAGCGTAACTCCCAAGCTCACTGTTGCCGTTTGCCTTTGCCACCTGCAAAATGGTTATAACCGGGCTTCAGGACACCTCAACAACCCTCTGCCACACTGATGTGCAGCCTGCCTGGACTACATGAGGCCAACGAGGATGCCCAGATGTGCAGGCATGAGGCATTCCCAGTGCCTGGAAGTGGTGTGGCTGGCCACGAGAGGGGAATGGCAGCTGGCCTGTCCCAGGATCCCTGATGGCATATCTGGATTGAATTAAGAGGGTCAGACAGAGCTGATGGAGCTAGGTTCTGGGGAAGTGCTTGGTGAGCTGCTGCTGCTGAGAGCACCTTTGCAGCCAAGGGGCATCACACTGTAATATCCATCACCTGGCAAAGAAGCAGTGTTATCCCAGGGCACTACCCTTCTTTAGGCAAGAAATTAAGCTTTCAATAAGGTCTACATGAAGCAGAGAGCCCACCTGAGGTTTTGTATTCATTCCTGTTAATTTAAAGCTCTGAAGTCACTTCTTCAGTCTCAGGTGCTCTGGACAATGTGAGGGTGACACAGGAGGCCTTAAGTTTGCTGCTCCTTAGGTGAACTTGCAGTTTTGTTCACTGGCCCCAAAAGTGAGAAGTCCACAGTAAAGAAGTTTGTTCTGGAGCACCCTTAGTGGGGATATTTGCTGTTAAAATGCAGTGATCTGTTTGGAAGGTAAAGGGGCAAAGGTGGCTCTATGAAAGATGTGTTTTTCAGCAATCTTAGCATGCCCATACCAGAGGTACTCTATTGTAATTCCCATTGGAAAACCAGAGCAACTAAAGAACCAAGAGTTGCACTCACCAGCACTTTGCCTATGTCTTGGCAGCTTGTCTGTGTGGGTTGCGCTCTCATTGCCCACCTCTGTCTATGTAATATGCCCTGAGTATTTCTTCACCCCAAGCTCCAAGCAGGATGCAGAGACTGGGCAAATACCTAGTGCAATTTGCTTTGGTCACAACATCGTTTTCTATTCCCCCCCACCCTGTCCCCATAAGGTTTTAAAACCACCAATTTTTATCTTTGTCTTCTTTGGCAGTAAAAGCATCAAGACCTCTCAGCACTGTTACCAGCCTGGAGTTGTTGAGTGAGTCTCTCAAGGCAAGCTAAGCTGTGCTGTGAAAGCTTTCTTATGTCACCCACCACAACAATAAAACATTGGCAGGGAAGGAGAAAGAAGATATTCATGACTCTTGAACTGGACATTGACTCTCTAGCTGTAATATTGCTTCCTTTGCTCCAGGAATGAGTCCCACTGATAGTATAATTTCATTTTCATTTTATGGTTTTGCATGAAAAAGATGTATTTTTTATGTCTTTAGTGGAGAGAGGTGGGTTTCAAGGTGTTAGTCGATCTAAGGCACTATGGGGTGATGCAGCCCATTGATCATGCAGTGAATTATAACAGAGACACTGCTCTGGGCATGACTCAGATGCCTTTGAAAGGGAATCCTGTCTCTCTTGGGGATGCCTGGAGGTCAGGCACCCCTCCGGTAGCAAGTGATTCATGTGTCACCGTGCTTACACTGCTATATATAGCACATTCCACTGCCTTTAATGCTAGTGTTCAACCCTCAGCACAGTGAAAAGGAAAGCCCAGGGTGATCAGATGTCCCTGAGGCAGGTGAGGTTTCTTTAGGGTGGAGGGAAGGCAGGTGAAGGCTATTGAGTGCTGTCTTCTGCACTGCCCCCATGGCTTGAGATGGTCTTGCTATGAGGTCCTGCATCCCACTTTGTCTCAGAGCTATGTGCCATAAGGGAAAAACTCCTTCCCACCCCACACAAGACCCATTCCAACTCAGAGTCCACAGGCAGGTGCCCTCCAACCCTTCTGCTCTGCCCTGTCAACCCTTCCTTCCCATCTCCCTTCTCTTTGCCTTCTCCCAGCCCTGCTGCCTACCCCTTCCCACTGCCATTTCCCCACCTCACTCTCTATTTTGCACCCCACCTTTTGGGTGCATTTCCCTCCCATCCATAGGAAGGACAAAGGGAAGTAAGGGGGCAAAGCCCCGTGGGCTTGGAGGGGGTATCCACAGCCCCGTGTGCCTCCCTCTGCTTCCCTAAGCAGCCGTTACAAGAGATCAAAGCGTGCGGCAAAAATAGCAGAAGGGGAAGAGCTTGTGGCTTTGACATCTGGAGGCCAGAAACAGCTCCTGCTTTGGAGTAAGGCAAGAGGTGAAGGAGGAAGGGGAAAAGTAGGTTTACAGCAGCTTGTTTTCTCTTTAATGGGATTAAAAACATAGGATAAAAGGTTATAGGGTTTGCTGTTACCTGAGATAGCGCTGCCTTAGTCCTCTGCAAGGTCCTCACTTCAGAAGTAGGGATGCTAATAGCACTTATAAAGAAGGATTATAAGGAAAAGGGCGTTTTCTGATAGATAAAACACTGATTTATCTGTGCTGCATCATCTGACAGCCTTCATTTCATTCCAAGGCGTGTTCAGAGGCACCTGGGAAATGTCTGTGCTGGATAAAACAGGTGCTGTTTCCTTTTGGGCTGGAGGTTTTCCATGCTAAGGGCTCAGAAACCACCCCAAACCCAAGGGAATGCCCAAGTCAGAGCATGTTTATTTCAAAGCCTTTCAATGCTGAGATGTCTGTCTCCAATCCATTTGCAAAATCCAACCTCTGGACAATACTGGCAATCCATGTGATTAAACATCCTGGCACCAAAGCAGGATGAGGCTTACAAAGTGAAGTGATTGAACTGTGTGGTAGTGTCCAAGTGCATTGTAATATCCCCTTCACTCTGTAAGGGGAGTTGAGTGGGCAAAGTACGTGTAAGTTATAGCAATAGATGTAGCAGAGTGGGATGGGGCAACATAGCATGACATTGTGTGATGAAACCATTTACCACAAACAATGCAGTTTACAGGGATGATTTGCATCCATGTGATGAATAACTTTTGCCACGGAAAAACATTGGGGAATGGGGAAGGTGAAAATGGAAAAGTACAGTTTGGTTTGGTTTTCCTTTAACAGGAGGAGCCCATGAAATAAACAGAAAACATCATTTTTGAGGAGACAAAATGTACCACGGTAGAGTTTCCTTCGCCTTTTGTTTCATTTAGTCCCTTTAGTCCCTTCTGTTGACTTAATCTTAGACTCTTAATCTGTTGAAGGAACATGTTTGGTGGCCCATGGCATGTGGAGGTGTCAGACTCTCTATAGTCCTTCCTAAACTTCACTGTCATAGAATCCCAGACTGGTTTGGGTTGGAAAGGACCCTAAAGCTCATCTAGCTCCAACCCCTGCCACAGGGAGTGACACCTTTCACTGGAACAGTTTGCTCCAAGCCCCACCACCCTCATCATAGCATTATCAGGCATGATCACCTGCCCTCGATTGCCTGTATGTAGGGCCAGCGACCATCTCCTCCTTGATCTCATGCTGAAAGAGTTATTTTCCTCTTCCAGTCACTAAAATGGAAAACATCTCTCATCTGCACTGGCTTTGACATGTGTTGCTGGTGGTTTTCCACACCTCAAAGCAGGGTTGCTGCTCCCATCCCCAGTGCACAGTACGAGACACATGGCTCCTGGTTGCAAAACCCAACCAGGTTGCATGTCTAGGTGCATGCACTTTGTCACTTTCATTAGCACGGTGATTAACCATCTCCTCGTGCTCTCATGAATTCCAGTTGCTCATCACCCATTGTGAGTAGCAGGAAATCCCAGAACTGGTCAACATTCACCAGAAAAGGAAGGGAAATAAAGAATGGACAAGTGCTGGAGGCTGGATTGGGCAGGATGAGGGCAGGTTGCTTCCTTTTGTCAGTGTTTGAGGGCAGACGGGACGATAACTGCCTTCATGTGAAACTGGAGCTCCATCCAGGAATGGTATTTGCATGCACGGATGTAGCTTTCAATCAGGATGATGTAAACACTGCTGCAGAAGTTTCTGACCAGGCTGCTTGGGAAACGTGATGGATTAAATCTGACAAACAAGATTCCTGGACGTTTATTTATCCGCCTTTTCATTTGTGCCAGTTTCATGTTAGGCAAAGCTCTGGCTACCAGACCAGTGCTAAGCCTTGGGGGCAGGCAAGGCTGGGGATGGAGTGGGGAGGGAGCCACAAAGAGAGTGTTTTCCAAGCCTCGTCTAATTTAAAGCATCTTTTGCTGAGTGGTGCAGCGAAGAGGATGTGGCTAACACAAATAAAAAAATCATAAAGGGATCAAAGTGTGTGTGCAAATTCATTCCTTGTGGCAGGAATTCTGCCAGTTCGCTTGCTTGATTCCCTAAAAAACACCCACCCTGGTTTTCTCCCCAGCCCTCTTCTTCCCCCCCCGCCATGGATGGAGTGAGCAAATCGCATGTCAGAATCTCTTCTGGATTTCATAACGCGTTCAGCAGTGATGGATGGCCGGGATGACACCAGAGCCTGTACAGTGTGCCTGAGATCTGAGCTGCTTCCCCTCGCTCCCATGGTCGCACATGAAACAGCCGCATGAGCGTGATCTATTTATAAGCAGTTCAAAGGCACCACAAATGTGGGTGGGTGCTGGCTTGAAGCTCCAGGCCACCAGGAAGCTTTCGAGCACTTGCAGGAACCTGACGTTACCCCAGAGCCTGAGTGCTTCCTGGTGGGGTTAAAGATGAGGGAAGCCTGTCTTTAACCGGCAGCCCATGGGAGCTAGGGTGAAAGGGTTTGGCTGAGTGGGGATTCTTATGGAGGTCCCCAGGTCAAAAGGCATTAAAAGAACTGAGTGAGCAGAACTAATGCTGGGGCTGTTCAGCCTGGAGAAGAGAAGCTGCGTGGAGACCTCAGAGCAGCTTCCAGTGTCTGAAGGGGGATACAAGGATGCTGGGGAGGGACTCTTCATCAGGGACTGCAGCGATAAGACATGGGGTGATGGGTTCAAACTGAAACAGGGGAAGTTCAGGTTGGGGATAAGGCAGAAGCTCTTCCCTGTGAGGGTGCTGAGGCGCTGGCACAGGGTGCCCAGAGAAGCTGTGGCTGCCCCATCCCTGGCAGTGTTCAAGGCCAGGTTGGACACAGGGGCTTGGAGCAACCTGCTCTAGTGGAAGGTGTCCCTGTCCATGGCAGGGGTTGGAACTGAATGAGCTTTAAGGTCCCTTCAACCCAAACCAGTCTGGTATGCTATGACTGTAAGTCTCATGGCAAGGTGTTTGTGGTGCTGGAAGGGAAGCTGAATGTCACATCAGATAGGAGAAAACCTGCAGGTTTCGGGTTAGGAACCTCTGCTGCGGTGAATATCACTGTGTGCAGGCTGTGCCGGGGATTCCCAGAGGTAGGTTCTGCCAGCAAAGGGCAGGGAAAGAGCTAATGCAAGGCCGTGTTTCTCTCCTAAGTTGTACCGAAATGGTTCACTGTGCCTAGAATTGCTATCATTTTGGGTTGGTTTGATGAATGATGGTTGCTAATGAACCAGAAACCATTCATTTGGGCAGCTGGACTCTGCCTATACACTCTTAGCAGCTTGCAGTGCAGGGGCCATGGAAGAGGAGATGAGAACATCTCACTACTTTGATTGCTTCAAAAAGAAAGGGAACAACTTCCCTGGAAGAGTTTCTGGATTTAAGGTCTTGAGAGGAGATGAATTGTCTGAAACTGACTGAAATCTGCACCTCGCTGGAAAGCAGTTTCTCTTTGGAAACGATCTAAAACAGCATTTTAAGGGCTATGAAGCTTCCATGAGCTAGAAATACTCATGTAGCACATACACGTTCACTGGGATTTTCATCTGCATTCCCAACAAATAATGAAATGTCACACTTCTTTCATGTCGCTGAGGAAAGCTGACTTTTCACATTGGCTTTCAGCTTTAAGCCTGGTTGTAGCTGCTCACGTTGGAGTTCTCTTTTGAGCATTATTGTATCACTGATTCATCTGAAACGAAGAATTAGATTCAAACCAAAACCAAATCAAAGCCACAGACATAAACCCATTTGATTTGAAATGACACTTCTTTAGGAATCAGGTTCTTCAGGATGGGAACCACAGAAATATGTGCAGAAGCTGACCTTGGACACAGGAACCAGCATGGTGGTTGTACTGGGAAATGTCCTACGTTTAGAGTGGGAAATTGCTGTCCCAGGGAATAGCTGATCATCATTTATATGAGCCTTTATATGATCTATTTATAGATCATCATTTATACAAGCCTTTTCTTCTTGACAGATGAGTTTTAATGCATGGATGTGGTGCTGCAAATCACAGCTTTGGTGAACACTTTGCTATGCCCCAGCACAGCCATTTGAACACCAGAGCTGCAGCAGCTCTCAATGGGACAACACAAGGTATTTGTGAGCAAAAGATCACACTTTTCTTCCTGTCTTTGCAATATTCTCCTGGATGATGCTGTTCCACCAGCCGGAGCAATCCCAAACCACCCTAAAGGCAGGAGATGGAGGACGCTGGTACCAAGGATACCCAAACCAGTGTCCCAGTGGAAATACACTGTGGTTTCACCACCCCCTAAAATGCTGATGCAACAGATGATAGCACCCAAATGCAGGGATACCCAAGGTCTCCCCAGAGAAAGCAGCCTCATTGCCTCAAGTTCTTGTCAGTCTCTGGTTGTCTTGACAGAGTGAATTAGGCAGTGTTAAGGTCCATGGCCAGACTTGAGGGCATTTCAAGCTAGATCAGATATGTCCGCACACAGAAACCTGTCACAGTGCCTTTTGATAGAAAGAACTCGAGATCCATATGGAGCTGGGATATATATGATACACTCAGCATTTTTCCCACTGCCAAAACAAGGGTGAAAGGCTATTAGAATAAACAAGGCTGAAGGTTTCTGTGTTTAATTCCCTCAGATGCTGAAGGGAAGCACTCTTCATGCACCACACAAGGCTGAGCACAGCCCTGTGCTAGCAACGCTGAGCTTCCCACCAGGATTTCTTACCAGGAAAACATTCACCTCCTTAGGGTTATTTCTGCATCTCTCTGTTCTGATCACCCATCATAGAATCATAGAATAGTCAGGGTTGGAAAGGACCTTAAGATCATCCAGTTCCAACCGCCTGCCGTGCCCTTTTCTTCTCCAGCTTTGCACACCCTGACTATTATCTCACCTTTACCAGCAACTCCAATGAAAAAGGCTTCACCATCCTGAAGAGCCTGGTTGTGTCATGCTTGGCCATTCTTGTCATATCTGGGATGCTAGAATGGCCACTCTTGTCATACCTGGGATGCTGGAACTAGATGACCTTAAGGTCCTTTCCAATCCTATCGTACGATTCTATGCTGTCACCTGCCTGAAGAGATTCAAAGCAGTCTTAGTTCTATCCCACTGAAGGATCACACAACTCAACTGAGTCAGTCCTAGTTTAAAGTGTTAATTACATTCTTCATGCCACAAATAAAGAAACACAGCCCCTATAAAGGTATCTTTACTTCGCAGCGCTGTTTAGGTGCTTATCTGTAGTATCAGCTTTGGTTTTGGTGGGGGTTTTGGTGGGTTTTATCTTGCACTATTCCCAACTCTTCTCCTGGACAACCATTCCCACTTCCTGGCTCATATTGCATGAACATATTTTATAATGGTCTTTCATCTGATTTGAGAAATGCTTTGATCAAAACCTCCCTTCTGCAAAGTGAATGTGGTTTGAATCATCCAGCCCTGGCTATTGCTAATAAAAGCAAAGAACTGACTTTTAATGACTTTGTTGGTGTTTGTGTGATCCAAAAAAGAAATCCCTTGGAATATACCTGCAAGTAACAGAGGCCTCTTAGTTCCCTGTGTGGGGTGAATTGGTTTTCCAGGCTTTTTTTGGTTTTCCCAATGCTGCTGTGGTGGGAATTTTTAGGGACTCATCCAAGTAGCTTGGTTTGGTTTTATTTATGAAGAATATAAATTTGTTGGATTTTTTGCCTTTTTCTCTGGGAATATTTTGTGTGAAATTAAAGTTTTCAGTGCAGAAAACCCTGTTCCATGAATGCTCACATTTGAAGCAGCTCCAGAGAGGTAAACGCCCAGTGATACTTCCTAAAGAGCATCTTCACCTTTCAGCCTATGAATATCGTTTTTTCTCCCACCAACACATATGTGGCAGAGATCATTCCAAGGCCTCTCATCCACGCAGTCCCCCCACCCCTCTTTGGTGGTGGGACCATCCCAAGATGCTTTTGTTCCCATAGAAAAGAGCAAGTCGAGGCAAGTCTATGTGCAGCATGAATCCCACCATAGCTAAGACAGCGAGCTGCCCCTCGCTGACATGCTTACCCCACATGCATCAGCACCAGGGCTGGAAACAGAGAACTGGAGTCCTCCAAGCCTGAGGGCAGTCTGCTTTATGTTTTCTCATGTGGTGGAAGTGCATGGGCATCTGCTGTTCATTAAAAGCAGCTATTTTGGCTAGGTACAGGTAGTATGTTTTCACTCGGTAGCTCTGGCATTAAAATCTTATCTCATGATTTACTCATATCAGGGGATAAAATATCAAATCTTAGATGTCCTGTGTTGAAGAACCCACCAAACCTGGCTAAGAGCCTCCCTGTTTTTGGGTACCTCACCTGCATCAAGAGCTACATCTCTTTATGCCTCTGCCTGCTCAAGCAGAGAGGTTTTTGCTCCTGACCTAAGTCATTGCAGAGTACTCCCTTAATCACTTCCAAACACAGTTTGGTTCCTGATTTCAGCCTGTCCCCATCTCTGTAGTGCACTTTTGACATCTTTCTTTGGTATCCTGTTTGATGATCCTGCCCATCCATTCTACTGCTCTCCTAGACCTTGGCAAAGCATCGTCTCTGGAGCCTGTCACAAGGGAAAAGGTATTATTTTATACCTTTTTATCTTCTTAAAACGCCATCTCCTACACTCATCTCTGCAGCCTTCCAACCGCTTGGTCCTGCCCTTGAACAAGACTGCAATTAGGGAAGGGTGGGAATGACGATGTGGCTCATTTGAGGTTTTGTTTCCAGTCAGATGAGAGTTGATCTCCTCTGCGAGTTTGAAGGGTTCTTTTCCCGATGACTTGTTTATTATTTGATTTGGGATGATTTCTAAGAATAGCAGTTTGGGTTCCATAAAACTTGACTCTGGGGCTTTGATTCATTGCACTTAAAGATGCTGTTGTCATTCTCCCAAGTGTTGGCAGGCAGTATTTGACAGTCTTCAATGGAGAGAATTCCTAGAATAGAAGAACCTTGCGCTTTGACTTCATTTTCTTTCCCTTTCCCTGCAGATGCAAAATGGATGTTTATTTTTCATTAGCATTGCCACAGGATTTTTGAAGGCATTTTCCCTTTGCTTTTTAGACTCCTTTTTTTCCCAGCGTTAAGCTTTGCCCAGGCTTTCAGCCTTTGTTCTTTGCGGATGTTATTCTAGTGGGATAATGCTCCCGCAGGAAACACAACCATGGCCTTGCTGTGTTGTGTGCTTTCCACACTGGGATGAGTTTGGTGAACTGGGAGAACTGTGTTGGGCTGAGGCAGTAGCCAGCGAGTCAGTGGCTACTTTGAAGGCAAGTGTCTTAGAATCATAGAATCACAGAATCACAGACTGGTTTGGGTTGGAAGGGACATTAGAGCTCATCCAGTTCCAAGGCAGGGACACCTTCCACTAGAGCAGGTTGCTCCAAGCCCCTCTCTTGTAGCCCCTTTAGGCACTGGAAGCTGCTCTGATATCTTCTTTGTGTCTATATGTCAGAAGAAACCCATTCCTCAGAGTTTTGGGCAACATTTCTCAATGTTACCGAGCTGCTCAGTGAAACTCCTGCACAACTTGTGCAAAACGTGCTGAAGTTTCCAGAACTGGGTATTTTCATTACAAAAAACACACCCCACCCCCTCCTTTCCCCCTCCACCAAACACAAACCACTTGGCAAAACTTCTGTTGCCTAGATCTAATGCAGAGGGAGATGGACTGTGCCAAAGACCCGGCCCAAGTGACATTCTTTCATCATCTGGAGAGGCTGACGCCGTGCTAGGACAGGAGCCAGCAGCTCTATTTTACAGATGACTAAAACTGGACCATATTGTGCTTGATTTGAAATGGATGCACAACCAAACAGTGCTCTTTGGCGTCACTGAGCACCCCCTGCCGTGATGCCTATCGAATGTGTTCAAGTCAGAGCTGTTTAATAGCGGTTGTAGCTGCCATGTATGCTGCAGTGGAGATGCAGTTGAGCTATGAGACCAGGGAGATAATGCACAAGTGGGTGCTGTGAGCTGCTAGTCAGCTAAATGGTCGACACGCAGAAGGAAGGGTTAGGATTGAAAAGGGATCAAGGCACATCCCTGGGGAACAAGTGAATCGTGCGGGAGCAGGATACAATCTGATGTCCTCCAATCTGTGTCCCCATAAACCCCATCATTTATTTCCTAATCAAGCAAACAAATAACATGCCAGATAAAAAGTTGTTTAAAATTGATAGTTTCAGCTTCTTTTGCCACTTCCATCTTCCTTTTTTGCTCTCTGATGCATCTTGCCGAGCAAGGCCCAAAAGAGAAGGGCATTTAAATCCATGCATATAAATAGCTCAAACTTGTGTGCCAGGAGGATGGTGCCAGACTCTTTTCAGTGGTGCCCAGCAACAGGACAAGGAGCAATGGCTATGAACTAACACACAAGTTTCACCTCACTTTTCTTTCTTTCTTTTACACTTTTGCAATCCTTTCTGCTTGCATTTCCTTGCTTTCTGGTTGACTTCCCATAGGAAAAGGGATGAGACATCCCTTCTCCTGTAGGCATAGATTTTTGACTCAAGGTTTTCCCTTTTGCTGGCTGTCTATTGAACATATTCTTTGTGAAGCATAGGTTTCAATCAGCCACACCACAGAGGGAAAATGGCAAGAGCAGGCTTCTTCTGAGATAGAGAATCAGAGAGCTGGAAAGGCAATAGGTGTGCATGAGAAAAGGAAGGAAAGCTGCATCCTTGGGATTCATGGAGGGAACAGGAGTATTTCTGCTCTGGTTGAGCTGTGCGGCAGGAGGATCAGAGTGGTTTCTTATTTCATTTGAGCTCCTTGCCCTTTCCTGATTTACGTTGCAGACCTAGGGTCTGTTTCCTTTTAGGCATTTAGCAGCACTGTGCCCCTGCATTCCTCCATCCATCATGGGCTGGCATGGCACGCACATGGTGGGGTGGCTGGAGGAGCTGGGAAGGGGGGGGGGGGGGGAGAAGCCAATGCAGGCAGAGCCTCCTGTGAAGGCATTGCTGCTATTTGTGTTTTATTTGAAGGCATGATTAGGGTTTATTTTATTGCCAGGAAAGGCTGCCAGCCTTTATGATGACAAAACTGCTGAGTTTACTAGGGAGTTTATTTATATAGGCTTTGAAAGACAGACCCTGCAATGACAGACACCAGTGAAGACCTAGGCTTCCTGGCTCTCCTGTTTCCCTTGGCTGTTTTGCAGGCGTATTAACCCTTTCCTCTGACAGGTTCCTACCAAAAGAGGAGTTAAGAGCAAACACGTACAAAATGCTGCTTCTTCCCTGGGAAACTGGGTATTCAGGAAACTCATGGGAGATGGAGACTTGAATGAATAAGTTGGCACCATTTGCTGGTGCTATGTATCAACTGCATGCGTCTACAAGGAGAGTAGATGCATCTTCACAGGAGATGCCTTTAGGGCAGCCACATCCTATCTTAGGTCACATCTCTGGGGAAACAAATGCTACAAGAGGTAGCATTACTTTACTTACTCTCCTCTTTTACATTACTCTTATTTTACATTACATTGCTTTACTCTCCCACTGCTGTAGGAACAGAATTGCCAGAGCAGTTACGACCACCAAAAAATGCCTTTTGGGTAGGGCAGAATCATGTGCTGAATTAAGGCTTGGCAAGGCAGTGAGGTTTAAGGAGAAAAATATATGTTTAAGTTTGCTTAGGTGTCAAAATGCTGCGCTTTGACATAGTAAAAATGAAAAGGTTTTACTTGGACAATTGTCAAATGTTTTATTTCATTGTTAATATCCATTCATACATCAGTATTATTTTTCTTGTTAAAAGTGGCCTGGCTTAGAAAAGTACCCCAAATCGACCAGAATTCATTAAAACAGGAGTTTTGTTTCACCTTCATTCATTGTGTTTGCTTGCTTTTGGAGAAAATAGAATATTCCCATTTCTGTTGAAAGGTCAGAACAAGCTCTCTTCCATGTCCGTGTGGCCATCACGCAGGAGAAATCGACCCTGTTCCCTCATCAATGTCTTCACCAGCATCTCCAGCTCAGCTTGAGCTGGAGAAAGCCTTTTATCATGCACTGGGGATGGCAGGCAGTTATCCTCTATGGACGAAAGACTGAAGAGGACCTTAAATATCATTTACAAGTATGTTACAAGAGCACTCTCTCTTTGACTTCCCATCAGCTCTTGCATCAGTATCACATATGTGGTCGTGCTATCCATCCCTTCATTTCTGTTAACACCAGGTTTGAGCTCCTAATACCAGCTTCTAACATTTTGAACTTGTAGGCAGCTTTCAAACAGCTGCCATATTTTAAAGAGAACCAGACCTAAACCTCTGCTCCTTTCTTTTTTTTCCCCTTAAAATGTAGAATTCCCCCCCACCCCCCATAAAATGTTACTGACATGTGTGCTCACATAGGCAACGTTCAGATCTTAGCCAGAGATGTTGTTTGATGATTCACAAACCACCGGAGCTTGAAAACCACCAAGAAGACAAGCTTTCACACTGGGGTATGTTTAATGCATGCCCTTATGCAGGGATGGGCAGGAAGCCTTAAGAGCACAGGTATTGTTTGAAATGCTCTCTGCAGCTGGCTTTTGCCTTTCATACCATTGCAAAACTGCATCCCTTATTAAGCAAGTGTCTCAGACTTATGAAAAGAGAACTATATCTGTATCTACAGTGCATATACATGTGTGTGTGCATATATATGCACATACACATTCATGTCTTCCTTAAAAACATTTACAACCCATTTTCTACAACATATCTACATGTTGACTTGATAACAAAGTTATAAGAAAGGTCATTGTCCTTCGAGTGGGTAGGAAAATGGGCACTTTCAAGACCTTGACCAACTTTGGGCTTTTTGAATCAGTTTTGGCTATGCTAAAGTCATACAGAGAGGTGCCAATGTTTCAAAACCAGCAAAACACCAGTGAAAAGAGAGAAAGATGAAGAACAATAAGGGACCTTTTCTTCATTCTTTTACCAGCTCTGGTTGGCATTTGTCCACATTACTCACTTAGGCTTCACAGGTTAAGACTTTATACCACATTACACCTGAAACTTAAGCAAGTACTTAAAGTTAACAGCTTGCTTGAAGCTTTCTTTGAGGAGCTGAAGCCACTGAGGTGCTGAGCACCCTGGCTCCTCTCCAACAGAGCACTCAAACACCAGCTTACATTTCACTGTGTTCAAGAACAACCTCAAAATTAAGCATGTGCTTAAGTGCTTTACCAAAGAGGAGGGGTATTATTCACATACCAAAAATTAAGCGTGTGCTTAAGGTGCTTTCCTGGATTGAGGGTGAAACAATTAGGAACTAATGATGCTGCCTTTGGGCAGGTTTTGGGGGAGTTAAAGGAGAAAAGAAAGCCACGTGCTTGTGCAGCCGGTGGCAGAGGCTTCCACCTGAAAGTAGTTTTATCTAACTCTGTCCAGACCATGAACAGTAAATACAAAAGGATGCCAAGTTCCTCTTGTACTTTGATAACTCATGTTACTGTAGCGTGTAACTGACAGCATCTCTGGGCTGCAGAGCAATGTTAGCATCTCCGTGGCACTATAGGATCTGGACACCTCGAAGGGCCACAGAAGAGCTCTGAGTAATGGAGTAGGTGATGGTACATTGGGAGAGCACGCTTTGCTTGACAGAGCACATCAGCACAGCAGCTTGATCTGGAGAGAGAGGGATAATGTAGGAGGGAGGAAGGACTTCTCAGCCCCTACCCAATCATTGTATCTGACCCCTTGGTTAGATTTCAACACGGCTGCCCCAGCTACTTCTGGTCCTGGCACTGAGAAGATCACCTTTCCTTCCCTATTAATTCCCTGTTAAATGCATTAATAGCAGCCAGCAGGACCATCAGGGTCAATCACATTTCCTCCTGATCTCCTAACCCTCAGTCCATGTTTTGAAGTTGTTTCTCAAAGACCCTTCAAACTAGGACTGAATTAGGACAGAAGACCCAAACCCAGCTTTGGGTTGAGCTTGCACCACACCTCAGGACCCAGGACCATCTGTGAGCTCGCTTGGGGGAAGACCAACACAGCATCAGAACCTTGCCTCTTGCACACTATTAGGCTTACTAGAGAAATAAAACCATATGCCTTTGCCTGTTACCAGAGGAGGCTGGACTGTGTGGCTGTGACACACAAATATAATGGACTCAGGAAATAAAATGTTCTTTCTTTGGAATAAAACGGTCAATCAATGTCATATCCAGCCCAGACACCCCAATGGTCAGAGATGGATGGAAACAAGGCTCAGCTGACCCTCCTGATTTTTAAGGGTGGCTGTGACTAGTGTCTCCCCTTCTCCCTCCCTACCATCACAGCTAGCAACCACATGGTATAATACGTTTGTCACTGCCACTTACCGATGCATCTTAAATGGTAGCTGTTTTTATCCTTTATTGTAACGTTTCCATGTGGATGGAGGAAGGTGATGATGTTAGCTCACTGTGTGGGAAAGGCTCTTGGCCTCAACGGGTTAAAATGTCCAGTGGGGGATGCTGCAAGCCCATGTTTCCATTGTACCATCTTCAGGGAATCCAGCTCAATATCTGTTCCTTCACTCTAGCTCTTACCGAGTGTTGTAACAGGTAAAACTAAGCCAAATTTCCTCAATCCTCTGTTAGTGTTGCTAAAAAAAATACCCCTAAATTAGGTCCCAAATTCCTGTGATCCTCATAGTGCTGAGCGGGGATGAATAGCTTTTGATAACAACCCAGGATTTGGTGGTGTGGGGAGATTTATTTCCTGATCTTTTGCCCATCAAATCTTTTTCTGATCTTAATTGTCAATCACATCATATGATTTCTCCAGAGAAATGAAAATAACAGCTATTTGTCTTGAAAATCCACCCTTTGATGTCAGAATTCCAGGAAATAAAACACCTTTGTAGTTATGGGATCCAGACCTGTCTGACCTGGATGCATTTGCATCAAGACTTGTGTGTGTGCTTGTTGACTCGGGTTTTAAGACATTCTGTGCCTTTTATGAGGATTCACACAAGGCATTCACAGCACATTCATTTGTGCAAGCACTAAAATACAGGGTCATTTGCTTCAGGAACCCATTGTCTGAAGGGTGCCAGCTCTGGAGTGAACTTCAGGGCAGCCTGAATGAGTCCAGCCCTCTTTGTGATGCTGAAATAAGGCTCTGGACATCCCGGCCTGCTCAAGTGTTGGGTTATTTCCTTCGGGCACCTCAAGCAAGTGTCTTAACAGATTGTGCATCAAAGGTGCCACTGACACATGTTGCTCCTCTGAACACAGGGCCATCATCTGCCTGGAAGGCCAAGCCTTTCCTGGCCTCTGCTGATGGGCTGGCATAATAGTGGGGCATTGACCCTGTCCCCATGGGCCCAGACACCCCTTTGGATCAAGGGTTAGCCATAAAAAGCATCTTCTCCAACCCCCTGGCAACGGCACCATCGATTGATCCCTTCGAGCTGAGCACTGAGGAAGGAAAACCTCCCTTTCACCCAGCTCCATCATTTGGATTGACTCTCTTAGTGTCACCAGGTCAGCCAACCATCAGTGCACAGAATCTCCACCTCCATGTGAAGTTATTTCTAAGAAAGACCAATTTAGCATAGAAATTTCTTTGGTAAAGGTCAGGAAAGGGAGGGAAAAGCTAATGGAAAATTTGATCACTTCAGCCTCATTTTCATATTGGTCTTAAGGAGCTTTGTAGACTTTGGCTGCAGCCTTTGGGATTAAACATGTGCCATGACCTAGGGGAAGGGTCCTTGGTGGTCTTTCTCCTAAGAACTGCTTCCCAACCACACTGAGGGTACATGTATGTATACTAATCCATAATATCCACTGCTACCTGCTGACCTTTCTCTTTCTACAGCAACCTGTGAGCTCCCGTGATCCTTTCCAAGACGTCAATCACAGTTTCCCATTTGTTGTCTTTTCTGATTCCCATAATTCCAAAAGTAATAATTACAAAGAAAAATGAGTGGCCGAAGGGGGAATTTGCTGTAGCTCCCTTGCTCCTATTTTGGTACTCAGACCTCTCCAAAAGCTCTCTGGGACATACTTCCTTTAATGCCTTCATACAAAGTCCTCTGGTGTTCAGAGCCTGGCAAGTAGCTTGAGGAGGTGAGGCATGAGTTTCAAAGCTGGCCTTCCCAAGGTGGTGGCTTTAACGAAGAGGAAGCGGATTTACTGCTGAGGCAACATTGTTCCCTCAAGTGAAGCCAACGAGGGTCATTAGCACTTCATATATTTAGGTGAGTGCTGTTTATTCTGACACCACAACCCTGTGCAGGCTACTGGGGGTTGTAGTGCAGCCTTGTGTACAGCTCGCTGTATGGGGGATAAGCAGATGCCGAGGGGTGTGCAGGGTATGAAGTGCATGCTGTATGCCCATGGGTATGTGATTGCCATCTCACAGCTGGAAGCTCCCAAGCCTGGCAAAAAATGGGACATAGGCACTGCATCTACACAGCTAAGCCCTGCTTCACACTCCCTGCTTCTGCCAGGTATTAAACCAGGCCATTCGTAAAGCCACTGAGGCATAGAATACAATCATCCCAAACCTGGCTACATTCATCTTCTTGCTCCACCTCATTTCCCTGCCTCTGAGCCATCTTCCTCCACGACTTACAGATGGACTTAGAGCAACTGCAGCTCTGCCCTGATTCACTGTACTACTCACTGATGGAAAACTGTGTCCACACTCAATCCAGTTTATTGGAGACAACCAGGAAAATGATGGGTAAGAGAATGAGCCTCTCTTTCCCAAACTGTAGGTTTCAGGGCCAGAAGGGGCTGGTCTACAAGTCTACAAGAGAAGACTATCCATCCCCTGGCTCTGCTTCAGCTGGAGCAGGATGCTCCTAATGGGCTCGACAAGTCCCCAGGCATATGACACAGCTTCCCCAACCAGAACCAGGGGCAGCTTAGCCAAAATCCCACGCTGTCACCTGTACTGGAGCCATGCTGCCTCTAGGGTATGCTCTCTCCACCAGCCTTTTCAATGCGCTCTCTTGGCTTGCCTGAAGCTGGCTGCCAGATCTGTAGCGCAGTGCTGCATCACCCAGCAGCAAGGGAGCTCCAAAAATCAAGGTCTTGACCAGCTCCTCCCATAACCCATCCCTGGTGAAGAACTGCGCTCCCCAAAACATCAGCACTTTATTTTCAGGTAGTGCTTTGCTGATTTCCACCTCCTGCCAAAAGGATCTCGTTTGTGCCTTTGCCTGCCAAGCTGGAGGTTTGGATGCTGGATTATTTATGAGCCAGAAAGAAAACCCACACCCCATGGTTCCCCGTGGTACTGCATTGGAGTGGGGAAGGGGTATATGGGACATCTCCCCCATGAGCCAACACTAGAACCTCCCCAGCACCTCCCTTTGGTACCAATCACACATATACATGCCAGCAGCAAAGGTGCCTTCACCAAGATGAGGTGAATCCTGGCTGAGATCCCTGTCTGGACAGTGGCAGAAGCTGAGGTCTAAGGTCCCCTGTGGGTGCCCTGACCGGTCAGCTTTTTGAACAGGCCGTTTTTCTTTGCAGCCATCATGAAAATGTGAACCATTGATCCTTCAGGGGAGCAATCACGTTTTTGCACTCTAAGGAAGCAGTTTGCACTCAGAGGGGCTACAAGCCCCCTCAGATCCACTGGTTTGGAACAAGAGTTATAATAAATAATATACAGAGGGTGAAAATTTGGTTACAAGTGATGGGTTTTTGTGAAGTCTTTTTGTGCCTTGCAGCTTTGGTTCAGGCCGTTGCAGAGAGATGAGGCAAGCAGAGGCTCAGAGAGGTTTGCTCTTGGAGATGACAGCCCGACACATCCCGAGCATGAGGATAGGCATGCAGCTGAAACACAAACCCCATGCATTCCCTGACTGTTCAGTGCTGTGCTCACTGCTGCATAAGAATTGGAATCTGGGAATAATTGATTCGTGTTTCCAGAATAATCTGGTTTTTTTTGGGGGGAGTGAAAAGAGAGAAATTGAGATTGAGACAGAGAGATTGCTATGAAAAATTGAAACCGCCAAGCTTTGAGCATCTGGTTATGTCGTAGCCACTGTCAGCCTTCTGTGTGAGCTGCTACCAGAAACAGACACTGGTGGCCAACCAGGCAGGTGGCAGAGACATCAAGGCTGTGTTTGGTAATGATAGAAACATAAAATGGTTTGGGTTGGAAGGGACCTTAAAAGTCATCTGTTTCCAACCCCCTGCCATGGACAGGGACACCAAGGCTTTAAAATTAGATTTAGAACCAGGTGCCAAAGTTCCTGGAAATACATGTATTAGGCATCTAGTAATGCAAGTCGTTTCAAAGGTGTAGGTGAGGCCTTTAGTGCCATGGTTTAGTGGTGGTTTTGGCAGTCCTGCGATAATGGTTGGTCTCGATGATGTTAAAGATCTTTTCCAACCTGACTGGTTCTATGATTCTATGATCCGTGGGAATGGATCTGAGCACTGCAAGGCAGGACATGCACTCAAACACCTACGAGATCACTGCCCATTGGAGGCTGACAAGCAGCTGATAGAGCAGGGGTTTCACACCGGGTCAGCAGGAAAACAGGTCATGTACTGAGCAATGAAGGAACAGTGGGGTTTTTCCTCCAAGAAGTGCTGTTTGCTTGTTGTCAACTGGTTTGTCTAAGAGCCAGTAATCTTTTCTACCACTGCCTCCCATAAATCCATGAACCTGAAGTTAATCTTTAAGCTTTCTCACAGATGAGCATTTATGAATCACAACAAACCACACTGGTTGGTGAGGAACAAAGCACGTAGCTGTACACACTGTTTGCCTTTCTCAACCTGCGAGTTGAACACCCTGTTGAGTTGCATCTTGCGGTACCTTTTCCATCATGGTTGGATGTTCAGAGCACATCTCAAGTCCATTTGGCTTGCATACTCTGCATATGAGTTCTGCAGGGGACATATGGTTTGCTGCATGTCAAGTTGCTCAGTAGTTCATAGAAATCTATGGCAAATGAATCCCAGAGCTTTGCTTCTCTTGGTCTGGAGCTGGGGAGTAGATTATCAAAATTGAACCTAATCTCACACAGAGGAATATGATTCAAACTTGTCCATGGGACTTTGGCTCCAAACGGGTGAAGAACCTCTTTTGTTTCATCTGGATGTCCTTGAACTAATATTTCTCCCCAGAAGCGATCCCTCTCCTACACAGAGTCCAGAAGGAAGTTTGAATCAATATGATCATGCATTTTGTCAGTACATCTGGCAAGTAACACACAATTTTATAGCCCCCAACTTGGGAGTCTATATTTGGCCACCAGGAGAGCTTTCCGAGCTTTTGATTTCAACCTGATGACTCCTTGATGAAGCACATGAGCAAGAGAGATAGACTTGGCTTGAAGCTCTGAAAGGCCAATTGGACCGTGGGAGATACATTTCATCTCCACCATGGGACAGGGGCTCCCTGGGAAGGGTGAGAAGGCTGAACCAAGATGTTAGATAACGTGGGGTTTCTTTCTCTCACTAGCTGCAATAAGCATTTCTGGATGGAAAGGCTGTTATGGTGGGGTTTGGGAATGGGGCTACCGCTTGGGTAGAGCTGTAGGGATTGAGATGGTCCAGTGGAGGATGGATTGTCATTTAATGTAAACTGCATAACCCATGTCCCTGAGAAAATCGCAAATCCCATGTTAATGCTGTGAGCAGCAGTTTCCACTCCCAAATGAAGACGTTATTCCCTAGCCAAGAGCTACCTCCATCCTTCTACTGCTGGGTGTCAGCCATCAGATCTCAGGCCACAATGAGGAGACCCAACTGAAACAACAAACTCCCTCAGTAGGGCCCAGGCAAGCTCCCTGTTAACTGCATCCCAGCATGTTTAAAACGTACTGCTGATAATGGCTTCAGTGAGCAGCAGCTGGAAACAAACACGGCCAAGGCACAGCATGGAGCAGTGATGCTGTGTGTTCATAGCAGCACCGATATATTCAGTGTGTTCAGGCTGGTTGGGACTGAAGATAACAGCTCCCATTAGAAGCAAGAAAAATGAAGCAAAGAAAAAGAATGGGTGCATCTCCTTCTACGTCAGCTTTTAGGCTTGAAAACAAAGCACAGACCTTTAGAACTGATGCGTGGAAGCTTGGGAAAGGAAATGGATTCGGCACATGCTGGTTTGTGCTACCAAGGCAAGTGTGTTAGCAAAGCCCACTCCTGACATCCATGAGGTCATCCATCTTCATCCTGCTGCTTGACTTCAGTACAAACTACACCAGGAGATGGAAGCCAAGACAGGCTGAGGAGCTATATTAGAAAAGCAGAAGGGGGGAGCAGGGAGGGGGATATGAGGTCATGTGCACTCACTGTATGTTGGGTACTCACATTAGAGCACAGAACAGAGCCATCAACTTTATTGAACATGCTTCTAACTGGAAACAAGGCTTGTTCTTCCCATTATTGCACTGAAAAAGCAACATCTGGCCTGGAGCCATCCAGGGGCCAAATTCGTCTCTGCTTCAACCCTGCTGCTGTCAGCAGAATCACACCAGGGATGGATTTGCTTGTGAGAAACTAAGGTAAGGCGAGGGGCAAACAGTCTGGGGTCCTGCTTGAATAAACCCCTATTTCTCTGCGGAGCAGGGCAGATATCTGAGCAATAAAGACTGTCACACCTTTAATCTCTTTCCCATACTGTGCATAGGAAACAAGGAGGATCTTTTCTTTTGATTCTTTCCATAATTAGCAGAGGAAAACCCAAGGCTGGTGTTTCTTTTCCCTTTTCTGATGTGTTTCCTTAGCAGCTAAGCCACAAGATCAGAGCAGAGACTGTCATTAGGCAGGCAAAGCTGGGAGAATATCTACCCGGCTTCTCACCTCTCCACTTAAAATCCAATAAAACTTAAGGGAAAGGGGAAGGAAAAATACATCATTAATTATAAACTTTATGAATTATTAATAATATTAATAATATTTATTAGCAATTAAAGGCTCATTTTTAAATGAGCTTCAGCAGCCACCATTTACTGAGCTTATTCCCAATTACTCTAAGGTGTCCAGAAGCATGTGGTAATACTCTTCCAGTGCCTAAGAAAGGTGCCATCACCTACACAGCAGCATGGTGCTGGGTACAAAGACATTACAGTGGAGGAAAGAAACCCTGGAAAACAGCACTTGCTGGTGGCTAACCAACATCCATCCCTTCCCAGTTCCCCTGGAAGCACAGTGCAGCTGGGGTGGCTCCAGATTATGCCCACTGCTTGAGCATCCATCTCTTGTGAAGGGCCAGGGTTTGCCCAGGGCAATGGGGATTGCTTCGAGTGTTGCCAGACTGAGTGCTCAACATCAGCTACTGTGCCGAGACGCTGCCTGAATGCTGACATTTTAACAGCACAGTCCCTTCCTTGCACATGATATGGCGTGAGGGAATAACAGGATGTATTAATGTCATTTTAGATAATAATATTCTCCTCAGAGCGGGCTTTCTGGCACCATATGTCTCACTGCAAGAGAACTCTATCCCCATCATTCCATCATTAACTCTGAGCTTGAAAGCAATCCATTTGGGCCATTAAAATGACTTGTGAAATGTGGGATAGTTATCAAGTAATTAGGACCACATTTCATTTCTCTCCCAGCCGGGAGCTCTGCACTGTGATCTCAGTTCACCTTCAGCTTTGCTTCACCTCTAGACCGACACAAGCACCAGTGTTTTGGATGGTTCTTGCCCTCCCTCCCCCTCTCCTTCTTTCTCAACTGGCATTTATTGGAGCATTTATTCTTTGTGCAAAACATGAGACGAGCTGAGATTGGAGAGGTGCCAGGGAATGCTTCCCCATTTCTCATCCTCTGTGCGATGGTAGCTCTCTACCATCCCCTCTTCCCCAAGGAGATAGCTATGGTTGAAAGGACTGTCCAGGCCTCATCTCCCGTGGCCAAGAGTGAAGCTCTTGGAAAGATCTGCTGATGTATAAAGAGCCATATGGCCATATGAGGTGGGAATTACCACAGGGCTTGGGAAACATGACTGAGTACCTGGCTTGGTGATACTGCTGGAGCCCAGTGTGGGGCTGGAGTCCCCGCTGGACTGCATTTCAAAGCCCTCTGCTCCTCTGCTCCAGGCTGCTTTGGAAAGCACAGCTTGCTTGGACAATGGTAGGGCTGAGATCCCATTGTGGTGTACAAAAGGCTTGGATGGGAAGAAGAATACCCCCATGTTCCCTTAGGATGAAGGGTCCTGGGCTGGAGCCACCTGCACCCATCACACATGATCTCTCCCCTGTTTGTCCTCCTCTTTCTGCACACAGAGCTGCTCTTCTAAGCCCAGATGACCCCAGCTCAGCAGGAGCCAGCACTTGCAGCATCTCCATGCTGGAGACAAGCCCATGGATGCCAGTGCTCTCTCCAGCTGGAGAGCCATGTATGTGCAGTGGCCTCATAGACATATGATTGGTGCAGGTCCTTACATTGCCAGGGCTCGTTCCTAGGGCTTTGGCCACTCTCTCCCCACCATAAGCTTGCACAGGGCACAATACTGAATGGTCCATGCTGCCAGGGCCAGAGCTCAGGAAGATCTTTTCCAGCTCCATCCCTCCAAGCGTTTGGCCATGTTCTAGCTCTGGTTTTCACCAAGAAAGCGGGTTACACAATCTCTGCATGCTGTTTCCCTTTGCACAAGCAAAGGCACTACTATTTGTACCCAGCTGTTCATTGCTACATTATGGTCCCATGCTGCCTGGGGAAGAGAGCAGGTCTTGAGACCTGGCCATGTCTTCCCATTCTGCACCCTGCAACTCAGCTACAGCCAGCCTCATCATCTAGACTCTGCCATGGATGTTATTACTCCATCTCATCCTTCCTCTGGCTTTTGCAGCAATGGGTCCACAGGAAATCTCCCCAAGGTGTCTGTGACTCCACCTTTCCCTCATCCCCACGGAAATCCAGCTTGGAGACTCTCACCCCACCTCATTCTTGTCCTTACCTCCAAAATACTCTCTTAGGCCCTCATGAGGCTTATTTCTTGGCAGAGGGGAGCCCTGCTGTGTGTGCTCCTCACCACCCTTTCCTTTCTACCTCCTGGCTCTGAAACATCAGTTCTTTACTGAGAGCAGCAGGGCTGAGGACACCAAGTCCCAGAAGCACCTGGCTGAAGCCACGAAAGGATCAGCTGGGAATGAGTCATGTTAGCAGCCCAAACCCAGGAAACACAGCCAGATCCCTCTGCACAGGACTTAAATAGATTATAACTGACAGATTACAGGCTCTGGCCAAGGCCTAGTGAATTTGTGTGACTTGCAGGGGGATGCAAGGATAAGGGCTATTATTAGCACCGCTCTTTATTATTTGGGTAGCACTCCTATTGTCTCAAGTGCTCTCTGAACTGTCAGCAAGACGGTTCCTGCCCTTAGCACACAGGATCATTGGGATCCAAGGGTGTGACTGGAGATGAGCTATGAGCTGTGGGATGGATGCGCTAACACCCATTTGGCATGAAGGGGGGAACTGGACCATCAGTTCATTCTGACTGGAGGCAGCCCAAGATCAGGAATTGCCACGCCATGTCTCTCACCAAGGAGCAGCTGCTACCGAGTGCTGTGAAGTGGGAGTGAGAGTAAGGGCCATGAGGATGATCAGGGGCTGGAGCACCTCCCGTATGAAGACAGGCTGAGACCATTGGGGCTGTTCAGCCTGGAGAAGAGAAGCTGCGAGGAGACCTCAGAGCAGCTTCCAGTCTTTGAAGGGGGATACAAGGATGCAGAGAGGGACTCTTCATGAGGGACTGTAGTGATGGGACAAGGTGTGATGGGTTCAAACTGAAACAGGAGAAGTTCAGGTTGGAGATAAGGCAGAAGTTCTTCCCTGTGAAGGTGCTGAGGCGCTGGCACAGGGTGCCCAGAGAAGCTGTGGCTGCCCCATCCCTGGCAGTGTTGAAGGCCAGGTTGGACACAGGGGCTTGGAGCAACCTGCTCTAGTGGAAGGTGTCCCTGCCCATGGCAGGGAGTTGGAACTGAATGAGCTTTAAGGTCCTTTCCAACCCAAACCAGTCTGAAAATGGTGGAGTGAAACATTTCACACATGATAAACACTGGAAACATCTGGTGCATTGGGCCAGGTGCCTGCATCTGGAGCCTCCCTGGAAGGCAGGCAAAGCTATCCCAGGCAAAGCTATCCCAGGCAAAGCTATCCCAGGCAAAGCTATCCCAGGCTTGGCGTCAGCTCCAAGCTGGAGAGGAGGTGAGTAGCTGGGGAGGTACGAGCCAGTTTGCCCTGCCAACTTCTGCTGTGTGTCTCCAAGCATGGAGAATCTGGTGCTGCCATCTAAAGAGCTGCTCAGAAAGCCCTGTTCTGCTGAAATCTCAGCTTCCCACTGCTGAAAAAGAGGGGGTGGAAAATATGACCCCAGCACAACCTAAAAACTAACAACACAGAAACTTACTTTTAGGAATCTCATTGCTCATAAGCCAGATTTTCACCCAAATCTGGAGGAGGGGGAGAACACATAACTGGCATTTACACCTCCTTGGATGACCCTGGTATCTCCCGGCTCCTCAGTGCTGGTGGTGACATGTCTAGACACTCTGGGAAGCATTCAATCAGAAGAGAAAATGGGTCCTGCTGTTAGGAACAATGCAAGAGGAACAAAACGGCCCATTTTTATTCTGTGCAGCTGTCTTTTAAAAGGACTCTTAGGTCACTGAAAGTTTTAGTTACAGCAGAAAATAACTCAAAAAAGCAAGCAAAAATTGGAAATGAAACTGTGTATATTTTTTGGAAATGGCTTTTTTTTTTGTTTTAATAGGTCTCTCTTTCAACTCTTTCCCAGCTGATTTTTTTTGTTCATTTGAAGCTCTATGATTATTAATAGCTGTAGCAGTAACATACTTGGAAAAAGCTCATTTGAGAGCCATGTTTTATGGCTTATAAAATATCTGAAAGACACTTTTCTTCAGCCAACAGTTGCCCTGTTT
This sequence comes from Pezoporus wallicus, assembly GCF_028554395.1. Taxonomy (NCBI): domain Eukaryota; kingdom Metazoa; phylum Chordata; class Aves; order Psittaciformes; family Psittacidae; genus Pezoporus; species Pezoporus wallicus. The sequence goes on along the minus strand of NW_026635397.1, from coordinate 362,466 downwards.
TCCCAAGCAGACATTATTCCATGCCATGGCAAAACTTGGCTTTGAAGATAAGCGGGAGAAGCCTGTTGCAATGTAGTCATCACTTCTACAGTAGAGCTCTTTTCATGTCCATGGACCAGATGGTGTTTGGGTAGAGAAAGTAATCCAGGGACCACACTGGTCCTGGAGGGTTCAATTCCTGGCACATTGATGGTTTTCTGGTGTCACTAAACCCCCCAAACTGGTCTTTAAGTGGAATCCAGTTGCTGTGGATAGACATAGATGTGGGTTGTTGTGGTGGTAGAGGACTTCTGCTGACCAACTTACAACAGAGCCGTGGGGTTCCCAGCAAGGGGGAGGGCAGACATGTCAGCCAAATTGTCTTCAAGACATGCCAGCATCATTGCTTGAGGGATGTGGAGATGGTTCCACACCATATAACTCTTCAACAAGAAAAGCCACAGCCAACACAGTCAAAACACTGGGGAAGTGATGTAAGTTTTGAACACTCAAACAAGGCAACCCTCTGATTCCCTAGGTTACATTCCAGCCTGAACTGCCCAGCTCATGGGCATGCAAACCATGCTCCATTACTCAGTTTAGGTGTGCCCTGTTGTCTCCAAGCTGGGAAATTCAGCCTGATCAACAGGCCAGTGTTACCCAATGGCATCTGCTTCATTTTCACCAAAGGAAGCTCAAAGTAGCTCAGTTCCCATCTATGCTGAGATAAGAAATGCAGAGCAGAAGAAATTCATAACAGTAGTCCAAAGGCAGTTTCCCATCATTAAAACTGTCAAGAGGAGATGCCTAGGAATGGAACTTAATAAACAGAAAGGATGAAGGCAGCTATTTTCTGGCAAACCTTGCAGTTCTTAACTTGGAGCTGTTTTTGGAGCCAAAGACTGGGATGTTGTGGACGTGCCTCTAATATACATCAACTGACTGCAGTACCACCTGCTGAAGCAGAAATGAGTCTCCTGCCAGCCTCATGCCTATGGAAGAGGGGACATGGAATTCCCAATCTCAGCAATTGTGACCAGATTACAGCCTTCTTGCACCTCTCAGGTGAACTCCTGGCTTTTTATGGTATAACAATGATTGCTTGCACATGCCCAAGTATCTGCTGTTGGGAGCCAACAGAGCTGCAGAGCATTCCAGAAACAGCTTTCAAGGTCCTGCCTTAGTGAATGGAATGAGGAGTTTCCCTTTTTGATCTCTAACCTGTACTCTGCCATTTGAAATCTATCATTGCCCATTTCCACAACAGAACAAGACATCAATGTGCAGTTTAATGTAAAACAGTGAAATCGGAGCTTTCATTTTCAGGAAAAAGCAGAAATTTCAGCTGTAATAAAGACTATTTCTGTTTTAAATGCTGTACAAAACATGATGGATGAGCAGAAACAGCAATAACATAGAGCATTTGGAATGTTCTTCTCTTCCATAAATCTATTCGGCATCCATCAGCTGAGCACAGTGTCTCTTGGAAGCAGATTGGAGAGGCCTGGGAGTTCTTCCCAGGGAGGGGATGGGGATGGAGCCCCAGCTCCACACAAGGCACTAGATCCAGAGCACTTAAAGCCAAGGAATATGCAGACCTAAGAGCAGGAAGGGCTCATCTTCAGGTGGTTTCCTATAACAACTCTATAACCAGTATTTCCCTTCTATCCCCATTTTCTCGTGACCCTGGTAAGTTCAGTGCTCGACTAAAAATAACCGCTGTCATTTATTGCTGGGAAAGAATCCCAGTCTTCACAGAAACAGGGTTTCCAATCTTCTCCAAGGCAGATGCTGGAATACCCCAAAAGCTTAGAGACTGGCAGGCAAAATGAATGAGACTTTCCCACTTCTTGCTAAAGAATAGAGCGTAATCTCCTGTGAGTCTGTAGCAGTTGCAGATCCAAAGGTTCTTCTGCTCTCCAAATAAACTGTGCTTTCTGGAGGCCTGGCGTTGGCTTTGCTGTGGTGTGAACTTCAGAAATAGGAATTGATGAGGTCTTTTGCAGATATAGAAACATAGAATCACAGAATGGTTTGGGTTGGAAAGAACCTTAAGATCATCCAGTTCCAACCCCCCCTGCCATGGGCAGGGACACCTCACACTAAACCACGTCGCCCAAGGCTCTGTCCAACCTGGCCTTGAATACTGCCAGGGATGGAGCATATACAACCTCCATGGGCAACCCATTCCAGTGCCTCACTACCCTTACAGTAAAGAACTTCTTCCTTATATCCAATCTATCCCAAAAGAAGTGGGCAAAGATCCTAGCCCTGCTCTGTGTGCTCTGGTATGGAACAGGGTTTTCCAGTCACCTCCTGGGGACCAAGCAGCCCACCTCTTTACTAGCTCTGCGTGCATTTAATGTATCTGCACTCAGCCCTTAGGTTTATCTGGGCAGCTTTACAAGCAGGGATGGGGTTTTAAGAGCACACTGCAATTGACAGTGTACATTACACCAGTAGCACTTCTGCCAATTGCTCTGCCTGTTCACAGTGACAAGAAGAAAGTAACAGAGATCCATAAGTTGGGAGAAAATGAAGCACAAAGTTACCTAATCAATTTCTTTGTAAGAGAGGGAAAAAGGGAGGCTTCTTCTTTAAAACACACAATTACCCTGCTTGTGTTTAAGCAGTGGGACAGAGCTGTGGCTGCTTCCAAAGCAGCTTCTCAAGAGCTCTGTAGCCTGCAGACATCATTAGGAGACGGCAATAATCACTGTTTCTGCTCAGGGAAGGAGCTGAAGCTGTCCATGCCTTGCAGCCACCTCATGCTATTCCTCATGGGGACTCTGTGCAGCAAACTCTCAGTCACACCTATGAGATAGATTCAGACATAGGCAGCCCTTTTACATCCATCCAGGTCTCCCCTTCCTTCTCAACTTTGTGTGGTTTTAGAGGGAAAGAAGGAAGCTAACCCAATTCCAGTTGTGGAGCATGGACACAGCATGGCAGCTTGGGATCTGCCCTCGGTTTCACTGGAAAATTTCAGGAAAGGAGGAAAATTTCCACAATTTCCCAGCTACTGAGAAGGGCTGGTGAGGGGAAAGCATGAGATGAGACAGGCTGGGGGGTTGGAGGTCTTAAAAAGTGTTTCCTTGGATTTCTGAGGCAAGTAAGGCCGGAATCCGACTGCATTTTGGGAATAGTCATAGAATCCCATACTGGTTTGTGTTGGAAGAGACCTTGAAGCTCATTCAGCTCCAGGCCAGGGCTCCTTGCACTAGACAAGGGTGCTCCAATCCCCATCCAACCTGGCCTTGAACACTGCCAGGGACGGAGCATCTGCCCTCAGCCTTCTGCTAGACATTACGTGGAGAAAGAGCCCAGAAGGAATCAGAAGCAGAAAGGATCAGTCCAATGGCATGAGAGGAGCATGGGGCAAAACCAAGGACAAAGCTGAGCCTTTCGGGATCTCAGCCCAGATATTTAACTGCAAACCCACCCTTCCACTCCTCAGCCCAGCTTTTCGACCTGTCAAGCGTGGTCACTGCATTTGGGCCAAAACTCTCCTTTCTGTAGCATGAATTACTTCTTTCTTCCTTTCTCTAGATGCTCAAAAACATAACAGCAGCAATCCTTGAGCAGACACCATGGAGAGGTTAATAGGGAGAATCTATTTTTAGATCTCAAGGTATTGGATCACCCTTTGTTATGGAAACGAAACTTGTTATTCCTTATTTCCTCTGGTCTTTTTTACGCATCGCAGTCATTGAGGCTTCAATCCAGCTCACAGTAAACAGTCAAAAACCTCAGCATTTCAGACTTTACTTGTTGTGTGACTGGTAAGAACATTAGAAAAGGGAGGAAAAGAAGCCTGTCACAAACCGAGTTGCAGAGGAAGGAGGGAAACTCTAACCTGGGGAGAAACCTTTTGCCTCTAGGAAATGGTACCTGAGACTTTGAGATGGGGAAGCTACAGCAGATGCCATCTCGAGGTCCCTTCCAGCCTGCACAGTCTTGTGGATCTACACCACCAAAACCCCATAGCAAACCCAGCCCAGAATGCGGACAGACTGGGGGCTCCAAAACGATGAAATGCTGCTTGCTTTCGGTCCAGAGCAGTAAATCTTTCCTCACAGAGGTTACTCTGCACTTGGACGAAGTTTAGAGAAAGATCTGCCAAGGTTCAGCAATGAGGTTCAGAGCAAATGCTGAAACCAGGTGTGCTGCGCCTTTTGGGGGTTTATTGCCAAGTCCATGTTCACCTACAGGACACGTTCCCTGCTGTGGGAGAGCAGTGCCTGCTCTGAGATGGGTCATCAGGCAGACCTGGAGCACTCAGCAAATCCAGTGAGGCGCTGGCACAGGGTGCCCAGAGAAGCTGTGGCTGCCCCATCCCTGGCAGTGTTCAAGACCAGGTTGGACACAGGGGCTTGGAGCAACCTGCTCCAGCGGAAGGTGTCCCTGACCGTGGCAGGGGTTGGAACTGGATGGGCTTTGAGGTCCCTTGCAGCCCAAACCATTCTGGGACTCCATGATTCTATGATTCAGGGGAGCTTCCTGTCTCCAGTTATCTCTTTGACACATGCTGGCAATACAAAAGCTTTGTAAAACACACACCAAAAGCATGTCATAGATCCTTGGGTAGAGAAACCCTGCTTTCCAATGTGTGATTGTATTGCACCTTGCAGAAGATGCATAAGTGATCAGGGATCCTGGACAAAGCAGGGTGACATTCCCCAGTCTGCCCTATTCACTGTCAGTAAAGCTTCACGACTCCCTCTTCTGTTATTTTCTTTTGTTAGAACATAGCATATTTTGCTTTAGCAAATACCACTTGTAGCTGGGCTGCAGAACCCAAGGAGAGCAGCACTTTTCACAATAGGCTGGGTTTCAGCATTTTTAGGACATTTCCTGTTCAAAATACACCAGTTCTCTTTCAGAGATGTGAACAGAAGGAAGTCAACCTGGTCAAGTTGATCTGTGCTTTAAATTCCATGGAGGAAACCAGACCCATTTTAAAGAAAGCAACTAAAGAAATTTGGGGGGAGCTGGCCAACAAGAAGCAAGACTGAGCTGTTCCAAGCAGTGATCACTGAGCTCTTCAGCACCAAAACATCAGCAGCTGTGGGCTCATTCCAGATTTTCTTTGTCTTCCCTGTCTCAGCCACGTTGTCAAGCCCAGGCATTAACTGGAGAGAAAGAGGACTCTGAAGTTCTGTTTGATGTTTCAGAGTTCGTTCCATGTTCTGAAACAAAGCAAAAAGTTGGAATTCCAAATAATGCTCTGGGAATATTGTCCAGGAAAACAAATTATAACATAACAACATAACATAACATAACATAACATAAATAACATTATATATTATCATATATAATATTATCTAAATATATACTAGTATATAACATAACATATATAATATTATATAGAAATGTCAGCACTGGAGTGATGTGTAAGTAGATTCAAATGCTGAAGATCAGAGCAGGAGCTGAAATGACTGCAAAATGCTGATTTTCAATCCATTACATTATTAAACTGGATTTAGAATCATAGAATAGTCAGGGTTGGAAAGAACGTGAAGATCATCCGGTTCCAACCCCCCTGCATGCTTTGTCTTATGAAGAGAGCACAAGACCTCTGCCTTGCTGGTGGCTGGCAGCAGAGAGAGGCACAAGAGAACTATCTCAATACAGTTTCTCTCTTTATTATACTCCTTCATAAAGCCCCATTACTAACTTGAGAGTATGGGGCTAGCTGGCCATTTTATATCATAGAGTTGCTGGATTCTCTTCTTTGGACCATGGAACCAGGCCCCTAGGTTTACACTATTCCCATGGACTCAGCCAGCACAAAAGATGCTCTTTGCCTCCTGGACTTTGAGGTCCTCCTAAAAGCTCAGCCATAATAAATAAAGAGAGCTGCACTTTCCCTGAGGGAAGCTGAAGCGTATTCGGAATTGATTTGAAACCAATCCCATCAAAAGAAGGAAATATTCCCCAATCAGGTCAAACTGACCAAAATGAAGTGTTTCATTTCAGGTTCTCCTTCCCCCACCCTTCAAAATAGAAAATAACCCAATAATGATAATAAAAAAGAACAACCCGGCAGGTTTTCAGCACAATCACATTTCTTCCCCATGAGAAACAGCAAATCTGTGGAAGTGGCAAGTTTCCTTGGAACAATCTTTCTTATCAGCACTTCACTATGCACAACCTCTGAAAAGCCCATTGCTCTGACCTGGGAATTAGGTAATGATGGCTTAGGTGCCTCTTGCATCTGTCCCTAACTCAACCTTCCCGCTCAGAGGGTGCTGCCTGAGATGCACTGCAGACGACAATATGATGTCCACCTTTGGGCATCATGAACCTGAGACCATGCCATACCTAAAATAGGATTCCACTAAACACTGCCCCCCATCCCATCTCTTGTATTTGTATTTCTGTACATGTATACATACAAGGGTGCATGTGAGCATGTAAAATCATTTTGGGGGAGTGCTGCTGCCTAGCAGGTGAAGCAGAACTTGCACAGCATCAAGGCTTTTCCTCTGCTACATGGGTCCATGTCTGAGTGCTGAAAAGCAGCCACCTGCACTGAGCTGGATATGACAGCAACACATGAGGGTCCCGCAAAAGGTAGGAGGGAAACCCAAGGTGTTTTCTTCTTTCCTGACTGCACAGCTCTGCTTGCAGCACCACCTTAATATCTTTCCCATACCTGCTCATAGTTATTAGCTCTATGTTTATTGCAGCAAGCTGAAATATTGAGGAACGATGAATTAGATTTTCAGAGGATTTTTGCGATGTGAATTGCTAAATGCTTTCCCCAACAACGCCAAAGGATGCTCTAGGGAAACACCACAGTGAGAGAGGGCATCCATCAGCACTCAGCCACCAAAGCACCTTTGCTCCTCCAAAAACCTGGCTTTCAGCAAGCCGCTTGCAAGGACTTCCCATGTTATACCAGCTAGCCAAGGAGCTGTGCAATTAGATGTCAAACACGTTTGGAGAGCGAAGTGTGTAAACGGGATGTAATGCAGTACTATGTGTTTATTTCTGAACCTGAATCCAAGCAAATCCATCTATGGCCACTTTGCAAGATGAATAAAACCTACCAGCTTAAGATGTCTTGCAGTATTTCTTTTCTCTCCTCCTTCACTTAAAGAACTGGGATGCAATGTTTTTAATAAAACGCTCTTTTTTATATACATATATATATCAAAGTGCAAATAAATCTTTACTATAATCAGAAGAATGCAGAGAATTGTAAAAGTTTAGACGGGGTCACTTCTGACTGGCCCCTACTCCATAAAGTACAGTTTGATGTCCTGTAGTTTATAGCTGTACAAAGCCCAGGTCTTCTGCATTCAGATTGGCTGTTAATGTTGTAATGATGTTTAACTGCTGACAAATGAATTACAGGTGGGGAGCGCATTGCCCCTTTAAGACAAGGACTGTTTAAGTAAAAAAACCTGTCAGTTTTATTTGGTTGCTTTTTTCCCTGTTTCTTTTTAATTCCCTCAAGCAAACAGATTAAGGAGCATCATAGCCTGTCAAGTAATGTATGTTTGTAAAAACACCACATCTCTTTGATGCATCTGTCATGCGCTGGAGAGGAGAGAGGGGTTTTCTTTCACTTGCAGAGTAGCTTCTTTTTATTTTTTGCCACTAATTATGGAATTTCTCATTAAAATAACAAGAAGCACGTCTGGCTGGGATTCCAGCACATGGTTTCACTTTTGGAAACCAATAGGAACCGTATGTTTGCTTCCCTCTTCCATGTCCCATGCAGCAATAACAGTGCAGAGGCAGGCAGAAGCATCCGTGCCCTGCTCCACCAGCCCCGCAGCCAGGACAGGGAGAAGACACTCTCCCAAAGGCAGACTCAGTTCACACTGGGTGATGCCAGTTCACCAATCGTGTTTTAGCTTTTACAATTCATGCCATCCCCCAGGGTTTGGGCCTGATTTTCACTCATTTCCCCTCTTAGGCTTTTCTCCTCTGTTCTTTCTCTCCCTCCTTGCTCCATTGCATTTTTTCTCATGGCAAAACTAACTCCTGCAGACCTGCGGTGGTTATTTATAAACCCTCCTGAATGCCAAAGCGCCATGAACAATCATTTCCCTCCAGTTTACAGGAACATTCAAAGTGCTCTGAAACATATTTTCGACATAACTCATCGCTTTGAAGATGCTTCCAAGCTTTTGTTCGTGTTTATTGACAGGAAGTTGTTTTTCATGGCTCAAATCAGGAGGGGGATGATGGAGGAGGGTTGTTGCCAGGCGCTTGAAGCTGTACCCTGCAAAACCCAACCTTGCATTCCTGGTGTGTGTGTCTGCTTCTCTCCAGCCACCCGCCTCCCAACTCCACTCTTCAAGGGGGAAAAAGCCATCATCAGAGCTTAAAAAAAGAATTAGAGCAAGGATGCATGTGGGCAGGTGAGAGGGGGGCAGAAAACTCTGTTATCCATCATGGCTATGGAAGAAGAGGATCGTTTTGGGGTATCTGGCTCTGGAGAGCAAGGATGAGGCACAAGTCCCCCATTTCATCTCCTGGAGGGAGGCTGTGTTGGGGAATGGGACAGCACAGTGAGAGCATCCCCTTTCACAACTCAGAGGCTATGGGGAAATCATGACTCATGGAAAGGGGGGAGCGGGAAAGGAGGGAGCTGGCTGAATCACCCTGATGTGGTGGGGCAAGGAGCTCTATCCCTAGGGGCTCAGAGAGGGGCTTCTTGGCTATTCCTCATGAAGATGGGAAGAGGTCTGCAGGGCAGCCTGTTAAGGATGGGGCTTCCTGGTGAGGCTGAATGTGGGGAAGGAACTGGGCAGATGGTAACAGGAGAAGAGCAACACAGATGCCTACCTGCTCACTGCTGCATGCCACAAGAGGAAGTCAAGTGTTCCTGGTTCCCACATCAAGTCCCAGGCAATGTCTTCAGGGCATATCCTCTCTGCTGGCTTCAACCATCCTGAGCTTCAGTGAAGAGCAGCATTCTTTCTTGAAGGGCATGGTGACACTCATCTCCCGCTCCACGGGCTGGTCCTGGTGAAGGAAGCCAACAGAGGAGCAGAACAAGTGCACAGGGAAGATGCAACAGAGCTCAAAATGAGGATCTCAGCCAGCCAAAAACGACTGCCATCCCAGGAAACCACCATACAAACTGCAACAGAACCATTGGTGTTGACCTCATGGACATATTCTGAACAGCTCAGCAGCCCTGGCACAAATCACTGCCGCTCTGTTTAACAGGGAAAAAGAGAGATTTTAAATAAAGTTCTATCAACCTTTTTATATTGACAATGGGACTGGTTATTATATACTGTGTGCCTGAGGTTCTTCCACTGAAAGGAGCATAATGCAACACTGGGGGCAATTCTTGATTCCACTTACTCCCAATAATTATTACTTCTTGGCTTGTTGCTACACTATATAGTGTAATGTTATTGCCTGGAATGGTATGTTAACTTAGCTTTTACTGATACCATGTGTTCCCCTTCTTTTAGCCCAGTCAAAAACTGTTTTTCTAAGGATGGTCAAGGGAATATGATTCTAATATAACTGTAGATGATATAAAAAGTTTTATAGACAGTAATCCACATTTGAACTGGGAGCCCAGAATCCAGTCACAATGGCCTTAATCAGACATTTGAATTACACGTTTTGAAGGCTCAGATTGGCCAGTGAAGTAGAAAAGGCACTCACTTGCTTATGGGCAATAGCCAGCTTGAAAGTCAAGATACTAGACCTGCACTTAGAGAGAAAGAGAACAAAAACCTCTGAAAACTGGGCTTACAATATGCAATTTCAGGCATCATTTGGCTCCAGAAGCATGATTTAAAGCAGCCTGAAAAACACACAGGGGCACATTGCTTACTGTATTTTTCCCCATGAGTGGACCCATAAAACTGTGCTTGTTAATGTGACAGTGAGTGTCATTGCTGGCAGAACAGAAGCTGCAAAAGGACATGCAGACCAAGGTGTGCTGACATGTACAAAAGAGCTGTCTGGTCTCTGCTTGCAGAAATAGGCTTTTCTTTGATGGTACGCAGAGATGTGCAAGATAAGGAGAGGGCAATGACTCCCTGCTTGCTCAGTCAGACAAGAGAGGTCAAACTAGCTCTGTACAGCCCTGTGATGCTCCCAGACAACTGCATGGTGCAAGCATAGCCCCATGAACACTCTGGAGGAGAAGATGCAGGGACAGCACTCAGAGCGATGGCTGGGGTGGGAGAGCAGAGTGGAGCTGAGCTGCTGAAGCTTTCCCAGGGAACAGATCAAAAGGATTCGCCCCACTGCTTTCCCTGCTTCCCATTTGCATTGCCGTTTCTCTCTCAGCTCTGCATCTGGAGTCTACAGTTAATCCACCTTCAGAAGCTGCTGGTTCAGCTCCTGTGAGCGACTGCAGCAGACAGGGACTCTGCACATCTATCTATCTGCTGTATTCCGGATCCCTGTGTTTACTAACAGTGTGCTTTCCTATTCAGTCATCAAGGTGTTTCTTGTTGTATTTTATAGCAGAACAAGTCCAGTGTGCAAAAGGAGGGGGCTTTGAAGGCAGATAGCAACAACAGGCAGCGTTTTCCACCAAACTTTTACGAGCACTTCCATAATGGCATTTCCAACAGTTGGGCCACGACTGCAGTGACAGTTGACGCCTCATACATCATAATCTGCTTTCTATTTCAAAACCATTGATGATGGTTTATTTATTGCAGACAATTACCTTGGCATGGGACAAATGTGCCTGGAAATTCCAACACTTTGGTCTCGGCAGTGGGCAGGCTTGTACTGTCTGACACCGTGTTCATCATTGCACTCATCACGGGCTGCGCTCCCCTCATTGTGCCGGTCACTGCATTGCCCTCCAATGCTACATATCCACAACTGCATAATTACAGGAGCTTCAGGGCTTGCCTTGGGGCTTATGATGTGTCTTTTTGGGGGGTGAAAGAGCAAAGCTTTGTTTCTAACTGAAGAGACATTTGATTGTACTGCAAGCTGGTGGCATGCTCACCCTAGTCGGTGACTGCTTATGCAGATGGACATTTGTTTTTCCTTCTCTGGACATTCCCTTTATTTCACTTTCAAAAATCTCATCAAAGCTGATTCCTGGGGCATCCTGTGCTTGTCTGTGATTTTTCATCAATTGCTTGTGCATTAAGCACAAAGGAACTAGAGCAGTCACTAGCTTGTGCTTAACAGGGTTGAGGAGACAGCATGGAGTGGGGCTGGGGTGCCAGCTGGGGTAAGCCAAGGTGATGGCTGGAAGGAGAAGACCTCTTTAGCAAGGGCAGGGTGAATGAGGAATGTGGTGGGGCAGGAGGTACGCAGTGGGTCATGAGGTGGGAGGTGAGGTAGATGGGCTTATGGTCAGCTGCTTGCTCAAGCATCCTTGGGACAAAGAGAAGTGGGTGATATCAAACCTACTGGCAATGAAAATACCTCTACCCACTGACTTACCTGGTGCTCCTCACTTTAGAAAGGGAAGGCAAAGCTTTCTAGCTGGGAAGCTAAGGAGTAAGCAAGCTGTGGTGAACAGACCTTGGATGGAACATTAGCTTCGGTGAAGTCATTTGTTCGTGAGCTTCAGCCAAGCCACCAACTCTGCAAAGCCCATCTGGGCTCAAAGCAGAACAAGCACCTGCTCTGAAAGTCTTCCAAAGCCAGAACTGTTCGATACTGAGTGCAACTGTCCAAATTCGACCTAACCATCCTCCTCTTCCTACTCATACTTGAATAATAGTCTCTCTGTTAAAAACACAGGGAAGTACACATCTGGACTCAAATCCAAATGAGGAAGGTTGCTTTTATGCAGCCTTGTCTGGCCTTTTGAATGTGCCCCTTCCCTCATCTCCTCTGAAGCTTTATCTGTCAAGCTGAGTAGACCCACACCTTTGAAAGTCTGGCCAAACCCCATGTCTTGCAGTCTGGCCAGATCAACCCGTTTCTGCACTGTGTAGCCTTAAAAAGAAATCGTCATGGAAAGAGGTTTCCCTGTACCTTTTGCAGAGACAAAGCTCCTCGCTTCACTGCAGCTCCATCACATCACACCACTGGAAATGAAATCCATCAGCATCTGGACATGACATATCCGGGTTTAGGATCCCTTACCAGCATGAGCTAAAAATGAACCACTTGGACCACAGACAGAGGCAAGCTCTGCTGCACCCTTGCTCAGCTCTTTTTCACTTGCCATCTTGTGATGGGTGAAGAGCACTGCTGCTACTTATAAAATCCCTGCTGAGATTTAATGTCAAAGGATCTCATCTTGGGCCATTGGGAGCCTCATTTAACTCCTTTGAGATGTGATTTGCTTCACAATGCTTCCCAGCATCAGTGCTTGGTTGAGGTTTCAGACTGTTGTTCTTTGCACTGTCCACTCTTCATCTCTGTAACTCTCTTTTTCCCACCAGCAAAATAGAGCTAATGCTTCAAAAGCCCTTTGCAATTGACAGAGCTTTCTGAAAGACAAGCATTATAGGAATGGCTCAAAAGCTGTTGATCCATAGCTTTATAAACATCACAGGAGATTTCACCTAGCAAAGTGTGAAGAATAGTCTATCTGCAAGGTTAACAGCTCCTGGTTTCCCTCTCTCTTGTGGTATACAACATAAAAAGCTCAATTTCAATGGGATCAGTTTGCAAATGAATCACTGTTTCTTAATGAGGAGAAAGGAGAATTAATCTGTAAGCATGTCCACAGCCAGTCTCTGCAGGGAGAGCTTAATAGTGACTGCTGTGAGCCAGGATGCCTGCTGCACACACCGGCCACAGGAATTAGTATGAGAACAAAATGACGCCGTGCTGCAGAGCTGTGTGTTTAAAGCACAAATCAGACCTTTCTGCTGTGGCTGTTGTTAGGTACAGTTACAGGGTAGGGCATCTGGGGTGGGGGGGGGAGCATCCTCCTGTCGATCTGGTAAATACATCATCTAAATACAATCTGCTCCAGCAAACAGGCGAGCCCAGGGAAATGAAGGAAACCACATTAAAAACATGATGAAAGTTGCCTCAAGGCTCCTTATGTCACACTTGGGCTTTAGGCAGTTGGGGGTTTTTAGTTCTTTGCCTTTTTCTTCCTTTAACAAGCTAAACTCAAGCATTCTTTGCTTTGGTGTTAAAGGCTGAGAAGACCCCTCAGCTTCTTCCCCCAGACGCATACACATTGCTCATGTACACATATGCTTTTGTGAAATGGATGCCCACTGCCTCCTGCCCAAGCTGTAAGCCAAGGGTACATTAAAAGCTCATAGGGGAGAAGCCTTTGGGATCCTGGCTCCCACTGTCATGGTCAGCTAAACAGAATTCCTGTTGGCACCAAGATCCCTTGACATCCCCCATGACTCCTCAGAAGGGTTCGAGCAACACAGAGAAGGAAAGGACAACACCAGGTGAGGACCCTGTGCACCAACCATATGGGTATGAACCACAGCTCATACTGCTGGAGAGGGCAAAGAAAGAGGCCCCCCCCCCCCTCCCCCCCAGACTGTGTTATTTCTTCCCTGTTGTTAACTCCCTTCAGCAATAACAGGACTAAATAAAACTCACACATGGTTTATTTTTGGATTACACACCCCCCCCCCTAAGCTCTGTTCCCCTTCCAAATTGATTTATGGCGCTATTGTTCTGTACTCTGACCTAACGCACCAAATGCTTTAAGCTTTGCTTCCTCCCTGCTCCTTCCATCGTGCAGGTGTAACTGCTGTAAAAGTGAGGGAGAAGAGGGAGAGGGAGGAAGGAAACAGAGGAGAAAACAAGGGGAAGAAGTGGAGACTGCAGATGCACACATCTGCTTTCTGACTAATCCTATGGCACACCCATATGGGTGCCTTTTTGTTGCAAACATTCCTTATAAGTTAGAAACATTTCTTTACCAACCCCCTTTCCTCCAAACTTCAGATGTCCCAGAGGAATGTTTAAACTATTATGCAATCCCAGAGGAGTTTGCTGCTTCCCTTTTTAATTCATTCCATACTGGTTGCTGGTTTTTAAAGCAGTGCCCAGCTTACTCTTTCCTAAAGGCAACCCAGGGCTCCTTGTTCTGGCTCTGGCAGTGAATTCACTATAGCTTTGTTCCCAAATCCCTATGGGTTTATAGCGTGGTTATAATCATCTACTTCATGTTGAAATTTGCAATTACCTGCTCTAATTTTATTTTTCTTTTTTGAGTTTTCATTTAAATAGAAATGATAAAAATGACGATTTAAGCCACTCCAAAAAGATATTCTTGGCTATTTTCACTTGGCCAGCATTCACAGGTGAGCTGTGGTCCTCTAAGGCCAAGAAAATGCCTGGTATTATCTAGCCCTAAGCGCAGACTGATGTCTTTGCAGACAGAAATCAATGTGTAGTAAATAGGACAAGGCTGGAGCCAGGTTTTGATGTTCGTGTTCCGGTGAGAGTGAGATATTGGGGTTGCAAAAGCCCTATATGGGACTTTTCTTTTCAGTCTCATGAGCCTTCTTTGCCCTCCAAGCACTACTCCAAGGTGGGGAAGCAATGGGAGATGGCAAGAGATTGGCCCAAGGTTGTCTAGAAAGTGCATAGTGGGGAAAAGCACTTAAATTCCCAAAATCAGGACTGCAGCTGCTGCCTTCCTGATATGTTTTTTCCCCCAGCATAAGCATAGCACAGAGTGACTCTGCCTGGCTCTGGTCCCCCTGTAATACCTTTGTCTGAAGGGAAACCGTCTCATTGGCCTTATAAGTGTCCCTTAGAAATAGTTGACACCAAACTAAGGGCAGAAAAGCCTCAGTGCCAGAGCAGCCACGAGATGACTGCACCAGGAAATGAAATGTATAGAGCACAAAAGTGTTTAGGAAGTCTTTTAATATGGCACAAAGGAAGAAGAAAGACATCCAAAGAGTTAGGAAAGGCAACGCCATTCCTTGTTAATGAAGAGAGAAGGTAAGCAAATACTGGCCACACACGGCATTAGTAGCACCAGTTAACACTCTTAAGTCCAGTGATGCTCCTTGGTGCAAGAGATTTGTTGTCCATTGAGAAATTAATTAATTTACCTTTAATTCATGAACTCCAGAAAGACTTGAAAAGGGAGGGAGCTGAGTCCTGGAACCTGATTATCCCCTCTGTGGTGAGGAGCAGTTACTGCTTCTCCACTGCCCAAATCATGACTAAGGGGCCATTAACTCCTATTTCTGCCCTGAAGGCTCAGGGAGGAAGAGCTCATCACATCTCATTGCTCATCTTGATCCCAGGCTTCGATTTAAACACACTTTGATCAAATCAGCTTCATTAGTTTAGCTTGGGGGGTATGTGTTGGTGTTTTTGTTTTGGTTTTTTTCCCTTTTTTTCCCTAATTCCATTAAAATCACATGGCTCCTCCCATGTGCTGCTTTGACAGATGCTGCTCACTGGTACCCTAAATCAAAGGTAAATCTTACAGGTGGGCAATCCCCGGGAAATGAACATGCACTGACTCTGCTGTGAACTGAAAGTGCTTAAACTGCATGCCTTTATGGGGAAAATTAATTGTATGGATAATTCCCCCTTCTATTTCTATGTGTGGTATCCATGCTGTTTCAATTTCTGCGTGACAAAATGTATTATTGATAGGAACCAGACCTGTGGCTGCTTTAGTACTTAGATATCTAAATACTTGCCTGCAAGTACCATCTATCACTAAAGCGAAAAACCATGTCACTCGCAATGTCCTTTGGGAAGGAGAAAACCACAATTCTTTCAAGGTTTGCCAGTTACTTTACAAGTTAAGCCTGTCAGTTTAGCACTAAATCTTAGACTTAAAATGGTAAAATGAGGAACAAAAAAAAAAAAGAAAAAGAAATAAAATAAGAAAGGTCCTTGCTTCAAAACTGGAAAACTGAGTTTGTCTGAGATATTTGATGCTTGCATTTGGGACTCGTGATGATTGATTCATGCATTTGGGAACTGTGTGTGCTGACAGACCTGAGCGTCCTGCCTTCGCTTTGGGAGCATGGATTAGCTCTACCCTAAACAGGTTGAAAAGAAGAGATAGGTGAGCAAACAAGGGCACTCTCCAGCTTGCCATCACCTCTCAACTGTGAGCAACGGGCTTTGCAAGCAGCCAGCCTTCATCTCCATCAGGGAGGTGAGGGTTTCCCTACCCTCTATGCAGCCACATGCAGAGACGCAGAGATCACAGAATCAGCCAGGTTGGAAAAGCCCTTTAAACTCATCCAGTCCAACCACTCCCCAGCCCTGCCAAGGCCACCACTAACCCATGGCACTGAGGCCTCGTCTCCACTGTGTGTGAGCACTTGCAGGGACGGTGACTCCAGCCCTGCCCTGGGCAGCCTGTTCCAATGCCTGAGCACCCTCTGGGGAAGGAATTGTTCCTCAGCCCCATCTAAACCTGCCCTGGTGCAGCTTGAGGCCGTTTCCTCTTGTCCCATCCCTTGTTCCTTGGGAGCAGAGCCCAGCCCCTCCTGGCTCCATCCTCCTGTCAGGCAGTTGTAGGGAGCGATAAGGTCCCCCCTGAGCCTTCTCTTCTCCAGACTGAACCCCCAGGTCCCTCAGCCATTCCCTATCACACTTGTGCTCCAGGCCCTGCACCAGCTCCACTGCCCTTCTCTGGCCCCGCTCCAGCACCTCAGTGTCTCTCTTGTAGTGAGGGGCCCAGAGCTGAACACAGGATTGGAGGTGCAGCCTCACCAGTGCTGACAGATGGCTGGAACTACTTGCAGTCACCCAAGCCATCAAGTTAAGACCAAACCTCTTCTTGACCAATGCTGAAGAAGGGCTGGACAAAAGTGTTTCAGGGTATAAAAGCTGGGTTAATGGGGATCAAGAGAGTTGTCATCTGGCTGCTGAAGAGATCCAGAGCATCTCTCTCACAGCACCCAGGAATTTTAATGTTCTTGGGTGTGCATGAGTCACAGAGCAATTTGCTGTTCATGCAGCTTGGCTGTGCTTTCATCTGCTTGTTTTGAAATCAGGAGGTTTGCAGCAGGATGAATTTAATGGGACTCTTTTTCCACCCTCCTGCTTGTCCCATCAGGACCCTGGGCAGTGAGAAACAGAAGGGGGAAGAATGAAGCACCAATGCCATCTGTGGTGCTGGCCTGCAAGCGGCAGGATGTGCCTATCTGCCCCTGGCAGCTCATCACTGCATCTGCCTTTTAACCTCACACTGGAGCGCTGGGGGTGGTACCAGGCACTTTGCAAACATCTGGAAAACAACCACGCTGTAAATTTGCTGGACACAAACTCATCACTTTGGCCCTTCCTGTGTGGTTATCCCACGGTAAGCTAGCTGCTGGCATTGCTCTCCCCGTGCCAGGCATGTTTAGGACCATAAATCACAGGACCACACTCACTTGGTTGGGACAGAGCATCACTGGTGCCACTGGTCACCATGTGAAGAAGCATGCTCAGCATTACCTTTGTCCTTTTCCTTTGCAAACACATTAGCATACATAACTTAAAAGATTATCTAGACCTTAAAAGATGCAGTTAGAAGTTCCATCAACAGACTACGTTGACAGAGTGGCTCAAGAACCTTCTCAGAACAAGCAATCTAGATCTCTCATCTTGGATATTTGCTGGAACAAGAAGAGGATCAAGCTGGGAAAAGGAAAAGGCTTTATTTACACTGTTGCCTATCAGGAGGGAGACCACAGAGTCTATGTTTGAAGGCAGAGAGTAAAAAAATGCCCATTCACAACGTGTAATGAAAACCATCTTCTTCTGCTCTCCCACCCTGCCCCTGAGACAGTGTTCACAGAGCTGTCACTTTTCAGTTTCCTTTGTTTGGGTTTACTGGAGAGCAGAAAACTCCATCATTTCATCAATAAAATAGCAGAACCCCACTAAGCCTGATGAAACAGGAATCAAAATGAGAGGAGTGGAAGAAAAGAAGGGATTGTTTCCCAGGGAAGGTCTAATACCGTTTTAGCTGCTGTTTCTAACAGAGAATAAGTCCCATTTATTTTATTACTCTGAGGGTTCTAATTGTCATCAGACCTTAATTGCATCTTGGCTTGCTTTGCAAAGCAAAACAAGCAGCAGCCTATGCTGGCCATTGGATGCAATCATCTGCTCTTTTGATATGCATGTGTTTGTCTATTTTTTCCTTTCATCTTTATATATAAACTGTAAAGTAGAAGCTGCTGTGATCCTACCGCACCTGACAGCTTTACAGCCCCTGTTTAAGGGCTGGGGCTCCTGAGACTGAGCCGACAGTGCTGCAGGGGGCTGTGGCTGAAGCTTTCTGAACCAGATACAGCCTTATGAGCTCTTGTTTTACTTCTCCTGCCACCCCTTTTGTCTTGGTGCCATGTTCAGCAGGTGTTTATCTTCCTTTCATAGCAGATCCTTTTGAAAAGACATCAAAAAGCTTCATTAGGCACAAGAAAAGGGACATTTGCTTAAGCTATATTCATTCCCTTATTACCATATATTATCTTCCATCACTAATGAACAGAAGTGGCCATAAGGGCTATATTCTTAAAAGCTTAACTGCTTTCAATCAAGTTGCAGAATTGTAGCCAGATGAAACTCTTCTGCTTGGGCTTGAGCACAAGTTGATTTCAGGGGAGCAAAGCGAGTGGCAGCCCAGAGCACATGCAAGCAGCATCTTCCTTTTTGTGTCATTTAAACTCAACAAGGGCCTTCTCAACCAAGGTGTAAAGGACGAGTGCTGGGAGGCAGAGCAGACTGAACTCCCATCAGCCTTGGAAACAGGATGCTGCTGGTCCAAGGTAGCATCCAGCATTAGCTGCCCAGGAAGGTGCTTAAGGGCTGAAGCCTTTTTCCCCTTCCTTTTTCCCCCAATAATCAGTGCAAGCATCAGTGACAAAAAATGGGAAATTTTGGGGAGATTTTCACAGAATCACAGAATCCCAGCCTGGTTTGGCTTGGAAGTGAGCTTAAAGCTCATCCAGCCACGGGCAGGGACAACTTCCACTAGAGCAGGGTGCTCCAAGCCCCTGTGTCCAGCCTGGCCTTGAACACTGCCAGCGATGGGGCAGCCACAGCTTCTCTGGGCACCCTGTGCCAGCGCCTCAGCACCCTCACAGGGAAGAACTTCTGCCTTATACCTAGCCTGAACTTTCCCTGTTTCAGTTTGAACCCATCACCCCTTTTACTTTACCTTCAAGCTCTCCATGGGACTGATTCACTTCCTGGCTTTCCATGCTGCAGAGGTTCAGCAGTGCCTTGGCTGCTCCTTCATGCACCTCCTTATACAGTGGCTTTGTGTCAGTACATCCCCTTCCCTATGCTGCAAGCACAAGTTCAGACGGAAAGGGTCGATTTCTGGGGCTGTGGGTTAGCTTTCTAGTGCTGCATGAATGCTGGGGACACTTTGTATTTGTATAAATAGATGTTCTGTCTCCTTGAGTTGTTGGGGGTATGAGGTTTAGCACATTCATTACTCGCAGCATTTTAGGTCTGAAAAGAAACAGAGAAATAATAATCAGACAGTTCTTAATAGTATCCAGGGGATGGAAAACAACTTCCTCTCACCCCACAAAGCAACAGTGATTCAAAACATGAGGGCTGAGTGAGGACAGTCATAGCATTTCAAGAGCAATACCAGTAGCAATGTCTACAGCCCTGTGGCTAAAGCAGCAGTGAAAAAAGGCCTGGGACCAGCTGTACTGTTGAAAATACAGACGCATTCAGGAAGACCATTGCCACAACAGCACTATCAGCTTCACTCTGAGATGGAATCTGTTCAGCACCCCAATTATCCTGGCCCTCAACTAATCCTGATGAATGAAATAGATTTCATATTGCCTTGGATGCATCTTATATCTGAAAAGGGTTCACTTCACACTTTTAAACGTGTGCTTCAGTCCTCCCTGAAGAGGTGACACATAGAAACATCATGCAGAATCACCAGGGATGCAAACGCAGATGAAAGCAAAGCTGATCCCTTACTGATTTTAATGCAATATACATCAGTATAGACAAGATAGACAATATAGGTCTTGCAGTAAGTCCAAGTGCTGTGGGGGCACAGAGGGATTCCCTGAGATGTCAGGAGACCAGCAAAGTCCCTTCTTGGTACCTAGGAAAGGATACCTCTGCTGGAAAGAGGATGGGGGTGCAAAGAATGTAGGGTCTCCTGCCTCAAGTCCAGTTTTATCCCCAGCCCTGCATGCTATAGGCAGCCAAGATGAGACAGGAGGGGCTCAGGCTGGGAGAATCTGCTGGTTGCAAGATTTCACTTTGCCTGTTGCAGTGGCATAGGGCAAGCTAGCTATGTGTGGGCTGCATGTTGGGCTGTGTCATTCCTCAAGGCATCGCAACCTTCCTGATTGCATGACTTCATCTCAGCGCTGAAATCCGCTCAATTTATGGGGATTTTCATGCAGCTGGATCTCATACAGGGTTTCTTTTGTATTTATTTCACATTTTTACATGACTTTTTGCATGACTTTCCTAAATGAGTGACTTTCATAATGTAATACTTTCTGTTTTTGCGATGTGTCCAAGTAATCGTGGGTGAAACGCTCCTCTCTGGAATAAAGGGAACCAAATGCTGCCCACATCACGCAGTGGGCAAAGTCTCTGCAGCACGTCTGGGAACATTCCTTTGTCAGGGACCAAGCAGGCTTTTCAGACACACTCGGTGGGCCAGCCACTGTAATGGCAATACACAGGCTCAACAGTAATGTGATAGGGGGCTTGTGGTAAGATTTGGGCTGCTTTCCTGCTGCATTTTCTCACTCCCAACCTGCTAGCAGTTTGGCATCTCACACACTATCACTGAATGGGGATTCTTGTCCTTGGCTACACTCTGGGCATGTCTGCTGGGTGTGCTGGGCACGGCTGGAGAACATGGCCTGGCTAAGTCCAGATGGAGAGGTATCTCAGCAAGTTGGGGGGAGAAGTGGATCTTTACATTGTTATTTGGCTACACAGGGTGTTGGGCATCTACTCTAGGTCATACTGTGCCATGAATGACTGGATGAGGTGATCCTTGAGGTCCCTTCCAACTGGGGTTCTATGATCCCTAAGGACAATGCCTGATCGTTACAACACGACATGTAGCAGAAGGTGCAACAGGTCCTGCAAACATACCCATAAAGGAAGATATTTGCCATATACAGATACTTGGATGTTTTCTGTTCCTAAAAAAGGCAGGAGTAATGCTGCGCATTTCTGAATGCCATCTTTAGGATCTTCCTCCCTTAATTACTCTTCCTGTCTCTACTGACAGGTCTCTCCTGGGCCATCAATCCCTGTGCAGCAGTTAGCATTTGCAAGTGCTAGGCCTGTTGTCCACAAATAAGTTTTTAAACTTCTTTTTGTAAGTTTTAATTTTACTGAGCTGTAAAGCCATCTAATTGCAAATCTCTCCATGTGGACAAAATTAGCTTGTCAACCAGGAACCATCACTGTTAGCTGAGTGGGAGATTTGCATGGATAGCTCTCATTAGAGCTAATGCAAGTCACATGTGACAAGAGAGTAGACTTCAGAAGAGCTGAGTTAAAGAGCATGTGCAGTGAAAAAGAAGTGGGAAACTTGGGTGAAGACTGGGACTGGATGATCTATAGATTAAAGAAAGCTGTTCTAATGGCTGCCCCACAGCTTCTAGGATATGGAAGAGGAACTCAACAGAATAATAAACTTTCAATGTGGCCCTTCCTCCTCCCTTCTGGTCAACAGATAACCATTATCTGCCACCTGTAGTTGGCGATACCTTGAAGCTTAAGTCAAGGTGGCAGAAGGTGTACAAACACAACAATGGGTTCCAGCCCCAGGGCATTCATAGTCCAAGACATGTGGAAAGAAACACGGAGGAGGAAGGGTGGTAAAGAGATAACAATGACCATCAAAACCCAACAGGTAACAAACCCAGTTATTAGCAGCAGTTGTGTTAATTGCACTTAGATTGCACTTATCATGCCAAGGACCTATTTTCAGAGGAGAATCTGGAGAAGTCCAGCAAGCTGAATCACTGCAGAGCTACCCAATGCTGCAAGAAGATTCTGAGATGTCCTCTTTGCCCTCTGCAAAGTTTAGACTGGGTAGAATTAGTGACTTTTAGCCTTTCATTCCAGATTTCCAAGCCTTCACTCTCACCATCGTAGGGGCAGCTGCTACCAGGTATCTATCAGGCTCAACAACATAGCCAGACTTGCATGCAACATCTGTACATCTAGGGCACTCTAGCACAATGGTCTAATACAGGTAGCATCCCCAGAGACCCACTTACCCACGGTATCAGATCCAAATACAAGCAGGACCACGAGCCACAAGCACCCTGAACTGCACCCTGTCCTCCTCAGCACAGCTGAAGAAAACCAGGACACTCCTGGCTGCACATGATAGTGAGAAAAATCACAGGGAAGCCACAGCTCCAATGGGGATCCATGTTCTTGGGAGCTGTCCAGACATGGAGCAAGAGTACTGTGAAGAGGCAAAGAGCTTCAGTTTAAGATAATAGCCAAAGTATTCCAATTATTCCATAGGGAGTGAAAGCAGGCACATGAGGAGTGGTATGGAAAATCCCTCTCTGACTTGCCTGCAGTCACACAAGAAGGCAGGAGCAAAGCAGAGACTTGCTTTCCTCTTCATACCACTTTTTGACTGTGAAGTGTCATTCTCCTGAGGAGCCCACTTGGTTCCTCACAGAGTCAAGCAGGGATGACACCCATGGCTCTCCCTTTGGTACATTGGAAAGCTTTAGGTCAAGACACAAGCTGCTGGAGAATGTTTTGAGCAGGAGCCCTCACGGGCTCCAGTTTAGGAAAGAGAGGAATGACTGTAGCATGAACACCCTGCCTGACACTATCCTGAGCCGCATGCTTGTCCTCCAGGCACAGCTAGTGGTCCCCCACCTCTGTTCCTGCCCATTCTTCCCTTCTGAGAACTGCAGTGCCTGTTCTCTTGCCACTGCTCTAACAAGTTTCTCTTATCAGAGGTGAAGAAGCCTCAAGACAAACTCAGAGTTCCTCTGTCCTGCTTTTGGCTTTGAGTCTGACCGACAAAAAGAGAAATGCTGTCCTTCTCATGACTCCTTGGCCAATACCATTCAAGTCTTGCCTGCTGACCCAACGCTTTTCACTCTCCCAGACGCTGACTACTGCTTTTTCCTGTGCCTTGGTTTATTCTCAGCCACGTCACTTGAAAGGATGAGCAAAGCTGAACATCCTCTACTGTTTTCTTTCAAGTACTTTCTCCAGTCACCTCTCTGGGTCTTGCCTCAAGTCAGAGCAAAAGGTAACCAAAATGACTTTTGCTGCTGGCATACACAGGGGTTCCTAAACTGTGACCACTTCCACAAAGTTCGAGGTTAAAACCTTTGTGAATGCGTTCAAAGCATCTTTTCTTCCCTAAAATAATTGTAACTTCTGAGGAAAAGGAGACTGCTGCCGGCCCATTACCATAAATATTTTTCCCTGGGCAGATGCCTTTTTCCCCAAGGAGACCACGAAGCAGAACTGTGGTGGAAAACCAGCACGTTGACAGTGTAATTAATTAATCCTGTCCTAGAACAAATTCTTGGTACATGCTGTGGTGAGCCAGCTAAGCATGTTTGTCTACAGGGGAAACAATTAAAACCGAAATTGCAAAACATGTTCTCTTGCAAAACCCTTGCCCAAGAACCCCAAACCTGCAATAGGCTTTGACTCACACCACAAGAAAAGGTACCGCTGGCTTTATCTTCCACCCAGCACTTCCCTCAGTGCCAAGGGTTTTCAAACCTCACAGCAATATGCTTCAGATGTCACCCAGACCCACTGCAGGTCGGGGGGGATGTGGAGGGGAGGCAGGGAAGTGAAGCAATTGTGCCAGCAGATGCCTAAATGCCATTTTCTCTGCGCACCTCAGCCACAGTCAGATTTCATCCCTGGGGGAGGGCTCCCTCTGACAGCTTCTCCAGCTGTTTGTATCCAAGTTCCCCAGTGAAGTAACCAGGTGTCCTACCAGAGTGCTCACACATGCACTGTCAGCTACTGGGATGTTAAAGAATGGGTATAAACCTAAACTGAGAGAGCAAGCATCAGTCCATCAGGTGCTATCTACCCCATTGCTAGGGGAAAACAGCTTCAGCATGTGCCACAAACATGAAGCTGCCTGTTCCCAAGCTCTCACAGAGCCTGTACTAAGTGCCTTCCCCCCACACTCCTCCTTTCAACTGCCACAAAAAAAGGAGGATGTACCTGGTTTTATTCACTTTAACATGCCTGAGTGCATGCTGACAGTTGCTGTTGCCATTGGAAGGGACTGGCAGAGCTGGGGCTGCAAGGTGAGAATTGTGAAGGAGTAAAACTGGAACCATATGGATGAAGCATGAGAAAAACGGGGGGTAAGTTTCATGGCTATTCAAGAGTGACCCTTAGCTCCTGCCTTCATTTCTTACAGTCCTGATGTGCTCCAAATCACCTTTCAAGCATAATTTTCCTTCCCTTTGCACAAGATCACTGTTCACTTTGATGAGACTGTCCAGTGAATGCTTGCATTGTAGTCACTGAACAGAGTGAAGAACTGCAAGAAAGCAAGGAAACCTCCTTTTGCAGCACAGGGCAAGTGGTTGTAGTTTTCTTTCTGTATTTTGCTTACAAAACCTCAAAAGCTGCAGATGCTGCAAGGCAGCGTGTTGCATCGCTGCAGCCAGTGTATCCATCACTGAGGGAAGCCAGACCTGGTGGGTGCAAGTTATACCCAAAGCAGATACTAGCATGGACATTAATGAGTGGTAAATCAAGCCCTACTTTATACAGACCTGACGTAATGCTCACATAAAGCCAAAAGAGCTTTACCTCCCTCCTGCTCTCTGCTGACTTCTACAACTACTCATTGATATAATCAGTGTAAGGGTGTCCGAAACCTGCCCACACATCGGCTGGTACAAGTCAAATATGCTGGACTTCAGTGTTAACCTAAACTTACAACAAGAAAAATAGCACTGATTTCAGCGTAACAGCTGGACAGATGCAACTGACAGCAGATACGGTTAGTTGAATCCACATTAGTTATGGCGAAAGGGCTTGGACACCCGGTCCTGGCTTCCTGCAGGGAGCTGGCCATAGGCAGACATGCCCTGTTAAAAAGTCAAACACCTTTTTTTACATCCAAACTGGAAAAGTGCACACAGTGAGTCGCTGCCAGCTTCTGTGGCTGGACCCTTTCAGCCACCACTTTCTAAGGCTGCCTGAAGCATTTGAAGAGGAAGTAAAGCAGTAAGAACCATTTAAAAGCCATGAGAGGCTGTAAGCCTGGAAATTCAGTGTCCCTGCTGCATTTGTATTTTCTCTCTCTTTTCTTCCTTTTCTTTGAAAGGAGCTGAAGGGGCCCAGAACAGACTCTCATGAGTGGTGGGTGACCCTGCTCCACTGGGTGCAAGTTACTCACATGAATAGTATTTTTAATTGTCATATCTTGGATACTAGCCTAAATTCGCACTAGTAAGTCTCTAGAAGAGCTACAGTGTGACCTGGGATCTCCCAGATCCCAAACCAGCATCACTTGACCATCTACCCTACTTGGAGCTCATGTTCCCTTGTTCACATAAAAGAAATGGGCCAACCTGCCTGCTCCTCCCCAGCCCTCCAGGCTTCTAGTAAAAGACCTGATCAGGGTGATGCTGTCTCTCCAGTTTCAAACTCTCTCCCACCATTTGCATTAATCTCTTTCCAGCCGTAAACATGAGGCTTGCTACACCATTTCATGGGCATTCACAGTGTCAAGAAGGTTGGTTATAAACATGGGGGTTCAGTTTAGTTTAAGAGAGACCATTTTAGGAATTGGTTGCAGGGTGGAGAAGGACAAATAACTTCATGATTCCACAGATTTTCATTTGGCCTCAAATGATATCTTATTATTCCCCTATTGCCTTAAGGTTCCGCCTTTAAAACTCACTGAGATTTTGAGGCAGCTCCAACTGCAACAGTTCCATTATTTAGCTATTAAAAAGGTCCTTTTGGCAAGTAGCCACTGGCTAGAAAAAGCAAGGGAAGATATGACCAGGAAAATGTGAACAATCAACTCACCAGCCTCTCATGTGAGAGGGTAGATAGCAAGTAAAAGATCCAGTGTGTTGATTTGGTAACTTCCCCAGTAGAAGCCATGCAGACAAAGAAGCAAGTGAGGAAGCTGTAAAAAGCAAGAGATTTTCACTGGCAACAAGGGGTAGCAGCTCTGCTGTATAAAACACTCAGAAAATCCTCCAAACCTCAGCCCCACTTGCCCAGATCCTAGGTGGCAGGCAGTTGATCCTAGCTTTCCTTCTGCCTTTATGGGAATGTGGCCTATGTTCACCAAGTTACTTTGGAGTGAGTTTCAGATCACTCCATGTATTTGCACAACTGAAGTGGTAAGAAGAAAGCCAGCAACTAAAGCAGAACTGTCACTGCAGCCTGTTCATAACCTATGAGAGGGGATTCACCAAATTCAAACGACCCTTTGGTCATGAAAACTGCAGCCCATCTCTTAGCAAAGAGGTGAAGGTCAATTACATGTACTTTGTTCCCATGCTGTGGCAAAGAAGGATAGGCTAAAGTAAGCAAGGATCCCAGGATGTTGGAAACCACTGGGTGCCCTAGAACAAACTAAAATCAGGAAATACAAGGATAACCTGTGGATCAAAGGGTATGAATCCAGGTTGCCAAATAAAGGGGTGATTATGTGAGCAGTTAAGGAGGGATTAGAATTGTAGGTGATAATAGTAAGCAGCTGGAAAGGGAGGCCATAAAGAGCCAGAAATGAAATAAAAGGCAGGTGGAAAAAAAGAAAGGCTTGATGGGAATCCTACCCCAATTAAAAATATGGAATTAAGTGCTCTAATGTGCCTAATCTTCATATACAAGTATGAAATGAGGCACGCTGTGAGATGCTCTGACTCCAACTGATGCCCCAGCTTCTTCCACATCTTCCTGCTCTCTGATATGAGCAGCCTCTCAACCTCTGCTACGTAGATCCAACACACAAGGAGATCACACAGGAAGATGCCTCTACAACTATCAGACAGCTCCATCTGCCTGCCTGCCTTCCTTCTGTGGAGACTGTGATCCTCCACTTGCATTCGTTTGCAGACATAGTCCCCCAAAGGACTCACATTGCAGCACAAGGCAGTCATATCTGAAAAAGCTGCCCTGGTCATTGCCATTACATTGCAAGTAATGCTGCCAGTGGACAGCCCTCTCTTTAAGGCCATATTCCTTCCCTTATGCAGGGGCTATTGCTCCCTATAATGACCTTTTAAGTACCTCCTGCCTGCTTCAAGGCAATGCCATAACTCTTGCACACATCATAGAATGGTTTGGGTTGGAACGGACCTTAAGATCATCCAGTTTCAACCCCTATTTTAATGTGCTTTGCAGGAGCTCCTTCCTCTTCTACCCGTGTCCCCAGAGCTGCAGCAGGAGCAGAGCAGACCCATCTCACAGGGGCATGGTTCTCATTTCCTAGGCAAAGTCAGCAGTAAATTGCTCTGTCATGGTCTGGCTGCTCTGAGAAGTCCCAGTTAGGTATCCATGGAAGGAGACAATGCGAGGCTGCTCTTGTCCAGGGAAGCCCTGAGCAGAGCTGCAAGGGGAGAAATGCTTCTGAGAGTGGTTGGGATTTGATTTTTAAGTGGCCATGGCTGGTTTAGGATCATGCCTTTGGGATTTTAACACTTGTTCCTTTGTGCCAATTACACCACTCTCATTCTTTATGCAGAGCAGTGAGTACCTGTCATTGGCATCACGTCCAACCCACTGAATGTCCAGGAACTCCTGCACTCAGTGTTTGCTTGCTCACACTCATAAACTAATTTGGTCATAAACCCTCTTCCTCACAGCTAGCATTTACTGGGGCAGTGGAATGAAGAGTGCCACATCTATTCCCATCCTCCCAACACTTAGCATACCACTTCAGACCTTGCTAGCTCTTCTACCTCACTCCCCAGAGACACACAATCTTTTGCCTGTGAAGTGCTCCTAAGCAGAGGAGAGAAAACAAACTAAAGGAAGGGGAAAATAGTTACACTTTGTGATGCTTTTCACTAGTATAAAAGCATTCAGGTACATCTGGCCTGGCAGCCCACTCCAGCTGTAAGCAGGTCCTCAGTTCTCTGTTTCTGTTAGAAATACATCTTGGCTCTCCTTGTTCTTGGGAGACCTTTGGCAGCATTCATTGAGAACAAGGGACATTACAACTGTTCTAGGGTGTATTATAGTGACACAAGGAAACAGGTCAAGGTTAGGGTATGGTTTATTCCCTGCCATGGGGTGAGTCAGGATTGGACACTTCCCACCACATCGGGGTACAAACGGAGAGCTGAGTGAATACACAATTTGGACCCCTTGGGACTGCTTTTTTCCCAGCCCCTTGGCCTCAAGAAGCCCATACAAGCCTCTGTTCAAGCTGGCTCTGTGTCTCAAATGAGCTGCTCCTTTTGTGCATGATCCCTGCCAATCGAACCGCTTTGGACACATGGAACAAAACTAGGCTTGCAAAGGAAAGAGCTGGGCTCACCAAGCTGCTCAAGAGAGAGAAGGTTGAAATACCATCTCCCTGTTTAGTGCCCAAGATAGCTACACTCCTTTTCTCCTCCACACAGCGATTACTGCGAAGCATGGAAGCCTAAAGCAAATAATTGCCCATTTTGCAATGATTTTACATGAGATTTGGGCACCTCCCTCCTCAGCCTCCTTTGAACATTGCACCTGGCCCTTGGCCCCGGAGCAATTACGTTATCCTGTGGGACTGCCAGCTGCCTCTGTCTCCTTCCTGCTCTGTGTCTGCTCTCCCCTCTCACTCCTTCCTTGCAGCCTGCTGCTTCTCTCCATCGCAGGTGAGAGGCTGCCTGAACAACGGGGAGCAAGCCTGGGAGAATGATTTTTAAACTCATTAAGGGAGTCACCTAGAGTTTTATGGTGCTCTGGTTTTAAAGCTCAGGAGAGCTTGCATTTGATGTGGAACATACAACCTGCAGGCCCCATTTCACTGAGTGTTCACCTTTTACTCATGCTGCCATGCCACTTGCCAGTTATCTCGCTTTGCTTTGATGTTTCCCATGCTAACACTGACAATGCCAATGGAAGAAATCTCAAGAGATGCTCCATTATGAAAACAAGACACAGAGATACAACTGATGGCTTAAGATCATAAACATCCTCCAGGCAAACAGGGAAATGTTCCTACTTTAAAGGTTCTTTGGCTTTTCTACTTGTAACCCCCCCAGTTTCAGCCAGGAGCAATTTGCAGCAATGCTAATTGTATGCTTTCCCTGAGCTGTGCAAAGTTATAGGCCAATTATTTTTCCTCCACCCCTGTGATGCATGTGGATTGTTGAAAAAAAGCATGAAGGAAGAAGCCAATTCTTTCTGGCCAAGCAACAAATCAGCATCATTCCTTGAAGTCAATGAAAAAAACACCTTTATCAGAATATAAGCAAGGAAATGCAGGGTAGAAGCAGTTTTGTGCTGCCATTGCTTTCAGCAGGAAGAGAGTTAAACTGATGCCAAACACCTCTGGAGATGAGGGAGCATGAGGCAACTTTGCAGCTAAGCTACATATGCATTCTCTCTGTTATTAAAATTACAGAGCAGTGGCATGCAAACTGGCTGTAAGAGAAACATCTGCTGTGTTTATAATCCCAAAATGTTAATATCCTTATAATTTAACTTTCAGTTTCTGCAATACATTCCTTCTGAGTAACAAGAATACAGTTTCACTCACATTAGAAGTCTGGAAAGTCTATGTTTTCCCATCATAGGATCTTTTGAGACACAAAAGAGGGTCTCAGCTTCAGAGAAGATCTGATTCATAGAACACAAATATACTTACAGAATTAGCCAGGATATCCACCCCATTTCAAAGCTTTCATTTTGAGAAAGACAATCGTGGGCTTTTGCACAAAACTGAGAAACCAACTCCTTATTCTGAATGAGAACCCAGGTCTGGTCTAGGAGAAGAATCAGAATTGTAATTGTTGTGATGGAGATGGGAGGGAGAAGTGCTGTGAATATCTCATAGGTCCACCATTAAGGTCTGTGAACTGGTGTCTCCCAAATCTGTTTCCTGTTATGCTAAGTGTCCTGAGCTACTCTGATTTGCAGCCAAAGCTAGGTGGACATCTATGACTGCATAGAAATATGGTCCAGATTGTCCAAGGGTCACTCAGAACATGGTTCTTGCAAGTTTAGGTGATCTAGAAACTAAAGCAAGCATATGGATTATGCTGTCACGTATGCAAGCCTCTTTCCCACATTGTCCCCAGATATTCCTGATTCCCAACACATTACACCCTGATCACCCAGAGAACAGGAAAAAAAAACATGTAGAGTCCCATTTTCACAACAGACACAGGCTACTTACTAAAAAACAGTCCCATCAGAACCAAACAGCATGTACTTATACTGCAAGCAAACAGACTGCTCACAGCAATGCTAAAGAAGAATGATAGCAGAATATAATACAAATAGTATAATTAATATTAATATGTTCCATGTTGATTAATATGGCATATTGCTAACACAAAACCCACAACCTCTTCTTCCCCAAAACCACACTCTCTGCCTGGCTACAGCCTCTGGTGCATTAACAACCTCAAATCCAGATACCAAGCAAATAAGCCTCCCCCAGACATGCACAATTCCAAAGACCAAGGCTCACCAGCAAATTCTTCAAGGTTTTCCTTATAGAAGAGAAAGATCTGACCACAAGAGCTTTCTAAAGCCACATCCCTACACTAGGGCAACCCATTCTATTTCCACCAAATTCATAGTCTCTAAGTAGAGTCCAAGCTCAAACCTACAAAGATATCAGACTTCTTGTTTCAAAAAAGCGACTGCTTCTCTCCCAGGTATGAATTTTCTGTCACATTCTCCTTCCCAAGGAATGAAGACACATATCTTTTGCATCAATGGAGTGTTTATAGTGTACCTAGTGCAGCTAGGCTCTAACATCAGAGATGATATACATAAGGAGGAGCAACCAGTGCTATTAAAGCTGTGCAAAGATCTAATAGCAGAAAGAATGCTCTCAAAAGGACAAGGCTGAAATTCCTTTGCTGTAAACAACACCAGGAGAGGAAGAAAGACCCAGATAATAAAAACTTCAACACTTGGCCAATGGCAAGTCTGTTGATCAGACCTCTGAGAAGTCATACTTGTGTTCTAGTACCAAACAGCACCATCGTGACATAGAATCGTAGCTAGAGTTGGAAAGGACCTGACATGGCTTCTTGGTTCATTGCAATGCTCTGTTGGCTATTACTTGGGCCCCAGCAGAAGGCAGACCAAAATAGGACATCTTTTGGAAGTCAAGGGAAGAGAAATTGTCCATCCTGTAACCCCCTATCATTTCTACCCAGAGAGACTCTCCAGGTGAGAGACCAGGTTCTCCAGCTACGTTGGTGCAACCCTGTTGTATTCAGTGATATTTTGCCAATGTGTATATCTCATACCCTGGTAACTCCTTGGCATTTACATTAACACCATAAATCACTTGCTTCTTCACTGTGATGACTCACTACAAAAAGCAGCAGCCAACCAAGTTCAGAGAAATGATTTGGAAGTGAAAAGCTCCTTAACCTACTTTGAAAACTCCACAGCCCTAAACTGCACTATCCGAGAGACAACATTTATATGCAGCCTATAGATCATAATAAAAGCAAGTAGGCCAAAGACCTATCAGCTCTTTTATGTAGACTTGGCAAGGTTACAAGACAACAATTCACTTCCCTGGGACCTTTTACTCTTCTATAAATTCCAAGAGCCACATTTAAAAGTGAATTGGCAGATGCAATATTTTAGTGTAAGGAAATTTGTTTTGTTCCAGCAACAGGCAAACATCTTCAGTCAGAAACAATGAAAGGGAGGGTTGATTTCCTCTGAAGCCAGCCAGAGCAGGCTAGTGGTATCTTCATGCAGAAAGAAAAGTTGGATCGTGTGGTGAACTACAAAGAAGTTCTGCAGAAAGCTGAATAACACTTTTTGTCCGGAAAACCAGAAGTGCAGGCACTTTTGGAAGGATATGAAATGTGTTACAAGTTGTAATCCTCCCAGCAGAACCTCAAAAGCCTTGGCTTGTTCTGCTCTTTTAAATTCAGAACTTGACAGCTATTTAACCAGAACCACAAGTGTTAGAGGTGGAAAAGGCCTAGGGATTATCTAATCTGTTCCATGACTTGAACAGAGAACAGTAACACTAAATCTGTGCTGCGAAAGTGACGTGAAAATGTCTGCAGAAGAAAGAATCAGCAAAACCGGTGCTGGAATTCCAAGGAAGCACATTCCCCTTGTCTTGCAACTCATTAATTAATCTTTTAGCTTGAGTAGCTGCTGTGGTGTTACCCTTGACCAGAAGAATGATGGCATTGGAATCTGTGCTGCTTTAAGGCTGCCAATGAATGCCCACACATGAAGAATTAATCTTTCCAAGTGGCGTAAACCCACTCAGCAGGTTCCCTGCTAGGGAAAAAGGCAATGGCATTCATCCACCACCAAAACATGCATCTTTTATACTTTAATAGCAATGTTGCTTTGAGTCTTAAGAAACAAACTCTCTATAAATCACATCATAAAATATATCCGGACTGATTGTTTACAGGAAAGCTCAGCAATGTCAAGTTTGGGGGGTTTTGATTTTCTTTTGGGTTTTGGCTTTTTTTTGGTGATAATCTAACTTAAAAAAAAAAGCACTTTTCTTCTGATGCTGGAAGTAGGGCAGTTTATTGCGTGTGGATTAAAAGCCTTGCTCACAGTTTAAGTATTTGAAGGTGTGTCAGCCACTGGCAACTTAAGTCCCCTATAACCCCCTCCCTGTTTTATTGGTATTAATATTTGTGCTTTGCAGGTCTGCTGTAAAATGGATTGTGTTTTGCTGAACTTTTCACCCTTCTTCTTCCACAGTGTTTGGAGCTTGCAAGGGTACAGCTCAGTGAAGTTACTTGTTAAGTGAAGTTACGGGTTAAGAAGAGAAGGTGATCTAGGCCTTGACCCATGACTTTCTGAGCCTTCTGAATGATGGCTTAAAGATAACAACCTCTTTCTCCAGTGGGGCAGGTAGCAGGAGAGTTGGCTGGCAAAGGAAGAAAGGCAGAAGCCCAACCCTGACAGTTCTTAATACTGCAAGGGAATAAAACAGAGCAAATCCCTCCAGACATCCACCTCTAAAGATGGTGCCCCTGCCTCAGTTTACTTGAAGATCTCTTCAAAAGAATCATACTGGGATTGCAGCCAAGGAAAGCCATAAAATGAGATAATAGTAATAGGAGATAGAGTGAGATCGAGTAAAGATTCACACAGAGAAATGCATTCACCTCCTGGCTGCCCACAGCAACAGGTAGACACAGGAAGACCATGCTGCTACCAGCTTACAGTGTCCCCATTGTCTTCCTGCATATACAAGAAACATACTGACAAAATCTCATCTCTTTTTTTGACCCTTTTAAGTCCTTAAGCCATGAGTCTCCTGGAAGGACTCAACACTTTTCCTTGGATGTCTCACTGGCTCCCACCAATGTCTCTTCAGGAACAAGGAGGCTTAACTCCACCTGGAAGCCCATTAAGGCGGAATCAAACTTGTTTTCTGGGTCTCTCCCATTCCTCAGATCTTCAAAGGAGCAATGAAGCTTTGCATCCAAAGCAGGTTTTGAGCATGGTGAAACATTTTAACCAGGTGGCAGAAGGGGGCTTGGTTAAGACCACACACTGCAGCAGCAAGGCAGCCCAACACTGAAGCCCGCAGAGCCACTTAAGCGGCCCGTAACATGGATCTGAAGGTTTTGCCTTTAACATCTGTGCTAAATACAGACTGAACCAATGCTTCTACATGCAGAAGATCTGCAAGCAGATGGCTACCACCTCTGGAGCATCCAGCAGTCCTCCCTCTGGCTTCGCCTTTGCGTGCCACTGTCCTTATCGAAAGGAGTAATGACCCATCCCCAGCTGGAAAACAGGCTGCGTTGGCATCCAGCAGCCCAGATGCTTTGCTGAACTCTCCGCATCCCTCCACTCTGCAAGGCTGTGCTGGGAAGATCAGGAGCAGATTTCTCCTCATATTTCTTGCACTCTTTCTTCCAGCCATGGCCGGCAACTCCAAGAGAAATGCCTCTTTTTTTTTATGTTTTGGCACTTCCACTGTTGGCAGGAGGGAGGAGGGAGGAAAACAAACCTGAAGCTTTCAGAAACTCCATAAACAAAGATTTCTTTTCAATATGGTTCTGAAGAGAGACAGAGATCTGGCGAGCAGAAAGAGGAGGGAGGATTATAGCCTCAGCATTGGAGGGTGTTCCTCCCAAACACAGAACAAAACCAAGCCTGTACCTCTCCTGCACATTCCACCATCGAGACATCCAGCTTAGATTGCAAAGTGCTCTAATTGCAAGAGAAAGGGATCCCTTTCAAAGTGCATTAAATGCACTTGCTCGATGGCACTAGGCAGTGCTGAGGGCATTAGTCAGTGCTGACAGGCTGAGGAAACATGCTGCTTCAGCCACAAGGACGGACAGGCTTGGGTACATCACAAGGCAAATGCTTTTCCAGGTTGGAGGCACATCCAACATCCTGCTGGATCATGGATGAAAATGGAGTAACTCTTGCACAGGAACTCTTCTAGAATGATTTTTTTTTCTGTTATACTTCTGTGTATTGAACTGGTCCAGGCAACAGCTGCTCTTCACTGGACGCGTTAGTTACGTCTCTGAGCCCAGTAGGTGGCATAAGGAGAGTCCATGATACTCCACATGCCTGTTACACTGAAGACAGAGAGGAATCAGCTCAGAAGTGAAAAGGCACATGAGAGGTCTGATAAGAAACCTTTCTTTGTGCGAGCTCCAGTACCTGTGGTGAGGCAGGTTTTCCCAGCTCTACACTCTAAGCAGACCTGCAAGCTACTGGATGTTCAGGAAGAAATTACTTCATAATACAGTTTCCTCCTCTCCTTCCAAGAGCTGCTGGGATTTGTTGCTATCGTTAAAGCATACTCCAGGCTCCTGCCACTTTGAAACTGCCCTCATAGCATATCATTTGGGAGACTAGAGCTTGATTTTGTCCAGGGTTAGCCTCAGGCAGTGCAGTCCAGTTTTACTCACAGATTAACTAAATTAACTAAATTAACTAAAGCCAATTAACTAAATTAACTAAAGCCAAGCTCACACATATTAAACTGCATGGCTATCATGAGTTGCATTGATGCATACCTGCTGGCCCTAACTCTAATCCTAACCCTGTTGATAGTACTATTTTCTTACAAACCTAAACCAAACTGATTCACTCACCCACTGCTCATAAAGCCCAAGGAAGTGCTTCTATAGAACTCAAGCTTAAATAGATCTGATTTCTTTTCGACGAGAAAATGGTTGTACCTGATAGTACGCTGTCAAGAGGTGATTTGTTTTCCATATTGATTTAAGTAAGAGTAAGGTCAGGCAATCACAATCTCAAACACACCAGTTTAGTAAAATGCTGCCTCCTGGCCAAGCGTTCTGCTTGGCTGTGGAGTCACTACTAGACAGATGTGATCTGAAAATAAGCCAGTTGGTCAGATAACAAGAGCTCAGCTCTTAATCCTATCATTAATGAATAAGTTATGAATGAGTCACTTCTACCTCTTTGGCTTAGTTTCCCAACTAATAAAAATTAATAATCTTTTATTTTTTCTTCCTTTTTCTTTTTTTCTTTTAATTTATCTACTTTGCTGTGATATTCTGCAGACTGATTAATGAGGTGCTCTTCTGTGAAAGGATGCTGGTCCTGGGAACAGTCTTTGGGAGATGCTGCAGAAGAAGTTCATATTGTCAGGGGTGACACAGCAGAGAGCCCAGAGATTCAATTTACTGTTCTGCAGCCTTAGGGCATTATATTGCTGCTTCACACCCAGTAATTTTCCTGGTTTTTGGATTGGTTTTATCAAAAAGCAAGTAGGGATTCTTCAGAAAGGCAACTTTTGCAACGTAATGAAATAAGACTAACTCTACAAGGGCTATTCTCTCTCTTGAAAGATCCATGAACTACAACGTGCAACTTGCTGCTTCATCATTTAGGGATGTATTTCCCAGGAAATGGGTGCATATATTTATATGGATGTGTATATTTGCTTTAATATTGGCTTCTTTCTGCTCTGACTCCAGCACAACAGCCGAACTGCTCTTGGAAGCAGTTCACACAACAGCGCAAAGGGAATATTGCAAACTTCCATGCGAGCTTCGCACGAGCGATGGGGCTTGCTCTAGGAAGGGAAAGCACGCATGTACCCAGCCTTCTGAAGGTTCGGCCGTGTTTTCTGAGCCACAGGACTGGATCCTGGTATAAATTAACATTTTCCATTCCCAGATGTTCGTTCCGCCTTGTTGCGACACCTCTTACCTAGTTTCAAGCTGACCTTGTGCTGGGCTTGAGACTGTTCACGAGTTTTTTAGTCATTGTTAAGAGTAAGGAAAAAGAAATAAACATCTGGCTAGCAGAGCTGCCAAGTGCACATTCCTGCCTTGTTTTTCAGCCTTTCAATCCCTTTGTTTTCAGCCTGAAATTCCACTTGATAAATGCACGGAGAGCCACGGGGCACTGATTAGACACAATTCCAGTCCTGACCCACGCCACTGCTCCACTAACATTGCCTCAGTGGAAGCACTGCTGACATCCACAGACCCCAGACCAGGAGTAAGACCCTGGCAGATCCATCCCATCCGTGTTTACATATGGGGGCCTGATCCTACTCCCACTGAGGTCAATGGGAGCTTTGCCACCAACTTCAATGGGAACAGGATGGAGCTTTAACATTGTTACTGCATTGAAATGGCGTTCAAGCCCATCCTTTGCCAAGATGTGGGCTTCTTAGTTTCTATAGCTGTAGTACGCTTGCTTTTAATTGGAAACAACAACTTCATTGAATCTTGGCCTGTGGTGCTGGCACGGCCTGACCAGACCAGGTGGGGTTGTTTCAGCAAAGGCTCATGAATTATTAAATGAAAGAGGGGCCATGTGACAACAGCTTCATCTTCTTTACCTTGGCTGTGCAAGATTCAGCCTGCTGCACCTCTGCATGGGTGCATTCTCCTGGACCACAGTTGCTCAGACCTGGGTCCATCCTTCCCAGCTATGGGTGCTTCCCTACAGCAGCTAAGTTAAGTCAAAGAAACTGGCTTAGTTTTCACCTGTTGATAGAAAGACCACTCCAGGGGTTGGTTCAGACCTTGGGCAGGTTGTACCACTATCCAAAGGCACCTGTCTTTTGCAGGATCCTGCTAAATGAAGGCTAAATATTTAGTCAGAGCCAGGAAACTGGGATCAAGAGCTCAGTGTGAAAAGCAGCTTTGAATCCCTTCAGAGAGATACGTTAGGGAAAAGGTAAGGTGGAGAAGGACCACTCTATTCTCACTCAACGGGATGTCTTCGCAAGGCATTGCATTAATGTTGCTTGGAATACCAAGCATCTGAGTCTTTTAAAAGCTTCCCTCTGTTTTTTATTTACGTGTGAGTGAGTCTGTGTTCTTGAAAACCATATTTGAAGATCATTAATCTGAGACAAGAAAGAGCCAGATTTATACAATGCTGTCCCACCCAGCTGTTGATCCTCACCAAACCCAACCTACGCAAGGGCTGACGCTGTGAAGCGGGATTGTACCGGACTGGAAAGCCTCTCTTTTCCATCAGAGTTGCCAGATCTGCGGTGTCGCCTGATGATCCAAGTTGACACTGGCCATGAGAACAATTCTGTTTCCTCCCTGCTGGTCACTTCCATAAATGCCACGTTTTGGGCAACACAACGTACAGCATTTCCAGGAGACCGCTCAATGATCCCATTTGCATTGCCAGTTGGGTTTTGGTTTTTTTTGAATGCTTTTTCTTTCAGCCATACATTTTAGATTAAAAAATAATAATCATGCAATCTCTCAGGAAATAAGGCTTTCAAAAATGGGGACGCAAAGCAGCATGGTCCAATGGAGATCTGAGCAGGCAGACTTTACAGCCCTGCAGCCGCTCGTTGAATATCCTTTTTCATTAAGATTAGTTTCAGCTTCTGGCCCCTGTTACCACCATAAGTCCTTTTTTTTACCCAGTGCCTTTTTAAGGGCTCCCTCATTCAAGGGAACTACAAACTCAACAACCAGTTATTAATTTCACTTGCAAATGTATGCTCCTCATCGAGTTTCGATTCTGATTTAAGGTGATTTCTGAGTGAGGAAATTACAGCCCAAAAGAGAGCTATTGGCTGCCCATTTCCTACACAGAGGAGGTCTGAACATAATCAAGTTGTTCAGAGAGCTTTCGGTCTCTTATCTCAGAAGAAAAGGGATTTGGGGTGGGTTTGAGAATACAAATGAAGAAGGACCGCAGCATACAAGACTTGTCCTGGCATTTCATCAGCCTAGATGGCAAAGCCCTTGTATCATCTGTAAGGAGGAAAATGCCACTCACAGCTGGAAACTACACAGAATTTGTATCAAGAAACCTGGACAAGTATGTAGGAAATAACTGGGAAGTTTGGTTTTGTGGGAGGAAAATCGTAAGCTTTCTATCAGTTCCATCTATTGAGTCCTACCAATTCAGAGTGGCTTAACAGCCTCTGCAAACTAGCAAAAAGCACCCATAAAACCTTTAATAAAGGAAACATTTTGGACTGCCAGTTTGACCAGGTCTTCTCCAATGAAGGGACTACATTCAAGCATCGGAAATTCTTCCTGTGTTGTAAGATGCTCTCTCCCTGACCCATAACTTCATTTAACTCTCCTCAAGAGGAAGAAAGGAATCCCTGCTAAAATTATTAGCTTTCCCAGAGAATATTTTCTTTGAGGAAATGGCCAGTACACGTGCTTTGCTTTCCCAAAGGGCTCACATGAATACAGCACAAACTCTATGCTCCTGCAGCTATGAGAATTTTTTCTCTCCCAAAGGCAAACACATATTACCCCCTGTAATACTCTTGTCCCGCTTGTTTCGCTTTCCACAGAGATGCCCAACAGGTTTAATTCATAGAATCACAGAACCATAGAGCGACTTGGGTTGGAAGGGAGCTTAAAGCTCATCCAGCTCCAACCCCTGCCACGGGCAGGGACACCTTTCACTAGAGCAGGTTGCTCCAAGCCCCTGTGTCCAACCTGGCCTTGAACACTGCCAGGGATGGGGCAGCCACAGCTTCCCTGGGCAACCTGTGCCAGTGTCCCACC
This sequence comes from Pezoporus wallicus, assembly GCF_028554395.1. Taxonomy (NCBI): domain Eukaryota; kingdom Metazoa; phylum Chordata; class Aves; order Psittaciformes; family Psittacidae; genus Pezoporus; species Pezoporus wallicus. The sequence goes on along the minus strand of NW_026635397.1, from coordinate 323,488 downwards.
ACTCCCATAGTAAAGTCTAAATCCACCCTTTTGTTCAGGTGCCTGACTACCTCCAAAATAAATATTATTGATTGTGAGATTTAGATCTCAAATACAGCCAAGGGACACTAGCTGGAACCCCACTGCAGCCTCATTAGACATCTGCCTTATGCTTTAAAGGGGAAAACCAAACTAGATCAAGTTTGTGCAACATGTAATCAAACATGTTGTCAAAGGAGAGGAGGAAGACATTTGTGCTGTCCTCCTAGCATTCGTCTAGGGCTCTGTGTTCCCACATCCCACATAATGTGGTCTTGCTCAGCTTCTTGGTCTTATTTTCTGCATGTAGCTGGAGGAGTTTTCCCCTCATGGAGGTTTGCTAACCATAATGGTTGCAAAGAGCACAGGAATATTAAGAGCAGTTGACAGAGGAGCTCTCAGGGGGACACAAAGGCTCCTGGCTTACCACTCAGATTACAGACCCTTAGGATAATACATATCATCTTATTGGTATAATTATTGTTACTTTCATTAAAGCAGAGGCTTGAGAGACCCCTATAAGGGGAGGAGAGACTGAAATCATGCATACCTTTTTTATGACACCCAGTACAAACCGTGGTCTGAGCCAAAGCACCCAGAGAGCCTATCTCATCAAATCCAGCAGTACTAATGAAAAGAGACCTACACATTATTTGATAAAATGCCACGTTATGAGGTATCATGGCCTCAGACACAGGGGACATCAAAGCTACTCCCAGCTACAGCTCTTACACAGCACTGCAGCATCTCAGTCCATATTCAGCTAACTAGTTCAGAGCACCAGAGGTATTCTCCAAGCTCAGGAAAAGCTGCCTGTTCTGAAGAAAGTGGGTAGGTTTCCTTTTTGTTCTAGACCAGATCAAGCTCCCCCCGGTATTCATTTCCCCACAGCAAGGAGGAACATTTTTCCCATGCAAGGCAACTTTGACATTACGAGCTCAGTCAATTCAAATGTTCCACCTTGAGATTGAATAATTATTTAGCTGTGGTATCAATAGATACCACTAATCAATAGATACCATTAAATAAATGCCATGGTTCTGGAAATGAAAGCATGAAGCTAGAGGCTGCACAGCAAACCCCACTCTGGTTGCCCTTACTGCTGGATTTTGCAGGACAGAGTCAAAGGGAGGAGATCTTTGCAAGCAAGAGAAGTCAGAGTAGAATCATAGAACAATTTGGACTGAAAAGGACCTTAAGATCATCTGATTCCTACCCTCTGCCACAGGCAGGGACACCTTCCACTAGAGCAAGTTGCTCCAAGCCCCTGTGTCCAACCTGGCCTTGAGCGCTGCCAGGGATGGGACAGCCACAGCTCCTCTGGGCACCCTGTGCCAGCGCCTCAGCACCCTCACAGAGAAGAACTTCTTCCTTATATGTAACCTGAAGTTCCCCTGTTTCATTTTAAACCCATCACCTCTCGTCCTGTTGCTACAAAATAGTCAGAGTGAACATCTGTTCATGGCTGAAGCAGACACAGCAAACCTGCAATATGTTGTACTATAAGGAACACATAGCACTTCTCAGACTGCTACCATACTGAGTCCAATGACTGCTAATTAAGCCTGTCACATCACCCAGCCAACATGGGTATGAAGTGTTTCGGTTTGCCAGTATAGCCACATTCAAGAGGACATGATCACATATCTTTGCACTGCACCTTCCCAACATACTTCAGACCAAAAATCATTGTAAACTACAGGCTCCCCAAATGAAAGATGATCATTCACATGGTTGTCATCTCAAGCATCACAATACATGCCTTCCCACTTCTTTCCAATGCCCTGCAAGAACCATCACCCCCAAAGCATCTTTATAGTGTTCATCACTTTAACATGTTCTTGGCAGATCCACACAGAGAAGTCGCATGCATGTAACTGACCTTAGGCAAGACTTAGTGTCCCCTCCAGTGCTGCATCCATCCCACATTCTTGAGCTCTGAGACGAAACTTCTCGGAATCTGCAGCAATGGCTAGAAACATATTAATCTTCCTGATCCATCTTCCCTTAATCCACCAAGGAGCGTCCTATAGTTTGTGACTGCTGACTTATTACCCAGTCCTCCCAGAACACATTAATCACTTTAAGACATAATAAAGCTTTCTAATAAAGATCAAACTACAGCTGTTAAGAAAAAGCAAATGCTAGGCTAGCTTTTGTGGGCATGTCACATAGCAATACTATTATAGTGAACTTCTCATTTTGGTGTATGCATTAACATTAATTAGCACAAATAGAAGGTTTGCTTTATGTCTATTTTAATATGTTCATTTTGCTTGTTGCATATGAGATGCTGATGCTAAAGAACAATGCACTCAGTGAAACCTTCACTGGTGGGGGGCAATGGTTAGGCAATAAGGTGAACTCTTCAACAGACCAGATTTTAACCTGGGCTGATAACTTGAATTTATTCAAAACATTAACCCCACATGCCTTGTCTTCATCTGTCAACAGCAGATACAGCCAAGTTGCACAAAGCCATGTACTATGGGGATGTCCATGCTTACCTCAGGAAAGGTGAGGTAGTTCATGTAGAGGTTGGAATCGCTTGAGTTAGACTCTTGCTGGTACCAGCTTGCTCTGCTGTGAATACATGATATGGTCTGAAACGTAGCCCTGGAAAGGGAATGGCAGGAGGCTGAAGACACATGACCTATGTGGAAAAGTTAAAAGGAGCCATGTTAAGGCCACCAACCAAGTAAAAGGCAGAGAGAAAGACAGAACATGGGGATCATCACACAACCAGGCTCTGGCTGAAAAATGCCCTATTGCAGCCTAAGATCTCCTCTCCTTCAGGGCAGTAAATATTCAGATAAAGAATCTGTAAGTACAAGGGGGCAAATGGACCTGACTACAGCCTTTCTGCAGCTTCACCAAGAAAAAGCTGTTCTTTGTTACAGAGGCCAAATGAAGAACCAGGCTTTTCATTTCTGTGTGCTCATGCGTGTGTGTGTGGACATGAGGAAGTTTATTATTTGTGGGTTTCACTAGTATTTCCATCAAGAAGGACAATACTTTGAAGCTGGAGGCTGGGTACATTCCCTAAGAACTGGGGGTGATTCCAGAATGCACTTATATTATTAGGACAAATAAAGCATGACATTTCCTACTACAGCACATCTAGAAGGAATTTTTACATAGTCCTTAAGGCTCCGGAGTCACTTCAGCCCACTGCAGGCAGGCAGGCACTCTGGAATCCCAGCTGCTCAGAAAAGCAAAGACTAGTTGAAAGAATGAAGTGTTTAAAATTTCATTTTTTAAGGAAGTGACTTTCCTTTGTCTTGCTTCACTGATTTTCAGTGAGCTGAATAGATTGAGTTACTGCATCATGAGCAATAGTTGAGTTACGATCATGAACACGCTTTCCTTTGGTGAACTTGCAGAGAAAATGAATACCATTTTTCCACATACCTGAAGAATAAAAGCACTTGTGGAGAGGAATCTCTCCCACAGGGAACACTTGTGTACTTTGCAGTAGTGTTTTATTAAGAGCTGGAGAGTTCAAGGGTCTCACAATTGTAAGTTTTCAATTAGCTTTCCATTGCTTCCCAAACAGTCTCTAAATACTCTGCTAAACTTTAATCCAATCACTCGATTTGACTCCAAGCATGATTTATCTTTTAATCATCATCTGTTCAATGAGGGGGAAAAGAAAGCAAACTTGTTCTTGGCCCATCATGACTCATACATGATTTTACTGCAAGCTGAGTTGTTTTTTCCTTTTAGCTGATGCCTTGGCAATTGCAAGCATTGGCTTTGGCTTTCAGTTTAGGTATGATCTTTCCTGCTTGTTTCCCCACCTCCCCACAAAGTTGAATTGCCCTTAATGTTTGTCCTTTATACCTTTTCCCACCCCATCACAGGCATGTGATTTTGTTGGTTGTTGTTGCAATACTTCGATGCTGCATTAATCAAAGTGTCTGCTATTTGACCTGCTCTCAAAACACAAACCGTGGTTTAAAAAGGGGCTCACTATTTTAAATGAACGGCGTTTTCCTGGGAGGACATATTACACAGACAGTGCAACAACAACCAGTACTTTCTGGGCATCCACGAAGAGCTTAGCTATTGGAACTGGGGCAATGATGTTTCCTAATAGACAAAGCCTGATGAGATTTAGTCCTTCCTCTATGTGACTGGCTTGCTGTCCTCCTGAGCTGGTACTCATGGTGTGCCTTGGTTTCTCCATCTGAAAATGAGATTTTCATGCAGCACCCTTAAAATACTCTTCTCCTTTTCCTAAGTTCTCCATAAAAGCTGAATGTTATAAGGCCAACACAGCACATAGATAAACGCTCTGAGGGAACTGCATGCTGCCAGCTGGGCCCCTGGGAGCTGCAGCACTCCATGCACCAGCCGCACCAGGGAATGACCTAACTCCCAGAAACATCCCAGCCACATGTTTTTGCCTTCAATGCAGTAGCCACAGTTAAATACATCTCTCCAGCTAAAATAAGGAATGGACCCATCCTTTGCCCATGAATGGCATGAACTGCAGAGACTTTGAGGTCTGAAAGTGTTGTGCAATGTCTTCCCATGCATTATTATTCATATCAGTGCCTTGTGCAACTCACAATTCCAGCTGACACTGCGGGTAGAGTCTGCAAAAAAGCTTCTCTCATCACAATTCCCTGGCTGCCCAGAGCCATGAAGCAGCTGAACTCCCCAGAGCATGCAGCTTTCCCAAGAGAATTCCCATTTAAGTCTTCCTCACTAGGAATTTCAGAGAAATTCCTTGAAACCTGACTCAAATTTCAGTGCAAGGCTAATAGTTTTTGTTAGTTTCTCTGAGTGCCAAGTTTTGGAAACAGAAGATTTCATGGAAAAGCTCAGGTTTCTTTTGTTTTGCTTTCGTGTGTGTGTGGGAAAAGCAGAATACATAACCCCTAGAGATTAAAGAACGCCTGCCTCCCACCAATGCATTCAGATGGAAAAGAGAGGAAGGCTAATAGACCTAATCAGCCAGTTTTGCTACACAAACACTTGTTCATGGGTTTCCCAGGAGCAGCGTGGCCAGGAGTCCACACTCTCACAGCTCTGGTGTAGCCAGTATTGGATGCTCACAAAGAGAGCCTAGGAATCTTCTCATGCTAATAATTTCCCTGGCATCCTCTAGCTTCCAACCACCTGCAATTTAGGGACTGCTAGAGCTGTGTCTGGTTCATGCTGAGGTTGTGACTATTTGAAGTGTCAGGATTTCTTTCTTCATGGGTTCAAGATGCAGCCTGAATATTACCAGGTGGCAATAACCCTGGCAGCAAAGGACACAGGCACACCCAATGACTCAGTAAATAGACTTGCTTGTGGGCTTGCTGAATAAGCACTCAGGTGACAAAACAGAGCCCGCTTAGGGTCTGTAGGCCCTAAGAGACTGCTAGAGAGACTGTGGTCACTGTAAGTGATATTTATTTCCTGGAAGCTGGTGTAGAGGCATCCTTCTCACATTCATAGGCAACTCATCCCACCCCATTGCCCACTTCTGATTTCCTGCCAGCATCAGTAAAGACAGCCCATTCAGCCAGTTTAAGTCGCAGTATCTCCTTCCCAGGCAGCTGAAGTTACCTTTACAGGATGATTTTGTGATCCAGCTTCCCACACAGGTCCCTAGATACCGGCAGTAGGAATTAGGTGCCTTGTTGGGGAAGCTGCACTGGACTGTGCTTCTCTGATCCATCTCCATTTGCTCACCTCTATGACTGCTGCTGTGCAGCCCTAGAGGTTCCAGTGGCAGAGGTCCTGTGTGTGAGCTGGCTCTTTCCAGTGGTTTTCCTTCTGGGGAAGGTGTCCTCTGCCTACAGGGGTTTTGCTAGCTGGTCCCCCAGTGCCAAGCCATGCTTCAAGTCTGACCTTTCCAACCAGGGAAGTCGATACAGGCATGGTAAAGTCTTCAGCCAGGAAATCAGATGCACACCTTCAGCAAAGACAAATATGGCTTGCTAACATATGCAGATCCTTTGACGGTCTATTACTCAGAGACTTTGAATCAAGATTGGATGTATCCTTCTGAAAAATACCCAACTGCATCAAGAACATCCCCAGTGGGCTTCAGGCCAAAATTACTGGGTAACAACCAAAGATGTGTGTTATAATCGCAGTGATCAGACCAGAGGATCTCAATGATTCCCTTCTGGCTTTAAATCCTACAGAACCTCACTTCTTGTTGATGCTGAGTTCACAGAGCAGGAATTTACTTAGGAGCCTACCCCAGATGACTGGCAGCCACCACAGCGGATCTAAACACCTCACTTTTTGTGGTGGGAGACTCCATTCATGCTGCTAGAATTGGCTTTTCACTCTGATGCTGGCTTGTTTGCCACTGCCTCTTTCTCTTATGTAGGCAAGTAGTCATGACTTTGCTCTTCTGCAGACCCTCCCCAAGAAATGGTGCCACCACTGACTCAGCTCAGGGAAGGGAAGGATGGGAAATGGTGGGATTAAGCTTTTTTTTTTTTTTTGACTTGGAATGATTTATCTGATTTGAACCTTGCCCAAGATTCTGTCTCCCTCCTTAGTGCCATGAGACACTCACCTTTCACATAGGCTCCTGTATTTGGTCCAGCAATGACATGCCAGCATGAAAAAGGAGGAAACATTGAAAACTAGAGTGAGATCATCATCACCTGAGCATCCTTAGAGGAGAACCATGATACTATTCGTCCTAAGCTTCCCAGGCAGGGCACGCTGGTGTAGGGTTCAACTGCATAGCTGTGTCCTTGCCATGCTTAGTAAACAGGCCATCCAGGTGGTTCCAGAATTGCTTCTTAAGACTTAATCTTTGCATTTTCCATAGGGTACATCGGGTCCCCCACAGTCCTTCAGTTGTCTCCATCTGTTACTGTCTTTGTCCTCACACAGGTTTGGGAGAGAGTTTTCTCTTCCAGAGCAGTTTATTGTTGTGGCTGACACATGATCTCATTCCCAGATTTCTGTTTTCTCTCTCCTGATTTCCTAGGGAGGTTTCTGAAACACAAAATAACTCATTTGGAACAAAAACAAAACCAGAAGACTCTTCTCTCCCCCAGAGCAGCATCATGATAACAATGCTCTCCATTAGAGCCAGGTTTTGTGCATGCTCAGTCCTGCCACTGTGTCCACTGAGTCGACCAATGCTAAGAGAAGCTAAACTGCATCCAAAGCACACCTAAGGTAGTTGATAGCAGACAGAAAGAACTACTTCCCAGATGGAGAGTAGGGCTGAAGCATCCTGCAAAGGCAAAGGTTTTCCCAAGCTATTGCTCCTGGTTTATAATGCAGATGTGCTGGATTCCCATAAAGTGGCAGCAGTTGTCAGTCAAACAGACATCGTGCTGTAAATCTACCTGGGTGACTGTTTTCAAACCTGAGGTCTCTGGGCAGGTTTACGAGGTGATGCCTGCATGAGTAACAAGTCCCATGGACCACTGCGCAGGTGCAGCCAGCAGGATGGGAGTGGGGCTGGGGGGACCAAGGACTGGGTTCCAGCACAGCCAGAGCCCGGCTATCAGTTGTACAAGCCTGGATTTCAGGCTCTGCTCTCTGGCCTGGTACTGTCTCCTCATCAGCTCTGTCCTTAGGGAAAACAGAAAGGCTAAAGAAAAGAGTATCCTCTGTACAGGTACAGGAGGCAGAAGCTGATCTTTTTCTTTTTTTTAAAAAAAAAAGATCATTTTTCATTAAATCATGACTAAAATTAATGCAGATAATGCAGATTTTCTTGTACCTGAAGAAAGGGCACCTGCGGCTGCAGGAATGGATAACCCACTCTTAAAAGATGTTCATGCACCTTGCAGAAGACGTATTTGGTTCAGTGGCTTTGCAAAGGCATTGAGATCTGTCTTCCTCAAGAAGTCAAGAGTAGAATGATTTTTAGTTCCTGATGGCTGAGTCATTCATGAATGGGAGCAAGGTTAAAGACACCATTTTGAAACATCCAGATAAAAGCACTAAAAAGAGCACTAGATGTCACATGAATGACAGATTTTTCTCTCCCTAGAGTTATTTCTCATTGGTTATGGAGACAGGGTTATTGATGGGCACTATCTGCAATCCCTGGATGCAGCATTATGTTAACCTTGCTAAGGGTATGTTCCAGATCATAGAATCAGCTGAGTTGGAAAAAACCTTTAAGATCATCAAGTCCAACCTTTACCTCAGGACTGCCAAGTCCACTGCTCAGATAGACTCAGGACAAGCAGCCTTCATAAGGTTGTTACATGAGCAACACAACTTTCCTTCAGAAGTTCCCATGAGCACTTCCCTTCCCTTGAGATCAAAACTGTACAGCTAAGACCAGGTTGATGTGCATGTTGTCTCACAGAGATGACCATTCACTCTAGTAAGCAGTCACAAACCCCAGTGCAGTGACTTGGATGAGGAACTATTTGGCAGCAACAGTCCAGAGGTCACCACCCAACTCATAAAAATCCCTGTGAAAAGGGGGAAACCACAAGTGAGTATTTTTATTGGAGAAAATGCTTTCCTTCTCCTAGAGACTGGGATTAATTTTCTGTAACTTTGCAAACACCCTGCAGAAAGGTTCAAGTGTCTGTGTTCACTCTTAAACACCAAAGACCTTTAAAGCAAAGACTGCCTTGACTGGCTTATACCAATAATGAAATAAATCAAAGTTATATTAACAATTATTCACTGATGCCTTCCTCCACAAACTTTGACATCTGATGTTTCTACCCTGTGAATAATAAAGGTCCTGTTACCTTTTTCACTTAAAATCAACATCCTGCCTGTGCTGGATTGTTTCATTTCACAATTACTTGAGCATCTCAGAAATAGTCATCATCCCTTTGAAATTCTCTTGCCCTGGAAATCCTTGTTCTGCTTTTCATTACATCATTACATTTGCTATTGTTTTAGGTTAAAAAGAAGCACATTCCATTTTTAAATGACAATACTTGCACTTTTTTTGCCCTCAGCATTTCACAGACAATGTGCCCAGTAATTCAGGTATCCCAGGCATGGCATACAGCTCAAAAAAAGGGATAGCAACCCTTTAGGGTCCACCCTTTAGCTATGACTGTGAGGAGGTCAACCAGACAATTGTGAGGCCTCAGGTCCTCCTAACTGGGTGAGCTCAGGTCCTGGATATCTCTCTGCATATGCATCTACATATCCTGGATATCCACCTATATATCCATCTACATATCCATCTACAGTTTGGCAGTGCCATTACTAATACATGTTGAGTATTATTCACCTGGATATTGCATTCCCCAAGATTTTTGGCATCTTTCATCTGACCTTCTCTGTTCATCTGGGACCCCATTCCCAGATCCGATAATGAGCTGCCCAGCATAGTGTTGGAGTACAGCAGCAATGAGCAGCAATGACATGATGGACTTGTATTTCGGAATTATCTCGTTTGAAAGTGAAGCACCTGGTCCTTTCTACATCTGTTCTTTGTCCAGGCCAAGGACTGACCCCCTTCATTAAGCAATTAAAGATGATGGAAACATGCTCTGTGTGGAAGACTTAGATACCTAGGACTGGGAGAATTCAAACCCAAATGCCATAATTCTATTGCCTATCATAGATACAAACCCAGGACAAAGTTGCTGACTCAAGAGTCTGCTTTCATTAGACCCTATTAATTAAAAATGACTGCAGCCAAATGTTATTTATGGATCATCCCACTGCGTCTGAAGAGGTTTTAGGAAAAAATTCAAGCCACATTTCATAATCAGTGTGGTACCCATGCTACCTCATTTCCTATTGGAGACTTCTTCACCCACATCTTCCAAACAAGTGTAAAATAAGCCCAATTGGTTGTACATTCCTTCTCTCTCTGATGAATAGAGTTGCAAAAACACCAGAGTGCAGCAGGTCTAAAGTTGTGGTAAGGGTTGTTCATAGGAGGGAGGAGAACCTCAGCTTCTCTTCTGAGACCTGACCTCTCATAAAAACTGGCTTTCTAGGGGGAAATAATTTCTTGCATTTCTCTCTTTCTTCCCTTATCCTCCCCTCTTCTTATTTGTTCAGTCTCTCTAAGAGAGCCAAATTCCCCTTGAACACACTAGAAGTAGGCTTGCTGGAACATCTGCTCTCCATCTGTGAGGCCAGACATATCCCCAGGCAACACAGGCAACACTATTAGCAGTGATGGAAATGGAAAAGAACATTAAGCACTGAAGAAGCATCTGCTAAGAGAGAGGAACCCAGCATATAAACCCATGTTACTTGCTGAGCCTCTTTGTCTCTGCCCATTGCTCCTGGTGGACAAGAAGTGTCTCCTCTAAAGCCTTATTGAGAAGACCTGCTGTTCTCTTGCTGATTTTGGTATTTTCAAGTGTCTAAGGTTTGTGCCTAAGGTGGCCAAATCAACACTACCCCGTGCTCAGCCAAACAGTGACTGAGGAGCTGTAGAAGCACCTAAAAGATAATATGAAATCTGGGAACTGCAAAGAGGCCAAAAATGCAGCTGCAGAGGTGTTTTGGGTAACGATGGTGCAGCATGCAGAGAGAGGGACTTCAGGCAGGAAGGCTTTTCTGCTGCCTGCTTTCTGCATAGCTGAGCCCAAATCTGCTTACAAGGGTGTAAAAGGGACTGCTATTTTCTTTTGTAAAGCAGATATACAGACAATAGATTTCATGTTCAATTCACACAACAAGAAGAAAAAAGATAGTCCTAGTGTTTCACACACTGCAACGTTCTCACATCTGCTCTTTGCAAAAACGTTTCCTGCAGCCTGTTTTCTGCTGCCTTAAACTTCCTAGAGCAGAAAGAATTGCCACAAGTAAAATCCCAGGTTACTAGGAAGGTAACCTATGCCTTATCTTAAAATAAATCCCGCTATTTACAGGGCAAATTTACCAGGACTCCATAAGTCACTGTCAGGTGGAGGACCCAATCATCCTTTCGAATTCATTGAAAATGCAGGTCATTTTCTGCTCTCTAGCCCTATATCTGAAGCTATTGAGATTTCTGCCTTCAGCTGTCCTGTCAAGGAGCTGTCTGTGGCTCATAAACTTCACAGTAGACATTCTCTTAGAACTTCTCACAGCAGCAGGACACAAGTCATGAGCACATGAAGCCAAGCATTTGATTGTCTTGATAAAAATCCTTTATGGCATGCTTCAGGAAAAGCATTTAGGCTTTCTTTAACTTAAAACATGTTTCCATTCCATTCATTTAAGTCCTTCAAATATGACTTAAACTTCTGAGTGAATTTAAACACTGGCTTAAGTATTGTGGAAATCAAAGAGAGTGAGGTACCCACTTAGATTATGCACTTGCTTTAAAGTTCTGGTGGTGTTTAACAGCTTCTACCCCCTTTGTCCAGCATCACAGAGATGCTGGACACCTGCTACTCTCCTATTTTCCAGTATTTCTCAAGATGTGGCCGACCTGGTCCACCCTTCCAGGACAGCACCCATTGCAATTATTGTAGCTGCTGCTATTTCCCAGGGCTTAGTATGCTCTGAGACAAGGCACTGAATGTCCATATTCTCCACAAAATGTATCATTCAAGTGTGATTCAGAAAATGTAATAACCAAATAGAGTGATGTTGGCTTGCTTAATATGAGGTACCACTGTGTTTGCAATTTAACACAGCGGTGCATCCCACATCTTTATCCCAACCATTCTCTTTCTAGAAGTGTAGGAGATGGCCCTGCTGTTAGAGAGGGCAGAATCATGTGTTTCTGACAGCATTATAATAGCATTTTGTTTGTCCAACCACAGCAGAATGTAGGGCTATTAACGCTTTACCAAAAAGATAAAGGACTGTATTTTGGTTTTTTCTTCAACCACTCCTAACCAAAGCCAACAACAATAACAACAAAATCCCTGTGTGAACCCTACTCTAAATAGCAAGCGGAGAGACGGAACTTGTGGAAGAACTCAATAACTGCTTCAATGGATTTTCCAGGAGAAAGTCAATAGAAAATTCATTCTCTCTTCTTACATTCATTCATATTGTTTTGTAGTCAACAGCTACCAAAAAGAGAAACACGTGTACTAATTAGTTTTGAGTGGGGAAGAATAGGATTATTCCCCTGCTGAGGAGCCATGAAGTATTTAAATCGTGAGTCCCACTTGGACATGCAACTGGGGAAACTTTTGCGATAGCCTTCCTCAAGGACACAACAAGCACTACCTGACCCTGAGGTTTTGGGGGGTATTAATGACATTTGAATCCAGTTTGCTCGACAGTCAATTTGGTCTGAAGTTGCAATTATTTCCATTAGCCTGCTTCAGTCCGGTGGGTCGGAAGATGGAAGAACTTTGTTACAGCTTCGAGCAGGAAGACACCGCTCCTGACTTTCTCCTCTGGGACGAGGCAGGTCCCAGCGATCAGCTGGACAACCTCTTACTTGACTGCTCCTCCTTAACAGACCCCTTCAGCCCTTGGCCCGACCAGGGGCAGGAGGCGGGCAGCGCAGCGGGGCGGGCTCTGGGTGCTGAACTGGACAGCTCCGCACAGCCGCGGCCCCCCCGCCACCTCCGTCAGCGCCACGCCGCCAACGTCCGCGAGAGGAGGAGGATGATCAACATCAACTCGGCCTTCGACCAGCTCAGGAGACACGTACCGACCTTCCCGTATGAGAAGCGCCTCTCCAAAATCGATACGCTGCGGCTGGCCATCGCCTACATCGCCCTCCTTGGCGAGATCCTCCTCTCCGGATGCGATCCCAAATCCTACGTGGAGCAGTGCCTGAAGAATGGCTTGCAAAGCCAACAGCAGGCAACCTGGAATACAAGCGGTGAGTGAATGAAGTGTTGTGTTTGTTTTGGGTTTCCAGTGGGAGTGAATTGGTCAACTTGCCTTTGGATATCCACTTGTCACATTCATAGAATGGTTTGGGTTGGAAGGTACCTTAAACCTCATCCAGTTCCAACCCCTGCCACGGGCAGAGACACCTTCCACTAGGGCAGCTTGCTCCAAGCCCCTGTGTCCAACCTGGCCTTGAACACTGCCAGGGATGGGGCAGCCACAGCTTCTCTGGGCACTCTGTGCCAGCGCCTCAGCACCCTCACTGGGAAGAACTTACAATCATAGAATCATAGAATAGTTAGGGTTGGAAAGGACCTTAAGATCACCTAGTTCCAACCCCCCTGCCATGGGCAGGGACACCTCACATTAAATCATGTCACCCAAGGCTTTGTTCAACCTGGTCTTCTTTATATCTAACCTGAATCTCCCTAACATACATAACAATATACACAATGTACGTGCAAAATGCTTCTCTGCTGCTTTCCCTGTCTCTCCCTCTTTTAAATTCAGCACAAAGCAGGGGAGCAAATGCCTATTTGCGATTTACATTTTTATATAATTATTACTATTTTAAGGTGAAGGCCTGCTATGCTGATTGCTTGCCCTGTGCTTTATCCTGACTTATGTGGGATTGAACTTTGCCCTTGTTTCCATCAGAATGTGTTGCTTCCTCATTCCATTGTAGGAGGAAGATAGGAAATTGTCCAAGTGCCAAACATGGGACCTCAAGTCTCAAATAGAAAGCAATAGTTTTGGTGTTACTTAGTGGCACAAGGAGGAACAGGGGGATTTTCAGTAGTTCTTGGCACTTTGTATTATAAGGCAATTAACCCCCTTTCTAACTCTGTCCATTTGGAGAAGGTGTTCCTTTGGATCTTGCCACTTTCTGGAAATGGGCCTTGAAGCATATTAGCCTTCAGAAAGTGCAGCATAAGGAGAGAAAAGTCTTTTTGCAAGAATAGCCTATTGTAAAATGATATTTCCCTTTCATTTCACAGGGAAGTGTCAAAGGAACAGAGCCTGCAGGGGAAAAGCAATCAGTTTACTTTAAAGGAAAAGTTAATTCTTTTCTCCTTTCCTATTAATTTCCATTTGCTACATGATTGGGAAAATGACTCCTGATATGCTGCTGATCACAACTCTCTTGACTACTGAGAGCATCCGGATTGTATTTTCCAGCTGCCCCCACCTTTAACAGATGAACAGCTTTTAAACCAACACAACTAGCTCTCATAGGGATCACCTCTTTTGTCAGGCTTCTAGTTAACTAGTATTTCTGAAGAGTTCCACTTGGAAAGACCTAAATGAGTGAGACTGCTTTCCTGGAGAGGCAGAATAGTTGGCTTGTTAAACAGTAATTTAAATGCTTTAAATGAATGTGGTATGTCTTCACTTTGTTTTCCTTTCTCCCTTCTGTTCTCTGCAGATCTGACAGCCCGCCTGTCCTGGGTAAAATGGGATTAAGCAGTAATAGAAAGAAAGATCTTTCAAGGCAGCATATTGCCAAACCTGCTGGCCTGACTGCTGGGTACCGGCTGTCAAATTCTCAGTGCTACAAGTAAAAGAGAGGAACACTTACAACTCCATTTATTGTCATGGATCGCTTTCTTTCCTCATGTCCAGCATCCGGTCTCTTTTGGTGTTAATCCATTGCTGTGTAGGGCCTTCTGCTTCTCTTTCTTCTAGTTTCTCACACACTGAGAGATTAAAAATCAGTGTCATTACAATCCCAGCAGCAACATTTCTCTTCCACTGGATGAGGACTATGTCCAAAACACATTTCCAGTGTGTGAGAAAACCTGCCCCTGATCACAAGAAAAAAACAAGCACCACCAGTTGCACCCTATTGCTTGGCTTAAGATGTCCAAGGGCATAACTGTGAAAGTTGCCAGTGATTTAGAGCACAGAGACCCGTTTTGAGGAGGTGAGAGACAGCTCTTTCTGTCTTTGTGTCTCCAAAATTTCTCGTGCCTACCTCCCAGTGTGACAAATTTGGGAGGTCTGACTCTAAGGCCAATGGCCTTTTGATACCAATGACTGCTAGCACTTGGGCACCATCTCCTCTACCCCCCTGTCAGCTTGAATGCTCATGCAAAGACAGCAACTGGATTTTGACATTTTCATCTGGTTTGTGATTTTCTGAGCAAATGCCAGTGACCTGATGCTGCTCCAGTGACCATCAGGAAGGGACTCATAAATGCTTCCAACATAAAATGTCACTTACATCCCCCCACAACAAAATAGGCAAAGCACTGCGTTCATGCTTGCCAAGTGATTACCAAAGAGTAATTCCTATTCTGCAGCCCATGGTAATAATATTAGCAAAACTAAAACATGAAGAAAAACCTATAGCTATTATGTCTCTGACATAGTTCTCCTATATTACCTGAGTGCACCCTAAAGCTAACATTGTGTGTTGAATGCATTTCTTTCCTTGTCAATTCTACACTGTAAAGGTTCTGAATCGGTTTGCTGGTAAAGAAGATCCATCATACATCTTGCACACTTTGCTAACACCCTGCTAGTGTACTTGGAGATCTGAAACCGTTCATCCTTGATGTACTTTATCACATTTCTTAGCAGGTAGGATGCTAGATCTAGATAAAAGAGAATGTATTTAGCATATTGATTAGTTCTCCTCATAGCTTTGATCCCTACAGAGCAAGGCCACATCAGGAATTGTGGGTTTGCTCTGGTGGAACTTTGGTGGTTTTAAGGGGAAGTGAAGATGAAGAGGGGCCTTTGTGAGGGGAAAACTAAAAAGAGCCTTTTTACCTTTACAATTCTCCTGTCAAAACAAAAGGGAGGATTTAATCTCAGATGCCACAATGTATTTCAGTCAATTTAGAATAAACAATTTCACCTCAAACTTTTGACTCTCTTTGCTTTTTTGCCCACTTGAGACACCTGGATGAAGTTTTACAGTGGCTGAAAAGGTGAAAACCTTAAACAAAAATACCAGAAAATGCAGTTTCCCACTTTTATGTACGTCTCCACTCATTTTGCCTTAAAAATGATGAAACGACACACCCCAAAACACAAACCAAAAACCCGCCACAAAAATACCCATTAGGTTTTACTTTAATAGCAACATAAATTTCTACAATTCCTAAAATATGAAATAATTGGTTCTTCCAAATCCATTCCTTTCCTTTACTAGAAACACAACAGGTCCTGAAGACACAGACCTGGTTGTGAAACCAGGGCATGCGGCTGAGGTTTCTGTTTCTGTCTTACCTGCATGACTTGGGGCATGTCACTAATGCACATTCCCCTCCTGCTGCTTCTTTTTTTACCTGACAGTCCCTCCAAGCCCACAAATGCTTCAGTATGTGTTCTAGTACACAGGAACCCAACCAGGACCTCAAGCAGCTTATACTGAATTCACCTCTTGGTTTTCCTGCAATAGTAAAGCACTCCAGATGGGGCCAAACAACAAGTAGTGGATCAATGCAGCAATCCTGATGCTTTGCTTCATCTGTTGGATACAAGTCCACCTTTTTGTATCCTCAGAACCTAGGTGTGTGTTATGACCCTGCTTCAGCTCACCTCACAGATAGAGCTTAGCAGAGCTCAGTGGTGAAGAAGGTGAGAAGCACTTTAAAACCCACTGAATATCATAGAATCATAGAATGGTTTGGGTTGGAAGGGGCCTTCAAGACCATCTAGCTCCTGCCCTGGCAATGCCAATCCTCAGTGTCACTGAAGATGGCACAAGTATCACAGGTTAGTAGTGATGGATGCTCAGAATCATTTGGTGCTTGGGTACAGGATGCCCAAGTACCTGTCTGGGATCTGAAGGAAATGAAAGCATCCTGCCCTTCACCTCTAAGCTCTGCAGCACACCTGGGAGCAGTGGTCACATTGCCACCTTCCTGATGATCCTGAAGGATCAGTCTCAACAGGGGGATCAAAACCATCCTCCCAGGGCTGAAGACCTCCTCCATACTTATCTCAGGGTCATACTCAGTGACCCAGGACCCATGCTGTCAATGAGGCATGCAATAGCCACATGTCATTTCTCCAAAGCCAGAGAAGCCTTCCCACAGCAGACCACAGCTGTCAGGTTGTCTAGATCCCACAACCCCCAGCACCTTTGGCCAGAGGAAGCTCTTTCAACAAGCCCAAGTCACCCATCTGTACAGTTTGGTTTCCAGCCTGCAGCTCTGTGCCAAAGGAAAATGCGAAGATCTACATGTCCACAACTCCTACGATAATACTTCCAACCTGTGTCTGCAAAAATGGCACAGTCTCTGTCAACATGGAAAGGGGAGAGCTGAATTAAGCCAGCTATTTGGAAAGAGTTCAGACGGACCCAACAGGACTTTCTGCGAGCTTTCATTAGGATGTATATTCCTCCAAAGTCTTTACCTGTGTCTCACGCCTCTGAGTTTGGACAGACCCTAGAGGTCATGTACTTTAATCCTCAGGGAGCAACAACTACCTCTCTAGTGATGTCATGGTTAGTGGTGGAATAGCTTCCAACTGAGAACGTGTCTGTTATAAAAGGTCCTTCACACCAAATTAATTTTGGGTGTCCAAAATCCCTGGCTTCAGATATCCCCTGTTTCAGCGGTATCAGAGACATGACTATCTGTCTTGCTTTTCTTTACACTGCAGCAGAGGTTTGTGCTGGATGCAAGACAATAATGACACATTATGAAACAAATACTTGCTGCATGGCACCTGGTTACAAGCAGAAAGCTCTTCTTTTGCCCTTAGCTCCAGCCTAAAAGAACTGGATAATGGCTTTTGAAGCAGGCTGGGTGTATGCAGTAGCAGCAGGAAAGCAATTCATATGAAGGTAATGTTGGGCAGTATCTCAGGTTCTTGCAGTGGACAGACAACTTATCTGGATATTGCGTTAGCACCAAAAGCATTGTAATGACAAAAGCAGGAAGAACTGTGCTAGAACAGAGGGGTTTTCCTCAGTGTGGTGACTCCAACTAAGGAAGGAAGCTGAAGCTGAAGTCCTCCTCTGAGGTGCAGACACCTACCACTGATGCTCCATGGTCAAACAGCAATAACAGGAAAGACAGAAATATCTGCTGAGGTTTCTGTACTCTAGTTCCACCACCACCACCATGGGGTTCCTATGGGAATTGCTGGCTGGTTAAGTGCAGCTGGCCTGTGGTCTTCAGGGTGGGGAGCTCTGCAAAATGCCCTGCTGCAAAGGCACCCCCACCTATCATTGCTGCTGTCAAAGAATCATTTCGCAAAGCATGACTTTGAGGAAGAGGCTGCTGGAATTTGATGATGACTCCAAACTTGGAAAAACTGTAGCAAATAAATCCTGCAGCAGGATATGTAAGGACTGGGGTTTGGGTTGAAGTCAAAACCAGAAGGAAAAATGTTCTTCTCGGGAGTTAAAACTCTAATCCTAGGCTCTCGAGTCAGTAAGTAGAGTCAACACATTTATTGCCACCATTAAAACTGATGAAGTTCTTTCTCCTTACACACACTACACTTTGATATTGGTATCATTCTGACACCTTCAGTGAAGACACATTAGCTATATACTGGCTGGAGGAGACAGTCCATTTCTGTCTGCCCTTTCCAAGCTACCTGAGGTCTGACCAGGGACCAGCCAAAAGTGCTAAACCAAAGGATGCTTCTTGGGTGATGTTTTGTTAAATCACTTGGGTGCAACAGGCTGCTAAAGTGGCGAACATATCATGACATCAGATCAGTCTCTCTTTCATCTTCTCTGATGATCCCATTCATCTGGGATGAATAAAAGCAGATAAAGAGGGTATCAGCTCACTCAGTCTGAAGAAAGCCAAGCCAGTGCTATGGCCCTTTTCCTGCTCAACAGTACAAAGGCAATTTGGCTCTTGAGGGTTTTTTTTTTTCCAGGGCAGATGTTTCTGAATAGCTCCAGGTCTGGGCACATTTGATCTTAAGTAAGCCTGCCTTTTTCTGACTATAAGGCTGAAAGGCAAAGAAACGAGGCAGTCAACGATGCCTGTGTACTACATTTACACTCCACATCAATCCAGAGCAGCTACTGTGTGTAGACATGCTCTGTGTCCACCCATCTTCTCTCCTGCCAGTTCTGGCTCATTCCCTGTGTCACACTTGACAGCAGGTTGCCCAGTTCCCTGGTTTGGGAATCAGGCTCCTTCTTCCTGGTCTTTTCGGCTCTGCTCCATTTGCAATGCAGGACAGATCACCTTTGCTTTTCCCTTGTCTCCTAACAAAGCAACAGGATCTTCTTAACAGATATTCAACAACCAAACCGCTTATGGAGGAAAGCTAGGAGATGCTGAACATATGAAGATACCTTCATATCGCAACCTCCAAGGACCAGCTTAGGGGCCCACCAACAGCAGAATTGTTCACTTGAAATATGGTCCCTGTTTCCAGCTCACCAGGGTCCTTGCCAAGAAAAGTGAGAATTATTTATTACACCTTCCATCCTTCAGAACTAAACTACTGACCCTTTCTGAAACAATAAACCATGGTTCTCCTTCATCCACTTGGAATGGATGAAGAAGAAACTGGAACAAAAGGAATCACATCCCCATTGTGAAGAAATGAGTTGTTCTACTGACAAGGCATTGGCAGATTCTTTAGAGGACAGACCTAGGGGTGAAGGGACAATTTGTTTTTCCTTTTTTCTTGCCATAGACCCTGAATAGCAAACTTCATTTCCAAGACCTTTATTTTCCATGGAAAAAGGAATTTCATATTTCACCTGAAAACACAAGTAATTGGCCAAATTCGTATTGTTTCTTAAGTGTTGCCAGAGCTTCTCCACTGAAGATTCTGTGATGTACAAGCTGTTTGAGCTGGGGGAGTTCAAGATCTCAAAATCATTGAGGCAGACCTGCCTTCCAGTAACCCAAATCCTTGATATAAAGAAAATCCTCTTTGAGTCACTCCCCTATTGCCTGTACAGAAGTTGGTCATTTTGCAAGGTGCTCTTCCAGTCTCTGGTTGACTGCACTGAAGTTTTCAGGATGGGGACTACACAGTCTAGACCTCGACAGCAAAGTATTGCAGCACCACAACATTTTGTTATGAAGAAAGACATGCTCCTAATAGGTAGAAATCGCCCATCATGAAGGAACAGCTCAACTGCACAGTGATGGCTTTCACCTCATTCAGTAGCCAGCCACCATTCAACGCAGAAGAGACTCCACGGTGTTAGCGGTATCCTGTAAAGCAGTCTGGAGGTCACAGCACCCATCATAGCCTCGTTCTTGGTGGATGAGAGAAGGTGGTATTACACAGGCTTTGTACATAGCTCTGCACAACATCCTGCTGCAATTCATGGTTGTCTTCCCAAATCTCACTTAAGATCAGCCATAGTGGCTGGTTTCAGCACATAACAGTCTCTGCAGGTTTCACAATCTCTGATGGTCCCAGAGCTGTTGTCATGATGATGGATTACCCCTGGGTGTAGTTGTCTGTGTTGATACAACCATAAACATCCTTCTCCTTCAGCAGGAGAAGGCTGAACTACAGAGAAAAGATGCGTTAGAACTCTTCCTTGAGTCAAACACCGAGCACCATATCTTCACACCAGTCCCTTTTCAGATGCTGAGCATTTGTTGGTCAGGAAACAATGCTTTTTCTTAAATAATGAGAACATTTAGCACCTTGGGAGCAGGACAGCTGACAAAGGAGCTCCCAGGTTGTCTAGTCTTTGTTGCCTTCTTGTTGCAGGAAAGAATAAAGCTTCTCTGCACCTTTCAAGCTGAAACGCCTCAAGAGTGCTACCACTAGATCTGCCCTGGACCTATTTGCGACTGGTATGGCAGCCAGAGGTGGTGCCCTATAGGTGCTAGTAGCAGTTCCTACACTGTGCTCACAAAGCTTTGGAGGTCTGCACATGGATCTCAGGCCATTGTAGACCAGCTGGTGAAGCAGCAGCAGGCCTACTATTAGGGTTATAGCTACTGTTGTCCTGTGGGGCCTTGGGATCTATAGGAGAGATGTTTGCTCCTAGGTCAGACTTTCAGAGGGAGGAAATGAACCTGTTCCCTTTGCAAGGCCATAAGCAGTCTGGCCAGGGCCAACTCTTTGGTCAAAGCTAGACCTTGGATGCTCCCTGCAGACACTCCTTGGAGCAAGGAAGTCATTCTGCTGATTCTGTGAGCAGGAAAGCAGGCAAACAGTCTGTAGTGGCTTACAAGGGAAAGTTAAATACATATAGTCAGTATCCTAAACACCTTATGGAAGTTCCCTTACAACAATCCAACACATTGACAACTGGATACCTTCAATAAACCCATGTGTGAGACCCTGGGATATTGCTGCAGGGGCTACCAGCAAGCCCCAACCTTTGGGAAGAGCTTCCCAAGCCGCATTGGCTCCTTGCATGGGAACAAAGTGCAATTAGAACCACTATGTCTAATTTTAGATGACTCCCACTCCCACCCAGTCTGTTTGCTTAAGTCGGAGTGCAATTGACCAGGGAAACACCAGAGACAAAGCGATTCCAATCTCAAAGGTGATTTCTTGCCAGGAGAGGGGAAAAGGGGGGCGGGAATAAAATCAGATACTTTGCACTAACAATTCAAGCCTGTGTACAGAGAGCAGAGGGGAATCCAGCTGCAGGCACTGCCCTCTCGTGGTACGGGATTAAAATCTCGTTTTCCAGAAGCAGAGGATGACTCCTGCGAGCATCCCTGTTCCAGCGCAGCCCCAGCAAAGAGAGTCCCCTGGGGGAGCACTGAGCAGAAGTAGCCCTTTAAATAGGAAATACAGATAAAGAGTATGCATAGCTGTATCTCTGCAATTAGATTATGGTTTATGCCTCTTCATGCAAAATCCATTAGGTTTTATCTTTCTGAAGACATTTTCATGCATCTTTCTGCCCTCTTGTTTGCATACCTTGCACATAGGAAGAGCCTGAAGTATTGTTTAGCCTCACAATGCTCCCGCCTGCAATATCTGAGTGCTCAGAAATAGCAGCGTAGTACTCCCACAGCACCCAGGGGAGGCAAGATAACACGAGCTGGCACACAAAGCCTACAGGCAGAGCTTCCATTGATCGTGAATGTCCTCAGGAAGCAGCACACCATTCCCTCTGCACCCTCCTCTCCTCCTTGAGGCTCCTTTGCTGCGGAGAGACGCCTCTTTCTCTCATCACAGTCTCATGAATGGCTAAACCATCTCCTTCAAAAGCACTTTCCAAAAATACTCCAGCTTAGGCAGACACTGAGCATGGAAAATTTTAGCCCAAGCAGTTCCCGTTAATCATTGCTGTACAGAGATGAAAATGAAGCAAAGCAGCGGGAAGGGCAATCACAGGTTTAGCTATTTGGAGTGCTCACATGGGCTTGTGTATGTGTCCCTGTCTCTTGAAAATGTGGGATAGGAAAAGAGGGAACAGTGAAACTTTACATACAGAGATCAGCCATTATTATCAGTCATGAAATGACACCAGCCTCATAGACCTTTCCTTGCAGCAAGTGTTTTCACAGTGTTTCAGTGCCCAGCAGGTTTCTCTTTAGCCTGCCCCTCCAGCGACAAGTCATGCTCACAGATAAGGCTTATCAAAAACCCCTTTCCCTAGGTCATGAAGGGAGATTTAAGATGGGATTCCCAGAGAGGGAATCTTGCTAAATAGCCACAAAGCTCCTCAGAAGGGAACCTGATCTCAGTACCCGCAGCATTGAACCACACTAAGGCATTCATGCACACACACATCCTGCCCGAGCACGCAGGAGAGATTTCCCAAGCTAACATTTACACAGTTCTCCAGAGAACAATAAAGTTATATGAACTGTAGCAACCATTATTGGATGTTATAGCACTAGACCCAGCCCAGTGAGCTAATCTGAGACCTCGCTTTTCAACAAACATCAAATTCTCTTGTTACTCAGATACCTGCATTTCAGCCCTGTGATTACCAAGGTTTGTGAATTGCACCACTCCTATCGCAAGCACCTCATCCTCATGCTGTCTAAAGCACATCGGATCCTTCAAACACCATCCTTCTTTTCACCAGCCAGTATTTTCCTCCTTCTGTGGAGGTACACACCATCTCACCCATAGTCACCACTGTATTTAAGAGTCTCGGGTGATGCAGCAAGACAAGCCTGCAATAGGAAGTCTGCAGTAGCAAAGCAGACTTTCACAGCTAACAGAAGCCTTTGCACAGATTTTTGCCTACATAACAGCCTGGTTTGCAGCACTTATGCTCTTTAATCCCACTTCAGCAGTCCAGGGAAACAACGAAGCACATGTTTAAGCCTGTGTGCTTAGGCTGAGCTGGCTGCAGTGGAGCTGAGGGTGCGATTAGTATGAAGGATAGACACTTGTGTTTTGATGGATCAACACTTTACGTTGAGTAGCTTATCGGCTTTCCTTTCTGCTATTGAAATATGTGCTGCACTCTTAAATCAACCTTTTCCGGGAAGGTAATTCCATATTATCAGTAAGTTTCCAATAGACATTATCCAACTCTCCTGCTGATACCACAGGCTAGGATTTCTGCAGCGTCGTGACAGTACAAAAACTTCAGGCTTAGAAACATTACACTACCCCAGCAGAATGATGGATCTGCTTCCAGGGGGTGAATAATCCTCCAGCTAAACAAAACCCAGAAAACCACTTTCAGTACCTTTATTTTCCTTTTCCACGTTATATTCTTCTAGCAACTCTTACATCTTTGTGAACTGATCCCGGTGCAGCTCTTCAACAGCCAAACTTATTCTCCATGGGGTAAAACATCAGCAGAACACACGACTCTGAGCCAGCGCCGAAACTGAACTGCTTCACAAAATGAAAGTAATACACAGTTGGTATCTTCCTAGTGAATTGAATTAACAATGTTAAAAATCAATGGTAACTTAACAATCCTATAAAAGTGTGAAATTAGCTCAGTGAAGGGAGCTGGCAAACCCTTTAAGTAAGATTTTGCTGCCAAAACAAAAGTAGCTTAGAAATTATCAGCTTTCAAGGTACCCTAAATAGCGTGGAGGAAGAATTACACCCTTACTCTTGGAATATTTAAGCTAAATCTGATCTTATTGGTTCTTTCGGTGTTAAAATGTGCTGCCCTTATCTTTTGAGAGAATTCATGAAATTAAACAGTATCTAAGGAAGACCCAAGCACCCTCTCTTCTGAAGGTGTTTATCACGAATAGTGAGGACTGAGGCAAAATTCGTAAGTACTGATCTTTTCAAAGCAACAAAAGGCAGTTTGAAAACTGCATTGAAAATGTATTCAGGAAACTTGTTTTAATTCTTCACATGCTGAAAGGGATGCAAAAATAAGTACTTTAAAAAATACCCTTTCCTACTGCTTAAAATGAATTCAAGACCCTGGATAAACAGTGATGGAAATGATTTGGGGCTTACTTGAAATTCCCCCCCCCCCCCCCCCTTCTTTTTCTTTGCAATTGCTGTTACCTTGCTACTTACTGCTAGCTCAAGCTCACAGCTGCAGAGAGGGCTTTTTTTTTTTTGTTGTTTTCTGCTTTGTGAGCAGACCAGCTTGAATCCAGAGGGGAATTTCATGGTTGTGGCTGTCTCCCTGCCTCCAGAGTTGAGGAGTTCTAACCCTTCGAGAAAAACAGAGGTGGAGCAGCTTGGTGCATTTGAATCTCAAACTAAAAACTAGCAACAATGAAAAACACCCCTTAGATTTCATAAAATCAACCAGATGCCTTAGAAGGGCAAATTTCTTGTTCCTCTTTAATTAAAAGGTAGAGCAAATAAAAACCTGGTTTTAATTAAACAGCAGGAATAGAAGATGTTATCTCCCCAAACCACTCTGCTGCGGTGAATTAACTTTTGCTGGTTTTCTTTCTTTCTTTCTTTCTTTCTTTTATTTTCTTTAAATCTGCTGCATCTCAATTTAAACCCGGCACACAAAAAGAGAATTGAGTTTCTATGAGAATATTTATATGCTCCAAGATAACAAGGCAGCAGCCCCTGAGTGGTTGTAAACTGGCAGAGATTTGTACTGGTTTAGGTTAACACCAGAATGGGTCTTTTAGAGTCAGTGGATGTTGACTGCCACGCTCACCACCGACCCTGGTGCAAACATAGCAGCACACTTAGCCTTTGCTATACACACAGAGGGATATAGCCAATTTAATTGCAGCATTTAATCAGTGCTCAATTTTCAATCAAGACCCAACAAACCAATTGCTCTGATGCCTCAAGACTGTCCTCCTGCCACCAGTTCCCTCATGGATGCAGGGTGCTTACACATTGCACGCAGCAGCTCCCGGATTGCTGAGGAAAGACAGCATTGTACGAAGGCATCCCAAGCAGGGTTAAATCCTGGCTTTTCCCAACAGCGTGGTATCCCAAGCCTGCTTGTAAAATAGTGCAGGTGTGTTTATTGTAATCATCTCTCACTAAAAAGAAACAGGTTCAGGGGGTTTAAATATAATTAGCATGAGCTACACTCCTGCCTTTAATCACTACCTTGCTGGTTAATATAATCAAGAAGGCAAACAAACAAGGATTAACTCCATTAAATTAAAAAAATATATATTCTACGGGGAAAGCCTGCAAAGGAATTTTGTTTTGGTGTTCTGCTACAGAGCATCCTTTTATTTCTGTGTTACAAGTCATTCTGAGGATAAAAGTACTTTCCTTGGAGGAGACCTCTCCTTTCTCTGCCTCCCATAAGGAAAAGCTAAAATACTACATCCTTTTTCTTTCACATTTGACATAACCCCAATGCTTTGTACTTTCATGACATCTTTCACTAGAAGACTTCCAGCACTTAACAATATTTAATGGCATGTCAAGTGAAAGATAACATTTGAGTAACACACTTGCTGCTCTGACAATACATCCAAAAGGATACATCAGATGTAAATACAGGTTTCGGGAACAAGAGCTGGTGTTCCCAAATGGTCAGGTCAGTATATTGCTGCAATTACTGCTTGTTTGGCAGCCGAGAAAATGCCTGAACCTGGAACAGAGTTTTGCCTGTTTGGCCATGGGGTATTTTGCAAATAACCTGTATCATGACATAGGAATCATTTCCCTGTGAAATAACCATGTATTTCACATGGAAAGCTCCTTTGAAAGCGCTCCTAAATACAGGAAATGCTCTTATCAGCGGAGATAGAGGCACGACGCTTTAAAGCAAGGCTTGCTGCGGTCCTGAAGTTTCACATTCACAAGGGGAAGCTCAGATAAATACACGCACATGGATACAAGCCTGTTTGGATATGTACATATTGAGTATCTCCTTACAGAGACAACAAGTAGCCAATACACTCTCCCCCCCTTTCCTACCTTCATTGTAAACCAGCCCTCAGGTTCTTCCGTAGATGGATTTAACAGAACCCCTCCAGCTCTCCCTGAGAAGGTAAAGTCATTCCTACCAGCATGTTTATTGATACAGGATGTTAAGTACCTGCCCGCCTGCCTTTTGCTTATAATAAAGACACTTTTTTGCGCAAATTCCATGGAATGCGGCGTGCCCAAGTTTAGAGGAAAATGGGAGATCGGCACAATTACAGCAAGTGGGGGCTGCCGTTGGGAGAGGTGCCTCTGAGAACCACAGCACCAACAGAATCTGAAGCATTTGCAATCATTTCTCTTTAGTTATGAATTCCTTCCTAGCCGTGCCAAAAAGCCCATGTAGAGTTAAAAGGAAAACAGGAACATACCCCAGTATTCTTCACCGGTTTGCAAATAAAACGCCTGTGCTTTCCACTAAGAAACTGCAAGGAGAAGTAAAACATGAGAAGAAAATATTCCTCCCAAAACACTGCATGCTAGAAACAATGCTGTCAATGCTGCAGGAGTCAAAACAGGTTAAAAAGATGCTCGGCAGATAGCTGCAGCTAGCTGAGGGCATGAGCCTGGAAAGTATTACTGCTTGTGACAGTGAGCCCAGTCCTGCAGCCATTTATTTGCTGTGCTCTGGTTTATTCTCCTCTGAGCTCCTTATGGTGTGTAGTTAGAGTGAAAAAGCTCAGCGACGTCCCTGCCACCCCAGTACTGCAGCTCACAGGGGTTTTAATACCCTCCATGTTCAGCACGGGATTAAGTGGGACCCTAAATAAAGCCAGGCTTAAATGTATCCCTCCACTAGGTCAAAGATGAAGTAACAACTTCAAAAATGTGCTGAGCGGCTTGAAAACTGCAGCTTTTGCAAAGGAAATGTCAATCCTCTTTCCTACTTTCATTGTTGGTGTCGGGCAGTTCCCGAAAACCTCGAATTCAATGTACCTGTGCTGAAAATAAATGCAATGTTTTCCTCCTATACTTCCAAAAGCCAAACACAGATTTTACCGCACACTAAAAATGTGCAATAAAAGCTGAAGTTACTTTTGTTTCTGGCCAATGGCGTTTTCTGATTTTTATGTTCTTAATTTTGGAACCAAAATAAAGGGAAAAAACTCCACCTTTTCCAATGGAAAAAATCAGTTTTGTTGAAAAAAATAACAATTAAAACTCACCAACCATTTCTAATAGCAAGTGGGATGAGATACAAATCTGAGCAATGCAGAAACTCAAGTCTATGCTCTGTCTCTGTCATCATTTCTCGCATTGCCTAGGGAAGGCAGAGGCTATAGGAACCCAGACAGAAAGGTGACTTTAAACACATCTGTCCAGAGACAAATTCTACCAGAGGAAATTCAGTTTCACAGCCATGGCCTTACAAGCTGCGTATATTTTGTATTGTAAATGCATATTTCCAGGGACACCTTAGACCCGTCAAGTAACAAAATATCAGTACTTTGAGAACAAGAAATATTCACACACTGCAACTTTCTGAAATGAAAAGATATTAAAAATTCAAGTAATATTCAAATTATAGGCTGATCACTTGAAATAAATTACAGCTATCGCTGTGCCATATGAATACATCATTTTCCGTGGCTGCTCTTTGAAAATGATTTCAGGTGTTTATGAGCTGCTTCTAGCAGCTCACAGAGGTGAAACTTCATTCCTGGGGCGCTTTGGAGAGGAGGCACCACCTGCGGGGCTGGGAGGGCCAGAGCTTCCTGACTCATGTCCATCCCTACGGCGCATCTCAGCACAGGGCCAGCGGCACTGCTCGGCACCGCGCACTGAGCCAGATCTCCGTCTGCTACAAATCAGTGCTGGAGGCGAGCAGCGTGCCATCCGCTCCTCCTCGGCTGCAAAGCGAGCATGCAGAAAGGGCTCAGCAGGGGGGCAGCTGCCAAACGGACCTTTTTCTGCTCATTTTAACCCAACCTGCATTTGCTGAGACACAGGTGGGGCTTTTGCAATGCACTTGCTGTTGAGCCCAGCGGTGTTTAGCAGCAGTGATTTCAACAGGAGCAGGGGCAGAGTGCAAGCATTTCAAAGCTTCTGCTGTCCTAACACCTGCATAATTCAAAGGTTTTCCAGAGAGTGGGACCAAAACCAGAAGGGACTTTCAAACAGGGGACAGGCAGAGGAATGAAAGCAGCTCCTTGGTACATTAGATCTTTCTTTCAGCAATGTTTTTCAGTCTCAAGAGCAAAGTGCTAATAGACCCATTCCTGCAGCTCCCTGGAGGATTATGCACTGCTAAAAACTAATGATTCACTGGAAGCCATGAGCTCTCCATGATGTGATCTCTATGGTGATAAAAGCACAAAAAACAGCAGCAGAGCCAGAGGTGGTTGCAACTTACTGCAGGAAGAGCAGGGTTGATTTGGAAACTGGGGGAAATCACAGGGCTATTGTCACCACTTCATGATGGTGGGGACCAAAACACCCACTGGTAAGTTTTGAAGCATCAGGATCGCTCCCCACTTCCAATCTTGTTTAACAAGCAGCTGGAATCAGGTGGAAGAATATAGCAACTAATAGTAATTTCTAGAGCTCTGGAAATTTGTGGAAACTGGGACAAAATAAGAGTCAAAGGAGAGGGTATAGTCATGCCCTTTATGTGCACACTGCTAGCAAGAACATGAGCATAAAACACTGAAACAAACTCACTTGTCTCTCAAGACCATGACAGCAAAAGCAGATGGATCCATTCTTGTTGAGGCTGAAATAAACCCACTAGGATTTTTGCCACCTATTGCCTCTTCTTAACACCCTTCTAGGAAAACGTTCCTTTTTTAAAGCTTTTGAAAGTATTCTTCTACTCTTGCTAACCTGATCAGTCACCACCTTCATCTGTGCCTCTAAGTAGAGAAAGGGAGTGAAAACAAGAAATAAAAAGCACATAAATATACAAAGGAATTAGCCAAATGTATTAATAATCCTGATTTTAAAAGCTGTATTGTGAGAAAGAAAATATAGAAAATGTGTAGGAAATATAAAATACGTATTTTGGTAGACTGTAGAAGAGGGAATCAACAAGAGCCAAGGCAAGTCCCTTTCCTATGTTTTTCTAGGTGCTTAAAATGAAAGCTTTGTAAAGCACTTATTTGGGGGTAGGTAGTTGACCCCACCTTTTTCTTCCTCCTGAAGAAAAACCCAAGAAAACATAAATATTGTTTGAGTTAACTTAAACATCTTTTTTTTCCTTTTATTCCTTAAACCAGAAAACAGTAGGGAAATAAATGTTGTGATCAAACATGACACTTCATTGTATCTGAAACAAAACGTTTCAGCTTTGGCTTGGGGTGAATTTTGCACTATTTGAAAACATAACATTTAACCAAATTTGGTTTCACAATACCTTGTTGAAATAAAAATATTTCCCTTCTAAAGATTGAGAAAAAAAAAAACAGCTTAAATTAGGGAAAAACCCACAGTTTTTGGTTAAATCTAGCATATATTCAACACCAACTCACAAGCAGTTTTTGTCAAACTGAAAAATGCATATTTGGGACACATCAGCTAAACATCTTCAGAGCTCTGTTTTGTGTCGAAGCTGCTGCTCTGGGGCCATGGTGTGCACTTTGGGTAGTTGACTATCGCCACAGTTTCAACGTTGATCTTATATCTGTCCTGCAGCTGAGAACAAGGCTGATTCATGCTAGGTGCTGTAGGAAGGCTCTGAGAAGAAGATATCTGCATTATGATGATGATGATTATTATTATTACTATTACTGTTATTATTACTGTTGTTGTTGCTATTATTATTATTGCCTGGGTGCTGCTGGTTTGGACATTCAAGTATCAAAAAAAAAAAAAAACAAACCACAGGGAACAAAAAGCATCTGCTTTTGACTTTATATCCTGGGATTAAGCTATCATTTATTTGGCATTCCCATTCCCCACCATCTCAGCAGCTCTTGCTACACTTGAAAAGTTTGACTTTGCTCTATATGATCAACAGCTAAGAACAGCAGAAAGAGATGATCATCAACACAAGATCGTAATATCTGCTTTGGCTCTTCGGTGGCTCTGAAAACGTGCAAGTATGGTTGGGGAGATGGAAAATAATATGAAACACTCACTAACAGCATGTAGAGTAGAAACTTAGAAAACCACTGTAGTCATTGACTCACAGATGGTCAAATGAACAACATGTTTCTATTCCTGTATTTAATTAAATCTTAATTATGCCACCAACAGGGTTCAAAACGGCATTATGAAACAGCTTGCATGAATACCAAAATACGATTGGCTGACGAGACTTTGAACTTGTGTAATTATCTTCCCCAAAAAGGCCGCACGTTGGGTCTATGAAGCCTCTTTGCCAAGCAGCCCATTGCACTACGGCACAAGATGAAAATATCAATTCATGCAGAATATGTTCTGTTCAAGATATGGAGCTGATAGATGGAGAGGCAGCTTTCAAATTACCAGTGCACCCAGATGAAAGATGCTGGGAGTTAGAAGAAGATTTCCCGAGCCTCCAGTGGGCTCTGGATCAGGCCCTTCTATGGAGGGCTTTGCCTCTTACCTTTCCTGGTCTGTAGATAAAATGGACCCATAATAAAATCAAGCAACTCTAATTTAATTCTTCCACCAGCTGATCACGTGAGTTAATAAAAAGCAGCTGCCCGAAATATTCCTTTGAATTGTCTTTTTTGTTGTTGTTGTTGAAAGAGGGCCCTTTATTGAAAAGAAAGATTTTGGAGGATCTTTCATTTTTCATGTGGCATCTAAAAAAAACCACCAACAACAACTTGTAAGTGTGTTTTCCCAAGAAGTTAAGCTTTTTGCAGTGCATCCCAGAGCAGGGGGCTCAGAAGGCCCCTTTTAAGGGAGCTCCATCCTCAATTCATCTCCCAGGCTCCTCTTCCACCTTTTAATGCCATTTCAAGCTCCTTTTCAACTTGCTATTCAGAGCAGAGATCACCTGCCTCTTTCCCACTTACAAGCAGCTCATGGAAGAGCTATGAATCTGGAGAGCAAAAAAGCACAGTGGCCAAGGTGTGTCCACCCTTCACTCCACAGGTTCAAGTTAAAAACACAAGAGGCATTAAGAAAACCCTTTCCATTTTCAACTTGTATGAAGGGCCTTCTACTTGAGCAACATTTTCTTTGGTGGACATGCACAACATCTCACTAAACACCCTCCGGCCTTCGTCTGGAAACACAGTTTTACTGTGCAGAAGGGGGAAAAGAAGGAAGATGAAGAGGTCACTGCACCATTGTATTTTATATTGTTTTTCCATTGAGGTACTGAGATTTCTGTCAAAAAATCAGTAGAAAAAGAGGTGACACATTTCATGATGAGGTACATGAATTGCAGAGGTGGTCAGAGCAAATAAAGCAGAGAACAAGGGTCTGTGTGGATTTACAAGATCCGGAATTTGTTGAGGATTAAATTTTCAGTGAAAATGATAATTTTGCAATGGTTTTAAATTTTACACATTTTTACCTCCTCCCACACACACACTTGGAGATAATTTTTAAAGATGAATTCAAATTTTGAATGAAAACAGACGCTTTTTTAGCAAGGTTTTTGCTAATGAAAAGAAGTCAGGGGAAGGGAACTAATTTCACTAGAAAACTTTGACCTATTCCGACCTTTTCTTTTATTGAATCACCTGCATTCAGAAAAAAACAACCAAAACCCACAACCCTTCACTGAAAATACAAAGGTTCTTCAGAAAAATGGATAATGGGGAACACACTGGATGGAAGGAATTGTCGCTGGGAACCTTTCTGTCTGTCTCAGAGGGGAGGCAGACCACAGAAGTCTCCAGACTTGTACACTGGGTGCTGGATGCGAGCAGGCATCCCCTATCAGGGTGCACCTGCCCAGGGATGGAGGCAACCCTGCCACCACCTTACTAAGCTAACAAAAGGCCTGGGAGGAGGGTGCATGGAAGCCTTTGCTCCCTTGAATTTTCCTTTTAGAAATGAAATAAATAGGACATAAACACATATTCAATAGACACCCAACAGGGCTCCTGCTTCCTACAGAAACCCACCAGATTTGCCAAGAGAGAGAGCGCCTTTTCACACCCCTTACTCACGCTATTTGATTTCAGACCTAATCTGATTACCGATTCATCTTAAAAGGAGAGCAGAGATTTTTTTCAGGCTTTCCTTTTTTTTCCCCAGTGAGGCCTCACGCTCCCTGAAATACCCAAAATCGCTGACACAGTGCGCTCCTCCAGGAATCCAGAGCCTTTCCCACTGAGTTACAAGCTGCCAAGGAGGCTATATTACAACAAAAGAAGTTTTTATGTCCTCCTGTAGGCATAATACTGGAAACTACCATGAAAAGTGCATTATCTGAACGGTATTTGTTGATGGTTAGAATCAGCTTATTTAGGAAATTTCCAGCTGATATATAAACACACCACGGAGAAGGACAGAGACAGCCACAGTGATGCAGGCAGTGTCTGAACCCTCTTGGCTCCAGTCCTGGGACTTAATATCTTAATAAGTTGTCATTATGAGTCACTGCAGCGAAGGAGCCAGGATTGCTCTTGTCACATTTGGTAAGTGAACTGAAATGCAGTCGCAGACTCTGCAGTGTCTGAAAATGGGGCTGGGCAAAATCATGGCAGGGTTACCATCGTTTGCTAGGGATCTTGCAGAGGAGCATTGGTTAAAAGACTAAGCAGGGAAAAAATGGGTAAAGTTGAAAAGATGAAAGAAAGAGGTAGGGAGTGACGAATTTCAGGCAAACTCAACACAGGTGTCTGGCCAAAGTACTCCAGCCTGCCATGAACAGGAGGTCAAAGCAATCAGACAGTCCCTTTTGGAATTAAACATCTGAATGTTTGATTAAATCAGTGAAGAGCACTAATGGCTCCCAGGAGGGAGCCTGATTTTCCACCGGATCAGTGGGATTTAGCCTGTCCCATATTTCCTCAGTTTTGCTCAAGAGAAGGCCATTAGACAAAGAAGTGCCCACAAATTCTGCCTCTTGGCACTTTCTGCACATAAAACTAACCTGTGAGATGAAATGCAAGTAGTCACACCAAAGAAGACGAGCACCAAATGTAATTATTGAGCAGCCCAGCTGATCAACCCAGAGCCTAAAAATCCGGGTGATGGATGCTTTTCTCTCTCTGTCTCTACATCACTAGCAATGCAGGTTTTACAGGCTGAGTTACTGTCTAAGCACTGCCATGCACTGCATCCACTCTCTTCTTTCCCTGAGCAGGAGAAAAGGGGAGAAAAGGAAAGATGCAAGGAGCTAGCAAATCTTCATCTCTCTGAAAGTGTTAGACTTCAATGATGAGCTAATTCTGCATTTACCAATGCAGCAAAGAAAAGTAAATCTGAAAGCAACAGATTTCTCTTGGGGAAAGGCAATGCATTTTACGTACAGGTTTTGCAAGGTAAAAGCAAACTGTCAGAGTGACTTTGTAAGCGAAGTGTCTGTGAAAGCAGCACTTTCTGAGTCATCAGCTGAGATCCTTGTGCACATATCTGCCAACTCCAGCAACAAAACCAGCTTTCGTGCTCTTGGGCGTGTTGGAGCTGCAGATTCTGGCCGGCTCTGGGAGAGAGAGCTCCATCCCCCTCTGGCTCCTGTCTTCCCGGGACACGTTATCCGAAGTCCTCCCGTGGAGCCTGATTCCTGGCACGGACGTGGGAACAGGAAGGAGCCCTGCGAGATGTTCAGGTCCCAGCCCACGTCTTGCAAAGAAACACCAAGGCTGCCCAGACAAGGGAGCGGACTTTTCCCACCCCAATTTCAGTGCTTTCATTTGAAACTTGCCATGAATTCAATTTCCTTGCCAAGATGTGGGGGTAAGAGTGGAGAGGATCTGTCATCACGGGTGCTCCCCACTACTCTTCTCACTGATTCCTTCCTCTTTATTTTTCTTGAAAGGAAAAAAAAAAAAACAAACCCAAAGCCCAAAAACCAAAAAAGCATTAAAAGAATCAGGAGTTGTTTGATAATATAACTAAAAAAAACCACATAAATATTCTCCACATCCTGATTTTCTCTGCTCTATCCCCTCTCTGCTGGCAGGGAGACCCTCCCAAATGAAAAGCAAAAGGGAACAAAGCAAAGCAATGAAAGAACTTATCCCCAGGAATATTTCTCTGGTTTTCCTTCTAAACTTAGGCAAGTTTTACGTGAGTATTTCAAAATGAAGACTTTGGTGGGGTTCCCTTCTTTTAAAGAGGTAAGAAATAAAAAAGACCAAGAAGTAAGTGTCCTTCCCCATTTAATTGTTCCCTGAACAAAATGTGGGGGATTGGAAAGAAAGTGGAAGTTTTACACTGATTTCCAAGTTAAAAACATAGATGTAACAACGTTTCATTACTTCCTCCTTGCTGTGAAGCACTGATAACTACAACCTCTAAAAAGGATGATCCTTGTTTTCGCCCGAGATGCATTTTTCAGCAAAAAATGAGTTAAAGAAAACAAATCTTATCAGTGACATGTTTTGATCCCCGCTGTCCAACAGCCTCTTTATTCTTAACCCCAGAGACTTGTATCTAGGTCAAGTGTACGACCAATCGCCCTCCTCCCACGGCACAAGATTTAGCCTATCGCTACTCCGGTTCGAAATGCATTTTGCAAAACTCTCTTTGGGTCAGTGATTAGACTGAGTTCAAGGCCAATTCATATTCCATATGAACCCCGTTGGTCCAGTCCTAGCGACAAGAGCCAGAATATCAAATATACGGCAAAACTGGCCTACTCCATGATATTTAAAACATATGGCACAACAACATACCCCACATTTCCACAGCTTCACGTGTGCGTGTTACTGATACGCCTTGCATTATAATGAAAATATTAGTACACGTTGGATTGCTGTCTCCCTCCCCCTTCCCTCCACATGGAAGGATTTCATCATATGTCTGCTCCGGTCTGATTTTGCTATTCATCTATGCTGAGTGCCTGACAGATGTTTGCTTGCAAATTTCTAAATCACATTGCACCAGCCACACTTTGCTTCTGCTGCATTCACCCCATCGCATATGGGGAGAAATGCCACCTGCCTACTCCTGCCTCCTTCCCATTAAACCCGTACAGCAGCCAGAGATGATAATATTCTATGATTCTATTATATGATTCTATACAATGCAGGGAGAAAAAACAGATATCCTATCTCATATGTCTATGTTCATGGTCTCCTGCCACACAGCACAATGAAGAAGCCAATGCAAGAGGTGCCCAAGCTGGAAAGTTCCTGCATGAAGCTGACATCTGGGGATTCGGGCAGGGAAGAAGAGTGTGGAAACATCAGAGTTTAACTCTATTCCAGCTGAAATGAGCACAGTGGCTCTTCAGCATCGACAGACTGAGCACATTTGACTTGTTGATTGACCCCAAAGTGCCACTGCAAGTGCCTGTTCTGCTGTTAGCAGGCTCAAATCACTACAAGAAAGCAGACAAAAGTAATTTCCTCCAGGGTCCCGTGCATCTCTTCAATTGCTTCTACGTACCTTTGTCAGGGCAACATCAATCTTGAAGAGCTTTTGGGTTAAAACCTCCTCCCACCCTTGTCCACAGAAGTATTTTTGTACAGAGATGACTGTATTAAAGGAACAGTCACACTCTGGGGCTTTCAAAATTGTTGTATAAGAGAGGTCAGACTGAAGATTCATCTTTTGTAATACTTGCAGTAAGCACTGCTGCGCATAGCCTTCTGCTTCCCCCCAAAGAAAACTTCATGCTTGTGAAAGCTTCCTTTGGGAAGCCCTCAACTTCCCTAAAAACAAGTCATTTGCTTTCAACCAACGATTCCTTTGTTTCGTTTGCTTTCTGAATCAGTTTGTCAGCATGTGCTGCCATCAAAAAATTAGATCTCACTGAAAAATAAACCAAACACAACCAGGGAGCAACTCCAATTACGAAACATCACTGAGGCCTGGTTGCACAACATGCCGTGAGACGCTGACGTTTCTAGCTTTTAATTTAGGCTTTGCCTCGTAAGCTAGAAGGTATGTGTCCCACCAGTCCCGCCAAAGGTTTGGAAAGGGCTATCTGTGCTTATGTACTGTTTAGGAAGCTTATGGCTCTTTATTAGCCACCCAAATCCCCCAGTTCCCAAGGTGAGGCTGATCGAATGCAACTCAGAGTCAATGGAAGTGTTTCCAATACCCAGTTTTAGTGCAACCAAGCTCTTGTCTATTCTACTTAGGTTTTTCCCCCTAATCAGGCAGAAAAAAGGGCTCTTCAGTGGAGAACATGGTTTTATGGAGGTGAGGTCTGAGTAAATGTGCACGAGTAGGTTGGTGCTTGCAAGGGACTTCACATGGGAATTAGATCACATAACTGGAATTTGTCAGAAATGTCCCTTCTGCTGAGGCCCCAGAAAACAGAGTGACTGTTTTTCCCAGTGACTAGGGAATACTGGGAAGTATTCCCCCGATTTCACTGTGGGTTTTACCTTTCCCCGGGACTTCACTCTGATTTTACATGAACGGATTCTAAAGGGACCTTACACTGGGGATCCCAGATCTTGAGTTGGGGATTCTTTTTAATCTCTCCCAAGTCCTTTCAGCAGTTAATGGATCATCTATCCTCCCTCCTGGATGTGAGATTGCTTTTGAAATTAATTGCATCTCCCGCTCTCTTCTCTACCATCTTGAAGAAAATCGTTTATCAGACCCTTCCTTTTCCATCAGTTGAGCAATCCTGGGAGCCTTCAATGGCCTCCTTATCCCTATCCCAAAATAACTACCTCCAAATGATTGTAAAACTACAGACAAGTTGCGCTAAAATCCCACCAGACACATCCATTGTCAGAGCCCATGGCAACTTCTACAGCTAGGTGCCTTCAACGCTAATTCTTTCTAAATGAAAGGTTGCTTAGTGGCATACTGAAAATTAAGCCTTTGAAGCCAGCACACGGCTCCCCGACCTATTATTGCTTTTTCAGATATACTTCACTAGAGCAAAATCCAACAGATGGTTCAGTCACGAGTGTAAAAGCAATGGTTTCAGTGTCTTCCCCACATACGAAACGTAAGCCAGCTTATACAAAAGGATCTTCCAGCTCTATTTCCTCCATGTGTTATTTTTATGTATCTTCCAGGGAAATGCAACTGGAGAATTTGAATTTAATAAGTGTGGGATATGGGGCGCTATTAAGTCTTCAAAGCACAATCAAGCAACAGTGGTGGATCAAAGGCCTACAGAAAACTTGCAAGAAATTATTGGCCCTTCAGGAGACTGAGCCACGACAAATGCCTACTGGATCCATACTTCAGCCCCCTCGGGAGGGCAGAGTTATTAAAGGTCGTTGCAAAGCCTGCTGAGAGCAACATAAAGTTTTCTGCTGACTTTGCAAGTTGTGGATCAGACTCCAAGTCACCTGATCAAGTATATAGTGGAACCAACAGTAAACTTTAGCTTTGCCAAAAGCCCAAAAGAGAAGGAAATGAAACATCACAGTAGTATTGATGCCAGAAAAAAAAAGTAAATCTCAAAGCTCAACTGATAATGAAAAAGTTGGGGGAGGCTCAGGCTGAGGACAGGTATGCTTTATAGCTCTCCTCCAACAATTAAATGCAAGTTTAAAGAGAACTGGAGCTAAAGCACACAAAAATGCAGTCCTTTGTAATCCATCACAGGTTGTGATGCTCATCTTCATGGCAAAGAGAGCTACTATGCAGTGTTATTGGTTTTAACTCTAGGATTAGATAACATAGAAGTTAGACCATATTCTTAGGCAGTAGCTGCTGCCCATGTCACCTCCTGAATCTGGGTGCTCCTGGAGAACGTTTGAGCACATGCATCAACCCCTTAATTTCAATGCGATGACTTCTATGCTTGAACTTTTTCCATTCCCACAGAGACCAAAACATGCCACCCTATGAAGACTGGTGGGGCATATATAACATGCATCCATCCCCATAATGCGCTTTATAGCTTCACCAGAAGAAACATTTCTCAAGCCCACTTCTCATCTGTGGTGCTGGATGGAGGATGTGGGCAGCTGGGACAGAAAACTTAGTCCCAGCTTCTTACAGCACTGCCAGAGCACTGCTTCCCACCATCAAATCCCAACACAGCAAGGCTGAGGACAATATTGGGCAAGTTACCCTTGCCCTGTGAAGAACACCAGGGGTGCAATGCAGCAAAGCATCAGTGTAAGTAGGGAAGGATACCCTGACTCTTGGATACAGCAGGCTTGGGAGGTTAAAGTACCTGCTACTTGACCTAAACATGCGTCTTCCTTGACACTATATATGCAAATCCACAGAGGCTTTGTTGGAATGCTCTTCCTGTGCCTTTGAGGGGTGCAGCTGTTTTCCTGATAACTTCATTTCCAGTTCTTCAGCTACTACACACATGTTCCTTTATGCCAGCTTTAGTGTCTCCACAGTATTCTGTTTACAACCAGGTCTACATCAAGACTCGTGCTATCATTCACTGAATGACAATAGGGTCTACATAGGTAAAGGCTGTTACTCTTGAGAAAAGAGCCAAATTAACTTACTACTTTTGGAATAAAAATCCAAACCAAATGATACTAATTTACAAATTTTTATGATTGCTTCATTTAAATTCAACCAATCTTAAATTCTGAGTATTTGGGGCTTTTTTACCTCATCATTTCGAACGAAACAATGAGGCTTTCCTGCTTTTTCTCCCTAGATCTCACTAGGAATGTCAAAAACCTGGTTTCCCTGGATTTGCTGAGGGTCCCACAAGTAGAACTTGGTCCAGTTGAGTCTTTAACAAAGCTGTCTTTTCTCCTCGGATTTTATTCAGGTGTCTGAGTTACACAGGTGTTGGTAAAGACAAAGAGAAAAGAAAAAGATTTATTCAGTCTAAGAAAAATAATTTCCTCTCAGCTATTCAGTGATCATTTATTTATTAAATGGAAGGACTTAAATCTTCCAGCATTGAATTAAAGACCAAAGTGAAACCAAACCAGGTGATAACCAAGTAATTTAGGCAGAGGGTACTAGCCCATTGTTGCAGCAGAACTTAAAGGGAGACACTGTCTTTGTGTGTTCACTTTTCTGGTGACCAGACAACCCAAGATGTGGCAAGGCCTATCCTGCTC
Organism: Pezoporus wallicus; assembly: GCF_028554395.1. Classification (NCBI taxonomy): domain Eukaryota; kingdom Metazoa; phylum Chordata; class Aves; order Psittaciformes; family Psittacidae; genus Pezoporus; species Pezoporus wallicus. Next base: position 284,522 of record NW_026635397.1, on the reverse strand, counting down.
ATCAGCCATGGTCTATCGGGGTGTCCAAAGCAAGGAGCAGGGGCAGTAGGCAGCTAAATACCTGGGCACAGGTAAGGAGTCAGAGTAAGGGTGCCTGGTTTTCCAAAATAAATCATATTTTCCTAGGAATGATGGTCTGTTTCACAAAACAGTTTTCCCTAAGTAACGAATTCTGGCAGGTTTTTCTTCATCTCCCTGGCCAGAAGTCACCCAGGGATTCTCCAAGGTGATACTCCTTCCCTCTTCTAGGACACTGAAAGACATAATGGCAAGACACAAAGGACCTAAATCAACTCACTTCTCGGTTGAAATCCAAGGGATCTTCACCATGTCCCACCTTCCTAGTAAGACACTAAACCACTGAAGATATTAAAGAGCGCCATGAACCTTCAAAGAGCATGAGCCACAGCTCTCCTGGGGCTACAGGTTAGTCCCATATTCTTCAAACGAAAAAGCAATGCAGGCTGGGTGCAAGGATGCTGTATTTTGTCGTACTGCTGTGGGAACATCAGTAATGCCTGAAGTCCCACAGGGAGCACAGAGATGCAAAAGGCAGGACCTTTCACCACTGGGAACCATGGTGCGTGAACCAACGATGACCTGTTGCTCAGCAGCAACCCACCCAGCCCATTGGTGTTATGGTAGTTAGATTCTAGAGGTACCCTCAACAGTTAAAACTTAGTAAAGGTTCAGGGAAATGAACTCCTGCGCCCAACAGGAGCGGTTTTCACCCTGGGATCCCAGAAGCAAGCCCTGGCACTTCATTGGAAGCAGTTCATTTTCAGGAGATAGAGAAGCTGCCAAAGCAGTGCTCAAAACCTGAAGCCAAACTTGGTGTTGTTTTGAATACATCTCCCTTGAAGTGGGTGTTGCAGTCCAAACGACTGAATAGAAGTCTGACCCTTCCCGACAGTGCCTGAATGCTGTTGGAACAGCCAGGCTGGTTTTGGATACTCCTTGACACTGATGGGAAACCCTTTTAACTAGGCTAGAAATAGGGGAGGAAAAGGCAAGGAGCACGAATTATTTCACATGCTTTGATTTTCTAGTTCATGAAACAATATTTTCATTTTCCTAGCCCAGGTTTTAAGCTACAGTTACTACTGCTGCAGCCACAATTAATATTTCACCTTCCAAAAAGAAGGGGGGGAAGAAAAATCTCTCTTCTCTGTGGATTCCCAGGGAGATATTCCGCTCTGATCTGCAATTAGTGGTGGCCTTGAGTAAATGATCTAAAATAGAAATGTTGTTTTTGGAATCATGGTAGCTACTACTTTTTACTCCTCCCACATGCCAGTTCTTCTATTTGCTTTGCTCTATGATTAAAAATAGAAGCCACAATTGCAAAGCCATTGCCTTTCGGTTTCTTCCTACAGCAGGACACACGCTATCTTTCCGATGTTATTGACATGAGAAATTACACAGAAATTTCTAATCTTGACAGCAATCAACAATCAGACCTGAAACACTGCACCCATCATTCAAGGCAGAACTGTACCTTGTCTAAATTATCCCTGTCCTACTGACAATGGAGCTTGGATGACCAGGAGACTTGAACTGGCCCTCTGATTGCTTAATGCTTGAGACCCTGATCCAAAACCTATTGAAGCCACTGAAGATCTCTCTTTTTATTTCAGAGGGTTTTCAAATCAGAAATTCAGGTCTGTATTTAGCATAGACATGATTTTGAACACCTGCCTATGTCCTACGGAAGTTATTAGGGCTCAGATGCACCTCTCTTCTCCAAGGTAGAGTCCAGTGCTGTGCAGAATCCCAGCCTCAGTTAGAAAAGCTGTGGATTATAGCGTGTCTTCACCATCTGACTTGCCATAGGATTGCTTTTGGAAGTTATGCTTTGCATTTATCATTATTACACTGTAAAGAGTTTGTCCTGACATTCTACACAGAAAATAAGGCAAGCTCTGAAAAAATGGCCCTTGCAATTCACACCTTGCTTGGTCAAAGCCTGGGTGGAACTGCTCAATTCATACAGAAGGTGGTCAAAGGGCCTGTGGGGCTTCTGCAGGGAAAAATCTCCAGGTTATTCCCTTCTCTTTGTTGTCATTCACCTGTAAAGTCTTTCCTAGAAAGGTCCATGTTTTCAACCTCCAGCCCAAAGCTGAGGAAACCAGATGGATCCATCAAACCAAGGAGAGAGCTGCCACCTTGCTCCACACAGGGCAGGCATCAGCACACCCAGCTGCTCCAGCAATGCCTTTGCAAATCAAAAGCATGCCTTGACCTTGACTTCATTTATTGGTAGGATTAGCAAGCAATAGGACTTGCTGTCCCCGGGTCAGCCTCTCCTTCACTTATGTCTGCTGCTCTGAGGGTTTATAACCAAGGAAGCAGAAAGGAAGAGCGGGCACATCAGCTGGTAACAGTTCAGAAACAGATGTACATTCCTGCACAGAACTCCAGCGTTAGCATATCCAATTACTTTGAAACCGTGCTCCACTCCAACTGTCTTATCCCTAAAGCCTCACTCTCCTTACCTCCTGCCTCTTATCTGCGTTGCTCACTCACTGCTCCTTTGCTTTTGATTATAAACTTGTCACTGCAGGGTGAATGCTTTGGGGAACATCCGCCTGCCGCGTCTGGCTGCTGCCGCAGCGCAATGCAAGGAATAAGGAAACAAAGCCCACAAAGCAGAACTGCAAGGCAAAATGTGACTGCCTTTGCAAAGACAGCATGTGGAAGTGGATATTCAGTGGTGGCCACAAAAGCACTGAGGAATTATCACCTAAATCACACTGAATGCAAGGGAGGAAGGGAGGATATAATCAGCTTAATTAAACCTGGCTATACTAGAGGCTATTCACTGCTGGGTGTTACTTGCACTTGGGACATTTATGAAAGAGCAAATGATGATTTTCTCTATAGCAGTAGGTAGAGAGAAGGAGGAAAGCAGTAAGGTCAACAGTACCTTTCTTCTTTCAGCGTGCTCCTGACAACCCCCCTTGACAGAGCATGTTGAAATGCTATCACCTTTACTGACAGGGCACTCAACCCTTCCCCAATTCCTACTGTGGGCAGATGAAAGGAGTGGCAAGAGGCAGAAATCCAAACATTCTCCTCCACAGTGCAGAGGGGCTGAAAGGTGATTTTCTGCCCAAGCTGTGCCAGGGGACAAATGAACAACAGGCTCCCTATGGACAATAAGCACTACCTCCAAAAGCCAGGTCTGTGCTCGTTGTTCCCTGCTAACAAGGGATTTTAGCAGCCTGGTAATGGTGGTGGAAAAGCAGTAGCAGCATCACAGTGGATGTCACATTTAAACAGGGCATTAAAACTTTCACCAGAATGATTTTTCTTATTGCAGTTTATGATTTCATAACCTCTTTCCCACCTTGCTGTGGAAGGATGCACCCACCCCATCCTTTGCCAACGGTACCTTCATACCTCCTGCCTCCCCCACAAACCTCTCAAGGCTCCCTTTTCCTTCAGGAAAGACAGATCACATTTCACCCGGGGCTGCACACACGTAGACCATGCCTTTGGTCTGCTCCAAGGGAAGATATTTGCAGTATTGTCAACACTGTACTCAGCTCTGGCACTAGGTACTGCTAGGGGACTCGGTGGCTGTAAAGAATACACACATACACAGCAGCTCTGGAGCTGATGTTTGCTGGAGTTGGGTTTACAGAGTTCATAATTATGACACAGCCAAGTTTCATTGTAAATTCTCCCAGTGAAGCCTGTCTGATACTGAAAAGCTGTGCACATTCAGAGGTTACACACAGCAACAGTCCCCATAGGGAGAAACCTTGCCTTGCTTTTTTGTGCAAACACTCAGTCTCGTTCACAGAAGCCAGGCAGGGGGCCAGGGCTGTTCATTTAGTTAATACCACTAAGGTGTGTAGAGGAGTGAGGGGCTGCTCTGCCATGGAAGCCTGCTCCTACTCTGCAACGTGCACCCCAGAATGACATGGCCAAAAGCACCCAGAGCTAAGTGAGTGCACCACTAAGTGACCACATCCTCCGTGGCTCCAGCGTGATGCTAAGCTGCACCCATCCGTGGTTGCACTTGTATGGGATAGGCACAGTGGTTATCACAAAGGTAAAATGCCAATGTCAGGTTAGAACTGGGTGTTTTGGGATGCAGCCACGCACTCTGCCACCAAAAACCCTCTGCCTCAAACCCTGGAAGAACTAAGTCCCACCCCATGGACACACCTCACTGCCTGGGAAATCAAGCCCTGCATTTAGTGGTCATGTTAGGGCAAAAGGAAGAGGCATAATAAGCATTATTAGCATGCACATCAGCAAGGCAGGGGGATATGAGGCAGCACTGAGAAGCTCTGCTTCTCTTGCAAGCTCAGGTCTCCTCCTTTGCTCCTGGTGCTCTCAAACAGCCCAAAACACTGCCCTGCTCCCTCCCCAAGCAGCTTTTTGCAGACATAGATAGCAACTTTGGCAGCATATTCCTGGTGCTCATCCCCACGACGCAACTGCCCTCCCTTATTGCACACATCCTTGCGAATCCACATCAGCTTACCCCCATAAACACGAAAAAGCCAGTGCCATTCAGAAGGATCCTGTTTGCTGGGGAAACAGCACTCTTTACAGCTGGAAAGCAGAGATGCCCCTTTGGTCTTTGGTGATGGCTCCCTTTACTACTCGGAAATGACCTCATGCACTAAGAGGAGGCTTCCAAGTACCTCAAATACAAATCAAATATCCCTGAAGAGGGGTGTTCAGTTCTCCGAGCCACAGCTCCACATCAGCACCACTAAGGACAGCAGTTTATTTCACCTAGAGGACAGGCGAGGGCCTGTTACTCAGGTTTCTCCAGTATAAACCACCATAACCCAGCCAAGGATGGCATCTGCTTCAGGCCCATAGGGCTGGTAGATGCCATCCCACACCCCTGTACTCATGGACCTCCAGGTTGCAGATGCAAAGTAGTCTCCAACCCTTGGTCCCAGCTGCCAGCCCCAATCCCTTCTGGAAGCCAGGCTTTGGGGTAGGAGAGGCACCCGTTCAGAGTTGCCAGGGTCTTAAATTGGATTAAAAGTCTATTTGCAGAACTGCCTCGCTTTCCGACTTCTGTGCTGCACCTGAAAACCTTTCCTTTTGAAAGCAAACACAGGCTCTCCCCAGGGGCTGCCTGGGGAAGTCTTTCCACTATAAACATTACCTACCAGGAGTGGAGTCAGCCCCAGGCGAGCCAAGAATTCCTTCTCCTACCAAGGAACACTTTCCAATCAAACCAGACATTATTTTTTCCATTAATGAGTGTTGATACCTACTGGAAAACTTTGCAAAGAAATCCACTCCAAACGAATGCTTCGGATACAACATCTACATTTTACGAGTTTGCTTTTGCCTTATTTTTATTATTATTGTTTTATTTCATTTTCCTGCTCCCTATTGAAAACATGATCTTTGCCGCTCAGGAATGCATCTGTTCCTGCAATTTGGGCTCTAACTGAAATCAGAGGTCCAAAACCGATTTTGCTTTGTCTTAGCTCCACGGAAGCAAGCAGAGTTTCCCCGCATTTTCCCTTGGTGTGATGGAGAGGAAAAAGCGATCTGCTGTCTTCTGTTTGATGCATCAGAAATCCTGGAGCTGCTACCACGAGTTTTATGTGCTGGGATACCATGATTTCAACAGCAAGATATTCCGGAGGAAAGAACATCCTCCTGCCTATCTACCTCTACTCTTGCTTCCCCAAAATGTACTACGTAGTGTTTGACAGGAGGTGAAAAAAAGCAGGGAGAAAAACAGGCTGTATAGCCATGGTGTACTCTCCATCAGGTTCACTGCCAGCTATTAGCTGCTTTCCCAATGACCTGTATTTGGGGCTCCATGGGGTTAGTCCAGGGGGGTCTTTCCGTGCTCCCCCACAAGTAAGGGAGCTCAAAGCTCCACCCTTCCCACAGCTCATTGTGCCCCAGGGGACTTCTGCCACACTGAGGTCACCCCATGGGTCCCCATCTCTGCAGGGGACCTGGGGTGAGACCTTCTTGAGAAGCAGGGTGCAAGACCCACCCCCCCTCACAGCACCAAGGGTGCAAAATATAGGGCATCCTCTCGGGCATGATGGGGTTTCATAAGCCCTGCACACCCTGATTTGGGCAAGGTACCAGGGCAGCCTGGCTACAGAGATGGAGCCCATGGGCAGAGACGCAGCCTGTAAGTGCTCAGCACCCCAAAACACGCCCTGGCAGAGCCTTCACCCTAAAGGGCTGCCCCAAATCCAGCACCTATGGGGGGAGGGGGGGGGTGGTCTCCGGTTATCTTTTATTCGAGGTGCATTCCCAAGATTTAAGTGTAACATAAAACTGTGAAAGTTTAGCAGGGGAAAAAGCTTTCCTCCCACTGACCTGGCCGGCCAATCAGAAGGGAGCCCTGCACCTCCCTCACTTCTGACAACTATTTAGCAACTGAGCTCAGCTAAAGTTTCCAAAAAGTTGGAATAACTTCCTCTCTCTCCAAGACCTCAAGTTTTTTTGCACAACCCTGGTCCTTGAAATAAGAACCCTTCAAGCAACCTGGAAAACGTTTGGTCAGCACAAAAAAAAAAAAAAAGCAAAACCAAAAAAGCCCTCCTGTTTTTCCAAAGGATCTGTCTCAGGAATTTAAAGCACATTTAAGACACACACACACACACACACACACACACATAACATAAAGGAGGGGGGGAAAGGCTCTTCCCCTCCCCTTCTTGCAGGAAGCATGGAAGAAAGCTCCAGTTCTCCTGTTTCCCCTGTGGATAGCTTGGGGACCAGTGAAGAGGAGCTGGAAAGACAGCCAAAGAGATTTGGCAGGAAGAGAAGATACAGTAAGAAGTCCAGCGAAGATGGCAGCCCTAACCCAGGGAAGAGGGGGAAAAAGTCCAGCCCCAGCTCCCAGTCTTATGAGGAACTGCAGAGCCAGAGGATCCTGGCTAATGTCAGAGAGAGGCAGAGGACTCAGTCGCTCAATGAAGCTTTTGCCGCCTTGAGGAAAATCATCCCCACTTTGCCCTCTGACAAACTCAGTAAAATCCAGACCCTCAAGCTGGCAGCACGGTATATAGACTTCCTCTACCAGGTGCTACAGAGCGACGAGATGGACAGTAAGATGACGAGCTGTAGTTACGTGGCTCACGAGAGGCTGAGTTATGCCTTCTCCGTATGGAGGATGGAAGGAGCGTGGTCCATGTCGGCCTCCCACTAGCCACCGCCTGGGTCAGGCAAGCCCAGCTGCCGAAAGGGTAGGTACTGATTTCTCTTCTCCTGAATGATGCTCCGCGTTCATCATGGGATGGGGTTGCCCGTGGCTCCCTGAGCAGCCCGGCTTTACTGCAGGGATTGGTGGAGAAGTGGCACAACTTGGTAGGGAGTGGGGATGCTGCTGGGCAAGGGATTGGGGGCCACAGACCTGGAGGTGAGATAGACTGTGCTTGGCTCCCTTTTGCTCCCCTGTGCCTGCAAGAATTCAAACTACAAGGAACTTCCATTCATGCAAAAATGAGATATACCCCATTTAAAAAAAGAAATAAGAATAGAAATCTGCATGATTCTACTCTGCAGGAATGGGGGACCAGAGAGAGAGCTAGATGATGAGGAATTGGGGGGGGGGGGCTGGGGGTGTTAAGTGCTGCTGCATGAGATTTGCCAGAAAGCGCTGCTTCGGGGAAGGGTTTTAAGAGAGGAAAAGGCAATCAGTACAACAGGCTGACAGCGGGATCTGAAACAGCTGCCACCCCAGCCCCAAAAACCCCAGTGCCAAGGCAGCAGTCCTGGGGCAGCCGCATCCTCTCCCTGCTGGGGGGTCTGCAGAACGTAAGTGGGGTTCAGTGACAAGTTCAGCCCAGGTTGTGTTTCTTCTAAAAGAAACAGGCAGCAGATGTCGGCTGCAAGCCCAGGCTGTGCCCCTTCCCCCCCCTACACACACAGTAAAAAGCAAACAAAGATAGAAGAAACTTAGCCAAATTTTCCTATTTCTTCAGTTTCCCTTCCCCAAAGTACCAGTAAAGCAAAGGCTGCTGTTAGAGATAGTGTCTTATTTACTCTTAACACTGAACTCTTCCTCATAGTTCTCCGTTAGCAGAAAACTACTTCCTCTTAAGTTGCCTTTGTAATGTTTGGGGAGGGTGGAATAAACAGCAAGAAAGGCAAAGAAAAGACCTTTAATAACACCCTCATCTCAAGCCAATTAAGCTGAGCAGCTCTGTGTTGTGTCAGACAGAGTTTGCATGCGGCTGGTCACTCTGGGGCTTGCTACATAAAGCAGAGTCCATGAATCCATTTCACGAAGCTCCAAGAGAGAAATTTGCAGCCCTCCCATCAAGCCGCGCGTGATGTAAAGTGAATTAATTTCATCATGCAGAGAATCAGCTACTTAAAGGTGAAAATCGAGTTCATCCCAGCCCATTGGCCGGGCTCTTTTAAAGGCGCAAATCCATCTTTGTTTTAGCAGCAATAAACGGCCCATTTAAGTTAAAACCCAACCGTGGGGCAACTGCAGCACCTTGTTTGAAAATAGCCAGAGAGTTTTCAACTGGGACTTACTAATGGTGTAACACAGAAACTTAAAATCCTATTAGAAACCACTTCCAAGTAAACGTTTCACTCGCATCCTTAAACAGTTTGGACTTCAGTGCTGTAATTAAGGTGTCCACACACTGTTCTATGGAAGAAGTAACACCCCGAACGTTAGGCTGTTCACAAATCAGTTACTCTGCCCGTTTCACAAGCTGCCTGTTGTTTAACATTGTTTAATAGGTGATGCTGCTGGTGTGTGTTTTATGGACGTTACATTATGCTGCTACTTTTTGCATGCTGTGCCTTCATTTCAACCGCAAAAGGCCGAAGTCGAGCTGCTCTTTCAAAGGATCATCCCTCCGTTTATAAAACAGGGTGCTTTTTCCCATGCTAATCTGGCTAGAAAAGCTGCAGCAAATAGATTAGAAGCCCCCACCACACAGGCCAAAACCCAGGCTTCTTGTCAAAAACAGATGTAAAATGTCCCAAACACATATTTCTTCAGCAGTTTAGATTGGCTGAATAGTAAAGTGCTGGGGTGGAACAAAGCATTTATTCTGTTGTTTCCCCAAATGATGTGCTTGCCATTAGCCAGTGATGGTTTTAAAACTGTTCTCAAATCTGCAGCCATTCTCTATCACAGTGCTTTATAGCAGCAAAATCTGCTTTATTATTTAAACCATACTTAAAAATCACTGACAAATGAATTACTTATTAGCACCACTCTGATGAGGTAGATTTTAGGTGTCGATGCTCAGGTTGCCCCTGTCCAAAAGCAATTGCAAGCAACATTTTGCACAGCATGGAAAACCATGATGTCGAGTCAAATCCCGACGTGTTTTTCACTTCACTTTTTCACCAATTCAGCGTGAACCGGTATTCAGCCTCCTTGCCATAACCTGACATCGAGCCCTGTGGCTAGAGGTGGCTCTTTGCTTTGTGTTTGAGTGTCTTAGAGAAGAAACTTGCCCCTGCACTTCTCCTTTCTTGTGCCTGCGTGTGCATGCACACGCGTGCGGTTGAACTGTTGAAAACGCTGTTGACAAACGGCCTGGTGTGGTGCGGTGTCAAATTCTATCGTTTATGGCAACAAAAATCACATCTGCCAGCAAAGAAAAACTAAAGATACATCAAGATCCTCAAGAAACCCTTTAAAAGGGGCAAATATAGCTGCATGGCACAACACGGACTTACAGATGGGTCTGTTCCGGCCAGAGGAGTTTTTATGCATAGTGGGAGCTGCCTGTATAATCTTGGTGATTAATATATATATATAATATATATATATATATAATCTCTTAAGAAATAACCATTTGAATTTGGGATCAGCTCCTGCCTTTCCTAGGAAGTAGCCAGCACTGCAAAGATTGGGTGAGCAAAAAGAGGTGAACACCGTTCAGACTGGATCGCTGCAGCCGCCCTCCCTTTCTGGGGAGAGATAAAGCAGGAAAGTTTTTCTCCTTGCAGGAACAGTCATAACCCTTCACCTGCAACAAAATCAGAGCAGGTTTTGGTCTAAAAATCAGAGCCTTGGGAATTGGTGAAATGCCACCTGGCTTCTCCAAATGCCAGCAGGTCACTGCTGTTCGTTCCTCTGGCCATGAGAGGTTTTCCTGTTCTGGTCCATGCAATTACAGACAACTTACTCCAGTAGTTTCAAGACGAACAAGCAGAGCTTTGTACTTCAATGAGTTCAATAGGGTGTTTCAGCTGGGTACAAGCTGAGCCTTCCTCCCCAAAATCTTCATATCCTCATCACCAGCACCTGTGCCCCTTCCCTTTGCAGCCACCTTTCTCTTTTTCCTTCAAAACACTCAAGATACTCGTGATTTTGGGATTTCACAGTCTAGAGTAAAGAAAGTATTGCCTGTTTTTCTATTTAGTAGGAAAAATCCTGTCCAACAGCGATGCCAGAACTGAAGTGTAAAAGACAATACAGCCCTAAACCCCGTGCTAGTAAAACCAGCCTGCCAGCAACCCACTTCCCACTCTCTGCAATATAGCTTGGGATGAGTTCTTTGCCTCCCTTGGGCTGGCAGTGGCACTAATAACACCTTTCTGATCTTTTTTTTTGTGCTGGGGAAGCCTCATACAACGTGTACATTTGATACACAGCCCTTTACCATTGCCTTTCCAGGGCTGTCTCCAGTATAAAACACTATCATCTTATTTCACTTTGTCCTTCAAGCAGCAGACGTTATCTTTGCTGGCCCTGAGAACAACCTAATTCTATGGTATATGAAAGCAGTGCAGTTAACTGAGGGTGTTATGACACTGAAACTAAGCCCTTTTTGTCCCCAAAGCCCTATTTTTTTCATACGCATCCTTAGAAAAATGTAAATATGTTTCCTTGACAGGAAGGATTGTAAAGTTTGGTATTTACATTAATAGGCTTGTAGCAGAGGTGGTGGTGGGGGTAATCTTAGTGCATTTAAAAGCACAGGAAAAATGCGGTTTTGGATCTTCTGTTTACTTTTGTGTCTTTTCTTGGGAAAGAATAAATCTGTTCCACAGCAGACACCAAATATATTGCAGTCAGCCAGAAAACACTCGGGCTCGGGGACCTTTGAAAGAGAGGGTGTAAGGAAAATGCGCCGGAGAAAGAGACATGCAAAAGACAAATCTGCCATGAGTTAGATGAATAGAAACTAATTACCGATTATAAAGAGTTAAAGATACACATGGTGGAGAGAAAACGTGGGATCAGAACCGAAGGACCGCTTGGAAGAGAGGCAAAAGCATGTTACTACTTAATCTGCCAGCGTCAGGCTTGCGGTAAAAGCACTATCGGGAGAGATGTGCGTTGAAGGGTCATTAGGGGAACAATCAGGGCATACATTTCAGCTAAGTACACCTAATTTGTCTCCAAATTAGTCATCCTCACACCAGTCATCTGAGCAGAGCAGCTCTAATTTTAAGAGCGCACAAAGCATCCTCTAAAAGGGGAAGACTGCAGTGCTTCTCCTTCACAACCTCCCTTCACATTCCTTCCTTCGGTGCTTTTTGAGACATATTTCATGGAGTTATATGTAGCAGTGATAAATGAGCCTTGGAGATCACAGCAGCCTCTTACAGAGCTGGGACAGATCCTGTAACCACTGCTGAAATCTCTTTTGGGGACATTTCTTGTCACTCTTTCCCCCCAGCAATATAATTATTTTTATAGCTGTAGCTCTGAGAATCATTTCCATGTGGTTCAACATGACTTTGAAATCTCCAAGCCTGAATTTATGTCTCACTGTAGAGCCATAGGAACAGTTTGATGAGGCCACGAACATGTAAGGGAATGCCACCACAACCCAGAGCGCAGAGCGAGCTTGACATGGAATTACAGGTGACAGTTGGGGAAAGCACATGATTTTTGGTAGTTTCTCCCCCGTTCCCAGGCTTCACAGATTAGGAAAGGGGAAAAAATAGCTGGTAAAATACAGTGCTGTGCCATGAAACACCTTCTGATCCAGATCCTCCGCTGGCCCTAAGGAATCTTGCTGCTCCTTGCTAGCTGACGATCCCATCAGACCTCTCAGTGGCTTGCTATAAGTGACTTTGAGCGAGCTACACACCATCGTTTCTGATTTGCTTCTAAGGCAAATTTGGAAGAGAGAAAAACCAAGGAGCCCTCCAGCTGGATACAAACAGCCTCGTGCTAATTAATAATTAGTTCTATTTATTTAGTGCTAATTAATAATTAAGAATGAAAACAGTAGGAATATTTGCCAGGCAAAAATAGAAACAAAGCTCTGGGCACCCCAGCACTTTATTAGATTTGTAGCTGTAGATGACCACTCAGCAACAACAACTAACCATACACAAACAACAAATTAACTCAGCCAGCCAATAAATCAAAGTAAGGCAGCCCCTTCCCTCATACCCGTCTCTTTAACCGCTTCCACACCAGACCTGGATGAAGGCAGCCAGTCCACGCAGCCCATTCTGGGGCCCAGCAACTGTCCCATCAGGGCTAGCTTTAGCAATGCCATTGTCCTTCTCTCAGGAAGGGGAGCCAGTTAAGCAGCCATGAGGGTCTTCTCCAGCAAGCATCCCCTCAGCTGGGCTTTCTGTTAGGCTCTGCTCAACTTCTACATGCACGTCGATAGCTATGCAGGGTGCAGGGTGGGGATTTGGGCTCTGGGTAGCTCTTTGGGATTTACTTCTGTATTAAGGCAGGGCTTTCTTTGGAGGGGTGCATGTGTGACTGGTAAAAGAGAGGATCTCCCTTTAAATGTTTTCCACTGTTCATCACCATTACAGTGCAAGGCTTTCAGTGTTTAGCAGCAAGGAGGGTTTTCCCTTGGGACGGGTCAAAAAGAGGAAGAATCAGCATATCTCCTCTGAAAACGAGCCGATACGTTGCAGGAACATGGAGACAGGAAGGCTTTGCTGGAGAAAGGTGCAAACAGGACAGCAGAAGCTTTTGGTAACACTCTCAAAGTGCTAAATAAGCAACAATTAAACGCTACTGCTAACAGAGGGTTTCAAAGATGCCGTTAGTTCCCTGATCTCTCCAGCCAGTCCTCACGGAGGTCTGCGCCCTTTGGATGGAAGAGGCGTTTTGGTCTAATTCTCTGAACTGAGCCCAGGAAAGAGCCAGCAGCGGGCGTTTGTCAGCCTAGGATGGCGTCTCCCTGGGAAGGCGACAGCCAGGCACCCCCAGACCTCTCTCAGGGGCTTTGTTTGTGAGCTTTCACATGATTCCCAACTCTATTTTGGCTTCTGCATTGTGGCAAAGGATGGAAGCTCAGCAGATGCAGTCCACACAACTTGCAGAAGCAATCAGGCATCAAAAAGATAATAACCCTCATGCCCTGCATCGTATGGTGAAGCTGCAAGTGAGCTGTAGTCTCTCTTACTCCCATCTTCTCCCCATCATTTGCTTGGAAAACAGAAAAAGGGGGGCTGGGAGGAAGAGACAGATGTCTACTGGTTCAGCTTGATATATATTTACTGGAAGAGGTCCAGTAAACCTGTACTAGCTTTAATTGAATTCCTAATAAGATAGTTTTGCCTTTCTCAACCGCTGCCCCCCCAAAAAAAACTTTACCATTTCCTTAAGAGATATTAGACCTGCCAAATGCATGCTTTAAAATGTATGAATTAGGTTTCAGCTGAATTTAGCCACCAAAAATCCTCATGCCGTGATTTATCTGATTACACCTTCAGTTTAAACTGCTCGGGCCTCCTTTAAAAACCATATGTTTGTGCTTCAATGTAAATAAACCTAATTGCTCAGCTAAGAGAGATGTGGGGGGATCATGGCTGCACTGAGGCTTTTGCTAAGAAATCAGGTGATCCAGCTTGGAATATTCGGCAGAGTTGGGATGGTGCCAGGGAGAGGTTTTCGGGCAGAAAGCTGCATTTTGCATGGCTGGGGTGCTTGGGTTTCCCAACACCAACCTCCTGAATAGAATTAATCTGCCAGCGGGACCTCACAAGCCACAAACACACACATTTAAGAAGTGACCCTCACAGCACATTTTGTGCGCGCCATGATGAAATCTCACTGTGGAATATGGCTTGATAGGAGAAATTCCCCGCCCCAGGAAGCTCAGAAAATCATGGGGTTGTTAAAGAAATATAACAAAAAGTAAGGCAAAAGGACATATGCTTGAAGATCTTAAAGGTCTTTTCCAGCCTAATTCATTTTATGCTTGTCAGTGTACAATTTACCATTGGTAACTAAAAAACTGCCCTGTTAAAACAAAAGGACTTTAATCCCTCTGCAGAAAGCTTGACTGGAGAGCACTGCAGCACCCTGATACCCCCTATGCCATCACCCCATAAATGCTGTCAGGAGCATGCTTGCCCTGCAGCACAAAAAACCCACCCTGAATACGCTCAAGACAAAGAAGCAATGAAATGGAGCTTCGTTGTTGAAAGGAAACACCAGTTCCTTGCTGGTCCTGTACATTTCACCCACTGCTCTCTTTTCACCATTCAAATAGCCCCATCCCACTGCAGCTTCTGTGTGCCTCTGCTGGGGGCAACGTAATATATAGTGTTATATATACTATATAACTATGTAACTGTGTATATATATATATAACACTATATATATTATATATATAGTGCTGCCCATTGAACAGAAAGCTGTAAGCTCCCTTCTGGGTGTTCAGAGCAAAGACTCCATGGGAAAGCCACCCTGCAGGCTGAGTTGTACTTGTAGCATGGCTCCAGGAGGAACCCCAGTATCTGTGAGTGCTTGGCAATGCCACCCACCCCAAGCACAGGGGCAGAGTGAGGTGTCACCCTCCCCAGGACCATGTTGGTGGATGTGAGCAATACACACTCATAGCATCACCCCCAGGAGAAAAGCATCTGGGGCACCATCAAGTGGTTAAATCAAATGAGTTAGGATGGGAAAAATGGCTCTGGGGTGCCCAGCACCACCTCCATGCTACACACACCACCTGGCATCCCATAGGCATCTTTAGCCAATTCTTGTGAGCTTAAGCCTTTCTTTCCCCAAATGCACAAGGCTGTGGCACACCAGACATCAGCGGATGCCACAGCATGGGGTAGGTAGCAGGAATTGAGCCTATGCAAGAGCATCCATGTGGAACCATGAAGATTTTGGTTATGGCAGTGACTCTAGGAGTGCCAGGGAATCACCACCATGGAAACTTCCCAGTGAAATACCAGGGCATAAAACTACACTATAAAAGATGGCCAGATGGGATAATATTGTCTTAAAAATATAAAACTATGTGCACAAAATTAATGCGTATTTTTACACATTAGATGATTATTCTGCATCTGTAAAAGACATTTATTACATTGTCTGATGAGCTCAGGAAACTTACAGTGTCACCGAGTCCTTTTCGCTGCCTGTAATTGCAAGCACAATCCTTCAGGCATGACCCTGCAAAGATCTCTTTCCACTTAGTGGGGTTTTATGTGCGGGACAAGGAGATATTTTGCAAGATATTTTTCATCCTTTGCCATGAGAAGAGCTGTTGAATAGATTCCTGTTGTTACCAGCACTAAATAATCTCTTTTATACTTGGTCTCTGACACATTTGTTGTTGGAGTGGAGCTGGAGCATGACTGAGCTTCAGCTTTCTCACCACCTTCCCCATAGAGAAGTGGTGAATTTGCACTTAGGTTTCAGTGCAGGGAGGTGGTTTGGAGCACTGAGTTTTGAACTGTTCAAGGCACAGTCTGTGCCTTAAAAAGCAAGGGGGATCAGAACATCCCTTTCCAATGATCCCTTGGAAGCTTTGAAGCTGCAATCCATATTTCTTGGGATAAGTCAATGCGTGCAAAGGAGTAACTCAACACCGGTTTATAGGTTCTTGCCAGGGAAATTAGTGGTAGAGAGAACACAAAAAGGCTCCATCACCCCCAGAAAAGTACCTACAGGTACCCTAGGGCCAATGCAATGTGCTCAGAGTGCTGGGGATATAGGGTAGGATTTTCAAGCTGTGAATCAGGAGTTCAAAACACTGATTTTCAATGGGACTGAGTTGACCTGAGGATTTTACTCATAAGCACTGTTATTTTGTAAACCTGGCAACATTTCCCCTCTCAATGGGTTGCAAAAGGTGGTTTAAAGTGGTTGAGTAGCCTAAGGGAAATGGACATGGCTTTGGAAGTTGTAGCTGTTTCCTAGTTCTGAATTATGTCAGAATAAGAGGCTTTAAAAGCAAGAGGGCTCAAATGCATTTCCCTTTTCTGATATTGGTTTCTTGACATCGTATCATTACTGGCTCATTTTCTGCTGCAATTAGAAAGGTTTCCATGTGCACCACAGCACCTAAGGAGGTACACGTACAAGTCCCAAGTACATTTATTAGAAATGCCTACTCATCCCTGCTCCTACAGAAAATAAACCTCCCGTTTAGAGCATGTTCAGCACTATTTCTTAGTGCCATAATTCCACCAGCCATGCAAATCAGTTGCAATGTCTTTGCCCCCCAGTGCTATTGTTTCTTAATCTTCCATTTAAATGCTACTACACAGGTAGCTACATCCATCTTACAGAGCTCTAGCAACATTTTGCACTATTTTAAAACACAAAACTTCTATCTAGATAGGAATTCCATAGGCTGCCACCTTGAATTACTCATTCACTGCATTGTTCAGGCTGCCTTTCAGCTCTGTTTCAGGCACATCCTTAAAATGAGCCCAATATGTTCCAAAACAAGGGGCTTTTGTGTCATTTCTGCCATGTCACACCAGTAGACCCAGCCTGACAAAGAAATCTGGAGTACCCCAAGGGGAGAAAATCTCAATTATAACACAAATATGCAGTTTGTCAATGCAAGCTACAACACCCTATGTCAGGCTCCCCAGTACAAACCCACCTTGACACTGCATCTTAGAGATCATCCAAACCCATCTTAACACTGCATCTTAAAGAGATCATCCAAACCACTCTCTCCCTGTGCAAAGGGTTCTTGCCCATGCTGCTGGCATCACTGATTTGTCCCTTTGGGGCTGGCAGGAGCCCCTAGTGAAGGCAAGCTATGGGGACCACACAGCAGTGCAGTGCTGGCACAAGGTTGGAACTAGATGATCTTTGAGGTCCCTGCCAACCAAAACTGTTCTGTCATTCATTCTGGGGATGTGGTGGTGTCAGTCACCCCCTGGACCTAGGCATGGTCCTTTCTAATGGGACAAGGCCAGCACAGCCCAAATGCGCTTTGGGACAACACTGCCATGGTGGATGCAAAGAGCGAGAGAGGAGGAGAGGAAAACTTCCAGGATCTCTTGCAGGAAGCTCAGGTTGGGATTCAACATCTAAAGCTTTGCAGGAGATTTGGTTACTGGGATTATGTGGGGAAATGGATGTTGCTGCATTGTGCTTTATAGATGGCAACCACAACTGGTGAGGCAGCTGTGGAACAGTCAGGGAACTGACTCAGGAAAGTTGTTGGCCCACTTGTACAACATGCATCTTGGGGGGCTTTGGTCCCCAGACAAGCTCACTGCTTCCAGCTGGTTCCCTTCTTGCAGGTATGGATGTGAGCTGGCCGTAGAATGGGGGTGCCCACCCCAGGAAAGGCAAACCAGCCCTGAACACAGCCCTTGGCAGACACTGCAGGGACCCCAGCCATTAAAACCCTGGTCATTCCCCCCTACTCCAGCAGGACAGGAGCCCTCAAATCTGGGCTCTCCACTTCCCTAACTGCGACCATCGCAGCAACACACAGGGATGCAGCACCATCCAGCTTTAACCCAGCAGGAGGCATCAGATGGGGCCGAGAGGCAGATGAGGCTATTCTTCCCATTTTCATTTTCTTAGGAAACTATGAAAGAAAAGGAAAAAGAAACAACAAAACCCCAGCATTTGGCAGCAGACAGAGGGTGGGGATCACTGCCAAGGCCTGGACAGCTGTACCTTCTTCACTAGCAAGTTGTGTGATCAGCAAGGGCCGTGCTGAAAGCCAAGAGGAGTTACCATAGCTGCCACATTGCATTTGGCTGATCCTCCCTCTGGGAGACACCTTAAAGAAACAAACCCACCCTAACAGCTACGCCAGCACTCGCACTCCACTGTGCATCAGAGGAAAACTATGGGTGACCTCTCAGGGTTTGTGTTCCCCCCCCCCCCCCCTTCCCTATCTTCAGATCCAAGCTAAGGGAACAGGGGAGAAGGAGAGTAGTTCCTACAAATGTTTTCTCATTTTCTGCAGCCTCGTGTTCCCAGCAGTGCTCCTGTGGCTGGACCTTCCCAGCGGCTTGGAATAACCCAGGAAATGATGCAAAAGCCCTGGTGGGTCCCATCCACACTGAGTTCTGCAGCCAGGAAAACCCACTCCATCCCATGTCCTTGCACTGCAAATCTAGAAGCTTTTTGCCTGGTGGGATCTTAAAACAGAAGGGAAGGGTTTTATCAGGAGGAAGGAGAGAGTTGTGATGTACAGAGAAGCTTTAAGGAGCACTGATAGGCCATGCCTGGCTCACAGCAGATACACACCAAGAGCATTGCTGTAAGCAATAGCTGAGGGAAGCCTCCCTTCTGCTCCCAGCAGAACAGGTAAGGTAATGAAAAGCTCTTAGATTTCTTTTAAAACAGAAATTGCTCTTCCTTTTCTTTAGGAGAAAAGCAAGAGACCCATTTCTAGGTGTTATCCCTGCTCTAAGACAACAGCCAAGCACTCCCCAGGCTTCAAGGTTTGTGTTAAACTCAGTGAAACAAATGTTCTGACCTCCAAAAGCTTTCTTTCACAAAGCCTGCCACATGTATCCCTGTTTCCACAATAAAGCTCCTTACAAACATGTTAAAAACCATCGTAAGGATGGTTTTTCCTTGGAAACATCTCCAAAAGAGTCTTCCAAGGAACTGTACTTGCTCCAAAGCCATGCTGAGCTCTCCCTATCCTACCAGCCCCATAATTAGCAGCTTCCGAAGCTCAAAGAGATTTCTTGGATGATAAAGGTGGAAAGTCACAGGAACACAGCACAGCTTGCTCCTGGGCTCTTGCTGACTCAGCATCTGCTGGCACTAGAGGGCAGGATACACTTTATTAGAGAGTAGGATGCACATTATTAGAGAGTAAGGAGTGTTTGAGGTTGCATTGAAGGGGCACGTGTGTCTAAGAAGGAGCATGCAGCCTGTCTAGGAGTAGCCAGAAGCTGCCTCACTGCACAAAGCAAGGACCACCCTTGCACTGAGCATATCCCACAGCAGTGATTATCAGGGCAAGAGCCTCCCACGCTAAGTAAGAATCAGAATCCCAAATGGCATCAGAGGCACTTCCACCACCTTGTAGACACAGCTGCCTGCTGCTTTACCAGCCATATGATTCAGGGTGAAGTGTTTGACCTTGCAAGGGGGATGCTCTGAGCAGTATTCACTGGCAGTTTCTGATCAGAAGCTGTCTGTAATTGCAAGCTCCGTGCTTCAGGCACGACCCTGCGAAGATCTCTTCCCTTTTAGTGGGGTTTTATGCACTGATTTCTGATCAAAACCATTTGGCAGATACATGCAGCAGGCACAGACAAGTTACACTGCAAGTGCTGTTGCTCAGATTCATAGAAACAACCTTTTTCCACACACAGTCAGCTGATGCTCAGGGAGTTGTCAACATATTCTTTCTATATAGAAAGACTTTTTTTCTTCATCTCATTACTTTGGTGTGTTTTCCTATGTGTATGATGAAATCTGTACTGTCCTCATCTTAATAGGAGATTTTAGACTAGCTCCAATCAAAGCAAGCCCAGGTTCTCTCAATTCCTTTATCAACAGCCACTTGAAGGACAACCAAAATTGCACAAGAGTACTCCAAGCAAATTATGCAGTGCAGTCCTTTCATTAGTGAAAACCCCATAGAACTGGCAGGCTTCAAGAGCAAAGTAATTCACG
The DNA here is from genome assembly GCF_028554395.1 of Pezoporus wallicus. Classification (NCBI taxonomy): domain Eukaryota; kingdom Metazoa; phylum Chordata; class Aves; order Psittaciformes; family Psittacidae; genus Pezoporus; species Pezoporus wallicus. The sequence continues at coordinate 264,739 of NW_026635397.1, read as the reverse complement.
GTCTAAACACAAGAAGAACTTCCCCCAAGCCTCCCAGACCTCCTTGTAGGGAGGCCCTAACCCTGCAACCACAGCATGCCACCCTGCAGCATGGTATTCATCACTGCAGAAAGCACTGTGGGCTGACAGCCAGAAGCAGCAGGTTGCACCCTGAATAAGCAAGGTTTTTTGACATCACAACTTGTAATGTACAAAAGCAACTAAATAGATGAGGGTGGACTAGTGTATCAAACCCCAGCCCAGACGCAGCCCAATCCTAGCAGCAGGCACAGGATGCAATAAGCATCACCCCAGCTGCTGGTACTTACAGGTCTGCCAGAAAGCATTGACCCTTCACTGAGGGACTGAACTCCTTTAAAATGGAAGGATTGGGGTGCACACTAACAAACTGAGCTGCTGTGCCCACAGGTCTTGCACTGCAGCACAGGGCTAAACCCAGCTGAGATGTCCCAACAAAGCAGAAGGTGTCCCTGCCCATGGCAGCGGGTTGGAACTGGATGAGCTTTAGGGTCCCTTCCAAACCAAACCAGGCTGGGATGCTATGATTTCTAGTAGAAGCAATGTGGGGTTTTGATTGCAGTTTGGGAGTGGAGATTTCACCCTTGCTTTGCTGCTGGACTAAAACAGGAGGTCTGTAATCACACATTTGGCTGCTAGCAAATAGGGTGTTTTGCAGGACAACACATTGAGAGCCTCTAGACAGATGATGGCTGATGAAGGAGCTCCCACACTTGCTCTCATCTGCTCTGTTCATCTCCAGCCCATTTTGCACTGCTGCTTTTGGTGGGGACAAGGCACGGCTTGTACCCATAGCCCACACTAAGAACACTCACCTCCACTGTGCTTTACACCCAACTTGTCCATACCATCTTGGTTGATGGATGGTGCCTCAGTTTCCCCCATAAGAGTTAATACAAATACTTGTCCTTTGAATGCCTGTTGCCTGTCTGCCTTGTAACCTCTCCACAAGACAGAACAGAGCATGTAAAGAAGGGATCCACATGGCAACCAGATTGTTTTTTCCCTGCCTAGCCAGCCCATCTTCCCTGCTGTCACAGCAGAGAACATCCTCTCTGTACCCTGTATTTTTAGGTGCTTTTGGAAGCAGTTTTCTCCGTCTGGCCTGCAAAATGGAAACTGGCTCTGCACTGAGGCCAGGCTGAGTAGCCCATCTACAGCAATTCATATTCATTTCACAGCTTCTCATTTCAGCAATCTAAATTGCAGATGTGCACTTCAGATCGGGAGAGAGACAAGAACGGAAGGAAAAAGGTTAAACAGCTCTGAGTCACTCCAATACATGACCCACTGTTGATTTAGAAACCTACCTCAGCAGTAAATGCAGAATAAAGCCCTCCAAACTGTTTAACCTCTTGTATTCTGGCCAGCAAAAGAAATCAATGAGAACAAAACATCCCCCCAGAGGCAGAAAAGCAGCAGATCGGGAAAAACCCTGCATTGGAAGTGGTACCAAGAGAAGAGTGACCCAAAACAAGTGACCTAAAGAGAGGGGAAACAAATAAGGAGGGAAAATAGGGCAGCAGACATGAAAGGCAAAGAGGCAGGAAAAGGCATTAGCAAAGCAGATAAGGCAGCAACAAGCAGAAGGAGAAAGAAAATACAGGTCAAACCTTGCTCTTGCTAAAGCTGATAGCAAGACTCTGGTACAAAATGCCCCCACTTTGTGCAGGAGAATGGTTTGCACCCAGTTGTTCCTCGGGAGCTGCATGGACTGAACACTTCCATCATAATCCCAAATTATTTATCCATGGGTGGGTTGGTTGCTCCTTTTGTTTTTTTTTTTTTTTGGGGGGGGGGGGGGGGGGGTGCAGGGGAGAGGAAGAAACACCAGGCTGAAGGCAAAGGACATCTCAGCTGCATAACTGCAAAGAGGCATCACATGCAGGTAGACATTCATGGGAGAATTAGCTTTACCACAGTCTTACTATGGAGAGTCTGAATGCACCAGTGCTGAGGAAGCTCTGCAGAGGGCTGGCAACTTAAGACACAGAGCAGGCTGTGCATGGAGGTGTCCTTATCTCAGCCTTGGAAAACCCTGTGAACATTTGAAGGCAGCTGAAGCACACAAAGCCCCAGTGATCTCTTGTAGAATCATTTTCTGCCTTCAAAGCTCATGGTGTAGCAGCGGAAGGAGAGCTTTCCCTGGGATTTGAGGCACTGAGTGGGAGTTGAGAGAAAGGCCAGCATCTGCTGATCTCAGGGTACCACCAGGAGAATACTGCACAAGGATCTCAAGGAGTTCACTTGGGCCAGAGCCATCCCATGGTCTCCAGTTAAAGCAGAACTGCTATAAAGCCATGCAAAGTGACTAGGGGAGCCAAGGGGGTTTGAGAGTCCCAACAGTTGCAGTGATTAAAAGGGAAACTGATGAGCAAACATTTACAGCATAAATCAGGCTTTCCTTAAACATCCAGGCATGCTTTAAATCAGCAGTGCTGTGGTTCACAAACCACCAGAGGTTTTTATGGAGACGGTGATGCATTAAAGAGAGTCACCACTATGGTCAGCACACAGTCGGCTGTCAGAGACAACTGCCTGCATAGTCCTGATGGATAATTCAGTCCCAAACATCTCTTGGGCTGATTTTCTCCCCTAACTTCTTAGATCAGGGATGCAACCTTCCATTTGTACAGCAGTGATAAAAGCTGTTGAACGCAAGCCTGAATTGCTTTAAGTCACAGGTAGCTGTGACTTGTTAAAGCCCTCCTGTGTTCCTGCAGCTTTGAACAGCCTGTGCCCCTGACTCCTCTCCATCCAAAGCAGTTGCCTGCCCCCCCCCTCCATCAGACATTAACTGAGATAAAGCTTCAGAAACCATTCTTCAAGCTGGTTTTGCTAGTTTTAAACTCTTCAAAGATCATGTGTTCAAGCTTTTCAACCTAAAGTCTGCAGACCAAAAACCTTCCCTGTTAAAAATACTACACCGATTAAATATTACATGTTCTGTTAAATAGTGTGATTAAAAATATTACATGGGACTTATTACAATACACCAATAAAGCAGGGCTAAAGGTCAATATCCCAACATCAGGAAAGGCTTCTGGTGCAGGTCGGCAAGCAGAAAATATCAGGATTTTTGCATTACCAATGTTGAGCCAGCAATGTTCCCAAATTGCGGGCATTTTCAGCTGTGTTTCTGTACATCCATCTATTCCTTTCCCCCCGTTTTGCTGTAGATTCTAACACTGGCATTTGCTTGTTTCCGATACATAAAACTGCAGGATTCTCCTCCAGAGGAGTGGGGTAGGACTCTAGAAAGTTGCACCTTTCCCCAGTGTAACTATAACAGGTGATGCCTGGTGGTAGGAGGGAAGTAGAGGAGATTTAAGCATCAGTTTCCTTCAAATCAGGACAAAACCACATTGATTACGTGGGAGGAGAATTTCATGTTGCTTTTGAAGCCTTCTGTGAGGAGGAGCCTCAAGAAGTGTGGTCAGTGATATCCTAGAGAGCTGCCAGGAGCATGTGTGCTCACACAGGGCTTCCCATCATTTGATGGTACTGAGTTGAGCCAGGCAGACAGGGAGGAGGAAAGTGACAGAGCAAAGCACAAAGGGAGCAAATGGCCTCGGAGACAGGGGAAGAAGCAACAGCAACAGAACAAGCAGCTTAGGATGGGGTTTATCACCAAGGGGAGCTGAGACTGACCAGGCTAAGGCAAGGAGACTGATCACAGCAGCATCTCCTTTGTGGGTTACACAGTGAAGTGCACTGTATCCCATGGATGTTGTGGGCATGATGACCAGTTTGAAGGGGAGAAGTCAGACCTGCCATGGGCACCAAGGGTCAAGAAGAGACAGGCTGGAGGAGCCAGAAAGACACCCAGGAGCCAGCAACACCCTTTTTAAATCTGTAACATACAATACCAACATAAGTAGGGATAAAGCAATGTTCTCATTCATTTGAAGATACAGAGGAAATTCCAGAAGACACAAGCTGTTTCAGTGCAGCTCCTACATGTATTGCTACAGCAATGTGTCCCCAAAAGCTAAGCATCATACCCACAGCCTATGTACATGGGAGAATCTTTGTAGACAAGGAAATAGAGGAGCAGATCCCCCCAGAACACATACAAACCATCAGTTCTTGCAGTCAGAACCTAGCTTGTGTAGCCAGGCACAGCTCCACTGAAAGGAATAAGCTCAGCTCCTTTCATTAATGGCACATAAACAGAAATAGTTTGGACGGCTTAATACTGGAGAAGTCCAAGAGCCCCATCCCTTGCATTTAAGATGATGCCATAGCCAGGGATGAAATCAAGTGAGGTGAAGGAAAAGCAATGCCAACAGCTCTCCTTAGTCTCTGGGGCTGCTGCGATACCCTACACATCAGCTAGCTTTCTTACCCATCCCTGTTAGTTTGGGGGCAACATGCAAACACTTGGAGATAAGTGTAGGTCCTTCCTTCATATACATCAGGATGCTTTTGCAACATGCTCTGCCCTGGTTGTTCCATTCTCTGATGGAATAACCCAGGAGTGTTTGCCAGAAAGGGACTGAAGGGAGGGAAGAAGAAAGTATCTAACTCCCAAATCATTGTAAGAAATTCATTAGCTATTATTTCAGCTGCGTGACCTCCTGAAGGGACTTTCTGGATAGCCAAATTATGCAGTCAACTAAATATAAATAAGTATGGAAAGGTCAGAGATCACTTTGTTTGTGGGATGTAAGGTTAAGTTTCCTGTAGGGTGCATCCATGTAACTTCCAGCAAACCAGCGTGGCCCAACCACACTGTTGTATCCCCCCAGCCTAAGGATACTTCCCCAGCTGGCAGGCATGGCACAAGCAAATGTGTTCCTTTCACATGGGGAGCGCTGACTTCCAGACTTCCTGCCAGTCCCACAGGGACACAAGCACATTGCATTGCTGCGAGGTTTCCAGCTGCAGTTCAAGTGGGCTGCAGCCTCAGACACATTGCAAGGACCAGGTCCCAGCCAGGCACACTGCTCTGGGTAAGGGCCTTATCCTTCCTTAGCTGCAGCACTTAGGGGAAACTCATGAGTTCCTTTCCATTTGCATTTCTTCTGCCGCCTTCAAGGATAAAGCACGTGCCACAAGAACCAGCCAGTCTCCCTGAGCCCTAAAGCTTCATCCCATCCACTCATTTTGGATGTTGATTATATAATTGCTGGTTTTGTGTAGCCTTTAAGCTGCTAAGGAACAGCTGATCCTTAGAAACCTCTTTACCTTTCAAGTGAGAGTCTAGTAAGAAACACAGCTAATCACATTTGCTAGGAACCAAGGATCAGGTGGAAGAGGAGGCTTTCTCCACAAGATGTGGTGTCTAAAACCAGAATCTCTTTGGTGGTCAGTGATATCCCTATGGTTGTGCTCCCTAACAGATGAACACCAACTTTAAAGTATTAGATGGAAGTATATACATCCCCCACAATATTTACTGACACAGCCAAGTGCTGTATTATAGGTGCGCACATGAGTAGGGGAAATATGCAGTGTACGTATATATATAGATGAGACATCTGCACCTGAATAAGAATGGCAACCAGAAGCTGCAAGAGAAAACAGCATCTTTAACTTGTAAAAAGCACAGAGGAGTGAAAAGTTTAAGTCCCTACAGGCATCCTCCACACCTACAGTGTATTTAAAGCCTAAATATGGTATCAGAGGTGATCTGTGTATTGCATACAGAAGCATGCACACACTTCTCTAGACAGTTAGAGCAATACTTTCCTATACTCTACCTGCATTCAATTTGATTTCTTACAGAGCCTTTAAATCTTTCAATCAGTGAGTGTAACATCCAGACTCCTCTTGCTTCACAAACACACAGGCACAGATTGAACCCGGGGAATATGAAGCGTGAGGAAACATTTTGCTGTACCACAGCAGCAGCAGTGTATGTATATAAACCTCAGCTGAATAGAGCATAAAAGCTGTTCAGCATCAGTTGCAAACCCAAGTAGACAGATGAGAAGCAGCCTCAGAGCCAAGCCCCTGATTCACAGGAGCACAAGCTTAGTTCAGGTCTACACAGCCTAGGACAGCTTGTGGAATTCAGAGAGGAGCAGCAGGACCAAAATCAAAGCACAGAGCCTTTGTTTTGAACGGATGCAGAGAGCTTTCCTTCCCCCTATCCCCGAAACAAGATTGCATCAGTACCACAGCCACACAGGTTATTTGCTCAGTGGGAACCTAGCAGAGTTCAAGCTCAAAGGTTCAAACAAGTCCAGTTTGCAGCTGGCAAACCTAAACAAGACCAGGCAGCTGGCCTTGAGCTGAGTCACCCACAATAAAGAGGCTGAAAATGTTGACTTAACCCATTCAGCCAATAATCAAAACCAAGCAACCCCTGAAAACTGCAGACAAGAAAGCATCTATCTGCCTTTTGCAGAATGAAAACCCACGTAAACCAATTTTCCAGAGCTATTTCCAAGCTTATGTGTACATGCTGCATACAAATCAACTTCTTGGGAGTCATTTGTTCCTATTCAGCAGAGCAGACTGCACATCCTTAGTGGATGTGTACTGAAGTTAGCTCAGCAGGGCTAACAGCACACATTCAGGCATGTGATTAAATAGATCACTAACTGGACAAGCTAAGGACATGATGACTTTTTTGCTCCTTTAGCACAGAGATTTCATCTCTGCATGTTTCTTCCTCCAGAAGTCTGAACTTGCTGGAGTGAGATTGTTTGTTCCCCTTTGAAAAAGAGCAGCGAGGGAGCAATCAACTTTGGTTTACCTCTTGCGAAGCCATAAATTCCAGACGTGTGATGAAAAATGGACACGAGTGCTCTGAAGTGGATAGCTTATTTATAGGAAAGAAACCAAGCAGCAACATAGAAAGCTTAGCAGACAGCAAGCCGAATACACTGTTGTGTCCACTCTGAGGCCGCTGATGCCCATAAAAATGTGTTTTGAAGTTATTAGCTAGTCATTGCAGAGGAAATTAAAACCCTCAGGATATTCATTTATGGGAGTGCAGGCTCTTGGAGCAGAGCAGTGGGTTGGGCAGCTCGCAGCACCATCCAGGCCGGGAGTATGTTGCTAAAGAGGTTGTGAGTAAGATTGTTCCTGCTCCTGCTTCCCATTACTGGCTTGCCCTGCATCACCAACATAGCAGTTTCAGGAAAGGCTGTAAAACAACCAGCTAACCTCAAGCTGAATTGCAAACAATGATACCTGCCTTAGGAGTTTTGGAAAATGAGTGATTCATGGCTGCTCAGAGTCCAGACAGGGACCAGGGGGTTACTGCCTATCTATCTCCTCAAGAGATCACACTCCTGAGGTAGGATGGTGACATCAGAAACTGCTAAACTAACTAGGTTACTGCTCCCCTTTATCATTATCTTAACTAGGAGCCACTCCAGTAGCCACCACAGCCCAAGGTGCTCAAGCAGAGGTGAAAAGCAACACAGACATTCAAGCATTTATTCAATCACAGACAGCTAAAAGGCTTGAAGAAAAGTAAATAATGCCATGCTGAAGCATACCTTATTCAAACAAAAACCCCAAACCTCTGCATATTACAAAATCCTTTCTAGCAATACAAGTAACCTTACCTCCTACTCCTTGTCCTGCAAAGGTCCCCTGATGCAAAGCTGGTTTGGGCATCCTCAGACAGCAAAGCCAACCTTTGGAAGTAGCTGACAAAGAGATCATAAAACAGTTACGGTTGGAAAGGACCTTAATATCAGTTTCCAACCCCCCTGCCATGGGCAAGGACACCTCACACTAAACCATCTCACCCAAGGCTTTGTCCAGCCTGTTCTTGAACACTGCCAGGGATGGAGCATTCACAACTTCCCTGGGCAACCCATTCCACTGCCTCACCACCCTAACAGGAAAGAACTTCTTCCTTATACCCAATCTAAACTTCCCTGTTAAGTTTGAACCCGTTACCCCTTGTCCTATCACTACAGTCCCTAATGAAGAGTCCCTCCCCAGCATCCCTATAGGCCCCCTTCAGATACTGCAAGCTGCTCTGAGGTCTCCACGCAGCCTTTTCTTCTCCAGGCTGAACAGCCCCAACATTCTCAGCCTGTCTTCGTACAGGAGGTGCTCCAGTCCCCTGATCATCCTCGTGGCCTCCTCTGGACTTGTTCCAACAGTTCCATGTCCTTTTTATGTTGAGGACACCAGAACTGCACACAATACTCCAGGTGAGGTCTCACAAGAGCAGAGTAGAGGGGCAGGATCACCTCCTTTGACCTGCTGGTCACACTCCTTTTGATGCAGCCCAGGATACGGTTGGCTTTCTGGGCTGCAAGCACACACTGAAGCTGGCTCATGTTCATTTTCTCATCAACCCACACCCCAAAGTCCTTCTCTCTATGGGAGAGTGAAGAGCAACTTATAAACACCAAGGCAGGAGAGGAAGGAACTCATTAACCTAAAGAACAGCAGCTGGGTGAAAGGATTCAGGTTGAGATCTAGAGGCTGGGCAATGTGGGCAATGTCATCTGCAAGGAAGGCAAAAGCTGTGAAGTTAGTGAGAAGTATTGTACAATGCAGTACTTGTAGTAAAGGCTGGAAAAATGGTCCAGGAGAGGTGCAGGACTGAGGATGGCTCTTGCCAGGCCTGTGTCTGTGTTAATGTAGCTGCCAGACCATTGAAGACAGAATGAGCCTCCAGGCACTAGCAGATCACTAATGCAAAGCAAGCCATGGTCTATCAGCACACTTAGGCAAAGTCACTGTAGTCATTCCTAGAGGCATGCTGCCAGCATCAGTCATAGAATCCCAGCCTGGTTTGGGTTGGAAGGCACCTTAAAGCTCATCCAGTTCCAATCCCAGCCATGGGCAGGGACACCTTCCACCAGAACGGGTTGCTCCAAGCCCAAAGGCAAATGCAGCCAACTTGTTATGAAGTGGGTTACCTGTACCAAGCTGTGCTCACCCCAGCCCTGCACATCAGCTGGTGGCCTTCTCTGAAGCATGGTTAATGTCAATGGCACACACCAGACTGCCTTATTTGATGCCAAGTACTTCTTACCCTGATGGGATTGTTTGGCATATAGAAATGTAACACCCTCTGTGTAAGGGTGGCCCCACATATTTTAAATAGTTGGACTATTCTTGCCATAAATAAAAGTTCAGAGTAGCTTTACTGACTGCAGTGGAGTTATGCCAGTTTATTCCAAGTGAGAGTTTGGCCCCTTGACTTCAATGAAGCTATGTTGGTTAATCCCAGATGGAGACCTGGCCTGGTACAATCCCCTCCAAAAGCCCTGGGAGATCAGTAACACAGAGGCTGAATCACGGCTGTTACTCAGAGCCTGCGTGGTTATCAAGACCCTGTACCTACTGCATGTGAAATGCTGCCGGGCTGGGGCCAAGCAATTGCAATCACTGCCTTTAGGGATCAGGGTGTGGTGAGTGAGGGCACATTCTTCAAACGCTGCCTCATGAGAGGGGGAAAGTTTCAGATCAGCGACTTTTCCTCTGCAGACATCTGGGAACGTCACCCAAGGTGCGGCTCTGCCATAGCTGGGCATGGTGACATTGAGCAAGGAGATGGGGACCCTGCTTCTTCACATCACGGGTTTTTTTGCGATGCTCTTTTAAGATCCGTAAGTGTAAAAATGGAAGATTTAATCTCCTGAGCTTCAGGAAATCTGCCCCAGCATCTGTTTGCCAGTTTTAAAGAGCAAACACAGCCTCATGAACCAAAGGGAAAACGTTCTTCCCTACTCCGGATGCAAAAATAACCCAGGGTCTTTTTTCAGCAGTCACCTCCCATTCTCTCTCAGGGCAGACAAAGGTTTGCTTCCCAGTGTTATAGGCACAAGTGCCATACTTCTTGGTACATAATGAATCCACTGAAAATGAAAATCTCTTGACTTCCCTTTAGACATACACACACACGGGCATGGACAGATGGTGAAGGTGTGCTGTATATTGCAGTATGGAGAAACACCAAAAAAAAAAACAATTCAAAGACAGATGCTGATGGTTTTGGATCATCAAAGTGATAAAAACACAGAGTGGACAAGTCTTGGAATGTACTTCGATCAGGCATTGGAACAGGCTGCTCAGGGCAGCGGTGTAGTCACTGGCCCTGCAAGTGTTCACACATCATGTAAACAAGTCCCTCAGTGACTCTGGTTAGTGTTGGGGAACAGTTGGACTTGATCTTACAGGTCTTTTCCAACCTGTCTGCTTCTGTGATTCTATGCCTGTATGTAGCCCACATCCCCAGCACATTAATCACACAGAGACATCATTCCTGGCTATAGGATGCCAGTGTCTCTTCCCAGATGGCTGGGTGGAGTTTCCCCTCTGTTTGCTTTGAGGTTGCACTGTGCACTCAAGGTGACAACAGAAGAAGGGTTCATCATTGCGTGCATAGGGACACAGTGTTGCTGTGGGGAAGAAAGCAATGCCTAAGCTTGCAGTTTGTTTGCTTCAGCTCTGCCTTCCAAGCGCTTCTGAAGTCAGGCATCTGGAGTGTGATGTAATCTGAAGATTGATCAGCAGCAGCACTTGTACAGCTGTGCACATCTGGCCTACAGGTGTTTCAGCTGCTATTTGTCAGTGACTGTATCGAGCATTAAAAAAGCACCCCAAGTTCATAAGGCAATCGTCCCTGTCCTGTGGATTGCTCACAGAAGCCCATGAAACACCACTGATTTTGTGCAAACTGCCTCTTCTTTTTAGTGGGTGGCTCCATTTTTTTATTCTAGGGTTTTTTTTTAAAGTAACAAGTTTAAACCATAGGTGCTTTTAAAGCAGGGGGTTTATTGTTATTAATTCCACTGGCATTAATCCATGCTGTTGAGTCAGTCATAACTATCACCCACTTACTGATTTAGGAGTCAGTGTTATTACAGTGTTTGTGTTGCACTGATAAAAAAAAAGCTAAGGCTATTCCTCCTTGTGCTCAGCTATGTACAGATGCAGCAATTTTTGCTCCCACAGTACCTAATCTAAACAGGGGAGGAGCAGGTAAAGTAGGGAAATGGGTAGGAAAGGTCTTTTCCATGGGGTAGGACCTGCAGTGCCAAGTCGCAGAGCCAGAGGACGATGCTTGTAGCTTCCCACACAGATGCTGCCACTCATGAGGTTTGCAAACTGCAGCTGCATACTTGCTGCACGCAGGAAAAATAAGGGGAACAGGGAAGCTGCTGGCTGAGAAGGGCAAGCTAAAAGAATTCCCTCGGAAAAAAAGAATAAAGCTGCAGATATATCTATATGTAGTGAAGGTGTTTTTCCTAGGATTTGTATTATTTGGGCAGGAACGCAGAGGGGAGGAGGACTGTTCAATACTCTGCTGTTCTAAAACTGGCTGGAGGAGGCAGAAGGATGTTTTTACAGCCCATTTCATATCTCAGTTGTGTTTATCCCTGTAGAGACAGACAGAGACCAGAGACACATTTCACACTGGGTGCCAGCATCATCAGAGCATGCTGCACATCAAGCTGCATAGTGCCAGCTGCCCTAAGGCACTGTCTTATATTCCCAAGAGGAAGAAGAATCATGTTCCTACTGATATTTTCCTCCAAGATAGTCTCGATCAGCCTACAAGAACAGGTTTGACTTAAACAAATACGTTATACTTCCCAAACTGCTTAGCATAGGTACACAGTCAGTCATTGTAGCCCAGCCAATGGCATAAGTCATTAAGCTATAACACATCATGCAACTGTCTCCTAAAATACATTAAGCCTTAGCTTGCAAGCTGTAATTGTGCAGAGTAAGGTTTGCACATGGTCTTTGCTGTGAGCATCTCAGTAGAAGTGTATGGCACATCCATAATAACTTTGCCCTCTTACCTGATGTCTACATATAATATTTCTATCTCTAGCACTGCTTTGATGTGTGCATTTCAGGCAGGGAGAACCAAGTGCCTGCCTGGAATTGCTTGTGTTCTGGCAGCTGGAATTCATGTTGATTTGAGAAGCCCAGAGGATGGGGTGCTCGTGAGGCAGAGGAGGACATGAAATGATTGCACTCATCTTTGGCGTAAGCCTCAACAGCTTTAGAGCCACTCTTTAAGATGCACGTTGGCATCTGTGCAACCTCTTTTCCCAACCCTGTGTATTTCTTTTGAGCTCTCCAACAAGAATATCTCATTCCCTGCCTTCTTCCTTCTGCTTGCTCCTTTTTTCTTCGCCTCATTGTGCAAAGCCAAGCTTGTGTGTGCCTCTGGGGAGGGGAGATGAACCCAAGGAAACAGCAATGGGCTTTCTTTGCTGCTCCATTATCCAGGAAGGCTGGTGGTAGTCACCTCCTCCTTCCCCTCTTCGCCCACAGCCCTGGCTTTCATGCTCTGGAGATGCTGGTGGTGTCCCCAAGCCCTTGTCCCTCTGTGCCACCCACCAGGCAGCTGGGCAGAGCTGAGGACAGAGCCAAGATGGTCCTTTCAAAAGCCGAAGCAACCCTGTTTTTTTCCTGCTCCAACTGCTCATTAGCAGCTTCCGCCTTGCGGCAACCTCTAAATGAGCTTCCAGTGATGTGCTGCCAAGACTTTATAAGGGGCTCCCACAAACCTACCTCCTCCTCCTCCTCCACCTCCAGCTGCAATGAGCCCCACTGCCCTGCAGAGGCTGATGCTCAGGCTGTGGAGGAGTGCAGGGTTGGGGAAAATGTTTCTTTCAGGGGGCTCCTTTCTCTTTAAAGCTCTTTGTTTTGTTGGCTTAATTTTCTGGTGAGGGAGGGACACCTCAGAGTCAATATTATTAACAACTGCCCTGAGACTGCTGCGAGAGGCAGGACATAACGCAGAAACTCTTGAGTGTCCCAGCAACAGACCGCTTCATTGCAGAGCTCTTGCTTCTCCTCCTTACCCTGAGGCTGATTTTATCTGGGCTAGGGCAATCAGCCATAGGACAAAATCATGCCAAAGGAGTGTGTTTCAAGACCCCAAAGGGCAAGTTTTTCCATGGGAAGCTGGTGAGCCTGCAAGTTTCTGAGTGTGATGGAGGCCACCTTGGCTTTCTTGGGTGAGCTATGCTGCTTTGCTTTGAGCAGAGCTGATTGCCCGTCAGAGCTCTGAGCTTGCAGGTCCAGGATGGGGCTGCATCAGTCCTTCAGCTTCCCTCTTTCTTCACCCCAAGTGGAAAGGAACTGAAGCCCCACGGAAAACCCAACAGCTCAGTCATGAGGAACTAAGGAGAAATTGAGATCAGAGTGCTCAGAGGTGTTAAAGTGGTTTGTGAGGGTTTCAGCCTTCTCTCGTGACGGAGACACCTTTTTGGCTCCAGACAGTTTAGCTTTGCAGAGGCACGCCTGGAGCTGGAAGAATGTGAAAGCTCACTTTGCACCTTTAAAAACAAACGGGTTGAAATGAGATAGATACCAAAATACTGAAGAAAACACCAAGGGCTGTCCCCTTGGTTTCTTCTTTTGGCATTGTCTCTTTAGGATGGCTCTTCCCGGGCAGTGAGGTGTGACTAAGCCATTGCCATTTCTTGGAAAGGCGGGAGAAGAAAAGGCTTAAATCTCTGTTTTCTTGTGCCCCATCCCCATCAAACAGCTAGTTACACTCCCCATAATGAGCCAGGGGTCCACTGGACACAGGGAGGATGTATTCCCTCAAACCAGCCGTGGGCAGATAAATCCTCTGAGGTCTGAAAAGCCTGGGGTAAATTAGATTAGAGGCTTTCCTCTAGACGAGGGGTACATTTGGTGATAGCCGGTGGGGTGTGTGTGTGTGTGCAACTCAGGAATGAACAACTGGGAAGGATGTGTTTTTAAATGGTTTCCCAGCTGTAAGATGCACATAATTGTGGCTTTTCTTCATCTGGGAGACTTCAAGAGCAGATGGTCGATAAGGGTTCATACCAGCAAAGGCAGAAAAAACACAAGCCAGGGTATCTGGTTTCAGTCTGTCCGTACCCACAGCATTAGATCTGATTTGGGCCTTCTCTCCCCCCACTGCATGTACACAATTATCTGAATTCCTTTCTCCACTGTTTCCTCCCCTCTGAAGCCTTGCAGACCGGCCTGCCTGCCTTTTCTGTTGCTTGAGGGATAGCTGCAGATTCTGGCTCTCTCCTTTCCTGGTCTGTGCCACAGCCACAAGGACCAGCACTCCCCTTGGGGCAGAAAGCAACCATGAGGATGGGAAATTATTCCCCATCCCTATCTTTTTAGCCTTTTTTTTGGTGAGAAACACCCTGAAAATCAAGGGATTTCTGCTATTTTAAGGTGCCATTCCTTCATGCCTCAGTTTCCCCTTACCTCTGCTGCTTGCCTCTGGTCATGTTCAGAAAATGGTCCTAAAAAGTTGCATTTTTGCACCATTCATATCAGAAAAATGTTTTAAATCTCAGCTATACACCACTGTCCATCCTGGCTATGGGGACAATACCCAAAGGCAATTTGGGATTACCCGTTTGGTAGAGATCCAGCCAACACCTGCAGCGAGTGTACCTCTATGTACGCTATACACAGAGCAGCACCTCCTTTCTTCCTTCAACTTTGCATAAAAACATTTGAGCATATATTAAACGGTGCATAAACACGGACACGTGTGCAGATGTAGTTTTCCCACCCTTAAACAGAACAGACATGCACAGCCTGTGCTTGGATATACCTGAACTTCAGCTTGCTGCTTGACACCAGGGACTTCTTCAGTTTAGGAGGAAGGTAAGAAGCATCCCACCTCCCATCCCATCTCTCAGGGTTTGCTAAAGTTCGGCCAGTTCTGCTCTACCTAATCTAGGTAGCAAAGACCCGGTTTGCCTGTGCATGTCCCAGCCTGATGGTCATGAGCCCACCATCTTGCCTCCACCCTAGCAAATCTCTGCTGCTTCACAGGGGCTTCATGTTTTTAATGGCACTGTGATAAAAGCCAAGGCAAAATAACTCACCCATGCTTCCTGCCTTCGGTCTGCTTCATATGGCTCACAGAAACACTCAGCCCGTGCATAGTTGGAAGGCGATTTTGGGAGGCTCAGAACTAGGTCAAAACAAACTTAATTTCCTCCAGGCCCAGGTGGGATGCTGCTTTACAAGCTGGGTGATATGCATGCTGCCTTTCAGCTTTCCACCCGTTGCTGTCCAAGCCTCCAACACGCAGTCAAGGGGAAGCCTTGAGCATTTTTGGAGCGCTGCTGTTTTCTGCTCTCCCTGTGCTCTAGAACAGCTGGTCCATTTCTGCCCCGGCTCCAGAAGACAAAAACAATGGCAAGAAAGAGGAATCACCGTTGGGCATGGAAAATTTCAGCCCAAACAACATTGGTTTCAGGAGGTTTTGTGAAGATAAAAAACCACAGGATGCCGGAGGGCAAAGCACACAGACAGGGCTGTGGATATTACCATTGATACTTGCCATATGCTTTCTTAAAGCTGTTGTTCCCAAGACAGCTGGGAATGATGGTCCTTCGTTCACCAGGCTCAGGAATGAGCAAGGTTAAGGGTTGAACTGGGGGCATTTGGCAGTAAGCACCTCATGTAGGGACCCTGCCCATGTTGATGACAATGAGATTAGGGGATTTCTGTGTCCTCATCAAGATCCTCCAGCATATCTCAGATGTCTGCACTTCAAGCTGCCACATAGGTCTTGATGACAGTCCCCTTGTTGGCAAATCTGGGATTGAGTTGGGTCACAGTGACAGGGAGAGAGGAGCACAGGACGCTTGCAAGAGCCCAGGTCACCAGGAGTCCTGGTGACCAGGCAAGACAGAGCCCTCATGGGCAGAAGTGATCCAGATTCAGACTTTCTGGAATGAGAGTCAAGATGCTGAGATTTGTCCTCCCTTCCAACTTGGCGTTTCCTAATCTTAAAAGGAACAACCCCATTTCTGGAGCCGCTTGCTTTGGCATTTCACAAACTCCCTTGCTGGCACTTCACGCCAGCCCGTGCTGACCTTTTCTTTCCCAAGGCACGGGGGCCAACACGTGAGCCCCCGAGTCACGTTTTGCATTGTTCACTGTTGTTTTTCTCCATCCCTGTGCCCACGGGGCAGGACACATGCGGCGCTGGTGCGGCGGGCGGGCGTACCGGGGCTATGACATAATGCAATAACCAAACTAGCTGCATATTGATTTATTTTGAAGAAAAATATTAAGGGCAGCTGCTACTTAGCGCCGACTGAAGCATTTTATTGATTTTCTAAAGCACGAGCGTCCCATTTTGTGTTGTAACCCAGAGTTGCTTGAACCCAGTGGTTGGACTAGTCCAGGAAAACTCATCCACGTCATGTTTTCCTCCTCTTGAGGACTATTTGGAGGGTCTCCAGCCCTGAAGGTACTCACCTGGGTAACAACCAGAGAGGCGGTAGACTGTTATTTGCTCTGCCCCACTTCCAATTAGATCCAACTCAACAGGGGGCTTCTCCTTCCCCATTCACCCTGTAACATGCCTGTAATCAGCTTATTGGTGCAGCACCTAGCACAATAAAACCAGCATGGGTTTTAAAACCACCCATGGGTTTTAAAAACACCCATGACAGCCTGAATAGGCTTTTGCTGTATGTTTCACTATATTAATTCTTTCTGGTATTCTCATTTTGGAAAGGGTAAGTTTTGGGGTGGTGGCGATGGGGATCTCCAGCTGAGTTTGTTCGGTGCTTTTCCATGGGGGCTGGTTTAACATTTGTTTCCTCAGTGCATGTTTGCTTCCCAGGGAGGAAGATGCCAGAGCTTTCTTGTCACCCATGCCCATCAATGCTGCCTGGTCTGCTAGCATCCTACCTTCTGACACGCCTGTCTCGCAGCGGTGCTGCTCCCCAATCCAAACCTCCAGAGCCTGCAAGTTAATATCCCATTAAAATGAATGTTGTGGGGGTGCTTTAAACAAGCACACTCTGGGGTGGGAGACTGCAAAGCAGGCAAAAACACGGTGGCAGGAGTGGTGCCAAAGGCAGCAGAGCCATGGGGACAACACAGGATGGAGGGGAAGCTGGCTGGGACCACCGAGGCAGCCACACACAGAGTGGGTGAAGAACGTGCCCATTGGTGTCACTTATAAGAGATTTGTGATTGCAATTCAGGCTCCTTTCAGCAACGATGCTCAGTCAGAAACTGCATTCACTCCAGCGATGCCGGAAGGCAGCAGCATCAGCCTCAGGCAGCGTGCCCTGCACTGACCCAACTGAGCAGGGCCAGGGTCTTAGCTTTGACCTGTGCTAGTTTTTACTTCCCCAAGTTGAAGGGGGGAGGAAGCAGTCTATAAACTTCTCGGTGACTGACTGAAATCAGTCCCAGCTGGTGTGGGGTGAGCAGCTGGTGTGTGCTGCACCACTCACACCCCCCGTCAGCTACTCACTACCTGACCCCATTCCCAGCCCCAAACACAAGGCAAGAAGTTGGGCCAGCACTTTCCTGGTAGGGATTTGGAATGACAAAACCCATGTGGGCAGAGAGAGGCTGGGACCCAGTGGAAGAACCGTTTTCTTGCAGTAAAATAAGTTGAAAAAACACTCTTTAAAAGAAACAAACAACAGAACACCACCACCAAACAAACAAACTCGAGCTGTTCAACTGCATTTCCTATTGCATTTGCACTCTGAGTTATGTTATGGAAGTTATTTCAATCCCTTTGGAATCAAAACCACCCTAATTCTATATGAGCAAAGGCCTCAGGGTCCTGTTGCAAAATCCCCGGCTGTACTATTGCTGCACCTTCCATCAAACCAGCAGCTCTCTGCTCTCACGGTTTCCATGCTGTGTTCTTGGGCTGGGGAGTGCTCCAAATGCAGAGAAAGAAAATAGAGCAGCAAGCCCTCAATTCACCGTGCAAAGGAAACTGCACTGGGTCTGCAATAAAGTAATGCATAAGAACTACATTCTGTGTTCCAAGCTACAGGGTAAGAGAAACGCTTGAGAACTGTGTTCAGCGGAGAGTTTCACCGCCTACTAGCTCTCAGTCCTGATGCTTTCTTATAATGCAGCATTATGCCTTTCAGCTATAACTTGGAGAATCACAAGGTGCCTTATAGGCACCAGCTGATTAAATCCCACATGCAGTGTAAGAGAGGAAGGGACATACTGCCATTTCCCAACCAGGGAAACTGAGGCAAGTGCAAAGAGAGCAGTTACATAGCGAGCCTGTACGTGATTAAAACTAAGCTCTGTGTTGTCCTGATGTGCTATCACACCAGCTTAGTGCCAGGAAGGCATTCCCTGTGAAGCCTGCTATGTGCTTTCCTGCTTCGGTCAAGTCTGTACCTCGTCATTCTGCTGCCATAGGAAACCTGCAGCCATTCCTGCAGGAGCGCATTAGGAAGCCTCCATGGGTCCCAGTCATGGGAGCAGAGCAGAGAAGCGCCATAGGAGCAGCTGCCAGCAGAGTGCTTTGACAGGCTTTGATGAGCTCCTTGCTGAGCCCCTCTGGGGTTAAAGGATCATAAACATAAAGCACGATCTTGGGAGGGTCCATTAAAAACACAAAATCGTTATGGAAAAACTCTCTATGATTTAAGGGGGGAAAGGAGCCTGAAGGGCCCTGTGACCTCATTTTTACAGCTCCTGAAGGAAAGCAGGGCTGTGCTGCCCCTTTTGGTGCATGATGAGTTGGGGGATGAAACCAGCCCTTCTGGGGGCTCAGGCACAAGGCACTGGGTTTACTGGAGCAGTTCAAGGTGGGGTCTCCAGAAACAAGGGGCAGGAGGAGGCAGTCTGGCTGCAGTGGTGTGCCAGCACTGGGTAGGGGAGGAGGAAAGACCAGCAGCAGGTTTTGGGGGATATTACCCCTCTTTCTCAGCCAGGAGCTGATCCTCCTTCCCCCTGCAAGACTCAAACCACTACAAGCAAGGACCAGGTTTCTGACATGAGGATTACAAGCTAGATTCAGAGTATGATTTCTCCAATACCCATAGCACTCTTAAGCAAACTGAGAAGCCACTGAAGTCCGCCAACCTTACTAAGCTCCATGTGGGATGCTAGCAGGTTTTTAGCACAGTGCTGCTCTATCTGAGTGACATGGAAGGAGGGGATAGCTGAAGAAGAACAGGCTGGGAGCAGACATCACACATCACTTCTCTGCCTGCAGTGGACATGTTGCCACACATCCCACCACCAAAGTGTCTTTGATGCCACAAGCAGATACCCTCCTCCTTCTGTTACCATTTATATGTTTTCAAAACCGGTACTTAGAGCCAGGTTTTCAAAAGCAGTCAGCACCCAACATCCCAAAAGTCCACAGAAGAAGAAATGGAAGGAGCAGATCACACAGCAGGGGTTCTCATCTTGTGCACTTTCCTTGTGCTGATAGATTGGTTTTGTGAACAAGTGGGTTTTACTCTTTGATGTGGATTGTATATAGAATACATAGTAAGAATAGCCAGCAAAATGTTACAGGCTATGAACTGAAACACAAGTTTATGTCAAGATGTGAAGAATAACCCCTTCATGGCCAGGTAGAGCAGCTTCCTTTGGTGTACCCTATATCTGGTCATAATAAGGCTCAATCAGCTCAGACAGGCTGCTTTAATGTGCAGTGGAAAAAACCTACCAGATTATCCTGCCAAGGCTGATAACCTGGGGGTAGGACTAGATGACTTTTGAAGGTCCTTTCCAGCCCAAGCTGTTCTACGATAACCAGGCACTGGCCAAGCAGCAGCTGAGCAGCAGCCACATCTATCCACAACGACACCTCATTCTGGTGACCTGCGTGGGATGAGAAAGGATGGGTTAAGCCTCCCATGGGAGCATGCAAGGGACTCGGCAGAGCCATGCAAGAGCCGTGGGGCACAGCCGCAGTGCCGTGCACAGGGTAGACCTAGACTGATTCACCTCGCAGTAACAGGGAAGACATCAGCATTGAGCTGCTGTGAAATTCCTGTTTTTTCCAGTCAGACAGAGCCAAAAAAAGCTGTTGGAAACCAGAAAGAACCAGTGGGAACGGGATCCTGCACTGCAGCAGCAGCCAGAGCAGGGTGTCTCAGCCGGGGTTAAATCCATCAGTTTGCATATCACCAGCTCTGCTCCAAGAGCGGCTTTGTGCTGACCTCTCCAGTCCTGAGTGGGATTTAAAACACCAGTGCAAACAGATCAGCTCAGTATTGCCTCCTACCTGTTTTCACCTTGTTTTACATGGCAGCCAGGCTCAGTGAAGAGCAGGGTACGGTGATACCTCGTGTGACTGGCAGCAAGCATCCTCCATCCCTTCTTCTGCTTGCTGGAGAAAACAATGTTAAAAGGAGGCCATCAGAAAATCTCTCCATGGTATCTTTCTTCCCCTCTGTATTTTGTTTTCCTTTCCTGAGTCCCTCACCCGCGCCAACATTAGGAAAGGACCAACCTGTCATCTGTCAGATGTGCACATACATAAACCACTGCTGCTCACACACATCAAGTAGTTAAGCTTTCCTAAGTGGTCCTGGGCAGCCTGTCAAGTCCTTAGCTCGTCTGCAGAATGTGGTTGTAATTAGATAATTAATAACTTTGAGAGGGAAAGGAAAGGAAATAAGCTAAATGGGAGCTTTCCTTAGTGGGAGGAAATAATTATATCTGCTTTTTGATATATGAGCTGAGGTGGCTTTCTGAAGGCAGAAACAGCATCGCGCCTGCAAAGCCATCCCTCCCCCAAGTTAGGTGGGGTCTCCCATGGGCATGGCTGGGTCGCAGAGTTTGTCCCACCAGCCCACAGCCGAGCAGCAGCAGGTTGCTGCAGATCAGAGCAAACCCTGCAGGTAGCAGGGTTCCCAATATGCTGCTGCATCTTGTCACATCCCAATAAATGGGGCAGAAGAGAGACGATACGTTTGAGTCACTGGGAATCGCGTGGAGAACTGGAGTTTAGCACAACACCCCTTGGGGTTGGAGATGCTGCTGTCAGCAGATGGCCTCTGTGATGGATGCTTTGCTCCTGCCTATGGATTTATCATTCCAACCTCTGAACTTAGGTTGTACATCCGAAAGCCAAATGAACTGCTAAGTTTAGGTTGATTTTTCTGTGGGTAGTGGTGGTTTTGGGTGTGCTTAGATATCGCATAAATGTGTTACCCAGGGATGGAAAGAAAACCGATTCATTTCCCACAGAGCTTGCCTGATGTTGGGCTGGAGTCACTGTAGGTGGAGTTCCTAAAGCCCAGCTCAGACACCCAAGCATCCAATCTCCACTCTTCCCTTGCTCAAGGTGGTGTGGGGCTGCTCCTGGTGCCTTGGATCTCACCCAGATGCTGGGTTAGCTGTCTGCTGGGACCAGGGGTAGGTTTCAACACGTGGTTACTGGTGATCATGAGCCACGGCCATAATCTGTAGGGGAAAACAACTTTACCGGACAACATACCTCAGAAAGATGTCCTGTATTCTGTGTATTTATTTCTGCTTTCTTCCTTTTTTGTCTCTTCTCTCCAGACTGTCCAATGTCTGAGACTGAAGTGGAATTGGGATGTATCCAAGTTTGTAGCTTCTGAAACCTTAACAACCTCAAGTAAACTGGTCCAAAAGACCCCCTCTTGACCTCCCTTGCTCTGAACTCTTGCGGACCACTTAGACTGAGCAGAAAACAGCACCAAAGCTGATGGTCTGAAACTTTGCAACATCTCTCCCTAAAGCGACTGACCAAAGAGAAAAGAGAAACGACATTCCTGGGTGTCCATCGTTGTGTCTGTCTGTGTGTGTGTTTGGTTTTAGCTCTTTGTTCTTCTGAAAAGCCTTAATTCAGGAATACATTTATGAGAAATGGTTGGGTTCAGATTTTACTCCCCTGGACCTGCATTCTTTTCTGGGTTTGTTTGCTGTCTGTTTGTTTAAATCCAGCGCCTGATTTCTTGTACAGTAATGGCAAAACTGGACCAAGGCTCTCTTAAGAAAAAAACAACAAAAAAAAAAAAAGAGAAGAAAAACCCCCACTGTGTCCCCAGCTCCCTGCATGATTTGTCTCAAGTACAGCCTGGATTACAGACTGCCCTCCACGCTCTACTGCCTCTTCCTTATTGCTCCATGATTTGCTACCGCTCACCCCCCTCATCCCTTTTTCGTTTCAGTGTATATGTTGCTTATTTGTTTTATTTATTGAGATATTTTTAACGAGCTAAGAGACTGCAATGTTGCTGTGTATACTGCTTCTCTTGCCAATAAAAATAAAGATGTCATGCAGCTACTGAGGGTATGAGATTTACATCCTTGACTGCACCGCTCTGAGCAGGAGCTGAACCTCTTCCTTGCACCTCACCATGTTCTGACCTGCACTGATTTGGCTGCAAGCTGTTTCTCAGGTGATGGAGGGCAAAAGGTGTGAGTGCCACTTGGCCAGGCTGAGGTCTGCCTGCATGTACCAGGAGTAGCTGGTTGTTTACCTGCACCCTGGATAAGGAGGGTCTCTTTTAGAGGAGATTTTGCCCTTAAAGGAAAGTGGAGCTGTTGGAGTGAGTCCAGAGGAGGCCGTGGAGATGCTGCGAGGGCTGGAGCAGCTCTGCTCTGGAGCCAGGCTGAGAGAGCTGGACTGGGTCAGCCTGGAGAAGAGAAGGTTCCTTAAGGGGAGACCTTAGAGCACCTCCAGTGTCTGAAGGGGCTGCAGGAAACCTGTAGGGGGCTTTGGACAAGGGCCTGTAGGGACAGGACAAAGGGAATGGCTTTAACCTGCCAGAACAGGGGAGATTGAGATGAGCTCTTAGGCAGAAGCTCTTCCCTGTGAGGGTGCTGAGGCGCTGGCACAGGGTGCCCAGAGAAGCTTTGGCTGCCCCATCCCTGGCAGTGTTCAAGGCCAGGCTGGACACAGGGGCTTGGAGCAACCTGCTCTAGTGGAAGGTGTCCCTGCCTGTGGCAGGGGGTTGGAGCTGGATGAGCTTTAAGGTCCCTTCCAACCCAAACCAGTCTGATTCTATGAAAAGCCAGCTGCACTACAGAAATGGTCACCCAGAGGTGCTGCTCTGTTCCTCCTTCCTACTTGCCTGTGAGCAAACACTGGGGTGGACTTTACCAGTGCTCAGTAACCTCCCTCCATTGCCTTGCAGAGCCCCATTAGACCCTTGGTCATACACATGCTGAATCTGGGTTTTCATTTCCAAGTCACAAACAACATGTCTGAAAATAAATCATTCTGGAAAAAAAAAACCAAAAACCATAAAATTACAAATTCCTTTAAAGAACAATTGTGGTGGAGCTGGAAACACGGGCCTGAAGTATCCAAGAGACCTTTTGTTCTCACACCCTTTCCCTGATGGATTAACAACAGTGCTGGTTAGAATCTGGGCTGCAACACTAAGGTGATGGAGAGAGATTGATGGAAGGGCAGGTCCCTGGCAAAGGCAGCTTGGGAGCCGCGGTGTTCCTTGTTGGGATTATCAACCCGACTCTTGCAAAGCAAGAGGTAAACCAGGTCTTTGTGAGAGAGATCTGCTCAGGAATTGGCAGGGTGTGATGTTTTAAGCAGGGAGGGAGGGGGGAAGAAGAGATGGTGAAGGATAATTGACTCCGGGGGGGGAGAAAGGCAACTCTGTGGTGTCTAGAGCCATTAAAAAATAAATCATGTCATTCCATCTAAACCAGCTTCAGAGAAAAACATTTTAACATGCCAAATCAAGAACATACATGTGTATATCAGATGTATTAATTGCCTGATAAGTTTCAGAGCTTGAACGTCACATGTTTATTTTAAACCAAGCACAGTTGCACAGAGTGAAATACATCACATCCATTAGAAGCTCTTATTCTCTTAAAAGTCAATGACATCTCAGACTGGGTTTTTGGTACCAGCAGAGCCAAAAATACCATTTAAGAAGGTGAGTTTAACGGATGTCATGCAACGCAGCAAACAGAATTTTCCCTCTTTTCTTTTTGTCCCCCAGGGGATGCTTGTTTGTGTCTTGGTTTCTGCCACTTGGTGAACCATTAATTGTGCTCCAGTTTGCACCATAGAGACATATAGAATGGTTTGGGTTGGACCTGAACTTCCCCTCTTTAACCAGACTGATTTCACCACAGGGAGTGACATTTTTCCAACCCAAATCCAGCTGCAGCCCTATTAATGGCTTGTCAGAAGAGCCTGTTGTGCTGCTTTGCTCCCCCAGGACATGACGAGGACCAGGAAGAGATGGTCAGACCTACCCCAGTCACAGGTCGGATGTGTGCAGCCACAGCAGTGCCTCCATAGCTGCCATGTGCCTTCCTTAATGCTACAGGGGGTCAGAATTGATGAACCCCATGCTCTACTGGAGGAGCATTGAAGATCTATGGAGCTCTATGGAGGAGCATTTAAGGACCTGTTATGGTAGATCAAAGCATTTTATATCTCACTCTGCAAAGTGCACTAGCAACTCCTAGTGAAAATAAATGCTTACAAGCATCTATTGGTAGCTCTTCCATCAATTTTGGGAGTTAGCTAAGGCTCCTCTGGGTGAATGGCCTCAGAGAGGTAAATCTGGAGCCCAGAGGTAGAGCCATAGCATGGTTCGGATTAGAAGGGACCTTAAAGCTCATCCAGCTCCAACCTGCTGGCACGGGCAGGGACACCTTCCACTAGAGCAGCTTGCTCCAAGCCCTATCCAACCTGGACTCGAAGATTTAGGGTTTGAGGTAGAAAAAGCAGTAAGTGTAAAAGCTGGTGAGGTCAGTCAGAAAACAGCTATGCCATAGGACTGGGGTGAGTGGTTTCAGTTCCCCAGGGGAGAACTGACCCTATCAAATGCTCCAGAAAGTCCTGACAATTTGAGAGCTGTAAACTCTCCAGATAACAGATTCCTAACAGAAAACACATTGGGATTGAGGAAGAGAGAGACGTGCGTCTTAATCAGCTGCTGAAAAGGCTTTTCATCTTGTCTGAGTTCATCTTGCATGAGCCAGCAGCGTGGGTTAGTTCAGAAGAAGCTGAAGTAAAGGTAAAACTCAGACCCTGTATCCACAGCTGTGTTCTCATGTGCAGCACATAACACTGCTATATTTACTTCTCTTTCTTACATGGTAGGAGGGGGTTCTTCAGTGGTATTCCTCACACCATTCACCCTAATTCCTCAGGGGACTGAGTTTTTCTTTCCCAATCCCACCCTTGCATGAAAGTCCAACAACCCATAGGAGATGAAGAGATGAAGAGAGCAGGGACAGACTCTCTTGTGCAAAACAGAATGAGACCAAAAAAATCCCTTAATACAACTCCTGACAACGGGGTTGCTCCTCCATGGCAACACACATGCACACATAGAGCCTGGTTAAATACTGGTCCTGGACTGTTTGGTCTCTGTACATGAAAGGCTACAGAAAGCACCCAGGACATGCTGGTTTGTGCAGGAATCCAGTGAACAACAAAGCCAAATGGTCACCGGGATGAAACCAAGCACTGAGGTCATGATGTGAAGTGTACTGATAGTCTTTTAAATGCTTCTACTCAATCCCAGCTCAATTTAGCACCACCAAACCACCCTGTTTTCACAAGGGGGCAAAAAGCCTTCAGCTGCCACTCATGTTTTCAGCTTGAGTCTTACATATGGACCAAATGAATCCCTTGGGATCTGTTTTCTCCCCAGCTTTTTCCATGGCCACCCCATTTTCAAGGAAGCAGGGAATGCAGGGACTGGGGAAGGGAGGGGGAAGCACTGGCAGTGTTTCCCAGGGATGCTTGTAAACTGGGACCACTCAGGCATCATTTCTGGGATGCTGAATTCAGCCCCCCCCCTTAAGGGTGACAGCAAAGAGAGGTCTGTGTTGGTTAGCATCACCTCAGCACTGAGACCTCAGCCATAGGAGCTTGCATCCTACGCAAGCCTGGGAGAGAAGGGAGCCCATGAGCTTTTGGAGGCACCCAGATGCAGTCAGCTGTATGATGAGGACAATGATAAACCTTCTATTTACTGCTGTTATGCAGCAGAGTGACAAAGTGGCCTTTATCAGGGTTAAACTTAACTGCCCCCAGAAACCACAAGTGATGTGAAAGTGCTGTTGTCTGAGATCTTTTGCTCAAACTATTCTTGTATATCATCTGGGCAGGCTTGAGGAAGCAAAGCATTGCAGATGGTCGTCCCCCATATGGCACAACTTGTTCCAGTATGGATATGGGCTCCGTCTGTTCTGCCCAGCTTCACTCACAACGTTGGCCAGAAATCATGGATTCATAGATTCATTTAGGTTGGAAAAGACCTTTAAGATCATCAAGTCCAACCGTTATCCCAGCACTGCCAAGTTCACCACTAAACCATGCTTTTAAGTGCAACATCTTCACATCTTTTAAATACCTCCAGGCTCTAGGGATAGTGACTAGGGAGTGACAAATGCCCTGAAGTATTTTGAATGAGGGCTCTGTTCATTGCTGGAGTTAGCCAAACATGGATCCCAAAAGCCAGAGATGACTCCTGGATGCTTGGATTTTGGAGATCCCTTCCAAAGCACTCAGTGAGAGGAGAGATTACAATGAAAGATATCAAGAAGCAATGTCTGCCACGTTGAAAAATCTTCATCAGTGCTGCCCTGGGACACCATGGTGAGCCCCGCTTGTATGGCTGACATGCAGAGTGGTTTGGGAGGAGAAGATCCTTCCTTTGGGGCCCTCCTTCATCTTCTTCAGGCAGACAAAACCTATTCCTGTGCTGCTTCAGCCACAAAGGACAAAAGGAGAGGTCAAGCCCAGCAGAAGACCCCTTTTCACAACCCATCCCTTCATCACTCACACGCTGTCTTCACAGTGCATTCAAAATCATGAGTTCCTGTCTCATCTTTAACCTTTTCTCACACTTATAGCACTAAATCAGTAGCCATAAGCTGGTCAACCAAACTACAGTAATAAGGAAATGCCACACATTACCAGCATTTCACCCATGTTTTAATGGGATAATTCGTATTTAACAGGATAATTTAATGGGATTATTCAGAAATCATAGATTCATAGGTTCATTTAGGCTGGAAAAGACTTTTAAGATCATCAAGTCCAACTGTTATCCCAGCACTGCCATGTTCACCACTAACCCATGCTTTTAAGTGCTACATCTTCACACCTTTTCAATACCTTATGAGTATTGAGAGAGAAACCATGAGTTCTTGTCTCATCTGTAACTCTTTTTCCTGCTTCTAGCACTAAATCAGTAGCTATAAGCTGGTCACCCAAACCTCACTAATAAGCAAATGCCATACATTACCAGCATTTCACACACGTTTTAATGGGACAATTCAAATGGATGTAGGTTTTTCAGCTGCATCGCGATGCTTTTTATGCTTTTGATGTCTTTTTGATGTCTTTTGATGGCCTTTGGAGTCTCAGGATTTGGTTTGAGCATGGTAAAGTGCACTCAGCCCTTTTATGATTTCCTGCCTTGTTTCAGAGCCCTGCACTGAAAGACTTTAGTTGCCTCCTAAATCTTTTCCCAGAACTCTCCTGTCACTTTAAATATTCCCAACATTTTGTTAGCTTCAAGACTTTGAAATCATATCAAAGTAAACCTCAAAGGGAAATAACACAGGGAAGAGTAAGGCTGGAGCTTAATTCATATTTAAATAAAGATCTTTGGCTTCAGCTTGGGTTACTGCATAAAATGACTGGGAGCAAATGGAGCTTTTAAAGGCCATGTTCCCCCCAGGGGTCTAGTTTAAACCGATCAGTGAGCCTACCAGGCGGAGGAATGAAGCTGCCTTCCCATGAAAAATTCCCTACCATTGGGAAGAATAACATTTGAAGTTCTTCAGGATCAAGATGGACTTTTTCCTCCCACCCCTCCTGAGCTGTGACCCTGGATGGTGTTTGCAAATGGTGCTGCCTTCCTGCAGGCAGGCAGAAACTTTGTCGAAGCCTCTGCAGAAGGAAACAAAGAGCTAAGGATTGATTTGCAAGTCAAAACGTAGCTTCCTTTTCCTTCCTTCTCTCCTTCCTGCCGTCCTTCTTTCCTTCCTTCCTGCTTTCCTTCCTGCTTTCCTGTCTTCCTTCTTTCTTGCCTTCCTTCTTTCCTGCTTTCCTTCTTTCTTTCCTGTCTTCCTTCTTTCTTGCCTTCCTTTGTTCTTTCCTGTCTTCCTTTCTTTCTTGCCTTCCTTTGTTCTTTCCTGCCTTCCCTCCTTCTTTCCTGCTTTCCTTCATTCTTTCCTGCCTTCCTTCATTCTTTCCTGCCTTCCTTCATTCTTCCCTGCCTTCCTTCCTTCTTTCCTGCCTTCCTTCATTCTTTCCTGCCTTCCTTCATTCTTCCCTGCCTTCCTTCCTTCTTTCCTGCCTTCCTTCATTCTTTCCTGCCTTCCTTCCTTCTTTCCTGCCTGCCTGCCTTCCTTCTTGCCTGCCTTCCTTCTTTCCTGCCTGCCTACCTGCCTTCTTTCTTGCCTGCCTGCCTACCTTCCCCTGTCTTCCCCTTCCTCGAACCTCACATTTCTGAAATGCCAACAGGAGATATCCCCCTTGCCCCCTTCCCAAAATACTGGTTTCCAGGAAAGAAGGAAGAAGCTGAGGGCTGGTTTCCAACAAACCTCAGCACCTGACTGGGATTTGTACAGGGCCACACTAAAGGCAGCTTTCCAAGCCACCTGCCCAGCGCAGACACGCTTGCAAGAGCAGCCAAGCACACGGCTCCCCTTGCCTTCATCTGGGGATGTCCTTTGCTATTTGCCTTTAAGCTACGTATCCTGTGCAGCACAGAGCAGCAGTGGTGATGGATTTAGCCTTCCACGTCCCCTCTGCTTTTATTTCTTACTTCCTATTCAAGAACAGTGGGTGGGAGGGACAGCTTTTGCTAATGCTGGCAACTCCAGAGCTGCCAAAACCCTAAACAAAGGCTGTGAGAAAGATATTTCTGCAGGACCCATTTGCTGAAACATGATTCATTTCTTTCAGATAAGTCATATTTCCTCCAGCCAACACTTACAAAAGGGTTAGGCTCCCTTATCCAGCTTGCATGATGAACACATCCAGAGCATGTGCTTCCAGTTGCGTCTTTGCGATGCTGCGCTCGACAGCACGATGTGGCAGCACGAAGCTGCTCTCAGCAAAGGTAGCTTGAAGCCGGGCGACTTGCACTGGGTTTTTCCTTCTATGTGCCCCAGCCCTCACCAAGTCACGCGGCTGAAGGAGACTTTCCCACCCGGCTCCACGCCACCACTTCAAGCAGCATTGTTTTCAGCGGGGCTCTGACATGCCTGCCTCAGTCAATGTGGCTTTCTCACCAGCTACTGGAAACAATGGGCTCTGAGGGTCATTTGCAGTTCATCACGTCTTTGAGTTGTCCGCGTACTTACTTGAAAAGAAACAGCTCTGCTTCGTACATGGCCACACGATCCATGATGAAATTTCCTAACATCCCTATTTCAGAGTCCTCTTTCAAGAGAGGCCTGCCAGACTGCAGCTTGCTTTCCCAAATTAGTGATCTGGTGGAAACTCAGCAGGAACTGGGCGAGGGACCAGTTGGAATGGTCCTGGTGATGCGCAAGACAGTGGCTTGGGAGCACCATGGGAGGTGGGGATTGTGCCATGATCCCCCTGCCCGCTTGGGTCTGCATCCAAGGCTCAGCTCTGGCATTGACACTGCTGGATTTTGACTCTGACCCCTCTCTTTCCAACAGCCTTTTGCTTCCTTATGGACAGCAAGAAGAGCTGACTGAGCATCTTCCTCCTCCTTGCCCCTCTGTGTACTCAGCTGGAGGCCGCATGGGGCTCTCCATCCAGTGAGGGCAAGCCTTAGTGGTGGATGGACCCAAAAAGCTGGGCAGGGAGATCCATGGGCACACTGGAGATCCCTTGCATCACACTGGTGTGGCTCATGCCACCCATGGGGCCAGCCACACATCTGCCAGACCCAGGCATGAGCCTTACACATGGCCAAACTTGGCTACCTTTCAGCATCCATCCAAGATGAGGCCTCTGACCTCTGTATTTGCTCTCCTTTCTCTCCATCACTTTCCCCTGGACACCTCCATCCCTCTCCAATGGCCTCTTTCATCCAAGCTTCCTCTATACAACAGTGACAATCACAGCCAGTGTCTATTCATCCCCATGGCCACAACCTTACCCCACCAATGCCACCTTCCCTCTGACAGACACAAGGCACCAGGGTGTATTACCTGGTGGATACTGATACTCCTGGGGATTATGAGGATATCTGTCTTCAGACAGCTCCTTGTGGTTTGGTGGGGGTAATGTGGAGTTCTGGTATCTTCCTCCCAGGATAGGGGACAGGTGAGCACACAAATGACATTTGAAGCTCCACATTAGGGAGAGATGGATGTGCTTGCTCCTGCACTCAGTTTTTAACGTCTTGGCCTTGAAGGAAGTTAATTTCTCTCTCTCCCCCCCCACTTTTTTTTTTTTCTTGGGATACATGATTTGGCTGGAGAGACATTTACATGATTTATTATTACCTGGCTTGCTCTCCCACAGGCAGTCTTCCTGTGACCTCTCGCTCAGCAGCAACAAAGCTACACCATCACATCATCACCATCAGCTACACGCAGGCATCGTGCCTTGTGCCATCACCGTTGGCACATTGAAACAGCTGGGGGGTGTTGTCTGTGGCCAGCTCAGGCTTGTGCTGCAGTCACTGGCTGCCACCACAGAGCATCCTTGTTTCATCAAGGTGCCAGGACAAGCTGAGCAACTGAGAGAACTTGCACCACCTAAAAGCCAGCAGAGGAATGAGTATCCATCAAATCTTGAGTCCCAACCTTCTTATATTACGGCAGTGGGCTGAGGTGGGGTGAGATTTATCCCTTCTGGAGAAACAGCACTGAGCACTACCTTCCACATGCACAAAAGAGGAGCTGTAAGTCTAAAGGAAAGGAGAGGTGCAGAGGAAGAGGATTGGCATGCAGTACAGGCAAGAAGTGAGAGAAGACCTGCCTGTCTTACAGACCACATGTGGATACCCCAGTGTGGAGATGGATGGCTCATTCAGGCTTCAACTCAGGCCCATTTTCTGCATATCAAGTATTGCTCTCAGGTTATATAGTTTGATTCATGCTAAACTCATCTTTCCTGCACTGGGGCTTCAGCATTGCCCTTGTGAGCCCATGCTTGTTAATGCTGCATTAAAACAGAATTAAATCAACAATGCCAGTGGTTTTGTTGTAAATGCTGCAGGAGCAACGTGTTTCTGCTAAAGAAACAGCTTCCATCCTGTGCCATGTGGTGCATGGGGTCTCTTCTGTCTACATCCAATCCCTCCCCACAGTGCATTAGGATATTAGGGTGAGAAAGAGCGCTGCACATCAAGGCAGAAGCATTCTGAGAGGAGGCTGCAGCACACACATCTGATGGAGGCAGGATATGGGGAGTCCATCCCCAGCCCCACAGCACAGTGTGGACTGGGAGCAGCTACCTCTGGTACAGCTTGGCTGGGCTGTAATCAGATCTTAATCAACTGAACCTCATGCTGTGACATGTTTATATGACCAGACCCTTTCCCCTTCATTAGTATTGGGGTCAGGAGAAGGCAAAGGTCAGGCTCGAAGCAGACGATTTCTCTTCTAAACTAAACCATCGGCTTCTTCTACATCTCTCCTCAAAGAGCTTGGCTCATAAATTTTCTTTGAATACCACCAAGATGACTCTTTTCCCCCCATCACATTCTCTTTGGTAGGAGGGATATTTCATTCCCCAAAACCAGAGAGCAGTTCCTTATTACCCCATGTCCCAAGCTATTTGGGAAGCTTTGCTGGTACCCTGCCTTGTGCTTCCGTTGAAGGGGACAGAGATGCCAGATTGGCACTCCAGCTGCCTGGCTTTAATGGTTCTGCCACCTGTGCTCCCACAGCATCAGTGACCCGTTTGACATGCTGGGGGCTGGAAAACCAAACCCCATGGTCAGGAATTCATGTGCTCGCTTCACTTGGAAGAGAAAACAAGGACAAAAAATGCAGCTGGCTTTCAGGTTTGCTGCTTTTACTCCTGGAGTCCAACTAAAGCTCAGTGGCCGAACAGCAAACTGAAGGAGGTGATTTAGACAGCCAGTTTCAAAGGAGGTTAAAGGATTTAGGTGCTCAAGGAAAAGCAAGGAGCTGCTTTTCACAGCTGCATGTGGAAAGCCCACTGGGATAACGTGAACCTTCCTGGAGCTAAATGCACTTTCTGACCTGAAGCTGCAGGTTCACATCCCACAGGAGAGTCATGGTTAAAACCACTGTTTGATGGTGGCAGCTGGGTCTCAGCTCCCATCGACTACACTGAAAAGGGGCAGTTCAAAACCAGTGGGTGATTTCAGAGGACCAGGCTATTGTGGGTGATGCTCAGCAGTTGCTGCAGTCTCCACATAGCCCAGTGTTGTTATTTATACCCTGGTGAGAATTAACACAAACAACCCACCACAACCAACGATGAACTTGCTACAAACGGTACCTGAGCCAGGAGTGAATGTGTGCATCTTGCACACAGCTCTGCTTTTCCACCCCACTCAAGGCTGTTAAGGACAATTTCCCCTGCCTAGGTCATCCTCACCTCCCCACTAACTCAGCTCAAAGGACGGTGCCTGTGGGTTGGTGCCATCTTGTGGATACAGCTGCAATGAAGAGGAGGAGGAGAGGTGGGAGGAAGAACGTTGGGAAAAGGACCAATCTGGCGTTGTCCAAGTCTGGGTCTAAGCCTAGCTCCCTCCTGGTGATCTTCAGTGGGACCACAATGTTTCCTCCAGCAGGTTAAGTAAATAGAACATCAAAAGCGTGCACCACCTGCATCTTATCTACCCTAAGACATCTGCTGATACCAACAGCAGATCTTCGGGGAGAGTTTTCCCAGGTGATGCCCTAATGAAAGCAGCAGCAGAGACTATCTCTGCAGTGCTTGAAAGGCTCAGAAGTTGAAATGAAGCTTTGAGTGATACTCTCTCTACCTTACTCAGGCTTTCCCATTTGGAAATGAGGCTGGAACACACTCACACATCTATCGTCCCCTCCAGGACTGTCTGGTCTACCAACACAAACATGAACCTGAAGGAAAATCAGGCTGTGGATTTTGGCTAGTGGCAGAGGGTGGGTTCTTTGCTCTGGGTTTGCATCCTGTCCTGGAAGTCACACAGTCCCCAACCTCCAACTCTCTTGCAAAACTGAA
The DNA here is from genome assembly GCF_028554395.1 of Pezoporus wallicus. Taxonomy (NCBI): domain Eukaryota; kingdom Metazoa; phylum Chordata; class Aves; order Psittaciformes; family Psittacidae; genus Pezoporus; species Pezoporus wallicus. Next base: position 231,930 of record NW_026635397.1, on the reverse strand, counting down.
AAGCAATCCCAGCCCAGGATAAAAATAAAACGTCCATGGGGCCCTGTCACTCTGGGGTCAACTGATGCAGTGGACGTGCAATCAAGCTCCTTCATCTAATTTTTCCAATGCCTTTTATAGGCTGGACCTGAAATGGAGCCAAGTGACGAGCAGAATCCCCTCGTGAGCCTGGGGTTTCCTTTGTACAGTCAAAATCCCAAGCCAAGTCCTGCTGGCTGGGATGTTCCCATTATTTTGCAGAGTGGAGCGCTGAACTCTCATGGGCTCCTTCCAAAACCCCATCCTCTGGGATGGAGAGCAACCTGCCCTGACTCAACGCTTCACTCCTTGTGGGATGAGGAGGGGGGACTAGCTTGGTTCTCACAAGGGGAGGAAGTCTGTGAAGGACCCTGTGCAGGCACTGCTGAGCCTCCCTCTTTTTGGATGAGGCTTTATGTCTCTGTACTGACCTCTGCACCCCCCCACACATACACTACGCCTGTCCACCCTTGTCATGTTTTTGGCTCCCCCTGAGTTCACACTGCCAAGGTCTTTGCAAACTGCTTTTAGCATTGGAGTCGAGTGACTTCCCACTCGCAGGCACACTGCCTCTGCCAGGATGGCTCTGGAGGAGCTCTGCATCTTGCCTCTGGAACAACTGGCCACTGGGAACCTCTTTGGATGAGTTGCAAGGGGCATACAAGTGTCCAGTGCTCAACCCTATGAGCCTGGACGCCCCATGCTTGAGTGGTTGTTATCAGCTGGACCACCAGCCTGTAGGCGCAGGTGGGATCTCATTCAGCAATCCATCAGGGCTCATCCACCCTTAGCTAGCTGGCATCCCATTCCAGCCAGGTTTTGCAGCATGTGGCTGACTGCATCCAAGATTCATTAATGACCCAACCCCATGTTGCTGTTTCAGATTAAATTGTTCCCAATGCTATGCATTGTTATTTGGGAAATGCACGGTTCTTTCCCATATGTCTTTGACCTATAAAATGAGCATCTCCCAAAACTGAAAGGTTATTGCCAACTACAACGTGTTTTCATTTCTCATCTTTAAGCACATTTCATGCTTTGCCAGAACTTTTTAGGAGGTTGAGACTGAAGGCCTTAACTCAGGAAAACACTTCAAATGCCTGCCAAATAGGACTTGAACGCACACTTGCATCTAAGCACACGCTACAGGCCTCTGCTGTTGTGATAACTTCCCAAATTGGTGCAAAAACCCATCTCCCTCTTCATTAACTCATAGACTCTCAGATTCTGTCCTCAGTTTTATTGACAGTCACCTCCAGGGGAAATTTGGTTGCAGATGTGCAGATCCTACAACACAGAGAACAGTTAATATGTGGGGATTGCTAACCAGGGCTTATGGAAGCCGTAAAAAGCCAAAGTAAGTAGAGGTGGGTGATATTTTTCAATGGATACTTTTAAGCGTACAACCATTTGCAGCAATTTCAGGGAATTTTTGCTTTTAACAGCAACAAAATCTGGCAAAGTCTCCGGAAGGCATATTTCTGATGTTCCTAAAGGAAACTCCAAAGAGACTTTGATTCAAAATCTCTTCTTCTTTCTAGTTTTTACAATATAAAGCAGTCAGCGTCCAAGTACAATATCTCACTTCAGGCTGGCTCAAATATCTCTATTTATTTCTTCATATATTTTGCCTGAAATGGCCAGCGTTTCATTTTTCCATTCATCCCAAATCAGTATTCCAACTTTCTGAGATTTTTTTTTTTTTCCCAGTTTTTGAAATCTACTTATATCCTGAGGACTGAAACAGAGCTGGGTAAAAGAAGAGGGAATGCAAAAGGCCAGTGTTAAGATTTGTCTTTAAGAACTTACCACACTGTGGGTATCAAAAGGCATGGAAATCTGTATCCTACTTTCAGGAAAGAAACATTTCATCATTACAAGGGAAAATACCAGATGGAGACCAGCCTCTCCCCCCTGCCCCAACCCTTCAGCATTCCTACCTGCACTGCTAAATCCCCAAATCAAGCCACTCCTGCAGCATGCCTTTTATCTCAGCAGCACAACTCTCCTCATGAAAGAAAGCTTATATTCTGTTTCAACACACTTCTAACATAGTAATGCCACTAACCTGCAAAGCACAGTTCTCACAGGAGATGTTTGAGATTGGGGTGACTGCAGCAAGCAGTCCTTGCCTTTTTGAGGTGAGGTCTTCAGTTCAAGACCTTGGACAATCATAGCAAAACTTAGCTTGTCCTTTCTAGCTGCAGAGAGCAGGCAGACAAGTGTCTTGATTAATGACCATGTGTGATTTGCCCCACCACAAGGACCTAGGAAAGGCTGCTGTGATGGAAGATGCAGGAACACACAGTTGGAAGCACTGTCCCCTGTTGCGGAAGCATGGTGCAGTGCACTGAGCAGAACAACGATGGCAACTCAGGAGAAGCTGCTTCTGGTGGCTCCTCTCCTGCCCAGACTGGTCCAAGCACGGAGCCTCAAGACTGCTCTAAAAGACACCAACACTGCATCCAGTGAGCATCCCACCTCTAAACCTGCCCTGAGCAGGCTGGAGAGGGTGCTTCTTCACCAATATGCATCCCCAGGCAGTGCTTTGGAGATGGTCTTCCCCATGCACACAGCTTACATCAGCAAAGCAAGTAGAGCTCTTCCACTCCTATGGTTACCATAGAACAAGATGGCAAACAGAAAGGAGAAAAATGATCCTCAGAAAGTTTGGTCACTCGTGGAATCATAGAATCACAGAATGGTTTGGGTTTGAAAGGACCTGAAGATCATCCAGTTCCACCCCCCGTTCACAGACCTCACACTAGACCACGTCACCCGAGGCCTATCAGTCCTGGCTTTGAACACTGCCAGGGATGGAGCAGCCACCACTTGCTTGGGCAGCCTGTTCCAGTGCCTCACCACCCTCACAGTAAAGAACTTCTTCCTCATATCCAACCTGAACTTCCAAATCAGTGCAAAATGAAGAGGCTTTAAAAGGGAGCGTTGAAAGAAGCAGTTAGGAAGGTCGCTTGGATTCATTCCTATTGTTAAATGGTAAAATTATTCTCTTCTTTAAGATGGCAAACGCCTGTGAAGCGAAGAACCAAAGCTCAAAGCACCAACTTCCTGACACCTACCTCAGTGAGACACAAGGCTCATGGACATGGACATTCATGGACACAAGACTGCAAGACTTGCATGTTAAAAATAAACCTCTTGAGAAGGGCTCTGCCAAAGTTAAAGAGGTTAGGAGCATTGGTGGGAAACAGTGCTGAAAGGAAAAGATAAAAGAGACCAGAAAGAAAGAGGAGGAAAGAGCAGAGGGAGAGGACTGGGGCTAAGGCTGTGCCATTCAGGAGGGATTTGGCCGGATGATGGTTTTACTGCATTTAAATGTGTAAGATATACTTTGATTAATTCTAGTAGATACACCAAAGTCATACTTGCAACTCCCAGCACGCTAATTATGGAGAAGAGGAGGACAGTGACTCATGTTGGAAGCTGCCCAACTTCCAAAAAGAGGGGGGAAACCAGGAATGTCAGTGCTCAGGCAACCACGACAGTGCCTGGACCCATGCTGGGAGAAAGGTCAAGACTGTTCCCAAGGAAGGCTGGCAGGGAAGCCACCAAGAGGATGGGGACCAAGGGGAGAGGTGGAGGCATCTAGCTGTGGGGTTCCTTTCTGGGTCTGGGTTCGCCTCAGCATCTCCCCATCTATTCAGGCAGGGCAGCTGTTTCCCTCAGTGCTAATCCCATCAATTGGAGTCAGGGACGTTGTCCTCTCACATCAGAGAAGCCCTTGGGAAAACATCATAGAGGTCTGCTCTAGGTAGGACGTTTCTTCTCCATGGCATCCAAAAACCAGGTGGTGACAGAGGGCAGGAGCAATGTACCACCACCCTGTCACCAAGCCTTGCAAAGCTGAAGTGCTGGAGCCATGGACTTGCAGAGACACGGATGGAGCCCACCAGCTCCAGATTGCATGAAGATCAGGTCTGACAGGTCACAGAAGGAAAACCAAGTCACAGACCCCATGTAAAGCCTCAGGTGTTCCACTCTGCTCCTGCATGGGAAGGAGCTCCCTCATATCAGCATTTAGCAGGAAGAAGATGCACACACACAGATGTTTGCTCAGCGGTGATTACCGCCAGCTCTGAAACATCTCTGGGGGCGACAGCAGAGAAACTAAGGGGGGTCCTTGCCTGATATTTATTATCCCATCTCAGCTCCATTCTCATCTACTCATTTTTAACTCACTGAGAAGTTGACAGCATCAGAAACTGAAGCCAGAGCATCAGATTAACAACATCTTTCTTCTCCAGGCTTTTGGCCACATGTTTGAATTGGTTCAGCCCATGAATAAAACCAAAACCCTTATAATCTTATAGGCTTGAGACAGAGGCAGGAGGTGGGGATGACAGATTTAATGCCTTGTCTCCAATTATAGTTTCAGTTCTTTAAGGAGAAAATTACTTCGAACAATTATTTATATATATATATATTTAAAAGAAAGCAAGAAAAGAAGCTGCAGGATGTGACATCCCCCCCCCCCCCCCCCCCCCCCATCTCCATCACCCTGGACCTCCCCCCGCCATCTCCATCACCCTGGCTCATGGCTTAGACCACAGGGATGCGTTGCATGGGTGCTCATCACTCTAGATCTGAGCAGGAACCCATCTTGCAACCTTCAGATGGCATTAAGGAGGAAACGAGGCATTAACAAGCCTGCAGCACTGTGCTCCCTGACTCCACCACAGACCCAGCTGGCTCCATAGCCACTAGAGGGGGGTGGAAGGTAAGTAGTGAAGAAGATGGTTTCCTCCTACTGTGTCCTCCTGAGAAGCATAGACATCAGGGGGATTGGGGAGTTCTGCAGTCCTGGGTAGGATATGGATGTCCACCACGCTCTGAGTTCACAGCATCCACATGAGAAGGCTTTCCCCATCATCCACAACACCAGCGTGCTGCTGAAGCAACCCTCTGAATGGAGGAGCCACGTGGGATGTCAAACTTGCTCTCCAGAGTGGGGTTGCTGCGGTGCCAGCTGTGGAATGAAGCCCTTTGGAGTTCTCCCTTTGGAGAAGGGAAAATGAATGGAACCGCAGGTTGGAAAACTGCAGAAACAGGTATGAAATGCAGAGATGAGGCAGCACAGGCAGTGTGGGGGGGAGTTAAAGGCAGTGTCCTAATTCAAGATGTATGTGATCGCTCACCTTGAGCCCCCTTCCAGAGAGGTTATAACCTCTCTGCTGTGCTCTCAGCTGGGATGCTCCTGTGAGAAATCTTCTGTGGCAGCAAATACATCCAAACCCAATGCAAAAGCCCATCATGTAAGAGACTAAGAGGCTACTGCACCTCATAGGCCACCAGCAATCTCCTGGAGCAGCATTTGGGGAATGGTGGTAAACAAAGCTGGATGATAGGACAAGGAATGATGGGTTTAAACTGAAACAGTGGAAGTTCAGGTTAAATATAAGGAAGAAGTTCTTTACTGTGAGGGTGGTGAGGGTGCCAGTCTGTGATTCTATGATTCTATGATGAAACCCAGACTGGACTTAGCCTGTTCCATAGTTATGGGGTCCAAAACTCAGTGCTGCAAGTGGTTGGTTGAAACACTTCCCAGCCAGATGCATGGGCTATAACATACAAGTTGCTTAGTTCACTGCAGACAGCCTTGGCTTCACCAGGGTCCTAGGTCAGTGTGGCCCCTCATCAGAGATAACAGCAGGAGGTCATCCGAGTACTCCACTCACTGTGGGACTTGGCAAGTGAGATCTTGCCCTATATATTCACCCAACTTGGGCACTAGGCCTTCTCCTTTTCCTATTAGCAACCAGACCAGGCATTCCTCCTGGAGCACAGCACACAAGTCATAGGGAAATGCTGGGCACAGTGGAGATGTACATTATATACAGGAAATACAGTGCCAGGCCTGTGACATGAAAAACATTTCTGGTTTTGCTATTGGGAAGCTACATTTTACTGACTTAAGTCCCCAGCCCACAATGAAGCAATTATTAGTGCACTATGATATTGAGATACCAAACAAGATTAATAGTTCAAGCTCAGAACCATGGTGGGCAGGGAGAGCTATCCAGTTAATATGGTATTTCTCCTTAGGAGAACAGCAGAAGCAAAGCCATGCGAGCTGGAGGAAGAGCAATCACTGAAACACATTTCAGGGTATTTCCCCCCCAAAAGCACTGTGTTTGCACATCCCTGTCCCTGCTCCTCTCCCCTGTATCACACTCCATTTGCTAACACAGGATTTGAGGAACCAGTGGCAACCCCCTGGGAAAGGCAGCTGCAAGGAAAGCAAGATTTCATGCTTGGCTTTTGCACACAAGCCCTGCTGTGCTCCTCTCCTTGACAAGTCCCCCCGCCCCATGGGGGAAAGCTTTGCCCAACAGGAAGAAGGGAGCTCTGCAGCTGAGCAGGAGGATGCTTGGCTTCATCACTAGCAAAGGGGTCAATATTTTTGCTCATGTGCGTGCATCCCCCCCTTGGGTCACTGAAACATATGCCCTAGAGTGCAATTTGGCAGGCTCTGAAGAGGTCCAGCTTGGCTATGGTAGCTCACAACACTGCCTTTCCACACTGCAGCATTTATTACCCTCTCCCCCCTAAAAATAAAGCATTACTTCATATATCTTCTCAAGGTGACCGGCCTGGGCTCTGGTCTAATCAGATAGTTTCCCCCTTTTATCTCCCCCTGATCTGTCCAAGCAGCTCTGGAGTCCGTCAACCCAGTGATATCATCCCTTGGCACAGCCCCTGCCTGTTTGCTTCCCGCCAGGATGAATCCTGTAAACACTCACAAGAAATCACAGCGGGCCCTGGGGGAAGCGCTTCTTTTACCTCCTCCCCTCTAGAGAAGGGGCCCATCCCTCACGGCTCACACGAGATGCTGGGGAGGGAGAGGAGGAAAAGGAGGAGGGCTGGGGATGGAGCAGCGTGGAATGATGGAGCAGCGAGGATGACCTCCATAACTATGGAAAGCAAACAAAGCCAGGGATGAAGGAGCCAGCTGGGTCCTTTGCCAGTCACTTGATTCTATGGAACTCTTCTCTTTTGCTGTTTGTTGAGGCATTTGTTGAAAAGGCTTTTCCTTGTTGTGTCAGAATCATTGCAAACTGTGGGGCAGCCAACACCCAGCTGGGACCGAGCCTAACCTGGCAGCCTTGGTCTGCTTACTTAAGCAAACAGGGCTCTGGGGATGAACAAGGCATGTATCTGTCTGGTTGCTTCCTTTCCCCTTCCCTCCAGCTGACTTTGGAGCCCATTCGTGGTTTGTGGACTAACCTAAATGGGGGCAGTGATCTCGGAAAGATTCAATTACTCACAGTGCCTTGAGACTGCTTTGGCAGATGGATGGGGCTGACTGCAGCCTGAGCCCAGCCCAGCTTAACCCAGCATGGCCAAAGCCACCAGATGAGCAAACTGGAGCCCACCAAGGACTTGCAGGATGCTCAAAGCAATGCGAGAGGAGGTGGCCCACGGTCACCTTGTCCCAGTCACACTGCTGCTGCTGTGTGATGCCACACAGACCATGGGAAGGCCTTTCCCAACCTAGCTGATTCTATGATTCTGTGCCTTCCTATTGATGAACAGGCAACTGCAGCCTCCTGCCAGTGTGAGTCTCATCCCATTTGATCACATCAGGAGCCTGTAGCACTGAGTTTCCTCACTCCAAGTCTCCTGCAGCTGGAGAGACCCAAGGGATACTTATAGGACAGTTGCTTTGAGCTGCCATCCCTCCCAAGCCTTGCACGCAGCCATCCTGCAATATATAGAGGGAAAAGGGAAAAGCAAACCCCTGAGCAGCATAAACAAACCTTGGAGAGCACTCTGGGAGCCGGGATGGTTAACATTCCTTAAGGAGGGAGCCTGGGGGAAGGGAGACACAACACCCTCCTGCGGGTCCCACCTTCCCACCTAATCCCCCATTGCCATCTGGCAGATTTACTGGCCGCAGGAACGTCGCTCCGACTGATATAATGAGGAATTGCAGGCGGTGCTATATTTCCTCATGAATTTCACTTCCCTGCCAGAAGAGTTCAGAGCTGGGTCAGGCTTTTATATATATTTATGTACATAATATATATATATCTATAAAAACACATTTATCTTTTCCTTCTTCTTCTTTCCAGGTGATTTCCCCCTTTCCCCATCTAAGGACTCATTCATCCTCATTCATCTTCCCTACTCACCAGGTTTTTTACTGTTTGCCCAAATGGGTTAAAGAAAACTGAAGGACCAAAGTCTGCATCCATCCCATCCCCTCCAGGGTGGGGATGCTCCAGCGTGCTTCTTTCTGTGGGTGCTTGTGTTGTGCTGGTTTGTGTTGGAAGGGACCTTAAAGCTCGTCCAGTTCCAACCCCTGCCACAGGCAGGGACACCTTCCACTAGAGCAGGTTGCTCCAAGCCCCTGTGTCCAACCTGGCCTTGAACGCTGCCAGGGATGGGGCAGCCACAGCTTCTCTGGGCAGCCTCCTCACCCAACACCCCCAAGTCCTTCTCCTCAGGGCTGCTCTGGTTTCAATCAAGCTCAGCTCCAGCTTAACAGGCTCTAAAGAAGAGGTGGGTGGTTTGGACTTCAAACAGTCCTGTCCCTCCTCCCCCATCACAGTCATGGTGGACTGCCTTCACAGGGTCACGATCAGAAAGGGATGTGCACCAGCATCCTAAATCACTGGTCTGCAAGCTTCTACCATGCTGCTTTACCTCATGGCTATGTCTTCCATCCCTGCTCAAGGCAGGATGCTGAGAAACACAGGCTGGAGATTTTGTGGCTACCCATCATCGCGTACCTGTCTTTCCTCCCAGGGATGGGTCCACACCAGTGCAGCAGGAGGGACAGCAAACAGCCTCTGTGCTGGACTCTGCAGCAACAGGGGCCTTGGAGAAAGAAAACAGTGGCAAAAACCCAGAAGTCGTTTGCTCTGCACCATTTACTTGCTCCCTACTACTGCCGCATGCTTCTGGGAAGAGAGTGGGGCAAACAAGGTTTTCCCTCTCCACTGGGATTAGGGGATGGGAACACATGGAGAGGGAGGTCTCAGAAGGCACAAGCACTGAAATCCCTCGGCACAAACACCTTTGTGTGTCGCACAGCTGAGCTGCGGCACTGGTACTTCTTCATCTCCGGCTCGGGTGCGTGACTTTGCAGTCCCATTTCTCCCCTTGTAGGAGAAAGGCAAACACAAACAGGTGGAAATCACCTTTTCCCTCATTTCCCTCATCCCATGGCGAAACCTGAGAAGCAGGACAGGGCCACGTCCTCTTGCCATCAGACCCGCATTTCTGGCTGATCTCCTGTGGCAGCCTGTGCTGCCCTGTATTTCCATGGACACATTCCTGACCGTAGAAACCTGGATCACACCCTTGAGGAGGGGAAGGAAAGGACTTGCTGTACCCAAGGCACTCCAGCTCCTTCAGGAGAGGAATGTTCTGAAGGCATCCTTGTTAAATACAAGGCTATTGCCCTGAAGGAGCTGCCTTTGCCCCTCTCGACACCATCCCCAGGCAGGTCACACATCTTCTCACCGGTGGCTGGCTCTAAGCTGCCTCCTTCCCACCATTCGGGAGTTTTACAGCCAGCATTCCTCATTTTCCATGTCATTAATCTCCACAGGCCCTGGCTCCAAGCCGGCTGGAAGCCAAATCCTGCCAGACAGGTTCCAGGTGGAATCCAAGTTGTCTGGAAAAGGTGAAATTCAACTACAAATTCAATATGCACATGAACCATGCACTGGCTCTCATCAACCACAGCCACCCAGCAGGGCAAGCTCAAGCCAACAAGCAGGTTTGGTGCCTTTTCCCATTCCAATTGGCTTTCCCAGCAAGCAGCCAAAACATGAAGGGTTATTTTGAGCTAATAGCTTTAATCCCCACCAAACAAGAGAGATTTCCTTGCTTTGGGAGTTGCCATTGAGCACTGTCAGCATTTTCATAGCATTTTTGCAATGACTTTTCATTTCCTCTGTTGGCATCCGAGCTGCTTTGCTGTGAAACTCCAATTCCCCAAGGTCCCAAAGCTGAGGACAAGACAGGCCAAACCTCTGTCAGACAGGGCAAGGGAAGGAAAAGAAGAAACCTATTCTATGGTGGGAAAAGGGAGAACAGGAAGAGCAAAAACTCAGCTGGACATCTCTTTAAGCTAAAAGAGGGAGATTCAGGTTGATGTGAGGAAGGAATTCTTTGCAGTGAGGGTGGTAAAACCCTGGCGCAGGTTGCCCAGAGAAGTGGTGGATGCCCCAATCCCTATAGACATTCCAGGGCTGGATGTGTTTCTGAGCAACCTGATCTAGCTCAAGATGTCCCTACTCATTGCAGAAGGGTTGGACCAAATGAGCTCTGAAGGTCCCTTCCTACCCAAACCATTCTGTGATCTCCATAGGTATTCTACGCCATCAAAACCAGCCCTCTCCCCATATTCTGTAGATTGCCTGTGCAGTTTGTCTGTTCCAGAGGGTGATGCTCAACACTGTAGGAACAGCACAGCTCTTCACCCCTCCTGCAAGCTGCAAGTGATGTGCACATTAGACATTCCAGGCAGGAGGTCTGCCTGTTATCTATCATTTGCTGTCAGTCTCTTTCCAGCATCTCCAGTGTTAAGGGGGTGGCCCTCAGGGCTTTGCTCAACATCCACCTATACTGCACAGCCCTTGCCAACATCCCTTCTGTTGCCTGGTTGGCAGGACTGGCTTCCCTTGGGCAAGGCTGTGCAAGAGCTGCCAATGAACTCAGGAAAGCAGCTACATCAGAGCCCAAGGCACAAGCCAAGGCGCCGTGTTCTTTGACTCAGGTTGCGTGCTTGTGTGCTATTTGCCTCCTTTCAGTAACAAACCCTGGCAGGATTAACCAGAGGAGCTGTGTGGCTCTGCCCCAGGAATAAATGGCTAACCAGACCAGCAGCACCAGCGTGTTGAGCTGGGATCCTTAGGAACAAGGGCTCTGACAGCCCGTGGCGTGATCCATTGCCTGCCTGCGCCAAGCTCTCTCCTACAGCAAATCCAAGATGCGCATTGGAGGAGCCCTAATGAAATCTGCAGATACTTCAGTGCTCCGCTTGGATTGCTCTTCCTTGCCTCCCCCTGCAAGCCTCTTCAGAACAGAGCTTGGAAGCGGTCTGTTGTACTTAAGACCTAAGTCCTGCCTTTCTCGACTCACAAAGGGAACCAAAAGGAATTGTTTTGGAATAACAGTGCAAATCGAATTACCCGTGGCAGATAAGGGGCAGAGAGGTCAGCTCTGAAAAGGCTTTAGATGAAAGAAGCATTAGCCTGCAACCCGCAAGGAATAACTCAATTCCAGTCTCATTTTCAGCACCCCCAGGATCTGGCGCAGCATAGGTTCCCTAATAAAGCCCAACAGATAAACCTGGCCAAGAGGATTTGTTATCCTGCCGAATACAGAGCCATTCCACCAACCACATGCTGAGCATCAACCATCCCCCAGAAAGGGGAAGTACAGCAATGTATTAGAAGCCATCATCAATCAGCCCAGATGAAACCAAGCAGCCCCGGTCAGGTTCCAGGCAGAGCTATGAGAAGCCACTCTGTGGTTTGGGTTTGCAGCCTCATGCACACCTCCTCCTCTTCCCAAGCTGCATCCTATGGATGCAGACACCCCCAGGGCACCATGGCCAGGAAAGAGATGGAGGTCGGGGTGAGGATGTGCAAACCCTCTGCTCTTGAATGCACCAAATATGGCAGGGTTATTGATGGGTTTGGGACATGCCTGGGGCTCCCATTGGATGTTTTCCACCGTCTCTGCTTCAATTCTCTTCCTTTTCACAGCAGAGCTCTCCCCACCTTTCCCAAAGATTCCTCCCTTTGGTTGGAACCTTCCTTCTCCTAGCACGCAGCAGGAAACCATTTGAGACCAGATCCAATGCAGCCCTACTGAGGGCCAAGCAGGGACCCTCACCAGCGCCAAGACCCACCTCCTGGATAAATAGGCTCCAGAAATTCCTGTCACTCACCACCGAATGAGCCCAGCTGGATAAAAGGTGGTTGCTAAGCTTGCGCTGGCCGCATGATCCATAGGGATTGGGGGGGATTTCAGGAAATGCTCCATGCAGCGGGGAAGGAGGGGGGTTGGGTTTTGTTATTTCTTCCTTTTTCAAAGGAAAACATCTCATTGAAGAGTGAGACTTGGGAAGCTTTCTCCAGGCCTCTGGGCATTCGATGCCTTTAAAGCACAGGAATTGCTCCCCATTCCCTTCCTGGTTTAAAGGGAAACAGGGTTCTCATTCCTGCAGGACCTCTGAAACTCCTGACCATTGGATAATTGTGTCTTGAAGGAACACAAACTAAACAGCACAATGCTGCCTGTGCCCTCATCCTCCTAAATACAGTAAAATGCTTTCTTTTTATTAAACTGCATTGAGTTTGCAGATTCCAAAACTTCCCCCTTGCTGCAGGGGAATGAATTGATGCAAAAAATAGCTGAAAATGACTCAAAAGGCCTATAATAAAGCAAACAGAATCATAGAATCAAACTGGTCTGTGTTGGAAGGGACCTTAAAGCTCATCCAGTTCCAACCCCCTGCCATGGGCAACGACACCCTCCCAGTAAAGATCTTCCTTATCTCCAACCTGAATTTCCCCTGTTTCAGTTTGAACCCTTTACTTCTTGTCCTATGAAAGATACTCTAGATAAAGGGTGCCTGTCTGTAGCTGGTGCACATCAATGTGCAATCAGGCCTGTGCAGGATAAAATGGTTTCCCTGCCACTGCCATGTGTTTTAAGCTCGGAGCATGCACTGTGCTGCTTACTTCTCAAGGGGTGGCTGCAGCTACTGCCACATCACATTGGGCTGGGGATGCGCGGGATGCAGGTGCCCATGATGGACAGCAGACCCCCTCTATTCTCACTGCCCTCAACAAACCCAAGGGCTCTGCCAGAGAGGTTTGTGGTCCCTTTCTGAGCTCAGAAAGCGAAGCAGATGATGGCAGGGGGCTGCTGCCCAGCGTTAGGGTCCCATAGGGATGATGCTTGCCTGTCACAGGGTAGGTCACCTCCTGGACCACTGCAATTGCTGCTCCTGTGCCCTCAAGCTGATCCCAGAGGAGAAGAGTTGGTCCCTGTAGCAGTGATTTGGGGTTCTCCTGGGCAAGCACTGGTTGCTGCTGCTCCAGCCCCTGAGGTTTTCTGGGCACCCCCAGGTTTGGATAGCATAAGAGAGTACAGGAAAGAAACCCAAGTCCCGGGGGGCTTCCCACATTTCCACATCCTTATAATCACGCCGGAATTCCACAGCCCAACCCAACGAGCCCCTCAGCAAACTCAGACACCATCCCCTTTTCCCAGAGCCTGTAATTAGCTCTAGCTTTGCTTTGTCCCTGCTGAAGCCTTTCATTAGGACAGCCTGCGAGATGCTATTTGCACAGCCATGAAATACAAACACACTGTCAAGCCCCAGCAGGAGCCGCTTGTGCCGAGTTACGCTGTTGTCAAAGAAGGCAGACTGTGACCTCCCCACAAAGCGCAGAGTTGGCGTGTTATCACCTTCACTATTATTCAATGCATTCCCTGTTCTCCTGAGAACAGCTTTTCCTGCGCCTCCAGAGGTTTGCTGCCCATTGCTGGTCCCTCAGCAGCTCCTGAAGGAACAGCTCACCATTCAGGGATGCTTGCCATCGCTTTCCTCTATTTTAACTTCCTTCTTCTGCCTTGCAGCATTCTTTAGCCAAGCCTTTGCACAGCTCAATCTTCCCGGCTCTTTCACTTATTAAACTCTCTTTACCCTTCCCCTTCTCTCCCATCCAGGCTGGAAAGCCTCACCTACCCTTACCAGGCACATCCAGGACTCACATTAGGTTGTTCCCATCTTCATTTCGACCTGAAGCCATCAGTGTGTTCCATTGTCCAATCTTAGCAACTGATGCTTGGGTGTTCCCTTGGGAAATGCCCAGTGTTATTGACTATAGAACACGGAATCCCAGGATGGGATTCCCAGGATGGGTTGGAAGGGACCTTAAAGCTCATCCACTTCCAACCCCCTTTGTTACAGCCAAACCCCGTGGCAGACTGCAAGGGCAATTGCTCTCCAATTCATGCACACATGGCTCCATCCCATTGCTCTGTGTTCACACCACATACCCATTTGGCCAGCACCAGGCTTTCCAGAGCCTCTGAATTGACTTCCTGCATGGAAGCAAACACTTCCTGGCATTTGAAAGGTGCTGTCTTGGCAGAGTTACTGTGGGGTCTCTGGGTATTCTCCTTTGATGCTTTGCCTTGGACTCCTACAGCTCATTGACAGCTCATTGGATTCAGCTTCCAGGACCTCTTGAGTTAAATTCCTTGTATATGTGATGGTTCTTTGGAGTTGGATTTGCTGCTGATGGATCTAACATAGGTCACTGCTGTCTGCAGGCAGGGCAAAAAGCACATCAGCTTCAAGCACCAGCTTCCCATACAAAGGAGCACCAGCTCTTCCTTAACATTGTGGAAATCACGGCAGTCGCACCCATAGGAGCAGATTGCTGCCTCTTTGGCCAAGCTTCAGCCTTTCCTCCAGTACTCAGGCAGAAAGCCCTTAAATTCCCAGCTATGACCAAGCTGTTGCACCTTTCCATCATCTATCCCATTTTGCTCCAGGGTGTGAAACACCTCCCAACCTCTCCCCACTGGGAACTCAAGCTCAGCTCCCCATTCCCTTGCTGCGAGGGTACCAACATCCTAAAGCACCCAGCTTGTAGCACACATGCTATTCTTTCCAGCACCATTGCTACCACATGTGTTTTCCCTAAAGCCATTACCACTTAAAGGCAACTGCATTTCAATTTCCACTTACTGGTTTTCAATAGTAATCCTTCCTTGCTTAGCAACAGTTGCTTTTGCAGCGGGAAGCCCTAAGCTGAACTTTACCTAGAAAAGAGCAGTGAGGCTTCTTGGAAAAGGACCATATGAGAGGAAGCAGCTTTTGGAGCCAGCCCGGAGCTGGGCAGCCTTGTGTTTATAGCTACCCCCCCTCCCGTGAGCAGCAAACCCACTCCTGACTCCTGTGGGGAACAGCAAATGACACCCCAGGGCAGTTCTGTGCATTACATTGATGTTTCTGCTTACAAGATGCAGCCAGGGGGAACAAACGAGTCCCCAGGTTCCTCAGTGATGCTCAGAGTGGCCCGTAAGAGATGAACCATCCACCAGCCCTAGGAGAAAGCTTCTACTCAGCACACATCCAAATCCTGTCATAAAAGCAGGATGCTTTGCTGGCACAGGCTGAACTCTTGCCCCCCTTGCTGTGTATTTAATACTGGACCCTGTTCTTTCCCCTGCAGCTACAGAGACGTTGATTTAAGGCACAAAGCCTTGACTTGCTGCCCACAGTGAGAAACAGCCTCTTTCTCCTTTAAAGAAATGAAGTAATAAATTTAAAACCAAACCCATCTCACTCTGGAAGAGCCACGGGAAGGGTGTGGAGCAGTAGCCTGGACATCCCATCCCTTGCACCCAGATGCGGGCTCTCACTGGAGGGAACCACCTCAAAGGGACTGGAGCACATTCACAGCAGCACAAATGCTGTTTTCTTTGGGATGAACAGATTTCTGGCTATAAAACTTCCCATGGCTGAAGCTGCAGTTATTAAAACACATCATTTCACATTGAGACCCTGGCGTGGGTGCCACACCATTGAGTTCAAACCTCCCTGCTGCATCAATCAGGTTTACGTCCATGTGCTCACAGTGAGTAGCGAGAAATGAAGGCAGCTCTGGATCACAGGTGCATCTGCAGGCCTGACATGTCAGCACTCACAGAGCAGGTCCCACTCCCTTGCAAGCTGCATGCCTGGGGCTGAACTTGGAGGTTGGAACCAGTGTGTTTGGAGAAGCAAAAGGCTTTGTTGGAAACATGGATAATCTGGTACTGCAGGTCCTGGGGATGCTAAAGGAAAGCCTGTCGCAGGCTGCCCTCCAAAGCATCCAGGCCAGCAATTAACCAGCCCCCCCTCCATCCTCCTCATTGGTAGGGTCTCAAATCCACCACTCAGCAATGAGTATTCACCAGAGCCCACAGTGCACATTTGGCTTTGCAGGGCGAGACCTGGGGCTTCTTAAAGGATTAGCAGCCTCTGACAAATGCACTGCACAGAGCCTGAAGCTGTGCTGGAAACAACCCTCACTCCTCCCAGAACGAGCCCTCCAGGCTGTCAGAGCTGGCTGGAGCCTGGCAGTGGAATTCCACACCCATGGATGAACTGGAAGGCCCTTCCCAAAGTTCTGCCCAGAACAGCCCCCATGGCCATGCTGGCCCATGTCACTCCTGGTCCCAAAGCAAGCCAAAAGCCAAAGCAAACTGGAGCAACAGGTGATGCGTGGTGTTCCACAGCACGGTGCCACTGTTGCTGCCATGGGCAGGGATGGCGGACACTGCATGGGATCACCACTTAGGTCCTCTTTAAGAACAGGGGCTTAGGTGGACTTTGGCCATGAGCCTCCTTTTCTCCTTTTCCAAGAGGAAAGGCACATGCATCTGGACAGCTCTGTCCCTGCGATGCTTTGCTGCCAAGAGATGCTCCCAAGATCACAAGTTTTCCATGTGCTCTTCCCTACCCCTGCCTGTGGCAGGGGGTTGGAACTGGATGAGCCTTAAGGTCCCTTTCAGCCCAAATCATTCCATGATTCTGCTTCTCCCATCTTAACTTGAAAGCAACACTGAGAACTTCTCCTGAGCCTCAGAGAGTGTGGCCAAGTGCAGAGGATCTGCTCAGATGGGGCACGGAATGATCTGTGGGTTTGGGGGAGAGCAGAACTGGATAATGAGGCATGGAAATGGGACTTACCCCGGAGCTGAAGGACATCTTCGGAGGTGAAGGCACCGGCTTGGGAACCGGCAGGTCTATACCCAGCTCAGGCTACAACGAAGGAAAGTATCAGCTCTATGATGCAGAAACCCAATGTCAGGTTTTCCCTCCATTTGTTTTCCTGGTTTTCACTCACTGGTGGCTTTTGTGGGGAATTCAGCTGCTCGCAGAGATTTCCTGCTGCGAATTCTGATCTTCCATCACTCTACAACCCCTACGTGCACGTGTCGACACACACCTCGGAGCAGCAAGGAAACAGGGCAGAAGCTCCACCATGGGCATCCTTTGACCAAAAAGCCACTTCAAGTACTGAGGCCTCGTTCACGACCCCAAGAAACCGCTTTGTTTAAAGCGGCTGAAAGCTCACATCCCGCCACCCCCCCCCCAAAGGCACCAGATGAAAAGAAGCTCAGCAACAGAAACCAGGGTGGTTCTATAATTAACTTTGTCTTTTTATTTACACCACAAGAATAACAAGTTGTCATAATGTGGTACAAAATACTGGACTCCTAATAAAGTTGAAATCGAAGTCGGTACTGTCAGAGAAAGACACCATTGGCCAGTTCGAAACAAAAAAGAAAGAGAAAAAGAAAAAAGGGAGAAAAACCCTAAAAAAAAAAAAAAAAAAGAGCAAAATAATAATAAAAAAAAACAACCCAAAACAACAAATCCAAAACAAAAACAAGGAGGAAAAAATTCCAAACTCCATCAAGGAAAAGAAAGGACCGTCAGAAAACTTAGCACGAGGAATGCTACCATCACTTAAAGTAGGGTCCATACAATCTAAGAGTGAAACTGTGTCTAAATTACAGCGTAAACCGGGAGCTGCTACCAATGGTGACGTCATACTGAGCATGTGTTAGGTATAAAGTAGAATATAATATAGTTACAACTTTTTGATACTACATATCTGTAATAAGCTCTCGGGTGAATAATGTTTCGACCCCTTCCCCCCCCACGCCCTCCCCACCCCACTTTTTATATATATATTATATATATAAGTTTGTCATCCTCATAAATTGGAAAATAGCGCCTCCACTATGGAGCACAGAAAAGTGTTAACTTATTTCTTTCTTTCAATAGGATACTTCTTTCTCATCAATATCAAAGACAAAAGCGAAGGGCGGGCTGAGAACGAGCCCCACTCCGCCGCAATGAAGAAACACGTTTTCCTTTCGCTGTAAAGTCTCGTTTTTAAACCACAGTGTTGCACAGTACACGACTGCTTTTAAAGTGAAACCGAGCAAGAATACATCATGGAAAAGGAAGCTTTAGAAAAGTTCACGCAGCTGTGCTGAAGAGTTAACTCGTCAAAGTCCTCCTCATTCACCTCCTCGGAAGGAATGACTCTTAGCTGTTGCCAAAGGGTTGCATCCAACCTCCCCACCCGGCCGAGAAAGCAAAGCAAACCTCCCAACCCAAACGAAAAGGAAAAAACTAAAAACCCCCAAATGACACAGGCAGTTTTGACTTGGTGTGTTCTGCGTAGTTGCCCTAAAAACACTGTTTCCACATAAATACAATAAACTCTATTATTGGTAAGTTACAAGTGCTAGATAAACATCTTTTTCTTCTTCTTAAAATGAGAAATGTTTAAGTAGTCCTTTTTCATCTTTTTTTTTTCCTTTTTTATGTATTTTTAACAATAAAAAGCACAATTTCTCAGTTAAGTCCAGTAAGACGCAAAAAAACCCCCTTCCCACTCTCCTTCCTTCTTCGCGTGTAGCTGTGTGGGTGTGTATGTGTGTGTGTGTGACAACAACATCCCGACCTTTCGTCTCCGCAAATGCCACGAGAAGAAAAACATAACACCCCCCCCAAAGAAAAGAAATAGTCAAATAAAAGAAAACCAACCCAAAAAACAACCCCCAAAACCACACGTTTTTTATCCTTTTCTCATTTCTCAAAGCTGCCAAGTTTGGCGTGCAAAATCTGGGTACAATATAAAGACATGCCAACCTTACAGACCATGCAACCTCGAGGTGTAGGAAACTTAAAAAAATAGATTCATATATATCTTTATCTATATATTTATATATAGCAATGCCCGGAAAAGATGTGGGCCCAAAAAGGTTTACAAAAGGAAGAATGGAATGAATACATGGCTGTGACTACTAAAAAAAGGAATGTTTTGTATCGAAAGTAAAAAACAAAACACAAATCCCTCCCCACCCCAAAAAAACAAACCACCAAACCCCAATGATTACTTGTGTACTGCAAACTGGGCCTTGCTTCTCTGTAAAGAGGACTGAAAGATGCTCCTTTCTTTCCAAGCAGGTGCAAAGGATGCGCTGGGGGCAGCACCGTGTTGGGATGCAGGAGCATCCTGGGCTCCCGCCACAGCAAAGTCATCTGAAATGAAGAAGCTAATGGCTCAAAAGGTGAATAAACCTCAAAACAAGGGCTCTTTCCCCCACTTCTCTGAGCCTGCACTGGCCCTGAGGAACATCCCCCCTTGCATAGGGAGAGGGCACCGCTGCAGAACAAATTCACGTAAGTGGGAGTTAGGAGGAGATGAGCTTTGATGTCTTGGGGAACGGGGGAAAATCTTTCCATCCCTGGCCAAAAGCTGAGTGAATACGATGGAAAGAAATGATCCTGACAAGCTCCTCTGATTCCCACAAAGAAACCGGCTCAGCATGGTCAGCAGGCAGCTCTCGGAAAACACGGAAAGAAAAGCAATGGCTTTGCCACAACCAAGAGGAGAGACTACAACAAAGCCCCTCTGGGGAAGAGCTGACAAGAGAAAGGATGGTGTAAACATGGTCGTTACTGCCCACAGCGTGTACACGGCGAAAAGAGAAGTTAAAGTCAGTTCACCAGATTAGGCAGTCAGGTTCATTTTAGATCACAGCAGCAAATTGGTCAGTTGAAAGAAACAAACCCCCAAAACCACCACATCTCCAGGTACCTCTTGTTTTGACACAGGAAGTTCATTTCTAGACTATGCTGTGGATGGTCCTACACGACCGAAGCTATTCATAACTCGAACACGTACTTGGGTTTGCAAACCTCAAATACAGTAGTGTCTGGTTTGTAAATTGCATTATAAAGCAAGGAAGAAAACACAAAAGCCTCTTGCATTTGCTCACAACGCTTCCAATTCCTCCCATGAGAGTGAGTCCTGAGCGGAATGAAAGCGGCTGCTTCGAGAACTGGAAGGAAGGAAGTTACTGGAAGCGACCCCGTCAGTCATCATTGAAACAGAATCAAATGAGAATTAAAGAGAGAAGCTACACTTGGTTGTTGGGAGGAGGGCTGTGTGCTATCCTACACTGCTGTAAGAAGGCACGCGTGTCGATCCGGGCTCCTCTAAGCTGCTCCAACTCTTCACGGCAGGGCTTTGCTGCTTCTCCCCTTCCTGTCTGCAGGAATGGGGAGGGGGGCAAAAATACCTTCAGGAAAAGTTCTCCAACCCTACCAGCGATGGGAAGAAGAAGAGGAGAGAAAAAGAGGGAGAGAAAGAGGACACAGGGAGGTGTGCGTGCATGTCTGTGTGTCCGTCTGTCCAGTGGAGAGAAAATGCCAGCTGTCCCATGAGTGTCCCACAAGCCTTTCCCAATGGTAGGCAGCACCAGGAGCCGCCTGTAATCCTGGCTTCGATCCATGTGGAGGACAAAGACATCACCCATGGGAACACTACTATGTTGAAGGTAAGAAAAACTCTTATTTTCTTTACATAGCTACTATAACAGAACTGAGGCAATATACAGTCGGCGGTATCATTATACAAAAGAGCCCATCCCGGTTCCCTCTTCCTTGTTAAAACGCACCCATTGCGGAAAATAAACCTCTGCCACGGTTCCTTACACCTGCAGAAAGCTGCTCACTGTCCAAAAGACTCAAGGAAAAGACAAACCCAAAGGAAAAATAAACAAGGCAAAAAAGAATGTGGAAGTGAGAAAAGTGGGAGGGGGGGAAAAAAGGGGGGTTCGATGCTATTGCCATTCGGAAACGAAACCTGCCAAATGGAAAGTAAATGTCAGAGTCACACAAACAAGGCTTCTGGAGGGGTTTGATATAAAAATTAACATCAAATTCATAGTCTTTGTTATAAAAAACTTTTTTTCTCTCTTTTTGTTTTGATAGAAAAAGGATCACAACTAAAAACCTTAAATTAAAATACAAATGCTTTAAGGGTAGTTGCCCAGTGGCTTAACGTGTTGGCTTTCTGAAACACTTCCCAACTTGTCATCTCCAAAGTCCTCGACTTTCAACCTGGATCCTTTTCCAAAAGCACCTCTTACATTCCAATTCACAAAGCTGTCTCTAAGGAGCTTTCCAATGGCTACTGTTAAGAGTATGCATTTATTAAACGTAGTTTTCTATAAATGCATCATAAATATTTTGTTCTCCGTAAGAATCCGGTTTTCTAAGCTTGGAATACATTTGGAATATACATTATACACATAGATAGAGTTATACCTAAAAATTTAAGCAATATCTCATGCTAGTTGCTTTTCATAAAAAGCATTCCAGTCTTAAATCCTGCAGTTGTAGTCTAATACATGCTTCAACAACCAAATTGAGAAGTTCAATTCAGAGATAACGTAGAAGAGAGAAAACGTTGGAAAAGTGGGTTTAAAAATGGCTGAATTTCAAAGACCCAACAGTATTTGCCACTTTTTTGGCAACTACCTTTTTTTCTTTTTTTTTTTTCCTCTTTTTTATCCTTTTTTTTTTCTCTTTAAACAGCAATGAAAGAAACCAAAACAAATCCAAACTTGGAGAGAGTTTTTGGAGACGCTCTGTTCAGTTGATGCCTGCTTCCCACCACCATGCCAGCACAAGCCAAAAAGTCATCTTTCCTGATGGCAGTTCTTGGCTTTCCCAAGCAGAGGGAAAAAACAACTATTGATGAACTGCTGTGTTCTTTGTGAGTGTTTTTTGTGTGTGTGTTTTTACTTAAGGCATTGTTCCTCAAACTTCAGAAAATCCAGCTGCACCATATCCATCCATTAAAAAAAAAGGCACAAACTCATCTTCAGATGGCTTTGGAGACAATAAAGCCGACTCCATCTGGGCTACCATTTCCCCCCTTTCTCTTTCCCTTTCCTTTCGCTGTTAAGATGAGTCCCTCTTTCCCTGTCCCTCCCCGTTAAAAAGACACCATCTCCCATTGTCCTGCTTTCAACAAGCACATCGCTGACTCACAGGCAGGCAAGAGCCATTGGAAAAATCCAAGAAATGAAACTACACGATGGGTTCGAGTGGTTCAAGCGGAGATTGCTGAATCGTGGGTGATCAACTTGGAAAGCACCAGTTTTACTGTAAAGGTTTGTTTTCTTTCCGGTTGCGGTGTTCAATCTTTGATTTTGTCATTTCTCATCTCTTTTCGTTTTATGGCAACTCTGCCAAAGACTTCACGGGCTTTGTTCCTCTTTGCTGCTCCCACTGAGGACCAGAGGAAAAGCGCCCAGTGTCAGTCCTTTACTGCTCTTCACCAGCATTTTTCTGTTTCAGCAAATAGATACTGTAGACGCATATAGATATGGAGAGATTGTTTTCGGTTGCTTTGTTTTACACCTGGTTGTCCTTCTGTATTCTGGAGAAAACCATGACAGGACGCAGGAGTAACAAGAGAAAGCCTCTTGGCAGAGCTTCAAGACAGAAGACGAACAAACAGGAGAACTCCAGCTGGAAGGTGAATGCTACAGGGGAGGTTCCTCTTCCATGGGTTCATCATCGGGTCTGAGCAATTGCACAGCCAAGCAGGTAGGATGGGAAGGGGAGGGAAGAGAGAAAAGAGAGTTGAGCATAGAGCTGGACAATTTGTGATGTGAAGTTTCATGCTTTATGTTCCCATCCCCTTCCCACCCAGGCAGCTGTGCTCAGCTGCCTCACCTACAATTACAACTTGACACCAAGAAGGGGTTTTAGGCAATCTGTGCAATGCTAACATCTCTTGCAGCAAAATCATTTTCCTCACAGTCTAAACCCACATTCAGCTCCAGTTGGAGCAGAAGGGTCAGGCACAGTATGCATCATACTAGGGTCAGGCACAGTGTTCATAGCTCTGCTGTTCTCCTGCAGCCCAGGAAGTCTTTAGAGAACTGACAAAGTACGGGAGATAACGGGAATGTGTGTGCGATAGTTGGAAGAGGAGGATTAACCTAGAAGGCTGCCCACCACAGCTCATCCTGACTGCGAGATGGGACAACAGACGAGAAGGAAAGCAACTCACCTCTTCTCAGCTGGCTTCACGCCTACTGACAGAGATGCCATGGCTGTTACTGTCTCTGCCTCCTCGTTCTCACACTTCTGAGCCTCAACCAGGGAGTACCCCACCGTGGAGGCGTAACGCTGGAGTGAATGCCAATACTTGCCTGGGGTAGAGGTGGGAAGAGAGGCAGTAAGGTCACCTGCGCTGTTATAGGTCCAGCACCACATTCCCACTTTCCCAAGCCCAAGAGATAGCTGAGAACCACCTGGGAAAGACTCATCGTGCCTATGCAAAATGCAACCCTGGTCTGCCCTTCTCTCTCTTCAAGAACTATCTTGGAGTCCCAGAAAGCTGCAGGTTCCTGGGAATACGTGTCAAGGGAGACCTCAGCTTGCGAGGCAAGGACAGAGAGACCCCTGTGAGCTATATGCCACACTACTCTAACAACAGAAGAGCTGCTATGTTTAAACCCTTGTCCTATCACCACAGTCCCTGATGAAGAGTCCCTCTCCAGCATCCTTGTAGCCCCCTTCAGACACTGGAAGGCTGCTGTGAGGTCTCCATGCAGAATGTACAAGGAGTGTCAGAGGTGAGGATCCAAGCTGCACAGAAGTGCAGAGAATCCCTCTGCCTTGATGAAAGGAGGTACTTAGGTGCTTGAAATAGAATGACATTTCCTTTTTCCCTTCAAAACCCTCAGAAACATTTAGACATAGAGAAAAATAAGCAAGGGTGGATGGATGTAGTCCAGATTTGGACTGGATATCTGCATTCAGTTGCTAACTGCCCCATTCTTTTTGTGGGCAAATCACCCAAGACTGAAGAAGTTTAAGCTGCATTTCTTTTTTATGGTGGAAGTTTGCTACCTTTTTCAGTGGAAAGAGCACAGGAAAGCTTTAGAGGGAGAGAATGAAGAGAGACTAGCCCCCTCCAGCCTTAGACCACAAACATCTGAAGTGGGAAGATGTCAGGACATAGCGGTGGGATTCCCATGTTACTCCATCCCCCAAGAATGTCCCTAAGAAAGGTTCAACTACAATGATTTCAACCTCCCCAGCTAAATAAACGTAAAATATCAGCAACTTTAGGCCATACTCTGTTGAACTATCCATTTATAACTAATGGGTGCCACCACATCCAACAAGGCTTAATATCACTCAGAGATACCTGAATTGCTTTTGAAGGGATAAGAGCCCACTCTAAGTGCAGGGCAGCCTGTCCCTTACTGAGATTTTAGAGGTTTTAGTACTAATTCTAAATGCTAAAGCATTTCCCTGAATCAAGACCTCACTGTGCATTGCTTGATCCACTCTTGCATGAACAGCAAGACCAGCTTGCAGCTGCACAAATCCAGGTCACAAGGGCAGTGACCACCCATAAACTAGGACAAAAGCACACAGTGTTGCCAGTATGATGGAACAGTCAAATGGGTGTCCCACAGGGCAGCCCAGCTGGAAAGCAGCTGGGTGACTGGGGCTATACTCACTGTGTATCTCGATTACTTTCTCCATTGAATGCACGGCATTAGCATTTGCTCTCTGCTGGAAAACCTTTTCTGGAAGAGGGTCGAGCTGGGAAGAGAAAGGAACACCAAAGAAATATTATCTCAAGAGACCAGGTGCCTCCAGTTCACTCCCCTGGTTCCTATTTCTCCACCTTCAGTTAAATAGGAAAAATACACAAATACACAGACTTCCAAAGTGCTCTTGTGATAGTGTAGTCTCCTCCACCCTGATGTTCCTCCACACATAAAATGCTGCAGCTCAGGAGCTGTGCAGCACAAAACCTGCTGCAGCCACTGATACAAACTCCATGTAGAGGCACTGTTACACAGGCAAGATAAAATAAGGCCACTATTACTATTATATAAATACCTAATTCAGTGTATTTACTCTTAACCCCCCCCCCCCCCCTCCATTCTGAAGATGGGGAGCTTCACTGAGCAGCTTGCCACTGCTGTGAAAACGGACTGCTCCAACTCATGGGTGTGAATTAAGCCCATGGGTGTGAATTAAGCTCTCCTGGTGAGGAGCTGGTTTTGCCTCTGGATCTATGTCTTTGTCAGAGGTCCCTGTATCCCAGTGGGATCAGTCAGAGAACACACACCTCTGCTAAGTGGTGCTGGTTCATAGCGGTAGCAGAGACTGATGAGCCCACACTTTGATTAGCACAGCTGGTTTAAATAAGGACATTAAATTGCTCCTAAATTAATAGCACTCAAAAGCCAGAAGCTTCTGCAGACTTGAGACTTGCTATATAGAAAAGGAATGTCCAACCTCAGTGTGTGTATTGCTTGGTTTTGGATACAAGCTCTCCTACGACGCAGGATAGAGCTGTCCTTTCAGTCTGCAGTCAGGAGGTTACGGAACTACCTCCTGACCTACCAGCGATCCACTTCATCTTTACATCAGCATGGGCAAATGCACTTATGGTGACTGACAGGAACTCCAGAGCTCCCTTCAACAACGAAGGACATCACTTTTCCCATTTCTTTTTAGAGGCACAAAACTGCTCTGGCAGCCAGGGCAAGGGAAAGGAATAAGAATGAGGAAAGTGGGAGAGCAAGAAAAATGCCCTCTTCATTCTTGACAGCATTCCCTCCTATTTTCTAGGAGATAGAAAGCTCTGCTTGTATCCATCCCAGCCCCTGCAGCCTTTGGTCAATACAGAAAGAGAGAAATTAGATCAACCCCCGGGACAACTATACTCTTCTGTCAACTGTTCTGTTGCCCTTTATGAAGTTATTAAACCTTTGACTGTTGTAGTTACAATGCTTTGATTCACAGGAGGCAAGAAACCTGGACTCAAATCAAACTAATGCACAGCTACTTGTGGTTTGTTTGGTTTTGAAGACCCAGCAAAGACCCTAAGATCCATTTCATATGGCTCCTGCCATCCTTTGGAAACAGCAGCAGCAGCACAGTAATGATAAAAAGGTCTTCCAAGGGGTGGAGATGGGGTTATTTGCTTTCAACAGGTGACAGGGTGGAGATTCCTGGTTTCTTCCAGCACAGCAGAGGTGTCTGCTTGGTAGGTAAAGATGTGCCAGCAGAGTAACCCTATTTGGCTGACATACATGGCCAATGGCTTGGATTAGACCTCTCACAACCAAGTAAATCCTCAAGGTAAAACTTCCAGCAGTTCTGATGCTCTCCAAAGCCCATCTTTTGTTTCCTTCTTTCCCCCACTGCTGCTCCCACTTCTCCACTAAGAACATGAATTCATCACAGAACTCCAAAGCAAGGTATCCAAAAGAAGGGATATTCTTGTGTTTGAAAACAGTGGCCAAGGCCCAATCAGGGCTATTCCCCAGCAAAGCAGCAGACACAGCTGAACAGTTAAAAATAGACAAAACTGACAGCAAAGTTCAACTGCGACTCGTGTTCAAAGCCAAGAGAAGCTCCACCCAAGAGATGTGCTCTTATGACCACGTGGCAGCCATTTGCTAGGTCTTCATGAGGACTGGAAGATGCTCCATTCCACATTTAATAATCACAGATGGTGCTTTTTATACCTCTCTAACAATAACGCTGGTCAAAACTGGCTTCTGTACGACAGAAGTGAAGGCAAAAGCAATTCCTGGACGTATCTTTAAGTAAGAGCTTTCTAACGCCTCTCAGTCCATTTGATAGAAAGCAAGCAACATCAGGCAGCCCAGCCACACATGTAAATCATTTCCATTGCACACTCCTCCCCTTGAAGTAACTCACAGACAACAGCTATCCTGGAAAAGGGAGGAAATACCTCCAGGCCTTAGGCAAAGGCTTTATGCCACTGCTTATTTTCACCTTCTTGTTTATTTGGGATGATGCCTGGATTCACCTCCTCATGATTGCTGCCTCCTGTGCCCTCCAACCCTGCTATGAGAGGCCCCTTTAAGTCATGCCGGTTTACTGGTCTAAATTACCACCAGCACATCTTCCCTGCATCACAGAACAGCTTGGACTGGAAGGGACCTTCAAAGCTCATCTAGTCCAACGACACCTTCAACTAGACCAGGTTGCTCAGAACCACATCCAGCCTGGCCCTGAATGTCACAAGCCCATCCTTGATTTTGCAGCTGAAGTTGTGTTAGCGTTGCACAGCTGAGTTTGCAACCAAAGCAATGTACATTCATTTGCAAGCCACCTTGCCCTGCGCTAACTCATTTCACATTAAAATGATCTGCTGCGAAGCTAATGCTCTGGTTTAATTTCCTGGACAGTTGGGAACAAGACAGCTCTTGCCTTCGCCTAACGCTGCATAATGTAGGAGTTTTGATCTCCGCCGGTGAACGCAGACGCACTGGGGACTGGCACCATTCCCTTCATTTCCTACCATTCCCTGTGTAACTCCAGCATGGCTCTTCAGGAAGCAAAGCTCCCAGCAGCCCGTCGTGGCCACAGCTGGCTGTCCATGTGCATGCATGCAAGAGCCTCTCACACGCTGTACATCAAACTGCATCAAAGGGCCGCGGGACAAAGCAACAGCAGTTCCCTCCAACTTCCTTGTGTTAA
Source organism: Pezoporus wallicus (assembly GCF_028554395.1). Lineage (NCBI taxonomy): Eukaryota > Metazoa > Chordata > Aves > Psittaciformes > Psittacidae > Pezoporus > Pezoporus wallicus. Next base: position 204,494 of record NW_026635397.1, on the reverse strand, counting down.
AAAGAGGGTATAAAAGAGCTTGATAAAACTAGTGTTTCCTGCTTTTTGATGTGGGGGTAAGGCAGAGAACATGACTGTGATCCCTGCACAGCCTTAGAGCCCACCTAGGAAAAGTGAAAACAGGTCCATCTCCAAGTATTTTAGCCTCTCAGAGCTGTCCTGATTCAGTGATGAATAAAAATGCTTTTTCACTTTGAAGGATCATTATTAGCTCTAAGTGAAACTACTCAGGCAGTTGGCAGCAACCAAGCTATTGTGAGTGCTGAGAGGCTAAAGCCTCACACTTCCAAATGTGTTTGTGGCTTGGATTGGACACTTATTTATTGCACACAGATCCTCACACCAGACTGCAGTCACCTGCCTGCATCACAAGAGCACGTTATGCAAGAGGAATAACATCCTTCACATGTTATTTGTTCTGTCTCCCCTTCAAAGGGCATCTTGCATTAAAACCATCTGCATCCAGAGAGGCTGAGGAATTGTCTGTGGTGACAACAGTGCCATCAGCTGCCACCTTAAGAGAGATGGGTGCTGTAATAAAGACTTCACTGCTTCCATGCTGATGTAGTAGTTGTCTCCTGAGTTTTTCGCTGTCCTGAGAGCTGATCACAGGCTGGCCTGTTGGATCAATTACCTGTGCTGAGAACTGCCAGGCCAAGCACAAGGAGCAGATGCTCTCTGCATGCTTGGAGATGGGATGCTGGATGATAGAAGCAGCTGCTTTTGATGGATTCCAGCTGTTTTATCTCTTGGACTGGTTAGTGAGGTTTCCCCAGGCACTGTTGTCCTTCATGTGCAGTGTGGATACTACAAGACAGAGCACTTCTACAACAGGCTGGAAGTAAAACATAGCTGATCTGCACCTCCACACAGATCCTGCCCCCTGCTTGTGGTGGCTCACCACCATCCCCAGAAGTCAGCTCCTGCTGGAGGCAGACCCTGAGCTGAAACACTGCTTGGCCTCTCCTCTCTGTGGTGCTGCACCATCAGGTGTTGACCACATCCTCCCTCAGCTCCTATCCCCAGGGCGTGTGCAGCAAAGATGGTGATGAAAGACCCTGGATGTGCTCTTCAAGGTAGGTGAAAGCTTTAGGAGGAATTGCCTCCTTTTACCAGTACAGGCAGGGAGATGCCTTGTGGAAGAGACCACTGCTTTCAGAGGTCATCTCTGCAGCCTACTCATGTCTTGCTACTATTACCCTGGACTTTGAGATTTGTTCTTTATGGAGGGCAATGTCTTACCTGAAGAGGCAGCCTAAAAATATTCAAACACGTGTACTTCATTCCCCTCTGCTGCCCCTGCTTCTCCACTAACAACATGAGTTTATCACAGACCTCCAAAGCTGGGTACCCAAAACAGGCCATTAATGCTGTCATGGTAGGGGCAAAAACAATCTTTAACACTGTAGTACTAGAGGGGGTCTGCAAAAAGACGAGCAGGCTTGGACAGTGAATTCAGAAAGCAATTCAAACAGTTCTCAAAAGAGCAGAAAGCAACCTATTAGCATAAAGAATAAACCCTAATTCAATTCTTAGTGGTTTCAAGCCTTACAGTACACATTACCAAACACAGGTAGTTAAATAAAGCATGCAGTGTTTAAATCAATGTGTGTCAAAAGGACCCAAAACAAGGGCAGAAATGAGGTGGAGGTTGTGGCTCTTGGTTTTTTGCATGTCTTGGTACCTCGTTTCCCAGCAAAGCAGAAACACAAGCTTCGGAGGCATCACAAATAGCTGTCAGGTCGTGGCCTCCTTCAAGAGCCAGGACAACGCGCCCCCCAGCCAGGCCCATCAGCTGCTTCGTCAGGTACCCGAAGCCTGTAACGAGGGAAAAGAGGAAATGCAGGAGAAGGGCAAAGGCTGCGGCTGGAATCAGGCTCCTGGCAAAGGATCAAAGAATTATAGAGAGGAATTACATCATATTAAAAAACCACAAGGGATCTGAAAGGACTCAACACATAATATAAGCCAGGTTGGATTTTAATATGCTCGCTGCAGAATTCCAGCCACGGTTCCCTGCTGGACTGCCTCAGCCCTGTGTGTGTGTGTGTGTCGGGATGGATCTGTATCTCCCCCATGAGCTGCAGTGGAGTTTATCCCAGGTGAGAAGGAGCACTGTCGCTCCTACCTCCCCTCAGGGTCCCAAATTAAATATCACAGAATCCCAGCCTGGTCTGGATTGGGAAGGACCTTAGGATCATCCAGTTCCAACCGCTGCCACGGGCAGGGACACCTTCCACTAGAGCAGGGTGCTCCAAGCCCCTGTGTCCAACCTGGCCTTGAACACTGCCAGGGATGGGGCAGCCACAGCTTCTCTGGGCACCCTGTGCCAGCGCCTCAGCACCCTCACAGGGAAGAGCTTCTGCCTAAGAGCTCATCTCAGTCTCCCCTGTTCTGGCAGGTTAAAGCCATTCCCCTTGTCCTGTCCCTGCAGGCCCTTGTGAAAAGCCCCTCTCTGGATTTCTCAGCAGCCCTTTTAAGGTATCAAAATAATTATATATAAAAGAAATATATATAAAATAAATAATAACTATAGCAGTGAATAAGTCCTTTGGAAGGAAGGAAGGAAAGAGGGTGGAAGGAGGCAGCTTTATGCCCTGCCTTTGGAAGATGCAGTCAGAGCAGTCATGGGGGGAAGGAGGAGGAGAAGGGGAAATCAGTCAAACTGCTGCTGGTGCTTTCAGCTGCAATAGCAGCATCGCAGTGCCCCAGAGATATCTGACATCTAGTTCTTAACAGACGTTTCTTCCCACATATAATATGCTATAAAAATTCCTGGGGCAGCCGGGACTTTGATCAGATGACACACAATACATTTCTACCCTTTAAACAAAACAGAACCAAGCTGCGAGGGTTTAAAGAACATGGCCTCAAAGCACCATCCCCCCCCCCCCAAAAAACCTCAATGCATCCAAACAGAAGAAAATCCAGGGCATTTCTCCCCCCTATCCATGCTTTCTGCTTTGTAGTGACCTCCACGAGTGCCTTTGTGAACTGGCAAATTAACAGCCAGGCACCAAGATTCATGGCTGAGCCCATAACATTTAGTGTTAGAATAGCATTTAGAGTAGTAGAGCATAGGTAATTCAACAAGCAGGTAAACAAGACATTGTCATTACAGTGTTTCTGGATACCTTAAATAACTTATTTCTTGTAAATCTCTCTCACTTTATTCCTATAGAAAGTTTATAGGCTCAGCTACCTTACAAGGTTCTCAAGTTTACTGCAGAGAAGAAGTTTCCTGGCTGAAACAAACTCTTCAAAAGTAATAATAAAATCCTTTTGCAAGAACAACTGTCCTCTCGACTGACTGCAATGAAACGGTGCTGGGTATAAGCACAGCATGACCAAGGGAAGGAATTTCAGTGCATCTCCTGCGCAGTGCATACCACCACAGATCTAAAGCTAAAGGGAGGTTCTTGTGGGCCTGTATCATTGCTGCAAAGGTGGAGAACAAAAATGTTCAACTCTATTTTTTATTATTATATTTATATAATTTATAATTTATAATTTATTATAGAATCTATAATATAATAGAATTATAGATTATTTAATTATACTCCAGATATCCTGGAGGAAGGAATGGACTTCGGCTACTGTTCAGAGCAAGGTGCCCTGTTTACATCTAGCATTGCCTCTTTCTGCAGCTCACCAATAGAACAAGTGAAAAGCTGTGATTCAGCATCCGTCTTCCACATGTCGAGATGTGACTACAAATGAATTAGTAACTTATTTGCAGTCAAAACTGAAATATTCAATGCTTCAAGGAACTGAAGGCTTCAACCAGACCAAAATATACACAGTGCAGTGACAAAACACATCAAAATTCAAAGGAAAAGGCTGCAGGGTTTGCCATAGAAATGAAGGAGCTGAAGGACAGACCCCAAAATGTAAAACCTGCAAATAGTGTACTTTAGTCCCTAGGACAGCAGCAGTTTACAGCAGTTTCAGCTCTCTGCTCTTGTAAATCCACAACTTACATTTTGCTGAAAGATTATATCCTCCAAGAGGTGTGGGATGGCCTTCAACCGCATCAAAACCAGATGACACCAGCACAACATCTGGGGCAAATTCATTGGCAATGGGCATTACTACCGTTCTGCAACACAAAGTTAACAATGGCAGACATGTTATTTTGACTCAGAAACACTTAAACCATCCTGAACAACCCCTTTACAAAACCTTGTGCTATCATGCCACAGTAGGAAAGCCCATCTTTCCTACTGAAAGAACACCATCCAGTACAGTTTGAAAGTCAACCTCATGTTAGTCTTAACAGTGAGGTCTATTATTTCCTCAACAGCATCACATTTTGACCAGGGAAATAAGTTGTCATACATTGTGTTTCCCATTTGGGATCATATCTTGCTTTGCACAAGGAGATAAGGAGAAAACAACAGGGCCGCTGGCACAGGCTGAAATCCATCTAGGAAACCCATGCAATGGCTCGTGGTCCTTGTCTCCATGTTCTCCTCTGAAATTCCTCCTTTAGCCTTCACAGAACCTACAAAGCTCTTTATTTTTTCCCTTATTGCACTTTTCATTGACCATAATGAAAGGCTGGGGATGTCACATAGGGCAAAAAACTTTCATAGGCAAATACTCTACCCAAATACACCTCTGCAAGCTCGAGTTCCTCATCCTCTGACATTTTGTTCACTGCAAAAAATGGCCTGAATTGCTTAGCATCCATAAACCATCGGCTGTTAAGGCTGGTATTTAAATTAAACAAGAGGTCTGTGCCTGTTGTTTCTCAGCAAAAGGCCTTTTCCTTGTGGTTTCTCTCTTCAATCTACTCAATTTCTGTTCAAAACCAACACGAGGTTGCAAACACCCCACTTCTCAAGCCAAGACATCACATAAGTGGCAATCTGAGCAGAGGAACAAGTAGTTGCTTCTTCATCTAACAGCTCCAGCACAAACATGGCAGAACTGAAACTACAACAATTAAAGAAGTCAAAGGAAGGGAGCTCGGTAATGAACAAGATGCAGACACCCACACTGTGCTCTGACCAGGCTGTTGGATGAACTCCTCCTCGTCTTTACATCGGGGTACCTACACACAAGGGCTTGAAAGTTGTTTTGAAGTCTTCCATTGGGCACTGATAACAGTAGGAAATGGCGGAAGAGCGAGGAGGTACACAGATGGTTGTAAACCTCCACCTCAAGGCCCTTCATATAGAGTGGTGCTTTCCAAATGATGTGGTTTTTCTATCAGAAATGAATCTTCAATATATCCCTAGGGCAACCTGCCCAGTGCCATCCCTTGCTGGTACTGAAGACAACAGCATTTCCCTATTTCCCCAGCCTAGGAAGAGCTGCTGGCAAGGTTAACTTTCTAATATAAGGAGTTATTAATATAGCAAAGCATGAACCTGTGAATATCTTTGCATTCACTTTTATTGAGTATTGTTGTTACGTAACAATCCAAAACCCCAAGAGCAAGCCGAAAAGGGTCTGTTTAGTGCCGAGATTGCTCAAGTGCTATCAAGACACCCATAAAAATTCACATCTCTCACTAGAATGCTGTTAAACAGCCACAAGACATCTGCTGGTGTCAGCAACTTGTATTAGCCCCAACACTGATCTGAGCTGATGCCCAGGGTTTACTTTTAAATGGAGTATTAACATCTACCACTCAGTAAGCTTCTTCTAGTGTCGGTCAAACCCATTAAGCAGTTTCCACTGCCACCACTGAGCAGGAAAGCACACGGCACATTGCATGGTCTGGTCAAGGCACTCAGACATCACGTAACCCAAAAGAAGCATGTCTTGAGCTTTATGTTTTGCCAACTGATTGCTGCAGTAACCCAAGAGCCTCCTGCAAATCTTTGCACAGACAAAGACCAAGGGAAAAAGAACCTGATTTTCTTTCAATTCTTACAAAAGCTGAAAGATTGTGAATTCTTTTCCTTACAGTCGACAAAAATACGCTGAGTGCAACTCACAGACATTTCAAGGAGAAACCACCTCCTTCACAAAGGACTAAAGCAGCAGTTTTGAAGCAAGCGCACATGGGAGAGTTCTATCTCCCCCCCACCCCCTCGAGCTTCGAAGTACTGCTGAGGTCTTGAATTCTAACCAAAGAAAAACTGCTAAAAGAACCAGATTTCCTCCCCACCCCCTGATATTGCCACAGGAGCTGCTAGTACCTCAAGTGATGTGTGGGATCACTACATGTTGGTTGCAGAGCAAGCCCAAACCTGCACTCCTGAGCTGTGGGCATGGTCTGTCCAACAGCCCCAAATCAGTAACCATTTCTGGGCTGCAGGTCAGCTCATAGAACCCCAGCCTGGTTTGGGTTGGAAGGGCCCTTAAAGCTCATCCAGTTCCAACCCCTGCCACAGGCAGGGACACCTTCCACTAGAGCAGGGTGCTCCAAGCCCCTGTGTCCAATCTGGCCTTGAACACTGCCAGGGATGGGGCAGCCACAGCTTTGCCGGGCACCCTGTGCCAGTGCCTCAGCACCCTCACAGGGAAGAGCTTCTGCCTAAGAGCTCAACTCAATCTCCCCTGTTCTGGCAGGTTAAAACCATTCCCCTTGGCCTGTCCCTACAGGCCCTTGTCCAAAGCCCCTCCCCAGGTTTCCTGCAGCCCCTTCAGGCACTGAAGCTGCTCTAAGGTCTCCCCTTAAGGAGCCTTCTCTTCTCCAGGCTGAACCAGCCCAGCTCTCTCAGCCTGGCTCCAGAGCAGAGCTGCTCCAACCCTCACAGCATCTCCGTGGCCTCCTCTGGCCTCTCTCCAACAGCTCCATGTCCCTTTTGGGCTGCTGCCCCAGAGCTGGATCAGGACTGTGGGGGGGTGTCTCACAACCTCTTATCAGCTCATCTGCTGATAGCCAAGCATGAATGAACAGGGACAGCCTGCGAGCAGTGCTGGTGATGCTCGACGGAAGGTCCCTGCGTGGTGACAGCGGTTCGAAGATACCCTCTAGTGGCACAGCCGACACACAGCCAGCACTGAGATTTCACCGTGAACCAAGGCTGTATGAACTCTGACCAGCAACTGCTGCTTTTTCTGTCCTAAAAGTGAATCCATTGATATTTCACAGCAGGTAAAATAAGCTGTTTAGAGATGTCAAGAGTTTTCTACAGTGTTGGATGGGGTGACCTTCCAGCTACAACTCGTTACTGCAGCAAGTACCCTCAACTCTGGGCAATTATTAGTGGTGGTCTGTATAGACACAGTAGGTTTTAACAGGTCCCTCAGTATTTAGGAAACATGGGTCACAGGTCCCTATGCTTCCCCATCCAAGAGGAAGGAGCCAGGACAGACAGATAGTTTGTGCCCGCGGACGGGTGCTGCATGATGCCCATCCCAGACAGAACCTATACAGGAGCTACGTGTGTTGAGAGGAGAAGTGCAAGGTGACAAGGTGTCAGAATAAAGAAGTTAATGATGCTTTTGGTACCTTAACCATCACAAACTCACTCAAACACAACCACTCTCAAAACCAGACTTGAACCCTTTCCTTCATCCAATGTCTCCCACCCAAACTCTCTTGCTTCTGACTTTCTCCTAATTCCAGTACTCCAAACCTGCAGTCCCAACTCTGATGCTCTCCAGGTACGTAAAGCACCTCTATCTTTGGACATAAAACCTGACCCAGGAGGGCCAGAGCCCTTCTGCCTCTCAGCAGTCCCTCACTTTGCCTATCAATGACTGTCAAGGAGGTGAGCAATTTTGTCAGCATCTTTTAATAAATGGCTGAAGAGTTATTCACTGAGGAATGAAAGGGTTTGGAACACTCAATATTCATTCAAGCCACACAGAATTTTTTAAGACACAAAGGTTTATATTTCCTAAATGTTAAAATTTACATCCTAATGTAAAAGGGTTGTTTTGCTTCCTTAAAATAATCTAAATCCTTTCATTTCATTCTGATTGCAGCTAAGCTGAACAGCTCGGCATTAAACCAATGGCTGTGGAAAGCAAAAACTACCCCTCGTGTTCTGCAATCATTTGGGAGAGAGAAAAAGAACCCAAACAATGATTTTTGATGTGTTTTCCAGAAGACTGGGTAATTTTTAGGCTGCTATTAGCCAATTCACCAATTAAATGCCTAATAAATGACAGGCAGATTAAACAATCCTACAGAGGATTTCTTCTTGCTTTTAAATGCTCAATTGCAGCGAGGAAATTGGTGAGATTTAGAAGGCTGAGCACTTTCTTTCCGGAGACTTTTTCCCTACTGTTGGCCATATCTATATCTGTATATACATCTGTATCTAACAACACGTTGTCTGTTGCTCCTACATCTAATCCTATGTCCCTAAACCTCCGTCTTTGTTTCTCTAAGCAGTCATTGCCACGGCCATTTGCTATGTCAAAAAGGATCAGGAGTCTGAGGACAAAATCAGCATCAGGAGAGCATGAAACGTGAAAGACAGAAACAACCATTTCAGGCAAAACATCATATTTCCCGCCTCCCTCTTACTCACTCCTGAAATGGTTTATGGATTGAAGGGAAAAACTAAATCCCCCCTCCAAATTGGCTCCTGAATTCATTGCATGCTTCAAGGCAGGAGGAGGGACCTTTCAAATATAGTCCTGGCTTTTGCTTCTGGTTGAGGTGTTTGAAATAAAACTACCATGGAATCAAGCTGTATTTGGAATTTAATTGTGGACAAGACCTCAGGGTAGGGGAAAAAAAAATCTCTATGAGACAACACAACTGCTGGAATCAGCAGGAAAAACCTGCTTATAGTAAATTCAGAGTAAAACTCCCGTCAATAAAATAATACCATTGAATTTCACCAAGTAGTTGCTGGGTTATAAGTGTAACAGGGAACTAGCTGCAGTCCTTGTGGTTTTACTGCAGGTCTCTTAGCTGGGTTTGCACACTGTGCCTTTGAAGCCTTCCTGAGGCTTTCTAAAGCAAACCTGCTTTCTGCTTGTGTAACAAGTGAGGGAACAACATACCCTGGTAAAAAGAAGAAAGAAAACCCCCGCGAACACACTGGATTTTACAACTGTTTGTTTCTATAACTACTGCATAACAGCACTTAACACACGATGATGAGTTAAGGGCTTTTGAAACTACATACCCTGCGTTTCTCACATTAGAGTTTAACACATTTCTGCCTAATCTGTGAAATCTGTATTGCCCACATACTTTAGCACTGAGTTCAGAAGCGGGACCTTTGCCCAGCCAATGGTCAGCTAAATTAGAATGTCACGCTGTCTTGCGCAGGCAGAGCCCAAGAGCTACGATGGGGATGGAGGAGCGCCAAGCAAACTCCCCAGATCCCTTCTGCACTTCCTATTAGTGACCAGGGTGACTCCACCCTATATCCCCCCCCCAAAATACAGTAATCATGATATCACCCCAACCTTGAGACAGGGCAGCCAGTGATTTCAGCCCTCAGTTATGAAGACAATAAGCGACAAAGCGCATGGTGAGGCTGTTCTCTGCTCTGCGATAACTCTTGTTCTCACTTTAGAAATGGCTTAGTGGGCTTAGCAAATATGAAGAGGTCAGACTGTCCTGAACAACCCAATGCGAGCTGCAAGCACGGGGAAGCTTGTATCTGTAGAGTATTTGTCAGTAGCAAAAATACCTGATGCAAGTTACCCTCTGTTCTTCAGACAGACTAAAACAACACTGTAAAAGGGTTCCAGTGCGGGGATGATAGGATTCATTGGGGTTATTTATTCACACATCAGAAGACTTATTGCTGAGTACAATTATTAGTTCACGTGAGCACATGCTTTTATCAAACCCATACACCAGCTCATCTTAAAATACAACCCAAAACTGAAGAGCATGTTGCTTGTTTTTTCTTCCGCTTTGTTTTTACATAGAAAGATGGATTTCTTCCCTAAAAGCAGACAAGCACGTCAAGAGTTAAGGCTGAAGAAAAGTCTATCAGTATCTTTGCCTAGCTCAAAGGATTTCCACTGATTCCTCTGCAGACTTCAAAGCCTCACAGTTTGGCATTTGGACTGGTTTGAATTAAAGCTCGGTTCTCCGCTGTGAGTTTCCAAGTTCATGGTGAAAATGCCTGCAGCTTCTGGAGTTCATTATGGCCAATTTTCTTATCTTTTCTTCATCTTAGGTTTGATCCCCAGCAAATGCAACGTGGCATTCGATGGGGTGGAATAACAAGGTGCTGCCTTGAAGGCATGCATTGTCTCAAGGGGCTAACACAAGAAAAGAAGGAGGAAAAAAAAAAGAGGATATATGACCCATTCCCTTCACTTTCTAACTCTCAGGGGACTATAAATTGCAAACTTCAAAGCATTATTTTACATTAAAATCAATAGAAATATTCGGGGGGGATGGGGGGAAATGTTTTCCAAAGAAGCTGGTTAAGATTTAAAAAGGTCACTTGATAATGTATTATCACGACCAGACTTGGCATAAGATGAAAAAAACCATCCAATTTAACTTCTTGACTGAAGGTGTGCACATGGGGCAGACTAGGGGAAGTGCTACCTAAGAGGATGAGTCACAACATCCCTCAGCTTCCCAACATCCCCCACCCCCCCAACCCCCAAATTAGGGCTGTGAATAGCTCCAAAATATGCTCCCCAAATAGCTGCAGTCTCTGGGCAAAAAGACACCAGTGCCTGTTAAGGAATGGTTGGCAAAGGTCTCACTGTGCAGACGGAGCAATTTTCCAGCAGCCTTGAGACTCAATTAATGTTTAATAGCGAGTATGTCACTCTGTTAACATACTTCTAACTGGTCTCTTTCTAATGAAGAGATCAGTCTTGTTGACTGCTGGGATAAACAGACTTCCACTTTGGAGGAAAGTGCTGCTTTCCTGTAACAGGAATAAAACAGCAAGACAAATGACACTTACTTGACTAGATGTGATTTTAAACTGCACACGTTCTTTGAAGGCTTTTTAATGGCAGGCTGAAGAATAAAAGCTCTTTTTGCTCTCTATAATGGAATACAAATACGTGCACAGGGAAGGACAGAAAATAATGCTCCCAGATTTTTAATGCTCTTCCATGAAGGCCAGATTTCATTCACATCCCATGTTTTGGCAAGTGCGTGTCTCTGTGAATGCATGCAGGGTGGTCGCCAAAAGTGCGCTAAATCTGGTTCGAGGACTGAAAACCACTTCAACCCATAGCTGTTAAAAGACAGGCCAGTTGGAGAGGATGAACCCCCAGCACAAGGGCTGGGGGGTAGAACTGGACAGCCTAAGAAAAAGAAAGCCTCTACATCTGGCAGGTCAGGGAATTGGATTTGTTCTCCTGGAAAGACTATCAGAAAGGGAAATGTGGTCTCACAGCGGCCTCTATTCACTACTGCATTACTTACAAGTTCTCCTCCACCCACAGATCCACCTTCATTTCACCTTGGTATTATGCTGCTTCCATCGTTAGTTTTAATACCCTCCTTTTCCCATTCTCTGAAGCTCTGGCAAATGCATCACACCCCCTGAATGCCAGAGATGTACACTGCTCCACTGGGGTATTTTGCCCATTAGCTACTCAGAGCAGCAAGGTACATTCAGCCAACACTCTTGCAGTGCTCCCATAGTGACACTGCTCAGAGAGACCACAACCTGGGTGTGCATGACTGTAGATCAGCTAATGTGTGTTCTGCGTCATGCATCTCTTCTGATGATGCTGGTATGAGTAAGAAAATAAGGATCAGATCAAAGGACTCCCTGCAGATACCTCCCTGTGATCCTCAGGCATCACATGCTTCTGTGAGCAGAACAAGAAGATGAGGAGGACATCAACAAGTGGCCTCATCCCCATCTCCATCTGGAGAATCAAATGATGCCAGGGTTTTTTTTGAGCATGCTTGGATACACTTGTACAACCCAGCACAGTGGGTTATGTTATAAATGCTTTACTATTACTGCTCATCAATGAGGATATCCCAGCAACATAAGAATTCAGCTCCACAGCTTTGCTTACCTTCATTCACACTCTGACAGCAAGTGATGAGTAACACTTAGTTAAGAGATGGCTGTACTTTTTTTCAGAATACACAACATGCTGCTTCTGAGGAGAAACCAGAACCCAGTAAGAAAAGCACAGACCCAACCTGGCCTTGAACACTGCCAGGGATGGGGCAGCCACAGCTTCTCTGGGCACTCTGTGCCAGCGCCTCAGCACCCTCACAGGGAAGAGCTTCTGCCTTACCTCCAACCTGAACTTCCCCTGCTTCAGTTTGAACCCATCACCCCTTGTCCTGTCGCTGATGATGACAGAACAGTAAAGTCCTTCTGGACTCTCCTCTCCATTAGCTGGGTTTACCCATAGAAACACCCCAAAGAGGTAAAAAGCTTTTGAGCTAAAATCAGAAGAGCTTATACATATCAGTTGACATTTTACATTCATACATTAATCAGTGCTGAGCAGGAAGTATGTCAGCCCCTTAATGCCACAGCCACACTTATGGCCAGAAATAGCCTATTTACTTAACTCAGCTTTATTTTTATGCTGGTACTCCAAAAGGAACTGTAACTGGATATAAATCTCTTATTTCTAAACTTAGCAAGAAAGAAACTCAAGATTAAGGAGGACTGTACAAGGAAAAAGAAACCCAATTTAGGTAAAACAGTACGTTTCTAAGAGGAAAACTTCAATATTACCTGAAAGCTGTTAAGTATTCTGTGTCTCCCATCGGTGGATCGAGGCCACCAGTAAAGGCCATGTTAACATTGAAACCAACTCCTGCTCCTGTGCCAACCTGAAAAAGGGAGATTGCACTCTGAATTACAAATATGGAAGCTGTCTTAATATCCTTCCAGTTGATTAAATAGCTTGGCAGCAGTGAGCTTAATATTTCCCTCTAAAGCAACCTGCTCCCCAAAACCATGAGTGAAAATAAAGCTCCTCCATGCTCTGGTCTTTATAGGAGTTGTGGACCTGCTCACCCAAAACCCACTTTATCATCAACTGCCTCCTCTTCCTTCTCTGCAGGAGAATGTGTTACATGCAATACCTTTTTGAGCTTCATCCAGAAGCATATTCTGTCTTTCACTGCAGTTGCAAGGCGGGGTGGGGGGAAACCCAGTTTTAACCAGAGTGAGCTCCCCCTCTGCTGGGGAAAAACATGACTGACAGAGATTCTCACTGCTTGAGGGCCATCGGGGTGGTGAATGTCCATACATCCCCATCCTTGCATGTCCTGCAGAGATCCCTGTCTGCACTGACTGAAAATACCTGAGAAAGGGAAAAACTGAACACATAAATGAGGGGTTTCTAGGAATTTGTTTGCCAAGAAGCAGGGCCATGCTTTCCCTATCCACATCGAAACCCCAAAGTAATCCATCCCTTCATCAAGCGGGGACCTTGCAGCAGCCTGAACATGGGGCCCTGAGCTCCTACACACCCTGCTTGTGCTCTGTGGGGTTGGTTTTTACATCTCTGCATATGAAAACAGAATTTAAACTGAAAACCAAAAATTAAGGTGTTCTACAATACACAGGTATTGATTCAGGCTAGATAAAGCTCCAGGGCTGTTAGTGCACATTCTCCCTTGTATTGGTGCAAACACCACTGGTACAAAAACCCCAGGGGATTCACCCATCCACAGCGGCTTATTTAGCCATCTGCTGCTTTAACTGAATTTGGTTTTAGTCTTGGCTTCATTTGGTCTGGAATGACATATTAAAAATAATATAAATGGTTAAATCTGGAATAGATGGTGTAGTCGTGTGTTTCTTTTATGACAGTAGGTGTTTTGTAAGACAGATTACAAGAGCATTAAAAGGTCAGCCAAAAAGTAGGTCTTTTGCATATCCTGAAGCAGAAATTAAGCCTGATGCAAAGGACTGCTGTTTATTCACTATAACAGCAGTCCACAAACAAGGGAATGAAGCAGTATCATAGAATCAACTAGGCTGGAAAACACTTTTAAGATCATCATGTTACGTTTGAGTTCCTTTAGGGATCAAAATGGAAACATGGATGTTTGCTGAATTGGAAAACATAGAACTGACAGGGCCAGAACTCTAGTTTTCAGATGTAACCCGGTGTGCCTCGGAGTATCCAAAACTAAGTATTTCATATCATTTCTCTTTGATAAAATCACTCTGGAAGGTCAGTATCTCCTGCGAACCTAGAGGGAAAGGAAGGATGCGATGGATGTAGGAGCATTCATCCAGAGCTCAAGGAGAAAGGCCTCCCAACTGCACTGGCCCAGCCCTTCTGCTGCAGGCTGTGAGGATGCCACCAGGAACTGATGGAATTGGCCCAGTAGCCTAAGTGACCAGTGCTCAAATCCCGCCATTCACGGCTGTTAGGACTTGGACAAGAAGGCACCAAACTCACAAACCCAAGAGATACATTCCCAAAGGGGCACTAACAAGCATGAGCACGGGAGTGGTGGCAGGAGCCTGGCAGAGCCTCCTGAAGATGCTAGGAGGCACCTGAGTCACAGCCCATAGCCAGTCCTATTAAAGACAGATGGATGCTATGTCAATCCATGCTCTTACCTCATCGGGAGCACCACTGCCTGGAAAGAAGTTCCCATCATCATAGCGATGTAGTGAAATATAAAGAACATTAGGATCATTGTAGAAAGCTTGCTGAGTACCATTCCCGTGGTGAACATCCTTCAGGGACAGAGATTGCATTATATGAAGGAGGTTAGTACTTAGTCAATATGCAGATTAAAACCACCAAACTTGGGATTCAGAGGGGTTTTCTTTGCTGCTGTGCTTCATTTTCTGTGCTTCTCTCTTACAGCTGAAGCAGCTGATTGGAAATGAGAGTAACCTGCTTTGCACAGCTGGCTTCAGGTTACACTCCTTGTTTAACACATGGGATAAATTGGGGTAAACACAATCTTAAATATGTATCAAAACTGAGGATAAGCTCAATTTACTTGGATGGAGAGAACTGGATTCATATCCGTCTTGGGGGGTGGAGAGACACTTCATGAGTTACCCCAAGTTTGCATCTTTAATGAGTCTGTGGGGCAACCACTGATACAAGTGCCCAGCAAACTTGTGTTGGACCCAACAAGGTTAAACAACACAAACCTATTACCTGGATCCAATACTGCATTTCTACTTGGCACAGAAATGGGGTCTGTAACAAGACAGGTCTTCAAAATGCTCCTTCCTGACATGAAAACCAGTTGGTGGGAAGTGAGGAAAAGGATGTCCACCCAGTAAGTCAAAAAGCCAAAGGCATTCATCTTAACTTGTGGGTCTAGCCCGTGGGAGATATGTGGCAATATCACAAAAACTCATGGCTGATACCTAGCAACTCAAATGCCTTCACAGCCATATAAATACATCTCATTCCAATGCAGAGATCACTTTTAACTGCCTGGCCTAGAGGCAGGACACTGAGACCACCCAGATCCATGTCAAGTCATGCCAGACAGCCTGTCCCTCTCAGTAGCTGGTCCTCACATCTTGAAGAGAAAGCTGGGATGGATCGTAACACTTTGGGTCGAAATCTTCATTAATAAATAACCATAATGCAGCATGCTTTGCTATTACCCATCCTAGAGACTGCGTTATGGGCTTGTTTAGGAAAGCAATTATTAATTACAATTTTATTTTCAAAAGTATGGAATTTTTCTTTTATTAAAACACTTAGATGAAAAAAAGCCCCAAACATGGAAAAACCCCAGATTTTGGCTTGCAGACCATAGGCAACGTTTGTTTTTCCCTGCCTGATAAAGCCAGGGTTGCCCTTGCAAGATAAAAACCCGAGAACAATATCCACCTGCTTCCCTGGAGGGTAGAAACAGGCATTTACTCACCCAGTCCACTATGAGGATTTTGCTAACGTTCAGTCTTTGCTGGAGCAGCTTGGCTGCGATTGCCACGGAGTTAAAATAGCAGAACCCCCTGGAGGTGACGAGAGGGAAAGGAGAGGTGTTAATTCTACATGCCCTTGGTCCCAGTGCATCTATCATCTCGATATAACACATTTGGAAGAGATTTCTTCTGCTCTCAACTCTTTCCTCCCTGGAAGATAGAAGTGCTCAATGCTGGGTCAAGAAGAACTCAACAGCAAGCACGCATCTCCCACCAAAGAGTGCTGAAGCACCCAAAACATGGAACTTCATCACATGTTAAGCCAGATACACAAAGCCAACATGATTTATACACAGGACCTTGATCTGAGAACAGTCTGATGGCAAAAGCCCTGCTATAGTAAACATATGCAAGATGGTCAACTTGAGCTTTTGCTATGTGAAGCCTTCCTACTCTGAATTCAGTGTTGTGACCACACGACACAGTTATATTTGCTATTACCACTGTTACTTGGGTACCCTTGTTTTCTTCACATCGGACAAGCCATCAACACTGAATATAAAACAATTCAAGAGGTTAAAGCAAATAAAAGCATCAGTTCTTTTTTCAAAGCATGACTCTAGTGCTGATTCTGGCTCAAAAATATCCACCCGAAATCACTAAGCAGGATCTTGCCCGCTTCCAGAGAATCACTGGGAGCTTTGACTATAAAAGTGTCTTACATACCAATAAGCAAGACGTTCTGGAATGAAAACCTAACCAACTCCCTTATTTCCAGCTGCAGCTCCCACAGCAGACAAACACTGAAGCACATATGCATACTTACATGGGTGTGCTCTCTTCTGCGTGGTGACCCGGAGGCCGAACAACAGCAAATCCATTCTACACATGAAACATAATGAAGAAGAGACAGAAAGGAAGGCTTAGAGCACCAAGAGTGGAAGCATTAGTTCTGCTTTGGAACTGTGCAGTTGTTCTTGATAGTTTTCTCACTCTCCCTCGTTTTGGAGGGAAAAACATCCACACGAATGGTACAGAAACTGGTTGGTGCAGCATTTCCTTTTATTCAAGGGAAAGAGAAAGTCTTCATGAGGTCACTGAAACAGCAAAGGGGCTGGTTGAAGGCAACAACAAGACCCTCAGATAATGCCGGAATAGTGATTTCTTTTGTGCTCTGGTTTCTTTCTTACTCTTAATCAGCGCATAAGAGCATTCTCCAGAAGCCTGTTGTTCACTTGCTGATATCCTCAGGATTTTTATGACTAAAGCCAGATGGTGCCATTAAAATGAAGCTAACTGGACCTCCTGCATATCACAGCCCTGAGCAGAGTCCTGTACAGAGCCTATATCAAAGCCAAGTGTTATTTTCATACCAACCTTCAGTTCTCCTGTGGCTACTTTGGAAACGAGCTCAATGACACAGCCCACGGCCAGGCGAGCGGCACCAGACGAGTGAACTTCATTCCAAATGGTGTCACTGTCAACCTAAGGGAGACACACAGGAAACACATTAAGGAGCAACAAGGACAACCAGGAAACAGAGACCCACAGTTTATAAAGTTCTTCTTCTGTACTGAATGCATAAATGCATTAAACACATTAAATTTAAATGCATTAGGTTGCAGGACTGGTGTAGGCAGTACCAGGGCTGGACCCCACTCATGAGCGTAACATCACCACTACTGTGTGTCCATCCAACCAAATGGCACTCGAGAGATGATAATTTCCAACAGCTCTGCAATGCTAAAGGGTCAATGCTGTAACAGAGGAGCAAACTCAGCATCTCCAGCACTGTAAAGTTGCAGGTGTCTCCAACCAGTAACTCCTACCAACACCACTGTATAAATATTTCTTTTTTAATTGCTGAAGGAAACTAAACCCAGATGAAATAAAAAGGTTTACAAAATCATTCAATGATTCTATAAAATAAAACACACACAATAAAAAGGATGTTTAATAGTGGATGTTTAAAAGATGCCTGCCCAGGACTGCCAGGATAAAGTTATGCTGCCAGCAGCTTCCCTGGGGAGCCATCCTTTCAACCCTGTCTCATCAAAGCTAACAGACCTTCACCATCGAGCTGCTGACTACAGGCATCTACTTCCATGCTCCATACTTGACAAGACCACAGTCCTCTATGGTTTCCCCTCCAAAAACATGCAAAACAGGCCAGAGGCAATGCAAGGCATTCTGCTGACATCCCCAGGTCATTATTCTATGAGATCATGTCCTAGTTTCAACACAAAGTGACAAGCATTGGCTTTTACCCCATTCATCCCAACAAGGTAAGTCTGCAGATAATAAGCTGTTGAGCTTATTTATGGAAACAATGTCAACAGAGAAGGCAAGAAAGAGATTATTTGTTTTGTCTGGCATCCAGTCTGCTCACTGGAGATGCCCCATAGGAGACTGTTCCCACCTCCTCCACAGCTGCGCTAAAGCCAGTAGAAATAGTCCCAGGTCTGTTATCAGGCATGGCTTCTGGCAGCATCTGCCCTGAGGATGCTTTTGAAGTCACAGTAAACCAAGAAAGTATTTGAAGGACACCAGAAAGCCATCTCTGTGCAGTAATGCTGCCAATATATGTATTGTCTCAGACTGAGGAAAGCCACTGCATTGGTGGAAAAGCCCTACAGTGACTATCTGTGCTATGAGAGTATCTAACCCATTTTTGGGACTATCTAACCCATTTTTGAGAGTATCTAACCCACCTCTGAACTTACCTAGCCCATCTTTGAGCATATCTAACCCATCTTTAAGCATATCTAACTCATCTTGGTCTTGAAAAAAAGTGCTGCAGGACACCGGTAGCTTTTGCCTGGCTACAGCAAGTATCAGGCCCCTTCCATGGATGCAGAATTGCTGAGGGCTATCCTCATTCACTGTGAGGTACCAGAGGAATAGAAACAGAACACCACAATTCACATGTTCAAAGCATGGCTTTACGTAGGAGACCAACAGACCCTTGGATTTCCTCAGACATCAGTTTGTGCCAGCCTTCCCCTTTATAAAGCCTGCCAAAGTCACCAGTGCCTGAGACAAGCGCTGCTATGTTCAGGCCCTTTGATACCTGCAGAAACCAGGCACCAAACCTGGTTTAACGGAGGGCAACACAGGATGGGTTTAAAGGGCCAGAAAGAAATGAAGTGCTTGGACAAAAGCACTCCACCTGTGATCCAGAAGCCAAAGTCAAGGGCTCTGCCATGCCCCCACACTCAGCTCCCAACACAGAGATGTCCACTGCTACCTGCAAGCTCTCCACTGCCCCATCCTGCATGCAAGCATCTCCAAGATAAGGATTTAACACCCAGCCACCTCCCCTGGAATAGATGTCTGGAGACCACTGGGCCCTCCTCCAAGGCAGCACTTCATCATCTGTGAGGCTGTAAGTGTTTGAACAGTCCCGCTGAAGCCATCAGCGCTCCACAGCGGGGGGGGGGTGCAGACTCTGCCATGGTGAAAAATGTTATTAATGTGGCCCGGAGCTGGACTGCTCTCCAGCTCTGAAGCTGCTGCTGTTTGGTGCACAGGATGCTGTTGACCCCTCCATCATTCCTGAACTCTGAAGTTCATTACAGGCGAGACGCTATTTGGCTTTCCCTGCCTATGAGCTCTTTGATGTAGCTGCCATCACAGGAGTTGTTGCTGGGACTGCACATCAAGGCTTACCATCTGGAAGGACTTTACAGAAAGGGGAAGCATATTTCTTGCCGTGTGTGGATCCAACAGCGTATATCCCTCTTTTTATTCCTAAGCTGGAGGATACAACTATGTCAGAGATACTGAGTCTTCCACATCTGCTGCTACTGGATGAGGAGCAGTTGTCCTGGTCAGCACACTCCTCTTCTTGAGAGTAATAATGCCTTGCTCATTCTAATACAGAAGCTGCTCTTTCTGTTTGATAAGCCCATAGGAGAAGGCTCCTTTAAAGGTGGGGAGAGAGAATTCAGTGCCTGGGACCTGCCGGAGGCTCTTAACATTCACAGCATATACCATTATTAGCAAATGATGAGGAAATGCAGAACAGGAAGGGTCAACAGCTTGACACAGGCTCTCTCCTATGAGCAATGCCTAAGATGCTTCAAGGTGAAAACCAAAAGACTTTGTCCTTCCTTATAAACTGGAAGTCTTCATTAATATACATGATAAGGTTCCTACTCCCACTGCATACCCTTCTATACACTCATGTGCAGCTCCTTCAAAGTGAAATGAGCGTCTTATAAAAGGTTTCATTATTTCTTTAGCTGAAGAGCTATGCAGATAAGAAATTAAGCCTAGGGACAGGTAGAGACAAGTTGTAGTGCTGCTCTGCAGTGTCTGAAGCTAAGAGAAGCAAAGGAGTTGCTCTCTTCCCTCATTACTCTCTATCATCACGCTGAGGCAACAGCAGCGCACATTATCCGTGCTGCCAGTGAGTTGTCTTTACCTAACCACATCTCCTCCTGCTCCTAAGCACTGAATAAATAACCACATTCCTATTTTGTTCTTTTAAGACTGGCTCATTAGTTTCTTCTCATTTCCATTCTATGGAAGAAGAAAATATTCACACAAAACTAAGTTATTAGCTACCATAACATTGAGTCTTTGAGTGTTTTCAAGAAGTTGGATACAAATCTGCTTTTCAAAGCTTGAACTCCTTGCCCAAAAATCTTCTTCTAATTATCCTGGATTAGGTAATGGTGCACGTAAGCCATACATTAAGGAAAGAGCATGTGCTGCAGAGAAGCTAAGGTAATGTCCCAAGCAGTGCACTTGCAGGTGCTGCTGAGGAACAGTAGGAATAAATTACTGTTGCTTAAATCAGAGCTCACATCTGTTGAGATAAGTGCTTCTGCGCTTTATTCCCATTCTTGCTATGATCAGAAGCCTACAGATGGGAGGAGGTTTGGCAGTGTCAGCTACAGCAATGTCAAGGCTTCATTTGTATTAAGGAAACCAGTGAGGAGAAAGAATTGACGAAGAGTTTCCAAGCACCAGGGAACAAATTTACCCTTTTTCTCATAGACTTGAAGCCACTGTGACTTCATTTTTAAAGAGAGAGATTGAAAGGTGCTGTGTGATGAAGCAATTTGCTCTAAACTTTTTCTTGCTCCTTCACTCTCTTTAAGTTGCTTTGCCTTGCTGGCTGGTAAGAACTCAGGACTTCATCCTGTCTCTTAACAGCTCTTCATGGGCTTCTTCCCCACAAACTGCCCTCCACTGCCTTTCATATCCATCTATTCTTTTAATCTACATAAAAGTCCCTAAGTAAGACAACAGTGTTTAATTGTTTGCAGGAAAAAAACCTGCTTTCAAGCTTTCCAGACCATAATATTATCTGACACTTTCAGCTCCTGAATTACAAAGCAATCATTGAGCTTTTACCTGCTCCAGGCCAGTCCTTCTCCTACCCACAGGCATTATTTTGTGTCCAACACTGAATTTCATGTGCTACATCACTATTTAGGTTCTCATTAACATAACATCACCCTTATTTCTTTGCAGGCAGCTTTTGCTTTGATGACCATCAGCATTTGCTTAATAACACCAGCAAAGGACACTTACTTATGAGAACACTGCCAGGGATGGGGCAGCCACAGCCCCTCTGGGCACCCTGTGTCAGTGCCTCAGCACCCTCACAGGGAAGAAATAAATCTCTTCTTCTTCAAACCCAGGCTGCAAACCATTTGTGGTCAAGCTCATGTCCTAAAGATGCTCTGATCATCACTTAGACCTCATGCTCCTTCACGACCAGGAAACAATCACCACCACAAAGCGACTGCATCCTACTCAAACTTCTCTCAGCACCAGGGCTGCCTCTCCACAACCTTCTCAGCTTTGAAGCAGAAGAGAAAACAGGGACTGATGACTGCTTAGCAATGAGTAATGGTCGGCTAACATGGCAATCTCTAAATAAAACTCCATCAACATATAGAAACCCATCCATATAGAAGAGCTATCTGGCCACCTTGCAGTCTGAAAAGAGCCTGGCAAGCAACAGCAGAAAAACACCAGTTAAACTCTCTCGCTAGAACAATTTGAAATCATTGCATTACACCACAACAAGCACTTTAGCTCCCAGCAGCATTCACATGCTGAAACTTCTCACATTTACGTGACACCTCCTCTTCCACTAAAATCCTTCCTAACTGATGCTTTACCCTCGGCTCTGATTCATTTAAATTCCCTTTTCTGATTTCCTCAAAAAAAGAAGAAATTATATTTGTCTCAAACCCATCTTTGGTGCAGAAAGGAACTTGGTTTTCAGCTGCTCCTGCAAGGCGTGCTCTATGGCTGCACTAAGTTCCCACTACAGGGCTGCTTCCAACAGGTTCTCATAGCAAATCAAATTAAGAGCAGCTTGTCTCACAGTACTGGCATGCTAACAAAGGCTACAGCTTTCCCTCTGCTTCTTCAGTAACCACACCACACCGCTCAGCCCACTTTCTTGACTCATCTCACACTCTGAAAGACAGTATAAAACAGGATGGAAAGGACTCCATGAGCTCACTGCATGGATCTTTGACCCCAAAGGAGATGGTCTATGCTCCAACCCATCCACAGGATGTAGAAAAGTGAAGCACACTATGCTCTAGCCAATGGTTTGGTATCATAGCCTCATTTTCCCTACAAATATACAGCTCAGATGTATATATTATATACTATAGATAATATTGTATAATACTTATATCATATATAATATCTAAATATTTATAGTATAATATTTATCCCCATACCAGTGAAGATGATGTTTTCCTGCACCAACCATGAAAGCAGCACCAGTACACAAACAGTCACTGAGGTAACTGGGGAAGGAAATCCAAGCAGAGCAACAGAAAGCCATTTTAATGAATAAATCTGACTATCACATAGCTGAGGCCACGAGGATGCTCAGGGCCTGGAGCAGCTACTGTATGGAGACAGGCTGAGAACATTGGGGCTGTTCAGCCTGGAGAAGAGAAGCTGCGTGGAGACCTCAGAGCAGCTTCCAGTGTCTGAAGGGGGCTACGAGGATGCAGAGAGGGACTCTTCATCAGGGACTGCAATGACAGGACAAGGGGTGATGGGTTCAAACTGAAACAGGGGAAGTTCAGGTCAGATCTAAGGCAGAAGTTCTTCCCTGTGAGGGTGCTGAGGCACTGGCAAGGGTGCCCAGAGAAGTGGTAAATGCTCCATCCCTGGCAGTGTTCAAGGCCAAGTCAGACACAGGGGCCTGGAGCAACCTGCTCTAGTGGAAGGTGTCCCTGCCTGTGGCAGGAGTTGGAACTGGATGAGGTTTAAGGTCCTTTCCAACCCAAGCCATTCTATTATTATTAGTAAATTACTGGGTTTAAAAAGCTTTACATAGAAAACATGTGAATTATCCGCTAAGACTGCTAAAGCACTGGGCAAAAGACAGCAAATGGCTTATTTAATAGTGAATATTGAATATTTAACCAGCAAGTTAACTGCAAACTCTATCTTCCTTAGGAGCCTATCAATAATACCAGCACCATGGCGTTTCCTGCCTTGATTTGGGATTTAATGTAAGACTTGTGGGCCTGCGCTAGGCTCAGGCACTGTCTCGACTTGTTACCCTTCAGCCTTCATTTGCAAATGATAATTTTTGCTTTGAATGGCATGCCTGACTGCAGGGCAGAGTAAATGCAACCCTTTGAAACTCCAGCCAAAAATTTGCCATGAATTAGGAGGCTGCAGCATATTTACAATACAGAATGAAATCTCTCCCCGCGTGGCGGTAGGAATAAATGCCGATTATTCTTGTTTTGGGCTTTTCTTTTCTATTCCCCCTCCTTTTTTGACGGGATAATTTTCAAAGCAGCGATTTTGCAAAGACTCAGGAAGAAAACAATTTTGTTTCATTTCCATAACAGAATCCAGACCTCCAAATTCAACTCACGAGCTACAATTATGCCTAAGAACCACCACTGCGAGGTTTCAAACACAATGGCTTTTATTGTCTCTTTTCATTCTTTCCCCTTCCTGCTCTCTGGGATTTTCTCCACTGTCACCCTGCACAGAAACTTTAGAGCAGAAAGTCTGACTTGAAAGGGAAACTTTCAAGCTTTCAGGCTTCAAAGAACAACAACATAAACCTTTGACATAAAGTATTTGCATGGCATTGGGGGTTTTCAGCCTTATGGGAACAAACAATGAGAAAGTTGCTTTATTAGACAGACTCTTGACACATCAAAACTGATGTTTAGCTCTGCTGTGATGAATGGAGGGATATTTTAGTCACCTCCTTCCGAATCCACATGTGATTGTCCTGGAGGTAGATGCCAAATATTGAAGCCTGCAATACCCTTGTGCTACATAACCTGCGAGACATTACATTCGAGGACAGTAATGTAGCCCAGACCCAAACGCAGCAAATTGCTATTTACAGGCACTTCCCCAATACTGTCCTTCAATATCAGTATTTGCTTAATATGTTTTCCACCTGCAGGAGGAGGCAGGCAGCTCTGAAGTACAAATACTGAAGATGAAACACCTACACGGCACGAGCAGCATGAAAAGCACATCCTGCATTCTACGCCGAAAGCATTTTTGGATGTAAAGGTTGCCTTCAAATCTAGTAACCTCTAAGCCATTAAACATGACTGCCTGGGAAATGAGGTTTCTCCTCCTAAAAGCCAGAGATAAAACATGCCTATGAATGTCACACACACTTCAGTGCTCCAAAATAGCTCCAACATCTTCATGCTGCTTTTGAAGAAAGGCACGTGAGGCTGTCGCTGCAACCCCGCACCCCAGGCAGACCCTGTTTATGGGTGACATCTGGTTGCAATTACCCACTGGCTGGAATGCAAAGCAAGGAGTTTTGGTACCAATGGGACTGGGGAGAACAAACAGGACGTTATTTACACATTAAAGAGAGGACTCACCCCGACACCACCGCAAGGAAGCCTGACAAACATCGATGTTAGGGAACCTGTAGGAAAACAACCAAAAAAGGGACCCTGTAAGTCAAGAAGTCAAAGTTCACCACATTTTGCCCCAATCTGATGGCAATGCCGCAAACTTTCCAAACACAGTTCTCAGGAAGCACACAGCCAACCCACTGCAATGCATCCATACACAATGTACACACTTGGGCTTATTTAAAAGCCTTCCCAGTATAAAAGCCTTCTATAAATCACTGCTTTTTATGCAAGGTTTGTGTGCTGTCCTACGTCTCAAGCAGTCATGCTGCCTATAAATGATTGAGATGCTACCAACGACTGCTCAGCATGAACATTTTAACTTCTTTCAACTGAAAGAGGACAGGAAATCATAAACCCACCCTCATTATTTGTCATCAGCTGTTCCTAGGAAACTTTGGAGCACAGGGAAGAGGAAGACAAGAAAATAAACCAGTGGTAAAGCAAAGCAAACGGGTTCCAACTAAGAGTAAAACCAACACTAAAACTTGGGAGAAAAACAGAGAAAATCTGGAGGGCTCATTTTGCATCTGTAACAATTTTCACATCACTTGCAGATGAGCAAATCACCCTCCATGGTTTACAAACCGGTCACTAAAACAAGCACATACTGTCTCACATCCATCACCAACCTCCATGTACGACTTGTGCACTTGCCTACACATCCCAGGCAAAGAGGGAGAAGGAAATCTGTGCGTGCAGACACTGTAAAAGATGTGGAATACACTGCCCGAATTTCATTGACTTGAGACCTATTTAAAGTTAATGGTGAAATAAATTGGTTGAATTGGATTTTTCTCTCACCAAATCAGGTTCTTGTGCTGGTCATGTCTATACTGAAAGAATCAATTCCCTTAAATGCTAAGTACCAGTTTTGTAGAGCATGAATTAGACATGACAGCAGACAGACGCCGCCAAGGACCATGCTGGTGTCAAACGCATTGCAGACACATACATTACCCCCTGTGACTGACAGCAGAGTGAATGCATGTGTATTATTAATCTGAGTGCACAGCAAGATTCACTCTCTGATTAGATCCACATGAAAGTTCTTAGATCATCCTGCCTCGGACCTCCTGTCACATCCTTCACTGCTAATCCAGCCATTACTTTGATATTTATCTTCTTGAAAACAATTTCTGATTGCTCTCTCCAAATTAAAAGCAGCCTTATTTGCCCAAGTTTAAACTTGTTCAACAGGTTCCAAAGCTTTACACTGCCAAATGAGAGATGGATTCCTATTTTCCATCCTCAGACTTCCAAAGGCTTTAGCAACACCTCCAGGGGTAGAGCTGTGCAAGCTGCCTTGAAGGCCACCATGTTCAAATCCAGCCAATAAACCATAGCAAAGCAGATCTTCGTGATGCTCAGGGCCCATTTAGGGGAAAGTAACTTCAACATCAGTGCTGGGCTTCTGTTGAAAGTCTCTTCTATAGACTTTTCTCTTTGAGAAAGGAGTAAGACTCAGAAGTAGGGAGCTACAGGACAAGTGCAGCAGTAAAAGGAATCAGCAGAGCCACAAGGAAGCCAGCTTACAATTCTGAAGCCCCTGACCTATCTACTCCCTTCCTGCTTTCTCCTAAAGAGCTGCTGGATGAAGAGACATCCCCCTTTGCATTTGCAGAAGCTTAAGAAGAAACATCCCCTAGCTTTACAAGCTCTTCCTTTTAGGCTGAGGTCTCTCATGCTTTTTTTTTTCCTTATGGACATATCAAAGGCAAACATGGAGTCAGCCACCAGAGTGGTACATATGTCAAGGCACTCAGGTCTAACAAACTTCTATTTGCATATGTGAGCCTCACACAAAGCTTTGGTCTCAGACTTCAAACCTGCCACACATTTAACCTCTAATGTATTTAAAAGAACCCTGGAAAGCTGGTTTGTAAATTTAAAAGCCTCTTAAACTCTCAACAGGCTGAAGAAGCGGCTGCTTGCAGGCTTGCTCACCTTTGCTCAGGGAGGTTTCCCCAGCACATCACTGGCTGCTCCCCTTGCTCAGCTCCAGCACTGTGGAAGTCATCAAGTTAACAAACTGGTTTTAGGGCCAGCATCACCCTTCCTACCCTGCTTCCAAAGCAGAACTTCTCCCTGGGTGCTGTGCACACGTCTCAGCCAGGTACATGTACAAATCATACACGTAGGGCGGTGATGGACATGAGACAGCGTGTTCTTGTTTCAGGATCCAGTTTATAACTCTGCAGAATTTGGAGGATGATTTGCTCATCTGCAAGCCCAGAAAGTGATGTGAAACCTCTTACAGATGCAGAATGAGCCCTCCAGATTGTCTTGTTTTTCTCAAAGCCTTAATGTTGGTTGTCTTTCAAGCCATCAACTTCTTCTGCCTCGTTGCCTGTCAGCCAAACTGAATGGTGTGAAGTTGTGTGCTCTCCCTGCAAGCTCTGTGCTCAACGCAAGTGTCAGTGTGGCCCATGCACAGCTCAGTGTGCAACAGGACAACAACTGGGCAGTGGGAAGAAGTATTCCATCACTGTCTGGGTAAAGACGGTCATGTGAACTGGCAGTGAGTCCTACTGCTAGCAGCTCAAGGCTAAAATGCTGCCAAGCGGGTTTGGGAAACAAGGTCTAAGCTCAGCTAAGAGCTACTGGAAAGCCCTTTCTACTGGAGATCCTGGGGACCTGACCTTCTTATTAGAGTTTTACACTATCAAGGATATGAAAGCATAAATGCTTTAAACTTTACATATGAATTGTGCAGTTTTTCAGCCAGATGTATCTACTTTTTGTTTCTCTGGATTTTAAAGAGGTGGCAAATTAGCTATAAATACAGTGCTAATTCCATGTTTAACCAACAGGCTAATAGCTTTTCTCTTCGGGGATCTAATGTACATACTGAATACGCTGCAAAATCTTTCCAGCTCTTTTGCTGTGACTACTCCTTCCTGCAGGCCATCAAGTTAATCCTCTTTTTATATTGTCCAAAGTCAAGCTAATCCCAAAAATAAACTTCCTCAGCTTCGAGGTTCCAGAAGTGTCTTTTTGCTGACCCTCACATAAGAACTTCCCAAACTGCCCCTCAAGCTTATCACAAAGGAACAAAGGGAGATAATGATGACTCCACAGAGGTGAGGTGTTTGAATCAACATGGTTTGGTTGCTGGGGGGTGCTGGTTATCTGAACAACCATTCCCTATGTTTTCTGCAGGGAAAATGCCCGTATTTTATGACAGATGCAGCCCTGCTTCAGGAAGAGATAGTGTCCAGAGAAAGAGATAAACAATCTTAAGCCAAATCAAATGCAAGACTAAGAGCCCCCTATTATTCTTGCTGTTTATCTATAGAAAATGACAGCCTTTTATTGATGTCTATGCAGCTGGTTGGTGCTGCAGGTCCCTACTATGGTGTACCAGTTCCTACCTAGCAATGGGCAACTTTCTAACATGTAGAGAAGAGTGTCCAAGCATATAAGAAAACATCTGAATCACCTTTCCTCCTCAAGGGAAACCTCCTTTTAGGTTTTGAAGCATCAAAGTTTTGGCTATCAGGGTTCAGGGATCTACCTGAAGAAAGGGAGGTGTTTCTTGTACTGCTCTTGAACAGACATTGAATGGAGATGGGAAGGATTCTTTTGGGAACTGCCTGGGGATGCATTCATACTGCTATCACCAAGTCAGTGCCCAGCAGGGCTACAGCAGTGTGAATGCTAGAGATGAGGAAGGAGGCAATACCTAGAAGTTTCTTGCTGTCCAGTTTCTGTCTGTTCAGAGGGTTTGTGCCGTACAGCAGTGTATGGGCTTCAGAGTGGACTGTCTGCAGCTCTTCTAGAGTTGCTTTCCTTCCACGAATGCACTGAAAGAGGAAAGAAAAGGAGTGATGAAATCACTGATAACTCTCATTAAAGAACTTTTTCCTTAGGAAATCATAAAGACAGCCAGCAAAGAGCTAAAATGGGTTCTTATGTGGAAAAATTGATTGTAAGCCAGATTTTGGTTTAGTCCCTTATTCAAAATATTAGCTTTACATAGAAAGTCATCTTTTTACATAGAAAGCTCAACCAGCTCCAAACCCCTGCCATGGGCAGGGACACCTTCCACTAGAGCAGGTTGCTCCAAGCCCCTGTGTCCAACCTGGCCTTGAACATTGCCAGGGATGGGGCAGCCACAGCTTCTCTGGGCACCCTGTGCCAGCGCCTCAGCACCCTCACAGGGAAGAACTTCTGCCTAAGAGCTCATCTCAATCTCCCCTGTTCTGGCAGGTTAAAGCCATTCCCCTTGTCCTGTCCCTACAGGCCCTTGTCCAAAGCCCCTCTCCAGGTTTCCTGCAGCCCCTTTAGGCACTGGAGCTGCTCTAAGGTCTCCCCTTAAGGAGCCTTCTCTTCTCCAGGCTGAACCAGCCCAGCTCTCTCAGCTTGGCTCCAGAGCAGAGCTGCTCCAGCCCTTGCAGCATCTCCGTGGCCTCCTCTGGATCAAACAAACAACAAAATATAACTAGTTAACAGCAGAACGCTGGAAGGCTCTGAAAGCCTCTTACAGAGGTCTGAGGGTCACCCAAAACATAAGTCTCAGGACTGAGCATCCTGCTGCGCAGCTCATATCCATGCAATCCTTGCAGGATCACATGTACCTCCTTCACTGCCTTCACCTGGGCTGCCTCAAAGCCAGACTTCCACCTTCCTGGAGAAGTTGAAGCTCTAATAAGAACAAAACCTGATGCCTTAAAGGAAAAAAATGGGGGGAAAAAAAGAAATCACGCTCCTCTGAAGAACAGGCTTTCAAATGGGAAACTTGTTCTGAAGAGAAGGTCAAGAGCATCTTGCTCCTGAGAGCTGGTGCAAACCTGTCTGAGGCATAAGACAGCAGAAATCAAAGCCCAGCAGGATGCTCGTGCACTTTGCTCCTCCATTGTGGCATTCCTGCTCTCCACTTCCTCTTTCCTTCCCTCTATGCTCTGCTCCACTACCTAGGCTTCCTGAGGTCAGTGATGAGGCAAAACTGCAGCATCCCATTAAAGAGGCAATAACCACAAAAACCCTAGATCCAAGAAGGGATAGAAATACCTGGCAAATTAAATCCCTCGGGAACTTTCATCCTGTCTTCTTTTTTTTTGTCCATGATAAGCCTGCCTCAATCCCCCCCTTAGAGGCTTTTACAGCTTCCCTCTAACCTGCATGCCAACTCTGTTCCTTTGAACAAGATGTACTGACCCATTTTCAGCTCCTACATTTAGGGGATGTACAGAAATAGCATTCTGCATGCCTTGGTGTTATGTGAAGGCACCAGAAGAACTACAGCCTGTCCCAGTAAGATGCCAGCACTTCCATGGACACAAACAGCTTCAGCTCCCCAGGTCCCGTTTAAAGGAGGTGGCCCTACCAAGACATCCATCCTCTTTAGGAGGGTTCTCAATGCCATCCTCTCCTGCACGTGACACCCATAACTAAATAGGAACTGGGAGTGGATGGAGAACTTCCTTCAGTGCTGCAAGTAAAACATATGCAAAGATAAAGCTACTACTTACTGAACCAAAGCTATGTATTACAAACAGCAAAGCAAACCCTGTCTGGTTAGAAATGATGGTGCTTGAGAGGTTTTTGCACCTTTCTCATCTCCCACCTCATGAGCCACAAACTTTGTCCTTGGCTCTAACACAAGAGATCTGGAAAATGAATTAACACCCCCCCCCCCCCGCCCAGAATAAAGTTGGAGAACATAGATGGAGAACATATATACAGAGAACATATTCCTCACTCCTGTTCCCAGACCCATCATGACTTGTACCTCAGCCTACAGTTCAGCCTGCCCCCCGTGCTCCTAATTTGAGCAGTTCCTTGTTTTATAAGAGCTCTTAAGTCCTGATATTCTTACCTTTGAGGCTTTGCATTGCCTTTGGCGCTTGCTTACTCCATATTACACACTCCCCTTTGCCTAACCTCAAGTGACCACAAGCCACATCTTGTCCCATCTGTGGCCCTCCAAAAGCCACAAAGGGCCATGAAAACAGCTACAAGCTTCTCTCCAGAGACTTGACTTCCCATTGCCACCACCTCATACACACTTCTGATGGGAAACCTTTAAACAACACAGCATTGCTGCCAGTGCTTGGAGGTGGACCCCAGTTGAAGATCTTGTTCTTTCCCATCCTGGTTGAGGAGCCTGGGGATTTGGTGACATCCAAAACCCAGCAAACCCTATAGATTTCCTCCTGCTTTTGATGCTGGTGGGAGGATCCCAGTACACCACAAGTGCAGGTCTGCATCTGGGAGGCAGAGTCTTCAATGGAGACTGCCTCAAGAATTGTTGCTTTGAAACTCTGAACGTCCACCAGAGTAATTGCTGTATTTTATAAAACTACTTGATTAAATTGAACTTAATTAAACAAGCAATACCCTAAACCACAGCTGTCACCAACTTTGGACAACTGCTTTCTCTCCAAAGGGACATCTTTAAGCTCGTGCGACTCTGCCAGACTCTTACCCATCACACCATAAATCTGGCAACAGAGACACCAAAAGAACATTCCCAGGAGAAAAGACACCCAGAACTGCTGGAGCTTGCATGAGAAAGCAGAGCTGGGCTTTCTTTCCAGCATGCAGTCATAGGGGAAACAAGAGCTGTTAAGATGAGAGGGATCCAGGGGAGACTCATCTGATCCCACACTGTGTGTATGGGATTATTTCCTATGCTTTTAATCTGTGCCAAGCAACTACTTGCAACCAAGAGAATCGAGCTATACCAGTTCATGGATCACAGCAAACGGCTGCTAAGGAAGGAAGGGGAAACGTGACAATAAGGAAATGACAGAGTTCAAATTGTCCTTTTACAAATATGAATTGCAAGGAATGGATGAAACAACATAAATCACAATTTTCACATAAGGCCCTTGGGTTTACTTAAGTGACTCTTCACATCTGAGGCACAGGGCAAAGGTCCTGCGACAGTGAAGATGTGTCTGTCAGCAAATCCAGCAAAGGACAGAACACAGAATGAAACAGCAGCTCAGCAAACACATCAGTGTTCAGCCTGGCAAAGTTCTGAGTGTTAGAATCCAGGTGTTGCTGCTCATTGCTGCAGACCTACTATTAACACTGAAGATGCTCACCTCTTTCCAAGTGCCAGTAGGGCTGTTATGCAGATGGAGCAGTTCTAATCCATAAAACCCAATGTAGATACCTAGCAGGCTGCATTGGTAGGGAAGTGTCACTCTCCTCATATAAAGACCTCTGGTAAGTTCACACACCACATGCACACTACTGTGGGTAGGGATAGCAGGCACAGCTCATGTTGTCCTGCATGGAGCTTTGCATAGGCAAGAGGAATTTGAAAAAGTAATAGAATTATTCAGTGTAGTCACAATTAATAGGTCAGACTTCAAAATTCCTTTTAAATTGGTCACGTAATGGAGTATGTCCCACAGAATTAAACTTTCACAGAATCCCAGACAGGTTAAAGCCATTCCCCTTGTCCTGTCCCTACAGGTCCTTGTCCAAAGCCCCTCTCCAGGTTTACTGTAGCCCCTTTAGGCACTGGAGCTGCTCTAAGGTCTCCCTTTAAGGAGCCTTTTCATCTGAACCAGCCTAGCTCTTTCAGCCTGTCAACTCAGACTTTCTACATGTCCAGTCTACAGCATTCTTGTCTTTGTGGCAAATCCTTGGTCCCAGGCACTGCCAACAGCTCACGCTCATGCTCTAAACCCAGCAGCAGAGATCACTTGTGTCTAAAAGCTGTCCCCTTGCCATGCAAGTGTGTCTGATGTGGAGATAATCTTCACTGAAGAAAAAACCTATATTGTCCTCTCTGCCTGCTGGTAGAGAGGTTCCAGCTGAGAAGCTTCAGAAAGCCTCTGAAGGGCAGGGAAGTGACCAAAAGGCTTTGCAAACATGGAAAAGAATGACATGGGTCAAGAACAGCAGAAAGTGAGGAAAAGAGAAAGAAGAAGAAGAAAATCAAGACCAAAAGAATGAAGCGTGGAGGTAGAAAGGAGAAGGAGAAACAGAGAAAGGTTAAAGAACGAAATTAATACAGTTAAGTAAGGCTGGAGTAGGAGATCGTGGGTATAAAGGAAAAGCTAACTAGAGAGAGAAATGAGTGCTTTTAGAGCAGCTAGTTAACCTGAGATGGCAGGTTTGACCTTGAGGGAAGGCGGAGAGAAGACGACCCAGGAATTAAGGCAGAAAAGATAATGTCACTGTGTGAGGTATCCCTGCCTGTGGCAGGGGGCTGGAACTGGATGTGCTTAAGGTCTTTTCCAAGCCAAACCAGTCTGGGGTTCTATGGTTTTATCACTTATTTTCTGACAAATAAGGCTGAATGCCAGCAACAAGCAGAAGAGAAACATGGGTGGGAAGCAGGCGAACGTCAGGAACAACTCCAGCTGGAGCACTACCCATAGTTAAGGCAAATAACAGTTGCCTGGGATCACACAGTGAAGAATTCGCACATCAGACAACATCTACAACACACATTTAAGAGACCAGGCAACTCGCACTGCTCCTGAACAGAGAAGTTAGGCAGCGGTGGGGTACGTTTTCCTTTTGTGTGTCCCAAACAACCATCCCTAAATCCATTGAAAAGGGCCTCCATAGACAGAAACGGGTTTCAGGTTCTTCCTTGCTGTCTGCAGGGCCTGGGGGAACTTTAGCCAGGGGCAGTGCTGCCACCCAGTGGAAGCCTTTTCTGGTTGCTCAGGGAATATTCCCAACCATAACTCAAACATACTGTGTGCTTCAGGCCCTTCAGATGCTCAAAGAATCATCAATGATTACACACTACCATTAATTTATGACCTCCGCTTTTAGTTATCAATATTAATAGTCATTAATCACGATTATTAGTCATTAATCCTTGTATTTTAGTATCTAAACTTTATGTTCCCCTTGCTCTTAAAATACATCAATTAATTTAACCTCTCGTGATGCGATAGTGCTTAATTACATCCTCCACCCTCATTCTTTTTACAGTAGCTTTACTATAGGTTGACCATTACATACCAAAGAGTATTAATAAAGTTATTAAACCACAGAAATACACACTTATTGCTCCACAGCTTCTCCTTTATGACTGGAGTGATAACAATTAGCACAGTTGCTTCATATTTTGCTCTTATATTTGGTTGCTCCAAAATGCAAACACTTGGTTGGGAATTCCAGGACTGAAATTGCAGGACTGGAAATATTTTCAGACCAAAATAGGACTGAAAATCACAGAAGCAGCTTCATGGCATCATCGGGCAAGAGCATTCCCCAATGTTCCAGGAACAGTCAGCTCACTAGCAAAGTACTCCTGACATACACACAGACACAAGCATAAGCAGTCATCGAGGAATGGATTAAATTTAGGCCACATATGGCAAAACACTGCCAAGAGCAGGAGCTATAAAAACATCAATCCAGGATGCAGTGTAAAGTTTGCACATCCAGCGAGCAGTCAACAGCCTGAGCACCAGGCGTGGTACAAACCATCCAGACCAGAAAACAGCCCCCCCACAAATGCTCATAATCCAGCAGCTGGATCAGCCAGACAAATCCAAACTCTCTGTTTTCCCAGCCTCCCCCCAACCACCTCATCCCCTTTGGTTGGTATTTTACTGACCTCACACTTGCCGCGAAGACCCGTCTCCTGCAGCCGGGACCAGATGCTCTGGATGCGCCCCGCGTGCTCTGGGTGGCTGTTGGTGTTTCCACAGGTACACTGGTGTTTCAGCATCAAGGTGTCATATACAAGGCCTGCAGCAGAGGTGACAAAATTGCTCTCAGTTAAAATAGATATATAAAGAATTTGCCCTAGATGGAACAAAACCTGCTCTTTTTTCTTTCTATTCAACTGAACAGTTCTAGACAAAGACTCTCTTTTTCCAGGAGCAACCAAGCTCTAAGGAATTAAAAGCCAAGACAACCCCAAACCTGCAATGCTGGCATCGTGTGGAAACCTTCACCAGCTATGGAAATTAGTTACCAACATCTCTGCAGGCTGAAGCTGCGAGTGACAGAAGGAGGTGACAACTGAAAGCATCACTCTAAGTACAGGGGTGCTGGTATAGGAACATGATCTAGGAGGGGACTGAGCTGCAACTTCTCTGTGAGGGTACTTAATGTTGCTGCTAAAACCACAGAATCCCAGACTGGTTTGTGCTGGAAGGGATCTTAAAGCTCATCCAGCTCCAACCCCCTACCACAGGCAGGGACACCTTCCACTAGAGCAGGTTGCACCAAGCCCCTGTGTCCAACCTGGCCTTGAACGCTGTCAGGGATGGGGCAGCCACAACTTCTCTGGGCACCCTGTGCCAGAGCCTCAGCACTCTCACAGGGAAGAATGACTCTAAGACTTGCGATTAAAAACCAGAAGGAGCAAGTCATTGGCAGGCATTATGCCTCATTACATAGTTTGTGCTGAAGTCTTTGCATCAACATTATTTGACAACACACTAATTAGGGCTATTAGCACACACTTGGGCATAATTACTCAGCACAATATGTAGGTATTTAGCAGTGTTGTTTCATTTGAATGTGGGAGTCAGGCAGCTAAATCCCCTTGCATTATCAAGTATTTATGGCATGACAACAGCATAAGAAACTTGGATTCATGCTCCAGAGTTGCCCAGATACGTTTTTGGAAGGGGAGTTAGGATTTCATAGCAACGTTCCAGGTCCTCCACAACTGGGCAGTCCCCGTGACAAAAGACCTGGGTTTTTTATGTTCACTCAAGCAAACAAGACATTCCAAATGTTTAAATTATCATAGGATCATGGAATGGTTTGTGCTGGAAGGGACCATAAAGCTCACCCAGTTCCAACCCCTGCCACGGGCAGGGACACCTTCCACTAGAGCAGGCTGCTCCAAGCCCCTGTGTCCAACCTGGCCTTGAACACTGCCAGGGATGGGGCAGCCACAGCTTCTCTGGGCACCCTGTGCCAGCGCCTCAGCACCCAAAGGTCTTGGTAAGAATCCAAGGCCTTCGAATTAGCAGTGAAAGCAGGATATTCCCAGATCCCAGTGCTAAAGGTTCTGTAACAGCAAACAGTAGCGTCCTTTGAAATCCCAGTTGAGCACACCTATGCTGTGGCAGGGAATGTGAACCCACCAGAGCTGATTTGCAAT
Source organism: Pezoporus wallicus (assembly GCF_028554395.1). Taxonomy (NCBI): domain Eukaryota; kingdom Metazoa; phylum Chordata; class Aves; order Psittaciformes; family Psittacidae; genus Pezoporus; species Pezoporus wallicus. The sequence continues at coordinate 168,846 of NW_026635397.1, read as the reverse complement.
GGCACAGCAACCAATAACCAGCACAATTCCAAATGCAGTGAGTTTAAAGGGGCTTGTAAGAAACCAGACTTGGAGAACAGACATGGACACACAGCCTGGAGCCAAGTGCCGTGCTGCGGCATGTACCCAAGCTTGGCTCCAGCTGCAATCACTCCTTGGGACTGAGTGCAGGCATGTTCTGCCACTGAAGAATTTGGCTTTCCCCATGGAGGCAAACCCTGGCATTGACACTTGCAGGTATTCAGCCTTAGGGGAGGTATCTGACAGCTCCTCACTTCCCTGTAGGTGAGAGTGCAAGGGGAAAAGTACCCCAAACCACATTCAGTTCTAGGAAGGGAACAGAGCACTGGCACTGTTGGCTAACCCACTGCCGTTGGGTTCGCCAAAGTTCAGTTAAACAAGATCATGCTGCAAAGCTCTGTAGAGCTCTCCCACATTTGATTCACGGCATCAAACTTCATTAGGAGCTGCTGGGCACTGTAACTGTCACCTGGGGAGAAGCTATAGCCCAAAGGTAAGGCTGGTTATACCCAAGAACTCTGCAGTCTAAGTTCATTTAAACCAGTGCAAGGTCTGCAGTAACCTCATTTCATGTTAACTTGTTCTTCAAGGAAAGTCTTCTTCAGGGGACATCACCCATTTTGATATCTGCTGAGGCACAGGGTGCCCGGAGAAGCTGTGGCTGCCCCATCCCTGGCAGTGTTCAAGGCCAGGTTGGACACAGGGGCTTGGAGCAGCCTGCTCTAGTGGAAGGTGTCCCTGCCTGTGGCAGGGGGTTGGAACTGGGTGAGCTTTAAGGTCCCTTCCAACCCAAACCAGACTGGGATGTGATGATCCTATAACATTTGTTACCCAAAAGAACCCCATGTAGATGTCCTCCTAGATCATACGGGGCTTCATTTGTCTGGCTAACTCATTCACATTCTCTTTCCCAATGATTCAATGGTAACAGCAGAGTCTCAATGAAGTTCTGTGCTGCAATCACATGGCCCTCACCACTTCTCTTTTTAACAAACTAAACCACTGGAAAGAAGGGAACTGTTCCAAGTTCCTTCCTGTGGTTGGGGACACTCAGCTGAAGACACACACAGAAAGCAAAGCTCAGTGATTTAAGCTTAAAATACAAACCTACGTTGGCCGTTACAAGGTAAATTAAGTGGCGCTGGAAGCAACCCTCTAAGACATGAGCACAATCATTTCTAAAGGTCAGCACTAAAGCATAACCAACGCGCTTTTCTTGGCAGAGCAAACATATGATTTGAGGTTCAGATAATTACATTGCTCTGCACAGGAGAGAATAAATGCCTCCATCAGAACTGAGAAATACCTTAATGCAGAACATCAGGATAATTTGTGGATCCATTTTTACAGGAGATCAGAGACTGGATAATTGGAGCTATGCAAATTAATGGCCTAACCTGAAAAATCTTATTCAAGTGTGTAGAACAGTACATGCAGAAGTATTCATTAAAGTCAAAGGGGTTACTTGTGCTAGTGAGGGCAAGTTCAAGGACTAGCGTTCTTTCATATGCTAGTAGGAAGGAAAATGAGATGTCATGCTTCAGGACATAAACCTGAGTGCTTGGAGAAGTCAGCAAGGGCACTTATTTTCGCTTTCATGTGGAGTAATGCACATCATGTTTGAGAAGCGCATTATGTTGTCTTCCCCTACACATACCTTTGAAGTCACAGGTATTGGACACAGAAAGAAACAGGGAAATACATTATACATAAAGTCCAGAATTCCCAGCTGTCTGCTCCTAACTCTGTCCATAGAAAGCATTACTGTTTGCTATAGAATATCCTGAATATGGAAGTGATGAACAATGCCTTTGTGTGAACAATGCCTTATTGGACAATAACTGATCTCTTAAAGAGACGGATCCATGTCTAGAGTGATCACGGTTGGCTTCATTAGGGCCATTGAATGAGGTTTGGTTTTTGCAGCCCTCTCACAGAATGATCACAACAATTCAAATCTGAATTCCTCTGAAATCATGTGAGGATCAGACTCCAAAGCAGCCACTCATCAAAACAGATGGATTTGCCTTGTGAAAAAGAAGCCTGATGGACTTCAGCACTGCCTGCTTTGAAAACACCCAAGACTTTCATTTCCTGCCTTTCAAAGAATAGCTCAAGCCTAGTGATTAAGCTTTAGTACCCACTAAAGACACAATCTGCGACACACCATGGACAACTTCAAGCACATATTAGCAGTTGAACTCACACACACATGCTCAGCAGCTGAGCTGCCTGCCTTTCCTCTCCATGCTTGCATGCCTAGAGTTGTAGGCTTCCCCTTTTATGTGAGATGAAGGACTACTTATAGGACTAAAGTTCTCACCTTTAATGCACTGCACCTCTATTAGTGCCAGTGAACAGGAAACACTCCTCCCTTGACAGCAATTTATTGTGTTTTCCCTCCTCCATTCACCTAGCATAAAACGTAGAGAACTGCACAAGACAGGAGGCAAAATAAGGGCCTTGAAGTCTTAACATGAATAAATGCCATGAAAAGGACATTTTACAGGTGAACTACACTAAGCATCCTTCATATCATTGCACGGGATTGTGCGGTGCTATATAAAAGCAGTGTGATGTTCTACCTCTTATTTTAAGCCACTTTCTTCTTTTAAACCCAAGGAAAAGAAATCAGAACATTGTCAAAGTGTCTTTTCAAAGCAGCACAGTTCTCAACATCTACATTCTTACAGTTACTTGTAATTGGAATGAAACTTAGAGGCACACATCTGAGTCAAAAGTATATCCTCCAGTAGGAAATGTTATTGTATGTTCCAAGTCCTGCATATGATTGACAAGGCAACTTACATAGCAGAGGAGAAGAAGGGAAAGAAGAGAAGGAACGATTGATCTCTTAAAGTAGGGCAAGACTTCCTTGCTTTTAAAGCACCAGGATTTGGGTCTAAGTGGATTAGATGCTCAAATTCCATCTGGTTTGACTGTGAGCCAGGGAACTACCCATGTTTGCACCTTTGGCAAAAGCTAAACTCTAGAATCATCTCACTATAGCTGGGTGCATTAGAAATGCAGTTTTATTGAAACCCAGGGTTTCAATATTAACAACAAATAGAGGCTAAAAAGGCTGATTTGCAAAAATGCTTTTACAGAGCTGGTTGGACATGCTTTCAGCTAGGAGCTGAAGAACAAAGTCATATTTAACATTATCTACTAGATAGACAACTACCCACTATACAGGTTGAAGGAGGTGATCCTGCCCCTCTATTCTGCTCTGGTGAGAGCCCACTTGCAGCACTGTGTGCAGTTCTGGTGTCCTCAACATAAGAAGCACATGGAGCTGTTGGAGCAAATACAGAGGAGGCCACGAAGATGAGCAGGGGCTGGAGCACCTCCCGTATGGAGACAGGCTGAGAACACTGGGGCTGTTCAGCCTGGAGAAGAGAAGCTGTGTGGAGACCTCAGAGCAGCTTCCAGTGTCCGAAGGGTGCTACAAGGATGCTGGGGAGGGACTCTTCATCAGGAACTGTAGCGACAGGACAAGGGGTGATGGGTTCAGACTGAAACAGGGGAAGCTCAGGTTGGAGATAAGGCAGAAGCTCTTCCCTGTGAGGGTGCTGAGGCACTGGCAAGGGTACCCAGAGAAGTGGTAATGCTCTACCCCTGGCAGTGTTCATGGCCATGTTGGACAGAGCCTTGGGCAACATGGTCTAAAGTGAGGCATCCCTGCCCATGGCAAAGGGGTTGGAACTGGATGATCTTATAGTTCTTTCCAACCCAAACTATCCTATGACTTCATCAGTATCTGAAAATAAATGCCATCCACAGCGCTGATTTTAACAGTGCAAAAAGTGTGGGTGACAGAAATGTGTAAGTAAAGAGAAACAAAATCATGAGTTGTTCATATTGGAGTGTTCTGGATTTTCTTCCCTTTCCTTTTCCCAGGGCACACATCACATTGCAACATGTTCATTCACAAAATAAGAGCTTGACATTTGAGGAAGAAGGCGTACTTCAAAACACATCCTCCTAATCACATAACATAGGAATTGGAAAGCTGCACATAAATTAACTTCATCTCTTACTAAGCCTACTGAATAGACAGAAAGGATTTTGGGGGACAAAAAGCTGGCTGTCAGGATGGGGCTCTGCAATTGTGATTTAACCCCAGCCAGCAACTAAGTACCACACAGCTGCTCACTCATGTCTCCCCTGCCCCCGGCAGTAGGATGGAGAGGAGAAATGGAAGAGTAAAGGCCACAGGCTGAGATTAAGAACAGATTATTGAAATTAACTCTAATAATAATAGCATTCCAGCCTGGTTTGTGTTGGAAGGGACCTTAAAGCTCATCCAGTTCCAAACCCCTGCCATGGGCAGGGACACCTTCCACTAGAGCAGGTTGCTCCAAGCCCCTGTGTCCAACCTGGCCTTGAACACTGCCAGGGATGGGGCAGCCACAGCTTCTCTGGGCACCCTGGGCCAGCGCCTCAGCACCCTCACAGGGAAGATCTTCTGCCTAAGAGCTCATCTCAGTCTCCCCTGTTCTGGCAGGTTAAAGCCATTCCCCTTGTCCTGTCCCTACAGGCCCTTGTCCAAAGCCCCTCTCCAGGTTTCCTGTAGCCCCTTTAGGCACTGGAGCTGCTCTAAGGACTCCCCTTAAGGAGCCTTCTCTTCTCCAGGCTGAACCAGCCCAGCTCTCTCAGCCTGGCTCCAGAGCAGAGCTGCTCCAGCCCTCGCAGCAGCTCCATGGCCTCCTCTGGACTTGTTATAACAACAACGATTCTGCTATAATAATACCAGTAATGTGAAAAAGGGAGAGATAAATAAAACCCAGTAAACACAAGTGATGCACAATAGAACTGCTCACCACCCACTGACCTATACCCATCCGACCTGAGCAGCAATCAGTGGCTCCCAGCTAACTCCTCCCAGTTTATACACTTGGGAATGATGTGCTGTTGCATGGAATATCCCTCTGGCTAGTTTGGGTCCCCCCCCAGCTTCTTGTTCCCCTTCTCACTGGTAAAGCATGAGACACTGAAAAGTCCTTGATTTAGAGAAGCAACCAAAACATCAGTGTGCTGTCAGCATTATCCTGAGGCTAAAGCCAAATCACAGCACTGCACCAGCTACTAAGGAAAAAATACCTCTATCCCTGCTAAAACTGGGATAATCTCATTTGTGCTAACCTATAGACACAGACTCCCTGGCAGAGGCTGTGTTACAGAAGGACGGGTAGACTGGCACAAAGCCTGGAGTGGATAACTTACGGCATGGAGTTGCACAGGGACCTGATACAGCCATCAGATACTGCAATTGGCACACTGTCCTTTGTCAGTACACTACCTCTCTCTTGCCTTGCATCTAAATCAGCTTTGTCACAGCATATGACTTGTGTTTTTCTGGAGGGAGATCCATAATTAAAGTACTGTGCTTGCTTCTCTTGTTATTTGCTGTCTGGACTGTAAGCTGTCTGTCCCTCTGCAGAATGCACAAGCAAGACAACAGGGTGTAAGGCAACTGACACTTATCCTTGAAGACGACAGGATGCTATGGAACCCCAAACACAGCCGAGACACAGATGGCTTTGCAGGGACATGGCAGAAAAGCGCAACATTAAGGCAAAATGGTAACACCAACCCTACTGCTTTAGCCTCTAGTGTCCCAAAACGTTACCTGTTGTGAACCTTGGCTTAGTGGGTGGCTCCTGTACAGACATTGGGAAGGTGGCCGAGGCGGGTGAGGACTGGGCACGGGACAGGGGCCGATGGCCTCCGAAGGAGACAGGCATGCCAGCTGCCTCCAGCGACGCCTGGTAGTTCCTCAGCTGGTGGATCCGTTGCTGCTCCAACAGAAGGGCTTGCTGTGGGGAAAAGAAGGAGGTATAGAATCATGGAATGGTTTGGGTTGGAAGGGACCTTAAAGCTCATTCAGTTCCAAGCCCCTGTCACAGGCAGGGATACCTTCTGCTAATGTTGTTCAAATGACATTTGTTTTATGTATTTATTTATTCACTAAGGCAATGAGGCTTGGATGTGACTGCATAAATCAAATAACAATTCGAACAAGCATGGTTATCCATGGCACTGATCCTTCAAGGCAGCACTGCTCTGAAGATAAAGGAACCAAACCTAGTATCTGAGGAACAACAGCAGCTCCACAAGTCAGCTCTACAGTGATGGGAAGAAGGCAGAGCAGCAAGATGCAGATGACTTCATGGAGCAACTCATTTGCACCTGATTCCCAAACACTGCAGCTGCTAAGCTGGCACAAGTCCATTTTCCCTAGCTGAGGGCTGCTCCTACAACCTGGCATGGCTACAGCAATCTGCTCTTGGCTGCAGATCCTGGGCAGGGGTTATGCAGGGCTGTCAGTGCTGAAGGCTGTAAAGATGAGCAGAGCACTGATGCCGTAGGAGAATTACCTTCATTACTGCTACAACAACAGGCAGACTTTGGGAGACTGCCATGTAACTGAGAAGATTACTCTGTGTTATGCTGTTCTTGGATTTATCACCTGCAATCCATAAGCCTCCAGTGCTTACCCTCAAAAGTGAGAACGGTGAGGTCTCTAGGAACTCTAGCTCTGAAGAAGGAACCCCCTCCCATGGATCTTGTCCCCTTTTCCCTTCACTAGCCCTTCTCTTGGGCAGTCCATTTGTTTTTAAACATAAAACCAAACTAAAATCCTCTGTAGCAATTGAACCACACTTGTCTTCCCAAAGAAACAGAAAGTGGTTCAGTGGCTGCAAACACATTGCATTAGGTGCAGCGGATCCAGATTCTCCCTGGGACTTCTGAGTTGATGTGGTGACTGATTTAACCTGCATGTTTCTTTATGTAGCCAGTCTTCAAAAGCTGGCTGCCCTTAGCTTATCACAGAGTCATAGAACGGTTTGGGTTGGAAAGGAACTTAAAGTTCATCCAGTTCCAACCCCCTGCCATGGGCATGGACACCTTCTTGCTCCAAGCCCCTGTGTCCAACCTGGCCTTGAACACTGCCCGGGATGGGGCAGCTAGAGCTTCCCTGGGCACCCTGTGCTAGCACCTCAGCACCCTCACAGGGAAGAAAGCCTCTCACCCCAGAGCAGTATAAGGTGAGTACCAAGAACCAACCAACCTTCTGCAAAGAACCAAGTCCCAAGCATGGTGTGTTGCAAGCTCACCTGACGGAAGAGCAGCTCCTGCTCAGCCTGCCTCTGCCCAGACTCCAGCTCCTGCTGCGGCTCTGCTTCCTCCTCATCACTCTCGATGGGTTCTTGCTTCACTTGCACCATGTTGGCCAAGCCTGGGGCCTCCTTTTGGCTTGCAACTCTGTCGCTGTATGGCTCCTCCAAAAGGGCTTGGTGTTCCCGTAACTCTTCTTCTGTCTCCTCAGGGTGGCTTTCATGCTGGCGAGCTGGTTCATTAGGTTTTGATATAATCTGAGAATAAGAACCCAGAGATGAAGAGATAAATAAACTGCAACTCCCCAGAGGTAAAGTTCACTCTGTTCTCCTCAAAGAACACAATTCATGGAAGAGCAATTGGGAATTATAGCTTTTAGCTCATAAATGAGGTCCAGAACAACTGCTCAAGAGAAAAGTCAGGGCAACCTCACCATTAAGAGCTATGAATTCCTGTCTCCCAGGTAATGACGAGTCTTCATTTTCCACTCGATTTTCCCTCTTAAGAAGTAAGAACCTCTTGTGCCTACACACCTATGGATGCTACTCCATTTACAGACACACAGAGAACCAGACACTCTAAGAGACTTTCTGCTACCTTGTTTTCCCAGTGTCTCTTTGAATCACCCCTCAATTTTACCTGTCAATTGAGAGGCTTTCATAAGGATTCCTCTTTGTCACTCTCCTGAGATAAGAGGAAGCTGAGGACACTCAACTTAGCACATCTGTACAGAAGTGATCCACAAGAGAAGTGCCCATTCCAGCCAGACTTTCCTAACTAGAGATGGTGAACTTCCCTGAAAGCAGCTACTAAATCCAAGGGAACAACAGAGTTTTCACTATAATTCACACAGGCTCAGACTTAATGAAGGTAAAATTCACACTTCTCACTCTCAGACTGCTCCTGATTCCTATTTGGGTAAAAGCCCAATCCAAAACCATGAACTGTCTTTAAATCCAGCACAGGTAAATAAATCCATTTCCTTGCCTGAAAAGGGCTTAGCCTGAACCCACTTCCTAGGCTTATAAAGAAGCTGCTGAACCTTGAAAGCTGTCAGGGAAGAGCTTTAGTAAGGATTAGGTCACTGGTATGAAAAGCAATATTGATTTTAAATCAAATAAAGCTGAATCAAAACACAGTTACTGAACACATGCAGAAAGAGGGACTACTTGTAAGTAACTTGCTCTTTGAAGAACCATGGCTCAAACCTGAAACTAAGCCCTTTTCCTCAAGTGCAGGGAGAGAGACTCCGCCATGTAACTTCAGCAGCCCTATACAAAGCAGATTCAGGCAAAGAGTGGCAATATAAAGGATTAATTGCCATCAAGGATCACAGTGGGGACAGCAAGAAGTTGTTCATAGCTCCAGCAGACGATCTCAAATAACTGAGGCTCAAAACCTTTAACTTTGGAGCACTGGAACACAGGGCCACAGGTTTTCAGTACGTGGTGAATTACTGTATCTTGGATGTCTTGATTCCTGAGAGGAGCAGGACGCCCAGAAGGGCATTATCTTGCCTACAAGCTTAAGGCAAGCCCCTGCAGGGTTCAAATCCCCAACTGACAGGGGATGCAGCCCACCCCTCTTTTGACACCTCCCAACCCCAGCATCCACCTTTTAGTAACAAGAGCCAGTGGTTTTGTACTGATTGACATCCTGTTTAGGGTTTTTAGGAAGGACAGGCTGGGAATGTGAGGAGGGGAAGCTGCCCTTTATGTGAGGGAGGAGCAGGAATACATGGAGCTCTGTGTTTTGGTATGGATCTGGAGCCACAGAATTCCTGACTGGTTTCTGTTGGAAAGGACCTTAAAGCTCATCCAGTTCCAGCCCCCTGCCATGGGCAGGGACACCTTCCACTAGAGCAGGTTGCTCCAAGCCCCTGTGTCCAACCTGGCCTTGAACACTGCCAGGGATGGGGCAGCCACAGACAGCTTCTTTGGGCAGCATCAGCCAAGAGCTTAAAGAAGTGGACAGACCAAGATGAGCACTCTTGAGGTGGGCAGACTGCTGTAAGACCTCCCAGTCAGGTAGATCTACTAGATGAGGCCTTCATCAAGCATGCAGAAGAAGCCTCACTTTCACAGGTCCCGTCTTGGGGGCTTTACCCACTCTGCTATCTGCTGAAAGGACAAGACAGCTCAAGCCAGTGAGAAGATTTGAGTGCACTGATGGTGATGTCCTGACACAGGTGATCAAGATGCCAATGAGGAATGTGGCCTCCTTGGACCCGACACTTACAAACAAGGAAGGACTCTTTGGGGATATGGAAGGCACAGAGTCGGCACTGGCTTCAGCCACCATGAGATGGTGGAGTTGAAGATCTGAAGGGGAGGGAACAGGGCAAAAAGCAGGACCACAGCCCTGGATTTCAGGAAAGCAGACTCTGGTCTCTTCACGAATCTGCTTGGAAGAGTCCCATGGGATACATCCCTGGAGACTAGTGGGGTCCAGGGCTGCTGGCTGATACTCAGGGATTCTACAAGATCATGAAAGATCCATCCCAACTAGTTAGAAAGCAAGCACAAGTTGCAGAAGGCCTACATGGATGAGCAGGTTGCTTCTAAGTGAACTCAAGATATAACCAGGCACTGTACAAGAGCTGGAAGCAGGAGAGGTGACACCAAGAGAAGTAGAGAGTTGCTATCTGATCTTGTTTGTATGGTGTTAAGAAAACCAAAGGGAACCTGGAGTTGAATCTGGCAAGGCATTTGAACGGTATCAAGAAAGAAAAGAGTAAGACAAGGGAATTCATGGGCCTGCTGTTGAATGGACCTGGTGACAAATGACATAGAAAAGGCCATGGTACTTAAAGCCTTCTCTTCCAGCAAGGCCATCCCTCAGGAATCTCAAGAGGAAATTCTGGAGCAAGGAAGACTTAGCCTTTGGTGGATGGCCACCAGGTTTTGGGAGAACTCAAAAACTCTGGGGAATACATAAATCCATGGGGCCTGATGGGTTGCCCTCAGATGATGGAACAAGAGGCAACGGGCACAAATTAAACCACATTAAATTCCTTCTGAACACAAGAAATGCATTTTTCACTGTGAGAGTGGTCCAACAGGTTGCTCATAGGCATTGTGGAGTCTCCATCCTTGGAGATATTCAAAACCCAACTGCATATGATCTTGGGCAACCTGCTCCAGCTGATCCTGCTCAAGGAGGGACATTGGACTAAATGATCTCACAAGGTTCCTGCCAACCTAAAGGATTCAGGGATCCAAACTTCTCAAGGTGAGAAGTACCTTTTCACCCACCCAACTCCCCCCATCCAATGTGGTACTCATTGGGTAACTAAACCACATTAAGCTAAAGAAAGTTCTTCCATCAATATTAAGCTCTCTTAGGCTTGATGAACTGAATCTGTTTTAAAGCTAATTAAACCATGATAAATTACCTTCTGCTGCTTTCTTTTCCTGCTTGGACCCAAGGTCTCCAGCTTTGAATTTAATACCTTTTGCACTTACGAACTACACAAGGTAATTGCTGGGAAAAGAACTTAAACTGCCTTTGTCAAATGCGATGGAAATGAGCAGCAGTGTAATTCCCTAGAGGTTTTAAATTATTCCAACTCCATATAAATGTAAAAATGAAATTTAAAACATTCTGAAGATTGAAAGCTCAAGTGGTCAATGACAGGGATATTCTAAAACATTCAGTTTGCTCTCCCAGTACAAAGTGAATCTCTTGGTATGGCATTTGTTCTACCTGCTGCAACCTTATTGTCCTTCTAAAAGGACAATTCTGCAAAGCAAGCACATTTGTAGGAACATATTCCATACAATACATGAGCACGTGCATTCCAGGCCCACTGAACTCCCTAAAAACCTTCCATTTTTGCCATTTCATGAACATGTGTTCATATAATTTAAGACAATTTAAGGCACCAAAATCTGTGTCGGCACATGGACAGCAGGACTGATGCACCCTCAGCAAGTTTATTGATGGCACCAAGCTGTGTGGTACGGTTGATACACTGGAAGGAAGGGATGGGATCCAGAGAGACCTCGGAGACCTCTCCCAGCTGGAGAGCTGGGACCATGTGAACCTCATGGGGTTCAACCAGGCCAAGGGCAAGGTCCTGCCCCTGGGTTGGGCAATCCCCAGCGCAAACACAGGCTGAGGGTGACTGGATGGAACAGTCCTGAGGAGAAGGACTTGGAGGTGTTGGGTGAGGAGAAACTCCCCATGACCCAGCTTCAGTGTGTGCTTGAGCTCAGAATCCCCCAGGGTGCTGGGCTGCATCCCAGCAGACAGACTATCTCTTGGCCCTGACCATGCCATGCTGTGCAGAACCCAACAGAAACCTCACTTTCCTCCTCTGGAAACGAAAGAGAAACTCAGGGGAGAACAACCCTGGATAACTGGAGACACAGCTTTGATGAGAATGACAGGAATAAATAATGGTGAAGGCTCAGCTCAAAAGCATCCAAACAGCCAAAAAAGTGCTGGTTTTGAGTCAAGCATGTGGCTAGGAATGGAGAGGTAGGTGGTGGGGGGCTGGTACCCTGGCTGAGATGCTCAAGTGATAGCAGAGAGCCATAAGACATCTGCAGGAAACATTGCTAGGGGCTTGAATTAAATGCTGGGAAAGCTGAAATAAAAGCCTTGCTCTTCTGGCTATCAACACAGCTACCAACATGACTCCTCCCATGTGAGGTACCCATTGGATTCTCATTTTTAAGTTGTATAGACTAAGAAAAACCAAGAGCTGATAAGGGAGGATGGGGAGAGGCCGAGTTGGGCATAGTAAGGAGCTGACAGAGCTTTCTGCAGCAGCTCAAGCCTAGAATAATCTGTTATCAGTTGGTTGCTTGGGGTTTTTTTTGCCCCTGAAGAGATGAGACAGCAGGAAAAGCTATTAGTCTGAGGCAGCCTACCTGCTGGAAGAACCATGAGGGTGCTGGTTAGACCAGAGGGAGTAACCCAAGTGGAATTAATCAAAGACCAGGGACTGCCTGGATGCGAAAAGGAGAGGGAGCGAGAAGAAAACACCTTGGCAATAGCCAAAGCTGTTTGCTTTCCCTTCTCTAAGTAATTGGAGTTGTGTGTTGATTATATCAGCTACACATCTAGACATCACCAGCCCTGCAGCAACAGACACCCCACAGAACAACAGCTCCTGGCAAAACCCTAAACAGCATTTTCACCCTAATAGTAGGTGCGTTGATGCACAAGCAACATGAATGTCAAGTGCCTCGTGTCCTGCTGGAGGGCATTTCATGTTCAACCGAGACAGCAGGAATGCTGAAGGAGCTTTTCCAGAGATCATTTTCAATACCTGTTCTATCCCAAGTTTATGTCTGGGGAATTCCAACCAGACTCCCTTAAACCTTTCAAAGGGGAAGAGCCCTACCTGCATGCTAGCACAATCTAACACACTGCATTTTTCTGCTATCACAAATTCCAAGAAAATTCCAAGGAAAAGAAAATAAGGGAACAGTGAAATGAAATTCTAGGTGTTAATAAAAATGCATCCACCCAATGCTGCTGCACAAAACAAGTTCAGGCACTACAGCGTGGTGTATATATGTTGTCATACATATATATGGCCCAGCAGGAGAAACACCTCACTTCCCAAAGCATGCTAGAAATAAGGGTTACTCAGAGGAAACATCATTTGACCACAGAAGCTCAGAATTAATCAGTTTAAGAATATAATTCAGGGCTGAACAGGAGATTACCTGTTCTAGGAAGGCTTTGTGAAGGCATCCAGAAGACTAAAGCCAAAACACCCATTTTCACTACATAGAGTAAGTTGAGTGTTCTTGAGCATTTCTCTTTAGAAAGGGTGTTGCTGCTTCAAGACCTATCACGCTGCAAAGCTGACACTTGTAACTCAAAATACCACAGAGAACAGGGTCTTTCTTTATGATGTTCCCTGTCACAACAAAATGCCAATCTCTAAATGCCACAGAGGATTGCCTCATATACTTCTGTTATGGCAAAACAAGCCCTCTTGTCCATGGGGAAAACCCATTTCTGAGGGCTGAACATTAGAAATGCAAAAAAGTGGGAAACAGCAGCACACCCATGTGGCAAGGGGATGGAACTGGATGAGCTTTAAGGTCCCTTCCAACCCAAACCAGGCTGGGATTATGATTAATGTATAGCTTTCATTTTCAGGGCTGTTTAGTTTACTGGTTTAGGGCACATTCCTCATTCCAATCAAAGGCTGCACAGAGCTCAGTTTGCAAGCAGGGATTCACTATCTTATCTAGAATCTCATTTAATGTTCCAAACCCTCATTCTGCAGAAAAAGTTGATTTCTCCACAGGGTTTTGCAGTGTGAGCACATGAGTGCTCTGCAGATATTAGCACATCTGTGTTGGCGATGACTTGATGGCAAAGCTGCTCCATGCCATCAAATGCACAGCTGGGGCAGAGATTATGAAACCTCACTGGATAGGGCTTTCCATATGATGTGGCTGATGTTAAGATGCGATGGTTTAGGTGTGCAAACAAATCTCTGCGGCTCAAAGCTCTGTTTCCTTGTCCTGCAAACAATATGGAGAACATGAGCGTCCCACCGCAAGCTGGATCCACTCAGTGGGACGTGGCTCTGTGGCAGAGGGGAGAAAGCCAATTCCCTGCCACAGCGTCAAACTGCATTAGCCTTAAGGTCCCTTCTTTCTCTCTCTCACTCCAAGGCATCACACCACCAGAGAGCAGCCTCATTCTTACCCTTCTCTGCAATAAGTTCAGAACCCAGTTAATCACCAAAAACTGGATCAAAAAGATGCAGAAAGAAGAAAATGTAAGAAAGGCCTTCATGGGGAACTTCTCTAATCCCATGCCCTAACTCAAGTGCTCAGCTTGACAACTTCAATAATGCTCTTTTCATTTCCACATGGCATGTGACCCCATTTTTTTAACGGAATGGGTGCACGGAGTTCTTTCCCCCTCCTTAAAGTAAATGTCACCACCAGATGACAACAAGACCACCACGAGCAGGGTCCCAGCCTGGACACCAGTAAGAAGCTCCTGAATGGGATGAACCATGTGCTTCACTGCAGTCAAGCAATCCTCAATTTGCTGCTGACAGTGGCAGAGCAGGGACTTCAGACCCCATGCTGGAAGGGACTGCACCCATGGGAGTCACCCCAGGGAAGCCCCATCCCTCCTTTGGACCCAACCTATGCAACACATCCCTCTGTGCTCTCTTTCCCTACCCAGCCACCCGCCCTGTCCTCATGTGTCCAATTCCAAGTTATTGCTCCAACACGGAGTCTTCACAGCCAAATCCCCATTAGGATTATTCTTAATCAGGAAGAAAACAACCCATTTTTCCTTAGTTGCCTTCTTGGAAACAGCATGACTTGTTTTGGCTGCGACCTTCTCAAAGATGTCATCTAATGCTGACACCTAAAAGGGGAAGTTTAAGGCCAAAACCTTCAAGTTTGGAAAAACCCAAAAGCAATTGAAAGCAGCCTCGGTGTTATTTACAGGAAATCCAACCCCAACCTTAACACAGTGCTGACAGTTTTGCTAATAATTAAAAGGCAGCAATCTCTTCCCTTATTTTTAGTTGTGCCCTTAACTCTCCTACACACAAGGCTCTTAAAATATCCGCGCATCTGGGAAAAGTCTTTTTCCATGTCAGCGCTTGGATGCTATCCCACGGGATAAATTTGCCACACGCACACAGCGCTAGGACCAAAATGATTTTAACTCCTTGGTTCTATAAATCAGACAACAGGGAAAATCGCCCCTGTGCAATCAGTTTCATGACACTCCCCCTGCTTCCCGCCTTGCCTCTGCTTATGGATGTGATGGATCACGGCTCGAACAAAGCTGAAATTCAGAGGGCTGCAGGGCTCCAGCGCCTGGGAGGTCCAAGTGAAAGTCTCAATGAGTTCAGTGGGTACGTCATGGCAAAGGCTTTGGCTGCTTACAAGTGCTGGCGACGGCATAAACCTCCAAAACCTCAAACAAACCAACCGCTGAGCTGACATCTATTGCTGAACAAAGAAACCCTACCTAGCACCCCACAGCCAACCCTCCTGCTCACAAAGAGCATTTAGAGGGAGGTAAAGGGGGTTTCTAGGGCAGCAGCAGCTCCCTACCACCCCAGCGTGCAGGGCTGAATGAGGGCCAGGGCTGGCACAAGTGGTGCGCGGTGGCAGCTCTCCAGAAGTACATGATTGACGTCAGTAACTTGTGTAATCATCCTGCCTTAGCTTGAGTCTATAAACAAAGTGTGTTTTGGGGGGGAGGGAGTTGTGTGGAGTTGGGTTTTGTTGTGTGGGGCTTTTACATCTCAGGAGTTGTATTTTCTAACAGGACTGAAAGAGTGGAAACATTTGGAGGAACCTCTGCCATCAATGAAAGTGCAGCGATGCGAGAGGTCCTCCTGCCACCAAACTTGTCCTCCCAAGCCTGAAATCTACTACTGCTTGCTTCTGAAAGAAACTCTTTCAGAAAAGCCTTTAGAAAGGTTCAAAACAGCATGGGCCAGCAGAGTCAGAAAAATATCACCCTGATGAGAAACCATTTCCCCCTTCCCCAACAGCCTTTTCATAGTGCACATCTATCAACAGACTGTGCCTTCTGTAACCCTAGGGGTCAACCTCAGCTCACGTAAAACATCACAGCTCCATCCATACCATTTGTGAGCAGACCTCTTGTACCTAAAAGGTGAGTTTTACCTTCCCATAGGCTAAACTATGAGGTTATATTTTGTCTTTTTAAATGGATACTGGATGCAGTGATCTCAAAGCAGCTTGTTGCAGCTTCACTGCATTACTGAGATGCCCAGACAGATGCTTTTGGCTACAAAGCAATTGCACAAATCTGTGCTCCAGTGAATGGTGCTCTGCGATGTCAAATCATAGAATGGAATGGAATACATGTATTCCATTTCATAGAATGGAATGTCCTCCAAGGGATTTAGAGAAAGCGAGACAGGTTGGACAGAGCCTTGGGTGGCATGGTTTAGTGTGAGGTGTCCCTGCCCGTGGCAGGGGGGTTGAAACTAGATGATCTTAAGGTCCTTTCCAACCCTAATTATTCTATGATTCTAATTAATGTAGTGCTTGCTTCCTTCAAAGCAAGTTTTGGATCAGAACTAGCTGATCTATTCAAAACAACCTCTGCAGGATGCACAGTAATGCTCAGTATTAAAGCCACAAGTCTGAACTGTACTGCCTTTCCACTATACCACAGAGGTATTGATCCTTGCCTTCATGGAATCACGGAATGATTTGGCTTGGAAAGGACCTCAAGATCACCCAGTTCCAACCTCTTGCCACAGGCAGGGACACCTTCCACTAGAGCATGCCACCCAAGGCTCTGTCCAGCCTGGCCTTGAACACTGCCAGGGATGGAGCATTCACCACTTCTTTGGGCACCCTGTGCCAGCACCTCAGCACCCTCACAGGGAAGAACTTCTGCCTCATATTTAACCTGAACTTCCCCTATTTCAGTTTGAACCCATCACTCCTTGTCCTATCCCTACAGTCCCTGATGAAGAATCCCTCTCCAGCATCCCTGTAGGCCCTGTCAGACACTGGAAGCGGCTCTGAGGTCTCCACACTGCTTCTCCTCTCCAGGCTGAACAGCCCCAAACTTTGGCAATGGATGCCCACATCCTTGCTGATGTATTTCATGAAGAAGAGGTTCAAGGATGAAGGCCATCTGGTGACGGAGGTAAAAACCACATACACATTACCACACAAGAAACTCTCTAGTAGCACTGCCCAGAGTTGCTATCAATGGTGTATGAGGCAAAACCAGACTTTAAGAGCATCATGCCTACCTTGTTGATGTGCAGTTGCTGCTGCTGAAATTGCTGTTTGTGTTTCTCCAAGAACTGCTGGTGCTGCTGCTGGATCACTAACTGCTGGAGAGCCTGGGCATTCTGGGGAAGGGGAGCAGACTGTGTGCGCCCCAGCGGGCGATGCTGCCGGAGTTTGTGTATTGAAGGGGAGACCCGTTCTCCACCAACCAGAGACTGTGCATGGAGGGGCAGTCCTGAAAGATACCAGTCTGAAGATAATATGGAGGAAAAAACAGCAGAGAAGGAAAAAAAGGAAGAAGAAAGGAAGGGAGAAAACGGCTGTTGAGTAACACTGATGGTGACAATGACATATAATGTTAAAACCAGCCACCTCACCAGTTACAGCTGAAGCATCCTTCAAAGAGAACAGATAACAATTAATCACCACTGGGTGGAGAAATACTTTGCTTTCCTTTGAATCCTTTGTTTTCTTGGTCACTCGAAGCCCATAGGGAAATTGTTCGTTTCTTAAACCCAGCAATACCTCACTGAGCCTTCCATCACTCCATGGGTGACATGAATGAACATCACAGTGGTAGGTTGGAGAAATTTAAGTCTTGGGATAGGGAGTAACCCCAAGTTCATTTCTAAGCAAGCAGCAACCCAAGCTGCCACCTCACAGCATCCAGCAATTACACCTTACAGGGGGCTCACTGGATATGCTGAATGATGATGGATGATGATGAAGCTGCTGCTTACTCTACACCACACAGGCCATGGCCGCCCTTGGCTGTGCTCTATATCCTGTAGAAAAGACCAGGGATGAAAACTTTCATGTGATAAACCCCTCACTAGTTTGTATTGGGAAAAAGCACTTCCTTGAAGTATTTCAGGTATATGGGAGCAATCAGGCTTCAGTATTTCTATAGAAAAAAGGTAAGTTAGAACCCAAGATGACAAACAGCTACAGTTGTTTTCACCACTGTCCTGTGCATACATGCCAGTAACTTAATGAAAACACGAGGTTATTTTGGGATAACTTGAGTTAATCATATGCCCCTGGCAATTTGGGTGATGACTACCATGTGAAACACCTATCTGAGCTCCAGTAAGGGCATGTCTTTAGGAAGTGTCTTTTGACCTGCTCTTGAGGTAAACCAGTTCTTGCTCTAGTCTCCAAAAACACCTTCCCATATTTCTTAGAAAGCTGGGATATGGAGACAGGCCCAGCCCAAAGTCCAGCCCAAGGGTGGAGGAACTGAGGATAAGCATTTACTTTTGCTCATTACAACCTGGGATAGAAAGGCATTGCTGCTGTGAACTGCTGTCTCCCTGATGTGGATCAACCTGCACACACCTGTAGGAAAGGAGTACTCTTTTGCCTCACCTCATTGCATAAAACCAAGTAAAGCCTCTGCAAGTGTTAGCATTCAGAAAACTGCCCAGTTCAAGGGGCAGAGAAGTTGCATCTTCTCTCTGTCTTCAGTCTTTAGTTTAGAAGAGAGAGAAGCTGCCCAGAGTTCTTCAGCCAGAATGCAGCAGTTTAGAAACACCTTGACATTTCTGTCCAGGACATTACCTCATTTTCCCATTGATTCACCAACTGCCCTATGTGGGAGAATGTGACTCATTTAAAAGCCTCTCTTCATAGGGAAAGATTTACTGACTTTCTCCCAACCTTGCTCTTCTGAAAAGAATAATGTAAAAGGGCATCTTAGCTTATAAATGCATGTCTATAAATTCATGTATGCACATACACACACACGTCTGTGTGTGTATGAACAGATGAATAAGGGGGAAAGATATGTTCCATTTCACGCATAGCACAGCTCCTCACACCAGCAGAGGAAGGGACCCTATACAGTTTGCATAGGATACCTTGGAGGACTTTGGAGAACTTGTGTTGGTTTGCTCTTTTTCAGTTACTGCATCCAGAACGCGCGTTTCCTCTTGTTGCTCTGTTGTATTGTGAGTGTTTCTCCTAAGTGTTGGTTTACAATACGCTGTACTCACTCTAAAAACACCCCATGTAGCAGGTGGTCTAGAAGGAATACACTTGGAAGCAACCATTATATACTGCAAAGTGAAGGAAGCTTTGAGAGAGGTTGCATAGGAAGCAGAACTGCACTTTTCCCTATGTGTGCTTTAATGCAAACACCAGCACAGAGAAGTCTTGGTGACAGGGTGAGAGCAGAAGTCTTCTCCAATGGCTTTGCATCAACAGACACCTTGGGCAAAGGGTAACTGGTGAAGAGCCATGTCTTGACTCTGAGTAACCTCATCATGCCACCTTCCACTAGCCCTGGTTGTTCCAAGCCTCGCTGAACATGCTTATAAGCTTATCAGAACCACATGTATATCCCTGGGATTTGAATGTAAAACCAGACAGGAGCCAAAGAGCTGTGCTGCAATGCTTCAGTGACCACCATCTCTCAAGAATTCCCATCAGAAATGGAAGAAATGAAAGTAAAATCAACACGTCTATTAGAACTCCAATAGAACATCCTTTGTCCCAGCATTACACACTGTAAAACCAAATCCTACTGAGGATTGTTGCTTTGAATTAACCCTATTTATGGAAATGTGCCTTCCCACAGGTACTTCGTGCTGAAAACACAACACAGGGAGTGATTCAAAGCAATTAGCACCCTGAAAATGTAACAGACACAAACAAATACAATCTGTTGGAATGCAGCTGATGTCGCCGTGGTTTTGCCACTTCAAATAATGATGAA
This sequence comes from Pezoporus wallicus, assembly GCF_028554395.1. Lineage (NCBI taxonomy): Eukaryota > Metazoa > Chordata > Aves > Psittaciformes > Psittacidae > Pezoporus > Pezoporus wallicus. The sequence continues at coordinate 149,253 of NW_026635397.1, read as the reverse complement.
CAGCAAGTATTTCAATCTGTGAGTTTTTAGACGTGTGCTTTTCCTGTATGAAGTAGAAACCAGAGGTGATAAACAGGAATGTTGTGTCTCTTTTGTGCAAGAGACAGACCTTACTACCAAACAACAGATGCCACTTACTCTCTTTCTTAAGCTGTCCCTACATTTAGGGACTGGAGTTTTGCACATTACCTATGGATCACTCTCACCTGTGACTAAGGGAGTTTGTGCAGTTGGCTGTTCCAGTAAGACCATGTGTTGCAGAAGAGGGTTATGTGCAGTTCCCCCATCTCTTTCCAACGTTGTAGTGCTCAAGTAGGGAGTGAGGTGAGTGCCAGGAAATAAAGAGATCCGCTGCTGTAAGGTTGGGATAGTAAGTCTCTCTGCATCTTGCTGTGCTGATCCTCCCTGCAAATGCACAATGCATGGCAACCACATTAAGGGATAAATCAGGGCAAACAACATTCCAAAGGCTGTATCCTCTCCCCCCACTTACACTGGAAGGGCCCGTTGCAGGCAGTCCTAGCGTGATGTTGGGCAAAGAAGGAGATGTGTAGAGTGGAAGCTGTGTAACGGAGCCTTCACGATTCACAAGTCTGTGAGCCAGGCTGGTCTGGAAACAAAAGCAAGAACATTGTCCTGGTGAAAAAGCATCCACAGATTGGATCAAGGACACAGTCCACTTGCTGTGAGAACACACCACAAATGTACAGAGTGTGTAACTTCACTGGTCATGCTGGAAATAATGAACAGGGAAACTAAACTGTGCTTCAGACCCAGCCTAAATAATCAAGTTCCCCCTCTGCTGTGCTCAGCGGAGACTCCCCCCCTGCAGTCCTGATCCAGCTCTGGGGCAACAGCACAAGAGGGATGTGGAGCTGCTGGAGTGAGTCCAGAGGAGGCCATGGAGATGCTGTGAGGGCTGGAGCAGCTCTGCTCTGGAGCCAGGCTGAGAAAGCTGGGCTGGTTCAGCCTGGAGAAGGGAAGGCTCCTTAAGGGGAGACCTGGCAGCATCCAAGGCCAGTTTGGACACAGGGGCTTGGAGCAACCTGCTCTAGTAGAAGGTGTCCCTGCCTGTGGCAGGGGGTTGGAGCTGGATGAGCTTTAAGGTCCCTTCTAGCCCAAACCATTCCACGATTCTATGATATTTTCAATAAGCTTGAATGCCATTTAATGAAAGCACAAGGAGGCAAAAGGAAATAAAGAATTCACTCTGCACCGGATCGTAGGAAAACTGGGTGACTTTGTTGAACACTTGGAACTGAGATGCAATTGGACATGGAAAGAACATCTGGCTAGTCAATGGCACGTCGAAGACTGCATTTAAAAGGCAGTCCAGTGTCTGAGAACAGTGACACACAGAGGTAAGGCTTCCTCCTGTCCTTCTTGCACAGGCAGCACAACCCTCAGCTGCAGAGGTGGGATGTTCTTTTAAAGCCAAAGCCAGGACCAGCTGCGCCCCTTAAATACTGATAAACCAAAGAGGTGGGATTGTTTTTGGAGGTTGTTCTATAGAAAACGTTTGGTTTTCAGTACCACTTCTTCTGTGCTTCCCCCCAGCACGTTACTACAGGGTTTCTTTGTAGTCTTTGAGGGAGAAAAACAGGGGTTTATTATCCAGAGCCATCCAAGCCCTGCAACCAAGGAAATAACCTGCAAAGTCTCATTGACTTGCAGGACTTCGAATTTAAGTCTGAAATGTATTAGGATATCTGTTACATTGATACAGATTGTTCCACAGTGTAACACAAGGTTAACCGTAACCCCTTTTCCCACAATAGCACCTGAGTTAAACAGTTGAAATTCTATAGAAAGTAATTTAGATCTAAACTGTATATTATTTAAGTTGGAAAGCGAATTGTAGAGAATTGAGGATGCTCAGAACACTTGTTTCCTAACAGGAAAATCAGGCAGTTTATTGTCATTTTCATAATGGCTTTTCTAGCACATAAATCAATCTTGGTTGGAAATTAAAGGTATTTTTACTTAAGTGTTCCTGCCTTAAATGGCCATAAGATAATTCAGTAAATCAGAAAACAGCTCTATAAATGTAACTTTAAGGCTTTTGGATGAAATGTTGAAGTCTGATTTAAGCTAAAGCACACTAGTAAGTAGCATAAATTGTCTGTGATTTGATAAAGAGAACAACAGTCATTGTAATGCCTTTTGGTTTTTAAGGTAATCTCTCTTAGCTTTAAAAGGGCAAATAGTTGGGAAGGACAAGTAAGCTGTTAAATTTCTGCAAAAGCTTTTTGCAGTGACTCTGCCTGAAGCTTGAGCAGCAGCAGAGTGCTGGGGAGGATGAACGGGTGATCCTTAGTCTCCAGGAAAGACCAAATAAACTGTAAAAGGTCTCTCTGTAGGGTAGAGAGGTTGGTGGCAGTTGCAGGGTGAGATCATCCCTGTGTTGGTTATCCTGGTGTCATCATCCCTTTGTAAGACAGCGTTCGGGGCATGCACTTGGTCTGTGCTTCATAGAATCACAGGATGGTTTGGATTGGAAAGGACCTTAAAGCTCACCCAGTTCCAACCCCTGCCACAGGCAGGGACACCTTCCACTAGAGCAGGTTGCTCCAAGCCCCTGTGTCCAACCTGGCCTTCAACACTGCCAGGGATGGGGCAACCACAGCTTCCCTGGGCACCCTGTGCCAGCGCCTCAGCACCCTCACAGGGAAGATCTTCTGCCTAAAAGCTCATCTCAATCTCCCCTGTTCTGGCAGGTTAAAGCCATTCCCTTTGTCCTGTCCCTACAGGCCCTTGTCCAAAGCCCCCCTCCAGGTTTCCTGCAGCCCCTTTAGGCACTGGAGCTGCTCTAAGGTTTCCCCTTAAGAAGCCTTCTCTTCTCCAGGCTGGACCAGCCCAGCTCTCTCTGCCTGTCACTTCTTCCACAGAAAGAGAAAATGCGTTTTTAAGGTCTCACTTCACAAGCTGGATAGGAGGAATCTGCAGGGAGCACTCTGCTGCTGAGCAGTACCTGGGTAAGGACATGCGTTGTGTGTACCCACATGCTGCTTCTGCCAAGTAATTGTGAGCACTAGTGGCAATTTGGCTTTAAGTTAAATGACATAATGGTAGCGTGCCACATTGAGAAGACAGTTATTGTCAGCAGAGTAATATAGTATTTTCCTGATATCATAAATGAAACAAAACTACATCCATTTTCCCTTTGAACAATCAATACTCCAGAGTTGTGCCTCAAAGTATCTCCTGGGGGTTTGTCTGAAAAACAGCGAAGAGCAAAATGCAACAGCTTGACACTATCAGCATCTGGTATTTAGCAGCATTATTATCACTTTAAATATACAGATCCCATTTACAGGGTGTACACAAACATTTGCTGAATTGCACAGAAGAGAACAATTTCAGTATGCATGATTTTGGGCTGTAGACAAGTACTTTATATAGCCTTGCATCAAGTGCAATGGCAATGGATATCGGTACCTTGCAGAGATGGAAAAACCTTTGGATTTCAAACCAGTATTTAAATAGACAGTGTCTATTTTAAAAGAAGGCAGAGAGCTGCTGTCTTTCGCCACTGAAGACAAGCATTGGAACTTAAATAATACATTTATCAGATATTAAACCAGATATTAAACAGATACCATCTTCCACGAGACTTGAAAAGGTTCAAGAGGTGACTAAGCCAACTAAGAAGCAAAGAGATGTATTTCTCATTTAAAACAAAACCTGAAGGTGTCCTCAGCATAAGAAGCATGTGGAGATGCTGGAGCAAGTCCAGAGGAGGCCACGAGGATGATGAGGGGCTGGAGCACCTCCTGTATGGAGACAGGCTGAGAACACTGGGGCTGTTCAGCCTGGAGAAGAGAAGCTTGTCCCCTTGTCTTCAGGTTTCTTGTAGCCCCTTTAGGCACTGGAGCTGCTCTAAGGTCTCCCCAGAGCACAGCAGAGGGGCAGGATCCCCTTCCTGAGCTGCTGCTCACACTCTAGGGATGCAGCCCAGCACACAGTGGGGTTCTGGGCTCAAGTGTACACTGAAGCTGAGTCATGGGGAGCTCCTTCTCACCCAATACCCCCAAGTCCATCTCCTCAGGGCTGCTCCATCCATTCTCCATCAGCCTGTGCTTGTGCTTGTCTTAATCTTTACAGTAATTGTCTAAATCCTGTAAGTTCTACAGCAGACTAGAGTGAACGTAGCGGTGTGTTGGATAATTTGGCAGAGGAGAGGGTACAGAAGGTGACACATTCCCCATATTAAATACTGTTACACTACATTAGAAATAAAAATAAAGTGGAAATCTGTACAGAACTAGAAAGCATTAAGGGCTCACATTTATACTGCAAGAAGCCCTTTTCAATTCTAAATGACAATTTGGGAAGAACAAGCCCAGGCCTGTTTTTACAGTCCTGATGATAAGACAGAGACTACATTCATGGGGAGAACAGCTAATGGTAAGCTGGATAAAAAGACATGCACCAGTAACATTACACAATGACACTGGGTTTACAGTGAGATCCAGTTAATGTGGCCCACACCCCAATATCTGCCCTTAGAAGAAGGTGGGCTTCAGTAACCCTGAACACAGGAGCTGTTATCTCCCAGTTTACTCAGTCCAACACCCTGCCCTTGACATCTGTAGCAGATGCCTCAAGTAATGGTGGAAGCTTTGGGCCATGAGGATGCTCAGGGGCTGGAGCAGCTCCTGTATGGAGACAGGCTGAGAACACTGGGGCTGTTCAGCCTGGAGAAGCTGCGTGGAGGCCTCAGAGCAGCTTCCAGTGTCTAAAGGGGGCTACAAGGATGCTGGGGAGGGACTCTTCATCAGGGACTGTAGGCACAGGACAAGGGGTGATGGGTTCAGATTGAAACAGGGGAAGTTCAGGTTGGATATAAGGCAGAAGCTCTTCCCTGTGAGGGTGCTGAGGCGCTGGCACAGGGTGCCCAGAGAAGCTGTGGCTGCCCCATCCCTGGCAGTGTTCAAGGCCAGGATGGACACAGGGGCTTGGAGCACCCTGCTCTAGTGGAAGGTGTCCCTGCCCGTGGCACGGAGTTGGAGCTGGATGATCTTAAGGTCCCTTCCAACGCAAACCATTCTGTAATTATCAACTAGCATGCTGGTATGAGGCACCAAGCTTTCGTGTGCCTATGTGGAGAGGAAAAGGCTAAATCCGTTCCCTTTAATACAGTTCTGGTTTGTTCATATTTAGACAAAGCTACTGCACACAGTAACTTCACCCTTTAGACAAAATACTTCCATTTGACCAGGAAACCTTGTTAAATCCCTGTATTTTGACTCTCTCCTCACAACAAACCCTCTACAAGTTACCACAAGCAGCTTGTGAGCTGGCTTGGCTGAGATTTAATCAACAGATAATGCATCCTGTCATGCCAGATTGAGAGGTAATTCCCAAAGCCTGCCCCAAGTCACGAGCTATGTTTTTGTTCCTGTGGCGCACACCGGTTTGTCCACTTCAATTCCTAAACCTCTGCAAAACCTGATTGGAAACCCAAGTGTTAAGACCCAGAGGGAGGAAGAGCTCTGTACCTCTGCTTGAATACTCGTGACTGATCCTGCAATTCCGTTCTCGGTGCTTATGTTATTGGAGCTGTTGTTTGGAGAGCTGGGCCCAGATCCAGGAGCACTGTTGCATGCAGAGTCTAAAAACACATCCAAAACCAACTTTCAGAGTTACAAACAATCTCCACAATGGTATTTAAACAGATAACAACCCTTTAAGTTTTGTTTTGGAGGAAAACAACCTTCCTCCTCCCCGTCTCCCTCCGCCTAAATCTTCCCAGGGCTCTTAAAATACCAACAACTAATTTCAAATGGGCTGTCCGAGTACCTACTTACCATACTTGAGTCTTCTCCTCCTGGGGATTTCTCTTACAGTGTAATAATAACTTTAAATACAATTGGAAGATAATGAAAGACGTGGAAAAGGCTTGAAAAGGCCAAAGTGGAGCATGTCAGCTTGTCCTGCTTCAGATTTCTAGCAGTGCTTCTCTCTCCCTCTTTCACCTATAACCCCAACGACACCCTCTCCTCAGGTATTGCATCAGACTTCACACTGGAACAAGCAGGGGAACTGCCTCAGCCTTGACATTTTCCCACGCAGGCTTCTGGTCCATCTGGATTTGCTGGACAGCCACCGTTAGCACCGAGCCCTCATGCTGGGCATGAGAACTGACCTTTGCTTTTAGAGCACAGCACTGAGATTTTCCAGTGCAGGGCATGGGGCACACCCCTGTCCCCTGCCAAGTGCCCGCACCATACCTGGTCCTCAAAGAAACAAGACCTGCCTTGGTCTGCCCTTCATGCAACTCCCACAGCTGCCCCCCAGAAAAGCCTAGGGACTGACTCCCAAGGATTATATTTTGCCAGGATGGCAAATTCAATTGTTTGAAGGGATTTAAAAGCTGTGTGAGTGAAACGGGGCTGGATGGACCATGGGCCATGGTTGCGTCTGAGTATATTTCACCAGAATCAGGCAAAACTCTAAGATGTCCAAATCTGTTTAACTCACTGCCTTTTCTATCACTGCCTTTAAATCACTAAATCAGAAAACCCTCTCCATATTATGTATTTTATCAATATGCTCCCTTTGAACTCACTACCCAGAACCACAGAGGTGCCCAGCCTGAAATCAAAGCCTCCCATCAACAACACAGAAATAACAACAAACAGAAAGAGCGTGTGAAATGACAACAGCCTGAAATCTTCCCTTAGAAGGTGTCTCACACAGTGCCTGGCTCAGCTTCCGCTGCTTCTCCTTTTAGTTTGGAAGGTAAATAACATTCTAAACCTTTTCTTTAGCCTAAAAGCCATGGGACATATAGCAATGTATGAGTGAAGCAGACTCGATTTTCAGACCTGCTATAAACGATGCTTTAGCTCTTGAAATCATCTATTCCCTTGCAAAACAGAGAGGCACCAAGTGGTGCACGGCTACCCCAGGGTCACCTGAAAGCACTGTGCTCTCTGAATTCAGCTTCTCTGAATGACGCTACTGTGCCTTGAAGTGAGCCAAGTCTGAAAAAGCTGTTGCATAGTGGTTCTTACACTCAGGCATCCCTAGGTGGTGCTAAGAATTAACTTTATGGTAGTCTATACAATCTACCTTACCCTGATTCCTCCTTATAAACTTGACTCCCAGAAGAATATTCTTCTTCAACAAGAAACTGTCAAGTAAGTAGTCAAAATACCAGCTATATATATATATTAAAAAAAAACAATGCCTTACATGCTTTAAAACCTTGCTGTAATTACCTAACAAGGAACTATGGCAGTCTGCCCAAAAGCTTAAACAAACAGGGGTTATAAAGCATTTCCTGCTGGAGGACGAAAGCCGTGAATTACAGCCTCCCCAAGGATATTAATAGGATCATCTTTGAGAAAGTTGGTTTCTCAACCTGTTGCTGAACATCATAGAAATGCTTAGGGGAACCAAAACCCCAGCACTCTGGTGGCATATTTCCATGTCTTCAAACCAAACCCATGCTCCTGGTGTTGATAATGTTATCTCAGCAGATCGGTACTTAATGGACCGATGCTGCTGACGCACACTTGCATCCCCCACTGCCAACTTCATCCCGGTTCCATCAACACATGAGAGATGCAGACTGAATGCAGGGATTCATTTGGGGAAGGGAACATCTCACGGAGCGTGTGGCTGCAGGGTGGATGCCTTGTCACCCACCTACCTGTGACATCCAGCGGGCGCTTCTTCAGAGCGGTAACCACTGGGCCATCTTTTCTGCGCAAGAGGGGGCTGCTCCGTCTTTCAGCAACTTTCTGCTTTAGTCTGGATCGTAACTTCAGGTTGGGTTCAGATGCTGAACAGGATAAAGCAAAGCAGAGAGTGCTTTGGTTAATATTAATTGGTTCATTTAATATTAATTGGTTAGTAATAACTGGTTCAATATTTTACCTATTTCAGTAGCTTTTAACACAAAGGCTGGGTTCAAGTTCAGTATTTGCAGAAGCCTAAACGGAATTAGTCATTTGATAGCATAGGTGTGGAAGAAAGTTTTAATAGAATGAGCAGGTCCCAGCCCGTGAGACAGCTGATTCACTGGCAATGAAAGTCAATAGCATTTTATTTGATAATAACCATCCTGCAATCTCTTTTCTCAACTGAAGATACTGTGAACTCAGACTACTGCAGAGAGCAATGTTCATATTCCCTAGCTTCCCAACTTGCTTCCAAGCCAGTGGTAAAGCTAAACTACAGGATCAAACCCATCAGTACAGGAACTGGTGAGACAGCTGAGATGTTGCTGTTTGGTCGAGCATGGAGCATCACTGTGGGGCTCAGACAGCATCCGCAATGCGCTGCTGAAATGGGCAGCTTCCCACCCATGGAGGCATCCAACCCCAGGGTGAGCTGGCTTAGGGAGGAACACCAGGGCAGGGGAAAGAAAACACAAGAATCAAAGCCCACAGCCAAACCAGGAGAGTGTTTTCCTGCTGGTTCACCTCCTTGAAGCAACTCACCTTGGAGCGAGATGAGCCTATGTCCTCTGTACCCAGTGTCAACTCAAGCAAGAGGGCATGAGAGCGTGGCCAAGGCCAAAGCCAGCACCAGGGAGGAGAAGGGTTGTTTATTTGGGGAGGAACTTGGTTTGCATCATCACAGGCACAAAACTGAACCGTATCTAAACCCACATCAAATGCTTTGAGAATTCAGGGCTGCCAAGGGTAGGTGTGCATGGATTTCCTGAGACCACAGTCTGACTTGCTTTGTGTACATCAGCCTTTGGAGAGCCTCTCTTCAACACTTCTGCTGTATCTAAATCCTGGAATCTCATTTCCCCGAAAGGCAAAGCAGAGCTCTTGGGAAGCTCTATCCTAATGCCTCTGGGTTAATGACAGCAACATGGAACACACCTGTATGGCTCAGATTATCAAGGTTTTATAAAGGTAATGAAGCTGTAAGTCAAGATTCCTCCTGCAAGAAGACTTTATCTGTAAACTTCCTGATCCCTTCAGCAGACATGAACTATCTCCTTTGGTGCTTTATGTTACGAGATCTGTGAACTGGCCCAGTCTTTTCCCCTCCTCAACCTCTTAACAACTCTGCAGCTTAATCCCTTTGAACAAACAGATCCTGTGTTCTCACCATTAACTACCCATACACTCAGCTCCCTGTACAATGAGCTATATTGCTTTAGGAGAATTAAGAGAGGGTTTACAAACTGGTTTGAATTAACTAAGATATATTTTCCCTCAGTTGGCTTTGACCACTGGGTCACGTCAAAACTCAAGCCTGACAACATGAACTGCAGGGTTCAAATCTCAGAAGGCTGCTGAATTCAAGATCAAATGCTTGAAGTTAAGCCATCAAAACTGTTCTTTGATGAAACTTTTGGGAGGGGGGAAAACCCAGAGCTTTTTATTAATGTTTTGGACAGGAAAATGCCAGCAAGAGATAAAGGGAGCACTAAAAGTGTCAGACTCCACAAGATGATGCTTAAAATGCAGGATGAAGTGCATTAGCAAAGGGGAAATAATCTTACAGGGCATTTGCATGCAAAGTGGCAGGGGACTGAATGCCAATCTGTCATCTGCTTGGAGGGCAGTACTGGAAGAGTGGACTAGTTAAAATACAAGCATAGGTTCTAACTACCTACTTCAGTAAGTTCAAAACAGAAGCTGACTTAGTGCTTTAAAAGTAGCCTTTAGGTACATGAACATTCAGTACCTCATCCCTCAGCCTTTAATTCCCGGTTTTAATTGGTTCCAAATACTGAGGATTAGTAACCGAGTAGATGCTCCAGTCAAGACTTTAAAGAACAAATGGGAACTAGATGCAGATACATCCGGTTTGGATACATCTGCACTGCCAGCTAGTAAATGAAATAGAAGCCTATGCTCCAGCTGTTGAAAGGATCTGTCTTCTGCCAAAGCAAAACAGGACAATACAAACTGTACTCCAGCACTGATTTTATTTCTATGCAATGTAGACCCTGCATGGTGCTCAGCTGAGTTGTTGATGTTTTCTGTTGGGAACAGACAAGTACTTGTGAGGTTTTCTATGTACAGAGAAGGGATTGGTTAGAAACACCTTCAAAATGGGCAGGGAAACAAAAGATCCAAGGCTCACAGATTACCCAATACAACCAGATCTGCCCCCTGTGCAAAACCACAATCCCCGCGTCCTTCCACGTAACAGGAAGCGAATGAACATAGACAATTCCAGCCTTAACAGAGAAAACACCTTGAGAACAGGTTATTGCAAAAGCAGGGTATTACAACGTCAGACAAAACTCTTTTCAGGCAAAACCATACCAGATATTCCTCCTTTGCTTCCTCAGCTGAACTTCTGAAACACCAAAGAGTCTCTTGAAAGAACTGTGTCGCTTTAGCTCCTTCTGCTTGTGTTTTTATATCCACCACCCCACTATAATCCCCAATCTAACCTGTCATCAAGACCTCAGACAGCATAATCCCAACCTACATTTAAATGAGTGCTATACAGCCCAAATGAGGTGAATTCGAATTCAGCACAGGCAGTGCAGAATAGTCTTAAATTGAAGGAACTGACACAGAGCATCTTTTATCAGAAAAGATGTAGCTTTAAACAGCCATTTCCAAACCTCAAAGCAATCATTTAAGTTGATTCAGATGGTTTTTAAACTAACAAATACTAGCCAATAGTTTTAAGCTGAAGAGAGACGTCCTTTAAATGGAGAAAGCAGGAATTCAAGCAACATGTAACTATCAATACAAGGTACTCAACACGGGTGAGATGTTCTCCCAAGGAGCATCAATTCCCCTGAGAATATCCCAGTATTCACCCTGTCAGGCAAAATTCCCAAATAAAGCCAACTAAACCCATCACTGCTACCTACAGTAAGCTTAAGACTGAATTACACAACTTACTGGCCTCCTGCATCTTAAGGTGAAACCTTGAGAAACAAACACTGGGAAGTTAGAAAGAAATCAGGTTGACTCCTGTTTAGCAAACAGATGGAGCCCATGCCAAGTCTGAGTCAGCTTCCACAAAGCCAGTGGGATTTCTTCAGCAGTGACATACTTAATTTGGCCTATAATAAGGATTTATACAAAGAATATTTTGTTTTCCTCCGCGGAAATTAATAACTAGAGCAGAAGCCAAAAGCTTTCCTAGTTTGCACAGGCTCAAACCCAACTTACCCCTCTTATACATCATTTATTGCAGCAGGACCCATGTAATCCAATTCGCCAACATTTATGTCATTCTCATTGTTTTCTTCCTAGAATTGCATCCCCTAAGCTGCTGAACTAATGGGACATTAAGCCTGTGCAAGGCAAAAACACAACATCCTGGGCAGACGTTGCCAGGTTCCCATTAAACATCCATGTTCCTGATAAAATAGCCAACAATGCACCATGAAAACCCTCATCCCAGCCCTTGAACGCCTTGATTTCAGCAGCTGGGCACTGTGAGGGTGCTGAGGCACTGGCACAGGGTGCTCACAGAAGCTGTGGCTGTCCCATCCCTGGCAGTGCTCAAGGCCAGGTTGGACACAGGGGCTTGGAGCAACCTGACTGATTTAAAGCCATTTAAGGTTCCGAGGTCTCCCCGGAGACCTCTCTTCTCCAGGCTGAGAATATAGCAAATATCTTGTAAAAATATTTGCAATCTGAAATTAAAATCTAATATAAACCTCTTAAAAATACAGCAAAATCTTTATCCAGCCCTTTCTACCTATGTTCATAGACACATTAGCTCAGGTGATGCCATCCAACAAGCTAAGACAAGCTGCTCAGCCTGGAGAAGAGAAGCTGCGTGGAGACCTCAGAGCAGCTTCCAGTGTCTGAAGGGCGCTACAAGGATGCTGGAGATGGAATCTTCATCAGGGACTGTAGTGATAGGACAAGGGGTGACGGGGAATAGGGGAAGTTCAGGTTAGATATAAGGAAGCTTCTCTGGGCACCCTGTGCCAGCGCCTCAGCACCCTCACAGGGAAGAACTTCTGCCTAAGAGCTCATCTCAGTCTCCCCTGTTCTGGCAGGTTAAAGCCATTCTCCTTGTCCTGTCCTTACAGGCCCTTGTCCAAAGCCCCTCTCCAGGTTTTCTGCAGCCCCTTTAGGCACTGGAGCTGCTCTAAGGTCTCCCCTTAAGGAGCCTTCTCTTCTCCAGGCTGAACCAGCCCAGCTCTCTCAGCCTGGCTCCAGAGCAGAGCTGCTCCAGCTCTCTGATATATAAGTACATGTAGAGTTGAAAGCATGGATGTCCCTTTGAAGCAGAGATGGAGCTGAGAGGACCAATGAGGAGAAGGGCAGGTTCACTGAATGACTGAGAGCTAGTCCCTGGGCTTCCTGGAGCCCCTGCTCCAAAGTGGTGACACTAAACCGGAAGACTTTGGTCTTCTGTCGGAAGAGGTTTCTTCTTCAATGCACCATTGACGGTACTCCTTAAGAAGAGCTTTGATGGGAAGTACTGCCTTTCTCCCCATGGATCCCCAGCTCTTATGTCAAAACTCCTGCTTTACCTGACTAAAAGGGGACATCCCCTCCTTTTGCCTTAAGGCAAACCTCAACACAGGAGAGATGTGCATTGGAACAAAACACACTTCAAGCTGGTGGTGCTGAAGAAAAACATGGGAGTGAAGAATTCCCTTGTGTGCATTTAGACATGATAGCCAGAAGAAATGGAGGGATTACAGCAAGTATTTGCTGGTCCTCCAACTGCACGTTGGTTTGCTGCTGCTCCCTGAAATGTCAGTGTGCTCGTCTGAAGAGCTATTCTGCAGCATCACTGCCATAAAGCAATTTTTGCCTTTAGGAAGTTATTTTTGGACTAGAGACACTTATGTCATAGAATTCTAGAATCAACTAAGTTGGAAAAACCTTTCCTTGCAGCAGGAAAGGCTGTTTAAACAATAGGGATTTCTCGGGCAGGTCTATGGCTCCTCTCAGCAGAGAGCACACTGGCGCAGTGCACAGGTCCCCAGGAAAGCCAGACCTCCATCTCCATCGGCTGGAAGGGCAATGTTGGTGGGAAAGCAAAGCTGCTCTGGAACTTGAGTGACACTCCATGCCATAGAGAGCTCAATGATTTTCTCTAAATCATACTCCCACACTACACCAGGATTTCTGCCTACTCTATTTTCCTCTAAACAATCTCTGCGATAAAACAAACCACTTAAAGCATTCCAATGATCAGAACCAACTCAGGGAGGTATTATGCCTTTTCTTGACATAGGCAGCATTTTAATCACTGACAAACCCTTTCTTTTGCTCTCTGCTTCCTTTGAAATGCAAGGAATTCAGCACAATTTCACCTGCTTAGCTGCAAATAATACTCAAACCAATCTGTGGAACCAGTGAGCACACACTGTGCACAAGCACAGATGTGTGGTGCCCGGCAGGTAGATGCACATAGAGAAGGACCATGCTGCCTGTTTCATGGCAGCTCTGTATGGGCAGCAAGTGATCAGGACCCTGACAGCCCAGGTACATGTCACCATCTAAGTGCAGGCTGGGGCTTAGAAGAAGTCATTGTTCACAATCTCCTTGTGCTTGATGCAGCCCAAAGAATATAATTGCCTTTTCTATTTCTTTTAGAAGGTTGGTGGGCTGGAAGCTGTACTGGTTGCTGGCATCATCAGCACAGGCAATGTATTTGTCAGATTCCTTCTGAAGTAGGTCCCAAAGGTACAAGAAGGGGGTTCCTTTTTGTTGCATTCCTTTATTCCTTGAGGGAAGTCACTGCAGTAAATAACTGCATAACCATGGTCTGACAATGCCCAGCTAAATACTCCTCCTTGGACCTTTCCTGCCAGTTCTTAACTGTGTGGGCTGGGAAGGCTGAGGACAGCCTTTTTCCCTTTACCACAAGCCCTAAGACACAGAAGTTGACCTATAACCAGTTCTCTTCCATCACAACTTGTGCAGAAGGCAGGAGACACTGCTGGGATGGGAGGTTTTCAGGTAGGATACTGGTTCTTCCCTGCTCCCCAGAGAACAGAAGCTGAAAGAGCGGTCTGTGACACTTCCTCCTTGTCCTTTCTGCCCAAGTCCATACCACACACACACTCATTTACTATCTAGGCAGGAAATCCAGAGACATAGACTTGCCAAAGATGTCTTTGTAAGCTCCCAGTCTGGCATTCAACTTCGTCTAGCTTTGGAAATAGTGGAAACTCACACCCCGAGATGCTATCCCACAGCTCTGCAGTGAAAACATATTTGGGACCACAGGAATCTTTCTGCCTCCTTCAAGTCTTCATGGCCATCAACTTCCTTCTGATGTTCAGCTCCCCAGTGCAGCCAGCTGTGATACTGGAGTAAAGGGAAAGCCAAGGCCCAGAGCATCAGTGATGCTTCACAAAACAGTGACAATGGCTGCAGCAGCCCCAAAACCCAAGCCAAAGACACCAAAACCCAGCTCTTAACAGATCAGGAGGTCTTCTGGTGCACAATGAACCACAGCAGTTTGGCAAACACCAGAGGCTTGAGAAGCACAAGTCAAAAACGAAACAATAGCGTGGTTTCGATAACATCAGCTTGGCCCAAAATCCCACCTCTGCTGACAGACCTGCCAGAAGAGAGGTTGGAAGACCAAAGTACTTCAAAAGAAATGAGTTGGGTTTCTCCCTTTGGGGTCAGGTTTAAGTACTGATATGGGCAACCACTTCCAGCTCCTGCATGCAGTGAGTTGAATGTGTGTTGGCTCTAGCAGAGGTTGAGCTTGGCAAAACTCCTCCTGATTTTCATGACAACTGATTGGAATGCTGTGGCTTTCCTTTGAAATCCTGATGAGCTGTCAAGGCCCAACAAATACAAGGAATCCTTACCCTACCTTTAAGCAGGAGGAAGTGGGAAAGCTAGTGTCCAACATGACACAGTCCAGCCCTGCACAGGATGTATAGAAATGTAAAAGCAAACAAGCAAGAGGAAAATCATGTTAAAAAGTTGCATTGTTCTCTTTTTACCCATCTCAGTGCTGGCGGCTGTGTCAGCTTTGTAATTAACAGCATCTTTCAATACATCCACTGCTCAGGTTTCAGAAAGCAGGGAACCCCATCAACTAACAGCCTTGTTCCTGGGAGAAAATGAGAACAACCATAGAATGGCTTGGGATGAAAAGGACCTTAGGATCATCCAGTTCCAACCCTTGCCACAGGCAGGGACACCTCACATTAGACCACGTTGCCCAAGGCTCTGTCCAACCTTGAATATTCTTCAGGACAGCAAAACTGAAAAGCTGTGTTAAAAACAAACCTCAGGAGCTCCAAGACAGCCACTGACAAACAGCTCCTGGGGTCTGTCAGCACATGAAGTCCTGCATCCGCCTCTGGGGCAGCAGCACCAGAGGGACGTGGAGCTCTTAGAGCGAGGCCAGAGGAGGCCACGGAGATGCTGCGAGGGCTGGAGCAGCTCTGCTCTGGAGCCAGGCTGAGAGAGCTGGGCTGGTTCAGCCTGGAGAAGAGAAGGCTCCTTAAGGGGAGACCTCAGAGCAGCTCCAGTGCCTAAAGGGGCTGCAGGAAACCTGGAGAGGGGCTTTGGACAAGGGCCTGTAGGGACAGGACAAGGGGAAAACTGCCTTCCTGCAGACCCCTACATCACCCTATCCCTAACGATGCTGTTGGTTGGATTCCAGGCCCAGTAACCAGAAGTGTATTATGATGAACTTTGTTATCTGAAGTGCAAATATTGAATCAAATTGAATTAAATTGGCCTACAGGAGATGGCAGTTTTACATTACAAACACAAAAGCGGAGTTTTGCCTGGTGCCAATAATGTGAAAAGCTCCCCCATAATCAAGAACTTTAGTTAGGATGGGCTCCAGCCTTCCCTGTCTTTTGTTTACACCAGACTGTTCAGGAGCTTTTCTTCTCCAAGCAACTTAACATTCTTGGCAAGGGGAATTCTGCAGGGGAACACTGTGCCAGAGACTGACGTGCTGCTGCGTTGAAAGGGAAAGAAAGGGAAAACAAATCAAAACAACAATAGTTCTCTCCTGAACCTTGCGAGTGAACTCGATTGTATTACAGAGCAGTCCCCAAAAGGTTAATGCTGGGGTCCATAAAGAATAAGCATCAGCATGCTGGAAAAACAAAATCAGCTCAGTGTCTTCCTGCTTTAAAACAACAGGGATTTTGGTTGGTTCCATTTTTAATAATGTGATTAAGTACATTTATCATCCTTAATTCCCCCTGTCTGACAGGGCTTTTATTCAGCCAGAGTCTTATTGAGAACTCAGTTTGGGTCACAGCAAAGGGCTGAGCTCTGCAGAAATCCCCTTCCATAACACTGGGAGCAGGAAGGGTGGCTGATCCACAAACCCAAGCAACAAGAAGAACCCTCAGCCAGGCTCTGGACAAAGGCCTGTAGGGACAGGACAAGGGCAACGGCTTTAACCTGACAGAGGGGAGCAACCTGCTCTAGTGGAAGGTTGGCAGGGTGTTGGAACTGAATAAGCTTTAAGGTCCCTTCAGCCCAAACCAGTCCGGGATTCCATGAAGTAAGGTCCCCTGAAGCGATGAGCATGGGGGTTCTGGAGCATGTCAAAGCCCACTTACACTTGGGAATGCTACCACACTAGAAACAGATCACCTGCATTTATAAGGTATAGGAAAGAGCTAAAAATTTTTTGGAAACAGGCTGTCCACAGGCCCTAAGCAATTGGAATGGTGCCAAGGGATGTTTCCCCTGCATGGAAATGCTGTGATTTCCCAGAGCAGCCTGAAAGTCTTCAACAGGAGTAAACGGCAGCAGCAGCTGATAGAGCCTGGGCTTGCATTCCTCCTCCCAGGCAGATGTGTACACTGAGCACATCTCTGTGCTTCACCAGCTTTAGAGCTGAAGGAAGTCTTCTCTGAGGACATTCCTCCACCAGTGCTCTCCTTCCCTACCAAAGACAAAAGTCCCAAAGCCCAGAAAGCATCACTTCATCTGTCCTGGGCACTGATGATACAGCAGCATCTACCACACACCTAATGTAGTGTTCGATTACCTCGAAGCAGAGATTAGAGTATGTTTCACCCTTCAAGCAAAGCCAGTTTTCTTAGCCCTACTTCTGAAGTCCTCCAGAAAGGGCACAATCAAAACTACCCCCACCAAAGGTACAGGGTGTGCTCAGGAAAAAAAACATATCCTGGAGAGGGCTTGCCAAGTTATGATTGACTTCTTGTGCAGCTGAAGCATCTGGCACTTGTCACCCAACCCACCAAGGGGGAAGGCATAGCAGATGGGAACCCATCAGCAGGTCAAGTGCTATGGTCCATAGTGAGAAGTTCCCAGGAAGGTCTTTTAAAGCACAGGACTGGGAAGCAGTGAAAGAAGAAAATCCCCAAGTTTCCAAAGGTAACGAGAACTATGATAAACCATTCACTGCACCTAAGACCTGCTCTACTTCTAACTATTAGAAGTGCCGTGAGAACACCTATATCCCTCTCCCAGAAAGCAAAGGAGATGCTGCAGTTGTTGGGAGCTGATGTAGGGCAGCTGATTTGAGCAAAGCCTGCAGTAAATCCCCAAGGAGATTTGGTTAACACACTGTCAGCATTCTTTATCACAAAGATGACACACTTTTTGACTCCTGGTGCTCATCCATCCACATCTGAAGATCCACAAAGCATCCCTGAGAAACAGCTCGGCAGCACCTGCAGAAGCTGTGAAGTTCAACCATACCCCCCACTCTCCTCTTGCTTCCACTCCATCTTTTCAGAACCTGTGGCTGCCCCATCCCTGGCAGTGTTCAAGGCCAGGCTGGACACAGGGGCTTGGAGCAACCTGCTCTAGTGGAAGGTGCCCCTGCCCGTGGCAGGGGGTTGGAACTGGATGAGCTTTAAGGTCCCTTCCAACCCAAATCAAGCTGGGATTCTGTGATTCCCCAAAGAAAGCAGCTGAAGATCACAAGCTGGCCAGGTTAGAAGCTGAGGCTGTGTTGGCTTACGCATGCAAGATGGAGCCGAGGATGAGAGCCAACCAAAACAACCTGGTTTACATAATATATAGCTGAGAAATAACTGACCTGCTAAGCCACCATGCAGGGAAAATCCTAACTGAGAAATAACTGTCTAGGTGTGAACCAAACCCCTTTGCAGGAAGTCCCGCCGCTCTGACTGGCAGAACCAGATTTATTTATTTTAAGTATAAACTTGTATATAAAATGCAAATCCCCGAAGAAATGAACTTTTCTTGGTCCTTTTCTCACTCAGCAGAACACACTTGGACTTCAGACACCCAGATCTCTGTATTAGCTTTGACTCTGGGAAAACATCTCACAAACTTTGACACTCTGTCTCCCTAACCGCAAATCCAAAGCTGCTCCAGGCTCCCTCTCACACTGAGCATAGTGACAGATGAATGGGGAGCACAGCAGAGTGGGTGCTTGTTGAATAAACCACCCCATGAAATACAGCTTTACAGCAACGTAACTCCTTTAAAATAACAAAACGAAGAGGACCAAGTGTGACAGCAAAGACAGAGCAACACAGAAAATGAGTGCAAGAGCTACCTGTTTTTCTGAGTGGGAAGTCATCTTTGGAATCATACATTCCCAGTACAGGGTGATTGTAGGTGCCGGATACGCCACTTTGGGGTGGGGAGCTCTGGTCCAAAGAGCTGTGCTGGGTCTTCCTGCACAAAAGAAAAGAGAAAGAGAAGGAAGAAGCTTTACATCAGTGATACACAAAGGGAATGACTGTAGCTTCACCTTGGTTACCTCAGTTAGTGGGGAACAGTGCAAAGGAAAACATCCTGGTAGTATCTTTCTCCCTCTGAACGCTCATACATGACTAATATAGAGGAGATAACTAAACATAGGCTTGATTTTCAGTAGAAGAATGACCCTGTTGAGAATGACTCAACTCATGAAGCTATTTAACCATAAGTATAATGTCAAGTATCTACGTGGACTAGCTTTTGCTAAGTCATATTCTTGAAGCTCAGCATCAGTGCTCTTACTCCCTTCAACAATCTCCCTTCACTGAATACAATGCAGACGCAGTAGACAAAGCCCAAGAAAGAAACAAAACCAAAGGATGAGGTGCCACAACTGGCTAATGGAGCCACGCCGCATAGGTGGTCTTCTGCCTTTGGCTTCCCTGCCTCCTGACCCCAGTACTCAGCAGAGATATGGCCAAAGTATTCAACACCCTTCCAGATTAACTTCTCGAAGCTGGTAATTTATAGCTTTGTTTGAGCAGGCTGCTGGAAGTAAATTGCACTCTGCTTGCTAAGGATATTAAATAATGAATGAGTTTTCTAAGCCTCCTACCAGTTTCTTGGCTGCATCTTTCCTACCTAATGACTTGTGCCCAGTTTTGCCATTTCCCAGGAGCTCGACCAACCTCAATCAGCACAGGGTCTGGGAAGTCTCCAAGCTGTGCATGCTAGGAGATTGGCTCCATCCATATAATGACTGATTTAGCCATATAGGTAACAGCCACAGAGCTGTCAAACAAGCTGACATTTGAAGTTTAAAGAAACACAATTTAAACCCTGTATTACTTCTCCCAAATACTAAAGAATATGGGACAAAGTGAGCACTTTGTCAAAAGAAGTGAGTATTTGAGATTTTACATTGCCTAATAACCAGGCATTTTGGAGACCTTGGTTAAAAACGTTCTCCTACAAAAGGTTCTTTACCGAAACCAAAATAAGCCATTCCCAGCTGAAAATGACACCAATCCATCCCATTCCTTTGGCAGTACCCGTTTTGAAAGCTCAAATCCAAAGTAGGCTGTTGGGTGAGATACAGCGCAGCAATTCCACTACAAGTGATACCTTTCAAAAGGAAGGGGCTAATGAGGCACCAGGAAAACACATCCCATTTTCTACATGGTTTTCTTGAAAGTTAAGTTGAACATCTACATTAACGCTTTCTATAGCCACAGCTCTTCCCAAGCAGCATGATTCACTGTGGTTTCCTAATCCTCCTCCCTTCCTATCCCAACCATAGAGGCAGAAAGATGCTGCGGGCTCTTACACAGTTGCGTATTTCATGAGCGTTTGTGCACATTATGTACCCCCTGCACATTCACACCAGTAAATGCCCCTGCAGACACGCAGTTTAATCATCACCTGCAATCAAAACACAACCAAACTGACAGATATTTGAAGCCCTCCCGAAAACAGAGGGTGCTTTCTCTGCCCAGGTCTGCTCGTAGCAGAGGAAGGCAGCACAGAGAGATGGTTCACAAACAGGAAGCCTTGGATACTGCAAGCCAAGAGCCCTCAAACCCATCATGTCACACAATGACATTTTTTTGCCTATACAAACAAGAAGCTTTTCTTTCTCTCTTTTTAAGTCATGACTTAAGCTGCACAATCATGTACATTGAAGCTATTTTCATCGCTTTGTTAAGGAATGTGCAGTAACTCAAAGGGCCTGTTTAGATGTGCTTGGGGGTTGCTGAATGACAGATATTTAAACTCTGCAAACAGGAATACATTATACGGCTCAAGGACTCGGATCGAACACTCCTACCCTGCTTGGAGCTAAACACACTGCTCTGCATGCCCATACCGGCCTTTCAGAGGTCTTGAAAGAGGTGAAGTTGTACATTACATTGAGTTTGGGGGCATTCCTGAAAGCTCATAGCTTCACAGAACGTATCCCCTGTTCTTTGAGCTTTGAGGTCCTCCATAAAGCCTTCAATCTCCATGTGCACAGCAAAGAATGCATGAGACTTCAACCACAGTCATGGAACACAAACTGGATATATATTCAAACATATGTATCTGTGCTAGAATGTTTTGTATACCAAGACTGTAGACACCTACAGACACTGGTATAATTTAATGTGTGATTATATCTCTCTACCTCCTTCCCATGCAAACACTCAGCTTTCATGATTGCTACCACACTGAGTAGTTACTACCAAGTGCATTTCTAACAGCTTCTCAGGGAAGTAATAGCCCTGTTTGCTAAGCCCAAGGCACTCTGTCTGAGTTCCTGCTAAGCCACTCTTACTTATGTTAACTAAGGTTTTCAAACACATGAATGAATACTCAGTACCCAAGAGACACCTGGACATTTAATGAAGGGTTAAATGGTGAGTTCTCCAATCCAAATCTGTCCAGGCCTCTTTTGGATTAACTCCCCACTTTGCTCAATTGATGTTTAGAATATGATTTAATAAGAGAAACAGCAATGAGACATTCCTCTGGCCAAAAAGAACAGCCACAGCAGACACATGGGTCAAAGCTGAAATACAAGTTCTGCCTGTATGTCTCATGGCTCTGCAATTAGTCCAGTGATGCTCCCCTCCTCTGCAGACCTTAGTGTCAAGTGGGGTCAGCCCTGTGCTGGGGCTCTGGAGATCAGAGCCTCCATGATAATCCTGCCCTGTGTATCTTCTAGAACTGGGACAAGGACATTGGGCATTCAAGGCCAGGCTGAACTGGGCTTGGAGCAGCCTGCTCTAGTGAAAGGTGTCTCTGCCCATTGGAACTGGATGAACTCTAAGGTCCCTTCCAACACAAATGAGTCTGGGATTCTATGGTTTTGAAAAGCAAAGCCTCCTGTGAGCAGGGCTGTCCAATGGATTCAGAATCCACAGGAGGGACAGCCTGACATTCCAAGTCAAAAGGATTTCTTCTGTTATTGCCCATCACCAACATAAACTGAAAACGAGACCCACAAGACAGTTTACAAAGTGGCTTGAATACCATAGAGCTGAAGACAGAGCAAGACCTCTGTGATGGCCCACAAGAAACAGTATGAGAATTACCAAGTCTCTCTCGCATTTAGCAGATCCTTTGGACTACAACTACATCCTACTTAAAAACATCTAAAACTGGCCCCTTGTAATCTCAAGGGCTGATCCACACATGCAGCTGTGCCCTTTAACATCAGTGATTAATTAGGAACTATTCACTAGCTATAAACACTCAATGTACCAGCAACCAGCAGTGTTGAATGAAGTTCAAACAGATACAAGATCAAAGAATCATGGACTGGTTTGTGTTGGAAGGGACCTTAAGCTCATCCAGTTCCAACCCCTGCCACGGGCAGGGACACCTTCCACTAGGGCAGGTTGCTTCAAGCCCCTGTGTCCAACCTGGCCTTGAACACTGCCAGGGATGGGGCAGCCACAGCTTCTCTGGCCACCCTGGGCCAGCGCCTCAGCACCCTCACAGGGAAGAGCTTCTGCCTAAGAGCTCATCTCAATCTCCCCTCTGGCAGGTTAAAGCCATTCCCCTTGTCCTGTCCTTACAGGCCCTTGTCCAAAGCACCTCTCCAGGTTTCCTGCAGCCCCTTTAGGCACTGGAGCTGCTCTAAGGTCTCCCCTTAAGGAGCCTTCTCTTCTCCAGGCTGAACCAGCCCAGCTCTCTCAGCCTGGCTCCAGAGCAGAGCTGCTCCAGCCCTCGCAGCATCTCTGTGGCCTCCTTTGGCCTTGCTCCAAGAGCTCCACGTCCTTCTTGTGTTGGAGGCAGATACCGAAGGCAAAAGCATTTGGACATCTCAGAGGACAACCAAAGCCTGGCCCAAAGGCTACATCACATGTCAATGGAACACACTTCACATCACAGCCATTGACGCAGAGCCGCTGTGGTGTTCAATACCCTCAGGAGAGCTGTTGTTTCCAAGTAATGCTTTCAATTCTTGTTTTTAAAGGAATTCACAAACCTTAATAAGACCAAAAGAAGTGCTTAAAAACAGGCGTGTCATTTAAAAGACTATTTCAGCATCTGTTACCACTTAATTGGCTTGCCTGCTCACAGTAGGAGCATCCAGTCTAACTTCTGCAAGCCTCATCTGCGTATGCTAAATCCAAACACCACCCAACTGAATCACATTCAAGTATGTGAGTACATAAATATCTCTCTAACTGAATTGCTAACCTTTGAGATGCCATATAAATAAATACTAATATGTAATTCATTTCAAAGGCTTTCTCTTCTTTTTAAAGAATCCTTTTTAAATAGAATGGAAATGAAAAATCTTTGACTTCTGCCTTAATAGCTGAAGGGTGCATTGACAAATCCTCCTCCAGCACTAGATAGGACACTTTAGTCACACAGCCCTGCTGCCATCTGCCCTCCTCAAATGCTGAACGCAACGAGCTCATGCCTGCCTGCAACTTACTACCAAAACAGACCCTCAGAAATCCTTGGGAGGCCTTTGGGGCTTTCTTCCTGCTTCATATCTTTTATTAAATCCAAGAATACTGATCCTTTACCCACCACAAAGCAGGTGGAGGGAAGACAAGGGGATTATTTAAATCCCTATGGATGGCCCCTTGTGCATGAGTTTATATGCCTCTATCTGTTAACATCCTGCAGCATCACAGGAAAGGGATGGTTTGATTAACATGTGCCACAATAAACCTAACAAATAGGCTGATGTTTGGAAAGCTCTCAGCATTGGATGGGGCCTTAGAGCAACCTGCTCTAATGAGAAGTGTCCCTGCCCTTGGCAGGGGGTTGGAACTGGATGAGCTTTAAGGTCCCTTCCAACCCAAACCAGTCTGGGATTCTCTGACTCTATCTATGCTTGCTCAACTACCCTGAGTTGCAATACACTAAACATAAAAAGCAATTTACCCATTTTATTGAAGTTCAAACAATTCACACCGAAACCCTCTGAAAAATGCATTTTGGTCATGCACAGCACAGTCAAACCCCAGCTCTCTCTGCTCTGCTTTAGCCAGTAAACACATCAGGTCCATTCCCCACATCTCCAGCAATGTGAAAAAAGGTGGCACAGGCTGAATCATAAGATAAGCCCAGTACCACTTACCCGTACCAGAAGCGAGGGTCACTGGATATACAGTGGTTGAGATTCCGGTGTGCCAATGCCTTCTTCTTATTTAAGACAAACTCTTGTAATTTCATCTTGACTTCTGTGCTTGCCACCGCACCTGAAATATCAAAATGCATAAGAAAAAGACCACTTAACCAATTGACATACTTGAAAGAATTGAAATTTCTATAAAGATCCTCAATTCAATCTCTGATTTCCAGTCTAAAAGCAGAACTTCTTATTTTAAAGAGGGGAAGAACACAGTATCTCCAGTAAGAAGCCCTCTCTTTTTATTCCCCTCTTTGCCTTTAGGCTTGCATATAATCACAGCTCCTGTTTGAAAACAGGGATTGAATCAGAGATTTCTCTTTTCACTATAAAAGTGTTGTGAAGAGGATTTTACACGTGCAGGGAAGCACACTCAGAAGAAAGCCGTTGTACGAGGTATTTCCAGCTTGCTTTCCATCAAAGGTAGTTAAGAGAAAGGGTTTTGTGTACACTCAACTTTTAAATGTCACATCTGCAAGCAGAAGGGGAATGAGACCAATGTCTCATATGGGGATTTAGTCTTGAAAACTCTTGTAAATAGGGCCCTCTTTGTTCCCAAGTATCTGTGGACAATTAGACCTACATAATATTCCGATTCATTTAAAAGTGTGCAATCTCTTCCTTCAAATAGAAAATCTCACAGTTAAAAGAAGTAAGGAATTTTGCAGCTCAGAGTTGAAATGTCAACTGTGTAATTTCTAACCATGATCTCCTCCACAATAGAGACCAGTTTGTTTTCCTACCATGATGGATTAAAACTATCATTTGCCTGACAGAACAGATTCGCAGGCAGAGAGTTCCTGATGGAGTAATGCATAGGAAGTTTGGCAAGTAGAACATGTGGAAAAGGATGGTTCATCTATACCTTGGCGTAAAGCAAGAATTCCAAAGGAAAGTAGCCTGGCTACAAGGAAAAGAAAAGGCCAGGAAAGCTGTCTGCTCTCCTGGGAATAAAAGCTTCAACTACAACAGGGTAATCTTTTGCCTCCTGGATCCTACTCAGCAATGTGGTGCCATTTGACAGAGTGCGGAAACACTTCTTGTATGGCTCCAAGAGAAGAAAACTGCACTGTTTTTCTACAGCTCTGCCTTGAATCTTGGTCAACTGTGTTTAAAAGGTTGAAAAGTCACCTTTTTGGAGCCCTCCCTTTCTCACTACATCTATATATGTAGGTATGGTGTATAGCTGAGGAGCTGGGGGTAAGTTTATATGAGTGTAGCAAGCCACATGGCTGGAGCAGAAGAGGTGACAAAGTCATGCTTAAAGTCCTTATCTCTCCAAAAGGTTGTCATCATTCATCTATGGGCATCTTTAAACTAATCTAAAATGGCTGCATTCCACCAGTTTGGGATCAATCTGACATGATTTAGGACATCTGAAATGAAAGTTTTCTATGCTGAGATTTACAAAAGCTTCTTGGCTTCTCTTCCTCTGGAATTAGAAGCTGAAAGTCCCCATAGCAAGATAAAAATGTGTAGGCTTTGCCTTCCCTCAGGAATGCTGCAGCCATGGACCAAGCTGTCATGAAAGACCTGACCATTACTCACCTCTTGAACCTTGAGTTGAAAGATCAAAAGAAAACCCAAGCCCAATGATCCAATTCACTTTAAATAAATATAAATCACTTCAAAATACTATAAATAGCTCACTAACAAAATAACCACACTGGGTTATTTTGAACCCAGTCACATAAGCATTGTGCAATGTCCAGTAAAGATGTTAAAGAGGACTCTAAGGGCGGAAAGGGACAACGTGTCACATATACAATAGTATAACCATGAAGGAGTATAAGCAAAGAAGACAAGAGAAAGCCCATGTGTATGGATTAAGTCCATAGGCAGGAAGCAACCCCAATGGAAGCAAAAGGCACAGCAGAGTCAAAGCAGGAGGAAAGAGAAAGAACTGGAGAGCAAGAGCCCACACAGCAACCCTGGCAAGGGAAGCAACTTTGCACGTGGGAAAAACCAAGCTGTGAAGCTGGGCTGTTCCTTTTGGAGAGTGAGGGTGGAAGAGGAGGAGGGAGCAAAGAGCAGATCAAGTGATAAGACTGCAAAGAAGAGAGAGCCACAAGGAGCAAAGTACTGCAGGCAGAATAGCTCTAAGGAGCCAAAAAGATGTATTTGGATATATCCAAATATAGCACATCCAAACCTAGGATAAGGCAGGGTTAGTGGGAAGAGACTAAGGGAGGGCAGTGGCAGGACCAGGCTCTTGTAGAAGGAGGAGGTTCCACAATGCAAGAGGAGAGGAGCAGAACTCTTAACTGATAGTGTGGGCTTATCATTGCTTAGCAGGAAGTCCAAGACAAGCCACAGTCCAAGACCGTCTGAGCAACAAGGGATTGAACTGTCCATGCCCAGAATTGTCTGGAAACACTGATGCACAGACAGGTTGTAGGTTCAATCTGAGCAGTAGAAAGGCAGAAGGACCAAGTATCGCTCCTTATCCTGCAGGAAAACTACCTTTACTTTCATATACATTTTCCTTCCTCTAAGGGAAGTATGCTTTTCATCCAAAACTTTCTGATAGCAGGTATCAGTTAAAGCTCACAAGATGAGAATGCAACAAGCTGATACTGGCTTAAACTAAATAGGTTTGTGGTTTGGTTCTAAGAGGTACAAGCCAATTCCATTTGGGCTTACAGTGATGGAGGAAGGAGGAAAATAAATTATACACAACTATTAATGCTCCATCCCTGGTGGTGCGCAAGGCCAGGCTGGATGGAGGCTTGGGTGACATGATTTAGTACAAGGTGTCCCTGCCCACAGCAAGGGGGTTGAAACTGGATGATCTTAAGGTCCTTTCCAACCTTAACTATTCTATGATTAAATATTCTTTATATTTCAGATCAGGACAATTTTAGCTGTGTTGCACTTAGCAAAATCTTCTGATGTGAGAAAAAGCAGTATTCTGAAGAGCTGAGGTGCTATAATGATTATACACCATAGAACTTCTTCAATAAAGAGTAACTTAAAAATAAAACTGTAGCCATGGGAACAGGATCTTCAACTTACCATCCCCAAAATCTGTTTTCTCCTTTACACCTATGGTGTTTCAGCCAAAAGGTGCTTTGATGCCTTTGAAGCTCACAGAGATTCAGGCATTTTGCTATATATTCAAATGACTTTAAGGAGAAGAGCCAGATACCAGTACTACAGAAGTACCCAGCAAAACACTGACACAGTATCAACAGCTGATAATAAAACAGCATGGTGAAGTGGAAATGCTTATAGCTTCCATCCATCTCAAATCCACTGCCCTTTACTTTGGACAATAACATAAAGCAGCCAGAGGAAAATGGAAAGCAATGGACCTGGTAGTCAACCAGGCACCAGAGCAGCAAACCTGCATTAGCATCCCTTTTACTCACTCCTGAATGTTAAACTGCTTCTTTTAAATAGATTCAGATCTTTTGGTCTTTCCAGTGTCTAAAATTAAAGAAAACCAAACTAAACCAAACACACAAAACATGTTGGATCTCCTATGAACTGCTTTACAAAGGTGTTGGGGTAGGCCTGTGTGTTCCCTTGTTTGACTCCAGCTTAAAGCCTACTGCCACAAGATGCATGTGCAGGGAGTGGGGAATTCAACCTGCACATAGTGTATTTCTTAGTCTCCTACATACCAGTCTTTCCCTAGAATCCCAGACTGGTTTGGGTTAGGAGGGACCTTAAAGCTCATCCAGCTCCAACCCCTGCCACGGGCAGGGACACCTTCCACTAGAGCAGGTTGCTCCAAGCCCCTGTGTCCAACCTGGCCTTGAACACTGCCAGGGATGGGGCAGCCACAGCTTCTCTGGGCACCCTGTGCCACTGCCTCAGCACCCTCAAAGGGAAGAACTTCTGCCCAAGAGCTTATCTCCATCTCCCCTGTTCTGGCAGGTTAAAGCCATTCCCCTTGTCCTGTCCCTACACAAAGCCCCTCTCCAGGTTTCTTGTAGCCCCTTTTGATGCTTATTCCTACTAGAAAAATTCTTTTTGGACCTTTATCTCACTCCTGGTTCCCAGACAGCATCCCATCTCCTTCGGCCCCCTCTGCTTCTTCCATCACAGGCTGCTTTATTCCATTTGAGCTGAAGACCTAACAAGTTGATAGTACAACTTGGTGAGGTATTTTTCTTCCCATTCACTTCCAAAAGAAAACCGAACAAGCAACCAAAGTGCCTTTGATAAGGGGAAATTGTGAGGCCATAATCACTCTACTGAATCTCCTCAAGTGCATAATGACACGTGGGAAAGCCAGCCACAATCTGTAACCTCATGAAAGAAGTACTTTCTGAATGAAAACACTTTCAAAAGCAAAGAACTGAGAACTCGGCTCCATCTTAAAAGAGGGGAATTAAAGTGAAAGAAGAAGCAGCAGCAATGCAGTGTGCATCTGGTGTATTTTATGGGCTTAATATTCTGCCTCCATTAGGAATGCTGCCAAAAATACTTCAAAAAATGTTAAATCAAGTAAAGAGATGAGAGGCTTCCTTTTGAAAAACACTCAAATGGCATTTCCTAAGACAAAAATGAAGATAAAGCAGAGAAATACGTTTCTCTCCGCACTCAATACTTCAGTTTACGTAAGCTCCCTGTGCAGCCGAGCTCTGCAAGAGAGGCCATCAGGAAGGTTTCTCCAGCTTTATGAAGCTGCATGATGGCTGCCATTTATCTGCTCTACCTGTCAGCACTGACACAGGTGAGCTTTTTGCTACTTACTCTCTTTTCCTTTCTCTTTGTTTTTTAGCTGCTGAAGTTTCTGCTCTCGGTGCTGCTTCTCCAGCTCCTGTTCCTGCCGGTGCTGCTCCAACTTCCTCTGGTGCTCCAGCAGCTCCTGCTGATGCTTCATGGCCAGCATCTCCTGCTGCTGCTGTGGAGAAGGGATGAGAGGAAAAAGTTAACACTGCAGAGCTCCCAGAGCTAACCCAGAAGCTGCTGTCAGGGGACAGCAACATTGCTTAATTCACTGAAAGAGCAAAAATGGTGTTTTCCTTGTCCAGAGGCTCTGGCACCATGACTCACTTTATGTAACCCTGTTTCCATTTCAGGGATATGCTAAGTGATAGGGACTGTATGCTCCAGGCTTCAGGGTATGGTCTGTTTACAAGCAGAGCATTCTGTTCAGGAAGCACCTCATTTGAGAAAGTGACAAAAAGCTTCTACCCAAAAGAGGGGAGACTGAGATGAGCTCTTAGGCAGAAGTTCTTCCCTGTGTGAGGGTGCTGAGGCACTGGCACAGGGCGCCCACAGAAGCTGTGGCTGCCCCATCCCTGGCAGCGTTCAAGGCCAGGTTGGACACAGGGGCTTGGAGCAACCTGCTCTAGTGGAAGATGTCCCTGCCTGTGGCAGGGGTCGGAGCTGGATGAGCTTTAAGGTCCCTTCCAACTCAAACAATTCTATCCTGAAAGAGCGTGCTTGAGCTCATCAAGTCAAGCACTCCCAGTAAAATACACCATTATTAACAGGGGCTTTGCAGAACAGTTCCCTTGTGCTTTTTTGAATAATCCTCTAATTATATGACTTTGGACTCTGGTTTCTCCAAAAGCCATTTTCCCTCTCTGTGTACAGACACAAGTTCCCACGTCCTGGAACACTTCTATCTTCTTAACTCCATCAAACACCGGTTACTTTCAGGGTAAGGGAACCCTCTGAGAACAGGTCTCATCCCATCCTTCTCCAAACCCTGACAGTGTGAGCAGACGCACTCCATGTGCACTGATTTCTCCTATTGCACATTTGTGCTACCCCGACACTGCAGCTGCGGATGCATTCTAGACCACAGACATCAAATGAAACCATTCTATATAAAGATGCAAAGAAAGAAACGTAAAGAGGTACTTTCCAATCTGCCTGGCTATCTGCTGGCAACTCTGGATGGAGGAGTCCCTGCTGCTGCCGCTTCCAAGCAGGCAGACTGTTGTAAAACACCCAACCCCAGTTATAGCGGAATTCGCAATGATTGCACCTATGCTTCCCTTCCTCATCCTATGGAACTTTACGTAAACAGCAAAAAAAAAAAAAAAAACACCACCAAAACCCAGACTCTCAAAACCTAAAGAAGAAAAACAACCAAAAAACCCCCCACCAACCCTTGACAAAAGTAGTTATTTTTGTTTCATAATTAAGCAGCAGCTTCCACTAACACATCTCCATTTGGAGCAAGAGTATCTTTTCAGGCTTCCAACAAGTCCACCACATGGTGGGCTTTTATAACCTAGCCATAGAAAGTATGCAAATGAACAATATTTAATGCACAATATGTTAAAACAGGTTTTGTTATTTTTATGAAATCAGGAGCCTTTTCTCTCCATCTGCAGTCTCCTAGGTTCTGCGTGCTTCGCTTCCTGCAATGGTTTACATACATTAGGGTGCCTTAGAAGGAACTGTGCATTCATTGACATCTGTAGTGAAATGTAAATGAAAGACCAATTTGTATCTGGATGGCTTATAGAGGTTTCATTAGAGAGGTATTGTTCCTGCTGATTTGGACCCCACTTGCCACAAAGCCTATTCTTAATATAGTTTTCCCATCTTTTCAAAGTTGGAAAAATAAATAGTAATGAAGCAACCTCTCCAATCATCTCCATGAAAAAGGGAAAGAAATCACTTTGTTGGTGTCTGCTGGAGCCTCAGAAAATGACTCCAGAAAACCCATCCGGGTGCTCTGTCTGAACTGGGATGTCTTCTTACAGCATGAACATGTCTGCAAGCCCCGGGCTGAAAACAAGCCACACAGACCTTGGGTCAGCACCCCAAATCCTTATCAGGGCTCAGCCACATCATTGCGCTGCTCATCCCTGCTGCTACCGGTACCCATCTTGTTCTAATAAAGCCAGAGGGAATATAACTATCACATTAAAAGTGCAAAAAGGCCTTTCTTAGCTTTAAAACCATAAGCTTTAACGCTAGACTGTGCCCCAGTTTTATATTTTGGGGGCTTCCAGTTTAATTTTCGCATGTAAAAACAGGGTTTTCTGCTGATGCTTTGCGCAAAAAGACCTACAAGCCGCAAGAGAACCCACCCCCACCAACTGACAGGAGGAGCAGGAAACCTGAGGGCACAAAAAGCTGTCACGGGCACAAAAGGAACAGAAGCTTCACAAGAAGGTGAGCTGCTGCTTCATCTGAAGTAATCAAGGTTCATTATAACGGTCAGTGACCATCCAGCCCCATGTGTGGCCAACTGCAGCACAGTCATACCCTCCCTCCTGCACCATGCACTATGCTGCTTCTGCCAAGGTAATACCCATACATTGTGGGTTTGGTCTGGCATTGAAACTTCCCATTCCCAATGATAACGCCATTGGAATAGCTGTGAAAGACAAAGTGTTATGCCAAGGGAAATCCCTTTGCATTCAGCCCAATTCAGCTATCAGTTGGAGGAGCACAGTGTGTGGCAGCCAGGCACACCGCATTAGGGAGCGCAGCTCGGAACATCTGAATTAGGTGCTCTTGCCAAAGTAAATGTTTGTCAATATTTGTAACTATGGGGATTCCTGCATATGTTTAATGTCACTGCTTCCACTATTTATGAAAACTGCACAAATGCTCAACTGTACCTGGAGTTAGTGTTGCTGGTGCTCCTTTAGCATACATTAATATTAATCAATGTAATCAGGAGAACGCAGAGCATTCCCAACAGTCAGCTAACCATGAGGACTTGCTGCTGCAGTGGGTTTTGCCATCTCATTCATCAGTTGTGTCTTCAGCATGTCAACCTACAATGGGGACTGACACCTTACCAGTAACCCCACTGTCAACTTCCACTGCGCAAAGCAACCTCTTTGTAAGCAAAGAAGAGCTAAACCAGAGGGAATAAGGATGTGTTTCATGAGGACATGTCACATTAAGGCTTCCAGAACGACTCCTCAAACTGCTAAATGAGCAGCAAGAATGCGAGTCCTTCCTGCATCCAGGAACCTTGCAGACACTACCTTATTCTTCCCCCAGAAACCAGGCACTGCTCTGTGCTGCTTCTTTTCCATCCAACCATCACTTTAAAGGTGCATCTGTCATTTACTTTCCCAAAATGTACTAAAATCTGCAAAGCAGGAGAGGTTTTGAAGCTCAGACTATGGCTCCTAGGGTTTTACATATATATATTTGAATAGCTTACTGTAATTAGTGGAAGGCAGTATAAATCATCTGTACCCAGACAGCTCACCCTTACTCATGCAGGTAATCACAAGCCTGGCTGACCAACAGTTTGCATACTGATTGTTGATATAAGATTGCAAGCTGAGGAGTTCTTTATACAACTACTTCCCCTGCCACCTCAGAAAGAGAGGCTGGCCTCTGATGGAGGCAATAGCTTCAAAGAAGTTGCAAGGATGTGCAAGTATAATACTACCTTCAAACCCGACAACTTAGTGCTAGACAAGACCAAAACCAACCCAACAAAGCAGATCTTTGAACTTGTCCGCTTCAAGTCAAGAGTTGAGGCATGACCCAGAAAGCACTTTGAGAAGCTGAGCTGGGTTCACCTCCTTTCGCTGAAGCTTAATTCTTCATGACATTCTTCCTATCTTAGTCATCTCCCTCAGCAGCCAGCAAGGTTGGGGTTTTGGTGGAAACAGTGGGGTTTAGGACAAATCATCTGCCATGTGCTTTGCCAAAACTGTATAATTTTGGGGGGTTAAATCTGATATTTAAAATTATCAAGAAAGCAGCGGCCAAACCATGTACACATCAAAACACCCCCCGAACAATCACTAGCTATGGGTGGAAGCAAAGCAGGGATGTCAGCTTTGAGGGAGAACTGTTGTATTGGGTGATTTCAGAGCGCTCTCAACACTGGCCATTCCTTTGGTCAGACTGCTTCATGGTCTCCACATCCTGTTTACTCAAGTCTCAAGCTGTGGTTTCAGTTTCAGGATTCACTCCCCTGGCTCCATCCCGACGTGTTTCAGATAACTCCTGGAGCACCAGAGACTGCTCAGAATGACTGACTTGTATTGGAAGGTGGGAGAGGAGGAAAACAACGTTGTGGTTTCCAGCAGGAGCCAAGACACAGGAATCCTAAAGCCCAGCTGAGCAGAACAAATGCCTATCATCCTTCCCTTGGACACATCAGCAGCTGAACATAGATTTGCTGTGTCCCCTTCCAGCTATCAGACAGCAGCCCTTTGCTACACAGGGAAACAACCCTGCCCAGCAGACAGCTTCCCGGGCAGGAGACTGATCCCGGTTAGACATATCCTACTGGGAATGTCTGATGTTCAAGTTTATGAGGCTCAAATGTCTCCAGGAACGGGAACAAGGGTTGTGTTCCCTCCCAGCCAGCTCTAGGTGACAAGATCCTACGCTATTAGTTTGGCAGCTTACATATGGATATATAATTTCAGATCACTGTTTCTTTCCCATGCTATTACTGCTCGCTTCCCCTAAAAGGCTGGAAGCTCACATAGCAGCTTCATCCCTCTAAGTCCTGGATATCTGTGCTGGGAATGCATTTGTACATGCCTTTTGCTCTCTGACTGCCACTCCAGGCTAGTTTTCACCCTATCTCCAGAAGGTGAGACTCTTTAGAAAGCGCTGAGCTCCATTTCTAGTATCCAGCATGTTCAGCTCCATCTCCCATTTTACCCTGAACAAAACTCCCATGCATTTGCCTCTGCTTTGCTTTACATGGTTATTACTGAAGGGGGGGACAAATCCTTGCACCAGGAGCAGGGAACATCCATCCAAATCATGCATGACAAGAAGGAATCTTTATAAGTCAAAGATCTATATAAACAGTCCTGTAAAGGAAGGAGCCCCAGATGTTTAATTCTAAGTGAGATTTTATGATGCCATAAGCAATCAGACCTCAGTCCTTGGAGAAGCAGTTATGTCCTCTGTGAACTGTTATGGGGTGCAGGGAGTAGATGAGTTGGAATGGGAATGTTATGCTAGAATTAGGATCAGGAGTGGAGATGTAGGAGCCACCACCAGGTTTTGGTCACTGCAAAGAAGTAGGCGCTGGCACAGGATGCCCAGAGAAGCTGTGGCTGCCCCATCCCTGGCAGCATTCAAGGCCACGTTGGACACAGGGGCTTGGAGCAACCTGCTCTAGTGGAAGGTGTCCCTGCCTGTAGCCGGGGTTGGGACTGGATGAGACTTAAGCTCCCTTCAACACAAACCACTCTGGAATTCTATGATACACACCACCACCAGTTAAACAGGAAACTTAAACATAGAGATTTATCCACCACCACTGTTCATACTGCATGTACTTGAGTGAAGCTATTCACAACATGATTTATGTTTCAAATGTAACACCATTCTCACACATACCAGCTCAATGTTGTTAAGAGACCACATGCACCAACAGGAATTACAAGTTTAGGAAGGTTAAATTTATCAGCAACAGTGTACATTAACAGGTCAATATTCCTGCAGGATCCACTAGGCTCTTTCTTTACTCCTGCCCTGATTCCCTGTGTGCTCTCTCTGACTACTTCCCATCTATTTTATCTATTTCCAAAATAAGATGGAAGTTGAAAAAACAGATGTGTGAACTGCAAAATATTCTTGCTCCTGCCATTTACTCTGCAATTCCAAACTGAATAGAGACCATAAGGATCTAGGCTTTAAAAGAAAATCATCTCAAGTAATCACTGTGCCCCACACACATTGTATTGGGAGACAAACTCACAATATAAACAATGGAAGAACAGGAATCTGATCACTTAAAAAAGCTGTTAGGACTGCTGTTGCCATCAGCCATTCAGCCTTCAGAACACCCAAATTCTGCCCAATTTATGTCCAGCTTCAGGAGATTCATTCACAAGAACATGCAGTGGGTGAATAACAGTTCTTTGACTTCAATAAAGGAACATGGAGTGTCTGAGCACAGGATGCCACAGACTTTCCATCTCCCACTGCTGATGGATTGGAAAACCTCCATATCCTGCTGGAAAACTGTGAACTCCAAAGCAAAGAGACTGAGTAATGGTGCACAGAGCACAAGGCTGGTTGTACCACCACACTCCATGCACACAGGTCCAGGGATTCACAGCGCAATCCACACCCACTGTCTGCAATTAGATTCGCAATTTGACTTTTGAGTGAGGTTTTTTCCATCTCAAAGGTGGAGATAGCTGGAGTTCCCATTCAACTCCTTCCAGCCAACAAACTGTGGCCTATTTCAGAAGCCCAAAGGAAACATGCTTCTTTTACCAGGTTTAGAGTAGGACCAGTGCAGACAATGATCCTGACTGCGCAACCCAGCTTCACCCCAGAAATCTTCAACACTAAGTAGGAAGATGCTCCCAAATGAACCCAGCCTGCTGCATGATGACTTCTTCAACCAAGAGAGGGGGCCCAGAGGTGTCCAAGCTGCTCTATGGATCTGTTGACACTACCCACCCTTCTGTATGAAGATTTGTCCTCAATGCTCTTCGGAAAGAGCTTGTCTTTGAGGCAGAGGAAAGTCACTCCCTGCCCTTCAAAGAGAGCAAACGCTCTGATCTTACAAAAGCTTTCCTCAGGGTTACTTCCATCAGAAGTGAAGTTTTGCAGGCTCCAGGTCTAAGTCTTGGAGGCAGCTCTGTGGATCAGAAAACCGAGGCAAGGTCACCAAAAAAGAACAGGAAGCTGTCTAGAAATAGCAAGGGAGCACATTACAATGCATTCAAGTAGACAGAAGGCACAAAATGTTCAGTCTGGGTTTTTTTTTACCACCGACTGTACCCAGCTGCAGCCTTCCAAGATGAATAATCTTATCATGTCAGAAGGCAGACAGAGGCGGGCACCTGGTATCTCTGGGCTTTTGAAGTTGCTCTTGAACAATGCAGGCTGTGAGGAACGGCTGCTTCGCAGACAAGCAGCACAAACTGGAGCAGAGGGAGTCTCTCCGCATGGGCTGCTGCAGGCAGGAAGGATGGAGCAGACACAGTCAGCAACGGGAGCTGGGGTGTTTGGGGGCGTCAAAGGGAAGTTTGCCCTTACCAGAGTTCAGTGTGAAGAGGAGGATACAGGGGAAATGGGTACCCTCGGCAGCCCCGACTCAGGGCATGAGGAAGGCGCTACCCAGCAAAGGGGAGAAGCAGATGACATCAATCCCATCAGCAGATGGGAATTTAAGTTAGGAAGCAGGAATTGACACAAAGAGGCCACCAGAAGAGGCTCTAAGCACTGGCATGGCTACAACTGAGAGAGGATGAGATTTGTGCCCAAGGAGCAATCCTGCAAGCAAACCTACCATTCCAAGGGCAGGTACCTCCAAATAAAAGCAACAGCAGGATCAGTGTGATACCTGTTAAGTCTAGATGTCTCTACAGCATTCCAAGATGTGTCTGGAAGATTCCCTGTCAGCCTTTTGCTCTCCAAAACAAAAATAAGGAATGGCCAGAGAATTTCAGCCTATATCTCCAAGATATCTCTGACACCTCAGATGTGTTACACCTCTCCATCAGGGCTTGAAAGCTACACTGATTAAAACTATGCCATCTGAAACCAGCCAAAACCTAACAAAGCCATCTCCTCAGCTTTATCTCAACACTGCTATGTATATAAAGCTGATGTCTGAAAACATTCCATGTATTTTATTAACTGGCTTGAAGCCATGAGGCAGCACAGCACACTGCTCCACAAATCACTGCATTCGGAAAAAGAGACCAACTTGGGAATCACTCCTCATCAAACCTCACCACGAAGCTCCTTTGGCTCTTGTTATGGACTCCTCTGCCCACCCTGTCTACATTGCATGTACAGCCTCATCCTCCCTCTGCTCCCAAGGCACACAAACCTTTTCTCAGATAACGGGAAAAGCAGGAATAGCATTGCAGAATTAACAACCTTGAACTTCCAGGTTAGGATCAGAGGTCAATGAGGAGCTGTGAGGCTCAGCTGCTTGCCTGTCTTGCTACCCCATCGCCTTCCTCACTCTTTCTTATGTCTGCTGTCATGTGCTAACACCAACATGCGTCAGCATCCTGAATAAGTTCCTGGCTTTAGCTATAAACCAGCCAGAGCTGGGAAGAGCCCTGCTCCGAGCTCCGGCAGCGCACGGATTAACCACATCACCCACCGCGTCCTTTCACTCCCACTGCTCACTGAGCTCACACTGCCCTGCCAAAGCTCCTGCCCCTCTTCAACCACCTCGCTCCGGCTCTTGACCAGAAGGCAAATGGAAAAGCTTTTGGTAACTTCCAGCTGATCTTGGCTGGGAAGGAGTGACTCACAAAGGAAAAAATTCCCTGCCGATTCCTTCACAATCAAAGGTCAAGCAAAGCTCACACTGGGACCTGTGGAGAGGCTTTCCACCGTTGCAACGGCCCGGGCATCAGGCTCCTTATTCCATCCTTGGTTTTGTTTAGGAAGGCAGATTTGAAGGTTATAAATATTGCTACACATCTGGAGAGGCATTCCGGAGTGGAAAATCCATCTCACTGAAGGTAAATGGCTACAGGAGAGAGGAGCTGCCACCTCTGCCTCCAGCCAGCACGCAGCAGCCTCCGGTGCTCACCAGCTCCTGCTTCCTTTCCATGATGCTCTCGCATCTCAGCAACCTGCGAAGCTGCACCATCATTGTGAAAAGCACTTTTCCCTATTTCTGTATGAAGTTTCATCAGGTTCCATTCATTTTCCCTAAACAAGTCAGGGTTTTCTTGTTACTCCTTGATGGCAACGATTCCACTCCTGCCGCGTGCCAAGCAGTAACTGTGCCTACTGTAATTCCCTTCCACAAATACTGTTTCACTCGGAGCTTGGCTCTCCAAATTCCAGGATCTTCTGGGATATTCCACCTACATTTGGAGCCCACCTCTTCAAAATCCAATGCCTACAAAGCAAGGACTGCTCAGGAGGGAAAGGACAAGGGAAGGGATTGCACGTGCAGGCAAGAAGGGCTGTGACCATCCCATCATCTTCTCCTCTTGCACTATAGGTCAGATGATTTAAACTGGGCTGTTGGAATGAAACCAAGTTCTGGAAAAAGCCCAAACATCAGATTTCAATAGGAAAAAGTTATCTATTTGAATAGAAAAACAAGGAAGACATGCCAGCATTTTCCAAGCCAAATTTCACTTACTTAAGACAACTTTAAGGTGTTACTTACACCAGGGCTTTGTTTAGGGGTGGAAGGGAGAGATGATTTCCCCCCTCCTAGCTCACATCAAGTCAGATGCAGGTTCTCTGCTCACACTGACACCAGAGTAAGAAAAGAAAGAAAACAAATAAACCCTGATTCCTGCTGTACTCGCTGAGCTTTAACATGTCAATGGAGTAACTTCTTTAAAACATCCATAGCGCTGCTGGCAGTAACTGACCCATGCTGGTTACACAGATGCTCATCCAAAACACAGAGCTGCTTC
Organism: Pezoporus wallicus; assembly: GCF_028554395.1. Taxonomy (NCBI): domain Eukaryota; kingdom Metazoa; phylum Chordata; class Aves; order Psittaciformes; family Psittacidae; genus Pezoporus; species Pezoporus wallicus. The sequence continues at coordinate 111,277 of NW_026635397.1, read as the reverse complement.
ACAATCATAGAACCATAGAATGGTTTGGGTTGGAAGGGACCTTAAAGCTCATCCAGCTCCAACACCTGCCATGGGCAGGGACACCTTCCACTACAGCAGGTTGCTCCAAGCCCCTGTGTCCAACCTGGCCTTCAACACTGCCAGGGATGGGGCAGCCACAGCTTCTATGGGCACCCTGTGCCAGTGCCTCAGCATTCTCACAGGGAAGAACTTCTGCCTAATGTCTCACCTCAATCTCCCCTCTTCTGGCAGGTTAAAGCCATTCCCCTTGTCCTGTCCCTACAGGCCCTTGTCCAAAGCCCCTCTCCAGGTTTCCTGTAGCCCCTTTAGGCACTGGAGCTGCTCTGAGATCTCCCCTTAAGGAGCCTTCTCTTCTCCAGGCTGCTCCAGCCCTTGATCATGCACCTCCCTCCACCTCTGTCCTGAGGAGAACACAGAGGACCCACCAAGGACTGAGATAATTCAATCATTCCTCAAAGAGCGACTGCTCTTCCAAACCCTGTGTTTGAAAACTCTGTAAATAATACACTATTAACTTTTAATCCTATCTTCCCCACTCTGACGTGAATTTCGTATTAAAACAAAAGTTATATAACGTTGAATTGAGGTTGCTTTTTAATATTACATTAACGCTATTTACCATGTGCAGCGCTAATCCCCGTTTGAAAGGAAAGCATATTAGCAATGCTGAAAGCTTCTGTTACCATAGCGATAGTCTATCACTGTGAAATATTTATATAATGTCTAAGGTTTTCACTATGCAACAGCCATCTTCTAAACTGCACTTCCTGCTTCTCCTGTGTGTTACGCAGCTTCTCCGTCCCGTGCACCAGAGCAGCACAAACACCCGCTGCAGTCCTGGCTCCTGTCACTGCAGAGACACTAAGGTTCAAACATCTTCTCTGGACCTTGTGCTGATGTGCAGTGAGCACGCTGATGGGCCCCTCTAGTCCCATATATATGGTTGTAGTGGAAAGCCAGCCTAAAAGCCCTCTTGTTGGGTTAAATTCTACTGACACTTCCCAAATCCAGGCAAAACAAATCACCTGATGGCAGTGGCATACAGGAGTACTGAATACAGATAGGGGGTAATGTTTAACATGGCACCAGCTTACCTTGCTTCCTCTCCTCCACCCTATCCCCTTCTTTAACTCTTGGTGCTTGCATCCCTTTACAAAAGATCAAAGAACCCAGACTGGTTTGGGCTGGAAAGGACCTCAAAGCTCATCCAGTTCCAACCCCTGCCACAGGCAGGGACACCTTCCGCCAGAGCAGGTTGCTCCAAGCCCCTGTGTCCAACCTGGCCTTGAACACTGCCAGGGATGGGGCAGCCACAGCTTCTCTGGGCACCCTGTGTCAGCGCCTCAGCACCCTCACACAGGGAAGAACTTCTGCCTAAGAGCTCATCTCAGTCTCCCCTCTTCTGGCAGGTTAAAGCCATTCCCCTTGTCCTGTCCCTGCACAAAGCCCCTCTCCAGGTTTCTTTAAGAGAATACTCTTTTGGTATTCTTTGAGCAGAGGTTACCAAGTCCAGCACAGTATTCCTACCCCAAAGCACATCAGCTGGATCACCTCTAGGTGAGGGGATGCTTCCACACAGTGCCCAGTGCAGGGCTGCTCATCACTTACTTTGATGTGCTCATGCAGCTGGGCCTCATGCTGCCGGGAGAGCTGCTCGTGCTGCCGCTGGAACTCGGCTATGAGGATCTGTCTCTGGATCTGCTGTTTCTGCTTGAGTGCCAGGAGCTCCTGCTGCAGCTGCTGTTCCCGCAGCGTCGGCTCTGTCACGGGCATGGAAAACTGGTGGTCCAAGCGCAGATCCATTGGGACTGAAGTCGGTGCAACTTGCAAGGGCAGTGCTGTGGTCACATCAACTATGACATGAAAACAAGAGGAGAGATGAGTGTATTCCTCACTCACACAGGGATCTACCTGTCATATCATGTCCAGTGAAGACATTGAGGAACCATGGATTGAATCAAGAACAACACCTTTAAACTCACAGCATCTTTTAAATGGTAAAAAAAAACTATGGGAATTCAGAGTTCAGGAAGTTTTCCTGCAGCCATCACCATCTGCAGCTATATGCATTTGCTAACAGTAAAGGACTTCAACACATCCCATGTGACCCTTCTTGATACCATTCTACATCTGAGGATTTGAAACATACACCTGTGGTTCTGCTCTTCGAGCATCACTTGAAATAAGAAAAATTAATCTCAGACTTCACAGAATCATGGAATTATTTGGGTTGGAAGTGGCATCAGAGCTCACCCAGTTCCAACCCCTGCCATGGGCAGGGACACCTTCCACTAGAGCGGGTTGCTCCATGCCCCTGTGTCCAGCCTGGCCTTGAACACTGCCAGGGATGGGGCAGCCACAGCTTCTCTGGGCACCCTGTGCCAGCGCCTCAGCACCTTCACAGGGAAAAGCTTCTGCCTAAGAGCTCGTCTCAGTCTCCCCTGTTCTGGCAGGTTAAAGCCATTCCCCTTGTCCTGTCCCTACAGACCCTTGTCCAAAGCCCCTCTCCAGGTTTCCTGTAGCCCCTTTAGGCACTGGACCTGCTCTAAGGTCTCCCTGCAGACTGCAGACACCTCACATGGGGACACTGCAGAGCAGCAGCAAGACAAAGCAGGTTCCCCAATGGTGACTATGCAGAGACTTGCCTGTGTCATTCCAAGTCCAAGTGGGACAAACCTGAAGCACAATCAAGGCAGACAGAGAACAGTTTGTTTACTAAGAGGTGTATGCTAAGAGAGTAAAAAAGGGAAAACTATCACTGTGATTATCTGTGGAGTAAAAATCAGGCCTTTGCTTGCACAAAAAGCACCCCCCTGAAGACAATGGGAGTGTGGTAAAAAAGGGCAGCAAGAAACATTTGTAAAAAATCCCTTTGCAATAACTGAACTCAGCTTGTTTGTGCTAAAAAAGAAAATCACTGCCATCACATGATGACTACAAATGCCTAAATTCCACCTGAATTCTGCATTTCTCCTACACTCCATACATGGGCCACATTTAATGCCTCTCTCTACAATCACTCAGCCACTCCTCTGCAGAATGAAAACAGGCTCACCCTTCAAAAACACTGTGCTTCCACAATCTTGGAAATGAAAGTTGGGTTGGAGGTTTTCATTTTAGCTGCTGTTTTCCCTTTAAGATACGTTTGTGCAAGGTTGCACAAACTCTGCAGCATCCCTGAAGCTGGACCAGTCACACATCTGCTAAGGTACCTACTCCACAAGACAGGGATTGCCTGCGACTGTGCCTGGGGAAGGCTGAGATCTCACAGGGGTAGACATGATGCGCCACTACAAAGACCCTGTGCTGAACCTGCCCTGCTTATACAAACCACTTCACTGCCACCCTTCTATGCCATCCCCCAGAGGAAGCCACTGTGATACCCTCTGATGCCCACACATAACCTCCATCAGGACATTAGTATCATCAATCCCAGAAGAAGGAGTTTTCACAGGTTTTGTCCCAATTTGATGCTGGTAAAACCTGAGTCTGAATAAAACAAAGACACACAGGAAAAGAAACCATAATAGTGGAGTCATTCCTAAAAATCCAGGTGTTTTGGAAGGTGTAAACCAAAATGCACCGCCACGCTGCCAACAGCAGCAGGGACAGGGACCACTGGAAAGGCAACTCCATCCCGGATGGCAGCTCCTTGGAAAGAGGGATGTGGAGCTAAGTGGTGGGGTTTCAAAAGCACAGCCATGTTAGGGCTGCTTGAGCTGAAGGCAGAGAACAACCAAGAAGCAACAAATCACATTCCAAGAGATGAATGAAGACATTTTGCTTGATCTACACAAGACCAATTTGCAGGAGAACATCACTTCTAAGCAAAGAAATGCAGATTAGTGTAGGAACTGGAAAGCACAGTAAAAACCAAACCCAAATCCATTGCTTTTCATTGAAAACAAAGATGCACAAAAGCAGGGGGAGGGTGCTTCAGAGACCAGAGCATCTGAGTTGAGTTTCACGTGTGCAGGAGCAGTGTCCTTCCCCCTCCTCATGCTGGGGAGGAGGAGACTTTCTCTTTGGTTTTCTCTTTTGGATGGAAACATTCTCTGCTAAAGGTCACATTACTGGAAGTGTTGCTATTTTTCAACCCACAAGCTCTTCCCTCCACTTCCCTATTGTTTTCCTTCCTGTGGCCTTTTCACTGCTCCCCTCTCTCCCCCGCAGGACCAGAGCTGGGATTCCTTCCATCCAGGGCATTCTGGGCTGAGCCATTCAACCATACAAACCCACCTAACCGTGTTCCTAAGCTCTCCTTGGGAATGGCTGATGCTTTCCTACGTGGTTGGAACTGAGGGTAAACCCTTCCAATTCCTACTCACAAAGTATCCCTACAGCAAGTGCTGCACAGAAGCATTCCTCCATCCTTTCTGTGGGAGATGATGGCTCGATACCAGCCCGCTCATTTCACAGACTATCGCTTCAGAAACTTCTCACCTTAGATGCGATGCTTTAAATTAGATTTAAAACAGCATTTCAAAGTGACAGAAGAACGTTTTGGATCCCTCCAGCACCACTCAAACTCAGGCAACCCTGTAACAGCTCCATATCTATGTGATACCTGCCCCTGCAGCATGGTGCATGGGGCAAAAGGTACCATCTGAAACCATTTTGTGTCCCAAGGGCTGTAGGAAATGCGATGAGTGCTGGAAAAGAGACAAGGGGTGATGGTTTTAAACTAAAGAGGGGAGATTCAGGCCGGACACGAGGAAGAAACTGTTTACAGTAAGGGTGGTAAAACACTGACACAGGTTGCCCAGAGTCCCCTCCCTAGATCCAGGAGAGCTCAAACCAGTTAATGGTAAAGGATCAAACACAGTGAGTCATGAAAAAAGCAGCACAGTGGGCTCTGTGAATCACAAACCTTTTAAATGTGCTCCCAGTTGTCACGTCCAGCTGAAGATTTCTGAGCACCCGGAACAAACATCTCCCATCTTTTGGATGTGCGGACCAAAGGTCAGAGTTACTAATGCAGAGGTAGGAGTCACTCGAGCTGCTTACCCCTTCTCCACGTAAATCTGTTTATCTTCAATACAGCTGACTGTGTTTGGTAATGCTATTTATAGACCCATAGGCTGGTTTGGGTTAGAAGTGGCATTAGAGTTCATCCAGCTCCAGCCCCCTGCCACAGGCAGGGACACCTTCCACTAGAGCAGGTTGCTCCAAGCCCCTGTGTCCAACCTGGCCTTCAACACTGCCAGGGATGGGGCAGCCACAGCTTCTCTGGGCACCCTGGGCCAGTGCCTCAGCACCCTCACAGGGAAGAGCTTCTGCCTAAGAGCTCATCTCAATCTCCCCTGTTCTGGCAGGTTAAAGCCATTCCCCTTGTCCTGTCCCTACAGGCCCTTGTCCAAAGCCCCTCTCCAGGTTTCCTGTAGCCCCTTTAGGCAATGGAGCTGCTCTAAGGTCTCCCCTTAAGGAGCCTTCTCTTCTCCCGGCTGAACCAGCCCAGCTCTCTCAGCCTGGCTCCAGAGCAGAGATTTAGACTAAATCAAATTTGTCTCAAAATCCACATACAGTTTCTAACACACCTTTAAGAACTAAGCACTCTGTTCCCTAAAAGCAGACAATAAAAGCTTTCAATGTGTTAAAATACGCATGGTTTCAGCCAGAAAGAACACACTACTCCCTGTGACTGCTACAACTTGTGCTTGTGTCCTGTGATAAATTATAGAATCATAGAGTGGTTTGGGTTGGAAAGGACCTTAAAGCTCATCCAGTTCCAACCCTCCTCTCATGAGCAGGGACCCCTCACACTAAACCATGTCAACCAAGTCTCTGTCCAACCTGGCCTTCAACAATGCCAGGGATGGTGCATTCACAACTGCCTTGGGCAACCCATTCCAGTACCTCACCACCCTCACAGGGAAGAGCTTCTTCCTTATATCTAACCTGAACTTCCCCTGTTTAAGTTTTAACCTGTTACCCCTTGTCCTGTCACTACAGTCCCCGATGAAGAGTCCCTTCCCATCATCCTTGTACTCCCTAAGCAGAGCCTGAACTTGCACCGTGTTGGATAACAGTCCCGAGAAAACTTCACGGTCCTTCCATTTCCCATCCAAAGGGATTCATCCCTCCTGCAACATGCGACACATGGGGCACCAGCTTTGGAGAGCATGACCACAATTCCCATTCAGAGTCTCGGCAGAGGCTGCGTCATCCTCGGCTCTTACTATTTCAGTCTCCAAATACCCCCCTCTTTGAAATGCCATGAGCTCCCCATAGAAGAAGCGAGTGCTTTTGACCTCCCGAAAACAATCCAACCTTCTCTGCTTAATGAACACATCCTCAAGACAGAAAAAAGCCTGTGTTCTTATGAATATTTTATGGTAGACTAGAAAATTGCTTTTCTAGGTTCTGCCTTGAGAACATATTAATACAATCGGCTTCATGACGCTAGCAAGAGCACAAAGACTACATTCAGAGGTTGAATGCAAAATGCCAAAGCCATGAATTCGAAGACAAGATTGCGATTATGAATAATCAACTATCTTGTGTTCTCTCTGCCTTTTCCTCCCCTGTAAGACCAGAAGGAGAAAACAGGAGGGATGTTACTTGTTAAGCTCTGTTTTAACCTAAGCATGGAAGGATTCTTTCTATCCATGCTCAAGTTACCATTAGTGTTATACCACCTTAGAAACACTCTGCTCAATGGTTCTCTCCCACACCACCCAATTCTGTCCGTGTTGGATGTTAAAGCATTGTCCCCGTCACTCACCAGAACGGAGCAGCCTCCTGGTTGAGGCTGCCCATTTGACAGCTCACAGCCTGCTCTTACATAGACTGAAGTTGTTAAAACAAGCTTACTGTAAATGAACTGGTAATCTCCAACCTGAAAGCAAAGGTGTGTTTCCCACAAGCAACGCTGGACATGAAAATCATTGCCTATCAAGGCTGCATAGAAACACACTGTCAGAGAAACCATACGGTTTCTTCCATGCTCCCATGTGGAAAATAACTTCTCCAGAAGTACTAAGCATTTTGGAAGAGATGAGGAGAAGGTGACATTATTGCAACATGGAACTTCATGGGAACTTCACAGGAAAAACTGTATATTCTTCCTTTCTTGGATACAGCATTTCCATAAGGATGAAAACATCAAAGGGCTGAGTCCTGAAAACACACTAGAATGGAAGTTAAAACCAAATATATTTGAGATATTTGAAGCACAAATTTAAATTCAAATCTTGCTTCAGCATAAACTTTCCTTCAGCTGAACTTTAGAAACATTGCTCAAAGTTGCTTTCTTTTTCCTTAAACCAAATGCTGTTGCCAGAAAGACTTGCCTTTTGTGTCTACGTGTGTTCAGACTGAAGCAGAACAGAAACCTGTCTCTCACATTTGAAATACGAAATCACCTTCACATGGGAAGGGCAGGGGACACCTTCCCTGAGGCTGCCACCCGCCTGGCACAGAGTGGAGTTAGATCCCTGGAATTAGATCTAAGGCAGAAGCTCTTCCCTGTGAAGGTGCTGAGGCGCTGGCACAGGGTGCCCAGAGAAGCTGTGGCTGCCCCATCCCTGGCAGTGCTCAAGGCCAGGTTGGACACAGGGGCTTGGAGCAACCTGCTCTAGTGGAAGGTGTCCCTGCCTGTGGAACTGGATGAGCCTTAAGGTCCCTTCTAATGCAAACCAGTCTGGGATTCTATGGGGTTAAAGCCATAGGGAAAGAAACAAGGATCAACCAAGGGAGTGCTTGCAGTGATTTACTCTGGAAGGATGGCTCACGTTAGTTAGGCGTTGTTAGACCATTATGGACACAGTCCCTGCCCAGCAGGAACTGATGCCAGCATCCCCCCCGGCCCATGCAGTGCTGGGCAGCCAGGGCGCTCCTTCCCACTCCTGAAAATGCCCAAACTCACCGAAACACTGAGCGAGGGTGAGATCAGAGCTATTAATAGAAACAAGCTTCTGCAGTATCTGACTGCAGCGCCAGGAGAGAAGCAGCGTATTCTGTGCGTAAAGCAGAACAAAGCGGACGAAGACACAGCACCCTCAGAGCATATGCTGCATGTCCCACAGACATGGGGGGGAGGGCAGGAACCCCACATTACCATCTATACTCAGGTTATTCTCTACGGAAGATACCACCAGGAGCCCGCAAGACTTGCCCAGGACCCCATGAAGGAGGTCTCCGAGGTGCAGCTTCCTTGGCACCAGTCCTGCATGGCACATCACAAGCATCATCCAGGGGCAGGATGAAGGCATGGCCCTGCCACACTCCTCCATCAGTCTGTAGTACACATGTGCAGAGATGGGGAAGTGGGGTGTTGTGGGGGAGCCTGGAGCAACACTTCATTATCTCTGCTTTAATTCTTACCTCTGCCCTCTCAAAGGCAGGAACCAGAATCTCATCAGGGATTACTCTGGGGCTAGAATTACATGGTGAGTTTAAGTATCACAGTGCAGCTAGTCTGAAGGATGGGGACATCAGATCAGTCATCAGAAGGTGGTCCTCACCTATGGGGACAGGCCAGTCATGTGGTGACACAGCTCTGGAATGGGAAGCAAGCACCAGCGATGGAGCCATCCCTCTATAAAGCAGGCAGGACTGTGCACCACAGCAGCCAGTGTGTTTGCAGAGCTTGTGACAAGAGAGGTGTGGGTGAATGCAAACGCAGCCTGGATCCCTTCTCAGCACACAAGAGAAGAGTAAACAGCAGCTGAGGTTGCCAACCAGCACCACACATGCTGCAGTTCAGCAAAGGGCTGGAGTCATTCCCTGCTAGGAGAATATTTCCTGTGGTATGAATGGGAACCAAAATTAATCATCCCAGCACCCATTGAAAGGCATCGTGAGGCACTGCACCATAGGCAACAGATGGAGCTTTAAATGTCACTCACTCATTCATGGCAATGAAACTTTTTGCTGATTACTACTGAGAGCTGGAGACATAATAAGGGTGCAGTGATGCTGGATTTCTATAACCAGCTTTCTTTGATGCTAATCCCTTCCCTGGAAAGATCTATCAGCATTTACTGGAGACCTAGACAGACATTTTATTCACGGTGATAAGAAAGCCAAACCTTGAAGAGCAGACCACTTCATCCTCACTTACTCTATCCTAGGTTTAAAACAACTAAAGCCATTCCCCTTGTCCTGTCCCTACAGGCCCTTGTCCAAAGCCCCTCTCCAGGTTTCCTGGAGCCCCTTTAGGCACTGGAGCTGCTCTGAGGTCTCCCCTTAAGGAGCCTTCTCTTCCATAGCTAAATACCTGGATCTTAGAAACCATCTGATGGTCCCATCTAAAGTACTGGAAAACACTTCAGTGTTCCTGAGCAGGGGCTGCAGCAGAGCCCTCATCTCCTGAGGACCATCAGCATTACGTCCTGCCCAGAGGGAAGCTGAAAGCTTCACAAAGAAAACAGGGCACTGCCAAGCACACAACATGTAATAAGTCCTAAATAAGACTGAAAAGTTCATGTCAAAGGGCTTGTGAGGAGGCCAGGAAGAACACCTTCATTGCACAGGTGTCTCCAAAAGATGAGCCTGTGCAGATAGAGAAGCTCCAAAGGGAGACACTTAAGTTCTATCACCCCCTTCTCATTCATTATCCTACCCCAACTTCAATGACATCTTTCAAAGGAGTGTCTTGGAAGATGACACTGCTTTTACAGGAATTAAAGATCATGGAATCAAAAGAGTCAACTTGGACTACTTCTTAAAGTCTTCATACAATTTAGACTTCATACAATTGTGGTACGCATTTCCTTGCATTCTAGGGGACAGACAACCAAAACCCACATGAGTTTCCACAGGAAAAGGCATCTAAATAAGTAATAACATACAGCATTAGACAAATCAAAAGAATATCTATCCTTTCTTAAAAGGCATTCCTGGGAATATCATTTCCCCTGACTCCTTGTTCCAAGCATTATCCAGCAAGTGAACCTCTTTGATCCACCTGTCTCACTCTTGGTACAAGAAACTCCTTGCCTTATCAGGTACCCAAGGAAAAAAGGCAGGTTGGAGGAAGCTCTGCTATACTTCTGAAGAGACAAACCCATCCAGATCTCTCGTATGCCTCTTTCTAATCTCATTACGAACTTCATCCAAGGGAAACTGGTACTTTAGAAAAGAGAATTAAACATGGAGTAGATGAAGAAGGAGCCTGAGAGTCTCATCTGAGGTTATAGATGAAAACTCCCCATGATGACAAGAAATCCTACCCTGTTGCATCACTGTTAAAGCAACTCCAGACGAGGCCATGGAGATGCTGCGGGGGCTGGAGCAGCTCTGTTCTGGAGCCAGGCTGAGAGAGCTGGGCTGGGTCAGCCTGGAGAAGAGAAGGCTCCTTAAGGGGAGACCTCAGAGCAGCTCCAGTGCCTAAAGGGGCTACAGGAAACCTGGAGAGGGGCTTTGGACAAGGGCCTGTAGGGACAGGACAAGGGGAATGACTTTAACCTGCCAGAGGCGAGCAGCTTCACAAACCATTGTTGAGCAGCATTTCAGAAGGTACAAAGAGGACTCCTGCTCACCTGACGCATCCAACACAGCCAGTTGCAATTAAAAGGCACCTGATATTAAGAACAACTTCTGATTATATCAAAACACTGCTTCTATAAATGGTAGATGGAGCACTCTAAAACAGCCATCTCCCACTTTTCACATCACCAACCAAAGGTGAAGCACAAGATATCTTGATCCCCCTTTCCTCAAAGACTGTCCTTCAATAGAGAAAGGAGCACTGCAACCAAAAACTAATGTGCAAAACGGGGGGGAGGGGAATAGAACAAATAAAACACTTTATCCCCTCCTTGCATCTTTATTATATTGGATGACCTACCCCAACTGAAGAACTATGACCATGACACTCCTGGACCCCTCTAGGGCTCTGAAGAGAAGATGGAAGAGGATGACAGCCTACGTTCTCTTACTCTGATGTGTACTGCCAGAGAAACAACACACCCTTTTTCAAGCAACGGTGGGTGAATGAGGAGGAACACCCACACAACTCCCACTTCCCCTCTTATTTTCCTCATTGTACTTGGTTCACCTTCTCTGTAGCATCTATCACTCTGGAAGACTTGGGAGTATGCATAGATAAGTAGAAAGAGCAGCATCAGCTGGATACAGGACTGAAGAATCAGCTTTATTCTGACCCTGCTACTGGAAACTACCTAACTAAGCAGCATCCAAGCTGAAGACAACTCATTCACAGCTGTGTAAAATGTGGGTTACATCTCCTCTATGTGTACTACAACCAAAGCAAGAGGTCAGCAAGTCTTCTCTCTCTGCTCTGATGAATAAGGCAATTCCGGTTTATGTTGCTCAAAACCACAAGTCAGTCTTTTAGCCTCAAATTCCATTTAATTCATGCAAAAATGGTGTGTTTACTAAAAGGAACATGGTCATGATAGAACTAACTACAAATGACATCGCAGCTAAACCTGACCCTGTCAAAATGCTTCACAAAGAGTTAGTTTTCTGCTGTTGAACACAAGAAAAGCCAGGAGGGTTTGCTCACCAGGTTCATCAAGGGAAGATGTTTCCTTAAGCCAAACCTGTAATAGCAAATCATCTCCTTTGAAGATACTATGCCCTGCTCCTCAGAGATGTGGATTTCAGTGTGAGCACAGCACCCACCCTCACCACAGGGCCATGAGGGAGCAAATGAAACCTAAATCACAGCTAAAGAGCTTCCAAAGTGGTAAAACCCATCATGAAATGTGGCATAGGCTCAGTGAATTCAATACTCTATGAAATTTAAAGGGTAGTATCTAATGCAAGTTGGGCTGATTAAAGGACAGGATAGGCATCAGTGAGTTTGGGAACCCATAGCTGAGCTTGACTGGAGTGTGCAAGGAACAGACTCTGCCATCAGGAGCTCCCATTGTGCTCGTGGTCCCCACAGTGTATATTCAGGCAACTTCTCTGCTGGGGCTTGACTGTAGCCTGATTCTTCCCCAAAAAGGTTGCTATGACAAGCCCAAAGGTGAGAGACTTAACATATATATATATATATGGATGCTGATCCTATCTGTATACTTATATAACCTAAACTAACAATGACTGACTTCTCAGACAACTTGAAAATGGTAAAGGACTTTGGAAAGAACCTGAAGAGGGTTCAGTGATTCAAATACCAAGTCTTAAGAGGTTATGAAGGGGAAGAGTGGACAAAAGGCATTCAGAAAACTAGATGAAAGAGATAAAAAGGACATGCAGACATGCAGCTGAGGAACAACTACAGGAGGACGAGGCTGACCATGAAGCAGAACTTGCACCAGCATCTCCCTTCAGAGGTTTGGAGAAGAACTAGTATGAAGCTCCCCATCCATGCCCCATCATTTGAAGAACAGTGGCAGAAGAGCAGAGGCTGGATGTGAGCACAGAAGGTAGCAGTCTGAAGCAGGAAGCACATCTTTATTGGAACAGACTGTGAATACTACTGGAAGTTTACCTCTCTCCAGATTAAGGAATGCACAAAGTACCACAAGGATGATGTAGTACCTCAAGGTCTGTTTCCAGATCCTATCTTTCTTTTTATAGCACCGTGCAATAACTAAAACATGAGGAAAATGGGGCATTCCATTCTTGCATTCACTTCAACATTCCTACACAACGAATGGTTTCGAAGAAGGTATCCAAAGCTGAACAGATCAGCACTCAAAAACACCCAAAACCTTTCCATGGAAGCAATACACACTAAATGCCTTCTCCATCAAGCAAATCACATTTTACACTAAGAGTATTTTATCTGTAGGCCACTAACAAAGGACTGTGTGTTCTACACCTCCATCCCTCCCTATTGCCTTTGTACTGCCATAGGGTTTGTTTCTGAAACGCAGCAAATTGTTGGGAACAACATCAGGGAGCTTATACCATTTGGAGTAAATACTTCATCAACTGACTTGTCTTGACTGTTGAGTTCTCTTAATGTGCCAAGGCATTTAAAGCAGTTCTGAATTTAAGCTTGGTTTCATGGTTTGGTTTTTTTTTCTTACGGAGTACAGAATCTACCCGACAAAATACAAGCCCAAAAGATTACAGGAACCAAGTCAGCCTTGCAAGGAAAGCTAGACCATTTGAAACATTCATAGAACACAACGGCATGTGTGAAAATACACTGCTCAGCTCTCTTTAGAGCATCATCCTCTGAAAAGGCAATTCTTGTTCATAAAATCTAAAACAAGAGAGGGTACATAAAGGGAATTTTACTTCTAGATAGCTTTGAGAAAAAACTACAGATGTAGTAAAGGGTTTTGAAGCTGTGTGTTGAAGAACTGGGACAACTGCAGAGAAAGACTCCAGTGGCTGGGAGACAGCAGGGAATAAACCACCATAAAGGATGGCACCTGGATGAGCCCATCTAAACTACAAAGCCACTGGGCTACAACATGTAAGCACCATCTAAGAGGTGGCATCATGTGCCTGTGGGCTCCAAGCTTGCAATAACAGGCCTTTCTTTCACTTGGGAGAAGCAAGTTTAACTGAGGCCAAGCTAAGTGCCAAGGTGACCTTATAGCAGCCTTACATAGAGAAGACTTCCAGTACCTAAACAGGCTACAAGAAACCTGGAGAGGGGCTCTGGACAAGGGCCTGTAGGGAGAGGGCAAGGCGAATGGCTTTAACCTGCCAGAACAGGAGAGTCTGAGATGAGCTCTTAGGCAGAAGCTCTTCCCTGTGAGGGTGCTGAGGCGCTGGCACAGGGTGCCCAGAGAAGCTGTGGCTGCCCCATCCCTGGCAGTGTTCAAGGCCAGGTTGGACACAGGGGCTTGGAGCAACCTGCCCTAGTGGAAGGTGTCCCTGCCCGTGGCAGGGGCTGGAACTGGATGAGCTTTAAGGTCCCTTCCAACCCAAACCAGGCTGGGATTCCATGATTAAAGGCCACAATAACTATGAAGAGAAGCGGTTGATCTTCCCCCTCCCAATTCACAACTCTCACCAGATGACAATCTCTGGCAAAACACAAGGCACTGACCTAAACGTCTCTGAACGGCACTTAAAACACAGTGGAAAGCCTGGCAAGGTGATCTAATGGCGTTTCATGAGTGACAGCTTGTGTATACTTGTAGCTGCCAGTCAAACCCCAGAGCACACTAAAGTTCTTGTGCGGCAGCAGGACACAAAAAGCCTACAACAGCCCCACTGCTCTCCCAGCTGACGAGCCGAAAAGCCAACCCTCAGAACAGCACTTTGCATTTCCAAAATGCCACTGTTACAGAATTTTTATATACAGAAAGGTCTAGAGGTTGATAATCTGTGTGCCTGTGTGTCAGACCACTCATCTTAACTACAAAGATAACCAGCATATCTTCAAGTACGTTAAATCCTGCGTCAGTGTCTCCATACTGAAATAAAGCTGGTTTAAATCACTACAGCCTAATCCTCCCATGATTTAGCCTGCTTTCATTTGCATCTTTCCACTTCACCACTGATTTGCCTCACATTTGTTTCACTCAAAGCAGCAGGTTTGAAGTGTAGAGCCCTGCTTTGGTGGCTACCATACAACAGCACCAACTTGTCTCTACTGATCCCTAGCCCTGCAAAGAGCCTGGGAGATGTATTAAAGGCTTGCCTACTCATGCAAAAGGTAGGGGTCCAGAAGTGATGCTTGAAAATGGGGAGGGATAAAGCTGTGTCACATCTTCAATGGCTGGGTGGGTTGAGGAGTTCCTGCCATATGTGCCCTGCTGACGCTGGATCAGCTGGCCAGGGCTTTGAGCAGGATGCACCAGCACAAATGAGTTTGTTGCTGGGAGCCATGGATGTGGTTCTGCAAGAGGAGGCTACAAAGCTACATCTGACCATGTAAAGAGACAGTTTTACAAGGTCTATTGTATTAAAGCTCTTTACAGATAAACCAGATGTAGACAAACCCCATCAAACAAAGCTACAGGGAAAAAGAAACATGACACAGAAATCCCTTACAGTTGGATCACCAGGGTGTATTTAGAGCATGCAAAATTCAAGGCCAGGCTGGACAGGGCTTGGAGTATCCTTGTCTAGTGGGAGTTGTCCCTGTCTGTGGCAGGGAGCTGGAACTGGATGAGCTTTAAGGTCCCTTCCAACCCAAACCAGTCTGGGATTCTCTGCTTTTTGGCCTTACCCAAGCTTGATTTCCTTGGGCATTCCTCACTGTTCAGAAATGCCATCTCAGTACTTTTAGGTGACCGTACATTTGTCTGTACTATACATTTTCGGTGAGCAAACCTGTTCTATTTTGCAGGTCACCTGGTTTTGCCATCTGCCTTGATTTATGCTTAAGGACAGTGTTGCTCCTGAAATCCCTGCTATCATACACAATGGTAAGAGATGTAAACCAGCAGCAGCTTGATTTTGTATCATCCCACTGCACATACTCATGATGAATGGAACAAGGTATCACCACAAGCTTGAACAAGAAGTGTACAAAGGCATTTAGGGGAGTCTGTCCTTCATTCCCATCAGCCCCCCCAAACTTCCATAGAGACACCTTTTCAAGCTTAGAATCATGGTGTGCTTGGAAATACTGGTCCTAGACTGTAAAGTAAAAGGAGACACCAATGTGGGTCACCCTGAACTCAACACTTCTGCCTACTAATGCGGGCACTGACATGCACCACATGAGGGCACAGAGGTAGCTTTGGACAAAGCCTATGTAATATTTTGGCAATGCTCTACAATGACTTTAAAACCAAACAAATAAACTCCCAAAAGCAGTTATGCAACCAAACCAGACTGAAATCCTTTTTGAAGATTCCCACTATACGCATCTGTTCCCTGTATTTGCTTCCAGTTATAGTAACCTGCTTCCTCCAGATCTTTAAAACGAGAAACAAAGGTACCTCTCCATCACTATAAGTAAGTCTTCTATAGGCAGTTCCACATTCATTGCTTCAAGTCACTTTGTCATCAGAACACATGTACTGGAGCAGAATTCCTGTGCAGCCACATGCCATTGCATGATATGAAACTAAACCTGTGGTGAGAGAAATGCTTCATTACAAGATTTCTCATTGTGAGCCCACCTCAGACGCTTGAAGAAGCTTTTCCAGCCATACTGGCATGTGTAAGACTAAATGTCTGCTGCCTGTGAAAAGGAATGTCTTAAAATGAGCATTTGCATTAAGATCTGTTTTACAATAGCTCAAAGGAAAGTTCAGTTTAATCTAAAACACTTTGCTCCTCCAGACTGCATTACCCAGCAGGTCTAAAGCTGTTCATAGCTAAAGGAGAAAGGGAAGGCACTGAAACCCAGGAGTGCTGGACTTGTGCACAGCCTTAATGCAGCACCTGGCTGCTTGGAAGTGCTTTAACAATGACCCAGCATATCCCACTTGTGGGAGGCAACCACAACTCTTCCAGATGCTCATTACGTGGGAAAGATAGATCACAGAATGGCTTTCATTGCTGTTGTCAGCAACCTGAGGGCACTGATGGAGAACAGAACTGAGTACAACACACAGAGAAAACAGAACGCTTGCACAGCAGATATTCAGTACCCAGCCAGCTGCAAAGAACTTAAATGCTTCAATCACAGAATCCCAGACTGGTTTGGGTTGGAAGGGACCTCAAAGCTCATCCAGTTCCAACCCCTGCCACGGGCAGGGACACCTTCCACTAGAGCAGGTTGCTCCAAGCCCCTGTGTCCAACCTGGCCTTGAACACTGCCAGGGATGGGGCAGCCACAGCTTCTCTGGGCACCCTGTGCCAGCACCTCAGTACCCTCACAGGGAAGAGCTTCTGCCTAAGAGCAGCTCCGTCCAGTGTCCCCCAGCCTATAGCAGTGCTTGTGATTGCCCCAACCCAGAGGCAGGCCCTTGCACTTGGCCCTCAGAGAACATGATACCCCTAACATTGCAGCTCTCCTTTGCTCAACAGGATTGACAGGGGCAGGCAACAAGGCAGAAACCCACTATAACCATAGTATAGATGGTGTTGAATCCATTAACTAGGTGACACCTTTAAGAAGGGTTTAACCTCCATCATCATCATCTATGTTGCACTTAGACATGTTCTCAATACTCTCTGACAGTTATATGCTCCGAGAGATGCACAGCTTAGTCTTTTGGATGTAAAGTAGTGCTTAGATATAAAATAGCAGCTAATAGTATAATTCAAAAGTGCAAAATAATACTCTGTATTATAAAACATCTACTTAGAAGTTGAAATCTTTGTCATATGCAAGATCTTATTTTATGGGATAAAGAGTAAAGAGCATTTTAAACTGCACACCAACTAACATCTAACGTGCTCCAAGACTTAAAACCTCGATTAAAGCTGCTTTAAAAGGACCAGAATTAATCCTGTGGTGATCTTCACCTCTCCTGTCATTCTTACTCATGTGTCACCTCATGCACCTCACTCAAAAGTGCTATTTCTCTCGTGCAACAGAACTAAGGTGTAGCTCCTGCCCCCTAAAGCTGCATCAGCACTTTGATCAGTGCATTTACCACACAGTCAAAGCTCTACACAGAAGCTCAAATTCCGAAGAGAAAACCAGAAAATAGCACAAAAGAGCTATTGCTTGGCAGAAGTGAGCATTTACAAGCTTTAGGAGTTTGGTGGGGTTCAAGAGAGGAGTTGCCAAGTGACTGCATTGTCTGCTTCTCTCTTGGTGTGGCAGTGCAGGAAGCCTTTGCCAAGCCAGCAAAGAGCAGCACAACTTCAAAGCTCCCCCGCTCTGTGCAAAAGAGCACAGTTTGTGGTGAAATTGGATTCTTGTAAAGAGAAAACAGAGTTTATTCAACAAATGTGTCCTTCAATAGGAATAACCCATGGGTTTGACCCTGAAAATGTACAACTGGCATCTCTAAGAGACTGCGTGGGGAAGGGGGGGACAGTGTCTTTAATGAAGTTTCCCTAAAATTCCCCCTCCTTCTTCAGATTAGGAGCAGCTTTGTCTGCCTGTGCCTAACTGAAATGGCTTTCAAGGCTGTTGTCAGCAACCTGAGGGCACTGAAGGAGAACACAATCAAGTACAACACATAGAGAGGCAACACAACGCTTGCACAGCAAATACTCAGTACCCAGCCAGCTGCAAAGAACTTAAAATGCTTCAATCACAGCATCCCAGCCTGGTTTGGGTTGGAAGCTCATCTAGTTCCAACCCCCCAAGTGGGAACTATGCTCCTGGATGACTCCTGGTACATGGAGCTTGAAGGCTTTGAATGGAAAGCAAGCAATACAGCTGAGACAGCTCTTCCCCAGGACGCAAAAGGAGTGGAGACGGTGGCATTGTCAGCTTTGTGCCCAATCCCACACATGAACCAGCAGAGGGAAACTGGGCTCCCATTCAAGCTCCCTTTGCTGCTCCCTCATGTCCATGAGAGCACCAGGTTTGCAGAAGGCTGCAGAGGCAGGAGGTGGCAGATCACAAGGAAGCCCATGTTCTCCTCACTGCCGATCCATCCAGGCAAACATTTCACAGCTTTACTGCTGAGCTGTCATCTGTGGGAGCAGCACTTGGTGGGAAGCAGGTCAGGCAGTCACCCTCGTACCACTCTGTGCCCCTTTCCAACAGCCCTAAATGCTGCTGCTATAAAAAGAAGGGCATAGTTGGCAAAAGAAACCCATATAGCACTAGGAGTGAAACAGAAAGGCAGGAACAGGAGTCCATCAGGCACCCAACCAAGCAAATGCTGTGCACCGTAGAAGGTGCTGAGCACAATGTCATGATTAAAGTCATAATCTCCAAGTCAATATTCACCAAGAGGCTCTGGGAAGGCAGAAGAGCACCTGTACAACTGCAACACATGGCTCGGCAGCAGAAGCCTTTTCCTAAGACCTAAACTAAATCCTATTGCTCAAAAGAGGCATAAGTAGCAGGTTAAAGGAGGGGATCCTGCCCCTCTGCTCTGGCGAGACCCCACTTTCAGCACTGTGTGCAGTTCTGGTGTCCTCAGCATAAGAAGCACTTGGAGCTGTTGGAGCAAGTCCAGAGGAGCCACGAGATTATGGCTGGAGCACTTCCCATACGAAGACAGGCTGAGAACACTGGGGCTGTTCAGCCTGGAGAAGAGAAGCTACGTGGAGACCTCAGAGCAGCTTCCAGTGTCCGAACAGGGCTACAAGGATGCTGGGGAGGGACTCTTCATCAAGGACCGCAGCGACAGGACAAGGGGTGATGGGTTCAAACTGAAACAGGGGAAGTTCAGGTTGGAGATAACGCAGAAGTTCTTCCCTGTGAGGGTGCTGAGGCGCTGGCCCAGGGTGCCCAGAGAAGCTGTGGCTGCCCCATCCCTGGCAGTGTTTAAGGCCAGGTTGGACACAGGGGCTTGGAGCAACCTGCTCTAGTGGAAGGTGTCCCTGTCCGTGGCAGGGGTTGGAACTGGATGAGCTTTAAGGTCCCTTCTGACTCAAACCAGGCTGGGATTCTGTGATCTGTGAGGTTCAGTCCCTTACACTGAGTAGTGGAAACCTGAACCCCACTCTCTGGTTGAGTCCCAGGGTCAGAGCTGGATATTCATATTTCAGCTATTTCCCACTTTTTTAACCATGCTCTTTGTTGAGCATGTGGAGGTCTCACATCAACGTGCTCTTGGAGGCCAGGACAGAGACATGTTGCATATGAGAGGGTAGCACATTTGAGTGCTGCAGGGAACTAGTGTTGCTCTCCAAGCTGGATTTTATCACCAGAACCTTAGTGCTCTGCTATGCATCACCTAACCTGGGCTGAGACAGACGGGGCAGGTCTAATGCCATCTTAAGAGACTTCGAATTGAAATGTAAAGCATGCCAGCTCCCTGGCTTACTGTCAGAAGAGTAAGAATCATTTTTGCTTGCTTTTCCCTCCCAGTGCGGCACAAACACCTCCACAAACCTACTGCTGATCCCAGGACCTCAACTCATCACCTTTCCACAACAGAAAACCAACAGGAAAACCCACTCTTATCAGAGAACAGTTTTGGAATTGGAGGGATAAACCCCTACCAGCTGGCTGGCCAGACCTGTATGTGGGACACTGCGGTCCCAACACTCTCTGGGCAAATGCCTTCAGCTCTGCCTGTCCCTGTGATAACAGCACCTAGTGAGACAAAGGTGTGTATTATGGCAACAGTGTCTCCTCCTAAAAGATCTCTGCTCAGAGCAAGACTAAAGCTGGTCCTCATGGAATGGCTTGTGTTGGAAAGGACCTTAAAGCTCATTCAGTTCCAGCCCCTGTTGGAACTTCCCCTGTTTCAGTTTGAACCCATCACTCCTGGTCCTATCACTGCAGTCCCTGATGAAGAGTCCCTCTCTGCATCCTTGTAGCCCCCTTCAAACACTGGAAGCTGCCCCGAGGTCTCCACGCTTCCTAAGACTAGAGGAACAAGATCCTGCTTCCACGCTCCCCCATCCTGCAAGCCCTGCAACATCAGCACAACATCTGAAAGGGTCCTGATGTGCCCTTGCACTGTGTCAGACACAGATCATCTGCTTTCTCTCAGCCACATTCATTTATCTTCACAACCAAATATCCCTACCCTCACTAGTTCCCTTGCTCTGTTCAGCTGACTCCTCCTGCCGTTACCATCTCAGGACCCTGGTGAGACACTCACCATGGACTCACAACCCGCCTCCAACAGTCACATAACAGTGCTATTACTGAACATGGTGCTTGTCTACTTACCCTAATACAGTCAAGCACAGAGCCTTGGGTGACGTGGTCTAGTGTGAGGCACTCCTGCCCGTGGCAGTGGGCTGGAACTGGAGGATCTTCAGGTCTTTTCCAACCCAAACCAGTCTATGAGTCTACGCAACCAGCCAATTTACATCACCCCTCCAGTCTAAGACTGCAATGAAAGCTTTTGGCAGCATTTCCAACAGGCTCCTCGGGAACGACACTGCTGAGGTGCAATCATTTCCCAAGCGCAAAATGAACTCGAAAATCCCCACCTCAAAACTCTGAGGCTGTCCAGCCCTCCCCCAAAACGTGTGAACAACCCAAAGCTGCTAATTTCATTCATGACAGATTGCTCCTGCCCTCAACTGGAGTTATTTCAGCCTACCCAGCAAAATGGAATGGAAATCACTCAATCAGAACATGGGTAATGCTGCCTTTGCAGGTACATTAGCAAGTAGATAGGCTTGCTTTGACTAGTTTTGCATGATATATTCCTTTCCTAATACATTATACAGGCATCAAATGTTAAAGGAAGTATAGCAGAAAATAACCTGGGCTGAGCTTTTCCTAATAAAACCATTTCCCCAAATATTGAAAGCACAAAGAGAAGCTCTTATTATATTCAACAGAAAAATACTTGAAAGCTTAAGGCAGGTTTGGAATAGTAAAAAAATAGAGGATAAAGGTTCTCCCTCCATCAATACCTTATTGTAACAGCTTAAGCTACTTTGAGAAGAGATTGAGTAATAGCCTGTATTCATTTGTTGAAGAGAAACCAGATCAGTGCCCTTAGTGACAATAAAAGCCTTCCAGGTGTCACTTTACTAATGCACATGACGCCCTGAGAACTCAGGATTTTCAAGACCTTCATTAATATCATTACAACCTATGAGCAGGACTACAAATGTGTCAAGTGAAGCAAGTTTTGACCTAAATTCCACCCATGGTTTGGTCTTCAGCACAAGCTGGAGACCTGCTTGGGACCAGTTCCTCTGGCCAGGGGAGAAGGTCACTCACTGGATTTCATTAGAAACTTGGAAATCAATTCCCCATATAAAATTCATTAGCAAGAAGTGTAACAGCTTGAAAAAATACCTGGCAAAAGTAGCATTAAGATGTGCCATACATTTATCCTCTATATTACAATTCCAGCTCCAAGCTAACGATTCCAACACCTTTTATTAAATCATAAAAGGTTCAGACCCACTTATCATGAAATCTCTAATCAAATATGAATGAATCATCGGAGATGAAACAATTTCATGAACAAAAACCAGATGGAAAAGTAGTAAGGAACGGAGTGGTTTAAATCACAAGATTTAAAGTGAAGCCAAAGAAGCAGATATTTAATCATAAGCAGTCGTTTCAAGTTAAAAGGAGACACCGGCAGAAGGTAGACCTCAAATCAAGCCATTAAAGAGGGAAGTGCCAAGCCAGCACCAACCATAAACTTAAATGAAATGGCTTTAGTGTGGATGAACTTACTCCTGCCTCCAAGGCACAGAAAATGCTGATTTCACATCTGCTTGGTGGTGACAGGAATTAGGTGAGGATGGAGAAGGAAAACCCCGTGCGGTCGTCTTTGAGAGCTCGTGATGTAGGAAAGCATGAGCATGCAGAAGAAAACCAAGCTGGTACAGCTGAAGTAAAACCACACAGTCCAGCTCTTCAAAGACCCTCCTTGTTGAAGGCAACATCCCATCTTTCAAGGCCTACATACTTCAGAAGCCAAACCAAAGTTCAACCATTACACATCATCAACTGAGCGCGTCAGTGTTGCTAGGGCTTTCTGGCTTAAAGTACCTTGGTTACAGTTTTTATCCATATACTTGGTGACTTGTGTCTCAGCCTAAGTCATTTTTGGGTTTGAAGCAGGTTTTTTTTGGGGAGTAGGGTAGGGAAGCAATGGGGAAAAGGTGATGAAAAGGGAGAGGAAAAGTCTACTTAACCAACCGAGGGGAATGTTCCAGGGCAGCATCTGGAGAGTGCTGCAGTATTTTAGGCATCACTGCACAAGCCATTCACCTGATATTCCCTCCACTGCTCAAAGACAAAGCAGAGCCAAATATAGCCCTGAAAATCAATATACACTGGGGAAGAACTTCTAGGATGCTGATAAACGCATCTTGTGTCAGAAGAGGAATCCCTAAAATCCTAGGAACACAGGTGACTACAGAGCACGGACCTGTGGCATCTATTTCCCCTTTAGCAAGAAACTACCCTAAATACATCTGGGCATAAAGCTCTCTGGGTTGCTCCATGATACACCAACATAGGGAATGTGGACCAAAAGCAAACACGCTGCTAATAGAACAGCCCTCAGTGTATTCAAAGGCTCTTCCCTGCCTCAGCTGCTTATGAAGAAAAGCAAAGCACAGAACAACCTGTCCTTTGGTAGGAAATCAGTAAGATATCTGCTAAGCAAATCCAGTGCAATATATCATTATCAGTGTGAATTAATAAACCAAACAAGGTGAGGGAAGAATAAAGCACAGCAAGTTGGGCCTTGCAGTGAAGCAAACTTCCCTGCCAGTTGCCTTTCATCTAAGGAAACAGCTCTATATTCCAGTGCTTAAGATGCAAGTGCTGCTTTCAGCTCTTAAGAGAAACAAGTTGTTAATAATTCATCCCACCTCCTCTGTTTAATAACCATTTTCTTGTGGGTTAGGAAGGAAGTGACAGCTAAACATTTTTGCTGAGGCAAAACACACCAAGGCACAGTCTATGAGCTGCAAGCTCCTTCTCTTTGCACCCCACAAAATAAGGACATCCACATTCTGGGTAGAAAACCCCATCCAGCAACAGAAGTGGTTCAACTCCTTGCAGGACACAGATGCTAAAGTTCAGGCAAGAGATGGCTGGAGCAGCTCTACTCTGGAGCCAGGCTGAGAGAGCTGGGCTGGTTCAGCCTGGAGAAGAGAAGGCTCCTTAAGGGGAGACCTTAGAGCAGCTCCAGTGCTTAAAGGGGCTACAGGAAACCTGGAGAGGGGCTTTGGACAAGGGCCTGTAGGGACAGGACAAGGGGAATGGCTTTAACCTGCCAGAACAGGGGAGACTGAGATGAGCTCTTAGGCAGAAGCTCCTTTCCAACCGAAACCAGTCTGGGATCCTATGGTACCCCATCAGGGTGGCACCTCTTCCTTACATTCCCATAAGTGCACACAACCCTGCAAGGCACTCGTGCTGATGAAGAGTTAGATTATCCTGTGAACATGACTTTGGGTGCAATATTAGTCCAATAAAGAGTTCTGGAAGCTTGAGCTTCCCCACTACTCTGCATGGAGCTGCCCAGAACCTTTAGATTTGGTAATTCCCTCCCCCGTCCTGCATAAATAGCCCCAAATTTGCTGACCACATTCTGCAAAGGGTTTTTTAGTAAAGTACAACAATACAGCAAATCTGAAGACTGAAGTGGTGTGCAAAGCTCTCCTTGCTGAGCAATAGGCTGCAAAGGTGAGCTTCAGTAGCATCTATAGCTGGGCAAACACTTTTTATTGTCACTGCATGGGCTACATTTTGAACATCCAGCTCTGAGCTGGATGTAATACCCATTGCTTATTGCAGGTTAACTGGATTTTAACCACCAATGCTTACTATTGATAATTTAGGGGGTTGGGTAGCTGTGTGTGTCCCCCTCAGAACTCCTGGGAAAACAGATCAGGATATCTTTGCTATTAAAGGATAAGCCTTTCTGTGTGTGAACTACACTTCTGGAGCATGATAAAACTATACTGTCCCTGCACTAACACATCCCAGTGTGAACAAGGAAGCGTGGACCCACGGGGAGCCACAGTCCTGGCCCATGGGCCAGCAACGTGAACCTGCTTCAAAGCCCCACTGCACCACGCTGCTTTGGTACCTTTCTGAAGGAGGTTTTGAAGCAGAGACACTATAGAAAGCAGACAAGGATGTGAAAACACAGTGCAGGGAGAGGGCATCCCCCTCCTTTGAAAGGGTAAATGAACAAAGGCATGGGATTCTGCTCTGTTAGACCAACCAGGCTACCACTCCTCCCTCTTGGGGACAGGGATTAATCTCTGATTTCAAAAGCCTGTAAAATCATGTAACAATATTAGTCCAGAGGCTCTTGCAAACCATTTATTCATGCATACATCAACATCTTCTTTCTTCAAATGAATGTGGCAGTGAGACTGGATAATTAAGCCCAGGAAGAAGAAGAAAAAGCAGAGAACTGCAGTCTCATACATAATCCTCTGCTCGTCCCTGCCACACTGCCCTTGCTATTGCCAGTGGCACATCCAGAAGAGACATTTTGGGCAGCTTAATGTAGAAGATGCAGTCTGATTGCTGACTGATGGCTGCTGACCATGAGCAGCTTGTGCCCAGGCAGCCAAGAAGCCACCAGCACCCTGGCCTGTATCAGCACCAGTGTGGCAGCAGGGCCAGGGCACTGATTGGGCCCCTGGGCTGGGCACTGGTGAGGCTGCACCTCCAATCCTGTGTTCAGCTCTGGGCCCCTCACTACAAGAGAGATGTTGAGGTGATGGAGCGGGGCCAGAGAAGGGCAGTGGAGCTGGTGCAGGGCCTGGAGCACAAGTGTGATGGGGAACGGCTGAGGGACCTGGGGGTTCAGTCTGGAGAAGAGAAGGCTCAGGGGGGACCTTATCGCTCCCTACAACTGCCTGAGAGGAGGTTGGAGCCAGGAGGGGCTGGGCTCTGCTCCCAAGGAACAAGGGATGGGACAAGAGGAAACGGCCTCAAGCTGCACCAGGGCAGGTTTAGATGGAGCTGAGGAACAATTCCTTCCCCACAGGGTGCTCAGGCATTGGAACAGGCTGCCCAGGGCAGGGCTGGAGTCACCGTCCCTGCAAGTGCTCACACACCATGGAGACGAGGCCTCAGTGCCATGGGTTAGTGGTGGCCTTGGCAGTGCTAGGGAGCAGCTGGACTGGATGAGCTTAAAGGGCTTTTCCAATCTGGTTGAGTCAGTGATTCTGTGATCACCAGCACCATCAGGACATAGCAAGCCCCTGTTGCTCTTGTAGAAACTGCTCAGCAGCAGCCACCCCAGTGCTTTAACTCACTGATTCCTAATGCTTTGCAGGATACTACTATCACCCTCAAAAACCTGTCCTAAAACCACCACTGATCACTGGTCTAACACACACATATCTGAAGTACGTGAAACACATCTTGCACAAAGGGAAACTCATTCTACAAAGTACGCTAAATGAAGACCTATGTGATGAGTTTCAAGCATGCTATCAACAGCACACACCTGATGTTTTGAGGAGGATTATCTACAAAATATCTGGTTCTTTACATACTCAAGGTCTTTTAGACTGGCCCCCCAGCTTTCCTCTACTGGAAACTTGAAACATTTCTCAGTTAAAACTCATAGGAAGAAAAAGTGAGAGTTCAAGAGAGCTCTGTCCATCCTTCCTTCCATAGGCATCAGTCCCCTTAGGCAGACAGCACTGAAGTTCAGAGCTATAAAGAAGAAAACCATCCCAAAATACCCAAACTTGTGGGACAATTCCCATCCCTGCCACCTATCCAAACCAGACACTGCCACCTCCGTGTTCCCTTAGCTGAGAAGCTTTCTCTCCTGCTAATCACGGCTTCTTAACCATCAAGCGATTCCTCCATGTACCATGAAGTAAGATGAAATGTGTAATCCTCGCTCTGAAGATCTCCAAATTCAGCAAGGAAAGGTTAAGGCCAAGCAAGGTTGCAGAATAACCTCAACAATTTATTCCCTTCCCTCCCACGAGCCAAAGATGCAGTAACATTCTGAAGCCAGAATGAGAGAAAGCAGCACTATCCAACAGATGATGATATTCCTGGGCAAGATGTGGGTTGGTGCCTTGGTTTACTTCTACAAGCAACTAAGGCATTCAGAAGTACCAATTAGGATACATTTTTGGAAAGAGCAAATGTTTCCATTCCTCAGATTAATCCTTAATTTATGGCAAAAGAAGACAGAAATGTTAAGGACTTGGGTATCAGACATCCCTTTCTCACCTTTTTACACCAGAGAACAACAACGAACAAAGGTTAAAGCTCTTCCACACATAGTGCATGGTGAAGAGAAACTGTTTTGGGTTCCTACAAACACACCACAATGATTTTATCATAGAAAGGGTTGAGCTGGAAGGGACCTTAAAGCTCATCCAGCTCCTACCCCCTGCCACGGGCAGGGACACCTTCCACTAGAGCAGGTTGCTGCAAGCCCCTGTGTCCAACTTGGCCTTAGATCTGAGGATAACTGTCCATTGTCCACACTAGTGCTACAAATCAGTCCCTTTACCACGGCCAAGAAGGGATAAGGATTTAAACAGAATATCCCAGGCTATGATGAAGCAATTTTCTTTCCTTAAGCTGTTTTTCAACACCATTATTTCAGCCATGTCTGAGACTTGGACCAACACCCCACAAACCCACACATAACTTGTTTTTCCAGAGCAATACTTGGTCATGTTTCTCCTTTCTTCTCCTGAAAGATCTGCAGCAAACTCATAAAGGTAATATGATAAAACCCAGACATGACAATGGTTTTCCCAAGTCGGTAACTCCCACAGCCTGACAGCAGCTTGTAACAGACATTTAAAAGACCTACCAGGGTATGTAAGTATAGGCTGGCACGACACTGAAAGCCAGCTGAGGAGCCACTTCCAAGCCAAATGATATTTGCTTGCATTTACAAACACGCTGAAACATCTTTTGGCCGAACAGCTTTTAAACCCTGCTCTGCTAATCCAGACAGGAGCTGGACATTTCCAGCCTGTGTATGCACTGAAGGGCTGAAAAGACTGCCCCCAAATACAGCAGAAACTGAGTAAACGTAGGGTCCTGAGTGACAAAAGGAACTGCACGACTCCTGTTCAGAGCCAATGCTGCCCCTTGGATAAGGTCTCATTTGCATTCCCAGTCAGTCCTACCCTTCACCCATTACATGCACAACCAGCCTGAGCTTTCCAGTGTGACACAGGAATTTCCATGGCTCAAGGACTGGCAGAAGACATTGGACACAGATGTTGCTGCCTCTCTCACAGGCTGCTTGCTATCAGAGAATCACAGAGTGGTTTGGGGTGAAGGGACCTGCAAGCTCTTCCAGTTCCAACCCCCTGCCCATCACCCCTTGTCCCATCGCTACAGTCCTTGATGAAGAGTCCCTCTCTTCATCCAGGGACAAACAGAACACTGAACTTTACCATCAGGTTACCCGACATCAGCCTTCGCCCTAAAACACCTCAGAAAGAAACATCAAACACAAGAAGCAAAAAGAAAATGGATTCCAAAAAGACCAACCACTACCACAACAGTAAAAGATGAAACCCCATCACATGCACAATTCACAATAGTGGCCACTGATCTCCTGACAGAAAAGAGGACAGTGCCTCCTCTTCTACAGAGCTACAAAACCCATCTAAGCATGTGGATATGAAACAGGGAACACAACACTTAAACCTGAGCTGTGTTACCTCAGTAGGCTTAAAATGAGAACCTCTCCTAGGGTCAGGAAAACAGAACCTCCCCTACCTGACAGACACGTTTTGGAGCACACAGAGGAGGGAAGAGAGGCTTCTCAGCATCCAAAGCCAAACACTCAGACCTGGTTAAATGAGGATCTCTTCCTTCCCCACGCCGCACCCCCCCCAACACAATAGATGTACCTCCTTCAAAGTTTCCTTCCCCAGATACACACTGAAGTCCACAAAAATCTAGGTTAGGTCACAGCCCATCTTCTTTCCCCCTCCCTACAATCTACTGAAGTTGCTTTGAATAAGCTTCGTTTACATCTTTCCAACTTGCATTACCAGAAGCACTTAGATCTCCTGGGAGATCTCTTCCTTAATATCTAAGGACCCGAGGGCATTTTGGAAGGCAACAGAGAAAGTTGGGGTTTTGGAAGCTTCTACCTGGAAAGTAGACGAATGCTTGATATATCCTATCACTCCTAGCATAAAGCTCTTTATTTGAACCTGGAAACAAAGCCCTTTAGGAAGAGAGAACAGGGAAACACAGAAGACAGCAGCAGATTGCTTTCTGTGGCATTTTATGTCCTGTGACCAAAAGGCTGGATTCTATCACTCCAAGTGCTCCAGTTTTGAGCTGGAAGATCTCTCTCAGCTCCAGAATGATGAACAGTGGTTGCTGTGCTTGCTTCATACCAGGACAAGACCCACGAGATACCGTAGCTGGATCATTAGAAGAGGGAAGCAAAGCAAACAGCCCAGAGCCCAGCACGGTACACTTTGATCACCCTGTGTTTGCCTCCTGATTTCAACAAAAGTTCCCCTTAATGGGAGCAGCAACTCAAAACCCTCCTTTGATTCACAGTGCTCCTTTTAGGCTGCAAAAGGACTCAGAAGGTACTGCTTTCTTCTGCTGTCCTCTCCTTTCCATGTAAACCCAAGCAGCTCCAAGCCAGGTTAAGCCATCCTTAGCCCCCTGCCAAGCTGTTTAAGACTCCCCAAGGCTGCTCCAACCTCCCTCCACTCCCAAGTCCCACTCACCCAGCCTGGGAAAGTAAATGTGTGCAAGTCCTAACACACTTGATTGCAGCATTTGGCATTTGCATTGTGCTTTCCCCACTTGCAAGATAGAGCTGAGGAACATTTTCCTGCATTCCCAGAATAGGAACAACATTTAATAAGAGTTTCTTCTTACCAGAGCTAGGCATGTGGTTCACTCTAGGTGGATTCAACAGCTCGACTGGCTGGTCTCTGCCAGAAAGCCCATCTGGAAAGAGAGAAAATAAAGTGAAATCACATCAAGGCTATTTTTAGCTATTCCAAGGATTAGAAACCATAAAAATCACTAACCAATTATCAATGTAAAACAGAGACACAAGTAGCACAAATCAACAGAAACAAGAGCACGAACAGGACAGCTTACAGCGTAACAACTGCATACAGTAAAGCATGAAATCAAAGCTACCGTAACCCAAATTACACTCAGGTTTTCCTGGCCTTTAAATCCACAACTGTTCCTGACCCCCATCCAAGGCTTATGAACCTTACCATACAATAACTACATTGCAACTCATCCCTCGCTTGAAGAGCTGAGTGAGTTAAGACAGAAAGGCAGCCCTGTGAAGCAGAGTTGAAGAATGGCTGTAACATGGCAGGGAGATGTTAAGGAAACCTGACAAATCACTGCAGGAGATTAAAATGCAGAGACATGCATAACAAGCCCCATTTTGCATAAGTTTGGATTTCAGAAAGGCATTAAAAACATACTTTGTAAATGATATGCAGAAATCCATCTTGCTGAAGCAGTTCTCCATTTAAAAGATTTCAAAGATGGTATCTTGTATGCAGGTAGAGTTAAAACAGAAGAACACAATAGCTGCTGCTGGAAACCGCCCGACCAGATTTTCTAGTCCCCCATTCCAATCCCAACCTGCACCCCCCCCCAATCAAAGTGGAAGCAAAAAAAGGCAGCTAAATGATGTTTTCAGTACTTTGGTTGCGAAGACAGAAAACTTCTCTCAAACCCGTTTGGAAATCTCTCCACCTTTGCCAGTTCAGTCTCACTTGCTCTTCTCTAACGCCTTTCTACAAGCATAGATAGGATCAAGCCAAACCCTGTCTGAAGACATCAAAGAAGCCACTCCATCTCTTCTCAGACAACGCAAAGGATTATAACAATGTGAAGATGGCAGTGGAACATTTAAAACATACCCAAAAAAAATCACCCCCATCACACTTATTTTCTCCATTCCAGCTTTGTGGAGAGAAAGCCTACTTAACTCTTCATCACTTGCATGGGTTTGTCTCCAGTGACCATACCCAAGGATCAGTGCAGTCTCAACAACACAGCAATAAACTATAACTACACTGAGTTCTCCTTCTCAAACAAGTCATTTAGTTTATTCACTTTATCATTTGAGGGGCTTTTGGTTTGTTATTGCAAGGCTTTGCTGTACCAGAGTGGCCAACCTACAGTGGTGCGATGACACTTGGCACAAGCAGCAGCTAATGATAATAAATGAGGAGGGAACTAGATTTAAGTAGTAGAGCAAGACACCAGCACTTAAATATCATCAGTTCCTCAGCAAACTGCTGCTGAAGCTTCACTGTTCCTGTGCTGGACGTGCCAGCATGGCCCAGGGACCAGGAGCATCCACAGAGAGGTGAGAGCAGCACCAGGAGCCCCTGGGTTTTCCTGGGAGCAGAGTCAGAGGACGAATTATCTACAAAAGAGAGCCTTGTACCAGCAGCCTGGGTGCTCTGTGGGACAAACCTGGGTCACTGCAGCTCAGAACCCCCCCATGTGCTGCATGCACCCCCAGAGCGTGAGCAGCAGATCAGGGAGGGGATTCTGCCTCTCTGTTGTGCTCTGGGGAGACCTTAGAGCAGCTCCAGTGCCTAAAGGGCCTACAGGATACCTGGAGAGGGACTTTGGACAAGGGGAATGGCTTTAACCTGCCAGAGGGCCTTCACTCAACAAAACACTGAGCATCTTGGACTCCATCCAGCCTTTGTGCACATGAAGAGCTTTTGAGCTCAAAAGCAAAGCAAAACCAACCCCAGAAGTCAACTTGACCTCTTGAAGCAACTGAACATTCCTGTTGTCTCCTCAGCTTCCTACAAGCTAAAGATGCTACTCTAAGCAAAAAAATCATTTCATTTCAAGAGCCTAACCAATCAGTGTATTAGGAAATTGGAAACACCACTGCATTTAATGAAGCATCCTATCTGCTGCCAACACAATACTGCCCAAAAAAACCCCAAACCAAAGCAACCACATACCTTCTGAAAAGAGCAAGACAAGGAAGACTTGAAAACCCTACATACGCTCCATTAAATTGTGATTGAGTACTAAAATCCATACACCAAATAGAGCAGGATTCCTCCTTGCTCAGCTCAGCAATGCTGCTGCCCACAAACCCTTTGCTTTGATCGATTCCTTCTCTCAAATACATGAGCTAACCCAATGTCAAACTGCTCAAATAAACCTGAGAACTGAGCACAAAGATGAAGTTTGGAGTCCAAGGTTGTGATTCTGTGCTCTACAGAACTTCAAAAGAGGAAAACCCAACCCTATGCTTTGCATATTCAACTGCATTGCTTCACTGATCCTGTTGCACTATTAACACTGACAATACGCTAGTCACCTGGGGGGTTCTGATCCTCAAGACAAGCGTGTTTTCAGCTATTGCTGCAGTGGGGTTTCTTCCCACATCACTGCAGACTCTCTCCTAAAGCAGCTGATGTCTAGTTGAACTTGTGTGACAAGGGGAAAACACGATGGCTTATGCCAAGAGTGGTCTGGGTCCGCAAATGTCAAACTGACTGCAATCAGTGTCCATCACAAACAAGTTTTATCCCCACCTCCTGCCTTCACAAAGTATTAGCTCCAATCCTCTCCCTGCTTCAGCAGGTAGCTACAGAGAGAGCTGTGGCAATAACAGAACTAAAGGGAAAACACAGAAAGCACTCAAGTTATCTGTGCCACACACAGATCCCTATTCCTGCCTAGAATGGGTGCTTCCGCAGTTCTCAGGAAGTGGACAGGGATTTGAAGCAGTTTGTCTGGCTTCCTTGGACAGGCAAACACAATGCAAAGAGGTCAAAAGATGCACTCATGATTTGACTTTCACAAGCCCTGGTTTGAACAGCACTGAGACAAACCAGAATACCTACTAAATATCTTCCAGCTCTCTACTGGCCAAGGCTTTACCTAAGACACTAATTGTCAAGAAAATGTTTGCTTGAATTGATTTTGTATGAAGAAACCTGGAGAGGGGCTTTGGATAAGGGCCTGTGGGGACAGGACAAGGGGAATGGCTTTAACCTGCCAGAACAGGGGAGATTGAGATGAGCTCTTAGGCAGAAGCTCTTCCCTGTGAAGGTGCTGAGGCGCTGGCACAGGGTACCCAGAGGGGGTGTGGCTGCCCCATCCCTGGCAGTGTTCAAGGCCAGGTTGGACACAGGGGTTTGGAACAACCTGCTCTAGTGGAAGGTGTCCCTGCCTGTGGCAGGGGTTGGAACTGGATGAGCTTTAAGGTCCCTTCCAACCCAAACTATTCCTTGGTTCTATGACTCAATCTAATGATTTCACTAAGACCATCAGAGCAGCACAGGGGTGAACTGTCCCAGCTGTACCAGTTGGGCTGAAGTGGGTAGATCCATCTTAGGGTTACTGGCACCTGGTGATGGAGCAGTGCCTGCAGAGCGTCCAGTCCAGGGGCAAGGCACACTGCATTGTCCACAGAGCCTGGAAAGAAGCAGACAGCAGCCTGTCTGATGTACGACTTGACTTGGAGAACATTTAGTGTAGCTTCATTTCCAGATGGGTATTTCTTCTCATTAATTAATAAGATGAAGCCATTATTAATAGACGGGATCTTAACACTTTATTTTTATCCTACTCAGTTCCAAAGAGTCACTGAAGTTACTTTAAAAATCTCAGCAGGACAGGTTTGGAAGTAGCTGGGATTTCAGGATCCAAACCTGTGGAAAACAGCAAAGCCAAGATAAGATGGTTCTAGGATGCTCCAGAATAAGACAAAATCATGGATAAAACCCCTCTGAAAAGACAAAGCAGCAAAATGAACAACAACATCCAATGCAAATCCAAAACCAGATGAGGAAGTATTACTAAAGGCAAATAATGAACAAACCCAGAAGGCTGAAGCATTCAGTGAGCTCTTCCAGCAAACTGGAAGCAGCCTGACTGTCATTAATTGTTGAGTTTCAAAACACGGGGCACAACTGGGAAAGGAGACGTTATTTAAATAGTTTTCCATGTATTCAGATCTTTCAACCCAATGCAAATCACCCTGCCCTGCTTGGATGCCTTGACTGAAGTGCTGAACAACTGACAAGTCTCTCCAAAGGGCACCTGGAGTAAGGGAAAAGTTCTATAGGGACATGGAATTCTCCTTTAGGAGAGGCAGGAGTAAGAGGTATAGAAAACAGTGTTATTGACTAGGATTGGGGTTCCTGAAAGAAAGGAGAAGCTTAAGAGACAGAATGAGTAATTACATAAGCAGGAAACAGGAAAAGCAAGGGAAAGGTGAAGCAGGCAAATGCTGTGTTTCCCTGTCAGAATGACTGGCAAACAAGGTTGGATTTCTCTTGCACTGAATAAAAAGACATGAAAACAAAACCAAACCTCCCCCCAGTCCACACTGAGGGTCTACATGGGGCACATCTGTAAGAATCATAGAATCACACAGTGATTTGGGTTGGAAGGGACCTTAAAGCTCACCCAGTTCCAACCCCCTGCCACAGGCAGGGACACCTTCCACTAGAGCAGGTTGTTCCAAGCCCCTGTGTCCAACCTGGCCTTGAACACTGCCAGGGATGGGGCAGCCACAGCTTCTCTGGGCACCCTGTGCTAGGGGAGTGATTCAGAAGATATGAAGTTCATTCAGGATGTATTAGCAGATGCATATGCAACCCAATAGATTCCCAGTCTTCTTTAGGGCAACACTTCCTGGACAAGACTTCACAGCAGCAATTGGTTCTTTCTGAGAAGGTAGGGAATTATGTCCCAAAACCTAAGATCTTCCCAGTGAACTGCCATTCATGTCCTCCACACAAGCTACTGCCACCTACCATTCGCTGCTTCAGGTTTCTTTCCAAGCTGGTTCAGAGGTTGCTTGGCACACAACCTGCAAAACCTCCAACGGACTCCACTGTTCTCAGGCACACAGGAGGAACTAAAGTTTTTTTTTTACCTGTTCCCAGTTTTTGGATAAAACCATGGGAATATAGAGTAAAACTGTTGAGCCACAAGACATCAGCAACAGTCCCAAGTGACGAACTGAAGGACTGTTTCTTTGCAAGGCAGTTAACAGATGATTTGGGCTGGTTTTAAGCCAGGAACATGCAGCTCAAAAGCTTGCCCGCTCCCTTCAGAACCAAAACGCAAATAAGCTGTAACCTCTCAGTGCCCAATTGATAAGAAGCCTCAGACAGCACAAGCAGTCAAGCCCAGGATAAAAAAAGAGCCATCAGTTGGCATCTGAGATACTATTCCAACCACATCCCTGAAGAGCATGCAACTAAAAGTAAGCTCCTGCTAAGGTCTGAAAGAAAGAGGATGTTTCTGGATCAATGAGCCCTGGATTTGTAGGTGTCATCAAGCAAACAGTTTCCTTGTTCTCCTTGCTGCTTTCTAATAAATCTGAGAACCTGGCTCACAAACAAAAGATGCATTCCCCTTCTCTCCACCCATGTCTACACTTCAACACAACAGCACCGCACTTGAGAGAAGAGCTCCAAGACACAATGAGCCTCACAGTTATCTCCACTCAAGAGCTAAATAAGCTACCGCGTGCTTGAACAGGGTTACTCTTAAAGTCTGCACCAACAGGAGCACTGCCAGGAGCAGCTTTCACTTGGGAGCAGGCTCTTAGAGCAAACCCGTGGCTGCCTCACTTCCCATCCTTCTCCACATCCTGTGGTTTTGGTTGCATTTGAGCCCAGAGACTGGACTTTTTTCAGGGGAAACACTTGAAACTCAACCCAAAACACCCTTCAACTCACTTAACACACTGAGACACTAATGGAGACTTGTGTTCAAGGTGGAAGGTGTCCCTGCCCACGGCAGGGGTTGGAAGTGGATGAGCTTTAAGGCCCCTTCCAACCCAAACCAGTCTGGGATTCTACGATTCGGTGACTGGACTGAATGAAGTCCTAAAACCAGGTTCAAACACCTCCTCAGCATCATTTGCTGTGCTCCACAGAGCCGATCCTCTGTGGTACTTGCCATCACAAGCTCCACCCCTCTGACAAAGGCTGCTTAGTGGTCTACAAGCCAGCATGAGCCTCAGCCCTTGTAAGCTGTCAACAGCTTACAAGGAGGTACACCCTCTGAAATGAACTCCTCACTGGCACTGCCCACAACAACTCCATGGACCTATTCCAGGCCCAAAACATCTAGTTTTTGACCCACTACCACTACATAATGTACCATAATCCTGTTATATAAAGTTACCTTGAACTTTATACCCAAGTTGGGGGGTTTGTTTGGTTGAGTGAGCGCTTCTGGTATCGTATTTCTCCAATCAAACTATGCACTACCCTTGTGGGATGCCAAGCAGTTCAAACAGGATCACTGAGGAATAAAAGCCTCCAACCATGACCATTAAACACAGCCTACTAACCATCCTGACTTGCATTTTAATGCCTGCAGCATGGAACACCAAGCGAAAATATGAGTTCTGAGAATGGGAATTATCAGGGACCTATTACTTATTTGTCTACTCATTTGAAATACACAGAGAGGGGCGAAAAAAAGACTTCAGCATTTACAAGAAAGCAATTAAAGCAGCAAATGGATTATTTCTCTTTAAACCTATGAGAAAATGCTCAGTGCATATTTCCTCTCTAATTTGTCTGCACTCAAGGAGCTATTTTTGGAAGTCTCCCTAGACTGTATTGTAGCACCACATGTACTGTAATGGCATTTTAATTAGCCCAGAGAGCTGGAAGATGCACTGTGCATCCAAAAGAGAATCAGCCTAACAAAATGAGAGCATCCTTCTCTTCCCTTCGTTCAGATTTAGTCAAAATACCAATTCTGGCTTCAATTGGAATCTGCCGCTAGAAAACCCCAGAGCATCACAACAGCCTACAGAATACAACAGAAACAAACCTAGGAATTAAGCACTATTTACCTGTATTTTAAGTGTGGATGGTAAGAAGGAAATGCTGCAGGCAGAACAGGGGAGAGGAGGAGAGGACACAATAAAGACATAATTGGGCTCTCAATATGTTAGGCTTAGGCCTGCAAATCTAATGAATCAAATGCCCCATTAGATGAAAGCTAATCCAATCCTGGTTATACAGGGTTGGGGTTTGTGTTCTACTGTTTGGGTTTTTAGTTATTCTTAGCACTACTATGACATCTAACACCCAAGTTAGCCACCTGCCATTGCCAATGAGTGATACAGCACAAAACCATCAGCAGCATGGTCTGGTATGTATTTCATTTGCTGTAATTCTGACTTCTTTCTCCCTGCGCTGGGCACTGGTGAGGCTGCACCTCCAATCCTGTGTTCAGCTCTGGGCCCCTCACTACAAGAGAGACGTTGAGGTGATGGAGCTGGTCCAGAGAAGGGCAACGGAGCTGGTGCAGGGCCTGGAGCACAAGTGTGATGGGGAACGGCTGAGGGACCTGGGGGTTCAGTCTGGAGAAGAGAAGGCTCAGGGGGGACCTTATCGCTCCCTACAACTGCCTGACAGGAGGATGGAGCCAGGAGGGGCTGGGCTCTGCTCCCAAGGAACAAGGGATGGGACAAGAGGAAACGGCCTCAAGCTACACCAGGGCAGGTTTAGATGGAGCTGAAGAACAATTCCTTCCCCACAGGGTGCTCAGGCATTGGAACAGGCTGCCCAGGGCAGGGCTGGAGTCAAGTGTTCACACACTGCATAGATGGGGCCCTCAGTGTCATGGTGGCGTTGGCAATGCTGGTGAATGGTTGGACTTGATGAGCTTAAAGGGCTTTTCCAACCTGGTTGATTCTGTGATTCTATTCTTACTTTTGATGCAGCAGAAACTAAGTCAGGCTGATGCCCACCTTGCTTCCAGAAGAAGCTGACGTAGCTGGAATCAAAACTTCCTTCCTGCCCTTGACAACAGCGATGACTCCAGTGCCATTCATAGCTCCAGATGTCTGTCAGAATGTACCCCTGAAGCCAGCAGCTGAAAGACCACAGCACTCAATACCTTGCGAGCAAGAACTATGATGGTATCAGAAGATACTCAGGGGTAATATGTACAAGAGCTTCATACTACTTTCCTACACAGAACATAGTACAGATAAACCCAACAGATCCCACTTTGGTTACCATCAAGGTAAAAAGCATGTAGTAAGGAAAGTAACCTTTAACGTATTACTAGGAAGTTATCCTAAAAGCAAAATACCTAAGCTCCATCACAACAGGAAATGCTGTGGTCCCTCAAGGTGTTCACAGATTAATACCCAAATGCCAACATATTCCTTTTCAAATGCCAAAAGCATAAAAGCATTGTGCTTCGTTTCCTGTGCCTTAACTCTCTGCAGTGGGAGGATAACACAACTCCTACTAAAAACAGAACCACAGAATGGCTTGGGTTGGAAGGGTCCTGACACACAACGACATTCAGTCTCTTCAGCAGACTCTGATTACTTGATCCGCACAAGATATGGAAGCTGGTTCAAACTGAAAGAGGGGAAGCTCAGGTTGGAGATAAGGCAGAAGCTCTTCCCTGTGAGGGTGCTGAGGCACTGGCACAGGGTACCCAGAGAAGCTGTGGCTGCCCCATCCCTGGCAGTGTTCAAGGCCAGGTTGGACACAGGGGCTTGGAGCAACCTGCTCTAGTGGAAGGTGTCCCTGCCCGTGGCAGGGGGTTGGGAATGGATGAGCTTTGACATCCCTTCCAACCCAAACCAGGCTGGGATTTGATGATTCTATGTCGTTTTGGAAATCCACGTTAATAAAAGTATCCTTTCCATGCAAATGCAAGGAACCAAATGGTTGTGGTAACCTCTTCATTAGACCAAAGAGAGAAAGCTCCCTGAACGCAGTCCAATATCCCACACAAACAAAGCATTAGGCGGAAAGGAACATAAAATACAAAGGGAAGAATGACCACATTAAGGAAATAGCAAGTACAGTGCCCTTTTTATGTCTATTTTCTCTTTATAGCCAAAACTATCCATATTTAATGTTGTTTTTCATTCCATTCTTCTGTAACAAGTTTCAAAATCAGCGCTTGGTACACAGAAAATAACCACAATGCCTAATCACAGACAAGCTTCATCACTCAAGCTCCATCAGTAGAGATAAAGCCAGCATCCTACATCCTGAGCACTTCTTGCACCTTGGTAGTCCGAGAGCTTACTCAGTCCCACTCGGGTGAGACAGGAATACAAGAAACACACCTGCTTGTACCCAACACCAAACACCCACCCAGCAAATGCTGCCGACCACGACAGTGGATCCAACACCAGTGTCCCAACTGTTCCCAAACACACCCTGACTCCGAAGGTAGGAGCCAGCTCAGCCTCCGCTTGAGAACTTCAACACCTCCCATGGGCGATGTTCTCCTCACACAACTACTGATCAACCTGAACATCCAACCATGTTAATTCTCCACTTATAAGCAGAAGACATTGCTATCTCCTTCCCTACACAGAGTCACAGTCAAGCATGCCATACCAGGACAGCACTGTGTCAAAGCCTCTATTTTAGGCTTAGCTTACCCAGTCCTTTCCAGCAGCCTCTCTTCTGCAGCCATCAGAAGGTATTGGTGGTGGGCATCCAACACCTTCTCCTGCTTAGTACTACCTCGAAACCCAGCTCAGGGTTTCTACCACATGAAGAATAAAACACATCATTGTGTCCATGCCTCCCAGGGTGCCTGGAGGATCCCACAGGATCCCACTACGTCCTGATGTTAAATCCATCTCGTGCAAGATGCCGCACACAGAACCAACCTGGTACTTTGCATGGCACTTCCCCATTACCCCAGCTCTACCAGATAGAAAGTCAATGACTATCAACACCAGGACACAGAAAAACTGTCCCAGTCTACCCATTCCCGATACAACACCAGTGATTATCTACCAGATTTAGACAGAATCATGAAATGGTTTGTGTTGGAAGGGGCCTTAAAGCTCATTCAGTTCCAACTCCACCCTCGCAGGGAAGAGCTTCTGCCTAAGAGCTCATCTCAAATCTCCCCTCTGGCAGGTTCAAGCCATGAAGACAGTCCATATGCACTGTCTTCATGTCAACTGATGTACAAGGTTCTAAAATTTAGACTTCATGTATTTTTAAATCCCAAGGAAAGGAAAAAAAAACCCAAACCATCATTTCCAAGCATCTAAAAGTAGCTTCCACTTCCACAGACTTGGTGGAACGGCAATTTCCCCTTTTGCAACGAAGGAGCAGAGACTCTGCAGTTTCTTGCTATAAATATATCCATAGATATTTCTGCTGGCACGAAGCGCTTTAGTTTTCAAGGCAAGACATTCATCAACTCTTCCAGAGAGCTCCATCCTTCCCGGCTTTTGTTCTGTCACTGAGCACACGCTCCTGGCAGGAGAGGAGGAGGGGACAATCTGCCACCATCTGCAGGGTGCTCTCCATCTGAAAAGGTGCCTGTCCTCGAGAAATCAGCACAGGCCAAGCTTCAAACTGGAATCTTGTGTTCAACCAACAGATTCCATCCAAGTGGTGCTATGCAAAATGTCCCTTGCTCCCTGCTAAGTGGAGGGAAGGGGTCTGGGGTTGGTTTGGGTTTGATTTGGCTTTTTGAGTTTGGGTTGGTTGGGAGGTTTGGGGGTTTCAGACTTTTCTATCCATCTTTCTATCCCTGCAGTGCTCAAGGCCAGCTTAGACAGGGTGACATGGTCTAGTGTGAGGTGTCTCTGCCCATGGCAAGGGGTTGGAACTGGATGAGCTTAAGGTCCTTCCATAGCCAAACCATTCTACAATCCTTCCTGTTATGTGGATATGGTGAAGTCAGTATTCCACAATCACTGCTAAGTATTTCAACAGGAGATCAGTATTATCAATGTGAGGTCCTTCATCTGCTGAGCCAGATCCCAGGAAATTTCAGCCCACCAAAAGAAGCCAACTCCACAGGATCCCCTTGGCATTCAGCAGGAGAGGTGCTGCTGGCACCCGGCCATTTCCCAATCACAGCCTATTCAGAACACATGAATTCAGGGTTGATAGCTACACGTTCCCAGATACAATGCTGCTTGAATCCAAACGAACGCTCCAGTAGGCTTTCAGAACTGACTGGCGATACAAAAATGAAGCAAGGAAAGAAAAAAACACCTTGAAATTATCTGTAATTGTCAGCAAGTGGAGACCTAGGAAGCACATTTTAAAGGTAGGAGGAGGAGGTTCAATAACCTGCTTGATTTCCCCTTCTCTCCAGTTGAATAAGCTGTCAGGAAGAAATCCAGCTGAAACATAGCCTGGCTCTTCTAGAGGTTCAAACAAGCCTCCAGCTCCTGCCCTCATAAGACACTATGTACAAGGTAGTAAGTTACCAAGTGAAGAAAAAGGCTTTGCCTCCTTAAAGAGGGAAGGAACTCTATGTTAACATGACTGTGGGTGTCCTTCCTCACCCCAGCCTGCATTTAGGTAGCACACACTGTAAATCAGGCTTCTCCACGAGCCTATTCCCAAGGCAGGCTGTGTCCAAAGGCTCTGAGCCTTTCCACAGCAGCAAAGGGAAGGGATAATAATGACTCAGCAACCCATTACACTGATGCTTTCAGAAAGCAAAGTAACCCAGGGAAAATTCCTGGATGAAGCAGAGGGCAGGGAGAAAAGAAGCAAAGGAAACTCATTCTTGGATCTCTCCCTGGACACTGCCGGCAATGGGAATCATCTCCAAATGCACTATAAAGCAGATGCTTTCTCTCCTTACAAGCTGCAGTTTCTGGAGTGGATGGCAGAACTGGAAAGACCAGAGGACAAAAGGGAGATTTGTTGAGGAAAATAGAGACACAGAAACAGGACCACCAGCAAACAGAGCAGGACATGGACTGGGCATTCCTGCTTTCCACACAGCTTCTCAGAGACCTCCAGCTTCAGAAGCTTGAGTGAGAGCTCAAGAGGGCTCTTCTCACCTCCCTGCTGTCATGCCAATGTTATTCAATGTGCATCAGGACACCACACTTGGAAACAACAGCAGTTCTATGGATGCTGGTGCCTTGCAACTTTATCCCCCATGTATCACAATAACCACAGCTCCCCTCTCCCCCAGGCTTGAATCATGCAGGACAATGTGACTTGTTTAAACCTGGCTCCCTGCATCTTCACATGCATCCATCAGACCGGCAGGATTCATCATGAACCCATCCTGAGGGAGACCAGCCTGCTCCCATCTACCCAGTGCCAGGGTAGCCCCTTTAGGCACTGGAGCTGCTCTAAGGTCTTCCCTTAAGGAGCCTTCTCTTCTCCAGGCTGAACCAGCCCAGCTCTCTCAGCCTGGCTCTAGAGCAGAGCTGCTCCAGCCCTCGCATCTCCAAGGCCCTGAGGAACACCACTTGTCACTGGTCTCCACTTGGACATTGAGCCATTGACCACAACTCATTGAGTGTGACCATGCAGCCAATTCCTTATCCACCAAGTGGTCCATCCGTCACATCCATGCCTTTCCAGTTTAGAGACAAGGATGTTGTGCGGGATAATGTCAAACGCCTTGCACAAATCCAGGTAGATGATGTCAGCTGCTCCTCCCTTATCCATCAATGCCAGAGCCCCAAAGTAGAAGGTCGTAGAAGGCCACCAGCTTTGTCAGGCATGATACACCTTTAGTGAAACCATGTTGGCATCACCAGTCACCCTTTATTGTCCATGTGCCTCAGCATAGTTTCTACATAGAAACTATGGAAATGCCCATGATCTTGCTGGGCACCAGTGAGAAATCCTTCAGTTTTAAGGATCAGAGACAAGCTGACCTATTAGCAGCCTAACCTGCAATCCACCCTAAGCTCACTGAAGACAGCAATCAGATATAAGATGCCACCACCTCTCTCAAAAAGGCAAAAAGACACGTTTTGTTTCCTTGCTGTGCTCATATTTTGGGTACATGCACATAAAATTAGGAAACTGGTAAAGTTTGGGCCATTATCTCTGTGCAGTCATATAACAGGGTATCCAGACAAAGTAGTTACTACCGGAAATAGCCCAGTGAGGAAGAGCTGCAATAGCATCAGTGTGCAAAGGAACATTCACATGAAAGGAACAAGCTCCAGTCTCCAGGGTTTTCACCTACTGAATTCATGGTGATGCTCTGGGTGAAGCTGCTGTGCACCCCCAAAAAACTACCCATGGCCAGAGGTCAAAATCCTTTCAAACATCCTCACTCAGGCTGCTCAAAACAGAAGAGCCAATGGAGACAGTGCCCAGCAAAAGGCAACTGTTTCATCAAAATCAGCAGTTCAGCCCCAAAATGATCCTGGTAAAGCACTGAAGAGACACACGCTTTATATGCAGAGCACTGGATGGAGCCCACAGAAGACAGGTCAGGGTGTATCTGCCCACACTCACACGAGAGGAGGACAGTAAAGAACTGCTGCTGGCATGATACCAGCAACAGCAAGAAGAGGCCTTTTGCTTCTTGTCAGAAAGAGGGAAGGCATTAATGTACCTTCTGAACTGCTCCTGACTGCATGTTGGTAGTGGTCTATCAATAGAGTCCAGAAAGCTCTTCCCAGCTGGCTCTCCCCAGCTCACACCACAGCTGCAGCTCATCTTTCCAGGATTATGGAGGGTCTTGTTTTGGGTTTAGGCACATTTCAACACGCAGATACTTCTGTTTCAAGAAAGTATTTAATGTTTCCTATTATTGCATTCAGCACCAGCACATGCATCTGGCAGGCATTTCCAGGCTTGTGCCATTAACTTGGAGCAAGGAAGAAGTATCATCACTCAGGCTCTCCCAAAACCTTACTTGCCAACAGAGAAAGCACAAGTGGTACCCCCTTACAACCACTGAAAGCCAAGAAAGCACCTCAGTACCTGACCTTCTTGTTGAACACTGCTTGTGCCACAAGCCCTGGTTGCTCCTGAGCTTGCCAACCAAGCCCTGAGGCAGGCTCCCTCGAATAAGGCTCTCCAGCTTGCTTCCAGATTTGCTTCTCACAACAGGATGCACTGTTTTAACTGCTGGCTGTACAGATGGACATTGGAGAAGGTGTTAGGAATGGATGGAAAAGGAAAGCAGAACTGACCTGATAGCCAGCTGAACAACACCACCTCAGAAGCATAAAGAGACGTTTTGGAGGACGCAACACAAGCATTCATGGATGTTGCCATGTGTTCCTCTACATTACACTCCAGAAACCTCTGATTTTCATCCATGAGATCACACAGGCTTCATCCCACATGATTCCAGTCTGAGTTACTACCCAGGCCCTTTCACTGCAACAGCTCCTTATGCTGTATGGGTTCTTCACATCTAAAGCCTCTTCCAATCTGCTCAGGGTGGTTCAGTACACTTGGATCTGTGAGACCCAGTACACTGGGACACATATTTCCATTTGGATCAACTGTGTGCTGTGTGTACAAAATCTGTTGCTTTTCTCATACACCCAAGCCTCCCCGGA
Organism: Pezoporus wallicus; assembly: GCF_028554395.1. Lineage (NCBI taxonomy): Eukaryota > Metazoa > Chordata > Aves > Psittaciformes > Psittacidae > Pezoporus > Pezoporus wallicus. The sequence goes on along the minus strand of NW_026635397.1, from coordinate 67,676 downwards.
TCTCTTCTCTTGTCTAGGAGAAAGCCAAGCTGGTTTACGCTGTCACCACTCCCTGTTGTTGATGAAGATGGAAATCACATTCTCATGACACTAAGACTGCTCACAGTAACCAACCTGAGCTTGTGGCTCGGAGATGGGACTCACCCAGAAGACATCTCCTAACACTTAACCTCAGCTCCTGCTTTGATTCCTCCTGATGATGAAAAGCAACCTATCTGGCACAGGAAAACCTCACCTATATCATGAGAAAGAGCCCATTGACATCTCCCTTTCACTCAAGGTTTCTTTTTTCCCTGCTCTATTGCAAATAGGAGTTAACACAAGCTGAAATGCTTATGGAATAATCACGGGGTTTTCTTATCACTTTACCACAGTGGATCATTACTCCACTGTTATCTACTACAGTAATATTAGATAGCAATACAGATTTGCTACAGTAAAAGCATTTTAAATCACATTAAACACAGTAACATGAGGATAGCACATTTGGAAACAGTAATTTCTAATCCCTGGTCTGCTGAGGAGCAAATTCCTCTTCCCAAGTCAAGGAGAAGCAACCATGGAGCCAATGCAAAATACCGGGCTTTGAATATGTTCCATATAACACCAGGCCCTCAGTACTAGGGGGTGCAAAACGTGCTGTCTGCCACCTTCCTCCCTTCTTCCTGGAGGCCCCTGTTACCCAGTGGCTGCATGTAGCTAAAATGCTCCCTCATTTGCCAGGTATTACAATAAGGCTCAAGTTTCTCCTCTTTACGCAACTGGGATAGGCTCCTCTCCCTCTGAACAGCTTGCAAGATACTTAGACTCACCTGACTGATGGTGCTGAGCAGCTTCTAACAACAAAAAGACATGTTAGCATGCAAAATTCACCACAAGAGAGGCACAAATCCACTCTGGGCCAAAGCTTCCTTGATATACATCTGAAGGGGGCCTGAAAGGATGCTGGAGAGGGACCCTTCATCAGGGACTGTAGTGATAGGACAAAGGGTGACGGGTTTAACGACAAGCTGGATGAACATTAAGGTCCTTTCCAACACAAACCAGTGATCCTATGAAATGAAAGAGTATTAATAAGTAGTACTTGTCCACCTCACCCTTTACTCCAACCTGGAGTCTCACAGGGGACTAACAAGCACCAAACTACCCCACAGACTGCACTTGCATGAATGCCATGGCCATGCGGATGTGCACAAGGTCTGTCAACAGTGTTAATGCAGAATGATAAATCTCAGGAGGTTTAACACCTTGGTGAGGTCTGAAACCTGTGAGGTGCCTCTGAATCAGGCGAGTGCATGATGAAATAGCTTCTTTGTGTTACAAAGGAAAATGCTCTAAAAACAGTATTATGTAAATGTCTCTGAACAGAACAGCAGGTGGGTTTGCTGCATGAGTTAACCTCTGATCCCCCTCCTACCCAAAGGCACTACTCAGATTGCACCAATGCAGTTGCCAGGTTTCATGTTCACAAGCAGGGAAACCATGCTGATGCACTGCAAACAGCATCCTATGAACCACCTGAACATCACACAACCAAAAATGCACTGGACCAACAGTGAAGTCCCTATTGCTGGCTGAAGAAAGCCTAAGATAGCAGTGGCAGTGTCCCATCAGCCTGTGTGCCAGCAGAAGACTTCTTGGGTTCATTGGATCACGCTCAAATATCTTATCGCATTAGGAGAACAATGATGTATTTCCATGTATGCCATCAATACATACACATACATTTATCTAAATGTGTTTATTGATGTGATAATGTTATCTTCTGGGCTTATTGCCCCATCCCAGGCAGTGCTCAAGGGCACGGTGGACAGGGCTTGGAGCAACCTGCACTAGTGGACATGCCCATGGGACATCCCAACCCAGATCAATCTGGGATTCTATGATTCTATTTTATAGTATTCAACTTATATAACATGGATTTGGAAAGAAGCTCTGAAGGAAAAGGCGTTCCTTTGACATTCATTTAAAGAGAGAGTGTTCAAGCTCCATTAAGCATTCAACAAAACTATTCCATGAAGATATGAGCTCATAACTCCAGGCAGCATATGTCTCCTCTCCAGACAGCCCTTCTTGTGAAAGCAGCATTGCTTGTGAGGGTGAGAATCACTGAACTGAGAAACATGGGCTTATTTTGTCCAGTCTGCCCTAGTTTGGAGCCCTTTCATCTTCCTGGCTCTTTAGCAGAGCCAGAAGCGTAACACAGAGACTCGGATCTGGGATTTGTCTTTGTTTCTAGGGAAAAAAAATTAGTACATCTCAAAAGTAGCATGGGAGAGGAAAGAGGGTTCCCATGCGGTGTGGGCAGTTCTGACTGCATCACCCTGGGGTTCTGGGTGCTGCTTCTAGTGGCTCGAATTAATAATTACCCGATTTCAAGGTGCCATTGTGGAAGCACAGAATCAGCCAGGTTGGAAAAGCCCTTTAAGCTCATCCAGTCCAACCGCTCCCCAGCACTGCCAAGGCCACCACTAACCCTGAGGGCCTTGCCTTCATGGTGTGTGAACACTTGCAGGGACGGTGACTCCAGCCCTGCCCTGGGCAGCCTGTTCCAATGCCTGAGCACTCTCTGGGGAAGGAATTGTTCCTCAGCTCCGTCTAAACCTGCCCTGGTGCAGCTTGAGGACGTTTCCTCTTGTCCCATCCCTTGTTCCTTGGGAGCATAGCCAAGCCCCTCCCTGTCAGGCAGTTGTAGGGAGCGATAAGGCAGTGTTCAAGGCCAAGCTAGATGGGGCTTGGAGCAACCTGCTCTAATGGAAGGTGTCCCTGCCCATGGCAGGGATTGGAACTGGATGAGCTTTAAGGTCCTTTCCACCCAAACCATTCCATGATTCTATGATTTCATACTCTGCCAAATGCTTCCATCAGCTTTGGCTGCACCTTCCAACGTTTTACACCAGCAGCTATTTTTGTTTTCCTTTCCTCCAGCCAGTAATGGAGAAAGCAGCCTTCTTCATCTCTCATATGTTGCCATGATGCCTTGTGCTGGCACAGCAGCATCCTGAGGCACGTGGCAGTGACAGCCCTGTCAAACCACAGTGCCATTCAATAGCCTCCCTGAGAAATCCATTCTAGCCCACTTTAGGATACATGGATCACCCTGCTAGCAGGGACTGCTCATCCTTTGTACCCCAAGAGCAAAGGAGCAGTTGAAAACACTTGTCAGTTGAGTTCCTCTAGATGAAATTTCCCTCTGCACCGTGAACATTTTCTCACTTCTTGGAATTGGAAATGCATCAAGACAAAGCAGATCCCACCATTATCCAAGTGCTGTACACAGACTTCATCCAAACTAAAGCCTTTGGACAGGCTTTCAGCACAGCCCCCACAAGCTCACCCACAAACAGACCTGCAGAACAAAACAGATCTCTGCATCAATCCATACTCAACCCAACACTGGCCAACAAGAAAACCCCTTCACGTGCTTCTTCCTCAGTCACTTCTCTGCTACTGGGATTGAATCCCAGCCTGGTCTGGGTTTGAAGGGACCTTAAAGCTCATTCAGTTCCAACCCCCTGCCATGGGCAGGGGCACCTTCCACTAGAGCAGGTTGCTCCAAGCCCCCGTGTCCAACCTGGCCTTGAACACTGCCAGGGATGGGGCAGCCACAGCTTCTCTGGGCACCCTGTGCCAGTGCCTCAGCACCCTCACAGGGAAGAGCTTCTGCCTTATATCCAACCTGAACTTCCCGTTTCAGTTTAAACCCATCACCCCTTGTCCTATCACTACAGTCCCTAAAGAAAGGGACTGCAGGCAAAGGATGAGGAAGCCAGGAACGAGCCTCCTTTCTCCAACTCCTACCCTTCCTCATAGACAGTTTAATCCCCCTCTGCTACATATTAAGAAGTCAGAGAGTAAAGTAAGAGAAAGCCTTACCTCAAACTCCTCAATACCCAAGGCATGCATTTGACAGTTCTCTCCAAACATCCTGTTCGGAATCCATGGTTTAAAACGCCTCTGTGGTCCTGCATGGCTGTCAGCCTGTCCTCCTGTCTCTGGCATACATGAGGTTTGACCTTTTCAGATTTACATTTCGAGAGCTCTGAATCTTTGTGAGCCAGAGAAAAATGAACCAAGAGGAATTTCTGGAATGGGCAACTGGACTCCTGATGTTTCCTAGGGCAAAACACACACTGCTTGTGTTCCAGCTTCCTAATGCCCTGGTAAACAAGAGAAAATTGAATGACAAAAGCAACCAAAGGAGCTGGAATCCTCTGAAAGATGGAAAACAGACTTCCACAGCTGCCCACATGAAGTGAAGATGCTGCAGCAGTTCATGTTCAATGGCAGCACAAACAATGCTCCAAAGGAAGAATGAAGCTGGGGAAGATAATACAGAGCAGCAATTGTATTTCCAACTGAAGAAAAGCCAGGCACTTACTTCCCAGTGTGTCCCACCATGTGTATCCAGCCTCTTCCTCTATGCTGCAGATGCCACACTCATTCTAATGGAGTATTTAATCCACGCAGCTGCCTCAGTACCAGCATTACAACGTGTTCTGTGGGACCCCCAGTCCTTTCTCTCCACTACCAGTCCCAAAACGGAAGCACACAAGCTTTTCCTAGTGTTCTAACACTTGTAATACATGCTGGGACCCCAGCTTTAGCAGTGCTCCCACTCTGTAACCATATCAGTACAGTACCAGGCTCTGGGATAAGGATGCTCCTGGATAATGATGACCGTTTCTTAGGCAGGTATATCACTGGGCTTAGCTATTCAGAGTATCAGCAAACTCAGGCTTCCTCAGTCCTATATACTCTTCAGTGCTATAAAGCACCCAAGTCCAAGAGGACAAACAAGAACATAGAACAGAATACACCATTAGCACCAGTATTAAGTTATGGCATGGAAAAGTTTTAAGCGGGGAGAAAACCTCTTGGTCATTTAACTAAAAACAAGTTAACCCTTAAATACGACTATAATTGAATATTGGGAGCATGAAGAGGAAGAGATGGGCTAAGTTGAAGCATGGCAGCATCCCCCAAGCATCTTCTTCATAGAGTCCCTACCCCAGTGCTGACACCTCACTTTGAAACTTGCCATCCTTGCCTCCTACAAATGCTCCATCTCAAAATCATTCTCCATCCAAACAAACTCATCTGCAATGTAGAATGAATCGGTGAGTGTTAAAGTGGTTTGTATTTAATCACCTGTGGGCATTTCCAGCACTGTAACAGTGAACACACAGGAAAGGCGCTAATGTGCGCGTTCAACACTTACACACCAGAAGCACTTGTCTCTCTTTAGCAATGATCTCCTAAATGACTAGACCATGCACAGTCTATCCATCAAGTTCTCCATCAATAAAATCCATTGATCAGTGGCAGCCACAGCAAAATCCAGCAAAAAGGGAAAAAGCCACAAGAAACAGCTCCCTGCACAAGAGAGCTCATGGCACAGAGGATATGGGGATTACTGTCGGAAGGGAGATGAGCAGCACAAGACTCTAGGAAAGGTGCAAAGAAGTAGGAGAATAAGACACAAACCATGACAGTGCTGCTTGGGGCTAAGAGCAACTCACAACATCCATCAGCTGCTGAACAAAGCAGCTAAAGAAGCCTTTGCTACACAGGAGGGGTAATGACCCACACACCAGTTGCTCTGTGGTACTACAATCTCCTGCCCCTCCAAAACCAAGAGCCAAGAGGATGTGGGTGCTCCTCTGGCAACTTGGATATGCTGTACATAGAGTTGTCACAATCCCAGTGTCATGGCCCCAAAAAGCACCTAAGGAAGCAGAAAAGGCACCTCTAAGTCTTCAATGGACGGCTGACTGTCCATTCCCAAGGAATTGAAAGTTGTACTGCACCAAGAAGAACAAATTATCAACTGAATGAAGTCATTTTACCCATTCTTAAGTCAGAATTCCCACCACAAAACACGTATTTGACCATCCGGGGCTAACTGGAGCCCCAAAGTGATGTGTGGGAAGAAACTGCTGTGTGTTTCATGGACCCCTACCCAAAAGGCCCTGAGCGCTGTTCTAGTGACACCTTACCCCTGCAGCACAGCCCAGTGACCTGCACTTAGGCTCACACAGACCAGCTCATGAGCACACTCCATCATAATCACAGAATGGTTTGGGTTGGAAGAGACCTTAAAGCTCATCCAGTTCCAACGCCTCACCTTGGTGACTCTAAGGGAAGGGCACTCAACTGATGTTGACAGCACCTCACACCAGGTTCCCTATACACCCATCAACTGTTTCATCAAACCACATAAGGCAAAGCTATTTTTATCCCTGTGAACACCAGCAGAGACACAAGCTATCCTGTGCAATGTGGTGGGGGTTATTACGCACAGAACATTATTATCTGTCCTCAAAAGTAGATACTATAAAGTCATCAAAAAGGACTTTGAACATGCAAGTTTAGAAACACACAGATCAATGGGGCTCTTGTTTACCTGCAGTTCAGGAACCTGCCCTCTTAAGGGGGCTCTGCACTTGGTGCTCTATTATATACTATAACATGGTGCTGGTGTTATATAGCTGAACTCCTGCATGTGTACTCTACAGATTCGGCAGAGGGGAGACCTTAGAGCAGCTCCAGTGCCTAAAGGGGCTACAGAAAACATGGAGAGGGGCTTTGGACAAGGGCCTGTAAGGACATGATGAATGGCTTTAATCTCATTCAAGAGCCTGCTCTAACAGCAATCCTAAGCTTTTTTGGAGGCAGAAGCATTATTGCTATAGCAGCAATGCAGCAGAATTGAAGCCAGGGCAAACTCCCCACCAGAATGAAGTCCATCCCATATCACCAAGACCCCCATTTCCATGCTGCATGGAGAACAGCCTGTCTATCTCCCTCTTCCAGCTGAGCAGGTACCACCAGCCACTCATCTCCTCTTGTAACACTGAGTTCATGGTGTAAAGCCACAACCAAAACACGCTCAGGAGAGGACAGACACTCTGTAAGTGCATCTATGTTTGCATGAAGCAGCTGCTGGGCTAAAACCTGCATTCTGAGATGCTTCAAAGCTTACAAGGGTAAAAGACACATGGCGATAGACCACGGAACCAGTTGCATGCAGTCTTAACCCCCCTCCCCCCCCAGCCTTTGTAAGTCTTCCCTTCCCTAAGTTCAGGACCAGCCTCGGTTAGTTCAAAGCCTCACAAAAGCTTTCTGCCCTTTCACTTCCTCCTCAGCCTGACCTGCAGCCATTTCCTAATTGCAAAATGCACATGGTCATAAATCGAAGTTCCAAAGATGCTTCAGAACAATTCAGTCACTGCAAGCTGGTGACTGTTGATCTGTACAACGCTGGTAACTCCTTAGCAGGGAAATACCCTTCTAACAGTGGAGGCAGCTGAGCAACTACTCTGGTTGTAGGCTGTATTCTCAAGGGTTAGCTTCCAATAGCAGTGAAAGCACCACAGATTACACAGCCACTTGTCAGCCCATGAAGATCTGCAAGACAAGGAGAGTTCCAAAGATACCAGGAATCCACATGAATAATCCTTAAACAACTGGGATTTGTCCCATATCCCACAAACCAGAGGAGAATTTCTGCTCTCAGGAACCATCTGATCTGTCACACATCTACAAGGGCAGCTCCAAGTGCTCCTAAACACCAACATGGAACTAATACTGATGCTTGCAAACACTCTTTATGTCCTTACACAAATCTCTTCCTGCAGACAGCCACATGCAGACAATACAGTGACAGAACAGGTCCCTTCTTGCTGTCCTCCTTAAGCAGATGAAAACAGGACATTGTCACTTCGAAGCCTCAAGAAAGCAAAGATCCAGGTCCCACACACTGCAAACACTCCCTTTGACACATCTTTAATCAAAGAGAAGGGATCGCCACAATTCCAACAGAAAAGGACCCATTTCCCTGTTTTTAGGATAAATTTGATGGTTTAACTCTTTTTACCTCTATCTAATTTACATTCACCTTTCCTATATGCAATAGGAGGAGAAACTCCACAGAGGAAACAAGATCCTGGAGAGCAGCACCATAGTAAGCATCACCGTTGTTCTGCCATCACTAGTACAGGAGGACCCAGAAGCAGAGTAGTATGGCCAGGCTCTTCAATCACAGTACTTCTGGTTTACCAATAGCATCTACAGGAAAGTAAGTTTCCCAGTCATGTAATCCATAGGCATTAGAAAATGCATGGAGCATGGAGCACCCCTCTGCCACCACACCTGATGCAGGCAAGAAGAGGCCATCACACTGACAAGCAAGGATATGGAAGAGCATGGGGGTGACTGCTGGAAAAACTTAAAAGGAGACTAAACAAAGCTGTTTGTGTAAGGAAAAGAGTTGGTAACAGTTGGGCACAGGAGGTTCTTTGTAACATTCCTGGAGAAGAGAAGGCTCCAGAGAGACCTTACTGCAGCCTTCCAATACCTAAAGGGGCTACAAGAAACCTGGAGAGGGGCTTTGGACAAGGGCCTGTAGGGACAGGACAAGGGGAATGGCTTTAACCTGCCAGAACAGGGGAAACTGAGATGAGCTCTTAGGCAGAAGCTCTTCCCTATGAGGGTGCTGAGGTGCTGGCACAGGGTGCCCAGAGAAGCTGTGGCTGCCCCATCCCTGGCAGTGTTCAAGGCCAGGTTGGACACAGGGGCTTGGAGCAACCTGCTCTAGTGGAAGGTGTCCCTGACTGTGGCAGGGGTTGGAACTGGGTGAGCTTTAAGGTTCCTTCAACCCAAAGCAGTCTGGGATTGTGTGATTTAGGGAGGCTGCTTGATCTCCCCAATTTCATATCACTGTGAGCTCCCATACTGCAACCACGTGATGTAATGAGCTGCCAGAATGGCTCCCTCCTCACCAGTCTGCCTCTGAGGATGAAAACCAGCCAGCAACAACACCCCCAAGTCTCGAGAAAGAGACAAGCCAGCCTCTTGGTGTTCATCTCCACCGGGAAGCACTGAGCTTGTCTGAAAACCACTTAAAACCAGCCCAAAATTTACCATTAGAAAAGGCCAGAAGAGGAATAGATGGGTAGAAAACCCCCAAACCTGAATGTTCTCTAGGTTTTATCAACATTTATAGATCTCCTTTAAAAGTTTGGGAGAACAGGAGGAATTAATAGACTGCCATATGCCCATGTGCTGCATTTGCTCCAGCAATTTATTCTTACAGCTATTTTATTACCTTCTCTAGGAACTGAGTGAGATAAGGATCATCATCCTGACACTTGGAAATTAGCTTGTTTCTATGACTGTCAGCAGGAAAGCAGGAATTAATCCTCTCATTCCAGCCTGAAAAATAGTGAGAGCAAGTCCAATGAAGGCGAAATAAATTGCTTTGTGTTTGTAGGAAGGGGGGGAAAAGAACTGTTTGGAACAGCAATGGCCTTATTATGCTGGCAAGCCTACAGCCCATGAGATCAATGTTTTGATGAGCACAAGGACTGGTGCCAAAGGGGGACGGGAAGGCGGAGAAGAGACTTCAGTGAGGAGCAAGGAAGAGGCAGGGAGGTGGTTTGAGACTGAACTAGGTCAAGGGTGGGTTTAAGGACAAGGGAAAGCAGAGTGTACTTGTATAGGATCATCAGGGCTAAGCGGGACCTTGGACATGGGTATTGAAGGCTGGGAGATGAAAAGAAGAAATAGGGTCACTCTCACCTGCAAGTGAAAGGAATATACCAAGAGGTGGGAAACAACAAGGAGAAGCATTTACAGTGGACCTTGCATGCACCAAGACAGCATCCACCTTCATAGCATCATAGAATGATGCTATGCTTTAAGCTCACCCAGTCCAACCGCTCCCCAGCACTGCCAAGGCCACCACTAACCCATGGCACTGAGGTGTGTGAACACTTGCAGGGACGGTGACTCCAGCCCTGCCCTGGGCAGCCTGTTCCAATGCCTGAGCACCCTCTGGGGAAGGAATTGTTCCTCGGCCCCATCTAAACCTGCCCTGGTGCAGCTTGAGGCCGTTTCCTCTTGTCCCATCCCTTGTTCCTTGGGAGCAGAGCCCAACCCCTCCTGGCTCCATCCTCCTCTCAGGCAGTTGTAGGGAGCAATAAGGTCCCCCCTGAGCCTTCTCTTCTCCAGACTGAACCCCCAGGTCCCTCAGCCGTTCCCCATCACACTTGTGCTCCAGGCCCTGTACCAGCTCCATTCTCTGGCCCTGCTCCAGCACCTCAACGTCTCTCTTGTAGTGAAGGGCCCAGCACTGAACACAGGATTCGAGGTGCAGCCTCACCAGTGCCCAATGCAGGGGCCCAATCACTGCCCTGGCCCTGCTGGCTACACTATTTATACCTCCAGTGTGCCTATCCTGCAAGGAAAACCTCCACAGGGAACAAACAAAACCTCTGTGGATTTCCAGGAACAGCTCCGTAGCTCTATTTTAAGTGAAGGGCAGATATGACTGTTGTGGCTTTTGGGGTTGTTGCTTTCTTGGTAACGCCTCCCCCAAAGACTTTACTGCACAGCAGCAGTGTGAAGTTGTGTCCCACCCCAACGCTGGGTTTGCCAAAGGGATTTATTTCTGGGCTCACAACCCGTGTCGAGGTGGGAGCTCCAGCTTGGCACTGACACTGCCTGGCTTGCGATACTGCTGCAGTCACAGTTTCTGGGTCAGAAAGTACAGACTTCATGGCTAAAAGTATAGAGGATTCTGCAGGCAGGGCCTCCTACGTCTGGGGAGCTGAAAGATGAGTCTGTACCAAGCTGAATTTCAGCAAAGCTCTTCTCAGAAAAATAAAGAATTAAATGGAAACACAAACCTGTGTCCCTTTACCTCAATAACCTCATCACAGCAACCTCCTGGCTTAGTGATGGCAGAGCTAGGATGTGGACAACGTTGGTGCTCTCCAGGATCTTGTTTCCTCTGCACGACACTTAACAGCCGTAAAACCTTGGGGTTTATTATGGAATAAACAAACCCTTTGTTTCTACACGGAAACCTGTATCTGTCGCTCTCAAACCCAAACTTTGCACAATGCCAAATGCAGAGTTCAGTGATAACTCATGACACCGGTGGAAGAGATTTTAGGGAAAGGAAGGAAAAGAAGAGCAGCTCCTCATCTCCCACTTAAAACCACTTAAAACTAGATCTCTGCCCTCAGAGCCTGAGCCCACTGAACCCCGTTGGAAGAGGATCTGCTCAAAGCACTCGCTCACACGCTTGCCTTGGGCCTGCATTCCAAAGTGCACACAAAGCCTCTCTTAAATGTGGTTTGATTGACGCAAATCAGGAGCCGAGCGGGTGATTCATCCTTGTCAGCCCCTAACACTTGCACAAAGCCAGCATGCGGACAAACTCGCTGATGCACCCAAACGCTCAGCGCCAGCGTGAAAGGCATTAAGAGTCAAACATAGACCACTCAGGATAAGGTGGAGGGGGTTTTATTCCCCCCTTCCTCACCCCTAAAAGACATTCTGGATTCTCCTAAGTAACAGAGTTGTAATAAACCTTCAGGCATGAAGGTTTCATTAGCACCTTCCTGTAATTCACTGCTGCTTGGCAGGAAGGATTAGGATGTTACAGTTGAGGCATAATCCCACTGGAGTTAAAGGATAACCCATAACCAGAGCCCACTGACCTGCACTGCTGCCACACTGCCAGGCATGTGCTCGACCTCCCCATTCCCAATCCAAGTCTATTTCCTCTCTCTTCATGGCAAAGACATTTTCCCTCCTCTTTTCCTTTCCCATGAGCTTCACAGGAGAATAAAGAGCAGGAGCAAAGAGGTCTGTGGCTGGGGGCAAATGTTTCACCCCATTTCTCTTGAGGAAAGAGCCAAAGGCAGCATCTGCCTTGACTCCATGCTACAGCTGTTCTTGCTGGCCCTGCACTGGTCCCACTTCCCTTGCACTTCCTGCGGGCTATAAACAGGATATGCACAGGCATATACACATCACAGATGTATTCCCCATCCCTGTCAGTGTTCAAGGCCAGGTGGGACACAGAGGCTTGGAGCAACCAGCTCTAGTGGAAGGTGTCCCTGCCTGTGGCAGGGGTTGGGACTGGATGAGCTTTAAGCTCCCTTCCAACCCAAACCAGGCTGGGATTCTATGAGGATAAAGCTGGGATCTTTCTGTACTCCCCATGCATCTCAGTTCAACTTACCTAGAAGAGACAGACTGAAAAGCAAATGTGACCCGAGCCCATGCCTCCAACCTCAGAGCAGTCCAGATGGAAAGCTGCTGTGTAGACTCATGCCATGACACAGCTAAAACAGACAGCACAAGCAGCAAGCCTGATTTCACTCCATGCCTTCATGCTCAGAGCAGTCCACTGGAAAACCTGCTGGAGGAGGCTGGGAATTGGCAAATGAGGAGGGTCCCCACCACCAGCAGCAGGCTGGTGCTGTGCTGCTCTCCCCACCACACACAGCCTACAAACCCCTCTGTAATTACAACTAATGACACCATTATGTTCTTGCAAACAATTAGGAAACAAAAGAATGCACAAAGATCCTGCCAACACCACAAAACAAAGTGGAGGTGTTGTTTCAGACTCAGCTTTTCATTAACCATCTCAAGGCAAACGGCACTGTAGGTAGGAGGATTCAAACAAGCATAAGTTCTACAAGTAACTCTTGCATCCAAGATGCACCTTGATGATGCTCAGCTTCTGAAGGTCCCTAGAACACTTCTCCAGCAGTCTACCTAAATGAAATACCTCTTTCTCTCTCAGGGGATGAAGAATGGTGGCAAGATGTGCCCGGTGGCCTGCACCAACCCTATGCTCCTCAACCTTCAGCTCTGCTAGCATGGCAATCCAAGCACAAAGTCTCTGTATCCTGAGCTGGCTTTGCTGAAACAAGCCCGTGTTCCACACCCAAGTTCCCAGAAGAGGCTTCCTGATCCACACATCACTCACATTTGTCTGGCTCCTGGTGTTTTGAGGCATCCTCCATCATTACCTGTATTTTCCAGCCCCTCACCTTCCCTTCCAGCTCGAGTCTGCACTCCACTGCTTTGCAATGGTCCAGGAAATCCATTCAGGAAAGGGTAAAGGGAAAGCTATGAAGTGCCCACCATCTCCAGTGCACAGTGCTCACCTCCTCCCATAATTCACTTAAAGTTAGCTGGGAAAAAGCACTAAACCAAGTTGGCAGCAGCATCCAGGATCCTAGGAGACAACAGAATCAAATACCTTACACATAGGCTACATCCACATCAACACTGCACTTCAGAAGGGCATCTCCTGGGACACACCACTTAAACTGCCTTTGAGTTTATAACCCAAAGACATTTCAAGTACACAAACCAGGCCTCCTCCTGTGCTGAGCTGCCCACCAGTGTCCCTCCACAGCCTGGCTCCACTCCTGCCTTTGCACTTCCTCCTTGGTGTATATAAACAGTGCTGCTCTGCTACAGAGAGTAAGACCTAAAAAAGCTTTTGGTGTAGCACCCCTTCCAGCTGGTTCAAAAGGAGCCAGTCCAAAAGGCTGGAGTAACCGAGTTCAACATCTCCATCACTGCAGTAGGGACCACCATAAGGAGAAGTCACATTCCATCAACCCAGGAATGCCAGATCTAACTCACCAGGATGAAAACAGCTGGGGAAGAAAACAAGGAAAACCGATTTCTCAGGAACACATTCCGATGAAGGAGTGAATTATAACAAGTACAATGCCACAGAACTGTAGCTGTCACCCCTTCTCAAGTTCTGCTTTAGTCATCATTAAAACAAACATGAGGCAAAGCACAAAACCCTTATGAAGCTGGTTGATGAAGCACTGCAGCATGTGGCTGAGAAGGGAATTAAAAGCTGATTTGACTCAGTATTTCTCCATATACACACATTCAATCCTGAGGTGTTTTTAAGTTCTATGTCAAAAACTGCAAGCCAGTGGAGCTGAAGAGAATCCCAAAATCCCAGCCTGGCTTGGGCTGAAGGGACCTTAAGATCATCCAGTTCCAACCCCTGCCACGGGCAGGGACACCTTTCACTAGAGCAGGTTGCTCCAAGCCCCTGTGTCCAACCTGGCCTTGAACACTGCCAGGGATGGGGCAGCCACAGCTTCTCTGGGCATCCTGTGCCAGCGCCTCAGCACCCTCACAGGGAAGAGCTTCTGCCTTATCTCCAACCTGAACGTCCCCTGTTTCACTTTGAACCCATCAGCCCTTGTCCTATTGCTCCAGTCCCTGATGAAGAGTCCTTCTCTGCATCCTTGTAGCCCCCTTTTGACACTGGAAGCTGCTCTGAGGTCTCCACAAAGCTTCTCTTCTCCAGGCTGAACAACCCCCAATGTTCTCAGCCTGTCTCCATATAGGAGCTGCTCCAGCCCCTGATCATCCTTGTGGCCTCCTCTGGACTTGCTCCAACAGCTCCATGTGCTTCTTTGGCTGAGGACACCAGAACTGCACACAGTGCTGCAGGGGGGTGTCTCATGAGAGTAGAGCAGAGGGGCAGGATCCCCTCCCTTGAGCTGCTGCTCATGCTTTATGGGTGCAGCCCAGCACACGGCGGGGGGGGGGTTCTGGGGTCAAGTACACACTGAAGCCAGGTCATGCTCAGCTTCTCACTGACTACCCTCAAAAGCTCTAAGTATTACAAGCCCCTAAACCAACTGATGCCCAAAAACCTTCTGGCAGCTCATACTTGAGAGTAGGTCAAAACAAAGACTGAAGACAACAAGATGTTATCAACGGGACAGCACTAGAACCATTCAATCCAAGCTTCAATAACCTAAAAACTTCTATTCATTAAACTTGGCTCCCAGGAAACTCCCCTTTCTCTGTTAACTCTCTGGTTGGAAGCGTTCTTTTAACTAGCATTCAATCCCCTATTGCTCCAAGCAAACCAGTGTGTGCCCATGCAGTTGTGGCAGGGTTTTTTCTCCTGGCTCCACTGCTGCCCAAGTACATGGCAGGATGTGGTTTCAGCTGTGCTCTCCTAACAACAGATTGCTTCTTATTCCCCTGGCTCAATGAAGAGGGAAGGGATTTTGCAGGCAGGACCCTACAAGCAGCTGTCCACAAGTGGCAGCAACTGGAAGCAGAAACACATTACATTAAGAATAGAAAGGGCAACAGAAAATGAACATATGAAAAGCAGGACAAGGTGACAGACACGAGTGAATAAATAATTGCAAATACAGTAGGTTTCTATAGCTCTTTGGGGTTTAGGAAACCATCAGCATTCCGAACAGATTTAGGAAGGCCAGAACTGAATCTTGCATTGTTTTTGGCTTCGTGCAGGAAATGAGCTTTAATGACAACCTGCAGTTAGCTCTGTAGTGATTTGCTTTCTGCTTCATTGACAGCAATGACAAGACTTTATTAGCAGGGCTAAAATTAAAACCAAACCATTTTTCCCAGCTGCAAAGAATACTCTAGCATTCCCTGACACCTCCTGAAAGGAGACAAAAAAAGCCATTTCAAAGCAACTGCATCACCTCTTTGTATCATAGCTTATCCCACGTTGAGGACTGTCCTATGCATACCCATGACCACAGATGGAGATTAAGTGCTGTGACAAGCGACTGTCCTAAAGGGATAAGTATTGTCATATTCCAAATAAAAGCAGGATTTCTAACTTGGAAAACCAGCAGGAACATATCAAAGGGAAGACAATTTGGGCAATATGGATTCTGACTTTGCTCACCGCAATTTCACACAGTCCAGTTACTACCATTAGGAAAAGCATCTGAATAGATTAAAAGATTTATGACGGTGAGAAACGACGACCATTTAAACTGCTGTCCCCATATTTAACATCTAAACCCCACACGAATTATGCTTCCGGGTAGGCAGTGAGGGAAAACATTGCTACCACAGTTTAAGGTTGAAGAATTTAAAGCCCCCCACCAGTCTGAAACAAGAGTTTGTTCAATAACACCCTGATGACTTTGTTCCTCAATGCTTTCCAATCAAGATCATTACTGTACATCATCACAGACTGGTTTGGGTTGAAGGGACCTCAAAGCCCATCCAGTTCCAGCCCCTACCACAGGCAGGGACACCTTCCACTAGAGCAGGTTGCTCCAAGCCCCTGAGTCCAACCTGGCCTTGAACACTGCCAGGGATGGGGCAGCCACAGCTTCTCTGGGCACCCTGTGCCAGCGCCTCAGCACCCTCACAGGGAAGAGCTTCTGCCTAAGAGCTCATCTCAATCTTCCCTGTTCTGGCAGGTTAAAGCCATTCCCCTTGTCCTGTCCCTACAGGCCCTTGTCCAAAGCCCCTCTCCAAGTTTCCTGCAGCCCCTTTAGGCACTGAAGCTGCTCTAAGGTCTCTCCTTAAGGAGCCTGCTCTTCTCCAGGCTGAACCAGCCCAGCTCTCTCAGCCTGTTTCCATAGAAGAACTTCCCACAGGACTCACCTGAACCATAAGCAGTATTCAGATGCTTCCAAAGCTCTATGGTTGCAACCCCACTGAACAGCCCTCCCAACACCTCCTGTCCCATTGATTTTCCACTGCCCTAGATGGGCACAAAGCATAGTTTAAGGACTACTGCTTGCAGACAGATTTAATGCAATCCAAATCAGTTTAAGGGATGCCTGGCAGAACAAAGCCTTTGCTTGCTGTCTTGTGTATTTAGTCTCCTTTCTAGCAGAGATGCTCTTTGTTTCACATCCTGTGCAGTGACACCCTCCTCTCTCTCAAGTACCTGTTTTTGCTTTTAAGCATCCTGAATGTTCAAAACACCCCTTTCAACAATCATCAAATAACAACACCTACTGAGTCATGTGCTTGGAGGAGTTATTTACACTAGTTTGGCATGAGGAGGACAGCTCTTACTGCTTTACCACGTGTGGATAACAGACACGTTGAAAACCCACCAGCAGTAAAACATCAATATGAAGTATACTCAGAGTGCACATCCAAGTTTAAGAGGTGGCAAGAACTGGTTAGAGCAGCAAGGGCATCACTAGATCCTTTAGTGCCTCTTTAGCTAGCTCAGAGCAGCAACCAAGATGAAAGACACCAGTACAAGGATGCTCACAGGTACAAGGATGCTCACACTTCCTAGAAGGATTGCACATGGATAATTGCAACCTACCAGATCTGGAGCAGAAGTATTCAGAGATTTGGAAGGATAAAAACAATGCAAATCCCTGGAAGAGTCTGCTTGAGCCCTTCTGTCTGACATTAGAGAAACTCTGCTTAAAAATTGAAAGGCTGAGGAATAGAGAAAGGAGTAAGAAATAGGATTATGGAAAGGAAACTATCACCAGAATCCTGTCAGAAAGTTATCCAAGCAACTGATGCTGCAGCACAGCAAAAGCCTCCCAGGCCTGCCCAGTCCAATGTCACCAGGAATGCTCACGTAGGATCTTCCCAAACGGGAAAGAAAAACATCCCAGTTTCCTGGAAGCCAGCAAAAGCCGAGTCCTTGACATGGTCATCCCTGTGTCCAGATGACTCCGAAAGTTCACCATGGAAGCAGAGTTTACACTGTAATCTAGAAAGTAGAAAACTTTCCTGCCTGTGTAATGAGTTACCAATCTGTGAGGGGTAAATAGGATGAAGCAACTAAAAACTAGGGATCACCATAAATGCTGTGGTATTAACTATTTGCGTAGCTCAAACTCTTAATATGGATTCCTCAACCATTCTATCTGACTGAAAACATGCCCATCACTTAAATAAAGTATTGCCATACAGAAAGGTACCTCCAGAGCTCACCTGAAGCATGCTCCTGACATGGACAGTGTTCATCGTGTCTTAAAGAATCACCAACTCCAATCATGCAGCTTCAACATTGATTGGCAGCGAGGGGAAGAAAGCAGGAGGAAGCGTTATTGTAAGGATGGAACTCAGGATAGCAGAGCTCCAGATAAGGAAAGGGCAATTCTCAAACGAAAGAGGAGTGGAGAGACTCTGGTGGCACCAGCTTTTACCAGTGTGGGAACTACTCTCACTTAACTCCCACCAGCTCAACACCGAGGTGCCCAAGATGGCAATCCACAGAATCCCAGAATCCCAGCCTGGTTTGGGTTGGAAGGGAGCTCAAAGCTCATCCAGCCCCACCCCCCTGCCACGGGCAGGGACACCTTCCACTAGAGCAGGTTGCTCCAAGCCCCTGTGTCCAACCTGGCCTTGAACACTGCCAGGGATGGGGCAGCCACAGCTTCTCTGGGCACCCTGTGCCAGCGCCTCAGCACCCTCACAGGGAAGAACTTCTGCCTAAGAGCTCACCTCAATCTCCCCTGTCCCTACAGGCCCTTGTCCAAAGCCCCTCTCCAGGTTTCCTTTAGCCCCTTTAGGCACTAAGGTCACCCCAGAGTGCAGCAGAGGGGAGAATCCCCTCCCCGACCGGCTGCTCACTCTGGGGGCTGCAGCCCAGCACACAGGGAGGCTCAGGCTCTGGGTGTTGCAGCTCAGTGTAAGGTACACACCACTGCACACAGCCAGTCACTCATCTCCACAGGACCCGATCGACATGGCCCCGGTTACACACAGTTGCTCCGTGCTCATTCCCATTGCTCCCACATCTCGGCTGATGGAACTGCACTTGTCAGTGCAGCAGCTGCTCCCCAGCAGCAGCAGCAGCTGCAGGGGCTGGCCCTGGGAGCTGGAGGTGAGATTGGGGAAAATGCTCAGAGGATGCAGCTGCAGAGCTTGCACATGCAGCTGGATGTAGGCACGGATGATCTTTGCACACTGTTTTTCTGCTATTTGAAAAAGCCATAAAGCCAATTCTCTTTTTCCTTTGCTATATCCTTGTTTAAGCATATCTGCACTGGTCTATTTGGGTATCTGGATGGTAAACATGGCATCCAGACTCTGCTTTCAGAAAAAAAAGTTCAATTCCTTTCCAAGCTATTACTTCTACTTCACTAAGTTATTATTCTCTGTAAATTTATCCTTACCTTTCCGCACCTTTGCATAGAAGACACAGCAATATTGTGCCCAGGAAGCAAGTGCCGTGTGTCCAAAGCTGACCACCCCTCTCTTTTCAGTGCTGCAGAACTGGAACATCCTGCTCTGTGGGGTTGTGAACCAGCCTGGCCCTGTGCAGGACAAAATCTTGGCTGTGGAGAGAAGCGTTTCACTTCTTAAGGGTCTGGAAATCCACACCAGGAGAAAGAAGACGATGAGCAACCACGTGTGAGACAGACAGACTGCTTCTGGAGGCTGCTGCTGCTCAGGCTGGAGCACCAGGAATAGCTGGTGACCCTGCACAGATCAAGGGGTGAGGTGGTCAAAGGTAGGTGATAAACACCTTCAGTGACAACATAACAAGAGCCAGAACAAGAGCTAAATGGGCCTTTGCAATTAACACCACTCCCCAAGCAACATGAGATGCTGACAGCCCCACTTACCTCCCCAGTGCCTTGGGGGAGAGAAATAAGCAAAGAATCAATAGAATCCCAGCCTGGTTTGGGTTGGAAGGGACCTTAAAGCTCATCCAGTTCCAACCCCTGCCACAGGCAAGGACACCTTCCACTAGAGCAAGCTGCTCCGGGCTCTAAGCTCTCCCCTTAAGGAGCCTTCTCTTCTCCAGGCTCCAGAGCAGAGCTGCTCCAGGCTTGCAGCATCTCCATGGCCCTGAGGAACACCACTCATCACCGGGCTCCACTTGGACGTCAAGCTGTTGACCACAGCTCTCTGAGTGTGACCATCCAGTCAATTCCTTATGCATCAAGTGGTCCATGTGTCAAACCCATGCCTCTCCAGTTTAGGGACAAGGATGTTGTGTGGGTCAGTGTATTTTGTATATATAAGCAGTAGTAATTCCCATGTACCACAAAAAAACCCATTACCCTCTGATAAGGCTTCAATTCAAAGATAGAACCTTGTATTTACCAAACAGCTTGCACAGATGTCAGCAAACTGTTCCATTCCACATCCTCTTCCTGGTCCTGGCCCTGAAGAGCTGCTGCAGGGAGCTCCCAGCTCCTCAGGCCATTGAGCTCATCAACAGAGAAGACAGCTCTCTGCATCCATCCCAGCAAGGTGGGGTTTCCCCCCTTCTTCCAGGGATGATGAAAGGTTCATTTATCCAGGCCCCAAGTACAGAGAGCTCCAGCTTACCTGGGAAAGCTTCCCATTCACCACAGGCGAGCGGAGCTTGCAAGACATGAATGTCTGGTTTATGAACATCTGCACTCCATGAATGCAGAGTAAGAGGTTTATAAATGTGAGGGTTGTGCACACAGGCAATACATTATATCTCTAAGGAAAAAAAACATGAGATGCAGAACAGTACCAAAGCCTAAACAGAGATCATACTGCCTCACCTTCTAAAATGCACAGGAGAATGCCCCTATCTGCTCCCCGTGTGACATCTCTCCAATACACTTTCAATGTACGTCACAGCCCAAAAATCACCCTATGCCAGACGTGCCATGGGCATCCAAAGCATAGACGACAGCCCCACCTTGTGCAAGCCTGTCCCATGCTGTACTGAGTAACACACCCCAAGGCATAAAGATCCTCACGTGAGAGATGCATGGCATAGGGATACCCTTAATCACAAAATCCCAGACTGGTTTGGGTTGAAAGGGACCTTAAAGGTCATCCAGTCCCAACTCCACCCTCACAGGGAAGAGCTTCTGCCTAAGAGCTCATCTCAGTCTCCCCTGCTCCAGCAGATTAAAGCCATTCCCCTTGTCCTGTCCCTACAGGCGCTTGTCCAAAGCCCCTCTCCAGGTTTCCTGCAGCCCCTTTAGGCACTGGAGCTGCTCTAAGGTCTCCCCTTAAGGAGCCTTCTCTTCTCCAGGCTGAACCAGCCCAGCTCTCTCAGCCTGGCTCCAGAGCAGAGCTGCTCCAGCCCTCGCAGCATCTCCATGGCCCAAAGCAAAGACATCCAAACTAGTATCCAAGACATCCCAAACCAGCTGCACCACCTTATTCCACAGAGGGATCTTTTCCCTGCGAAACCTTTCCCACACCACAGCAGTTTAAAGCCCAAAGTCTGAACAACATAAAGAGAGGGAATTTTAAGCTGTAGCTGAGCTGTTGCTGCTCTGGATCCTCCTCAAAGTGTGCTCAGCTGCACTCACAGCAAAGCTCCCTCTTGTCTCACCATTGTAACCTCCACTTGTGAGCCAGAGCCCTGCCGCTGCAGATCCTGGTTTCTGACACTAACACGGATAGTTAAGGAATGACACTGCACCTTCCTGCTTTACTGAACTCCCTTATGTAGCAGCACCAGAGAGCAAGAGCTCAGTTCTATACAGATACACAACAATTACACTGGCAATACACACTGCTACTAACAGAAGAACTTCAGAGAAAGGTACTGCTTCTCTGACTTTTCATTTCAACTGTAACCATGGCCTATAAAAGCTACTTGAGGGAAATCTTAGGCTCTAGGAAAAGATTTTAGATGGAAGCACTTATAGAAAACTATAGGGCAATTTTCCATACTTCCTCTTTGTGGAATATCCATTACCTGCCTGTTAACAGTGCCATGGGTTAGTGGTGGCCTTGGCAGTTCTGGGCAATGGTTGGACTGGATGAGTTTAAAGGACTTTTCCAACTTGGTTGGTTCTATAAATACCTAAAACTCTCCCCTCCACCACATGGAAAATAAAGCCCTGTTGGCCCCCCAGTATCAAAGCAGAGCCGCAGAAAAGCCAAACTTCAGGAATAGGAAGGACAAGGACACAACTGAGCAGAGATGTTCCTCCTTCCTCTCACAATGGCCAGAAATATCCCCATTTGTGTAAATACAGCCTTAGTCAACAGGGTGACAAACCCGTACCGAGATAAATGTCACAGGCTGACGTCAGTGCCGGAGCAGCCTAATCAAAGTTCAGCCTTTGGCTATTTTTAAACCCCAAAGTATTTTTCTCTTTCAAAAATACCAACAAAAAAAAGATAGCACTGAAACTCATCTTTACAAAAATTCCCTTCTACAAAGTCTCCATAGCATTAAACCAGAGGATTTCTGGGACCACAGACATCAAAGCGAAGCTCTCCCCAGTCCCGAAACTGTCCCAGCCGATAGGGCGCTGCACTAGAAAGCGGAAGATAAGGATTTGGGAATGCACACAGCCCGGATTGGCACTACCAGATACTTTGTATTGGAAACTTACACAGACAGGTTAAAAATAACAGGGTGCAGGCCCAGGGCTGCGCTGAAGGTCGCTGCCAGCACAACTGCTGTTGGAGTAAGAGCTGCTGGAGACGTGCGACTCATGAGTCGTAGTATTTGTGTCCCCAGCAAACACTGTACAACCAGTTCCCTTGGCTGGGAATTAAGGTCATGGAGGCTGGTCACAACCAACACAGTGCCACAGCAGGGGAATTGAGCCCAACATCCACTTGGGATTGACTTGTGTTCCTTCTTAAAACGAATCGTCCACCAGGTCTGACTGCAAAGAGTCACTGTTGTCTACCAGCACGCTCTGGCCAACATTCCCGTTATGCATTCCCATGGCTTTAAGCCCAATTAGCACAGTATCCAGTTTCTATAATGGGAAAGCAGGCATGGCACAAGGTGTTTTAGATGACCAAGCCACAGAGCTTCCCAACCTCTGGGCCTTGCAGAGTACCAGCATAGAAAGAACATCATTACCTTCAGAAAGGTGCCTTTGTAAGTGAGCTGGATCAATGTCCACAGTAACTAACCCAAGGGGATAGTCCCCACTGGGCTTTATGGTCTCCATTTGGAAAAGAAGCAATTCAAACCAGGAATGCTTGATGCTGTCTTCAGCTCTGGCTTCACCAAGGCCAAGCTGGATGGGACTTGGAGCAACCTGCTCTAGTGGAAGGTGTCCCTGCCCATGGCAGGGGTTGGAGCTGTATGAGCTTTAAGGTCCCTTCCAACCCAAACCAGGCTGGGATTCTATGATTCTCTTTAAGGATTTCTTGAAGTTATCTGTACTTAACAGGTACATGAGGATACTGGCTTCATTAAAGACTTATTGTATTTTGTGAGGAAAAGGCCTGTTTAGCACCTAAGGTGCTCTGCACTGCAGCCACCCATGGAAAGCTGTCAGTGCAGAACAGACTGATGTTCATTCAGTGCAACATGAAAGCTTCATCCATAATATTTAGAGTCATTGGTGAAGCAACACGCCAAGAGGAGCTGTGCATCAGGGTGCCAAACCCAGGCTGCAGGATGCAGCACAACCAGGAGGTTAAGAAAAAGAAAGAAGGATGGAGGCAAATTCCTATCAGCCAACATCCAGTGAGATCATAGACAGGTCTCCACTTGTGAAGGTGAAGATAGCTGTTTATCGATTTCTTTCTTGACCAAGGGGTTGCCTTATTTAATAGAAGCCAGCAGAGAGAAACCTCCTGGATAAACTAGCAGTGGAAGAAGCCATTTCCCCAACAGAAAGAATCAATGCTTATCCATCTTCTCTTTTATCCTCCTACTCACATGGTGAATTGAAGAAACAGAGCAAACCGCAGCTCCCATCTGCTCTGCTCCCAGATGTTTCTCCAGCTCAAGAAACCAAGGCAGAGCCTGCCCCAAACCAAACCAAACTGATAGGGTTTTCCTTCTAAAGGATAAGTAAAGCAGTTCCACGTTGACAAGTGCACAGCTCTGAGCATACACCCCGCAGAGCCAAGCATGAAGGGGTGTTCTCCTGAGACTGAGCTTGTCCAGCTCATCTTCAATTGGAACTGCGGATGCAGAGGCACACACAGACTTTAATTACATGAAAGAACACAAGCACTGAATAACAAAGTCTTTAAGCAAGAAGCATGCTGAGAGCTCTGCATCCCCTGCAGCACTTTCCCAACACCACCACCCCCCCCAACAACAAATAAAACTCCACATTTCAGGCACAGGGGGTGGAATACAAAGTCCATTTACTGTAATACTCACAGATGAAGGATTGTAATTGCTCTGCCTTGACATCTGGTTTCTATTTCGCTCCCATTAGATCAGATGACATAACAAACAGATGATGCACCAGAGCTCGCAGAGTTCTGCTGTGAGTCTTGCTGTTTACATTCTTGTTCATAGAAATGTCAGCTATGCCACACACAGCAAAGGCATCAAAGCCAAAGAAGCAGTTTTCAAAGGGAAAAGCAAGACAGGGACAGGTATTTTTGGAGGGGGGAGGAGGAAGGATGGGTTTAAATCCATATATAACATATTCTATTGCACAATCCAGCTTTAGACACTGATTCTGCACACTACCTGCGGACAGAGTTTATGTGAACAAGCCACAGGGAACACACCAGTTTACACCCTGGTGTAACAGTTAAGTAAGCAAGTGTCAAATGTAATGATGCAAACACAAATTCCACTCTGCCCTGTCACATTACTGTTATCTAACCACATGCAAATCCACATAGCCCATGTCCCCGCTCTACCTTCCAATTTGGGCCTGTAAAGTGATTCGCAGCCTTAAGAGCATACAGCAAGCAGGTAACTTCCTAAATCAGCCACCTACTTTGCTGACCTTGGCCCTAAAACCACATTATAAGCCTTCTGAGTCAACAGCACATCCTTCCTTCACCGCAATTCAGGAAGCTATGCAGCTGGGAGGAAGCTGCTTCAGCTGAACACAGGTGATCTGCACACAACAGTGAGGTTTCACTCCATCCTCCCTGAACAAAGCCTGTTCCATGCCTCATGGGAATAGGCCATGTGTGTTTGCAGCCCAGAACCCTCATCCCGTGTGCTGGGTGCACCCCCAGAGCATGAGCAGCAGCTCAGGGAGGGGATCCTGCCCCTCTGCCACGCTCTGGGGAGACCTTAGAGCAGCTCCAGTGCCTAAAGGGGCTACAAGAAACATGGAGAGGGGCTTTGGACAAGTGCCTGCAGGGACAGGACAAGGGGAATGGCTTTAACCTGCCAGAACAGGGGAGATTGAGATGAGCTCTTAGGCAGAAGCTCTTCCCTGTGAGGGTGCTGAGGCGCTGGCACAGGGTGCCCAGAGAAGCTGTGGCTGCCCCATCCCTGGCAGTGTTCAAGGCCAGGTTGGACACAGGGGCTTGGAGCAACCTCCTCTAGTGGAAGGTGTCCCTGCCCGTGGCAGGGGCTGGAACTGGATGAGCTTTAAGCTCCCTTCCAACCCAAACCAGGCTGGGATTCTATGACAGGATCACACACAACCACTCACAAGAACTAATTACCATTTTCCTCTGCACAAGCCCACTCACAGGAAATTCTGCATGATGCAGGAACCCTTTGATACCTGAAGACTGCAGTGAATAACACTGCAGGCAGCTCCTCTTTCCAACACCCTATTAAAAGGGGTTCAACCACATGCAACTGACTCCTTTGCACATTCACCTACTGTTAGGCTTGCAGGGACCTAATCCTGCTTTGAGAAGAGACCAAATCTCATTTTCAGCTATTACAAATGACAAAAACCTTCCAAAAAGACTTTTTTCTACCCTGTCTCTTCCGTAAGTGCTTGGGTTTGGTCTTTGGGACAGGGAGCCCCGACATCTGAACCAAACTAACAAGAGCAGCTACAAGATGCCCGTGTTCTGCTTGGGAAAGACCTGCCAAGGCTCCCTGCAGGTGGGACCTCTCGGAGTAGGAGGTTTGTGACATTTAAGTTGGAGCCAAATAGGAATATTATAAAAGCCTTGAGAGATAATCCCTTTAATCCCTTCTGATTTCCAAAGGCCAGTTACTGGCTTTTCTCCTCACTTTACTCTTACATATGCACCCATTTACATTACATGGTGTGCAGAGGGCGTCTGAAGTGTTGAAGGCATTAGGAATGGGCAGGCAAGTGGAAAAATACTCCCAAATACCAGTTTTAAGAAGCAGATCCTTCAGGTGCTACAAGTACCTGCAGCCACAAAAGTAAAAATGGTGTTTTGGTGTCCAGAGAATCCCTTCTGGCCATGCCTGAACAAGTTTATCATTAAGCACCAAGCAAGCAGTTAATAGCATTAATCTTGGAACATAAAGACAGGATGAGGTGTATTCAACTTCTTACCCTCTGAAGGTATCCACACTGGACTAGGCTATTAGCAAGCCCAAAGAAACTACCTGAAGGAATGGTTTAGGGGAAGAGAGAAAGCAAAGGGAGGAAAAAGGGAAGAGAAAAGCCAAACCAATACCACTTCCCACATCATGCACATCAGGGATGCATTACATGCCTGAAACAACTGAACTGCAACAGCTTTGTTATGAATGTAAGCAATCCCTGAGGTTGGGGGTATTACTCAGTGCTTTTTGGTACTTTGCTAAGGCAAAATTTGCAATTGAGGTAAAAATCCCAGCCTGGTTTGGGTTGGAAGGGACCTTAAAAGCTCATCCAGCTCAAACCCCCTGCCACAGGCAGGGACACCTTCCACTAGAGCAGGTTGCTCCAAGCCCCATCTAACCTGGCCCAGATTTACTCACTCCTACTAAGACACCATTGCCTGCCTTATCTCCTGCCCCGTGCTGATGTTTATGCTGGTGAAGAAGTTCAAAGCAGCGAATTTGCTTTGAACACCTCCCTCCTGCACACAGGGGGGAGCAGGCAGCAAGGGGGGGGGGTCCTCTCCAAAGCATCAGCACACAGCCCTAGTCATAACAAGTCCTCGAGCACGCCAAGAACAGAGCAGTGCAACTCCACAGGGACGATGAAGGAGGTTCCATTCCATGCTTCCTGGCATGTTTATTTAGGACAGCATGAGAAAAGGGGCTCCGTGGCTCTGACTCTTCCAGAGGCCAAGCTGAAAAAGCTGCTCCTTCAGCACCCAAGTTTTAAGTGCTTATTCATTCCTGCTTCTCATCTGCAAGCAAGCTACTCCTCCATTCATTCCCGACTGGCAGAATGCAAATGCGTAGTGCAGAAGCCTTCACTTTTACTATTAGGAATGATGCTATTTTTACCTTTAAGCCTCCAGTATCACAAATCACAGATCCTTCACACGCATCACCCCCGGCTCCCTCCACTCTGCTATTGTGTCTTGCAGAGCTGTAGGTGTTTTCCTCCCATAGCTTTACTTGCTGAGAGCAAGCGGGAGCGCGTTGTGACATCTGCCTGCTCCGCACCGCAGCGGCAGCGTTGCAACGAGTTGCATGTGTAAGGCTCTGTACAACTGCTTATTTAAAGGTCAGGCTAAGTCATAAGGGAGCCAGCAAACTACACTGACAACACAGCTGTCACACAGACTGCATGATGTGTGCTTAACCCCCCCCCCCCCGAATGTCACCTTTCAACACAGGAGAAGGAAGTGCCACAACCACTGGTCATCAGACAAAGCCAGGCATCCGAACCCTCGGCACACATAGTGTTTTCTGCCCTCTTATCCGTTTCCACCAGCACTAAGTGTTCACTTCTGCTCCAACGCCAGACAAAACATCTTCAAGCTGCCAGCATGCTCCTCTGCTGGCACAGCCAAGGGCATTCTGCAAAGGTCAGTGGTTTGAAGGATCTGGACAAGCAATGAGAAAGCCCTGTGAGCATGTGCTGCTTGGAATGAGAGACTGCTCCATGCTTAGATGTTTCAGTGCTTGTTCTCCTGGAAAGAGGTCCACAGCAGCATTTCAGGAGTCCAACAGCAGCAAGGGGCTGGGAAGAACCCATATGGTTGAATTCATTGTCTCAGCAGCTGAAAAAGGGCTTGAACTAGGATTTGGAGAGCAGCACAGTGCGTGCAGCCCAGCATTCGCTAGCAGGGCTGCCTGTGTTGAAGGTGTCCAACATCTCTGACTATATCTGAGGCATGAATCAGGTCATGGGGAAACTCCAAGCCAAGTGTTTTCTAATGAAAGGAATCAGCAACCAGTGAAAGTGTCCAGCAGGCTCCACTGGTTCCCATTTGGGAGGAGAAGGAGGCAGAGGAGACACCCAGGTCTGAGTTTTCCTCCCTGCATCTTCCCTGCACACAAAGGTATCCTCTGCACAGCTGAGTCAGCAGAACCGCTGACTTGGAAGCAGCAGAATGGTAAATAAAGGGGATTAAGACAATAAATCACTTCGACTTTGCCAATACAAAGAATACATTAACAAACCAGGATGTTATTAACAACTTGCAAATGTGACAACAACAGGCAAGCTCACAGACACGATGAAAATACAGTCTTGCAGGAAAACAGGAGGAAAAAAACAACATTGAGTGAATAATGAGCATTCTGCCTCCTTCAGAATAAGAGCCAGTTCCAAGCTCAATGCCAGCAGTTTCTAAACTGCTACTTGCTACTTCTTAGTGCAAAATTACTCCAGTTGAAGACTCCAGGGGGGTGGGGGGGGTGTAAGCTACTATAAGGAGTCCCACACTTGTTACTTGCAGGAGAATGAGGAGAATGAAGGAGTTTCTAGCATGACAAAAGTAACCATACTCATACTTAGCTAAAGCCACAGCTACATCTGTGTCTAAACCACCTATGAGCATCATTATTTCACTATAAAAACAAGTGCCTTCTGCAGAGCTTTGGCAGATTGAGGAGCTCAAAAAGCAAACCACAACACTGGAAGCACACTGCTTTCCACCAGCCCTCCTCCCAGCTCGCCTACACCAGGAGGGACCATGGGATGGCAGAGCCCAACTCCCATGGCTAAAGGACAGGGCTTGGAGCAAGCTGCTCTAGTGGAAGGTGTCCCTGCCCATAGCAAGGGGTTGGAACTGGATGAGCGTTAAGGTCCCTTCCAACACAAACCATCCTGTGATTCTATAGCAACTGACTTTCAATGGAAGTATCTACTCAGCAGCAGTGTCATCTACCCTTGCTTTGAGCCCATCACACCCAGAGCAATGCATTACTAATTCATCAGCTAGGCAAAGGCTGCACTATGTGTTTGTGTTCAGTTCTAAGTTGCTTATTCAGCAAGTCTTGTTTCTCTAGTTGGTGTCTAGCTGGCCAAACCCCGTAAGTTTACACAACTACTGCTATAAGCATCCTGCCATACACTGTGCATGCTGTGATGGCACTATCAGCATGCTGGATGCTCCAGCAATGAGCACCAGCGAAGACTGGCTCCACAGCAGCCATTAGACAGAGCAGTACTTCTCAGAGGTCACCTCCTGGACTTCAGGCATGTCAAAGAGACAACTTCATGCGTAATGGCCAGTGCTGGGCACCTTCAATCCCTGCTCAAAGCTCCCAGAACCAACCATACCATGTCCCGGTCTGATTAACATACGTATTTAATCTCCAGCTCTTCAGTTCCTGGGGGGAGGAAAGCAAAGCCCACCTTTATGCAAGACAGCATTACTCAGCAATCACTGAGTTCTCTAGCCCAACATCACCTATCATCTACACCACAGACCACACTGATCCTAGTCCATTTACCCAAAGGCAGGTTAGACACATGAAACGAGTGAGTTGAGCAGGCTACAACACCCTGATCAGGCTGCACAGCCCGAAGGAATGACCTTGAGCCAGTTCAGACAGGAAGAGCCTGGACAGATCAGGGGCAATCACACCCTGAGGCAAACAGGAGCTGTCTGTACTCACTGCAGAGGAGGTCTCTGAAACAAAAGGTGATCCCATAGTCAACTTAAGCAGAACTCTCTCACAAACTCAAGCTTTCATATCCAAGGTGGAGTTAGGATAGACATGCACACATGTGAATCCACACAACCCTACATCCCTGAGCCAACTCAAAACCTTGCTGCTAACAGCATCATATACTCCTGAGCAGCCACCTTCTGCCAAGATCCTCTGACTCAGGCGAGGCACAGGCTCACCACAGGAACAGCACAACAGGAAGAACACAACCATTATATCATAGAATGGTTTGGTTTGAAGGGAGCTTAAAGCTCACTCAGTTCCAACTCTTCCACTAGACCAGGTTGATTCAAGCCCCTGTGTCCAACCTGGCCTTGAACACTGCCAGGGATGGCGCGGCCACAGCTTCTCTGGGCACCCTGTGCCAGCACCTCGGCACCCTCACAGGGAACAGCTTCTTCCTTATCTCCAACCTGAGCTTCCCCTGTTCTGGCAGGTTAAAGCCATTCCCCTTGTCCTGTCCCTACAGGCCCTTGTCCAAAGCCCCTCTCCAGGTTTCCTGTAGCCCCTTTAGGCACTGGAGCTGCTCTGAGGTCTCCCCTTAAGGAGCCTTCTCTTCTCCAGGCTGAAACTTCTCGGCAAGAATCAAAACAAGACTGTGTTTGAACTGTCAGGCTGCAGCTACTGTGATGGGGAAAGGAGTCTTTAAGAGTCCGCAATGGCTGTATCCAGCTGCTCCAGCAAAGCAGCAGCTCTTCTGGCTAAGCTGCAGGCACCCACAGCACCCCACAACCCAAGCGTCACAACTTGTCACCTTCTGCCACAGCGTATCCACAGATGGGACAGCAACACATGGATTACATTTGGGACATCCTGGTTACCACCAATAGTAAACTTGTTGCAGAGAGTGATTTCACCTTACACAGAGGAAAACAAACAAATCCAACCCAACAAACCCCCACTGCTTTTTGCAGTAAGAAAAGCAACCTGAAGAGGAGTTATTCGCATTACTGAGCTTTGGTTTCCTTTCAAAGGAGAGCAACTGGATCTGTTACCTGAGCCAGGCACACAGACAGCAGTGATGAATACACCTGAAATGTGCTGTCATCCTGCCAATTAAATCCATGCCTTCATCCTCCTACCTAATAAATACAGGCACTGCACTGCCCAAAACTTCAGCTCTACCCTGTCTTTAACATCTGCCAAGTCATTTACCAGGTTTCTTAGGTTCTTGAAGGATTCAGCACCCGGTTTGCACAAGAGCTGCTCAAATGACTTTATAGAAAGCTCCTTTCACCCGAGTGCTAGAACACCTAAAGATCAAATAACTGTTGCCCAATGACTTTGGGTAATTGTCCCCAAACCATCCTGTTCTTTTGTGCAGTGCCACCCATATTCTCCATGAGAAAAGCACACATCAGTTCAGCTTTGAAGAAGGACCAGAAGAAAGCCAGCAGCTCAGAAGTGAGCCTTCCCAAGTGACCAAATGTGAGGTCTCGGACTCGCTCAAAAGCCACCCCAAAGGTGGGGAGCACCAAGCAAACACAGCCATGGACCATTGCAGATGCTCTTCTGAGCTCAGCGGCCTCTTCAAAGGGCAGCCTTGGAGCAGAGGATTGCAGCAGCCAAGCTCTGAAACCATGGATGCACATTAGCATAGCAAAAGGTAAGGAGGTGCGAGGAGCATCCAAGTCCACTGAAGAAAACCTACAAAGCCTTGAGCATATTGGGTCAAGCAGGCTGGTGATCTTCACTTCATACCAGCAACTGAAGTACGGTGGGACAGGCATTTGGCTTGCTCATAGCTGTGAACACACACACACACACACACACACACACACATCAGGCAGAAGCTCTTCCCTGTGAGGGTGCTGAGGCTCTGGCACAGGGTGCCCAGAGAAGCTGTGGCTGCCCCATCCCTGGCAGTGTTCAAGGCCAGGTTGGACACAGGGGTTTGGAGCAACCTGCTCTAGTGGAAGGTGTCCCTCCCCATGGCAGGGGTTGGAACTGGATGAGTTTTAAGGTCCTTTCCAACACAAACTAGGCTGGGATGCTATGATTTTAATTCAGAGCATACTCAAATGTATGTCAACATGAACCACTGCTACATTTGTTGAGCTCACCCTGTCTCATATTACATTTGGGGGAGGTAGAAGTGGTGACCCTGCAAGTCGGCTCTACCTGCTGCAATGCTGGGTATTAATAAGTAAACCAGTGGCAGAAGTCCCATGAGCTATTTTAAATAGCTCCTGCATGAAGCTTCACTTGAAAGAGAACCAAAAAGACAAGAATCTTTATGGCAGCCTGAATGAACAGCATCACCCCTACCTGCCAAGAAGCCATCATGCTAAACCTGTCAAGAGTTAGGAGCCTGCAGAACAGGCCTTCCACCTGCTGGAAAGAAAGTAGAAAGGAAGGAAGGGAAGACAAATCTAATGCCAATCTGATAGTTGCTGCTGGCAGGAAACAGATGCCAAAGCCCTTCTTCTGGGTTTAGGAAGCTGTAGGAATCACATGCCTTCTCCTGGCAAAGGTTGGGTGAGACCAGTGGTACCTGACTTCGAATAAAGCAAGTGCCTGCAGGTTTCAGTATCAGTGACTGATGTCAAGGATGCAATACTTGGATTGACTATCAGAGTTTGGTCTTTTTCTTGGTCTGGGTTATTTTTGGATGGGGTATTAATCTAGTTCTGGCTTCTCTCTTCTCCCAGAGCAGCTCAAGTGGTTTATAGACCATGAGCACACTAGTGTGAAAAGAGTTTTCAACTAGGATGTTTCTGTTTATAGCCAGCACAGAAAAGCACAGTTAAAGGAGGGAGGGCAGACTGTTTAACTGGAAAGCTCAAGTTCTGAATGGCCAAACAGAAGAGCAAAACCAAATCAAACCTCATTCTCAGTGGATTAACTTCAAATCACCAGGCTGTAAGTGTTTGCTGCCTGAAGAACTGTCCATTGATCAGAAATGTTGCAACCAACTTTACAGAACTAGTAAAACTGCCTTTAGATCTCCACAACTCCACCAGCTGAGGAAGCAGAGCAGTGACCGCACGTCCAAATAGCTGCATTGATCTTGGTCTATCGAGCAGAAGGTGAAACCTGACAGCAAAGAGTCATTACACAGCAGCTCATGGACAGCATCACCGAGTAAGGCATGGCAAAACACACAGTCCAGAGAGTCCACTGCCAAGAGAGGCACAAACCTCATGATCCTTTCTATTCAATAGAGCCTGATGGGTTACACCACTCCAGCAGCCACCTTCCAGGACAAAGGGGTTACCTGGAACCAAGACTGGTATTCAAAGCTCACAAACCACACCTCACTCCTCTTACACTTCTCCCTGCAAACCTATTTCTGTGCTTTGGCAAGCCAACAGCTCCAGATGCCATGAGCACATAGATTCCCAAATAGTGGAAGGGTCAGGATTGAGGGGGTTTAGGTGATTTCTTTGAATTAATCTGTCCTTTCCCCAACATCATGATGGCAACCCCACCACAGAGCTGTGGCATAGTGAAGGGTTCCAGTATTCCCCTCTAAACAAGCAACTCCAGCTTACCCATGGGCTTGGTAGCGTTCAAGGCCAGGTTGGACAGGGCTTCGAGCAAGCTGCTCTAGTGAAAGGTGTTCCTGCCTGTGGCAGGGGGTTGGAGCTGGATGAGCTTTAAGGCCCATTCCAACCCAAACCAGGCTGAGATTGTACTGATACGGAGAAAACATCCTTGCAGAATGTACTCAGACTCTACAACTCACGGCTTCACAACAAAGCTGATGGTGCTGCAAAGTTGAGCAGATCAGATCCAAACACTGGAAAGATTAAATCCAGCCTGTGGATTCTCTGGCAAAGCCTGTGCTGCTGGGGTTCAAAGGAGGATTAACGGTGCCCCACTGAACCCGCCCCCACATAATAACTCTCAGGAGAACTGGTGCCACCAGTTGTACCACCTTTAAGCCGAGTCTCTCCATCAATGCTGAATGACAGACAAGGAAAGGTTTTCAGAGTCATAAGGACACACTGCACCACCGCTTAGGAAAGTTAAATAACCACAGAGAAGCAGCTTAGCATTACTTTGTGAAGAGACTTAGCTTCAGAACTACTGAATACAGATCTATTAAGTAGCGAATATTCCCAATTATGGTCTTGATATACAAGATATTTGGCCCTTCAGCAGACAGGAGTGTGGGTAGGATGCCAGGGAACCCATAACCCATGGAGCAAGGTGAAGGCAGAGCATGCCCGTGCTAGAAGGTTCACAACCTGCAATGACAGCTTTCCAGGGTATTGATTGTATTGCTGGACTGGGTCTAGTCCTGAAAGGGCTTTTACAAAGTGCTTGTCTGGGTTTTCAGCATTAAAATAGAATCTTGACTCATGCTTGAAGTTGAAGACCAAACTGTTACAGTCAGCACAGTCTGCTTTTGGTTCAAAGTAGATATTAAGTCATCTTGATTGCCTTCCATTTGAAAGAGATCACAGGGAGACAGGAGGATCTCAGAAAAGCCCATGAGTATTTCTGTGCATGTAATTCCATGTTCAATAGGTGCAAAGTTTAATATTAGCTTCACCCTTTGGAAAGACTAAAACATTGCTTCAACATTGCAGCACATCAGTCTTATCGAGCATCAAGTGTGAGAGTAGCTCCCACGGGAATCACTGGGAGATGCTGGGTATTCCAAAGCAGACAAGGGCACTGTAGGATTTCCCCAGTAACTGATGAACAACACTATTTTGATCTTGGTAATAGAAACAGAACCTTTAAAAGATCTGCTGATAGACTAAAATTAGGCTTCTAAAAGGAAGAATGAATTCCATGCCTCATTTCTCAGCATCAAAGATGCTAACGGAAATTCACTTGTCTATTCTCTTCTTACAGTGGTGTCACTGGAGCCATGGCTCCTGCCCCAGCCAGCCTCCAGCTCTCAAACACAAGGGAAAAGAGAAGGAAAACAAGCACCACAAATATACTAAAGAAGAGAAAGGAATACAGAAGACAACAGCAACACACTGCACAAAGGGCCACAGAGTCTCCATTCGGCCAGAGCAACACAAGGGTTAATATCTAAAGAGGATGCTGCAGTTTCACTCTGCAGCACAACTGCACAAAGGGTTAAACTCATCCTACATCAGTACTTGTGCACCTCTGCCAGTTAGTCAGATCAATTATTTGAGACTTAACCCCACTGAGCATATCTTTGAAGTTCCTAAATGCAAATTCATGCAAAGCAGACAACAGCCATATTACAGGTACCCTAAAATCCAGGTAGTGCTTCATTGCCTGGTGTTAACCTATGAATATGATCATTCTCATTGAAGAACAGGCTGAGAGCTGGGGTGGTTCAGCCTGGAGAAGAGAAGGCTCCTTAAGGGGAGACCTCAGAGCAGCTCCAGAGCCTAAAGGGGCTACAGGAAACCTGGAGAGGGACTTTGGACAAGGGCCTGTAGGGACAGGACAAGGGGAATGGCTTTAACCTGCCAGAACAGGGGAGACTGAGATGAGCTCTTAGGCAGAAGCTCTTCCCTGCAATTCTTTCTGTGATTCTGTTTTGATCAAGAGCTCTCAGAAGTAAAGGAATATGTTCTCCTTTAGCAGTGAGGGTAAAGCAGTACCTGCCAAAGCACAGGTAAGCCAAATTCCTAAAGGATGAAAAATGCCATGCAGGGCTGACAACCTTCTGCGAATAAGTGGATTTTTTGCCCCTGCTCTTGAACCTCTTTCAGAAGCAGTGGGGTGACCAAAACATTCCTTCACTATCAGCTCTGTCCTAATAGATCTGACCACATCAAAGGCACGCAACCAAGCCTCAGCAGTGTGAAAGCCCGGAGTGAAGACAACAAGCTAAATACCTTGAAAGACATGCTGAGAATATCCACCTTGGTACAGTCCAGTAACTAACATAATGTGGGGAAGTAGATATAAGATACAGCTCAAATTCAGTTTGACCAAAAGTGAGCAACAGAAATGTAGTAACTGTATAGAAAAAGGCTCTTCTCCTTTCCAAGTGAGATGCAGGGTCCCAAGGACCATCTCAAACAGCATCATCCGCCTTTAAAAGTGCAACCTGTTTGATATCCTTTTCCTACCCTGTACCTCGTTCCAAATAAGCCAGAGTTCTCTGCCTCTCATCAGCAGTACTTCTTCTCATCTTTGCACTGCAGGATACATCACAAGCTAAGAAACTTACTTTAGAAAGAGGCTTTTAAAGAATTCCAAAGTGCAAAGAACTGCATTTAAAGCAAAAGTAGAAATGAGAGGAGCATACTTAGCAGGGACACTGACCTAGGAGGAACTAACTTGAACCCCAAGCTGAAGCACAAAACACTTCTTCTCTTTTGAGGATACAATAAAAAACCTTGTACAGAAAGTCTCAACTATTTGATGCTCCAAAGAGTGAAAACTTCACAGGTTTCATGGTAACAGCCTTAAAACTTCCAAGGTCCTCAAAATGATATGACTGATTCTTAGAGGAAATCCAGGACAGGTTCTGCTTACATGATTTCATGATGTAGAAGAAGCAGAATGCAAGTGGAATAGGTATTCTATCGTAGGCTGAGGAAAGAAAAGTATACAGAGAACATGCCCTGTTTGCATCTACAAGGGTTTTCAGCTATTCTAACCAAGCTTCTTACTGCCAAGACCTTGTTGCTAAGTGTCCTTCTCAACCAAACCCAAACCTGGGGGACCAGACTGCTCAGGACAATAGCTTCAAGGCATAGCAGCAGCTCCTGCTAGTGAGCTCCTAGTCCACATGCTGAACACTTAACCTACTGCTGTAAAGAACAAGCATCAGAATTCCTTCTAAGGAGCTCCTCTTACCTCTGCTGAACCTGCCAAAGAGTTGAACCTTACCCTAAAACTTGAGCTCCCCATGAAGCACACACATGGTAGTGTGAGAGGAGGAACAGGTCTGGAGAAACCTTTGTATTTCCACCAAAAAAAAAATGTAAAGACAGCCTCAGAAATCACGAGGTTCTACCTATACTCACTACTAGTAGTATTTTACCAAGAGCCTGAATGCCCAGCGTAGAATACCCCAGCCATAATGCAGCAGACAGGTAGAAGCAGCAGGGTTACACTGTCCAGATGTTCTTCCAGAGGACAGCCACCAGGTATCAGTTGTGCCCCAGCCTTGCTAAAGGAGGCCTGGAAAGGACTCCTCTAGTCCTTACGTTTCTTTAAAGAATGCTCTTGCCCCCAGATTACTTACAGAAGCAGCATCATGAGTGCCAGAAAGTAGGTCAGTGTCATTTAAAGCCGCTTTGAAATGCATCTGCACAGAAACTTCTTCATCTTTCAAAAGAGAAGGCATAAAATATTTATTGCCTGGTGCAAACTGTTGGAGACACTCCCAAGGCAAGCTCTGAAATGGCTTTGCACGCCTCATTGAGCCATGGCCTGGGAAAGGAGAGGGGCTCCTTGCACTCAGCAGATAAAGCACCACCACCACACACAAGTACTCATGAGCCCAGCAAATCACAGCACGTGAGATGCTCAGCTTCCCATGGTGTGGGAGCAGGGAGCGTTCTGCTTCCTCTGGTATCTCCTCTCAGGCTTTATGATGCTGCTGCAGACTTGTGTGTATCCGAGAGGCAGCTCATTCTTCAGCTTCAATATTCCTAATTATCAAACATTCAGCACTTCCAAATGGAAATGAAATGTGCAGCTCCGGGAGAGCAGCGGGGAAGAAAGAATAGAGCATTTGCATTCCCACTGGCTAATCCCTGCAAGATAACATTTCACAAACAAAATGCTTCATTGAACATGGAGATTTGCAGCTTTTACAAAGGAAAGTGAACTTTAAACAAATACAAATCAGTTGAGTGATTAACTTCAAGTGTTTGGGCTTTTTTAAGCTAATCTTTATAAAGAACTAGTATCAGCAGAACAATCTTTCCTGATTAAAGAACCAACTAATAGTGAAACTCAAGGCATTGAAAATAAAAGGGGGGGGGGGGGTTGAAGTTCAAGGCGACCACAAGAAATCATTTAAAGTCAATGGGGGAACACACACATACCAGTGCTGACTGGGCTGTGAGTAACAAGCAGCATCAGCACCACAGGTTACCTAAGGTAAGCGTAAACTGTGGGCAACAGAATAGGTTAAGAAGTGAAACTAAACATGCCTTCCCCTGAGCTTTGCCATAATCCTCCATGTTATCTTAATTAGCCTCATTTTCTTAATTATACTTTGCAGCAACTTGATCTTTTATAGCACGATTTCAGTGTAGTTCCCCCCCCCCCCCCCCCCCAACTTTGTTCCAGGGCTGTTAGAAGCAGTGACTCCTCTGCCAAAAGCCAAAGGGCACATCATACCTCTGAGCTTTGTCTTGACTAGGTGTTATGGAGCTGCATGGGAAAGCCCATCTTCCTGCCTCCCACCCCTTCATCCTGCCCAGCAGGTCAGGGAAGGGATTCTGCCCCACTGCTGTGCTCTGGGGAGACCCCCCCCACAGTCCTGATCCTGCTCTGAGGCTACAGCACAAGAGGGACATGGAGCTGCTGGAGTGAGTCCAGAGGAGGCCATGGAGATGCTGTGAGGGCTGCAGCAGCTCTGCTCTGGAGCCAGGCTGAGCGAGCTGGGCTGGTTCAGCCTGGAGAAGAGAAGGCTCCTTAAGGGGAGACCTTAGAGCAGCTCTATAGGTCTACATCCTACATCTATGGCTCAAGACAGATTGATTTACCTATTGGAAGTTACTGAGGACTAACTTCTCCCACCTAGTATTCTTACTTCTATCAAAGTCATGTCTTACTCTCTGAGAAAGTATAGTCCAAACAGAACAAAAGAAGTGGCAGTGATGGCGGCAGAATAAGGGGGCAAACTCATACTTCTCTTAGGTAACTTAGTCTTCTCCATATCGCTTTGCTCAGTCAGAAGCCTTCAGGACCCACCATTTCTCACCATTGAGTTTTGCAGATGAGAAGGCAGAAAAAAAGGGGAAAGAAATTAAAAGCAAACCACTTCCATTCATCTCTGCTGCAGCAGTTTGATAGCACTGCTTCTAAAACAGCCCAGGAGATTAGAGAAGAACCCACTGAAGCAAGGCTTAACAGGCTCAAGTTAAGCCAGGGCCTTCTCTTAAACCACGGCCATCATTAGCAAGAATTACCTGTAGCCATGTAATCAAAAGAGCTATCAGAAGTGACAGGAGAAGTTCAGATGTCATCTTTGTCAAGGCTTGGAAACTATTTCTACCTATTACTATACAACTGACTCTAAAGGAGAATCAAGCAGCCAGAATACCACAATACACTGGGTACACGACCATTACACACTAGAGTTTCAACTCAGTGCTTAGAACTACAAGCAAAGGAAGAACCCAACACATAAACTCTCCCTGTGCCCTTCCTAACAGTATTTGATGAGATTTAAGACTTTGTGGAGATTGATACTGTTTGAGAATATGCTCAGACAAAGCCTACCTGCAGAACACCATTCTATGGCTCTGTAACAAATAGATCAGCTTGCTCAGAACCACATCCAGCCTGGCCTGGAATGTCTCCAGGGATGGCGCATTCACCACCTCTCCAGGCAACCTGTGCCAGTGCCTTACCACCCTCATTGTAAAGAATTTCTTCTTCCTCACATCCAGCCTGAATCTTCCCTCTTTTAGTTTAAAACCATCGTTTTCACCCTTTAAATGATCTCCAGTGGACCAGCTGACAACGGGACTTGAGTTTCTATCATACATCCTTCACGTCAATAGGAAATTTAAGCTGTATTTCTAAATACAACTGCAATAGTTTTGTTACATTTGAGAGGGTTAACTACCAGAGTAGACAAGCCTTTCCCCTATTAGTAGTCTTATGTTCTACCAAACACTCCCTCAGTAGTCACACCTGCAATTCTTACTGAGCCATCACATCTGTCACTCCAAGGTCTTATGTGACAAGGGCCAAGAAGGTTTAGGAAGAGAAGCACAGGAGAACACACAGAGGTCCAAGGCCATCCAGCACCTCCCTGGGTTTGGATTACACCAGCCATAGCGGCAAGAGTCACTGCAGTTCCAATGGTCCTGCATCAACAGAACAGACCCACTAAGGACATCCCCCTTTCCCAAGTACCTAGAGGTCTGCTCCTGAACACGTAAAGCACTGTCAAGTTTGTTGGGGTTTGAATACAGGTTTATATTGCACCTATGCCAAACCAAGGATATAAAAGCAGGTGGCTTTCTGAGCTCCCCACTTGTATGTGAGGCAGTATTCAAGTAACTATCCACTTGTTTGAAGAACAGAACCATTTCAGTTCATACACAAAGGTGAGGTTTTCAAGGCTGCTGCTTGTAAACTCCACTACCCCCTCCAACTGCAGCGTTTCTTGCTCCCAGCCTCAACATGGAAGCGTTTCTTGCTTCCCAGCTCTCCAACACAAACAGGCTACTAGAAAGAATTGTGAAGCAAATTTTACCCACAAATACACAGTTCCTTAAACCTTAGGAGCTGTTTGTTGGCTTTTAACACTTCAGCCTTATTAGACTGATTAAACTCAAGTCACAAAAGTAATCTCTCCAAGGCATAGTTGGGTCCTGTCACATGCCTGTTGTTGGATTACTTTGCTGCCTCGCAGCCATCTTCTTCTACCATAAACTGCAACAGTCAAAGCAGGCACATGAGAGCACAGCAAACATTCCTCTTCCAAAGCACTACCTCACAAAGCTCTGCCTAAAGTTACCCCAAACTCCCTAAACACTAACATAGAAGGCAACTTTAAGCAAGAAAGCAGGTACCTGAGGCTCTTCCAGATCCTCTTGACAGACAGAAATGCAGTTCTGTAGTGATGAATCGTGACTTTAAATTACAAGGCACATCAGGGATGGTCCCCAAGACAACACTGAGATGGATCAACTGACTCTTGTTCCAACAAAACTATTCTTCCCTACTAAAAGGTCCTTTAAAAGTCAAAGAGTTTCCTTGGATATCACTAAAAACACACCAGCAAAACCATGACTATTCCTTAGAGGTACACTACAGACCATAAAGACTCATCAGCATAGATTTAACAAACTGAACATCTGGTTATCTCCAAAACCACCTCCAACGTTCAGTGACATGTAATGCAACAATCAGAACCCTAAAAAGGCAGGATTTCCTTGGCACTCTGCTAACAGCATTCCAATTCTCCATTGAAAGGCCAAGTCAGAGTTTTACACAAAGCAGTAGCACAAGGAGAGGGACGGGATTACCAATCACTGGAACCCAACAACGAGTCTCTTCATGCAACAAACACGTGGTGTTTTGCTGCTGTTACTGCATTTCAAGTGGGTTTGCCCTTACCTGGATGGCTTTGGGAGCTCATTGCTGGCGACGTCAAGTCCTTTGGAGAAGGGACTGGAGCCGGAACAGTTTCCACGCAAGTCCCAGCAGCTCGAAAGAGCTCCAATGTTTCACCAATACATAGAAATTGGAAGTGGGGATTAAATCATGGCCACCTTATAAAATCCAGGGCACAGAGACATGCTGAGTTGTAGAGAAGTAATCCAATAGGGTGGCAGAGTATCTTCTAATGGCTTTCAAAATGGGAACCTGCAATTAAAGAAAAAGATGCCTGCATTAGAGAATTAAGACTTACAACCATTTAATTACCCATTAGACAACGTATTTATCCCCAGCAGATTCAGACTAGGAGACTATTTCAGGCTTTCAAGGTTGCAGAGAGTAATTTTCACGTAGAGAGGCAATTTTGATTAATAACCATAAAACTGCAGCCTAATATTTTAACAGTATTCAAAAGCAAGACTTAAACAATAAAACTCCAACTCCACATTCGAGCCTGAAAAACCCAAACTTGCATGTTAATTCTCAGCCTCCAACAGCACCATATGAAGTCACTTCAGTCCAACAGCTTCCATATTTCCCAAACCATATGTATGAGTGGTAACTGTACTTCAGGCATCTGTTACCCAAAGAAGTCGAAAGAAAAACTCCTCGGTGCCAAGAAGCAGGATTGGAGCAGGAAGGAAAAAATCCCACACAAGCAAATCTACTCCCACTCCAGCAGATTATTAAGAAGCAACTTCACATTGCCCTAAGGGAAAAAATAAACCCACCGTTCTCTAGTAGTTTTAAACTGTATATTAGAGGG
The DNA here is from genome assembly GCF_028554395.1 of Pezoporus wallicus. Classification (NCBI taxonomy): domain Eukaryota; kingdom Metazoa; phylum Chordata; class Aves; order Psittaciformes; family Psittacidae; genus Pezoporus; species Pezoporus wallicus. The sequence continues at coordinate 26,421 of NW_026635397.1, read as the reverse complement.
AAGAAGAAAAGGGGGTGAAAAAGACCACTGAGTAAGAAACCCAGTGTACCCCTGCCCACCTCCATGAAACTAGAAGAGCAGCAAGGCCAAGCTGGATGGGGTTTGGAGCACCTTGCTCTAGTGGAAGGTGTCCCTGCCCATGGCAGGGAGTTGGAACCGGATGAGCTTTAAGGTCCCTTCCAACACAAACCACTCTGGGGTTCTATGAAACCAAAGTGTGTCGTTTAACCAAAGTATTTCACAACCACAGGTTATTTCCCTTCTTTGTCCCAAAAAGTCCTAGAATCACAGAATGGTTTGGGCTGGAAGGGACCTTAAAGCTCATCCACACAGGGAAGAGCTTCTGCCTAAGAGCTCATCTCAATCTCCCCTGTTCTGGCAGGTTAAAGCCATTCCCCTTGTCCCGTCCCTACAGGCCCTTGTCCAAAGCCCCTCTCCAGGTTTCCTGTAGCTCCTTTAGGCACTGGAACTGTTCTAAGGTCTCCCCTTAAGGAGCCTTCTCTTCCCCAGACTCCCAACAGATAACCTCTCCTGGACACCAAGGATGACGTGTTGACACACAGCCGGTACCTGGGGTTCCTCACTGCCGTGACAAGGTATTTCTGCCCTCCCAGCTTGGAGAACAAGACCAGTTTAGAACGAGCACTCCCTAACTCACTTCACACATGAAGTCAGCCTGCTGGCAGAAGCGGACCAGTCACCCCATCTCAATGAATCCCGCTGACTCTGCTCAAAGCAGAATGGGGAGCACTCACCCCAAACTGCTCCACCAGCAGATCTAAGGGTGTGGTGACCTCCAGCAAAAAAGGCAGCAAGATGGCTTGGGCGGGGGATGATGATGATGATGATGATAGTAACTACTACTGCTGCTTGCACAATGAGCATCTGTCCACAACCTATCTGTACCATCTATTCTTGGAAGAGCTCTTACCATGCTCAGATATTCACGTTCCTTTCCAATAAGGCAGCAAAACCAGGTCAAAGACTTTAACTACCACCCACTGTCACTTACAGAATCATAGAATGGTTATGGTTGGATGGGACCAACCCCTTGCCATAAGCAGGGAAAGCCTCCTCTAGACCAGATTGCTCAAAAGGTAGATTTAGATTAGACATTAGGCAGAAGTTCTTCCCTGTGAGTGTGCTGAGGTACTGACACAGGGTGCCCAGAGAAGCTGTGGCTGCCCCATCCCTGGCAGTGTTCAAGGCCAGGTTGGACACAGGGGCTTGGAGCAACCTCCTCTAGTGGAAGGTGTCCCTGCCTGTGGCAGGGGTTGGAACTGGATGAGCTTTAAGGTTCCTTCCAATCCAAGCCAGGCTCGGATTCCATGATAAGGAAACCACACCTCCCAGGATAATGACAACAGTCGTTTCCCAACTCATGTCACCACCAAATTCTAATATTCAGCCACCACTTGCACTGGTGTAAATGCAGTTTAATGAGACATTTCCCAAGTGGTCAGAAGTTGTTGTCAGGCCCCAGTCTGCCACAATTCTTATGTAAATCTGTCATTTTGCCACTACCTCACGAAAGCACTTCTCAAATGAGGAGCAACAAAACACTGGTTACCCCTATGCCTGGTATATTTGGAGTACTATAGGGTTTTCCAAGGAAATTCCCTCATTAAACAATAAAACACTGAACAGAGATTGTTCTACTTGTACCCCATTGCTTTCCAGGACAAGGGCAACTGCTGCACACAGAGCTGTGGGAGCAGCATCATCTGGTGGCACACGAGCTCCTCGGGCATGGGCAAGGACCGAATCATGGCCATGATGAGCTGCTTGGGCAGCCTGCCCACTACTAACCAGATACACACTGTACGTGATGGGATGAGACGTGCTTGTTTACAGCAGCAAAAGCCTCTTATGAGTAACTTCAGAATCAGTTTTGGCCAGACAGGTCCTTCCTTTCCTATGGGGAGTGGGACGGGAGGCATAGGAGTGGTGCACGGAGCCTCCCTGCTGTCTCCAAGCGAGTCCCATGCTTGTCCACTGGCTTAGGGAATTGTCTTGGCAGCCAACAAGCAGTGGCACACTGACCATTCCAGCTTTGGCACTTCACCTGAAGGTCTTCCCTACATACAGCTCAAGAGCATCCGTGCACAAGCCTGTGGGGATGGCACATTTCAGACTATGGGGCAGAAAGGGCGAGTACGACAGTAGGCTAAAACAAGCAAGAGTCTGAAACACACACTTATTTAATCAGGCGCAGCAAACAGGACTGGTACGATCAAGCTTATTCCTTTCTGAGTCTGGTTCCTGCTGGAAAAAATCTAGAACAGAAGCACCTTCCACTAGATCAGGTTGCTCCAAGCCCCTGTGTCCAACCTGGCCTTGAACACTGCCAGGGATGGGGCAGCCACAGCTTCTCTGGGCACCCTGTGCCAGCGCCTCAGCACCCTCACAGGGAAGAGCTTCTGCCTAAGAGCTCATCTCAGTCTCCCCTGTTCTGGCAGGTTAAAGCCATTCCCCTTGTCCTGTCCCTACAGGCCCTTGTAGAGGTCCCTACCTTTGTCCTTTTCAACTGCATGACCAGGCCTGCCCCCCAAAACCACTCCACAACTCAGTTCTGCACTGTTCCTTTCACTTTCCAAGGCCACTTTTTCCCCACTAGGCATCCTGCCAGACATTAAGAGACAGAATTGCATGTGAACTAGGAAATACAAGCAATCCAGCAATTTTCCAAGTCTGGTTCCATACATTTCTCAGCTACTGTAAGCCTTAGTAACAAGGAACAGAAACATTCCAGTTCTGCCACACAAATGTTCGGACAGGATGAATGCTCACCTTCCCCTCCCCAGCCTATTCCAGATGTGCCTTTCTCCAAGTCCCAAGTACAGATGTGCAGTACCCAGTCATTAAAGTTCTGGGCGAGCCCTCTTTACAAAGCTCTAGTTTCCAGAGCTTAAATTGCTGCGGTACTTCAACCAAGATAAAAATCTTGGCCTAGGGGTGAACTTGCAAGATTGTTTTAAGGAAAGTCAGGCTGGTTGCTTCAGGATACCATCAATGAGCTTGCTTCATCTGCAGGCCCTCTCAGGGCATGCCACCACCACCCCCGGACGGCAACACTACATACAGCTGACAAGATCACTCGAAACCCTCAGTTAAACAAACCTAACACCTCTCTGATTCAACGCATCAAAACATGGTGTAAGTCATACACCTACTACACTCATCACTCTGCTTTGAAGGTTATTTCTATGTCCAGAGAAAGCTGTGCTGCATTTCAGACCCCTGAGTATTAAAAGACACTGCCTTTCAGCAGGACAAGGAGGGCAACTCTTGTGAAGACAGCAGGAGAAAGGATGCTGGGAGAGTGACTTCTGCATCCTGGCACTTCTGTAGCAGCACTACAGCATCCTGGCGATTGATCTCTAAAAGCCATGGAAAGACCCATCATCCAAAAGCATTATCACAGAAGATAACTCTGGAGCAACAGCACAAGAGGGACGTGAAGCTGTTGGAGAGAGGCCAGAGGAGGCCATGAAGATGCTGCGATGGCTGGAGCAGCTCTGCTCTGGAGCCAGGCTGAGAGAGCTGGGCTGGTTCAGCCTGGAGAAGAGAAGGCTCCTTAAGGGGAGACCTTAGAGCAACTCCAGTGCCTAAAGGGGCTGCAAGAAACCTGGAGAGGGGCTTTGAGGTCCCTTCTAACCCAAACCAGGCTGGGATTGTATGATCCTGCTGCCTGACACTGCAGATTAAATTCTTATAACAAGATGATTTCCATCACACACCCCCCTCAACAAAGAAAATCAACCAAGGTATTAGGCCCCTTCCTGTATTAACAGGCACAACCAGTATTAAGCTTAATCCCACATGCTCCATGTAAGATGATGACACCATCCTGGTGCTTGCTTGGCTTCCTACCATGCAGCCGGTGAACAACCTGATGCTGCAGCATGTCCATGCTTTGCACAGACTCACACCTACGGAGAGTTGGTGGTTAAATCTTCTTTGACAAGAGACCCCAAAGTTTACGCAGAGGAACAAGACAAAAACTGCTTTTGCTCTGCAGTGATTGTTTATGAAACCCTGCCAATACAGGATCTATATATATGAAAGGAGGAGGAGACAAGGGAAAGGCATATAGCTATTTGAAAGCAATAATAATGTACTGTGACCACAAAATGATTTCCTGCATCTTTATTTAGTGCAGAGGCAGTGTGAAACAGTCTCCAGGGCTGGTTCTTCTCTCTAGGGACCATGTCTCCAGGGCCACTGCTTTGCAAGCTGACAAGACCAGTAGCAGCAGTCCTGAGGACCCGACACAACCCTTTGACATCACTTCAGCTTCTGCTTCTCAAGCAGAAAACAGCTTCACTGACTGTCCTTGGAGACCAAGTTCCATGAGCGCTGCCCATCGTTTTTCCTGCAGTGATTCTCAAACCAGACCTCTCCCAGAAAACACATTTGGAAGCCCCAACCATCATCATCCTCTCAAAGAGTTGTAGGTCTCTGTAGGTAGCATTTCTGTCTCCGGTACAAATTCCTCATGCAGGTGAAGCAGATCATGAGATGACTTAAAGATATTAGAGTGATGCAGAATCATGGCAGAGAAGTCACCAGTCTCTTTGTTTTCCATCCATTTCTCTCAGAGCAAGAAGTTTTTCCCACTTTTTCTGGGAGAGAGTTTGGGTGGAAATGAAGGAAATAAAGAGATCAGAAAAAATACTTTGTGTGGAAAGCTAGAGCAGAGAGCATCCCACACTCCTTCTTAGCTGCACTATGAAACACAAGAGTGCCTGAATTCCAAAAGCAAATGGACAGACTCCATAGGAAAGGGGACAACCACCAAGTGCTTCTTTAGAAGTCACTGGCTGGCAGAAGAGCGTTTTGGAGGGCTGCCACCATGTGCATGTCCTGTTGTGAAACACCTCCCAAGGTACACCTTGGATGCCGCTGGAGAACGTGGCAATTGAAGTACCTTTAAAGAGAAAACACCTACAACCCCACTCTACAGTCACCAAATCCATTCAGTTCTGGGATGTGACAGTCCCACCTTTTGCACAGCAGTTTACTCCTTACAACTTTCTACCCTTGCACTGAAATCTCACAGCAAACTCAGCTCCACACAAGCGGTAATTACAGCTGCGTTCATTAAAACACTCACAACTGGAAGTACCTACACAGCACTCAGGCACCCACACAGAAGAACAGGGAGCAGACTGAGCTGGAGTAGCTGAAGCCTTCGTTACAGTTAGAAGGGTGTAACTAATAATTAAGCAGAAACCCCAACCTAACCGCTGTTACAAACAGCTTCTCACACAGTTTGCACAGATCCAGACTGACCAGTCTAGCTCTTATTACTGGAGCATCCCATCTTTGCTACTTGTTTTCTCCATGCTCTTATCTTGCAGTAGCACAGCCAAAGGTTCCTACCTTTAGGAGCCAGAGCTCCACACAATGATTCAAATGTACCACCTAAGAAACACAGAATCATTACCCAGTACTTGAAGGAATTAAAACACAGTGCATTTGTTTAGCAAATGCTGACATTTCAATGCCAACCATTACAAGTGCTATTCTCACATGGCAGCCAAGAGCAGAACAAATAGTGTGTCTCTGCCTCTCTCTTCAATTCCACTTCCAGATACACGCTGTGAGCATTTACTGCTTATATGCTCACACTAAACATTTTAACTTTGTGACAGGTTTTGCATGTTATAATGTTCAGAAAGAGATTCTCTCTCTAACCACAGTCATCCTAAGTGTTAAATTACAGTCTATGTGCATTAAGACTTCAAGAATAACCAATACTTACTGTGTATTTACACAGTTCCTTCAGGGAAGACTATAATACATTGCTAGGCAGTTCCGGGTAGTTGCTGTTGGAGCAATCCTGCTTTATTTTAGGCAGTGGCTTGTTAAGCAGTGCTATACATGCACTGAAGACACCAGCAGAGATGAGAATGAACTGAACACCAGCTACAAGTGGCACAACACTAGTAACTAACTGTGAGCCACCTAATTAACACAAAACTAACCCACAGCTATTCAAGGGTAGAAGTCACCATGTGTAGCACAAATTCTTCATAAAAACAGTGAAGAAAAATTGCTTTATAGACTTTCAGCTCCTTTTGGTTCTTGCTGTCGAGAAATACCCCACTATGATGGGCAGAGCACACAGACCCCTTAAGTAAGGCTGCCTTTCCCATGCTTTAGTTTGGTTTTGAGGTGGAGTCACCAGCTCCAACTGATCTCTGATGGCAGTCCTTCCACCTTAGTGGTATCAATCCACATGATGAGAAACTAACCCAAACTGGTATTTCAGTAGGAACATTGATATCTGAGTACAGGTGAAGACTTCTTCATCCATTTCAATGCTAAACTAAAACATAATGCCACCATTAGAGCTTGCCCTTAGCAGAAGTCTGTTTTCCTCACTGGACTTGATGATCTTACAGGTCTTTCCCAGCCTAGTTGATCCTATGACTCTACTTGGAAGTGTTCAAGCCCAGGCTGGACAGAGCTTGGCACAACCTGCTCTAGCGGAAGGTGTCCCTGCCTGAGGCAGGGGGTTGGAGCTGGATGAGCTTTAAGATCCCTTCCAATACAAACCAGTCTGGGATTCTATAACTAGACTTTCTACATCTCTGCATCCAATCCCTCCTACCATCTACAGACCACCACGACCAACAGTTACAGCTACTTTGAAAGCTGAAGGTGCCTCCATGTCCTAAAAAGAATGACATTAAGATCTTCTGGTGGATACTATGCAGTTTTTGAAGCCCTTCATTGCCAGAAGTACACAAAGTATTAACATCATTTCTACTTCCCCATATGTGACATTAATAGCTGGACAGATGAAAAGGGAATCTACTGGTATCCCCCTTGTTTTTAGACCTTGATACGCACTGCTGTTAAAGCAGCATTGAAGGCATCCCAAATCCACATGAAAGCAAAAAACCAAGGCTTTGGGAACAACCAAGTGGATGACAAGTGGACCTAAAGCCTCCAATGCATGATCCAAAACTCTGAACACAAGATCACCTTTAGGAACATGAGCAAATCTGGAAATACCACCTCATGTTCACTCCGTGGGAGCTCCACTTGATAGAGTGGGCAACAGCTTGGAAAACTGGGTTTAGAGTCAAGTGGGAGCAGGGCTCATGGAATAGCTGCAGATTGAGAAATGCAACTGCCTGTGTGTAAAAACCTGGGAATATGCAGGATTCCAGAGCCCTCCTTAACTAGCAAGGCTCTGGCAGAGGGTCTGAAGGAGCAGGATGCTTCTGAGCTTAATCCAGTTTCTCAGCAAGAGCAGCAAGAACAAGCAGTCTCACAGATGGATCCACGTGGGAGGCAGAAAGGAGAGAAGCCTGCCTCAGGAGCCCGCTCCAGCTGCTTCCAAAGCCTTGGAGGAGATGGAACAAATTGGGCAGTTATCGACAAAACTCCACTATCTTGGCTTTTCCTGAAGCCCTCTTCTCCCCTCATCCCATGTTTTGCCTCCATCCTAGTATTTCTGCATGGGAAGGAGTTCAAATCAGATAGCTGAAAGCAGTGCTAGACCAAAGGTAGAAGAATACAGGGAGTTTATGGACCACCTCCTCCTCATTTCTTCATCCCTTCCCTGCAGATCACAGCTACAAGAATTCAAAGCACAAAAAAAAAAAAAAAACAAACCCAAAAACTTAAATATTTAACTGAAAATTGAACAAAAATGGTCAATTCTTGTTAATCAAACCCCTAACGACATTTCAGTGCCAGGAAGAGCATGTGTGACCCAGCAGGCTGCAGCACACTCACACCAACTGAACGTTCCCATTGCAAACTCAGCAGCACCTCAAGCTTCCTTTTGGGTGCCTGTGATCCAAACACAACTTCCACTACGTATTAAGATCCCCCTAAATTCGTGCAGGGCAGTCACATGGAACAGCGTGCCCAGAGAAGCTGTGGCTGCCCCATCCCTGGCAATGCTCAAGGCAAGGCTGAATGGGGCTTGGAGCAACCTGCTCTAGTGGAAGGTGTCCCTGCCCATGGCAGGGGGTTGGAACTGGATGAGCTTTAAGGTCCCTTCCAACACAAACCAGTCTGGGATTGTATGAAAAATGCAGGTTTCAAAACAGGCCTTATTTCCTCCGGCTGCCTGTGCACACACACAATCCTTCTTTCCTTTTAAAACAGCTTGACATAGACAAAAACCCCAACACCTATGTAATTAGTTTCAGGCAACAACTGAACACCAAACTTGCCAACCACATTTTCACTCTAGCTCTGCTTTCACAACTGCTAAAAATACACAATTCACCATTCTTTACCTGGGGTGTTTTCAAATCCTCATACATAGGTAGGGAAAACTAGGGACAAAAACATAGACTGGTTTGGGTTGGAAGGGACCTTAAAGCTCATCCAGCTCCAACTCCCTGCCACGGGCAGGGACACCTTCCACTAGAGCAGGTTGCTCCAAGCCCCTGTGTCCAACCTGGCCTTCAATACTGCCAGGGATGGGGCAGCCACAGCTTCTCTGGGCACCCTGTGCCAGCGCCTCAGCACCCTCACAGGGAAGAGCTTCTGCCTTATCTCCAACCTGAACTTCCCCTGTTTCAGTTTGAACCCATCACTGCTGGTCCTATTACCACAGTCCCTGATGAAGAGTCCCTCTCTGCATCCTTGCAGCCCCCTTCAGACACTGGAAGCTGCCCTGAGGGCTCCACGCAGCTTCTGTTCTCCGGGCTGAACAGCCCCAACTGTACTTCAGCTGCTACAACCCACATCTGAACTTCTTGTTCCTTCTGACAAAGAATCACAATTCCTGGTCACTCACTGTGCCCAACCCATCTGCTCTAGCAGCACAAAATAGCTGAGTACATGTGTCATCAATCACTGCGAGTTATTTCATTAACTTGCAAAAAGAATATTGACTTTTTCTTTCAAGAACAAACATTGTTTAAGGTTAGGCCAGTTCTTCTTTTTTTTTTTCCCCTGTTATTTAATTGAATGCTATCTGATTACCACAAAAAATAATTAAGTCTAAAGAACCCTGTCACATCATTCTTTTGTCAAGTAAAACATTTCCCCAAGTCTCTTTTGGAACTGACTTCACTGCAGGGCTAGTTTGGACCAGAAACTTGCATTCTCCATGTTCTCAGCTACCCTGGTGTTCAGTGCCCGGATGAGAACCAGCCTGTTCCCATCTACCAGCACCACTGTGCTTTTTAAGCACTGACCTTTGTCATGCTCTTGGAAAGAACCATGCCTCAAGGTCTCCAACAAACAAGTTGTTGCATCATTTTCAAGTGGCCGATTAGCCCTCTGGTGCTCCCTGGAAAATAGGTGACACAAGAACAGGGGTATTACAAGGGGTTGTGGGGTGTATTCTGCAATGGGGGTACCCCAGTGCTCCTGGCACAGAAAGAACACCAACAACTGGTGTCACACTGACAGCACAAACTGACACCAGTTGCACGACGCAAGCTTAGAATCATAGGATCAACCTATGGAAAAGCCCTTTAAGCTCACCCAGTCCAACCGTTCCCCAGCACTGCCAAGGCCACCACTAACCCATGGCACTGAGGCCTCGTCTCCACGGTGTGTGAGCACTTGCAGGGACGGTGACTCCAGCCCTGCCCTGAGCAGCCTGTTCCAATGCCTGAGCACCCTCTGGGGAAGGAATTGTTCCTCAGCTCCATCTAAACCTGCCCTGGTGCAGCTTGAGGCCGTTTCCTCTTGTCCCATCCCTTGCTCCTTGGGAGCAGAGCCCAGCCCCTCCTGGCTCCAACCTCCTGTCAGGCAGTAGTAGGGAGCGATAAGGTCCCCCCTGAGCCTTCTCTTCTCCAAACTGAACCCCCCAGGTCCCTCAGCCGTTCCCCATCACACTTGTGCTCCAGGCCCTGCACCAGCTCCACTGCCCTTCTCTGGACCAGCTCCAGCACCTCAACGTCTCTCTTGTACTGAGGGTCCCAGAGCTGAACACAGGATTCAAACACATTCTTCTCCCTGGACTCTCTGACTGCTTCACAGGCTTACCTGGCTCAGCCCTGAAGATCTCAGTCCTGGTCCACCACCTCCACCTCCCCATATGCAGCACATGAGCTCACCTCCCTTGCAGAAAGAAGGCATCCATGCCTGCTCACCCAACCCTGCCCAGCCACAGTCTGGAAGGAGCCACTTAGCTCACTTCTGCATTATTCTTCTCCATGCCTTAGTTAAGTGGCTTAAACACTCACTGTTAAGCCCCAGAAAGCTCTTTTGTTTGAGGACAACACCAATGCCATTTACTGCACCTAGACATCACATACCCCCTGCAAAGAACACCTATTAATGCAGCCTTACTAGGCCACTGGCAGGAATTGCTACCACCATTCATACACACATCCTCTTTCACTCCCAAACTCCAGCTCCCATGAGCCTGCCCTACAGAAACAGGGCTGTGAGTGCAACTATCCATTGCAGGAAAGCATGCAGGCCTCCAGGGTGACAGCCCAGCTCATGAGACAACAGCACACCCTCACCCACAAAACAGAGCATCACAGGAGCTGCAGTTTACATGTTGGCAGGTTTGACTGCTTCTGCCTTGCACTGAATGCTAATACTGTTACCAAAACACTCTTGTTTCCGCAGCAACACAGCAATCCAGACCACAGTCCTCATGAACTTGTGGTGTCACTCTTCCATCTCTTCTTTTAACGTGCGTCTGTTTTCCTACAGCCAATAAAAATCATACAATCATATCAATCATGGAATGGTTTGTGTTGGAAGAGACCTTAAAGCTCATCCAGTTCCAACCCCTGCCATGGGCAGGGACACCTTCCACTAGAGCAGGTTGCTCCAAGCCCCTGTGTCCAACCTGGCCTTGAACACTGCCAGGGATGGGGCAGCCACAGCTTCTCTGGGCACCCTGTGCCAGCGCCTCAGCACCCTCACAGGGAAGGGCTTCTGCTAAAGCCTAATCTCTACCCAGTGTACATGCAGTGCATTATGTATTTGCGTATCTTCTTACTCAAAGGATCTTAATGAGGGCATCACCTAAGCACAGATTTCACATATAAGCACAGAGGATACAGCAGTGAACAGGAAAATAAAAATACAGCTTTAAAGGTAAAGTGCAATATAAACTTCTTTGTGTTATTTGTTGGCAAAACCTTTCCTCCTCTCCTCATCAGCATATGAAAAGTGATGTTGACATACACCTGTAAGAGCATGACAGAGCTGGCAGTCAAACACCGAAACACAGATAACACGGAACACCAGCAGCTAAGTCAACAGTTCTTTTTGACATCAAAAAACCTTTAAATGAACAAGAAAGCTGGAAAGGAGCTTTTGACAAGGGCATGGAGCAATACGACAAGGGGGAATGCCGCTTGCTCCATGTTTAACTCAGAAGTCCCACTCTCGAGCCACATACATGGCTAGAACAGAAAATCAACTCCATCAGCAGGACGATGTCAATTCCTGTGTTGTACCCCCCCTAAGCAGGGTTCCATTTTTAATGAGCAACAGCAGCCTTTGATAACAACCAGACTCTTCAGTCAATATTTCAAGCTTGCAGCTGACAAGCAAGAAAAGCAAGGCAGGAACAAGTGGAACTACATGTACTTGAGGGGCTTTGGGCTCAGGGTATAGCACCATCAAAGCAAACAGGACAAAAACCTCTGAAGAAGCTCTTCTGTCTATAGAGAGACAGAAGCCACCCAACTTTGGGACTTCACTTCCCAGGTGTTGCTCCAACACCAGGGCTGTAATTGAACTCGCAGTAAAGAGCTCCGTTTACATGAGGATTTATAGATCCTATTTTTCTGCTTGCACAACACGAACACAGCAAGACAAATTGGAATTGGTCCTTGAAAGAAGACAACTGGATGGTAAAGCCACAAAAACTGGGCTGTATTTCAAGGACTGATACAGTATCAGTCATATAGGGGGCTTGAAGGTAGGTTTTAAAGCACTGTCAGTCACTAGTTGAAGAGGCTTCAAGTTAGCATGCTCAAGGAAGCCTTAGAGCCCAAGTTCACATGTGCAAGGATTCTACTGTGTTAGTTTTCTATGATCTAGAGTAAAATTTATACCCCTGTTTATGGCTTTACACACTAAACAGCATAAACACGCTATTCTTCCCTCTAAGACATCCCTCTTTCAGGTTAGGAATCAAGCCAAGTAAGTTAAACCAGGGTTTGACCCCCTTTAGCTTTCTCCATCAATTTTCCAAACACCATAGCCTGAACTTCAGGATCTGTTATTCCCTAGGCTGGATTAGGGGATTTTGCACTTTTGCATGCTCCTAAATATCCTCCCGAAAGCTTCACACCAACAGCTTCAACTGATACACCAGGAAGAATTACTCTGCTTCCAAGATAACAAGAGGAAATGGCCTCAAGTTGCACCAGGGCAGGTTTAGATGGAGCTGAGGAACAATTCTTTCCCCAAAGGGTGCTCAGGCATTGGAACAGGGTGCCCAGGGGAAGGCTGGAGTCACTGTCCCTGTGTAGATGTGGTGCTCGGGGACATGGTTTAGTGGTGGCCTTGGCAGTGCTGGGGAATGGTTGGACTCAATGGTCTTCATGGTCTTCTTCATCCTCAATAATTCTCTGAGCTGCCATTAGCCACCACAGCTCTGCTGGGCAGAATGTCTCTTCACTTCATCACCTGCTACAGAGCTGCTACTCTAAAATACATGAACAGGAATAGATTCATAGAATGGCTTGGGTTGGAAGGGACTTAAGATCATCCAGTTGCAACCCCTGCCATGGGCAGGGTCACCTTCCACTAGAGCAGATTGCTCCAAGCCCCTGGCCTTGAACACTGCCAGGGATGGGGCAGCCACAGCTTCTCTGGGCATCCTATGTCTTCCTGTGCTGCAAAAACACACTGCTGGGTCATCCAAACAACTCCTCTGCATTTAAGCTGTTCAATCAAGAGCACACAGCACTGCAAATCCAACGTGCCTCCCTGCTCCCTCAGATCACTCTGCATGCAAAGCACTCCACACGCTGGGGCAGGGGAAAGCAGGCTGTCAGGATCTGTTCCTAAGCTGGAATGGGGAGATAAACTGAAATGGAAAGGAACAGAGGCTGCTGCCACATCCAGATGCACAGAAGGCACTGAAAATGTACCAGTAAATATGTACATCAGCAGCCACTTCTAGGAACATCCAAAAGCACCTTCAGTTCTGCTGAACTTCACTGTGTTAAAGCAAGACACAGACTCTGACAGAGCCAGCTTTAATTCTCCTTCAAGGAAACACCAGACTAGATCATTAAATCATAGAACCAACCAGGGTTGGATAAAGATCTTTAAGTTCATTAATTCCAATCACTGCCCAGCACTGCCAAGGCCACCACTAACCCATGGCACTGAGGGCCTCGGTCATCTCTTAGGTCATTTCCAACCAAAAGCCTTCTATGATTCCAAGGTATCTATTAAAAAACAAGTCCCCACATTGAACATAAGAGTATTTGCAAGTAGTTTTGGACATTTACCTTTTAACACCCTCATTTGGAAGCTCCATAAAAAGTACTATCAAAAAGACTCTACCTGAAGCTGCAAATGACCCCAACAAAGTTTCATCAACTCCCAGTTCCAAAAAGCTAGCTGCCCCAAAGCCACAAACAGCCCATTTCCCACAAGATGCCAGAGAGGAGGAAATAAAAGCTGTATTGACCATGCACCCCTGAAGGCAGATACTTCAGAGCAAGAGCTGCAGTTTACGTGACTCGACAGCAGATCAGCAACTCGGGAGAGCTGCTTCTGAAAGGCAATACTGGGACATCCATCTGTTGTCCTTGAAGTTTTGAGAGACACATCAAGCAGAAACACATCTATCTGGAAAGATTAAATATAGAAAGGATTCATATAGATCTATATGAAAGAGATTTGTGAAATAAATATATACATATGTATATATATTTTTACATGTGTCTATATGCATATATGTACATATACATGTATATATACATGTATATGTACATATATATGTGTATATACATATATAATATAGATATGTAAATACATATATGGCTGCCCCATCCCTGGCAGTGTTCAAGGCCAGGTTGGACACAGGGGGTTGGAGCAACCTGCTCTAGTGGAAGGTGACCCTACCTGTGGCAGGGGGCTGGAACTGGGTGAGCTTTAAGGTCCCTTCCAACCCAAACCAGGCTGGGATTCTGGGATTCTGTAGTGAAACATCAGCACCAAAGAAAGCATTTCTCTTTATTTTCACTTCCTTTTATCTGCCTATCACCTCTGAATCAGAGAGACACTTTCTTTTATCTGCCTATCACCTCTGAATCAGAGAGACAAAGGCCAGTTTTGGATATAGCCCCAGACATGCGTTCTGCACATTTATAAGCAGCTCTTCCCTTTTGTGGCAGGGACCGAACTCAGCTTCACTAAGTTATTCCAGGAGCCTGTTTCCTAAAAGAAGGGGAAATACAGTACTCCAATGAGGATACCTACTTGACAGCCCTCGTCTTCTCCTCTCAAAGTACATGGTGAAATCAGCTATCTAATGAGCTCAAAGAAACTCATCCATTGCTAGCATCAAAAACCAGCCGTGTGCTAAAGCTAGGCAGATGTAACAACCAACAAATCAGACCTTTCCAGGCTGAATAAGCCTCCCACATACAGCATAATACAACAGAAATCATTTACCCAGGAATGTAAGAGACACTGCAGAGCTTAGAGCACCCTCCAACTCCCCAAAAGCTCCGTACCTATGGTAAACACAACAGCAATTTACACTCAGTAAAGCTCCCAGCACTGATGGTCCCGAAGAAGGGTTATGACAAAGCATATTTGCTGGCAGGGAGGCTACATGAAGCCATAGAAAGGGTCTGCAAGGGCCTGCTCTAGGAGGGAAGAGCCCAATAAAGGGCAGGGAAAAAAAATAATCGACTGCAAAATGCCCGGTACTGAAACACCTGTGCCCAAGACATGCTCTTTCCATCACAGCCACCCCAAGCACTGCATTGGAAGCCCATTCTATACTGCCCAGAAAGCTCTTCTCATTTAGGAATCCTCCTGTAGCTGCAGGAAAACATTAGTACCTTTTCTTGTGTTTGCTTGAATTTCACACCCACACTTGTTGGTTGGCTACAGCATATGCTCAGAATTCATTTAGCTGTATTCAGAGGCTCTGCTGCTTTCCATTTGTGTTGCCAGTGTTAGGAACAAGCCTCAGAGCTATACACTGAGGCCCTGGAATTTAAATATACGATAACACTGTAAATAAAAGGAAACAAATTCCTTAAGGAAAACCTTGTCGCATGCCAGATCAGTTCCCAATAGGAACCACTCTGCTTTGACAAGAGATAAATATTTACAGTGTAGAACAGAGAACACCTTGTGTTGCAAGAGGAGGAATTCAAGCCTCATCTGTCCCCAGTATACTTAAGAGGTTATTTGGATTGATAAAGAAAGAAAATACAATCACAGTACCTAGAAGCAGACACTGCTCATTTCCATCACCAAAACACAGAACGGAAGGGAGTCACACAGCGAGATTGTCAAACAGACTGAATCCAGAACAGATTTTCACAAAGGGAGACCTCATCCCCCAGGGAATGCAGACAGTTTACAGCAAAAGAGGAAATTATTGCCAAGAATATGCTGCCTTCCTTTTTTTTTTCCCCCCTTTTCATTTAAATATAGCCTTAACTTGCTCCTCTTTACATGTTGTGAATGTAGACACCAAAGATGCTTTCTCACTGGGACAAAAAGGCAGCAAGAAGCATTAGATGTCCCTGTTGAGCTCCTCAGATTGGGGGATATCATCCTGGGGATACCCTCAGCAAAGAGAAAGCTCAGGCATTAGTTTATTAGGCTATCTCCCTGTTTCCAGGGCCTCCTGGCTTGAGCAGCTCTTTCCAGCAAAGGAAAGAATGTGGGGAATGTCATTCAGAATGGCACTTGGGAAGACCTAGGAATGGGAAGTATACAATAACTGGATATCCTTCTCCCGAGGAGGGGTGATAAGCCCCATGCAAAGAAGATGCCCTTGTTTCTAGCATTAGACAGCTACATCTCAAGTTGCTTGGGGTTTTCTGACATTTAAATGAGGCAAGCACCTTATTAAACAGAAACACAATGGCTTTATGGTGCCTCTGCAGCTCTAAGTCCAGTTTCTAACAGGACCTGCACCAGGACAGCCTGGCTTAGCTGTTACACCACAGGATTTCATATCTGGAGTGTAATACTCCTCACCCAAGTGCTATTTGGGCTTTTATTGCACATACCCTTTGAAAAGGGCCAGCCCAGCCACCCCTAGGTTTATGGAAGAGTTCAATGTCTATCTCCAAGTCTCAGTTTCCTTACTTCCTTCTCCTCTTACAATGGAATTATTACCTTGTGCAAAACTCGCCTGCCTTGACCCCACTCAGTGCAAGCAGCATTACTGTGTGGCACCGTCCCTGCCACCACTCCCTGTGCCTGCGTTCCACACACCAGCTCTTCACCCACTCCCCTGCTCTCAGCATCCCTCCACAGCAGGCTATTTTTAGACCAGCATTTTTATAGCAAAGACCAGAAGCAGCACAATTTCAGTGCCAAAATGGATTCAGCTGAGCCTTCTAACACTGCCAGTAACTGGCATCACAACACTGTGGTCTGATGGTCTGTATACCTGCACCAGGGCCACTGTAAACCCCACAGCACCCTCCCAGCTGCCCCACACCACCAGGTCACCAGCCAGTTCACCAAGATCAGCCCAGAACTGCCCATGAAGGATTCATACCATTCATCCCCCCCATCAATAGAATGCACTGTGCTTTCTTTTTCCATGGGCGTGTAAGCTTTCTTCACTGAGAAGGGCTTGATCCATCCCCTAAATGGAACACCACCTATCTTTACACTTGCAGTGCCATGGACCAGACATGAGAATCAGACTCAGCAGGTCCCACCACCACCTATTTCTGTTTACAAAGCATAAACTAACACAGGAAACATCAGCCTAAGCTATCCACATCCAGCCACAGATGTGAACAAGACCATGTAATCTGTGTAAATCCACCCAAAACCAGTGTGGACTGCTCATAAGACTGTACAGTAAAAGACGCGCTTATGTTCAATGATTCACAATTCTCATGAATAAGATTTCAACTTAGAAGGCCATCTTCTTCAAGGGATACTGCAGCCAGAAACAGAGCGACCATTTGCCCTGAAATCACATCAGCTACCCTGCTGCTCAATTCTAGTCCTCTCCCTCTTTTGACCATGCTGCCAAACTAAAATTCCTTACTCAAACGCATCCTTTAGCCTCTACCAGCATCTCAAGGCAGGTAAAAATGAGGGGGAGGGGGGGAAATGGGATAAAAACACTGGGAAGGGGGTGGTGGGTGAGGAGAAGCTCCCCATGACCCTTCAGTGTACACCTGAGGACAGAGCCCCCCCCCCTCCATGAGCTGGGCCGCACCCCTGGAGCATGAGCAGCAGCTCAGGGAGGGGATCCTGCCCCTCTGCTGTGCTCTGGGGAGACCCCCACCTGCAGCCCTGATCCAGCTCTGGGGCAACAGCACAAGAGAGACGTGGAGTTGTTGGAGAGAGGCCAGAGGAGGCCATGGAGATGCTGCGAGGGCTGGAGCAGCTCTGCTCTGGAGCCAGACTGAGGGAGCTGGGCTGGTTCAGCCTGGAGAAGAGAAGGCTCCTTAAGGGGAGACCTCAGAGCAGCTCCAGTGCCTAAAGGGGCTACAGGAAACCTGGAGAGGGGCTTTGGACAAGGGCCTGTAGGGACAGGACAAGGGGAATGGCTTTAACCTGCCAGAACAGGGAAGACTGAGATGAGCTCTTAGGCAGAAGATCTTCTTTTCCTGTGAGGGTGCTGAGGCGCTGGCACAGAGTGCCCAGAGAAGCTGTGGCTGCCCCACCCCTCGCAGTGTTCAAGGCCAGGTTGGACACAGGGGCCTGAGAGCACCCTGCTCTGGTGAAAGGTGTCCCTGCACGTGGCAAGGGTTGGAACTGGATGAGCTTCTAACCCAAACCATTCTCCAAGTCTGTGATTTTCTCACAATCAAGACGTTGCCATTAGATTCAAACAGAAAAATCAGTCTTGTGTAGAAGTGCACCACAGAATCCATATGGAAGATAATTTATTGTGTCCATTTACATTAAGTAGGTCAAGAAAAACAGAAATGCAAATGCAGCTCACGGCAGCCAATATCTGTTCCAGTCCACTGGGAGGTTCAGTTACTCAGCAGCATCTCTAACACTAGTTCCAAACACACCTGACTGTGTAGCCTCTTCACGTTGCTTTACCCTTTCTCTTCATCACAGAACAAAGGCAAGATGAAAAGTTTTGTGCATACTCACTACCAAACCCATCAGGGCCTTGCTTCATCACACTGCCACCAAGTTAAGAGCAGCAGCAACCAACCTAAACATGGAGAACCTCAGTAATCTGTGACAGCAATCACTAACCACAGCAAAGGAAGGTTTACACAAATCCAGGGGCTGGGTTGTTGACAAACAGCAGGAAACAGCAGCACTAGAGCTGTACATAGAGAAAGAAATGGCTCTGTTTAGCACTAACCCAATAAAGATGCTGCAAGCATCCTAGGGAGCCATTTCTTTCACTGGCCCTGAAGCCACTACAACAGCCCCAAGCACACTCAAACTGCATCCGTCTCCTTGCAAAAGAAGCAGGAGGCAGCAGGAGACTGCACCCTACTGTTTTCTTGCCCTCTCCAGGTTTATAATAGGTGCCATCATTCATCCCCTCCAACAAGACCTCCATAAGAAACATGACCCCATGTGTCCTGAGATACCGCACACGGGTGCCTGTGCTCCCTTTTTCCCCCCAAACAATCTAAAGAAACATGCCAGGCTTCCTGCTGTGCCACAAGAGATCAGTCTCTGTGTCTGAGTCCTGCCAGCCTCATCCGCACCACAACACAGACGGGTCCCCTTCCTGACTCAGCCAAAGCACTAGGTATTTATTTATTGGTAAGTCTGTGCTGGCTGGAGAAGCAACTTTCTTTATTAGTACGCAGTGCCCTAAACTATAATCCAGCCTGCAGGAAAGCTCAGTTTTACTTATGGATTCTCCTTCTAGGACCCCTAGAGCCTGGAGCAAACATCAACAAAACCTGGAAAACTCTTTCCCATTGGGAAAATGCACCTTTCTGAATACTTTGACCAACACTTCTTTCTGAGTACTTACTGGGAACAACATCCAACAGAATTCATTCATTGTTTCAGGCTTACATTTTGGATCGTTTTCTTAGAGCAACACACACTAGACAAAGTTTTGTCCATGCAACATCCAAACTGAACGGTTTTCTGCTGAGCAAACACAATGCAAGTTATTTGAGCATACGAGGAAAACACAGAAGAGAAGCTGCATGGAGACCTCATAGCAGCCTTCCAGTATCTGAAGGGGGCCTATAGGGATGCTGGGGAGGGACTCTTCATTAGGGCCTGTAGAGACAGGACAAGGGGAATGGCTTTAACCTACCAGAACAGGGGAGACTGAGATGAGCTCTCAGGCAGAAGCTCTTCCCTGTGAGGGTGCTGAGGCACTGGCACAGGGTGTCCAGAGAAGCTGTGGCTGCCCCATCCCTGACAGTGTTCAAGGCCAGGTTGGACACAGGGGCTTGGAGCACTCTGCTCTAGTGGAAGGTGTCCCTGCTTGTAGCAGGGGTTGGAACTGGATGAGCTTTAAGGTCCCTTGCACCCCAAACCAGTCTGGGATTTTTATGTTAACAGGCTAAGAATAACATCATCCAAGCTTTAGGCTTTTACTGAAGGAAAATGAAAACTCAAACAGGAAGACAACTTGGAAATGGCTGGGTAAAAGGGGACCAGCATAAGATGCTCATCTCCCTTTAATCCTGAAGAGCCAATGTAAATAACTACTTACTTAAGGTGAAAAGCCCAAAGGCATTAGTTCGGATACAGCTGTGATGCCACACGCACCTTGCTCCCCATGTCCTCACATACAACTGCACACGGGACAAAGCACTGGTTCAAACCAGTACACCATCTTACAACACCTTGCACACCAGTAGCAACAGGGTAGCCCTGAACAACTGCTGCTTCTCACATTTAATGCCAACTGTACCAAACTAATGCCCTCATGTGCGTTTGACAAATGAAGCTCCATTTCACACAGAACCGGTTACAGAATACTAATGTTCACAGAATTTAACAGTAATTAAGTCTTGCTGACAGACACCTCATTAAAGCACCAGTTCTCCAGAAAAATCACAAAGTGAATTATTTCCTACGCAGGAAATGGCAGCGTTTTTTCACTCCTCCTAAAAGATAAATGGAGGTAAGTTCAACTGGATGTCAGTGCTCCCCACAATAAGAGTGAGCTGTTTGAAAAGATTTAAAACAATACATTGCTATGCTGCCAGCACAGAGATGGTCATCTCCTCGACATGCTTTTATCCTATGATTGCAAAACCAGACCCCTTACAATAAGAGTTTGTCACCCGACAGCTTATGGCTGGTTATAAAACGTGTAGATACACACGTCCAGGAAAGGCTACGCGAGATCTAACTTGGAAGAACACAAGGGAGTGAAGACAGCAGGCTTCAACCTGTCACTTCAGCAAGTCACATCTTCACCATGGAGAGATGAAGAACTTACTGAATGTGCTCCTAGGCATCATCACCTCGTGGGCAACACTCTGGCAGAGTAACACTTAGTCATATCTGATGTCCAAACTACTGGAATGATTATAGAATCACAGGATCAACAAGGTTGGAAAAGACCTTTAAGCTCACCCAGTCCAACCATTCCCCAGCACTGCCAAGGCCACCACTAACCCATGGCACTGAGGCCTCGTCTCTGCGGTGTGTGAGCACTTGCAGGGACGGTGACTCCAGCACTGCCCTGGGCACCCTGTTCCAATGCCTGAGCACCCTGTGGGGAAGGAATTGTTCCTCAGCTCCAGTCTAAACAATGCTCCAAAAGAACAAGCTCTTTCTTCCTCAGACCCAGATAAGCCACATGAGCTGCACATATTGCCTTCAGCTTCCCCCAGCACCTCTCTGGCTCCTTTCCGCTTCTCTACCAAACTAAATGGCTATCTCAGAGGACTCTTAGGTTAAAACTACATCTTGACCAAACTAGAAAGAAGTTTCTCATTAGTCTGAGATCCCACTTTCAACTTGTAACTTTTTGGTTTTTAAATGCTTCTTGTCTGAGGAACAAAGGTTAAATCACTTCATGAGGACAGATGGCTGAGTGTGCCCATGACCACAAGTCAACACAGCATTCCTCTGCACTAGTAGATGGCAGTTTGAAGCAGCTTTTAATCAAATCATATCCAATAGGAGAACATCAAGGGAAAAAATACAGAGTTGATCAGGACATGTCTAGCAACGAATACCATGAAAAACAGAACGAAAAGCCTGAGTTTTTATAGAGGAAGGCCAAGCTGTAATTCCTTGCAAAGGGAAAACCACAGAAGCTTTCCAAGAGATTTTACAGTCTTTTCCTAATTGTTCCCTTTTACAAAGCTGTTACGCAACCTCTGTGTGCTTTCCTGCTTCTCTACCCCCGTTATTTCACCCATTCCCCCCTTGCCCCACACACTCTGAGGCAGCTAGCTCCAAACAGCCAGCAACACAGGAGATAATTTGTCTCTCCTCTCAGTTTCAACTGCCCATGTTTTGCAGCGAAGCAGCATCACCCAAAATCTGCTTACTATTCAAGCAATGACAAGCATCACTTCACGAATCATCTGTTATGGACTGCCTTATCAACATGGGCCATTGCAGGAGAAAGCAAACCTGGCCCACTTCAGTTTTCTGCAGAACACAATCAAAATGCAGGTGGCAGGAGTTACTAGAGCAGTCTGAGGACTTCCCTCACCCAAGGGCTCGAATACAGAGACAGTGCCCACAGCAGAGACCATCTAAATCAGATCAAAATGCTAAGATGCATTTCCTCCCCCCCCCCACACACACAGCTTTTACTCCCATTTCTTATGCCTCTCGGTAGGTAACAACATTGCCACATTCCTGATTATTAAAGCAGTCAGTTTTAGTGTTTCTGCCTTTTCTCAGCTTAAACAATGAGGCAAACCCAGGCATTTTCATGGGGTTTCCCCCTGTACCCAGACCTCTGAGAGGAGAACTGGGTTCCTTTCATTGCTTCGGAGCATCGGGATGCTTGGACCTGGGGAACCTGGGAGCAAAAGTAACTGAAAACCAGAAACTAAGCATTAGGGACGAGGACTCAAAACTGACGAGCAGGTTTGAAGTGAGTGACAACACATCCTGCCAGCTTCTGTCTCCAGCAAAACAGGCTTCTACAAAAGCACAAACCCAAAGGACCCCAGCAGGAGTCTGACAGAATCCAAACCCAATAGCCGGCCTTGTAGGCTAGGTAAAAGACTACAGACAAGCAATGGGGTAACTGGAAACAAGCTAGAGGTGACCTGGACGAGCAATGAAGATGACACGAAAAGAGTCATCAAGAACACTTGGCAAATATTCCATGAATGATGTTACCAGTATCCAAATAACAGGTTCAGTTAACATCTCGCGGTGGTTTGTGACAACTGTTGCTGTCTGGAACCAGCTAAGCAACAGATACCGTTCAGCAGATAAACTATTCTGGTAATATTACTGTGTGTACTCAATAGGTGCAAGACAAGTAAAAATATGGTCCCAAGACTCTGCTACACACACACACACACACACACACAATGCCAAGAGTATTTATTTCCAGTAAACACAAAACAATTCAATGCCAAGGAGTGTAACACAATCACTTCTTTAACTGGAAAAGAGATGCTTTAAGCCCAAGGTTATTTTGGCACAGCTGGGCAGCGAGCATCCAGGTTTTCAGATCCTAAAGAGAGCATCGCACTAGCAGACACTTCACTGCACTTAACCCAGACAGATGCATGTTACCCTTGAGAAAACACGAGGACAAGGACGTACTGTGGCCTTACAAAACCCTTCCAGCACAGCAAACAACCACTGGAGAAACACTTCAAGCAATCCAAAAGTGCCAAAAACAATTCAAAGCCCCTTCTTCTAAGTGCCCTCTTGTTTTCACTTTTCATAGAATCCCAGACTGGTCTGGGTTGGAAGGGACCTTAAAGCTCATCCAGCTCCAACCTCTGCCATGGGCAGGGACACCTTCCACTAGAGCAGGTTGCTCCAAGCCCCTGTGTCCAACCTGGCCTTGAACACTGCCAGGGATGGGGCAGCCACAGCTTCTCTGGGCACCCTGTGCCAGCGCCTCAGCACCCTCACAGGGAAGAGCTTCTGTCTAAGAGCTCATCTCAATCTCCCCTGTTCTGGCAGGTTAAAACCATTCCCCTTGTCATGTTCCTATAGGCCCTTGTCCAAAGCCCCTCCCCAGGTTTCCTGTAGCCCCCTTTAGGCAGTGGAAAACAGCTCTAGAGGTCTCCTCAGAGCCTTCTCTTGTCCAAGTTCTCTTTTGTGTTAATGGGAACACAGAAGCCTGTGTAACATGAGCACAGCAAAGCAAGAAGTTGCATTTTGACGAACACAAAGATTAAAACGTGCAAGAAACTACTTTCTCTGGTTGACTCTTTTTGCTAGTAAGTCACCATCAAAAGGCAAGTGATCAGTGAAACCAACTTCCACTAAGGAGTTCACAGGCCCTTGGTGTACCCAGCCTGCTACCTCCTAACCTGGGGCTGCCAGATGTTCCCTGGGCTCCTCGAGGACTTCTTTGTGTGTTTCCCTTGGTGCTGACCACAGGTTGAGTAGCTCACACCTGCCTGTTTTCTCCTACTTTAGGATAGTCTGCTGGAGATCACACAACATGAACACAAACTGCTCCACAAACATTTCCTCCCAAAGGAATAAAAACTTTCATGCCATACCTACACTCTTCTTTCATGCCCCCAGCCCATTAAGTAAATGGCAAATTCCTCTGGTATTCCAAGGTAATTTTCAAAATGCATTTCATGCATTTTCTGATCTGTCTCCTTTCTACAGCCAAGTCCTGAAGCAAACCCAAAAGAATTACGGGGAAGCAAACCCAAAAGAATTACGGGATGGCAAAGTTAAATTGTAAAGATGGAAACATTTGGGGATTCTTTTTGTCCCCTTAATTTGGGCAACCAAGGGCACAGCTTAACACCAGCAACTGGAATGTGTCAGATGCACATGCCAAAACATCCCAACAGGAAGCATATAATCCTGGAAAGTCATGTCTTACACATTTCTCTTGATACAGAGAGGCTGCAGTTGCTAAAACTTACTCTAACTGGGTGGCATTTTACATCTCTAAATGTAACGGAGTGAGCACATTGCCATGGCTACAGGATGATTCTGCACTAACTTTGTTGCCTCGTAATCGCTGTATATTTGTATACATGCAGCTGAGCTTCCTTAATTCAGTGCCCTCAAAAAGGCTGTTGAGTGCCAATAGCAGCTTTTAGGCTCAAAACTCCATAGGGGGGTGATGGGAACATCAGAAACAACTAAAAACCCGGTGCCGCGACAGCCCACATTAGGGAAAGCAAAGGAGAAATAGGAACAAGCAAGCTTGCCAAGAAGCAGATTATTATATAAACTTCACAGCTCCTTAGCTTTTACAAATGTTGCCATTAAAGAAAGAAGAAAAACAACTCATCCCTAATTCAAATAATTATCTCCAGGTAACTTTTGGCAACAACCAAAAGCGCTTTGATGGCAGCAAATACAATCCCATTTATTGACAGGGCATAAGAGCAGTAAATCAAAATGCATTGACAAGGAGACCGGAGCGCCAACAGCCAAAATCATGCTCACTCCATATCTCCAGGCTCACATGAGCATGAGGAAGGCAACAGAATACAGCTGTTGGGAACAAGCACAGAACCAAGCTGCTTGGTGAGAAGAAACACACACCACCAGCGAGCGCCTCTACCCCGCTCCAGCACCCTGCTTCCCAGCTTTACAAGTGATTTTCACATCCTGAATCCACCCACAGCTTTCTAACACCGATCCCACTTCTTGGGAACATTTTTAGACCTGGAATCCAGTCTGGAATACCAGGCAAGATGAAATCCTCGCTTAACAGGCACAAAACAAGCCGTTTGGTGACAAGCCTGCTTTATGTAAAGCTCCCAAAGCAGGCTGTTGACAAGCAAGCCAACCACCCGAAAAAGCCTTCCACTCTCCCCAAACGAGTGCCACAACACAATTACGCAAGTGTTGTGCATGACGGGCAGGTTTACATCCCTTTGAACGGGGGAGACGATGGCCAAACAGCCATTATATCAGCACGTTCTGCTTGCCGAAGGTGCCGTGCACCCAGCAGAGAACCCCGACAGAGCAGAGGGATTGCACAGCATCTTCCCTGATAAATTCCTGCAGCAAAACCCACACACAGCCAAACGCTCAGCAACACCCTCCTCCGAACGCACCAGAACCTCTCTTTTTCAGCCTCGTTTCTCATTGCACAAGGCAACTCTTTACATTTCGGAGCGGTTCACACACTTTATTGACCCACAGCTCCCCAAAATGCGTGTTTTAGGGGGAGAAGCCATAGTGTAGAGCCCTGCCTCGGCTCGGAGCTGTCATCTTCCCTTTGCAGCCCAACGTTACCGCCTCAAAACACGGTGATGTTAAGGAGCACACTCCTTGTTTTCTCCTCCTAGTTACCAAAAAAAAACATTTTTAACGGTGCTTTTTAGCGGGGGACCATTGGACAAGCTCCATGCTCCAACCCCGGAGCCGCTGCCCCGTGAAGCGCGTCCGCACCGACACAAACTTTCCCCAAGTCCACCGTTATTCACCGGGAAGCGCCGAGCAAGACCCGACCCCGCTCGGCTCCGCAGGGCCCCGCCGCAGGGCCGCCGCGCCCGCCCCGGCCAACACCCGCGCCCCGCCGCCCCCAGGCCCACGCCCTCAGCACAGCCCACACGGCCTGGGCCCGGCGGGGCTGGGACTGGGGCCGGGTGCGGGCCCGGCCGTCGCCCGCGGCACTCACCGCTGCCCGCATCGCTCCCGCCGAGCCCCGCGCAGCACCGAGGCGGCGGCGCTGCTCGCCGTGAGCGGAGGGAGAGAGGGAGGTCCACCCGCCCTAGCGCGTCGACCAATCAAAGCGTGGCAGAAAATGCCGAGCGGCTCAAATACGCCCGCCACCGCTGCAAGGGCGATTCTGATTGGCTCAAGCAGCTGCCCATCACCTCCCTTCTCCAGAACGCTCCGCGCCTCACGGTTCGGAGCACGGAGAGATGAGGAAAAACCAGCGGCACTCAAACGGCCACTCGAAGAACGCGGCGGCCGGGAGCGTCTCCGCCGCCATTACAACCCGGCGGGCAACGAAAGAGCCCCACGCCACGGCGGGGGTCAGCACAGAGAGGCCCGATCGAGAGCGAGGGTGTGGAAAGCAGCGGTGCGCCGCCGCGTACTGACCTGTGTCGGCGGCAGACGAGGCGGGAGAGCCGCGTGGCGATGGCTCCGGTGCGCGGGACACCGCGGCGGGCGCGCCACCGACGGACTCAGCCCGTGACGGGATCCGCCATCTTGGAATTTTTAGATGGAAAGTCACGTGGTGCA